>NC_141472.1:9734688-10934688 GCF_009769465.1 Tauraco erythrolophus | reverse complement strand
GGCAGCCTATTCCAGTGGCTGACAACCCTTTCAGAGAAGAAATACTTTCTAACATCCAAGCTGAATCTCCCCTGACTAAGCTTATACCCATTTCCTCTTGTTCTATCACCCATCACTAATGTAAAGAGCCCTTCCCCCACCTCCTCACCACCCCTTCTCAAGTATTTGTAGGCTGTAATTAGGTCTCCCCTCAGCCTCCTCTTCTCCAGGCTAAACAGCCCCAACTCCCTCAACTGCTCCCCATAAGTTTTATTTTACAGCCCCTTGACCAGTTTAGTCGCCCTTCTCTGGACCTGCTCCAGGAGCTCAATATCTGTCTTGAAGCGAGGGGCCCAAAACTGGACACAATATTCCAGGTGCGGCCTCACCAGTGCCGAGTACAGGGGCAGGATCACTTCCCTGTTCCTGCTGGTCACACTATTCTTGATACACGCCAGTATCCCATTGGCCTTCTTGGCCACCTGGGCACACTGCTGGCTCATATCAAGCTGGTAGTCAACCAACACCCCCAGGTCGTTCTCCGCCAGGCAGCTCTCCAGCCACTCTTCCCCGAGCCTATAGCGATGCTTGGGGTTTTTACACCCCAAGTGAAGGACTCTGCACTTGGCCTTATTAAAGCTCATGCCATTGGCCTCAGCCCAACGATTCAGTCTGTTCAAATCCCTCTGAAGGGCCTCCCTACCCTCGAGCAAATCGACAAAGCCTCCCAGCTTGGTGCCGTCCGCAAATTTACTGAGGATACATTCCATCCCCTCATCCAGGTCATTGATAAAGATGTTAAACAGAACCGGACCCAGCACTGAGCCCTGGGGAACCCCACTGGTGACCGGCCTCCAGCCGGATTTAGCCCCATTTACCACCACTCTTTGGGCCCAGCCGTCCAGCCAGTTTTTAACCCAAAGGAGGGTGTGCCTATCCAGGCCAGCAGTTATCAGTTTCTCAACCAGAACTCTATGAGAAACTGTATCAAAGGCTTTACTGAGGTCAAGGAAAACTACATCCACAGCCCTTCCCTTGTCAACCAGGCGGTCACCCCATCACAGAAGGTGATCAGGTTTGATTGGCAAGACCTGCCTTTCATAAGACCTGCCTTTCAGTTGATAAGGAATTGGCTGGATGGTTGCACTCAAAGAGTTGTGGTCAATGGTTCAATGTCCAAGTGGAGGCCAGTGACGAGTGGCGCTCCTCAGGGGTCAGTACTGGGACCAGTGCTATTTAACATCTTTGTTGATGACATGGACAGTGGGATCGAGTGCACCCTCAGCAAGTTTGCAGATGACACCAAGCTGTGTGGTGTTGTGGACACGCTGGAGGGAAGGGATGCCATCCAGAGGGACCTTGACAGGCTGGAGAGGTGGACCTGTGAGAACCTCATGAAGTTCAACAAGGCCAAGTGCAAGGTCCTGCACGTGGGTCGGGGCAATCCCAAGCACAAGTGCAGGCTGGGCGGAGAATGGATTGAGAGCAGCCTTGAGGAAAAGGACTTGGGAGTGCTGGTGGATGAGAAGCTCAACATGAGCCGGCAATGTGCACTGGCAGCACAGAAAGCCAACCGTGTCCTGAGCTGCATCCAAAGCAGTGTGGCCAGCAGGTTGAGGAAGGTGATTCTGCCCCTCTGCTTTACTCTCGTGAGACCCCACCTGGAATACTGTGTTCAGCTCTGGAGTCGCCAACACAAGAAGGACATGGAGCTGCTGGAGCAGCAGCTTCGTGGAGGGCCACGAAGATGATCCGAGGGCTGGAACGCCTCTGCTATGAAGACAGGCTGAGAGAGTTGGGGCTATTTAGCCTGGAGAAGAGAAGGCTCTGGGGTGATCTTATTGCAGCCATCCAGTACTTAAAGGGGGCCTACAGGAAAGCTGGAGAGGGACTTTTTACAGGGGTGTGTAGTGATAGGACAAGGGGCAATGGATTTAAACTGAAAGAGGGCAGATTTAGATTAGATATAAGGAAGAAATTTTTCACTCAGAGGGTGGTGAGGTACTGGAACAGGTTTCCCAGAGAAGTTGTAGATGCCCCATCCCTGGAGGTGTTCAAGGCCAGGTTGGATGAGGCTCTGAGCAACCTGGTGTAGCGGAGGGTTTCCCTGCCCATGGCAGGGGAGTTGGAACTAGATGATCTTTGAGGTCCCTCCCAACCCTAACCTTTCTATGATTCTATGTTACTGATAAATACAAACGAAATATTGGTGGGCAGTCTCAAAGATCAGCTCAAGAAAGATCTCAATTACAGTGTGTCACAGAAGGAGCTAATTAGGTTTATCTATTGCAAAAGGCTTGAACCTGTTGTACCAGGAAAGAAGGAAAGGACTGTGAGTGTTTTACTTTTGAAGAAACAGCCAAACAAGGTCTCTGCATGAAACTACAGAAATCCGTGTGAGGTCAATGACACAGGAGGAATCTTCAGCCTCTGTTATTTGCCGTGTTTTGTTGGCTGAAGATATCATTTTCCTGACGCCTCTGAATCTTAGCCGGTCAGCAGCAAGGATTAGAGGGGCTCGCCGCCCTCCCTGCGGACTGTGGCAGCTGAGGAGCGTTTCAGGTTGCGTCTGCAGAATCCCGCTGTTCTGCAGGGATGTTCTTAGAAAATAAATCCATCCTCACCTCTGCTCTCCCTCTGCCCAGGAGAATCAGACTCTCCCTCCTTGTGCTTCCCAAAGGCAGACTTCCCTAACTATATAACCTCTCAAGCAAAAATGCAAATATCGTTATTCCTCTCTCTGAAAAATGCAATTATAATGACGACTCTCATACTACCCACACGTAGAAACGGCACAAACATGGTTGCTGATGCACAACAGATGACAGAGCTGGGAAAAAATGCTTCTGCACGTAAAGTATCACATCGGAGAGTGTGTAATGCTACGGGCAAAGCACGGTGACTTGCCATGGATTTAGACTGATTATGTTCATCATGCCACTTAAAATACAGATTTTAAAAAACTTTTTTTTTTTTTTTTTTTTTACAAAATACAAACATGTTTTATACCTACGTGAGTGGCTTCTGGGAAATAATCTGCTTGGAAGTGAAATGTTATTGTAATAAAAACTGTACGATCGTATATCAGGTTTTTAATTATTTCTGATTTAAACACAACCATCGTTAACTTTAGAATAAATAGAAATGGCCAGAATTTATTGCCATTTAGGAAAAAATTGTACTTGGAAAGAAATATAAATTCTATTTGCTTAAAAGAGAAGGATTTTAAACCAGGATCTTTAAAAGACGTTTAAAAGTCCATTTTACAGCAGAGTTCTACTACCAGCCCAGCTGAGTTCAGGGCTGTACCTAAGCTCGGGTTTCGCCTGCGGATGCGCCG
This sequence comes from Tauraco erythrolophus, assembly GCF_009769465.1. NCBI lineage: Eukaryota > Metazoa > Chordata > Aves > Musophagiformes > Musophagidae > Tauraco > Tauraco erythrolophus. The sequence goes on along the minus strand of NC_141472.1, from coordinate 10,931,369 downwards.
GTTTCCGCCGTGGCTGTGCACACAGCCTTGGAGCAGCCGCCTGCAGGGAACCTCTCCCAAGAGCAGTGATGTTTTGTAATCACAATATGCTACGGCACTGGTGAAAGCTGTTAAGCTCAAGATTAAGTTATTTAACTAAGATGCTACATGCTCCTGGCTGGTTGTTATTTGAGATATAATTCTTTCCTTTTCAGATTGACTTTTTGATACCCCTGTCTTGAAAATTAAGAGCACTTCTGTTTTCTTGGCAGTGTCAGTCACTTGGTTTTACAAAAACAGCATTCTGCCCTAGTCTTTTGCAAATACCTTAAACTTTTTTAAGCTTGCAGTCGAGGGAGAGTTTTGCAAGTGAGTGAGTAAATGTTCACATGGAGAGCTAACTGCTGCGGATTCTTTTTAAAATTGCTATTCTGCATCGGAACTGACCCAGAAGTGGTTTAATGAAGTTAATGCCAAGCAGATTCATTGTTCCTGCTGCAATTATGTACACGTTATGTTGCTGCTGACATTTACTAGAAATTTTTGTGTACAGGCCAGTTTCAGATCTAGCAAAATAATTTCAATTTGGCTTGAAGATAAAATACTGAGCCTGAAAACTTTGTTGTAGTGAATGTCTTATTGTGGTAGGTTAAAGACTAGTATTTGATGAATCCTGTAAAGAGTTTTCCTGTCAGTATCCAGATTTTCAACTGTTCTTCCAGCATGGAGCTGGAGAATTAGTAAGGAGAGAAGGAGAAGAATTGTGGGCTGCTGCTTATTTTTTTAAATCTTTGTGTGTAAGATCATTGTATAAATGGTTCCCTGGAAGTCTGACTGTTGGCTGCCTTCCAGCAAATATATAATTAATATACACCTGTGTTAGATATAAATAGTGACAAATATCCTCATGTAACACTGGTCTGCATGTTGCTACCACCCACATGCCAGTTGTTTTACTTCCAGCTGGTTGGAGTGGACAACTATTACATAAATCAACTTTGCAGCTTTATTTTTCCATATAAAAATAATCTGCTCTGTCTGATAGCACAAGTGTAATCTTTATACCACTGAACCTGCCTGTTTGCATCTTCATCCTTAAAGCATGATACAATGATAATGAAGAAGGAAAATGGCAGAGGTGTTTGGGAGAAGCTGTCCCCAGAACCCAGTGATAGGTAGAACCGTGAGGGCATGCTGTAACCTTGAGAAAAAGACGGGAAGACTGATAGTGCAGGCAGGAGGATTGCGAGTTCCTTAGCTCTAAAGCCACCCTTAATCTTGGTGCAGCCTACACTTTGGCTTTCATTTCCCTCTCTTTCCTTGCTTGCTTTCTCCTTATTCCTTTTTCTGCTCTGTCATTTCCAGCAATAGGAGTATAAATCTGTAGTAATATCTAAGTCTTATTTTTAATAACAGTAGTAGTTTTAGTTTTGACTTTCCTTGACTTTTCTGAGCACCGCTTAGCTGAGAAGAAGAAAAAGACAAATCACACTCCTCAGGTGCTGAAGATATTGAAAATAGGAAGAAAAAATAAATAAAGGACTGGCGAAAAGGAGCTATATCTATTACTCTGCGTCAGTTCTGATGAGGAGATAATAAAAAGAACATGAATGTTAAAGACAGAGAAATCTAGGCTATGAGAGTAAATAATAAATTTGAGGATTTTTTTCAAATCAGTGTTGTTAAGACTTTAAAAGTCAGTTCTAGACTCACAAATGATTGTAGTGATCAAGAAAGATGTATAGAGAAGATTGTTAATTTTTCAGATTAAACGTTAGAATCATAGAATCATAGAATGGTTAGGGCTGGAAGGGACCTTCAAAGGTCATCTAGTCCAACCCCCCTGCAAGGAACAGGGATATCTCCAACTAGATCAGGTTGCTCAGGGCCTTGTCCAACCTGGCCTTGAACGTCTCCAGGGATGGAGCATCCACCACCTCTCTGGGCAACCTGTTCCAGTGTTCTACCACTCTCATAGTAAAAAATTTTTTCCTAATATCCAACCTGAACCTACCTCCCTCTATTTTAAAACCATTACCCCTTGTCCTATCATAACTGGCCTTCCTGAATAGCCTCTCCCCATCTTTCCTGTAGGCCCCCTTGAGGTACTGGAAGACCGCTATAAGGTCACCCCGGAGCCTCCTCTTCTCCAGGCTGAACAGCCCCAACTCTTTCAGCCTGTCCTCATAGGAAAGGTGCTCCAGCCCTCTTATCATCTTCGTGGCCCTCCTCTGGACCCTCTCCAACTGGTCCATGTCCTTCTTATGTTGGGGACTCCAGAACTGGACGCAGTACTCCAAGTGAGGTCTCACGAGGGCAGAGTAGAGGGGGAGAATCACCTCCCTCGACCTGCTGGCCACGCTCCTCTTGATGCAGCCCAGGACGCGGTTGGCCTTCTGGGCCGCAAGAGCACATTGCCGGCTCATATTGAGCTTCTAGTCCACCAGTACTCCCAAGTCCTTCTCCTCAGGGCTGCTCTCGATCCAATCACCACCCAGTCTGTATTTATGCCTGGGATTGCCACGACTCAGATGTAGGACCTTGCACTTGGCCTGGTTAAACTTCATGAGGTTGGTACGGGCCCACCTCTCCAGCCTGTCAAGGTCCCTCTGGATGGCATCCCTCCCTTCCAGCGTGTCGACGGCACCACACAGCTTGGTGTCATCGGCGAACTTGCTGAGGGTGCACTCCATGCCACTGTCCACGTCACCGACAAAGATGTTGAAGAGGGCCGGGCCCAACACGGACCCCTGAGGGACGCCACTTGTGACCGGTCTCCACTTGGACATTGAGCCGTTGACCACTACTCTCTGAGTGCGGCCATTGAGCCAATTCCTTATCCACCGAGTGGTCCATCCATCAAACCCATGACTCTCTAATTTAGAGAGAAGAATGTCGTGCGGGACAGTGTCAAAAGCTTTGCACAAGTCCAGGTAGATGACATCCATTGGTCGACCCTTGTCCACCGATGCTGTCACCCCATCGTAAAAGGCCACCAAGTTGGTCAGGCACGATCTGCCTTTGGTGAAGCCATGTTGGCTGTCACCCACCACCTCCTTGCTCTCCATGTGCATTAGCATGGTTCCCAGGAGAATCTGCTCCATGACCTTGCCAGGCACAGAGGTGAGGCTGACCGGTCTGTAGTTGCCCGGGTCCTCCTTGTTCCCCTTTTTAAAAATGGGGGTTATGTTCCCTCTCTTCCAGTCATCGGGGACCTCGCCAGACCGCCACGACTTCTCGAATACAATAGCCAGTGGCTTGGCAACTTCATCCGCCAGTTCCTTCAGGACCCGCGGATGGATCTCATCAGGTCCCATGGACTTGTGCACCTTCAAGTTCCTCAGATGTTCTCGAACCTGGTCTTCAAGTACAGTGGGCGGTGGTTCATCCTCACAGTCCCTGCTAGTTCTTTCCACAGCTTGGGTGGTAAGACAAGAGGCTTTACCAGTGAAGACTGAGGCAAAAAATTCATTGAGTACCTCAGCCTTCTCTATGTCCCGGGTAACCAGAGCACCAGTATCCTTCTGGAGGGGGCCTACATTCTCTTTGGACTTCCTTTTGTCCCCTACATACCTATAGAAGCATTTCTTGTTGCTTTTTATATCCCTTGCCAAATTCAATTCCTTCAGGGCTTTAGCCTTCCTCACTTGATCCCTGGTCACTCTTACAGCTTCTCTGTATTCCTCCCAGGCTATCTGTCTCCGCTTCCACCCTCTGTAGGCTAACCTCTTCATTTTCAGTTGGTCCAGGAGCTCCTTGCTCATCCACGCCGGCCTCCTGGTCTTTTTGCCCGACTTGTTCTTCGTCGGGATGCACCTCTGCTGAGCTTGGAGAAGGTGCTCCTTGAATGTGGACCAACTTTCCTGAGCCCCTTGTCCCTCCAGGGCCACCTCCCACGGCACTTTGCCCATCAGGTGCTTCAAGAGGCCGAAGTCCGCCTTCTTGAAGTCTAGGGTACAGAGCTTGCTGAATGGTTTCCTTGCTGCCCCATGGATCTTGAACTCCACTGTGTCGTGGTCACTGCAGCCAAGGCTATCCTTAAGTTTCACATCACCCACCAGTCCCTCCCTGTTGGTGAGCACAAGGTCAAGCATGGCACCCCTCCTTGTCGGCTCCTCTATCATCTGCAGGAGGAAGCTGTCATCCACGCATTCCAGGAACCTCCTGGACTGCCCGTGCCCTGCCGTATTGTCTCTCCAACAGACAATAAGAGTTTGAACAGAGGAGCGCGTGAGTGGTGGCAGATAAGAGGGAGCTGTAGCTGTAACGAGGGCTGACAGCAGCAGCACCAAGCTGGGGTGTTCTAAAAGAAAAAGGACAAAGATGAGAAAAGGGAGAATCGATGCAAAGTGCAGGAAGTCAGCAAAATAGGATTGCTTTCTCACACACGCTTCAGCAGCAAGAGAGGAGGAGCAGGAGGAGCATCAGACCTCAGGATGTGATGGTGCCATGATGTCAGTAACAGAAAGGACGGGTTGTCAGAGGTGATAGGAGAAACTGTATCATTTTAAAAAGGGAGGGAGGATTGTGAAAGATGGATGCAGAAAGTGTCTGACAGGGTGAAAAGAGAAATCTAGTGAAGTTAAATTAAAACAGATGATGAGTAAGAGGAAACAATTCAAAGGGTGAAAGGAATTTGGAGGTGTCCTTAGCAAGAGAGTAACGGTACGCTGAATGGATGGAAATTTTGAATAAGATTTTTAAAAAAATGTAAAAGTAAGGTCAGAATTGCTGACCTTCCAGGGTCTCTATAGAAAATGAAGGATTCTAGTACGACTGAAAGTGCAGAGGTCTGCAAAGGGTGAGAGGAGCCAGAAGCCATCAAGTGGTACAGGAAGAAGGCACCCCAATGGAGGGAAACCAAGGGGAAGAGATGGGCATTGAGCTGGCCTAAAGCTGCCAAAACAGGAAGGTCCTGCAGCAGGTGGAGGCAGCCAGTGGGGTGTGGGTGGCAGGAGGGGAAACGCACCTGAGGCTTTGGAGGTGGTCTGCTTGGACCAGGCATTGACTACAAACTTGAATAAGGTTCTAGAGATATATTTCCGGAAAAATCTTCCTTAGATTGTATTTACAGAGCAGAAATGGAGTACAGTCGGTGCAAATTAGACTGGCTGAAAACAGTAGTCGTCTTCTAAGCTCTGTTATGTGTTGACTAGTTATTTCCATAGAAGCTTCCATCTCCTCTCTGATAATGGTTTTGTGTTGTATTCCTGACTCCTGATACCCAATCATTAGCCTGGATAGGCAGAAATGAGTTTAAAAATGTGAATTGCCTGGTGCATAGGATATCCTCAGCTAATAAACACTGCCTTAAATTTCTTCCATTTTGCTTCTGACTTCAGTTCATTTTAAGTGTCACTTCTTTACTACATCTTGACATTTAATATGAAGCATTTCATCTACCAGAAATACATCTGAGTCTTCAGCTCAAGAGTCCAATTAAGAAAATGCTCCCATGTGCATGCATTTTCCTTTATTGAACTTCAAGTTCTCTGCAATGTCATGTACAAGTTTAAAATCAAAGCTTTTGTGGAAAAAATACTTCAAATCTAAAATATCACCTTGCCTCCTCTCTGTACTGCCCCACCCTCAAAAAAATGAGATGAAACAAGCTGTCTTACAGTTACTTTATTGTCTAATTTTGGCTTAGTGCCTTTTTTTTTTTTTTAACAGGCATTTGCACCGGCATCACAAATGCCTGCGTGTGGATAAAGGTGTTGATATCCTCCTGCTCTAATGCATAAGAGATCAAATAGGGTAATGACAATTAAAAATGTAATACTGCTTAATGTATTTGTAAAAAACCTTTTGTCTTTTACTGTTTTGAATTAATTTGATACTATTGTAAGTGACTGATGCCGAGCAGTGCGGAACAAACATCAGGCTTTCTCCTCTAGATGCTGTAATACAAATTAAAGATACACAGCAAGGAAGAAATAATCTGCATTGTGCAAACATCCATGTCACAAACTGTTGGTTTCTCTGAAGCTGTTCAGGTCTTTCCTCAGGAACTGGTGGTCTCATTTGTAGGTCTCTGCTCGTGATAACGTGGCTTTGTGCTGTTGTGGCTTTTCAGTGCAAAGTCATGAGGACTGAGAATGAAAATGCTCAGGTCTTTTGATCTGAGGAGGTCTCATTGTAGAAAAATTGCTTATTGTATTTGATTATACCAGGCAGGTGAAGCAGCTGTATCGCTATGAGGGGATGAGATGGTTTCAGTTCCCTTGCCATGTCGTGCCCTTCCATCAGGGCAGCTTTGTGCTGACATCAAGGGGAACCTAGTGGTTGTTTCACTGTGGATATGTCAGCACTGCCTGTGGCAAAGGACACACAACACTGATTATTCCCATTGAACAACGCAGTGTAAACCAGTAAGGATTCCCATCTTTTGTGAAAGGTTTTGGTTAAAACACTTTCACATAGGGAGGATTTTCATGTAGTCTAGTATCTTAATAACTACTTAATGTTATTTGTAGAATGTTCTTTTATTGGGATTATTATGCTTTATGCTGACCAAATATAAGTGTGTGTGATTTTTTTATGGATGGATTAACACAAAAATTTTTCAGTAGAGGAATTTTTGTTTTCAGATGCATAAGCCGGAAAGCATACTGTAGTCTCATTGACATTCCCCTCACCCAGGTGAGGTATACAAAATGAAAATAGTAACAAGCAAGCCTACCTTTCCAAAGAGAGGTCATGGTGATTTTGTAATACCTTGGGCTTTCTAAAGCCCTCCTAGTGGTTGCCAGTCATTTAGGGCTTTTAGCAATTTGGCTTAAGCTAGAAAACTTCACAGCAGCAGAAGTTCAGAGCTCGTTTGAACAGTCTGAAATTGCAGTGATGGAGATAACAGCAACGAAGAGACCTCTTAGGGCATTCAAACCCAGACAGGAGCAAGTGCCAAATGAATCAGAATGTGATTTGATTTTACTTGTTACTCTGTGAGCGGTAATGTAGCTGAGTAAAAAGCTGTTTTCTTTCTGCAGGCCAACTCCTGTTGTACAGTGTACCTGTGTTGGTTATATTTTCACACACACAGCTCAGCGGCCACTCTGTTGCAAGTATGTAATTGGAAGGACATTCTTTGACTTTCTTCTGCAGTTGACTACGATCAGGGGGTGTGTTTTCCTACCTGCTGGGCCGCTTCATGTAACGTTCCGCGTTCAGGAACGGTGTTAACAGTTGTTCCAGCTGTAATGATTAATCTGACTTGCACAAACCCTGCTTACAGCGTTCTCCCTGTTATATTTTGCAATGAAGAAAATGTCTGATCTGGAACACTGACTGCTTCCTACGACTGTGCTCAGCTGCTTTATCACTGGCTCTTGCCTGTATTTGATGCACGGTGCAGTTCTTGAAAGTCTCGGCGGCTCTGCTCTCCCAAGTGAGCTGGAAGATTTCCATCCATGTTTGGTATCTTGAATTTTCATTAGAGTGGGAGATCGCTTTGGTTTCTGAGTATCTGCTGACTTACAAGTCTGTCTGCTCAGACTGTAGAAAAGATGTCTTTATTGCAATTTGTGTAGAACTGTGAAAACTGTGTATTTGAAGTGGGGGGGTGAGGAGAAAAGTGAAATAAGTGTAAGTAAAGTCTATTGTACGTTTGGGAGCCTTAGCTGATGCCTGTGAAAACATAAGGTGAGGAAGCAGATGAACTTGCCTTTCTGAGACCAAGCATTCTCTCCCTCTCCAAAACGAATCAGAGACAGAGACAGGAGATGAGATTTCTCTGGGACGTGGCTGGGTAAGAGCTAGCACAAGCAGGGCACAGCTTGATTTTCCCAATGAAATTATAGAGATCATTGTCTTTTTAAATGCTGTGAATAAGACTGCAGAGCTGTTGTTGGGTTTGAGGCTTTTCCTCACTTCTACATGCATGCAACTAAGTCAAACAATTTTTTCTATGAGCTCACACAGCTATGTTGTTATTTATTTGCAATATTGTAGTTGTACTAAACCCTTATACATAATGAAATGAATGTAAGTTGGAAATATTGCAGCATTATTGTTAATTTGTACCCTGAACTGTCTATCTTACCTAAAGGGGCCCTACAGGAAAGCTGGAGAGGGACTTTTGACAAAGATATGGAGTGATAGGACAAGATGTGATGACTTTAAACTGAAAGAGGGGAGATTTACATCAGATTTAAGGAAGAAACTTTTTATGATGAGGGTGGTCAAACACTGGAACAGGTTGCCCAGAGGAGTTGTGGATGCATTATCCCTGGAAGTGTTCAAGGCCAGGTTGGATGAGGCTTTGAGCAACCTGATCTAGTGGAAGGTGTCCCTGCCCATGGCAAGGGGGTTGGAACTTGATGATCGTTAAGGTCCCTTCCAACCCAAACCGTTCTATGATTCTAGACCGGTGTTAGTGGTCTCATCTAAGATACAAGTTGAGCAGAATTTCCTAACACTAGGTGCGTGACCACAATATTTGTATTGATACCAACACTGTGTTTTCAGGTATGTGCACTACCATATATCTTAATGCTTACACACTAAAAAAATATAGAAACACTGAAACGTGATTTCTTGTATTATTTTCCAGCATGCATCACAAGGTGACTGATGGTAATTAGCTATTGTTAATGTACAATGTAACTCCTTAAATACCTAAATGAAAAAAAAAAAAAAACACAACATAGATGAAAAGGATCTATAAGAAAAAATACTTGAATGATTCTAACTTGGCAACAATGTAAGGGTTGATAAAGTGTCTTGATTCTCATCCCTGCAGCTGTTTCTTTCTCTTCCTTCAGCAATGCATTGAGTAGTGGGCATCAATTGACAAAATAGATGATGCTTGCTTGTGATTAATTTGAATCAGATTTACATTTGAAAGACACCAAAATCTTGCTGAAAACTGGATGAAAGCCTCAAGATCTAGACAGGCTTAAACTTAAAATAGAAGAAAAAAGTAAATCTGTAAGTACTGGAATTCGACACTATAAAAAGCTGTCAATAAAGTCGCATTGTATGTAAGAAGAGAGATTCAAATATTCAGCAGAACTGTTTAAATTACTTTTCCTGTGAGTTTCATAATACCTACCGTTTTCTTTCTTTTTGATTGACTTTCAATGAATTATCCAAACTGAAGTCCTGGTCTGTTATTTTTCTTGGAAATTCTGCAGTTGGTTTCTGTGGCTTAAGATTGTAGTGCATGATTTGTGATTTTGTTTTAAAGATAAAACAATCAGTGAAAGCTCACTGTTTTCATTTTTGTATCTTTAAAATTCTTCATTGGTGGTTTTAATAGCCCCAATCCATCTATAAGCTTATAGAAATTGTTTCTAAAGTAAACTTGTTTGCCTTGGAGCTTCTCTCAGTTCTTTCCACTTTCATTTGAACAATTTATTTACCTTGACCCAAGTTATCTGTCATTTCTGCGAGATTCTGCTCTTGATGCTTCAAAGAAAGGACTCTATAGTAAATCTGTAAGGAAATAATAGTTTTTTGGAGTTTCATTTTCAGCTAAATACATAAAGTTGAAATACATTTCTGCCCAGGCTTTCCCTTTTCACTAGCACAGTGCAATGCAGTGATTACTCTCTGGCTGGAACATACTTGCCTTCGCATAAGTTTAATTCACATTGTGATATTGAAGCTTCTAATATGAAAACTTAACTTTCTGTAGCTACAAATACATTGTACCAAACAGAAAAGGCCGAATTATGTCCTCATTGACATTTGGGAGATCTGGCTGATTTCAGACTACTCAGAGTACGTTACTTGTGAAAGAACTGGCTCATAGTGAAAGACAAAATATAAATACAGTACTGCTTTTCAGTTCTTAATGGAGCTACCAGACATGGTGGAAATTGTGTTACCATAAATCTACTTTGCTAGACCCATCCTGTGATGCCATTAACATTTAAGTTCAGGATCCCTCCTCCCAAGGAAGGTTTTAAGAAAAAGAATAAAAGTCCTGTCATGATCAGGTTGGTGTGCAAGACTCACCTCTTCTGCAAAGCCTTTCCCAGTAACTGGAGCAGAAGAATAACCCTGCAGGGTGCTCAGGGCTGCAGACAGACGAATAAGCCACAAATAAGACAGAGATTTGATTGTCCCTCTTGGATGGATTTCACAATTGTGCGTATTGGGCTGTAACAGCAACTGCGTTCAACAGCCGTTGGAGATAAGAGGATTGATAATGAAATGGTGATAGAGATTGCAAAAGTGTGCAGACGTTTAATATCACTGTCATTACGTTCAAAAATATCAAATGACCTACATAAAGCACAGGTTTAACACCCAAGATATTATTGCCGTAATTTTTCTGAACAGTGATTTAAGAGATATTTTCTTTCTATAAGCTCCAGATCTCAAAATATTTACAATTTAAAGTAACTTCTGTGGCAAATCTAGATAAATAACCTCTTTGGTGTTGTCTGTAATATTTGAAAATCCTAGCATAGTGAGTTCAAAATGGATTGTCATTTTGATGTAAATAGGCTAATTAATCCAATTTCTCATATAGAGTGCTCTGTCAGATTTACTTTTCAGACTAAATTTTCAAGCACAGACTCCAGACTTTTATGTTATTTTGTAGCTGTTGTATGTTGCGTAGATTAAAATCCACATGATTCTTGGAGGATTTTTTGTTTTTTAAACAAAGTGGGTGACTAAAAGACCAATATCAAATGCCAATACGGTTAAGGAAAACGGGCTGTTATCACTAAATACGGGACTGTAGTTAGAAATAACAAGGTGTGTGTCCTCACTGTTACCTTCTTTTCTATTGCTGTTGTGAAGTCACATCAAAGACTGACCTTTTTACTTTTATCTGATGCACATTTGGGAAAAAGCTCTCTCTCATGCTGCTGTAAAGCAGGGAAGCTCATGATGCCGAGAGAGACACAAAGGGAAATGTGCGAGTTTCCTCTTGAGCCCTATCCATACCCTACTGCTTTCCAGCGGATGTGTTTGCAAGACAAAATGAATCATCTGGGTCAAAAATAAAGCAGCAAGAAGCTGGCAGTGCTGGAACACAGTTTCTGATGTGTTCTTTTTTGCTGATTCTGTTCAGTAAACTGACAGGCTGAATCAATTGCCTCACAGATTACCAGCACAGCTCCAGCAGGACTGACAGCACTCCGACTCCAAAGAAACTTGCGCCATACCAAAACCAGTAGTGAAATTAATGTTAGTAATATACCTGTGGTGATTACCTATGGAAAATAACATTCACGAACAGCAAGGTCGAGCACGATGCTCACATGTTCTGGGCTTTGAGCAGCGGTGGCCATTCCTGCCCCTGTGCTGTTTGCCAGGAGCATTTTGAGAAGTTCGAGGTTTGCTAAAAACCCGCTTCTGCACAGAGCTGTGGCACAGCGTTCGGAGTCACTGCAACGCGACAGGTCCTGTGCTGTCTGACTTCGCTCATGGTAGACATTACAAGGCCTACTCGCTTTTTATGTCTCATATCTGAGATGTAAAGAGATGTAGACCTTTTATTGGCCATCTGGCATGGAGAATAATTTTCTTCCTTCGTGTCTGCATAAACTGTGTCTATTTTAGGTTTGCCTCTGAAGTTCTAGCATGGTAATATCTTTCCTTTATTCTTTTCTTTTCCTGATTTTGAACAAAACATCTTCTCATCTTCAGAAATTTATTTTTATTTTAAAATTTCACCTTAGTTCCTGCTGTTCCTTCCTTTGAAGTCATTATGCTCTTGAGTAACTCAGACCTTTCTCATCTAGCCTTTTTCCATCTGGTAGCTTTTTATAAATCACTGAAGGTTTTTACAGATGTTTGATGAAATTTGGGCATTCATAGAATCGTAGAATCATAGAATGGTTTGAGTTCAAAGAGACATAAGTTCTCAAACTTATGTGGCAGAACACGTTCCTCAGAGCATACCTTCTGAAGTCTTCCATATGATCCAGCTTAGCAGCTCCTCCTTCCTTCAATCGCATTTTTTCTTTTAAAGTAGCCAAAGATTCTATTATTTGCATACTTTTATAAAGGTCTCTCACTCCAGCACTGGATTCTTTTTTACCTCTATGGAAGTCCTGAGACAGACTAAAATGAGAGTTCCTTGTTTAATTAACAGATTCACATACAGTTTAGCCAAAATAATTGTCATGTCTGTTAAAAACTCATGTAGGAAATGTCTTTCGGGGTGGAACATAATCAAAAGGCCATAGTGCATGGAAGGAGCTGCTCCTGCAGTTCCTACCTTGGTTGTATTCATGGATTTAGAAGGTGATGAAAATACAACCATCTAACTAAGCAGCAGGCACTTTCCTTTCTGTTTGGATATGGTTTTGCCGAACAATGAGAAGCACCTTTGAAACATATTGTAACAGGAGTTTCCCTCCGTCCTTGAAGCAATAAAGCTTCTAATAAAGTGAAACATGCATCCATGGACGGTAAATTTTTCTTCCCATTAAAGTATTTAGGACCTCGTATTAATAACGCTCTCCATTTCTCATGCTATTTCATGCAGTGACACCCAGGTGCACTCTATTTCCTTCCCTGAAAGCTATCTCAAAGGTGTAGTCATAGCTGTCATTTTGGATATGAATTTTTTCTGTAGAGAGACACAGAACTTTTACGCCTGGCTTCAAAATTTCCCAGCAGGGAGGGGCTTTCTTGTGGCAGTCATGCGCTATTATTCCAGAGCAGGGGGAATTTCTGAGTGTGGCACCCTACTGAATAAAGGTGTTTCTGCGCACAGCACACTTGTCATCAATCATTTCCATAATCTGCATATTATTTTTCTTATACCCTGCTTCTTTTTTTGTTAGTTAAGCAAAGCTAAGTATTTAGCAAAAAGAAAATGACTGGATTCTTCTCCTTGTGCTTTGCCAGAAACAAGTTTTACTGTGCATTGATTCATAAGAATAAAACCAAAAGGAACATTGCAAAATCTACCCACAGAATGTTCAGAAATAATTTTCCCTGGAGGAGCCACACCTAAGGATATAAATGGCTTTTTTCTTCCTTTCCTAGACATTTTTGAATAGTAATTTGACAGCTATATTTTCTGTTTAAACTAGAATAGTTATTAAAAGTATGGAATATATCACAGACTGTGAAATAAAGTGAAAAGCGTTGCTCAGAGGCACAGCAGCTCGAGAAAAAAATGAACCACATGCAGTTCTTTGTATCGACAGAATATAGATGTGGAAATGTTGAATCTGAAGAGACGCTTCGATGGACCCTGAAGTTTGAGACTGGTTCAGTTTCACTGAGTTCTTTCTGTTAGTGATACCACCCATTCCTGCACACCTTTAACTGTCTGTTTTTGCTTTCTTTTAAATACTTCATAACTCAAATCTGCTGCACTTTTCTTCCAGTGAGTATCAGATCATATTTAGCTCCATTTCCGTGAGTCCTTTCATTTAAATCTTAACAATGATATTGATTTCCTGCAGCCGTCAATGGCATATTCAGGGATGACGTTCTGCCCTGCATGCGGCTGACAGTTCCACAGACAGTTCTGTCATTTTTACTGCTCAAAACATTCTAAATTCATTTGACTTTTTATGGATGTGCCATGTCAAATCAGCTGCAGATCCTTACCTTGCTTCTTCCTACTAAGAAACGCCCCCTGCATACTTTTTATACATATTATTCTTGTTTGAATGCACAGGCTGTTTTCAGATAGACCATCCTACTGGATTATTTTTTTCTTTCTTCTATTTGCTTTTATATTAGCCTTAAGAAAACTGCAGACATTTTCAATATCAAGGAAGCGCTTCCTTCTATACCTCTTTCCTTGGATGTTGGCTTCACTTGTGGTGCTGTAAAACGAACAGGTACAGCCCACAAGTGTCATTTCTGTCAGGCTCCACTCAAATGAGACTCAGCAACGGCTCCCAGATGATCAAGCAATTAGCCTGCGCATTGCAAGCTTTACTCTTCATTTAACAATTAAACAAATTGTTTGTGTTGTCTGTTCACGATAACTTGAGAGGCATATCTGATCAAAACGTGCTTTTATGTTAAATATGTATTCATTGAAAACAGGCTAGGTTAATATGACAAATTTTTACTACTTAGATCTTGTATTTTTAGAGTATTATTGACTTGATTCATTGAAGCTGGTTAATTGAATGTGCCGCTGAACTGCTATAAAGTCTGTTTACTCCTGTGCACCATCAACAGAACCACTGAGTAACTTCAAGTTAGTAGCAAAAAGTTGGGCAGGAGAGATTTTTTGAAAAATCTTTGTTTTTTCCTCTTCCTGTGAAAGAAGGAAGTAATGTAAAGTATGAATGTCCTGGTTTTAGCTGGGACAGAGTTAGCTCTTCTTTTTAGCAGCTAGAAGAGCTCTGTGTTTTGGTTTTACTCAGAGGCTCGCTCTGAGAAGAATGTTGATAGCAAGCTGATGTTTGTGGTTGGACGTGAGACTCCAAGGACTTTTCAGTGTGCCAGAGTGCAGAAGCACGGTGAGATAAGGGGGGAGCATAGCTGGGACAAGGGGGACACGATTCCCCTTGTGATTTGTGGTGGAACTTAAGATTGAGGGCCAAACTGGCCAATTAGTATTCCATATCATGCAGCGTCATGCCCAGGATAAAAGTGAGGGGCAGCCGGAAAGAAGGGCTTTTGCGCTTTGGCTCTTTCGCCGCTTCTGCTCTTTTGCGCTTGCTGCACTTTTGCTCTATTGCCTTTTTTTCCCCTCTCTCCCCCAGTACTCCCACTCTCAGAGTACTCTCTCTCTCTCTGCCCCTCTCTATTTCAGGGCCTCGCGTTCGTCCGGGATTGCAGCTTCGGGGTGAGACGGGCTTTGTATAAGAGGGGGTGGTGAGCATCTACACTGTGTATCACTTATCTGTATTAAATTGTTCTTGTCTCAACCCACGGGTTTCCCATTTCTCCTTTAATTCTCTCCCTCATCCCTGGGGGTGGGGGTGGGGGAGGGGGAGTGACTGGCTGTGTGGGTTCGGTTGCTGGAGCAGCCTAACCCACGACAATGAACAAGTGATATTTTCTAATAAATACGTAGAAATCATTTCACATTTATTTAAATCAGAATTTACTTGCACAAAGACAGGAAGAGAAAATTTCAACAGTTTCAGGGATTGGCCATAGTTGTGGCTATAACAACCTATAGCTTAGAGAAACAATAGTGCTTCTGTATGACACAAGTCATCTACTTCCAGCATATCTATGTCTAATACGTATATTTCTATGTGATAAGCATTCCTCAAAAAGGAAATAACTGTGCGTTTAATTTCAGAAATTATAAGCCTAATTAAAACTACAAATCCTAAAAGAGTAAGTAGTTGCTCTAGTTTTTGACTTTGCCTTGAAAATGAATTGTAATGTGTTTCTTTTTATTACTAGTATATGAAAAGCATCATTTACAAACACCAAACCAAAACCCAACGATGCAAAGTTAGGTTAAGAATTTTGTAATACTGGTGGTGGGTTTGTTGACCCAAACAAAGAGGTTTTGTTTTGATGTGGTCAATTCTGTCCCAAAAAGTCTTGTTATTAATACCTCAGTGTCAGTACTTGTGTTTTCATTTGGAGATAATTTATACAGTTTCAAGCCTGTCAGGGACCTAGCTACTGTGGTGATCACAATACTTAATATATGTAAAACAGTGACACACTAACATGGAAGATGAAGTCACCAGACATGGGACTCACATCTGAAAGGTGTCAATAGTGAATGGTTGTATAGGTGAAAAAGGAAAGTCAGAGCAGCAGTCAGTCAATGGATCTTGTATCCTCTCCACTATGAGAAGCTATGAAAGTAATAGCAATAACAATGGGAATGCGTCAGCATGAAAAACAAATATTTAGGGCTGGTTTTGATGATCTGACATGGCCAGAAAAGATGTTTCCCAGGAGGTGGCTTACACTAAAACTGATCAAGCTCTTTTTTTTTGGCAGATCTGTTGTTAGAGGTCAATCTGTCTTACGTTATTATATGTCATTCGTCCACAAAACCATAAACAAAGAATAGGAAAGTAGTGACACACTTTCTCATGCTTCACAAAAGGGTTGGTTTTGTTAAGGTTATTTTTACTCTCATGCAAATACCAGGAGGTCTGTGCAGTTGTCTGCCTAGCCTCAAAACTCTGATGAAACTTCTGTCGTGCTATTTGAAAGGAGAAAGGAGAAAGTGCTTGGATCTTTCTCCCTTCCTTCCTAATATGATGTGCCCATCCTGTAAATAGTGACCATCTCAGTCAACTCACATTTAGAGTTGGTAGGAGCTGTGAGGTACACCCTCTGTTTCTGTGACTTGGGCAGTTTTAAGCACTCCTTTAGAAACTGTATCAATCAACAGAATTGTTTGTAATACCTGATTTTAGAGACAGGCCTTAAAGTAATTGTAGTACTTGCTGCTGCTATTAGTGATACCATCAGAGCAAACTAAATTTTGGAACCCTTGAAGTAATACCTTAACTTAATATATGTTACTTCTTTTTAAGATGAGAGGAAAAAATTCAAAGTTCACTGAGTACCTGACCTACGTCAGCTTTATCTGTCTGAAATTCTCTCTGTATAAATAGAACATCTTTGGTTGCATTTCCATGAAGAAGCGTTATGTGGCTCAGTTAGGTGAAATCTAATGAAAAAGTAGTCCTGCTTAGACAAGTTCTTGTGTTATCACAGCTGTGGAAAAGAGAAAACCAAGCACTGATGAAGAAAATGAATTTATTGATTATTCAGTACTGCAACAGGGAGAATATTTGTAAAATCAAGTGACAGCAAGCAGTACAGACTGCTAAACCAGACGTATTTTCATATCGCACATTCAAAGGCCTAGAGAGATGCACTCACTCAATGTTTACTCTCCTGATTTTATTTCTGTCTTGAAGCATTCTCCTAATCATTTATTGATGTTTTCTTTTCCACATTTTCATGTCTTCTTATAAACCGCCACTAGTATCTTAATTATAAACACCTTGGTTTTATTACTCAATAAAAAGTGGCATAATGGATGCATGAGTACTGCTATTACTAGAAAGAGAAAGAGAAGCAACATCACTAAACTGAACCCCTCTGCTGTACTTTACAAACCCAGAAAAGAAAAATGGTTCTTCCTGTTCAAGAAGAGCTCAAAGTCTAACGCTAATAGCAATGAGGCTTCCTCTTGGACATATAGTGTATGTGTTGTGGGTTTTTTTTCAGTGAGAAGGGGACAGCTATTTTGAAGCCTGTAACTCCTTTGGAAATTGATGCATAATTTCTTTGGAACACTTCCTCTGCATTGTGGTTTTGTTTCTTTGTATTGTGGAAAATGGTAGCTCTATAAGACAATGCAAAGCACCAATTCCATTTGGATTGGCTGTAAAGTCCAACTACCTGTCATTTAAGGGATTGGTATTTAGAAGATGAGTATTCTTGTTTTGACTCCAGGCAAGACTATAGATCAATCATCTTTTTGACTATTTATACTGAGGAAGTGGGCAAAGTGACATTCTTTGTGTCAGAAGGTCAATGTTTGTTCTTACTTCTACCAGCTGAGGATCCTGTTTCTATTGCCTTGATAAGCTGCAGGAAAATACTTTTTAAAGAGCTACTGGTTAAAGCGCGTTAAGTATTTTAATAATCTAGGGAGGTAATTTAATAGTATACTAAATGCAAAGTTGCATTACTTGTCCCATAGATCTAAACATATTTCAAAGGCAGCAAATACATTAATTGATGCAATAAATGAATATCCTTCCAGAGACATGGAGAGCACAGCATGTTGGTGTTGAAGGATATTCATTCTCCTGTTCGTTGACAATTATTTTAAGGACTGACGGTTTCTTTAGTACCAGATTTAATATACTTGGACTCCAAGAGATGAAATCTCTTACTGGAATTCTCACCACCAGTGCTTCCCTCCATGGATCATTTGTCCTTTGTGTGTCTTTCTTTGAAGTAGTATGTTAATTATGGTAGCAAAAGAATATAGAGGCTTAAAAATGACTTATCATAAGATGTAATATTCAGAAATTATATCTCCTCTTTAATAACTTATTTTTGAATAAAATTCATCATAGGGAGGTGTTACAGGAAGCCTTGAAGTCTTGTATTTGAGAATCGATAATTGCATGTAGCACAGGTTAAAAAAAAAAAAAAAAAAAAAAGAGAACGAGAGAAACCCTCTACCACAGCTAAATTAGTAGAGCTGGAAACAGATCAGAGAAGAGGGAAGAAATGAAAGCATAAAGTTAATGAATGAGCAGCTAGTCTTAAAAAATTAGAACTAAAAGAAGCTGTGTAAATCTAAAGTATGAGAAAATCTATGAAAGCAAAACACTGTCTTGGACCAAAGGAAAAACACGATGCATAAGCAGACAGACCAGAGTGATGACAGTTTCAAACTGTTTCTTTTGGAGTGGGGAGAAGTAATCTTTCTAATCACTCTATATGCTCAAAATGAGATTCAGCTTATGGAGCAGATGGAAGCTGTGTCTGTAAAATAAAAAGGAGAAAGTATGGAGAGTCTGGAACAGAAACAATTATCCCACTGGGAGAAAGATAAGTGTGTACATAGTCATTATATATCACTTCCATAGAAATCTGATCCATCACCTCCGGGTAGAACAAGCACCCATGTAGACAACTGGTAATATTTATTTCACTCTCTATTTCAACAAATAAGCGAGAAAGTAACATTGAGGGTTTTTTTCTGCTCAAAGTATTGCAACAGTTTCTTAACATTTGTTTTCTTTGTTGATTTTGATACATGTTTCGAATTGGGGCTGCAAATGTTTCTGTTTGAGACTCTGCTTATCAAAACGATCAGTCAAAGGAGTTGTTTGACCTGCGTGACTGTACTTCTAAGACCACACAGTAAGGCATAAAATGTTTTCCTTGTGAGCTCCTTGTTGCATTTCATTTCCGTTGGGAGTTAAGTGGCACGCCGTCCTTGCAACTTGTATGAGACTATGTGCAAATGGCTGTTTCACCGTGGATGTTCCTGGGGTACCATTAAATTACAAGAGTGCTTTGTCCAAAAGAAAATATACGAAATTCTTCTGATAATTCAGGTAATTGGCAATAAGTACTTGTACTTATCAATATTCATTTTATTAAATAATTGAATTACATACGGAAACTTGTAATATTGTAAGTTCAGTATTGCTTTGGTACTTCCTGTAGATTATTCCCTTCTGTTCTAATACTTGCATAACCTTTGGGTTTATTCTGTTCATCTGTTGTCATTAAAATTAAAATAACAGGCTCATCTTTTCAACTAGTATGACCTTTTTACCATGTGGTAAATAAAGGGTTAAGAATTTTACTTGGGTTGGGTGAAATATTCTGATTGACGGGTGAGCTGAGCTACCTAGAGGGATGTATGAATCCACGTGAAACATGTTGCTTGGCTAAAACTGCAGTTTGAAATTTAAAACTCCAGAACAAAATACACTTTTTCTCTCAACAGTAATGAACCCAGAGCCTTGCAATATCCCAGGGGTGTGATTATCTCAGAAAAACTGTTTCCCCAGTTATGTCTTGTTGCATAAATAATCATCTCTTTGATGCAAAGGATAACTGTGGGAAAGATGTAAGTTAAATATGTTCTCCAGCAGTCTGACTTGCAAGGGAATAAACAATTTGTTGATACTTAGAGTGCTTAAACCACTTCCTCTGGTTTTCAGGAAGCTTTAAGCATTCTAGCCATACAAGAGTAATCTAAATTTCATCAATAAGAAATAAGCTCCCCTTCTTCATTTATTGTTTCTTTTATGTTTTTTTTTTTTTTCACTAAATGTATGTAACGGAAGCACTGGTTAACACTGCTACTGTATCGCTTCATAACTTTACGTCAGCTATCACAGTACTGGAGAAAAGTAATGCCCTGAACATATCCAAGCCAAACTTGACAAAAACATTAGGGCTACCAGTATTGTTCTGAATTAAAGTATATTTCTTGGATGGAATTCATCTCAGTATGGAGAGAGGACAGAAGGAGAGTTCATCCATCAGAACAATGTTTCAGAGAACTGTTACCCAGCAGCTCGTCAATGCGTGTCCGAGTTCTGTACAGCCTAGCTG
Source organism: Tauraco erythrolophus (assembly GCF_009769465.1). Lineage (NCBI taxonomy): Eukaryota > Metazoa > Chordata > Aves > Musophagiformes > Musophagidae > Tauraco > Tauraco erythrolophus. Next base: position 10,911,422 of record NC_141472.1, on the reverse strand, counting down.
CCCTGGACACTCGGAATGCTACTGTTGCAGTAGTACAAGCTGCAAAATGGAAGGGGCCTGGGGAGTGCACAAAACCTGCTTGTTTCAAGCTCTTTTACTGCTGTGGCTCCTTTTTGCAATGTTTCCAAGCCAACTAGTTTAAGGCAGGATTGAATCTGCATTGACTGCAGTGTCCTGTTTACTGTGGTGGAGACATGCCCTTAATAAAATGCAAAAGATGCCCAAGCCTCTTGCTACTCCATCTCACAGAGATAAATTTCAGCTGTTGGGAACTTGGAGAGAAAAAGCTCCAGTAGATCAGTTTTAAGCCTAGAGATCAGCAGTTAATGGTGGGGAGAAGAAATTTAGGAGTGAAAGGACATAGCCTTTAAATAATCTGCACTTTGAAATTTTATAAATTAATATTAATGCTCAAATAAATTACAAAGATATTTGAGCTAATAAGGAAATAATTTCCTTGCCAAGCGAGTATTTCCTCACCTCTTTGACTCCTTTAGTTGCCATTGTTGTTTACAGTTTCAAATTTCTTTGCTCTGGGTTTCCAGGACAGTTTAAATACCAAGTTAAAAGTTGCAACAAGTATCATGGCTTCTCATTGTCTCTGTAGAGCTGTAGAGATTTTGGTTCCATCAGTAATGAAAAAATGGAAGGCACTGCACATTGCCTTGCCCAACCATACTTACATAGGAGCATTTTCACAGAAGCTGCCCTGTTTTCAAGATAATTCTGTCCTAAATGCATAGTGGCCAGCATGAATTATGCTAAGAGAAGCCAGCCTTTGTTGTTTCTCACCAGCTGTATTCTCTAAGTGCCCTTTCTTCTTAGACCTCCATAACCAAGATATTCTTTCTATAATTTTATAGTAAAATCAAAGCTAGTTACATCCCAGTAACACAAACAGTGCTTAAGGAGGCTTTGAAATAAGCTATTCACAGAAATGTAAATCAGCAGCTTGTTCTTAGGAAAACAAGGCATTTTGAGGAGAAAAATAAAAGGCTTAAAGATAAATGATTGATAGAGACAGCTTTCTGTATAAGTGGATATTGTGTCCAACGAAAGCCTTGGGACCAATATACTGATATGAAGAGAGTAAAAATATTGCATAAATTGTAATTTGATATCTATCCTTGTGATATTACAGAGCCTCATTCACCCTTGTGATGCTGCACCATCCATGGTTTTGCAAGTAACATAAAATACCAGTCTTATTATAATGTTATCGAGCATGTTTTCCAAGTGATAGCAAACATAAGGTATTTGTAGTCACCCTGTTTGTTTAAATATTAATATTCAAACTTTGTTGCAAAGTGGAAGAAAAAATTATGCCTGTGGAAAGAAAAGGTGTGGCTTCACCTGAGTTGAAAAAATAAAACAAAAGCAAAATCTAACAGTGTAGTCTATGTCTCACTGCATGGGCAACCCTGTTCTAGCTAGCAGGAGACAAGGGGCAGGGAGCTGTGCAGGAGAAATGAGAATCTCAAGGTCGAAAATTAAAGGGAGCGTTAGAAACCGCCAAAAGGACCAGGAGGTCTGTAGATAAGAAATAGCCCCAAACGAGGCTAGAAAATTACACAGGAAGAATGGTGATGGCAGGTCTGCAAAGACTTTGCGGAACGCGGGAAGTTCCAGGTTAAGGAAGAGCTGAACAGTTGTGGTAAGGACAGCTGGAGCTCTGGTGTTCCTTAGAATGGTGGAAGGAGTTTGGAAGGATGGTGGTGTTTTGGAGAAGTCCAGTTCAGCAACTTCAAAAGCCAAGATCCATTGGAAAGAGCCTTGGCAAATTTTACTCAGTGGAGAGGCAGGAGAAGCATACAGGAGGAACGCTAAGTGTGTGCAAAAAGTCAAGAGAGTCTTTAGCAGTGGCAGGAGAGGCAGATGGGGAGGCTGGAAGAGCAGATGGTGGCAGCAAGGGAGAGCAGAGCTAGTTCCAAGTCTGAAACCGCAGCCTTGCACAACACATTATTGGTTGTTCTGACTGCTTCTTCTTCTTCCTTTTTCCTTCGTACTCAAAAAATGAAAAATTCAACTCCTACACTCCCCCAGAAAGGAAAGCATTACCCCACGCTGTAAGAATGCAGTGTGCAAAGAGCCGGGCCTGTGCAGCCAGTTGGGAATCATATGTGCCCTTCTGACACACTGTTCGCTGGTGAGCTGGAGGAGAAAGCAGAAAGCACATGTCCAATGTCCTCTCCAAAACATTCAAGTGGCCAAATCCAGGCCTGGAAGTCTAAAGGGGGAAACGAAGCTGACCAGGCCTTTCTACATACCAGCTTATGTAATTTCAGTCCCAGTGTTTGGGTTTTTTATACCATCCAGATGTATTTTTCATTCAACTGTGTAAATCAGCTGTGGTATTTCAAGGACACATTGAAAGATCTTGGAGTAATAATGTTCCCTACCAAAATTCATTCTTCTTACAAGTAAAGGTAACCATGATGTATTTGGGGGAGAGTGCTTGGGCGTTCATGTTAAACCAGACCAACGGCCACTGTGCTTGCAAAGTGCTCTCTGTTTCTTGTGATGCCGGCAAAGCTCATCATTTCTGTTGCTTTTTCCTCTCCTCACAACTTCCTGATTCCCATATGCCTCATTGTAATGACTAAAAAAATACATGCATAATTCCTTCATTGTTTTGGAATAATTCAGAAGTATGTTTAAAGGATCATCAATCATACTGATAAATAACAATAGGATTACAGCTTTTTTGGAGGATTCCTTTTTCTGGCATAATTTTTCTGAAAATTTTAGCATCACTTTCCACTTTACAGCATAGATGTCAAACCAGTTTGTAATTAGGGGCCGCTTGGGAGCCAGTGACTGCTGAAGGTACATAAATGTGATGCCTTTCTGATACACAGGCTGAAAGCATTTGCATGCACAGCGTTGTCAAAATATTCGGTGGATATAAAGGTGTTAATTTTCTGAATTATGTGCCAATTAACATATGGTTTAATGTTTTTAATATAAGACCTCAGTACCCTTGGAGCTTCTTCCAGTATAAATTTGATTCAGATTAGGCATGAGAACTAATATGCTTTTTTATTCCAGCTTCACTCTCCATATTTATATTTTGCACACTTAGACATATGCAACCCGGTGTTAAGCTTGCAGAAACCTGCCAAAATAAATGTGTTGGAACAAATCTGGACTCTCATAGTCAATTTGTACCTTTTAGAATTTTATTGCCATGTGTCCAAGTGTTTTCGATGCATCGTGAGGCATCCTCACTAATTCACCGTTTCACGGAGTCACAACTCTTGTGTATCAACAGAGCTTCAGAATTTCTGTGTTCATAGACTTAGAAAAAATTTACAGGCAGGATCCTGATTTCCTACAGCATGTATTTTCTTATTTCCAGCATTAAAACTATAGTGTCTGTTTATGTCTGCACCTGGTAAGCTCATGTTCTCAATGCTTCTGTTCAGTGAACAAAATTTTCAGATAAATCCACCTTTTAGCCTTTGGGAAATAGGATTTAAGCTACTCAGTCTTCTTTTACCAATATGTCACCAATATTTGCCAAAGGATGTAGGACATCCATTACAGAAGATGAAAGATACTGTCATGTATTTGAAGTAGTTATTTTTATCTTTGTCCAATAAAAATATACATGTTTCTAAGCAAGCTGTATTTGTAAAAGAGAGACAGTATCTATTGTGTTCTTCATAAATCTATTGTGACCAAGCACAGTCTGCTCTCTTCCTCCCAAATAAAAACATTTGATTTCAAGCTATCTGTCTTTAAATATTTGCTTCGTGGATCATGTACAAAATAATAGCACAGGAGGAGTCCCTGTTTTGGCAAATACGTCGGCCCTTTGTTTCAGAGAACTGTTCTGCAGGTGTGTCTCTCTTTGCAGCCTGTTGCACACAACTGCCTTCACGGCGCCTCCTTTGCAATCCCTGTTCCTGCAAGCTGCGTTTCTGCCTGTGCGGTCCGTACAGATCTTGTTTATCATGAGTAGTTGCTGCTGGTGCTCACAAAGGCAGTGTTCTTCAACCGTTAGTGGTAGAGTTACTATTTCGGATGTACATAGCTGATTTTGTATAATAATACGATCGCTAAAATTAAACCTTTTACGTCGAAGGCACTGGGTATGAAATGAAAGGGTTTGGAAAAGGGAGTGAAATCAACAACAAGTGAGGAAAGTTGTTCTGACAGTGAGACATTTCCTATGTCAGCAAACCAGAAGGAGAGGAAGGTGTGAGTGTGAGAAGCCAAGGGACCAGCAGGGTACCACATTTGGTGTGTGAGATGACAGGGTTTAGCAGTAGGGGTGGCGAGGAAGACGTTTGGACTTGGAGATGCTGTATAGGAAGAATTGTCTGAATTTGTTAACAGCTTGTATGTTATGACAGAAATAAACTGTTGTAATCTTTTTCTTTTCTTTTTTTTTTTTTTTTTTAAACTGTTGGAGTGGGCACATGTACATTTCATACGGTGTTTGCTGTCAACTTCATCGTCTCAGCTAGCACCTTGGGATGTAAGCAATGGCTTCTTCACCATTTAAAATCCTCGTATCTTAAATATCCTGCTTTTATTCTTGTCTTAGAGAGAAGGGTGAAAGAAAGCAAGATAAATCTCACTTCTTTCTTTCAAATTCTCCATGTAAGTATGTGGAAAGCTATAGAAAGTGGGAGGCAACGGAAGATAACAATTTACTGTGAAGAAATGAGACAATGTGAGCACACCTTGATTTCTTTCAGGCAACCAGGCAACCTGACAAACAGATATGTCATACAAACTGTACAAACCTTAAAAATGCAGCTCTTTCTACTTATAAATAAGTCTTGTCTGTGGGGGTTTGGTTTGGGTTTGTGGTTTGTGGTTTTTTTTTGGTTATTGTTGCTTTTAGCATTATCTGCCCTTTTAGAAAGAGTAAACAAAAATTCAGAATTTTTATATTAATTTCCTTCTTTTAGTATGCATTTCCCTCTTAGAAATCTATTTGACTGAATTGTTTAGGAGACTGGTTCAAAAATAAATAACTCTCAAAAAAGCTGTTTATGTGATGCTTATGTTTAGAATTACTCAAATATATGGCAGGGGTTTCTGTCAGAAGGTGCCTAACAACTAACATTTTCCAAAAACTTCAAGAAAGGATTATAAATATCAATTCTCATTCCTTGAAAAACTAATATAGCGGTTATTGATTTGTTTAAAAAAGCCCACACCAACCCTCCCTTATACAGAACGTAAAACGATGAGCTAATATGCAAATGGCCGATGATATTAGCAAGCTGTAAGGCAATTACTAGGTATTACCACATGCCTTTTCTGTAATTTCAAAGATCTGGCTCCCGCAGTTGCCTCTAATATTTTTTTTTTTCCTTAGCTTTGTTTCTTAACTGCTTGGCATGATTTTTAGAAATATGGCCACTAGAATTTAAACTATTCTAGTAATTTGATTTATTTTAGTAATGTTGATGGCAGAGAAATAATATCTTCTTATCTGCTAAATAATCGCTTGACTGCTGTAGGTGCTGCCCTCTGTGTGAAGAGTTGATATTAAACTGATAACAGACAGGCTGTCATAGATGGATATTGGCATGCACACACCAGCAGTTCCTTAGCAACTTTCCCTTGGTGCTGATCTGTGGTAGTGGTGAATTAGGATAAATCAACATACTTGCAGGATAATTAGCTGCTCTAGCTAATGAGAGACAATGGCATAAAAACATTTAAACCAGTTCCAACTCCATTGTTAAAGCCTACCATATTAATCCATAAAATTTTTCATCGTATACCATTTAAATTTGACCTTGCATAAATATTATAACAATTAAAATTCTCCATCCAAGAAAAAAAATGGAATCTACCTTTATAATAAGCACATTTAACAGAGGAGAAAATTAGGCTTTATTTGCTGTCTGCTAGTGAGATAATTATCAGAGCACACAACAGTCTTTAAAGACAGGGAAATCGTCAAAAAAGGGGAAAAATTATACAAAGCTTAGTTTTCCATCTAGTATAAGTACAATATATTTGGAGGTTTTAAAAAGATTGTTTCTTTCCTTCTGATTAAGATGATTTGTATTTAAGTTTGCATTTATTTTCAGAGAAAGAAGTTTTAAGGGGAAGGTAAGAGGTGTTTCGCATGTAAGAACTACTCCTGGAGAACCTCTTTTCTTTACTGTGGGAAATAGCTAGTCACCCTCTGAAGCAGTGTGAACTTTCACAAGCCCTCTCCTGGTAGCTCCAGGGTCACCTGATACTTAGCACAACCTATAGTGAAAAAATTGCAAAAAAAAAAAAAAAAAAAAATCAGTTTTCCAGCCTTGTTTATCCCAAAGATAAGCAGTGTTCCCTGCAGCTTGGAAAGTTTGGGCTTCAGTACGTTTCTAAGGTCGCTGGGAACAGGCTCCTCTGAAGTTCTGCTCCTTCCCTGCTGTGACCTGGTTGCTGTCTGGCACAACATGGCATAGTGTCATAACAGTGGCATATGCTAGAAATTATCCATAATTCATCCCATGCCTCTGCAGTGAGGCATTTTGTGCTTGCTCATTTGATTTTTCTTTTAACAGCATATGCCATTTAGAAACATCATGGGCTGTGAAATTCAGGATCCCTGTTTGGACAAGTTTAATTCACTGTTTTGAAGATCTATAATCTGGTAGAAGTTGACTTTTTTTAAGCATATCCTTTGGGTGACAGAAATAGGAAATTAATTTTTCCACCATACTCAAGACAGCAGTTCATTTCTGTTCCCACATCCATGGAGCTCTGCGTCATGAGGGCTGTCACCTGCGTAAGATTGACGACCTTTCCTTTGCAGCTGCGAGCCCATCTTGCACCTGCCACCCATTGCCTCTCACCCTGGCTGCCATGGCCATGTGTCTCCCGCGGTGAGTCCCCTTTGATGTCTCCACATTGCTGGTGGTCAAAAACACTCTCATGGCAGGGCACCAACAGATTCTTGAGGAGGTGATGGCTACCAGCGTGAGGGTCAGTCCATCCCTCCATGACTTTCTCTTGCCCTCTCGTTTGTCACTTTGTTTTTTTTCTCTAGGGCAGGTGATCATGTGCATGCAGAGATGTTAACATCCAGCCAGAGTGTGACCTTGGTCAAAGCCTGCACCAGTCATACTAACAGCTTCATAAGCAAAATCAACTAGAAAAAGGGTTTGAGTAGGTCACATGAAACCCGCGTAGTTACTGTGGCTATTTGCAAATTAAATCATTTTCCATGCCTGAGGAAGGTTTTGTGGTGTTCGTTTTAAATAAGTAAGTTGTTTTTCAGCTTTTTAAGGAATGAGAATTGGGAAAGATTTAAGCCAAAGTATTCATTCACTCAAGACAAGTAATATTGTATACTGTGGTTGGTTGAGACTAGCTGCCTTGGTCTTCATAAGGAAGGCTGGCTGGTCCTGTTACTGTTTTCCTATGGGTGCTGAGCTCTTGAGATACTGTCAGCATCTGTGGCACACAGTACTCATAATTCAATGTACATAAAATGTTACATGACTTTTTATCACTAGACTTATTTTCATTCTCGTTTGTTTTCTAGCTCCAGACATAGCAGAAAGGCAGGATTTAAGCAGAAGGTTATGTCTTGGGAAACTTTGGGCATGTCACTTGGGAGAAGGTACTGAATTGCAGCTGAAACTCTGAAAACTCCCACTCAAATACTGCCTGACAAGGGAAGTGTCAGGTCTTTCATGGGTACTAGATATTGATATAACTTTTCAGATTTGGGAATTTAATATCTTTTGTACTGTATATATAGGCTTGAGTTCTGTTCTTCTCCTACCTGAATATCTTGGCAGATATTTCATGTAAAAGTCAGTCATGTCCTGAGGGCTTTGATCTGATGGCTTTCAAAGCAGTGTTACAGTGGCCTGGTTTGAGCACTGTGTGCTGGGGCACAGCTGGAAGCACAGACACCCAGCCTCTGCCTTTGCTTTTCACATGAAACAGTCACCAAATGACATTGAATGAAAAACGAGATCCTCCCAGACATGAGACTAAACCTTGGATTACAGACTTATACTTGCCCTTATGTTCTCTTTCACTAGTCAAAAATTTTCGTGCACAATGAAGCCACTTTAGAGGGTTGATGGAAATTAGTCCCTTCCTTTTCCCAGCTGCAGTCTATGATTTGTGAGTTAGTTGTTTGTGCAGGAAACCTGTACTGTCCCTTTTGGAAGAAGAGAGGAGGGTTTGGCTCCCAGGCACTGTATTCTCAGAGGGGACCTGATCAGTCAACTCTTGCTTAAAAACAAGAGTGGGGCAACAGCTGTGAGTAACCACTTCCTCCAGGTGTTTGTAAGTTTTAGTCTCTCCCAAGAAAGTGCATCAGGCTCCCAGGAGCAGCCACAGCATCAGCCAGTGACTGGTCAAGGAAAGTACTGGGTTTCCATTAGTCCATCTATAGGGAGCTCCTTGCCAGCAGTGCTGAAATACCAAAGGTCCCGTATTCGGACATACCCAAGTGTCCTGGGATGCTCTCTGGGAGGGTGGCTCGACCTGAGCTGAGGTGACATGGATGGACTAAAAAGCATATTACTCGATTGTTAGGAAGCTCGGCTTCCTCTGGGCTCCAGCTCTTCATTTCTCCCATCTGCAACATGATATCTGTCTTCTTATGGTGTTTATCTAAACTGTTCGTGTTGGACTGTGATCTTTTCAGGGTCAGGGCTTTATTATGTATATATGCAGTTTCTATGTTCCAGTGAGGGCCTCTGGGTCTTTCTGTATTATGAGTGGAATAAATATGAGAAAGCTAAAAGCTTATTCTTCTCAGACTTGTGAATATCTGTATACTAAGAAAGTGCAAAGTTACCATAGTATTATTCACTTATTGTGCATTCAACAAGGTCAAAAGTGATCTGCAGTCTTGTGCTTTTCCATACCAAGTAGGTTACACAAAAATACTGTATGAAAAGAGATTTTAAAAATAATTCCCTTGTGAGAGAGCTCCAGAGAGGAAAAAGAACCTTCCAATTTGAATTTTCCAGTTTGAGAAGTCTCTTTATGATCCTTGATTTTGCAGTAATAGAACCTGAGAGCTGTTTTTCATCCTTTCATTTACACGTTTTTATCATGCACAGCATGATGCTTATAAACTGGACCATAGCCACGGTTAGAACCCCTGTGGGGAGGATAAGTACCCATTTTCCTAATAATAATAATGCCTTTTCTGGCTTCCAGAAAATTCATCTCCCCGTAACCACACCATTTCCTATTAGTTGGGTAACAGCTTAAGTTCTTTCAGCTAAGTATGTAGGGTTTCTGGAGAAATGAGAAGACTACACTAATTCAGTAGTGCTTATATGCTAACATTCTCCGAGGCTTTTTAGCTGAATCTTCCTTGTAAATAGGCCCATGAAGTAGCTAGCAAATCAGTATTGGATTTCTTTCACCAGTGAACAGGGTTTGAGACTTGTGGCTTGGGAAGCGTGGGGTTTTTGGAGATAGTATGAAGAGACGTTACATCTACTAACTGCACGGAGCAGAACACAGCCCTGCAGTGTAGGCATGAGAGTGTATCTGCCTCTGAGCTCTGGAAAGCACACAGAGACAGGTCTAAAAAAGCTACCCTCTTTTCCTGGAGGCTATAACATCTCCTGGTTGAAGAGGCTTTTAAACATGGAACTGAAAGACCGGTAAAGAATAACTGGATGGTTAAAAGACAGAATAAGATCAGTCATAGCCCAGGAAACAGCAGTAGGTTGCGATAGAAGATATTGTGCAGAACTGATACGGTGGGTTTTTTATTAGCCACTGGGATGCCATGAAGTGGACTGTTCGTCCTGGTTTTGGATGGGACAGAGTTAGTTTTTCTTTCTGGTATCTAGAAGAGCTCTGTGTTTTGGATTTAGTCTGGGATTCACTATGAGAAGCATGTTGATAATGCATTGATGTTTACAGTTGGCTCTGAGGCCTCAAGTACTTTTCAGCTTGCTGTGTTTCTGTCAGTGTGCAGGAGCACAACAGGCTGGGGGGAAACATGACTGGAACAAAGGATCCACAACTCCCCTTATGATTTGAACTTAGATTTGGGATTGGGGGCTAAAATGGCAATGAACTATTTCATATCATGCCACGTCATGCCCAGTATATAGGTGAGAGTAGATCAGAAAGAAGAGTTTTTGCTCTTCTGGGAACTTTCTTCGGAGGCCTCTCCCTGGAACTCTTGGAGTGCTCTCACACTCTCTTGTCAGGCCTCCCACTCATCGGTGACTTATCTTTTTTGGACTTGTCAGTGTCAGGACTTACCTCTTTTGGAATTGTTTACCAGGACAGGACAGGCATTGGTCAGCAGGTGGTGACCCAGTGCATCACTTGTTTGTGTATATTATTATCATCATATACATATATATATTCATATATTATTATTAATAATTTTTTCTTATCTCAACCCACAGATCTCCTTCTCTTTCCCCTTTAATTCTCTTCCACATCGCCTGGGCATGGGAGAGGATGAGCAAGCAGCTCTGTGGCATTTAGTTGCCGGCCACACTAAACCATAACGCTGCTGCAATCTGATGTTCAGTCTAATGCTTTAAACAAACAAACAAAAAGATATTATGCTTTGGAATGGTCACAATAATTCAAATGTTATCTCTGAAGGAGCAGAGTCTCAGGTATTGAATAAAGCAAGATATCCTAATGCATCCCAGTGTTCAGAAACTGAGGACTCTGCTCAATAAATACCAAGCAAACTACGAGTAAATATCTTTGTCGCTGGACTGTCACTTACCACCTGCTTATTTGGTATGTAAGCTGAAATATATAGAATCTGTTTAGGCTCAGCTATCACATTAAACTATTTTCCTAAAGTGCTCTTACTTCTGCTCTTTTTTAAATCTTCTGGCAAGCAGAAGACAGTAAGAGAGCTAAACTGTACATCTGGTCTGGTTTTTGCGTTAGAGTCCATATCTCATGTTATGACTGGATTCTACCAGATGTAACCGAAATGAGTTGTATTATGCAGTCTAGGTTACATCTCTCTTGGAACATTAGGGTGATAGTCAGGCTAAACATCTCCATGAAAATAAAACAACAACAAAAAAATCCTGGTTAAGATATAGCACTTCAATATAAAAATGGGGGCATGTAGATGAAAAAATGATGGAAGTATGACCTAGTAGTAACTGTGTACTTTTGATATAAATCTATTTTTACCATTTCTACTAGAAACAAGAAATGTGGGTAATTACTTTGTCCTGTGGGTTTTGAGTTCCATGGTAATTTGACAAATGAGTTTAAGAAACGCTAATAATTGTTGGTTCCTTCACATGTTGCATCCTTCCAGGGACATAATCTGCCTTCATTGCAAATGTATTTTCACATTTTCAAATTCATTGATTTCTATAGATAAGCTGCTTTTTTTTTAAAAAAAAAAAAAGAACAAACAAACAAGCGAGCGTGTTAGCTGTTCTAATCTTTTTTGATATTCTTAATTATGTACAGGAGTCTGAATATGCTCAAGTAATCAGGCAAAAAGTATTCTTTTATTTCTGTATACGTATGCAGAATAGAATGAGTGAAATCTGGCTTAATTGGCCCTTTTGCCATGTTTGTGAAACACCAATATGTACATTCTCCAATACTGTACTGCAGGTCTAATATCTTGTTTAAAAGCCAGTATAAAAAAATACCAAAGAAAGTAGTCTAAAGCCACAGTAATACCTCAGCCAAGTATTTCCATATCTGTTGGTTTAGTTGTCATTTGAGAGGAGTGCATGAGTACTTCACAGAAAAGGAGAATAGTCAAGATACCTGCATGGACTACCACCAAAGTCAAAGTTGAACTCCACTTTGTACCCAGCTGGTTTGATCTTTTCTGTTGTAATGGCTGAGCACGACATGTTTTCCAAAACCTGCTGTACGAATCAGACTGACAGACATCATCTGGTTTTGTCATTCCCAAGGACTTTTAGCTATGCTCATAAAAGTTCCCGGTGTTCCTCAGGTGTTGGGCATGGAGCAACAAGGTGTTACTGGAGAAAGCTCCATCAAAGGCTTTGAACAATAGGTGCCGTGGAGGGCCATGAATCTTGCTGCTGCTTGCTGTGCTGTGAGGGGCAGTTGGTTGTATTATCTTCTATTCCACAGTTTATTTTGAATGGAACCTACTTATCCTTTCCTAATCAGCTAGGCATCAAACCTTACCCTTCTTACACACTTAGGTGGGAGTAGAATTGTAACACAGAAAGGTGGTGTTTAGTGGAAAGCTGTTCTTATACACCAGAGTGCATTGAGTGAACACATGAAACACTGAGGCTTTATATATATATCTCTCTCTAGTATATCAGCAATACATTTTTAATTTCTCTATTGAGTAAAAAATGAGATTTTATTTTTTCATTTATAAATTCATGAGGTTATAAACCAATTAATCTTGCTTTCCTAATATTGTTATTGGATGCATGTGCATTAATCTGTTTTAATTTTTCAAGCGATGCTGACCCTAGCAAGAGTAAAAATGATGCCTATAAATACTGGGAAACTGCTAAAACTCATCAGTATTTCAGTTTTCACTAAAAACTACACACTTCTGTCTCAGTATTTGCACATTGACTGTTCAAAGAGCCAATTCAAAATTTTATCGTGATAAATATTTTCAAGGGACAGAAACACGTTGGGAAAATAACAAACATATGTTAGCACTGAGAATAACCAGTTCAGCAGTGTTTTCTTGTGTACGTTTTGGTGCCTATGTAGGCTATTGCAATGTTAATTTTAGAAACTCTAGCCCAGCAACAGATACTTAGAAACGGAATGATGTACTGCAAGCAGCAAGAATTTTAACTGCAGACTATAGCTTTATTTTCTTATTTATAGCTCCCTTCACTTTGTTGTTTTATGAAACATGTATCTTCTTTGAGAGAGCCCTGGCTCTGTGCTCTCACGACCAATGGACTTATCTTCAGATTATATCTTATTAGTTATCTTCAAACAGTGAATTTATAAAAAGGCACAACATAAAACCTTGACTTTAGATTTTAAATGTCATGCAAATATTATTAAGAAATAATTTTATTTAACTTCTAGCTATATTGACTTTGTTTTTACTTTTTAATAAATATACAATTGTTTTAGGAGAAAGCTTGAGGTCAACACAAAAAAAAAATACAAACATTTATGTTATATCTTTCAGAGAAATGACACCACCAAATTTTAAAGATTTAGTAGTGCTACACATTTTAATAAGGAAAATCTGATAGTATTAGTTGTTTGCTGAGGTTGAAGCTTAGGTCGACAGATTTACAACAGGTACAAGTTAACTGCAGCTCGATTGGTTTTGACTGATTTCCCCAAAATGGGAACCAAAGCTATGCTTTTCATATTATTTGACTGCATAACAGTATTGCTTAGGGACAGGTTTGAATCCAATTAATTTTTTTCTCTATTCTTGTTGTTTTACAAATCAAACTATTCATTGGAAATGAAAGATTTTTGTTAGTATTAAAATAATGCAAACAAAAAACTCCTTACACCCAAGACATTTATTGTCACATAAACCAATAAATAATGTCCAGTTTTGAGAGATTTTTAAACTCAACCCTGAGTTTTTCAGAGTCTGAAAAATATTAACCTTTGATATCTTAAAAGAAAGATTAATTTGTGAGATGTGGTATTCTGATGTTAAAAATAACAGTTGTACTCAATGATCTTCAAGGTCTTTTCCAACCTAAATGATTCTATAACACTTTGTCCAATAGTTAGCTGTAGTGAACCAAAAAATCAGCAGCATAATGACTGAAATAAATAAAAAAGGCCATGACTGTTAACTGTCACTCGTTTCAATTATTATTGAATTGAATTCAATTATATTGAATATAAACAAGCTTATAATTTCTATTTAAAAATTATATTCATTTTATTCTCTCAAAATGTCTTTTTTTTTTTTTTCCGTCTTGTATGGAGTAGAAAATGTCTTAATAAGACAGAACCATTTACAGCAGAGGAAAATAATTTCCTATTCACCTCTATTTTCTCTATCGACTTCCAGATTAAGGTCCCATAAGAAAGCCAAACTTGCAGAAGAAATTATGGACAAAAGTGGAATTCAAACTTTAATGTATATCTACCCCAGGATGCACTGTTTAGTGCAAAATGAGATTAGGGGATTGAAAACTATTTCTAGGTGGCTTTTTATTTCAGTATCGATTCTTTAGGCAGAAAACCCTTCCATTTACATCTTTTTTATTTAGACTAATAATAAAGAGGCAAGAGTGAAGAGATATTTCTTTCTCTTCTACTCTGCTTTACACACAGCCTCTTTTGCTTTTCTGCTTCATTTCCTTCATAGTGTCCTTAACTCTTTATTGCTTTTAATGCTATTACTATGAATCACTCCTTTCATGTTCAGTGTGCTCAGTCATTTTAGTACAGATATAATTGTAAGGTGCAAAATGTAAATCCCCATAATGTGTCTAGAAGACAAATGTGTCAAAGTCCCTTTGTCATACTGACAGGTTATAAAACCAGACTGGCTCAGTTTAATCAAGTTTAAATTTTAATGACATAAGCAAAACTCAGACTAAAATAGCTGTCTTTTTGTTATTATTTCAGATCACTGCCACAAATGAGAAACGTTTTATCATTTATTCATTGATTGTATCATTCAGAGCTATCTCGATCCTAGCATCTATTCTGGAGAATGTGTTTTAAATCATTAAATATTTTTCAGAGGTGATACCACTGTTTGGTAGCTAGATGTCATCTTTTCTCATGGTGCCTTTGACTTTTCACCCTTATCTACCTTCTGGTGAATTCCTATCCCTAAATTTGCCCATTGTGTGGCCAGGTCCAGGGAAATACTTCGGTTTTGTATTGGTCTTGCTTACCTGTACAGCTTGACAGTTGAGAGTCTTCCCTTTCAGAACTTGCAACCAGTTGCTAATAAAGTTACCAGCTAATAAGGCCAATAATTGGTCATGGCATCACTATTGGGAGGGTGGGGGACACAATGAGGAGGGAGGAGGTTGGAGGGCAAGGAAGGGAATACAGGAAAGAAAAGAAAAAAAGAAAGACACTAAACCAATAGACAGAGTTACACTTGGTTCATTGTCTAGTGTTTGGGGCATGTGGAGTATGTTCCACATCGGTCTGATGATTGCAAGCAGCTCTGTCAAACATGGCCCTTGCTCTCAGACACTGTTTTATCTCTGTGCCTAGCTTACTAGAAAAGCATTTTGTGAAACTATTGCTTCTCCTTCTTTGTGGTTTTTCTAGTAGCTGTGCTAAGCATTTCAACCATTACACATCTTCAAAACCCAATAATCCTAAAACCATCCCAATAGGTGGACCACATACTGTAATCATAAATTCTTCTAAGTCATTTCCACATCCTGCACTTGGGGCTTCTCATCAGTAAAGTTAATTAAATCAAAGTCTCCTGGAGGTGTTACTTACAGTTAACTTGGTGCTGGCTGCCTTGAGGAGCAGAGACGTTCTCTGTCGATCCAACAAACACAGCGTAGCCAATGGCAAGGCCAGACCCTCTCCTGCAGTTCACATAACATGAAGAATTCCTGCCTCCTAACTCAGAAAACTCTAGCCTCTTCAGCAGGAAGCTGTCAACAGGGGAGAAAATAATGATTTAAACTTTAAGCACGGGTAAGAGGACTGATATTTCTGACTTAATTAAATAAGAAAGAGATAGTAGTAGCTTTTGATGACTCTCATTTTCATTTGACTTTGTAGCAATGTCCTAGAGGCTAGGCTTGTATCCTAACCTTGTATCGTATTCTCAGTGTTCTGAATCACCACTACATTAATATCTCCAGCCATTCAAATAATCAAAGTGATTGAAATAAAAAAGGATAATAACTTTCCAAAGTTTTGCACAGACATTACTGTTAAGCAGCTTCAAGAGGTTCACTAAGCTTTTTTCTTTACTAAGAGGTGTTTTATAAACAGAATGGCCTTCCTGAAATCAGAAGTTCTTTTCTAGAAGAAATGAGGTGCACCCCAAGTAATAGTCTCAGATGAAATAAGGACTAAAGAGAGATATGCCTAACTGTCTGTCTGTTACATATGAGAAAGTGAGAGTCATCACCTTTTTCCGAGGTGCTGTCGACTGGAAATAGGAAGAAAAATACAGACTTTTGACTATATCCTGGTACTAAATAATTTCTTTTGTCAGATACATGCGCCTCACTTATTTCTGATCATTGGGATATGCAGCAAAATTTGTGTCTTGCTCGTGCTCTTCAGAAGTGTGATTATACCCTCGCATAGAGCTTTATAAATCTCAAATAAAAGCATCAAAGACACATTAGGATAAAATTGCTTAAGAGATGAAACAGGTTTAACATGTTAATGTAAAGATAAATCTGATAAGCAATGTAAAGGTATAAAATATTTTTAAATAAAATTATGTAGAAAGTGAGCAGAGAACAAGACAGTTTTATGCCCTGGTTGTAAGCATCGCTGACCTGTTGACCAAGAACGTGTTTCTGCTTTTCTTTGGTTTTGAATGGATTATATACACAAGTAAAAGGTTGTGAGTGTGTGAATGTCTTCTGCAACTCTAAACTATTCATAAAAGAGAACTCCACCCCTTAGGCTTTTTGATTTCTTGGAGCTCAATGCTAAGACTTCTTGTCGACCTGTTTTTTGTCCAAAATGGAAAGTTTATAAATCTTTTGTCTTATTTTGTGAGGGAACTGCAAATTTTACATGGAGAGAGGTGGGGAAAAGAAAGGATGAGCTGTCCTTTTCAACATATTGAAAGGGGGCTGAAATCTCTGAGGGGAGTGTGTATATAGCATGTGCCTATCACAAATACTCATTGTGGTGCCTACTTATCAAGAGACAGTGAGTCAGATTTAGCATTAGGAAAACATCTTTGCACGACTTTGCGTGAAGTGACAGCACATTTGACATATTAAAAGGGTATTCTTAAAACACAGATATTTTTAATTGCCTTCTAAGATGCAATATTAACACGAGATTCATAATCTACTTGAATTTGCAAGATTTGAATCTGCAAAAGTGAAAGAAACTCCCAAGAGAAAAACCAGCTGTATTAGACTTGCCTGTTTTCACAATCTAGTGATTTCTCAGAAAACTAGGTTTAAAGCTTAGGTGGGTGCAATATTTAGTCACCTTCTGTCATTTATGCAAATTAAATCTGTCCTGGCCAAAGATGCAAATCTAGTTGCAGATCATTGGTGTAAAATTTGCAAATGTTTGAACCTTGGCTTTATTAGAATTGGAAGTTATCTTTGGTTGCAGGATACACAGTATTTTCTGCAAGGTTAGCAATGCTGCAGGATCAAGTACCGAACTCTGCTACGTGAGGACTTCCCAGGATGCTTGTTGGGAAGGCTGTGAGGTTAAGAGCACACACCTGAAAAAATACTGTTTTGTAGAAAAGTTAATAATTTTTTTTCAGACTTTGAAAATTAATGGTTCAGGGTTGATTTGGATTTCAGATAATAGGAACAGGGATCTCTTGATTCATGTTAACTATTTCATAAATTTCTGTGGATTACAGAGTAAATTTCCTTTTACTTATATGGAGTAGTGTTTCTATATCCAAAGTCATGAACTGCAAATGTTAAACTCAGTAGTTAATTTTACTTTCTTCTTGGGTTTTAAACTGGTATCAGCTTCGCTGTAGCATGTAGTATAGTTTAGAAAATGTAGATGGATGCTCTGTTTTCAATCAGACATATTTTCAAGATGTTTGATCTTGACAAATGTAGGCAGTGTGAATCATTCTTATGTGTGTAAATGTATATATATGTGTATATTTTTACCATTTGTCCCTTTCTTTCTTTTTCCTGAGGCATATTCTCTGCCAATTTTAAGAGCTCCAAAAACATAGCTCGACACAGAGAATTGCTTGCAGCACACAACAAAGACAAACTGTATCGATCCAATAAAATCCAAGATCAATGATGTAAATTTCTGACTGGCATCTACCAGTGACACATCTCTTTGCGTATATGACAACAAATGCATTTTGAGAGATGCTCCAATAAAATACAATAATTAATTATAATAGCCAGCCACTCAGTTCCTTACAGACTTTGCCATTTTATTGCACATTTCATTGTAATTTCAGCAATTTTTAAAGCAACACATTTCTCAAAATTAGCAAGTTGAGATATTGGTGCCAGATTCTACATTAACATGCTGTAGTAGAGTGTCAGTCAGTGAACATTAGACTGACGGGAGTGCCAACCAAAAAAAAAAACAACCCACAAAACCGTACCCTGAGAGCCAAGTAATTTCTGTCTTCAGGCAGTCACTTCTAAACAGGTTCGAATTTCATATTTACCAAGTCCAAGGCTAATCTTTTCCAGTCAGGAAGTGTCAGGTTAGAGCAGTTGTTGAACGTTGATTTGCACTCCGTGCAACATGCCAGCCAGGCTTTGCAGGTTTTCCACAGTGGCTGTTAATGATTTTTGAACCACTCAAGAATCTCTTTCTATACTAAAATTTTCCTCGTTCTCCATTGTATCACTTATTAACACACAACTAATGTTATTCTCTGTAAGGTACTGTATCTACAGTTGCAATAAGAATTTTAACATATCACATTTTAAATAATTGGCTGTTTTCCAAATACTGCGATGACTGGAGAATCTTCATGGAGGATAGTAAAGACAAACTAAGGACCAGTGTAGTATGTCACCTCTGTGGTGGCTTGGACTGAAAACTTACTTCAGGAGCTTGTATGACATTCTCATCCTTTCTAGGTGTTCCAGACCAATCGTGCAGAGTGCAACATTTCACCTCACAAAATGGAGGAAATGACCACGGAAAAACTGTGAACAATTTCCAGTAGGCAGAAGGTCAACTAAAATTAGTCCTTACTTTTGATTACAGTAGCATGCTTGCCAAATACGGCACATTTTTAATAGAAGTTCTGCATAAAAATTGGTTTGGGTTTATTTGGTTGTTTGGGTTTGGGTTTTTTTTGCTTGGTGGTTTTGGATTTGTTGTTTTTTTTTTAAAAAAATCTATATATCTGCTGTCCTTTCTCTGTGTGCTTTTAATAAATGATCAGCACTAATCTGATCATTATGCTTATAAAGATGGCTCCATAACAACTTTTTTCTTTCTGAGTGCCTGAAATGCATCACTTCAGAAATCAAAAGTTTTCTATCCATGCTCAAGGCCTCAACTGGTGTTCCCTGCTGTTCTCCTTGCAGATAGTGGTGTGAGCAAGAATTTTTCACAAGTAATGTATTAAATAGCATGACAGATTCGCTGCGTGTTTGTGGCTATGGTGGGTATGGACAACCTGAAGTCTCAGTGCAACCTGTTAGGAAAAGAGCTTTATTATGAATTTGTCTCTACCTATGTTCGTTTATCTTATCAGCATATGTTTACACATTCATCTTCAGAAGGATGAGACAATCCAGTTTTATTTAATTTATCTAGCACAACCACCTCGATGTACTGAAAATATTCTTTTTTCTCTTTTTGTCTTGAAAAAGGCTGAAAAATATTTGAAAATATATGTTTTAATGAAATTAATAGAGCAGATTCAATATTGCTGAAGTGATTAAGCTGATATTCTTAGTCTTCCATGGTCATACAAAACCAAAGCACTTTCTTTTTCCTCAGTTTTTCTAACAATAAATATTTAAATGAGATTTTCATTTTAAAAATATTTATATCATGAAAAACCCAAATGAAGTTTATGGAACAGTCATGGAGGATTTACACATTTCTTCTTTTCATTTCTGCCTACTTGATGCATTCATTACGTTTAAGTATAAATTTTGTTAATTTATTTAACTTGAGTGGAAAAAAATGGAAAAAAAAAATATTTACCAAAATTCAAAAAAGCAATAGTAACATATAGCAATATATCTTGCATATATTTGAGTTTTGAAATTATATTTACTATGATTTTTTTCTCAAAACTGAATTTTCACATCTATATTGGGAATAACAAAGGTAAACCACAAAATTAGTTCTCGTCACTGCAAACCAGTGTGAATAATAACTGGCAGGATACTAGAAATTGTTAATTCCAAAGGTGACAAAATGAAATACATTTTGCCATTTTTTGCAGAAAAGGTTTCCACTGATGAACTTAGCAGATATTCCTGCAAATAGAAAAGCCCAAGGGGTTTGGTATCCCCATATCCAGACTCAGATGATTACGAGCGCTATGTTGGCAAAGACAGGGCTTTGCCTACAGGTGCTCGGAATAAGTTTTCGTCGAATGAAGGAGCCACGAGTCCCAGAGCTGCAGAGGTAAAATGGCAGGGTTTTGCACCTTAGACACTGGCACTCCTACCACCTGGTGCCTCACCATCAATGTGGTCCACGGTGTCAGAGAAGACATCTGCAGAGACTCTTACCCACAGCTGGGCCACCCTGAGTGCTCTGCAGCCAAGGAAAAAAGTGTGTGTTATCACCTAGTTCTCTGAATTATATTTCATACTGAGGATGAGGAAGGCCATGTATTTTCCATTTATTAAGAGGGACTTTGTCTACGTGGCATAACTGATTTTATTATGAAAGGTGATCAGATCCTGCCTTGTCTCATTTAATTTCTTCTTATTTGTGACCAAGAATTTGGGCAATCAATTCCTGTCAAGTGGCGTAGCGTCTGAAACATACCACCTGTGAGACAATTACTTGGAAGTTACTTCTTTGGATTTGTTTTGCATGTTTGAATCCCCATGGGAAAAAACATCACTTCAAACTTCGTGGAAAATGAATACAAGTACCTTTAAAGGTTTTACTTTCAAAATTTCAGTTTTATTTCCCTGTCTTACAGTTCTAGCTCATAGCAAGATCATGGTTATTTATTTAGTTTGCAAGACTGATTTGTGACTCTGAGGCCCCTTGAGGGACAAAAAAGGTCTATAAAATAGAAATTATATATGTTTCGAGCACTATATGTTTCTAAGAGAACAAGGATTAGTTACCATTTAGCTGCTTACTGGTTAGGAACGCCGTAACAGCCTCCCTGGGAAGTCTTTATAGGTAAGTAGTCATGCTCCAGTGTGTGATCATTTACTCATTTGGCCATGCCATGTCGGGTAGGACAATCACTCTTTCTTTGTGTTTTTGCCAAGTGGCTGTTAATTTCCTTTGTTGGGAGCAAGGTTCAAAATTTTTTTGCCAAGGCGTTCTTTATATAATAAAACACAGGTATACTTCTGGAGGGGAGATGATTTATATAAACTGAATACGATCTGTGTGCCACTGTTCATAAGAGTTTTGAGGGTTTTTTAAAGAACCTAAACCTAGTAGTCTAAAGTTTGCATGTGTCACAGAGACTTGGAAGTTGTTTTGTAGATGCTTTTTTATGAAAGGAAAGAGTAAATAAGTACCCCATTGTGCTGTTCTAGGATATTTTTCATAGTGGCATTAATTAAAAGTGAAACATCTGGTATAAATTTGAATACTGTCCCTTTTGCTGCATCACTGCCTTTAAGTTTGGAATCTTTTTTTTTTAAAGAAAGGAATATGTTGTTTCTTTGAAATGGTGTCTGAGGGAATAAGTAACCTTGTGCTATGGATATATAGGGATTTTATTTTGTGAGCACAGAATATTGGATGCTGGTTGAACATATTCTTGGACTCTGGCAGAAATGTATATATACTTACACATTATTTATGACAGCTGGCCAAATACAGTTGCAACTTCAGGATCTCCTGGCAAACCAGGTATATGTGTAGCATTAGGAGGTAGAATCTTTCGGTACAGCATTTCTTTCACCCACTGAATAACTTCTGGTACTACAAGAACCACCACAGCCCAAAGTAATGCACATGAAAATGATTCCATTGTGCTTTTGCAAGTGACTGTCCAATTCGGACATGTAATTTCCAGAGTTTCCTAGCAACCAGATAGCCTCCGAATATTCAGCTATTCCAGTAGATGTCAAGCAAATTAAATTTTGGTGGCTTCCAGCAAGGGCAACATCATTTAAAAAATATGAAGCTGCTCGACTTTTCTTTCTATTTAAGTCTTGTAAGAAGAAACTAGTTCTTTATAAGTGCCTAGACCTAATAATTTACCATCTGTGGGGAATCATATGTATCAAGACTGCATGGGAAAGAAATACCATGAGGGAAAATTTTCTTTACACGTTTTCAGACAAAGGTGAGAGTTGGGTTCACCCTGGTAGATCGATGTTTAAAGGCTGAAGCCCAATTCCCCAATCAATGGTTTCATCAGAAGGCCCCAAATGTTTTCACACATTCTTGCTCTGAAATCCTTGAACTATTATTATCTCATACACTTTGCCTTTAGCCCAAACCATCAGGACTTATTCTCGGCTAAGGGCAGTCCTTGTAGATCCATCAATGGAGATATCCATCTGAGAAAGGATAAAGGAGAAGGAAAGGCACTTGGAAATGTAGTTTCTAACTTCATTAGTTTTGCTGACTGATGGAATTGGAGGGGAATAGAGTATCATGCTGTCTTTATCCAGATCTCTGTGTGTTTCGTTCATTTATGAAGATGTCCTGTGTGAAGGAAAAATCTTCCTTGAGGACTCTCAGAGCAGAGATACTAATCTTCTTTTCTCATTAGTCTTGTAGGAGATAATAATTTTCTTCCTCCCTCAGGGTGGAGTCAGGACAAATCAGAGTACCAGCTTCCAGGTTTTTACTATTTTTTATTGTGCAGTCTTGTATTTAGGAATTCAGTAAAAATCCTTTCACCTCATTAGCAGCAGCGTCTCAGATACATTCAGTCCCAACATCTACCCCCTCCCTAGTCTAATAATTCTCTTCACATATACTGGGACCGTTACTGCAACTGTTAGCAAATGGAAAAAGTTTTGTCTGATTCAAAAATTCACACAGATTTTGAAAACATGTCAATTCTTCATTATTCCAAAACAATAAGCTTTTTCCTATGTAGTTCAATTTTGTTTTTACAAATGTATGCAATGGTTAAGGGAGAATGGTTGCAACAAACCAACATAAAGTATTCAGCATAAATTTATCTGCTCAGAGAGATTTAAAACAAAAGTGTTTATTTGCATTTCCTGTACTTGTATTCCTTCAGGAAGCAATTTTCCTGAATTTGGTGAGACTGAGTGCAAAAGAAAGGCAACATTTAGGTCGGTAAATGTTTATGTGCTGGTGATACAAGTAAACACACATTCAGAATAGGTACAAACGTTCATGAAGGATTAAGGAAGCTTGAGATAACGGTTCACAAGGGCATTAGAATTTAATCTCTGCTCTACAAAGTCAACAAAAGGCTCTTGTTTACCTCTAACGGGGCAGCAAAACCCTCCTGTACCTACCTGTAGCCCCATAACTAATTCAAACAAGTCTTGTAAGTTTTGATCAATGACACAACCTTGAAATAAGCCTGTGACAGATGACTTGTAAAAGAACAGCCTGCAAGTCATTCTCTGAAATGTTCACTTTTTTTTGTGCTTGCTGCTGTCTTTGCTATTCAAAGTCTATGAAAATTATGGATGTTTTAATGTTATTTAAACACACTAGTCTTAATCTGCTGTCATTGCAAAAAAAATAAATGTACTCATTAGCAAGATCTAAATCCTTTTTACAACCCTAGTATTTAGTTTTATCCTCAACAATACCTTTCCAATATGTGTCATGTGCTGATACAAGCAAGAATTGTGGGAACATTCCTCCTGGGACTGAAGTGCTCTAGACAGAATATTGGTCGTCTTTGTGAGTAACAGAGACAAAAGAACACAATGTCTAATCAACATTTACTTGGAATTTCTGATAGATTTCCAACTTAATTAAAAACTCTTTCATGAGCTTTATGTTTTTGATGGGAGCTAGATATAGATAACCATGATAATATGGCCTTAATAGCACTGCAGACCAGCTCTACTATACCTCTAGAGCATTGGAAAGGGTTGAAAATGTTGTAGAACGGGAGAGGTTAATTCTCAAATAATTCAGCGAGTAAATGAACTCGATCCTCGGCACTTCAGGGACGTTAATCATTGGAACACATAAACAGGTTTAGCTTATCTGCTTTAATTTTACAGTATATAGACATGGGTTCAGGGAAGGACCTGTTTCCTGCCACAGCACGTTTCTCTGATGTGTAGCAGATAAGGATTTGCCTGGTCGTTGTCTCTGAGCTGTGTCAGGGAGGTGATCTGCCCAGTGCAAGGACCAGGAGATGCTGGGTTTAGGATACTGAGGCTCTGGTGCAACATGGAGGCATTTGCAGAGCTCTATTGACCAGCCTTTAATAAGGTTTCAGTCATTAGCAGCAGGGAAGGAGATAGCAAACAAACCTCAAGCATCCTGCTCTGGCTCCAGCTCCGACAAAATTCCCTGTGGCTTCAGTGGGAATTTGAGGTGCAGAAAGATGGCAAGAGTAAGTCTGCAAAAAAGAAAAAAAAAAAAAGATCAAATATGACATAAAACTGTGATAAATGAGTGAGTCCCAAACAGAACTCCAATTAAAGTTTACGATTTATTAGGCGAATAAAAGCAAGCAAACAGCGCTGGATGCGCCGGGAGTCTCCGCTCCACCAAGACGCACACCATGTAGTTCTTATTTCTGGTTTATATTCCTTTTACTAATACATATTCTCAGTTATTTCTGAGAAAAGGTGGTCTTATTACAATGGGCTCGGAGAAGTCATCTCCATAGTCTCCACTCCTAACCCCCCCAGTTGCGCGTGCACAGTGTCTCCTGGTGGTCGTGAGTAGGGGTCTCAGGGATGAAGGCTGTATGTCTTCCTCGTGATGACTTTTTCACCTCCCCAGAAAACTAGTGAAGTCATCATGACTCTGCTCTGTGAAGTCATCAGGACCGTCCTTGTTCTCCATCTTGGCTCCTGCTTATTTTACACAAGGGTTATGCAACTTGTAGATACATGACTTAAGTAAGCTAACTTAAAAGCGGTTAAGCGAGATTAGAGATTAAGCGCATACAGGCCCCCAGGCCCCTCTTGTCTAACACCATGCAACTGGCAGTAAAGCAAAAGAAGAAGAGAAAAAAAAAAAACCCAAATGTTAGGTGGCTTTTGCAAGAAGCGAGAACTGTATACATACCATTCTGCTTTCTCTAGGTCTACAGTTATACAAGAACGAACAGAATGGTTAAATGTTACATATACAGAGAAGGTCATATTTCACTGTGCGGCCCTAACATTGTTTTATATTGCCATGTATCAGGGGAACACATTTCACAACTGGGGCTCGTGGCTGGCAGCATCATGAGGCATTTCGCAGGTTTACGTTTTTGCATTTCACAGAGATCTTAAACTAAGACAATCACTTATCTAGAATAAGCACACCCTACTCCTCGCCACTTATTTGCACATCCATCCATTGTCCCATATTGACACGAATCAAATGAACATATTTCACAAAACCATATAAGCTTATCATTAATTGCTGAATTGACTTTGACTATTGCTTTTAGTTAAGCAATCCTAGAATCAAGTCAGAAATTCACTCTATAGAAATCATAATATATTTCCATTGATTTAGTTGGAGGGTACTATATGTGACATTTTCAAATTTCTGAGTTTCTTTCCCACCCCCCCGCCCCCCACCATCTATTTTACTTAAAATTGTGTTGGATTGGAACAAAAGTGTTTTGATTCAGGTTGGGGATACACTTAGAAATATATACTAAAATTTAATAAGTCTAAATAATACAATAAATGTATAAGTTTATTTCTTGGTACTACTTAAATACTATTATACATTCATGATTTTTATTATATTTTCAATGTTTATAATTTAGCAAGTAAATACAGTCATAAATATACAAGATATAAATCTTTACATACAAATAGATCCAGTTACCAGTGGATGGACAGACGTTGAGAGTTAATGCTCAGGTCTAAAGGACACAGTTACGTTTTCCCAAAAGACTAGCTTTATTTCTTGATAAATAGCTTTTGAGAAACAAAGAAAGGACGAAAAAAAAGAGTTTCTTTTTCTTTCACAGATGCAAATACTATCTTGAAATAGAATTGTGATTTTAACACAAATGGCTAAAGTCAACAATGAAAGCATGATAATGCTCTCTCCTGACTGCCTGCTTAACTTAACTCGTTCTGCTCTTACAGAGGTTTTCTTCTCATTCTTGCAATAGAAGAAATCTGAATAAAGGGTTTAAGTAATGCTAACTCAACTGGATTTGAGCAAATTCTCACTCTGTTTAGGTTTTACGCACATCTTTAAACTAAAATAGATTACATTGGAGATTATTGGATCAGTAGATCCAATAATCTCCAAATACACTGAATTTATCATTCTTAAACCTCTTGAACCTGTAGATGGATAGGTAATTCATAAAAGAGAAAATAGGGAAAAGGAAATAATTTACCTCATAACGTACCTAATAATGCCAATTTTATACCAAGTGTGATTGTCCAGAACTGGTAATACATGAATGTTTTTATTACTTTCATGGCAGTAACGCAATAAAGTGCATGCTTCTCTAAGAAATATCTTAACATAATTGAAATAATAAGAAAAAAATTTAACGGAGATTTAGCATTGGAGGATGGCGTAAAAAAAAATATAGGGTAAGGACAAAACCTTTGGTAAATCCAGGCAATCATAAGTAATATAAGATTTTCCATTTCAAGGATCCCATTGCCTATTCTGTGTTTTCTTAAATAATAATATAGAATAGACCTTAAGAAAAGAACAAAATTGCCTTTCTATTGGTAGCAATTAGAAGGCCAATATGGAGAGTGTTACACCAAGTAGGAACAACTATGATGTTCAGTGGCTGTGGAGAGCAGGGCAGGCCTCTGGGTTTATGGGCTGCGTCCAAGGAGGTGAGGAGCAGCGGGTGAGGATCAGGTTGGAGTTGACTAAGGGAAGGCAAATCCCATGCCTGTCTTCAGAAACAGTCAGAAGCATGATTTGGGAAATTAAAGGGAGTTCCACCTCGTTCTGGTCCCTGGGAAAACCCTGGAGCGAGCAGGTCTCTGGGCATGCGAAGGCGATGGGAGCAGTGGACAGGTGCCTGA
The DNA here is from genome assembly GCF_009769465.1 of Tauraco erythrolophus. NCBI lineage: Eukaryota > Metazoa > Chordata > Aves > Musophagiformes > Musophagidae > Tauraco > Tauraco erythrolophus. Next base: position 10,884,534 of record NC_141472.1, on the reverse strand, counting down.
GGAGAGTTGGGCTGGAGGTGCTCCCAGCAGCAGCGGGGGCAGTTGTCCAGGGCTGAGGGGCATTCCAGTGGGAGGTGGAAAAACCAACCAGTTGCGTGGGCGTTGTCTTGGTCTGATTTGCTCTGTGAGGAGAAATAGCTTGCAAGGTGCAGCCTGTGAGTTACTGCTGATGGGATTTCTGATTTTTTTTAATTTTTTATTTTTTTTACCTTGCTTCTAAATTGGGTATGCTTAATTCAGCTGTAATTTTCAAGCAAAGGCTTTCTCTGTGGGTAGTGAAGCCTGTGTATTAGTCACCTCAAAAGGTATTAAAAAAAAAGCCTTCCGAATTTTGTAAAGTGGAGATTTTATTCCTGTATTATTATTGTAATGATACACTTTAAAAGAACTGAAGGGATTTTTAAGGTGGCGGCGGAGCTCCGAGTGAGGAGGGACGGCTGCGGCGAGTGTGGTTCGAGGGGACAAGCTGGCCCATGCGGGAGGCGACCTGCCCTGAGCAGCAGGGCTGTGTTTCAGGTGGGAGTGGGAAACTGGCACAGATGCACTTCTGTGAGACTTTTCGGAAGGTGGGATGGTAAAAGATGGTTTAAGAGAAGATAATGGCACTTTGCCTTTGGGACAGCTGATATATACTTTGTTACTGTATGCTAAACATCTCCAATTGCATTTTTCATCTGTATTTCTTTAACAAAGTGTTTAGGGAAAAGAAAAAGCAATAGGATTTTGGATATCTCTGGCCCTCCATGAGCACAAGCCATGAGGCTGCAGATAGCATAGCAATGAAGGGAGCTAATAATTTGTCAAGAAAGAAAACACATTGCAAGGGCAGACAAATTTGTAGCTCCTAAGTAATCCCATTGCACCTCTTTTCACATGTCTTGGGGTAAAGAGCAATACATGGACACTTACATTTAATTGGCTATACAATAGTGCAGGAAGTGTATGCCATTTCTGTATAGGTTGGAACTTGTCTCTTATGTCCTGCAGGGTTTCTTTGCTTGTTCGTTTTCTGCCCTTGATATGGTGGCCGATCTACCTGGCCCTGTTTCAAGTGAGGGGCCAAGCTAGATGTCCTCCAGGGGCCTCTTCCCACCTAAATTATTCTGTAATTCTTCACAATATTTGGTGGTCACTCAGGTTTCAAAACCTGCAGAAGGAGACCTGCTTTACTGAATTCCTAGCTGGGTTGTGATAGGCTGGTAAAACATGGAACAACTTTATTTGGAGCAAGGAAGGTACAAACAAGTAGAAGTATGGTGGGTTATTGTTAAGCTCAAAAAGTAAGATTGCTGTGGGCAGCATGTGTCCTGGTGGAAGAGACTGAGACAACTGTGAAAGTGAAATCAACATGACTGACTCATAGGCAATGTACAAACTCATCAGAGTTAATAAAAGTACAGTTCATTATTTAAACAAACTGATTTACAGGACAGCTTTACTGATGATGTAAAGATAAATACATTCATGTTTATGAAGTACTGAGGTCCTACATGTATCAAATAATGAGATGGGTAGGAAAAATTACCACAGCAAAAAACCAACGATGGTAATTATGTTGAACAAATAAGGATATGTATATTCCTATTTCATCTGCAAGAACAAAATTGTTTTTACAAGCCCCCAGCAACTGCAGGGTTGGAATCAACCCTGACTTCTTCACTGTCCTAATCTAGTATGCTTTTACATTATATATCTCTTCTGCCTTTCATGAAACTCTTTCTGCTCCAGAGTGTCTCTTCCAAAATAGTGAATCCCAATCTCTCATTCCTCTATTTTTGACCTTAGAGAAAAATCTTCTTAGGAAATAAATATATATTCTATTATTTACAGAGGGAAAGAGTGGAAGAATTTGTTTCCCTGATGGACAGATACGTTTTACTGACTATCAGTAAGAATTAATTTTGCAAGATATTTTAACAGTTACTGCATATTTTATAAGGTTATCTTTATTTTTATTGTTATTATTATTTTAATTTGATACAAATAGTAGATCACATAATCATAATATATCACATAATATACGTGTGTACATCTGTGAGCACTGCTTAGGTTTTCTCCACCTAGTTTTTTACAATGCTCTTACAATTTGTTTTAATCTTAATAGCATACCTATTAGGTCAGTCCCCTGGCAAAGCGTTGATGATGATTGTTTACCCTTGCAAAATTCTTAATAGGTTCAACTTACAATACACATGGCTCATTTTAAGTCCCCTGTTGCAAGGTCATACTCATCTCTGATTTTTGCCTGCAGTTTGGAGGTACAATTAATGGGGAAGAAAATTTTACCTGATCAGTGAAAGATGCAAAGCACAGAATTTAGAAATTTACCTGCAAATCTCAGGAAGTTACATATGTAAATTTATCCTTTGTGTTCCTAAGTGATTGTTCCCTTTAAATTGCAGATGTTAGTATAACATTTAGTAAAATATGTGATTCAAAATAGCAGTGAATCTACTGGTGTTTCATCCTGATGTTAGAAAGGTCCTGAATTCCATGATGTCAACTTGGAGGTTTTATATATATGTGTGTATATATACATAAAAGAAAATATGTTTAAATATAAAAGAAAAGAAAATATGTTTAAAAACATAAATATTACAAAAGGCGATTTCCCATATTTCCAGTCTTTTGTGTCTGCCATGATTTGTGGTAAAAGAACCTGTAGAGTCTCCTAGGGTGTCTTGAAACATATTAAATTTTGTTGACGTATCTGCTACATATTCCCAGATCAGCAACAGCTAGATTTTTATAATTCAGCATAGAAAAAGAGGGATAATGGGTCCAAAACTAACAGCTTTGTTAAGAAACACCTTGTGCCCCCTATTAGTAAAAATATGTGCTGTGGTTCATTATGGCAGGAAGAGAAGAAAACTGAGAATGTCTAGAAAATAAATCACTTTTTTCCTTCAGTGACTTCATGTGTCACTAAGAACAGAAATACTGTTTATGCAAGGCTAACGGGTATTGCACTCTTCCTTTTGATTTTTTTAGGCAATTTAAGCAGCAGTCATTTCTAGCTTATAGAACAATGCATATCAAATAAGACTTTATAATATACTTTCCAAAAAGTAGTGAGGATTTTTATTCTTTTCGATAAGGAAATTGTATGTTTTAAAAGAAACATTGCATTGTGACACATAAAATATCTGAACATTATTTCAACACCATTTCCTGATGCAGACATGGCATTTGATTGAAAGAAAAAAAGAAGACAGGCTGTTGAATGCAGGGCACACAAAGCTGAGTTCACACCTTGCTGTTATTTCCGTGGTTTTGCAAACAGTTTCATTTTAGTGCAGTAGATCTAATATAACCTCTCTTCCTTTTTACTTTCTCCTCTCAGATATGTGGTGGCCCTTGGCAATCCCCAAATGTCATTTATGATCACTAACAGCCATAGAAATTTGATGGAGGCTGTAGTTCTGTAGGGGTGGGGTCTGCAATTGTTGTTGATGAGAAAGCTATTGAAAGAAAGTGGCAGAAAAATGGGAACCCAGGAAATCTGGAAAGATGACAGGATGGACACATGGTGGGGTTTTCTCCCTCAAATCGTAATTAATGACTATAATAATAAAAAAAAAAAAAGTGCAGCTTTTATCTGTGGTATCATTACAGTCTGCAGCCCAGCCATAGAGAAAAGCAATCTCTTCCCAGAGGAGATTAGATGTCGTTTTTTAGTTTAAATGAAATGCTCATGATTCTATGGATGATTGAAAGTTTGTCGCCTTTAGCAAAAGTTTATTTATTAGAGATCCAGCCCATCCTAATTTGTATATCTTCATGTATGATAAAGGGAAGTCTTAAACCACTCTCTTGTTACTGCTTGTCCTCTGGTATAGGAGATAATTCTGACAATAACTGTTTTGTGCACCAAGGCATTATAAATTTATTCTCTTAAGACATATTCCTGATTTTACATCTGTGAAATTAGATTAGATATATCTCTGTGGAAACTGGAGTGTTTATGCCTTCCCAAAATCATCTTCATGAATTAGGAATCAATTCCGTAAGGTATCCGATGCACAAAAAAAAAGTGCTAATTATTACTGTGTTAATGTACACACAGACACAATTTTCCTTTTTTTCCCTAATTGGAAAAAGTCGAGTGAAATTTTAATGTATAAGTGGAGTGTTGGCACATCCAAGTTTTAATAGGTTGATAATATAATCTTCTACTAAGTAAGAAAGTAAGCAACCCTAATATTTTATGTGTAAATAAATCACACAAGCTTGAAGTCCCACCATTATGTAAAACCGTTTCAGTTTACACATCCAAAATGCGCGGATAAGTAATATACTGCCTGGAATATTGCATGAGAATGGAAGAAACCCAATATATCTGTCCCTATTAAAGGCCGGTCTCCCTTCTTCCTTCACTTTAGATTGTTTTTTCATTGGTAAATCACAGTAACGAGACTTACATCCTTTGTCAAAAAAAAAAAAAAATCAAATCAGACCTATAGGTGAAAGCACTTGAAGAGTAAGCTGTTATTGTACTCGTGCTACTATTACAGTTCATTTTCAATAAGGTAAGGAATGAATCTAGCAGTTTTCTTCATTTCAGGTTTTGAGATCATCAGTAGTCAGAAAAACCATATTTTCAGATATTGTTCAGGTTTGCCAAGCTGCTAGTTGGCCAAAAATGTAGAAATCTTTTATTATTGTGCTATTATTAACTGAAGTTTAAGGACTAGGAAGGTCCAGTGGAAAAAAAAAAAAGGTATATAATTATCTTGCTGGAAGACTGCTTTAATTAAATTCTCCCAACTGAGGCCTGTCCCCATTTTTTAAGTGAAGCATACACTATAATCAGTTACATTAACATTCAATTTGCTTCTCTGCAGATGACCATGAAAGTGAGTGCATCTCAGTTAAGCTGTGCTTCATGTGGGACAGTTCTTCCTGAAACTAGTAGAGCTGTCAGTTCTCCATTTTCCCAGACCTGTTTAGATGTCAGCTGATACAGCAAATAGGAGGAAAAAATATTGTGCGTTGTAGATGTTCTTCAATACCCACTTGGATGCATACATAAAATCACATTTTTAGGCCCTTGTTCGTTGCTTATCCAGTGGAGGGCTACAGTAGCAGAATACCAGAGTGTACACACAGAGAGCAGGTTCAGTGAATCCCGCTTAACGGGACACTAGCTTTTTACTCGAATGATGAAACCCTCTAGAGTAAAAGGGGCTTGAATCACTCTGAAACTTTACAAACTCAAGATCTGTGTAAGCAGCAAAGCATTTGTACTGAGGAATCAAGAACTGACAGTCACCCTCTATTCTGCAAGGCCTGACAGTCATCTCTGGGCTCTCAGCTCTTCTCTCATTTGTTTTCACATGTGACTAAAATTTTTAAGGTGCAAAGAAAGATCAAGACAAGATAGTGGAGACTGAAATACATGCACCTCAAAAGTATGCACATTTAAAGTCTCCTAGAAGCTGATCTGAAAGTCACAGTACCTAGAAGTAATAGGGGAATAGTGAAGTAAGTGCAGAAATAATTCTCTGCATTTCTTGGTGATTTTACTATCTATCAGGTGGGTTTGCAGCTCCTGGGCTGTTAGGTGAATGTTCCAGGATAAATCTAAAAAGAGCATTTTTCAGAACTCAGTCTGAAGATACGCTAAACTGTTGTGAATACCATTCTGAGAGGAAAAGTTGCAAATTTTCAGCCACCCATGACTTGGAAAAAGGCATTCTTCTCAACACTATTACCAGAGATTACATCCAAAAAAAAAATCAAAACAGACAACAAACGCTCTCAAGAATAAGAAACAGTCCACTGCTATGATCACTTTTATATTCTACAGCCCAATTTTTCTTGTTCATGGATGAAAAGTTAGATTCCTAATACTTCAGACAATGAGTAAGAAATGACCCCAAGCACTTCATGTTTACAAGGCAGGTCTTTGACAACCCATTTTACTAACATTCCTGAGCATGACATTGTATATACCTGCTAAAGATAAATATTAGGGGGTTTAGGAGGAACGTTTTCATGCACGTATCAATTATTTTACCTACACAGTCTTTACGTGCGACTGAGCAAATTGTTTCATCTCTGTGGTTCATTGTCCCATTGGCAAACTGGAAACAATGATAATTACTTGCAATCCTTCACTTGTAAGGACCTAAAATAAGAAAGGAAGCTGCACAGTCGTCCCATATAGTCAGTAGAGAGAAGAAAAGGGGGTTTACAAATAGTTCACTCTGAATCGGTCTCCGTATATTGAATTTTCAGAATAAATTAAGATTGTTTAAATATTTCAACGATTCAGCCTCTGGAAATAACTCGACCCTATGCAGAAACACTTTTAGTGTTAATTGTGATACGTCTTTCAGGACATAAGAATGATTACTTGTTGATAATTTTGCAGATTTAGCTAGAGGACAGGTGTTGGTAGACATGCCATTTTGTAAACGTAGCAAAGAATTTTTGAGAACCCAGGAGAGGAACGGAAAATTGAATTCACGCTTAACTGTTTCTTGACTACAAGGATATAGCCTTAGTTCTAAAATAATTACGCTAAATAAACTCCAAAACTGTCTACTCTGAATGTCAATTGGTATACTAGGAGCATATTTGCCCCAAATCACACTAACCTGAGAGGAGTGCATAGATTTTTCTATTCACCAAACATAAGTTGGTAGACTTGAACTCACATTTTAAAATCCTATGAAAGTCACAATTAAATTAAATAAAACAAAGAATCACTCTGCAGAACAGCCTGTGAATTATTTGGCTGTACATGAGGCTATGCAGTACATGGACGGCTTTCAGCCTCCAGCATCAGTCTGACTCCACCCTTGCCATGGTAGTCATGATCCAGTGTACCAGCTCATGCGTCTGCACAGTGTTTGTGCTAAGGGAGTTTTCGATACACTTTGCCTAATTGAGATCAGAGACCGGATTTTCCTAAAGAAAAAGCTTGTAATGCAATGGCTATTAAAGTACAGTTCTTGTTCAACCATCAATCTTTATCCATTTTGAAGGACACCTTATGGATATAAATTATGAGGTCTGTCAGGGGAAGGTTCATAGATAAATGGGTTCAGTCAAAGGAGTATTGCTTCCTACAGGACTGACTGCTGAGTAACAATAAGTTGTGGGGACTAAAGAAGTTTATAAAGGCCAGATCAACTCAGTTGCCTCACTCCTGAATCGACAGCAGCATACGCAAAAGCCAAGGTTATGGTGTCACATGGCAAGTTCAACAATGTCATTTTGACAATTACTGTGTACTTGCAGATTGACAATGTGATAAAATACAGCACTGCTATAAAATTGATGGGATTTAGAACTTTAGATTTTTTTCAGATGTTATGTAACTTCATCAAACATAACACATTAAAAAATCCTCCACCCTTCAGATTAAATAATCATCTTTTCTACCTTGATATCATCTAACGTCAGTATGCTGAAAGCCCTCAGCCTTGACAGCTTCATCATTTGTATGATCTCTTGCCTTAAATTCTCATGTTGTAAACAATGTATTGGAACAATTCTATATTTTTATTTTCTGAAATGGTTGATCAATCTACTTTGAAATGCACAACATAAGAAATATGCAACATCTCAATTTTTTTTTTAAATAGTTGTCACTTTTGCTAAGGACCATTATGTTTGATTCTTCCCAGCCTCATTTTAAAAGCTTGGGAAACATTTGTATTGTCTTTTAACTATGAGCTAGGTGCCTCTCTGTATATCTGCTGTTATACGGGTAATAGTTCCGAATGATGAAAGAAACAAGACCCTTAATGCATGCCTCTCTTCCCTTACTCACAGAAAGAACTTGACATAGTTTCCTTGGATACTATCCAGCATGTATCTCAGTGTTTTTATTTTCAGGTTTTGAGTTTGTTCTGTTTTCTGTGGGTTTTTTGGTTGGTTTATATATTTTTTTTTCCCCACAACCAGGTTATATATCCTATTATTTGTAAAGAATAAGGGGGGGAGGGGGAGGTTGTGGGAGGGGGGATGTTTTCTGAATTTCTAGCATCTAATCTTCAGAAAGATTGAGGTGCATCCTAAGACTCACAAGGATGAAATACCTTCATATCAGTAATTATCTCAGCATTTCACTAAAGGGTTATAGATTTGATTTTCCCTAAATGTGGCTGGACAAAGTTAACTTAGATCATAATGCCAAGGACAAAAATGAAATTTTACAGAATCCAGTCCATCATTACATGTTTATCTAAGAACTTTGCTGACACAAAATTTGTTTCTTTTTTTCTTCAGAAGCTTAAGCAAATCATCACTTACTAAATATACATGGTTTACGAATGGAGGCTGGAGGAAAGACAAATTGAATAGAAGGAAAACAGAGCCAATGCAAAGGAAATTTCTACTTGATAGAGACAGTTCAATTCAGATTTCATGTATGATTCAAATACGAGTTTGACTCAATCTAATAGAGAAATAGCACCTTTTATTTTGATTTTACAACCATTTTTAAAGGAAAGGAATGCAATCCATCTATAAAGACTTATCTTTCTGCTTTTGCTGATACTCAGTGTAGCTGAGTACTCCCAACTGAGTGTCTTGGTTGTACTTTGGCTCTAGAAACCTCAGTCGTTATTTTCTTCCTAATAGAAATTTTGTGCCTTATGTAAGGATGATTACTGTTCATGTGCTTTGCTTTTCCATCATTTTTATTACTTCTGTTGTTTATATTTTTACATCAGTCAGACAGGTATAAGTAATATAGTCTTAAAGTGTAATACGAATTTGCTGACTTGCACACATCTGGATTTCACTCACAATTCGTGCCCCAAAAGGCAAGGCAAGGCAAGGATTTGTCCTCTAAAATTTGGTGCATGCAGAAAATGCTAACACAGAGGCAACATTCTGATCTATGATATCAGATGTGTAGGGAAAGGAAATCAGAATACATCCAAAAATAGTTTTCATGATCATTGTTTTTGTATTTGTATGGTTGATCTTTGATCTATTGATGTAGTTTGGGGCCAAAAGAAGTGAAATACAAACCCTATTAGTGGAAAACTGTGCAGAATTTCTGAAAAAAAGATAAAAATTTATTTTGTATAATTACCTAAATCAGCAATCCATGCAACATTTTTATTTTTTCCTTATTGCAGAAATTGGATTTTTTTGCAATTCAGTAGTTTCATACTGAAAACAATGTTGATAATATATTTTCAATCAGATTTGTCTTTTTCCTTTAAAATCTGAAATATACTGATTATCTCTATAAAAAGTGCATAAGCAGATGCACACAAGCACTCAGATAGTTAGAAGACAGACAGAGATATATCTTCACTACAAATTCCTTTTAAAGATTGCATCAGAATTAGGTAAATGAACAGGTACCGCTACTAGTTTTCCCATACCTTTCACAATCAGCTTTTGTAGTTTCTTCTTATTCAGTGTGGGCAGGTCTATGGAATTATGTCTCATCCTTTTGTTTCAGGAAATATTGTTTCTTCTGTAGTAGCTTATAATAACCATTATTATGTTATTTTCTAACGGGATACTTTCTTTTGCACATACCAATTGTTTCTTGTTACAAATCTTTCTTACAAGAACGAATTTCTCTCACTTTCTTTTCTCTCTCCTGCCCAAGATGAGACATTTTGTCCCTGAACTATGTCCTAATTCTGTAAAAACAGGAAAATAAAAATGTTCATGGTGAGCCCACGACATAATACATGTTTTCAAAATTAAATTGAATCGCCCACCTCAAATGACTCAGCCAGTGGGTAGCAGCAGAGTCATTTCAAGTGGCTGTTTTCCAAATCAATGATTACTTTACCACATTTCACTGCGGGCTGACTTTCTTCTTGTAAAATGTGTATTTTAGAGCCCGGAGACAAAAAGGTAACATCAGTTTCAGTTTTAAATCAGAAGTGCTACTGCATTTGTATCGTTAAGTCCTGAATGGCAGCACAGACCTAACAAACTTGCTCTTTCCCTGGAAAATCCACCTGTTTGACAGATAGAAATGAAAATGAACATCTTTGTTTATGGAGATATATATATATATATATTTTGATAATCAGCCTAAAGCAATGTGAGAAAGGTAGAAAAAATCAGAAACTCATTGAATCTACTTCAATTGTATATTTGGAGTATTACTACATGTTCATATATCCAAATATGTATTGTATTTTTTATCATTTATTTTGGCTGACAGAAATTGTCGCCTTTAAGAAGGGAATGGGAAACCTGATAATAAAGCTTGTTTGCAAAGGGCTTGTATTAGCAGATGGCAGGCTTTTATTAGTGTTTCCAGCCCTCTAAATGTACAAAACCAGAGAGTTCTGTTTAATACACCCATCTTTCAGGAGAACCAGTCAATTTTAAGGTGTATCAATATAGCATGGAATAATCTCCCTGGAGCTATAGACGCTGCTCTACTTAGAAGCCATTAACCATTAGCCCTGGAAGTAAGTAAACTGCTGGTATGACTAATGACAGCTTTCTAATTGTTTTTAATAGATGATCTATTTATGTAGGAATTACTTCAAATGCAGCACCTTGTCGTATGACCTCCCCAGGATGCTGCTCAAAGGCTTCAGTCTTTCTTACATCACAGTAACTTCTCTTTGACAATATATTTTTGGTGAGGAATATTAGCACAGCAGGGAAGACAGCTGCCTGCTGCGTTTTCACCAGGGCTGAATTTTAGGCAGGCCACAATTTGGCTGTAAAATTACAGCTGCATATACCTATGAGAGATATTATTATGTCTCAGATGATGAGATTTCTCATATGTGGGTGCAATTATGTGACTACATAGTAAAGTACTCTTAATTACAGCTGTGCACATGTACAGAAGAAAAAGTGTTAATTCCAGACTGACCTTTTCAAAAAAATGTCTTCCATTTTCATTTCAGTATTGAACCCGCCTCTACTAAAGCCAAGTTCCACAAAAAAATACCTATGATGAACTTTGACTTAAGGGCATTATTGCATTTGTAGGGCTAAAGGATTTTTCAGGAAATGTTTAAGTCTGTGATTCCACAGGTCCCTAAGTTATCTGAAAAAGCAGGAGTCTTAGTGTACTTTCCAGCCTGGTAAACAGGATGTTGTTTTCTTGGAGTTGCAAGGCATTAACAAACGCTTTTTTTCAGCCTCAGGACAAGAGGATAGATGACGAGAAGCACATTCCTAAGATTCAGTTTTCAGTATATCTGAGTATGATAATGAAAGCGTGGAGAGAAATTTTAAGATATCTTAAACTGTTATTTTAAACTGATCAGCTTAAACGTGGATGTTATTTTTTTTAAACTGTGATTGAAATATTTGTCCTTTTATGAATATCATAAGCCACAGAGAATGATTCTTTTCATATGTGATCCTTTCTTTTAACTGAATATTGAATTTCTTGAGTTGCTAGCACCTGGTCCTAGGATGACTGTAATGACTGTAATGTATCTGTCTCTGAATAACTTAAATATGATCTCATTTTTCACTTATTTTCTAATGTTGTTTTGACAGGTCACTACTAAGACTGCCTGACACACCTGATGATAGGTTGATGATTCACTTGCTAATTATTTTGCCAAATATTAATCATTTGTGCTGAAATTTTATATTCCAGATGTCTATTTGAGGACATTTTTTGTTGCATTTTTTAGTTCAGTTGATATGGTCTATTCATTTCTGAAAATGAGATAGAAAATGTCTTCACTTTTGATGTTATGAAAATATGCTGATCATTTGTTTGAGAAATTTAAAATCTTTAATGGGTTGAAGCAATTTAAATTTTTCAGGTGGTGTGCAGAAGTCTTTTGTCAGAGATGTTACTCCATTTTTCTTAAAAAAATCTGAGATTTTATCAGGCCAAGGCTCCTGGCTTATGAAACCAGTGAGTTTAGGAAAATAGAAAGGTATCCCAAAGCACTCCATAGGTGAAGGAGCCCGGCAGGGGATGAAATCAGGTACAGCATTTCCACACAGAAGGGTTTCTGACAAGACACTGCCAGGAGTGTCTGAACAGACTGAATCGTTGAACAGACTGGATTGTTGGGCTGAGGCCAATGGCATGAGCTTTAATAAGGCCAAGTGCAGAGTCCTTCACTTGGGGTATAAAAACCCCAAGCATCGCTATAGGCTCGGGGAAGAGTGGCTGGAGAGCTGCCTGGCAGAGAAGGACCTGGTGGTGTTGGTTGACTACCGGCTTGATATGAGCCAGCAGTGTGCCCAGGTGGCCAAAAAGGCCAATGGGATACTGGCGTGTATCAAGAATAGTGTAACCAGCAGGAACAGGGAAGTGATCCTGCCCCTGTACTCAGCACTGGTGAGGCCGCACCTGCACTATTGTGTCCAGTTTTGGGCCCCTCGCTTTAAGAGAGATATTGAGCTCCTGGAGCGAGTCCAAAGAAGGGCAACTAAACTGGTCAAGGGGCTGGAAAATAAAACTTATGAGGAGCGGCTGAGGGAGTTGGGGCTGTTTAGCCTGGAGAAGAGGAGGCTGAGGGGAGACCTGATTGCAGCCTACAAATACTTGAGAAGGGATGGTGGGGAGGTGGGGGAAGGGCTCTTTACATTAGTGATGGGTGATAGAACAAGAGGAAATGGGTATAAGCTTAGTCAGGGGAGATTCAGGTTGGATGTTAGGAAGTATTTCTTCTCTGAAAGGGTTGTCAGCCACTGGAATAGGCTGCCCAGGGAGGTGGTTGAGTCCCCATCCCTGGATGTGTTTAAGAATAGGCTGGATGATCTACTTAGGGATATGGTTTAATGGGGATTAGGGACGGTTGGACTCGATGATCTCTAGGGTCTTTTCCAACCCAGAAATCTATGAGTCTATGAGTGGAAGAACACTCAGCCTGTGCCTTGATCCAGGCTTTTGCTCTGTCTAAGTAGCATTAGTCTCCCCTGTTTGGAGTGTACTAATTGTGCTAATTTTTTCTTAATGCGTATTTACAGTGTGGCTAGAGACTTACTTAACGCCCAGGGTGTCAGTGGAAATGCTTAATCAGGCAGGGCATGTACAGCAGACATGTATGTCTCTTACGTTTTTAAAGACGTTCATAATATTATATCAATGATGTAAATGTGCTTTATGCCAATACGACTTTTAGCTGACTTTTTGCAAACTGCAGAAATTCCACATTAGAGAAGCCGTAAATTTATTGTAGTTTGAAGGCAATGTATGAATTCAATAATGTTAATTAAAGAATAAGTATTAGCAGATTTTAACATTCCTAGCATGCTTTGAGGATTGATTAATAAGGGTAATACTTAGCTGGCACAACGAAATCATTTTCAACATCATTGCTTTGTCCCTTGAACAAGTCAAGCTTGAACCCTTGGGATTTGGCAATCCTTTGTAAAACAAACATTACCAAACACATGACTTTCTGAAGGACAAAACTTTTATAATAATCAAAGCATTTGAATGTACTAAATTGGGAAATGATGCAAACCAAAAGGAGTGACTTGAGGAGATCAAGATTAGAACACATGTTTGAAGGAGTTAACGAAATGTTTTTCAGCCTAGAAGAATTACATAGCAACTAAAGTTAAGCCTAGATATACGGTAGGAAGATTGACGTGGCAGCACTGGAGTCATAGCAGCCAGCAAATTAGATACTAGGTAAAGTCACTGTAGCTATTCGTGAAGTTACTCATCAAATTTTTAGGTGGATTAAGGAATAAGGAAATAAGAATACAACATATATAATACATATAATAGCAAATGTAATAAGATACAAAAATAGACACTCAGTTTCAAGGCAAGTAAGAGACAATCTATGTAGTTCGATGCCATAAAACTGTTATAGGTGCATCCCACGAACACCTTACTAGATGCTCTGCTAGAACAAAATGAGAGCAGCAATTTCTAGTTGTCTCCCCAAAGACATTAAAACCAAGAAAGTTTATGTTTTCTGTGAAATAGGCTTGGTAAACTTTCATACAGGAACTTTATACAAGAATATTCCCCAAGATCTGACCCCTAGGAGGGTTTAGCCTTGAAGACAAGCATCTTCAAATTGCCTAAGGTGAAACCTGAGATGGAGCTGAGCTTCTCCATGGCTTTTCAGGACTGAGGTGCTTCTATACATATTCTATACATACACAGAATGCAGATAGGTACCCTTAATGCTGAAACTGAAGACAAGGTGTGGTTCCCTTACAGTTTCTAACTTGATTCTCAAATGTTGTGTTGTTGTGTTTGATTTCGTTTTGTTTTTTTTTTTAACTGAACCTCAATATGTAACGGTTGTAACGTTTAAATGTCTAACTCAGTTTCAACAGTGTCTCTCTACATGTTTGTGAAGACATTACCTATAAAACACAGTCCTACGTCATGATTTCATTTGATAGATGCGCTTACAATCATAATATTCTGAAAGGTGCAAAATAACTGCACGAAAAGCAAGAGCTGCTTTGGCTCATGCAGATCAAAAGCATACGGACTGCCTGTGGGAAGGACATAACATTGAGTTTATTGTAGAGGCCTTCGACAGCTCTTCTGGCATTACCGTTTTGCCTGGTTACAGTGTAGGAAGACGAGGACCAGCCAGGCTGCTACTGCAGCAAGGGCTGGTTTTTCTCAAGTGCAGGTGGCTAGCCTTGATAGACGGGATTACGAGCCCCAGCTGAAAATGAATCAAGTGACTGCCTGAGATGAACCTAATTGCTATAAAGGCTGAAAGAGCCCTGTCCAAGAAACTGAACTGCAGAAATTAAGTTGGCTCTTGTAGTGTAGATACTTAGGAAGAACTGCTCTGAGTACGAAAGTCTTTGATTTAGGAAGAGTATCTTTTGACAGACTGGAAAATATATAGATCTGTTCCGTTTAGGGGCTCAGGCCTAAGAAAGGGGCAATGAGGTCTTAAAGAAATTCTGGGCTTTCTTTTTTCTCTTTTCCTTTTTCTCTCCTTCCCTTTTTTAATGTTTGCTAAGCTAAGATCAGCTTTCTAAGGTCAGGTGTCACTAGCTTATACGGTAAATTTATATATATATATTTTTAAAGCCTTTGCAGTGATTCCTTTCAACCTGGATAAGCTCATCTCATCTCTGCCAAATATGCTTCATTTTTCTGCTTTATTCTTATTTATGTATCTTTTCTGAAGAGAGTACTTCAACAGATTAAATAAAAACAAAATAGTTAGTATTTTACCACTAGTAGAAAGAGCAGTTTGCAAAATAAGCTGGCAGGTGGGTAGAGAATACCAGAAAAAAAGGATTCCCAAACTGACATCATAAATAAGACTTTGTATAAATATCATACAAAAGAGAAAAATAGAGTTATTCAAATAGCCGTCTAGTTTCAATTTCTTACATGAAAGTTACGTTAAAGAAACAGCTTGAGTTCTTTCCTACTTGCTCAAACTCTTGTCTTTCACATTTAAATAGTTGGTAAAACAACTTGCAAGCAAGTTGTTGCCCATAGTGAGACCTTGCTTGAAACCAAGGGAGAGAGGGGTCTGTTGAGAATGCAGAGAACTAATAACCTCCTTCCGAGGCTGCATCATCCTCAGTAGAGTGTGTCATATCTCTGAAAATGTCAGAAGGTTTAGTGTTTCAGTGTGGTGTCATGGTTTTAGGCCGATCCAGCAACTAAAACTCACAGAGTCTCTCCTTCTCCAGTAAAGTGGAGAGGAGAAAAATATAATAAAGGGACTGAGGGTTGAGATAAGAACAGAGGGAGCACCCACCAACCATGGTCCCCGGGCAAAACAGACTTGGCTTTCTTAAAGCAAAACAATTTATTAACGGTTACTTAAAAGGACAAAGGGAAACAAAACTGGTTACTTGAGACAATAAAAAGAAACAAAGCCAGATCTTAAAACCGACACCTTCCTCCCCTCCCCACCCCCGCCCCCCCCAGCCTCTCTCCTTTTCCTCCCGGCTCTACCTCCTCCTCGCAGGGGGCAGGGACTGGGGGAGTGCAGGTCAGTTCATTCCGTGCTGTTACTGCTGCTTCTTTCTTAAAGCAGGAGGAGTCCTTACACCCTTTTCCCCTGCTCCAGTGGATCCCCTACTCACGAGGAAAAATCCACAAACTTCTCCAGTGTGAGTCCAGCCCACTGGAAACAATCCTTCCCCACAGATTGCCCCAGTGTGGGCTTTACCACAGTCTCGGATTCTTAGGGAGTTATAGCCACTCGCTCTGGCATGGGTCGTCACGCAGACTCCAGATGCCTCTCTGCCTTGTCGTGTGTCCCAACAAGAATATCCTGAGGCTCAGGCTTCTTCTCCCCACGGGCTGTGAGTGGGTCTCTACTCCACTGAGGCCGTCCTGGTTGCAGGGGGGCCGCCTGCTATCTTACCACCAGCTGCAGGGGAAACTCGGCTCCGGCACCTCCTCCCGCTCCATCCTCACTGACCTGCTGTCGATGCGGCTGTTTCTCTCAGATCTCAGTCCTCTCCGGATGAACTCAGCCCAGTGGGCACCCTGGGAGTGGGGCGGTCCCTGAGTTCCCCAGCCAGCTCCACCGCCGCCATCCTCAGTGGGCGGCACCGGCTCGACGCAGGCAGCTGCCCGGCCGGGAGCCAGGGAGCGGGGGCAGTGCCCTCCTCCCTTCTCCCCTCGCTCCTGGGAAAAGCACCTTTTCCAGTTCCTTTGTCCCAACTTAAATAGGGCAATTCGCAGAGGCACCGATTGGCTCAACCCCGAGGGGGATGGGAGTACAATCTGGTGGCCAGAACCAAGTCTAACCCGGTTCCAAAACCAGGGAGGTCACAGGGAGCAAAGCCCCTCTCCTGCCACCAGAACCCCCACCCCCCCACACATCAAACCATGACACGTGGTTATATAGCTTTTTGAGAACTTGATTCTGGCAAACCAATAGCTATGGCTTTGTTCCAAATTGCACAGGTGGAAGGTCAGTTGTCCTGAATGTGGCATTGGCCCAAGTGTTACGATAATGAAACTTTACAAAGGATTTTTTCTTTTTTTTTTTTAATCATAGGAAAAGTTCTGCTATCTTAAATCTTACGTGGTATGCTACCTGTCACGTGCTATATAAAATAATATTTTAAAATATTTTTTGTTGTTCTTTAACATTTCTGTGATTGATCTGTCTCCCATTGGGTGTTTACTTATAAGCCTTGTAAGTCCTGTCTGTTCTCTCTATGTACCTACATAAGCATTGCTGTGTCTGCATAGTGTCTTATTTAAGCCTACATATGGTTTGTGTAGATTTAGCGGATTAGTCTTCTAAAACAGATTTCCTGCCACCTTAGCCATATTAAAGCTGACCCATTTCTGTATCATGAAGTTCTCTTGTTTTGGATAATCACAGTAGGCATGTTACACCTCGTGTTGCAGAAACTGCATCTGGGACTTGGCCAGGTTATCCTAAAGATCACCCATCCTTGACAATTAAAAAGGGTGGCACAGCAATGACAAAATGGAATAAAATGAAATGGCCCTTGAGACCTCACCCAGCAGTCTGCTAACTGGGCAGTCTCAAGAGCAGGAAGGTTGAAAAACAGCCTGGCATCTTTCCAAGGCTATTTTAATGTCACTGATTTATAGATCTGCTATTTTGTTTAGAGGATGAGAAAGAATAGCAAAGCAAACATGATGGAGAGGGCATCCACTTAAAGCTAAGGTCAATTACTCAAGGGAATAAATGTGCGTAATTGTACACCTGATAACCAACAGCATAAATAGACTGTTGATTTATATCATGGGTCTTAAACTGAACCCTTTTATCCATACAATTATAATAATAGGAGGTTGATTATTTGTATTTGTTCCAAGTACTTGTGATGATCATCTTTGCAAAGATACAGGAGAAAAATAGACAGGTGTTCTCTTTGGCAGATATCCTTTCTCATTAGATGATAGCTGGCATTGTGGATAAACCTTTTATAGGTAAGGGCAGACAAACACTTTAATTGTGCTTGGGAAGATTTTAATTCCCAGATGCCTAGATCAGAGAATCTTCTGGCATCTCAAGTTGTTGAATAAAAAGCATCTATCTGCCTTGCTAGTTCAATGACTTTTCATTAGCAATAATGTTTTGCCACTCTTCTCTATTCTTAGCATAACTACAGTAATTAAGAGGCAATTTTTAAAATTCTGTGTTGGAACTCTGTTTGATGCAGTTTGCTGAGCTCAGGAAATGGATGTCTGTCAGACAAATTGGAGGCCCAGTACACGTGTTCCAGGCCAAAATTGTCACTACTAAATGGTATCAACATCCTCGAGCAGCACAAGTCCAGCCCTTGAAGTAGCTGCCTCAGCAGTCGCAGGGTTATTCTTTTGTTGTGTGTTTCAGTTGTTGTGGGGTGTTTGAGGGGGTGAGGGCTTGGCAAGGAGATGTTGGCAGGGAATAGAGACTGCATGAAACTAAAGCAGTTTTCGAAACTCAGTGCAGTCATATATTTTTATTCTTCTAGAGAAGATACATCTTTTTTCCTCCATCCAGACTTTTTCATGTCTCATAGCTGCCTCTAAGTCTAAATCAAGGTCTAAATCTGAAAACGCTCATGTAGTTGAGTAACCTTATAGATATGCTACACAAAAACATTAAAAGGGAACTTAAGATTGTTTGCAGATAATCACACTTTATTTATAGTTAAACCTTGTCTAAATTAATTTTATATTTCTGTTTCATTGTAAGTCTCTATTATCCTTTGCAGATAAATACAGGCATACATTTCCCTCTTCTCTACTTTTCCTGTTACGCCACTCATTAGCCTGCCTGAATTTTGTGTATTGTTTCCTGCACACTCCTCTATTCTGATTTTGGTTAATGTGAGCTGTAATTCAGAGGAGTTGTACACATAAAAGTCTCAGCCTGTTTTCCTCTTCTTCCCCAGAACTGAGGAACTCTACAGTAGTTATTAGCTAAGCCCATAACACAATAACAAAACCTCATTAAGCTTCATAATATGTTTTGACTTTATCAAAAAAGCTACTGTGACCTCAATAAATTCACTGTACCCAAACTTTTCAAGAAATCATAAAGGAAATAACTTCTTCTGTATTCTGTACTTACTTTGGCAGCTGATCTTCTGAACTCTGCAAAAGTACACACAAAAATCTGAATTTAAGGGTATTGTTTCATTGTGTAAAAAAAATAAATTGATGAATGTGAAAGTATTTACAGAGTTCAGTTGAAAAGTATCTTGTTAATTAGCAAACCTCTCCTAATTTTCTTACCCTTAGCAATCACAGAAATGGTATTCCTACTAGGTCAAATGATTAATGCCATTGGAAGGTACAACAAGGAACTGAGAAGTTCTTCCTTCTGCTCCTCCTTTCAAAAGCTGCCACAAGTTCAGCTCTCTTTTTTTTACCAAGCGTCCTCCCTTTGTGGAGCTGATGACCAGTGGGACACAAGCATGTATTTTTATTTTTTTTTTCTTTGGGATTCCCTGCACTCTCTACCCTCCTGAAAGCCTGTATCACTTTCCTGATCTAGTGGAAAGTGTGGTTCCACCCATGGCAGGGGGTTTGGAACTAGATGATCTTTAAGGTCCCTTCCAATCCTAACCATTCTGTGATTCTGTGATTTTATGAAATGACTATGAAACTAATTTTTGGTCACTGGATACCTATCTGGGATGCATTCTAACAAGACACATTGTTCAGTGGGAAATTGTGATAGAACATTGTTTGAGAAACAGAAAAAAAACCCTTGTTTTTCATAGAATCATAGATTCATAGAATGGTTAGGGCTGGAAGAGACCTTCAAAGGTCATCTAGTCCAACCCCCCTGCAACAAACAGGGATATCTCCAACTCGATCAGGTTGCTCAGGGCCTCGTCCAACCTGGCCTTGAACGTCTCCAGGGATGGAGCATCCACCACCTCTCTGGGCAACCTGTTCCAGTGTTCTACAACTCTCATGGTAAAAAATTTCTTCCTAATATCAAACCTGAATCTACCTCCCTCTATTTTAAAACCATTACTCCTTGTCCTATCACAACAGGCCCTCCTGAACAGCCTCTCCCCATCTTTCTTGTAGGCCCCCTTGAGGTACTGGAAGACCGCTATAAGGTCACCTCGGAGCCTCCTCTTCTCCAGGCTGACCAGCCCCAACTCTTTCAGCCTGTCCTCATAGGAAAGGTGCTCCAGAAGGAACTTTTCATTTGGGAAGAAGGGAAATACTCTGCCCTCCTAAGCAGAAGTAGTGTATTGCTGTTTGTTATATGATAGTTATGTTCTGACCCTTAAAGTGTATCTCCAGTCTCATATGTAAAGTCCTGCTCAAGACACAGAAGTGTTATTTACTCTTACTTTATGAAATGATTTAGTGGTTTGAATGTCTATAGTTTTGTGAATTACTGCTAGTAAAATTGGGGTTTGGAACATGTTTTTCAAAAGACTCTAATTTAATATTAACTGTTGTAACATTTGTAAGATTTAGCCATGTAGCTGAGAAAGCAAATTAGAGAAATAGGTGGCTAAATAGCGCCATTTTAACCTGCTATTAATTCAAGTGCAAGATTATGCCTGTGAAAGTGTAAGCCATGTTGAGTCCTGTTTATACAGTTTGAAAATCGAAAGCCTTTTATATCCTGTTGTTAAACATGTGTTTTATATGTTCAGCAGATACGTATTCTAATACAAGGAAGAGGTCGTAATTTCTGAGGACACTGTGGATGTTATTTTAATAGCAGATTAGCACATTAATACATGTTAAAAGCCTATTCCTTGCTTCAGCAGATCATGCTCAGCTGTAAAGATAAAATACATTTTCAGGGTTCTTCTTTAACTCAATTTGGCATAAATTGCATCAACTTCTACCTTGCCTTGATACCTGACCTTCCTAGATGTGAGAGCATCCTTTCATTCATTAGAGCATTGGATTATGTTGCATGATGAAGGATTGAGGATAACTCCAGAACGGTGATAGCCAGAGGGTGAACGTAAACAGCTTTATTACAAATTCAGAAATAGCTGTTAATGACCTCCACCCCCTAAGGAAAGGGAACTATTTGCATACTTTGTATGTTTTCCATACGATCTCTTAATACAAAAGTAAAAGATCTTGTCATTTCTCGGTTTCAGAAACATCACTAAAAGAAATTTCATATCCTCTTCTTGTCTGGCAGCCACAGCTGATGTGTGGCTCTGGCAAAGCCCATTGTATTTCTTGCTCACCCTTTATGAAAAATCTGGCACATGCCAAGAGCACAGCTCAAAGCCTGTGGCTGCAAGATGGAGGCAGGTCAAAGAGTTCAAGTACAATAGTGCAAACTAACAGGCTGCTAGATCTGCCTGCTAAAATTCCTGCCCAGAACACAAAGAGGCAAGGAAGGGTTGCAGTTTGCAGCCTGTGAATGGGAGAGTGCCAAGCTAACGCTTTGTAAGTCGCTGAAGATGGAAAACATCTGTCTCTCTCATTCCTTCTGAGGGTGTCTCCTGGGATGTATGAGTCAGCCTCTCTCAGCTGAGTGATTCCTAAACCCAGGCTCACCCTGCTAAAGAAGTATTTTGAGAAAAAAATAAGGAACATGTTGCTCAGTCTCCAGAGAGCAAAATCAAGGAAAGTATCTCTGCTATGTAATTCACTGACACACTAGATTTGGTTTCAGGGAGGCTAAACATTGACAAAGAAGAATGAGAGAGAGAGAACTGGGACTGTTTTCCCTGTATTTTGTACCCAAGCAACATACTTTTAATGTTAAAATGGTGGTGGATGAATAGAATATGGACCACAAAAGTGTTGTTTGCCATTCTTGTGGATTATCTTACAGTAAGAATTTTGATTCTGTAATCAAAATGCTAGTTGTAATCAAAGTCAGCATTGAAGTGAAAATTTTCTTCAGATTTCTAGTTGTGCCATAGTTTTTTTTTTTCAAGAAGAAAAAAAACCCAAACTTGTCTTTTGAAGAAGGCTTTGAGGTGAAGTCACCAGAGTCAATTTATTTCAGCCGACTCAATATCATGGAGTTAATCTCACTATCTGATTTTAGGAGCAATTCTTTTCCACTCTTTCTTTTGTGTTTTATATTATGAAGTATTTGGATTGAAATTCTCAGGCTGACTGTGCACACAATATTTTGGGTAATATTGTCAATTATAATTTCTTTCTTGAAACCACTAGGCGGTGAATAAAACAGAGATGTGCCATGTTCTGCTTTGAAATCAGAAGTTTTCTCAGTAGTGAAAAAGATGGATTTAAAGGGTCTCACTTAAAGAGACCTTAAGGGTCTTAGAAGGACTCCACTTCTAAACCAGTGTTCTTGGTGAGATGAATAAAAATAGCTGGACACTTATCTTAGAACAGCTATAATTCAGTTATAGCTTCAAAGCTGTTATTTCATGTCATTTTAGGCTGCCTGGAGTACCTCACTTACGATTAATAATGTGTACAATAGTATCAGCAGAGAAGAATGGATTTAAAGCAAAAAAATATGAGTTGAAATTCAGTTTTTCTCCAAAAAATTATAATGCTATTGATGTTCTCTTTGGGAAGGAAAAAATTAGTCGGAGTGTGATGTACTTCCAGGGTGGAGCTGTTTGTTACTTGTCTCAGACTAGTACAGCACTTCTTGCTTTTCTGAGTATATTAGGAAGCTGCAGTATAGAAATGTAGATGTACTGTGAAGATCCGAGGATAATTTTGCCCTTAGCTTGACGCTGCTGATCCATTCTTCAAATCTCTTACTTATGCAGTTAATACAGTTCAACACTATTATGTGATGCTGTTGACCTGAGCGCAGCCAATGGCTGTAACTGGGCTGAGAGAACCTGTATCAATACGCGGTGAGTAATGGGAAGCACGCCTTAATCCTGTGCCTTCACAAATTCTATGAATTTTCAATGTGCTAAGTGTAGTACAATTTATTTTTTCACAGACCAAGGCAAAGCATTGGAATCTAAAGCTGTTGATATCCTTTGTTTGAAATAAGAAAGCACAGTCAAAACAGGCAACTAGTGTTTTAGCAGAAATGCACAGAAGAGCAGTCACATACAATCAAAGTCACCAGGGCTTTTACTTCTCCCACACGATTATATCACCCTCCTCTTACAGAGACGTTTGCTACTTTCAGCATGTAAATGCACTCATTGCTCCAGCAGCACGCTCTGCCTTTCACACTGGAAAGCTCTTTTGCAAGATTGGGTCATGCAAAGAGAGAGTGTTGCTCACCTCTCTGCATCATTTTTTTAATATATAAAGTGATGGTACTTTCCTCCTTTGCAGAATAATATTAAATCCTTGAATGAAAGGGATTTTTTAAAAAATGTTCTTCCTATCTTTTTATCACTGTGTTTTTCCACTCTTGCCATGATGCGGAGTGTGTTCTCAAATACCTTGACATCTCAGCATAATTTGAGAGTTCTACATCTCATGAGGGGATCTATGCGCTTCTTAGATATCTTTTTGTATTTAAAAGGGTTTAACGGGAGGAAGCAACTGAACTCAGTCTGGATCCAGGATTCCAGAGCAAGAACTAATAATCCTGATTTTACTGTTAAACTCTGCTTTTACTTGTTCAATTTGCGACCTTTATTCCCCAAAGAAATAATGTAGGCTTTGGTTGGTATTATTCGCAGTAGTAGAAAACTGCACCAGGTTGGTGTTTCTAGTAGTTTTTCATATGTGCCAAACCTCTGTGTCATTATATCAGCGTTTCTTCTGGAAATATAATCTTGACCACCTGTAGCTTTTCTGTGCGTTTTTCTCCACTCATTATGTTAGCAAAAGAGAGAAAAGAGATTAAATAGTTTATTTCTTAATAAGGCCAAGACCTGTATAGTATGGCAAAACATTTCTACTGCAGGGACCAAAATGTACTTACGTCCAGCAAAAAAGCAGACACATGGATGCACACTTTGAAGAACACTAACCGGAACAGAAGGAAGAGAGGAGTAACTAGGCTCTTGACAACTGCAAGAGAGATTGAAATACTTTAGAGAGAAATCTGATTGTAATTCACAGAAGGTGGGGAAGAGGTAAAATAAGGAAAAATAAAGATCAGGGAGGACTCTTTGCCTAGAGTTTTTGCCTTTGCTAGCACTCAGCAAAGTTCTATCTGTATCTACATACCTCTTTGCGCTCCTTTACCTTCTGTTTTTGTCACTGATACTCGACCAGGTGATGTTCTGGTGATAAAAAGCTATGCTGTTTCACGTTTGCTGAGGACCTGCCTCTTAAACAGTGAAGTGACTCAGTAATGTTAAAAATAAATTAAGATAATATGTAATTTTTTATGGCTATAACTTTTTCTTTTCCTTCTAAACTCCCTCCCTTTTACATTTCTTTCTTTTTCTTTGTTCTGCATTAGTTCTCATTTGACTTCCACAGTAAGGAGTAGAGATCACATGCTATAAGAAAAAGGATCTTGTGACCATCTCTTTGTGTTAGACGATTTTGCTTTAACTCAGGCAATAAATAGGGTACTACAGACTGTAAATCACATAAGAAGAGATCTAGATGAGAGCTGTGACCAGCAACAGTGTGCTTACAGCTCTCATTTAAGTCTTCCATCTGAGAGATGTCTAGAACAACTGCTGTTTAAAAGCAACACCTCCAGTAACAAAAGGAAATGAATTGGTAGGCATATGCCCAGCTAACTTCAGCATCATAAAAGGAATAATTATAAGTCATTATTCACTAAATAGAAGGAAAGTTAAGCTTGCCATAATACCTTTCATCTATCTGAGTGTGTAGTATATAATGGATTCCGTGCTGAACAGAGCCTGAGAGATACCCCAGGAAGCAGAGTAATAGCTTACAAAACAACTATGAAATCAATCTGTAACCTGGGGGGAGTTTAGATTTTTTTCCCCAATATAATTGCATGTTACAGTAATGCATAGTATTCTAGAAAAAGGCATAAATTCAATTCACTTAATTTTAAATACTGTTTTTACAATTCTCTTCTGCTATTTTCTAATTATTTCAGGTGAGACTATTAAAAAATGAAAGACAACTTTATGGAAAAAGGTAAATAATTCAGTCTAGCCTAGCATGAATAACTAAGCTGCAAATCACTGTAAACAGAGAATAAAAAAGATTTGGGAGAAATGTTTTTTTCTACTTGAAGTCAAGAAATAGAAACCATAGTGGATGCTTCTGTTCTATTGTTATGCAGACTTTAGCTGGTATCAGGAATGGAATTTGCTGTGTTTGAATAGAGGGAAATCCTGATGATACTGTATTGTCTTCTGAATTATTGGCACATCTGACCACAACAGACAAAAAGGGGGGAGTGCAACCAGATTACAGTTCACTCCAAGATTTCCTAGTCCAGGGGCTGTGTACCTGTGGAGCTGCAGAGCCCCAGGCTGAAATAGGGATTTAAGGTTGTGAAAAGTCGAAAGGATGCAAATAATTTACAGTGACTCAGAGGCTCAGAAATATGCACATCATTGGAAGCTTGCCTGCTTAGTACACTCCAGGGAACTCATCCTACTCTCCCCCTTTGTAAAAATCCATTTTGAAATGCGTCTGTCGGAAGCGGGGACCCTTCTCTTGCCACTGCTGAGGGAAAGCAGCAAAATTCCCTTGAAGAACTGTGATTTCTGCATTCACGTGCCTGTTTCACATCATTTTTCAAATGATCTGAAATATCCTCTTCAGGCTTTTCCACAATCTGGAAAAAAGGGTTCTTTTTTACTTGTGTAATTTTGGAGCCTTGCAGGTTGCTGGGCTTTTCTTAAGTTATAAGTAACTTTTATCTCAAAGAAGTTTATTATTAATAATATATTAAGAAATCCACACACAACAAGCAAAGAATCAGTTGGAAAAAAGACAGTTCCACTTTCATCCAATTCTTAGCAACTCCAGTGCCTTTTGGCCCATTTTTAAATTAGAGAGAAAGGAACAGACAGGAGAACAGAAAGGTCACGGTAGGTTTTCATAGTTACATTTGACCTGACTGTTTGTCCCAAGAGTGACTCTCTCTCTTTTGCCACAGCAGCCTTTCTCTGTGATCAGCCCTGCAGCCAGGTCTGTCTTTTCCATCTCCCATCACCATGGGTGTAAAATCTCTTATCCCCTCTAATTTGTGCCCCAGGCCTACCTCTCTTTCTCGTAAGCCATCTCCTTCTACTCAAGACCTCCCTTCAGGCGATTTCATTTCCATTCAGACGCCTTTGGTTTTCGCTCCTGAGCTCCTCCTCATTAGCTCCGTTTAGTTCAGCACCTTTGGACTGCTGCACTTTCGGCTGTTGTATGGGATATAACCACTTACTCTTGGTTTCATTCCCCTGCAGCCACTTCATCAGCTGTGTTTGACTGGCCTGGGCCTCAGGAAATTACATCTTGAGATCCTTTCTGTCTCAGACAGTCCCATCAGTTTTCAGCGAACGCATTTTCTAGAGTAGTACAAAGTTCCTAATACATAAGGGATAATGAATAAAGGGATAAATCCCACGTCATTAAACAATCAGATGATCTACTAAACCAAAAGAAATATCATCACTATTAAGGATTTACTGTGATAAGGCAACTGTGTAAGTATTTATTTAATATTTGCTGTTTGTCAATGACTCATTGTCCAGGCTTACAAGGTTTTCTGCCTTCGGAAGGGTCAAATGGAAACAAATCATTTTCATACTGATGGAGTAAAGATAAGCAGAGATTCATCTAAGAAACATTCAATTATTCCAGATAGTAGTTTGTAAGGGATTAACTTTTGAGCAACATAATCAAACTTAAAAAAAAAAAAAAAAGCCAAATTTGTCATAAAAGATAAAAAAGCCTCTTGCTGACACAGAATCATGAAAACCATTGAAAGTCAGAATTTATTATCAGAGAGTTAAACTCTTCAGGCAAAGATAGGTCACTTACTGGAACAGTTTGTTTTTCATTAGCCAAAACCTGCCTGACTTGTTCATCTGTTTGTGTCCTATAAAATATCCTGTTAGTTCATGCAGATGCAGTATTAGCAGAGGAAATTATATTGCCTCTTTGAACTTAAGAATTCTTGTTACAAGTCAATGAAAATTATCATATTCCCCAGAATCCCCTGTCAAGCCTGCCAGCTGTCTGGAGCATGCTTCCGGGAAATAAATGACATAAGATGCCACATTATAGGGTTAAAATTGGAAAATTTTACTCCAAGGTAGCCAGGAGTGCTTCGAAAACAAGGAATTACTTGATTTTATGAGGAGTGACTGCTGAAACAGCTGAGAGAGATTACAAAAGAACTGAAGCCATCTCAAAGCAACAGCAGTAACTTTAACTTCCTTACAAAATCTCCAAGCAGACCTGGTCTGTCTGCATCTTAAGGCTCACATGACAGCAAGTTGCTGTAAACATCTGCTCAAGTCGGTGACACTAATCTGTTCTAATTTTCCTTGTCTACAGAAGATTGAGATGGTGACTTTGTACTCTAGTATCCTTATCCCATATATACAGGTGTGGGTAATGGAAAAAGTGGAATTACTTTCTTTCAAAATTAAACCAGTCCTTTTTAGGGAAAATATTTGCAGAGATGTTTCAGCTCTCCAAAAGGAAACTCACTTCCCCTTCAGGCTCTATATAAATAGCCAGACAAATAACAGTCAGGTTCTCAATCAGTAAATCTCAAATAAAATAATTCTTTAAGTGTTATCCCATTCCAAAGCTTCCTGAGATATATTCTGAGAGTCTTGCATACAGAAGATATTAAAATTTAATGTAAAACTACTTATATTTTCTACACTTAAAATTTAGGCATAGATCTAAAGTTCATTGTCTCATCTGAAGTGTTGTAAATTATTGTTACTTCATTTTTGTGGATGGGAATATGTCAGTTGTAACAGCTAAGGATTTGTCCATAATACATGAAACGTTGGATACTATTCAGGTAAACAGTAGCTATTTTTTGTTTAGAACACATAGAAAATATTTTGAAAATACATAATTGCAGAAAGTGCTGAAAGGATGCTCCAAAGATGGTGAAATTTCTAGTGTGTTATGCATTCCTATTTATAGCACACATTTTTAGCGTCAGTAAGAACCGCTAAACAGAAGACATACACTAAACCAGAAATGTTTTCATGGAAATTCCTAGTAATTCTAATGATGCTAAACACACACCTCTTTATCCTGCTTGTTTCATAAATATGTCTTGTAATAAACCTCAAAACATTAAGACTGCTTGTGAGACCGAGCAGCCAAGGGCGTTACAGCAAAGCCAGCACCCCACTAACATTTGTCATGAGACTTTATAAATGCTATGGCAAACAACCTAATTTCGGTGATACCTAGTATCATCTTCCTCATGGGCTGTCTGAGCAGCTCCCCAGGGCTGTTTGCCCTCTAGTGTCTCTCTAGATGTGGTTCCCTTCTTTACTTCTCCCAGCCTTGAAGGTGAAAAGACATTTCTTCTTTCTCCTTAAGATCATCCATGATTTTGTCAAAAGTCCTTTCTCATTGCAGATATTATTTGCTAGGGCCAGGGACCTTTTCCCTTGCACATACCTGAGGGCTCACGCTACCCTTTCCTCAGCACTTGCTCACTTGCTTCCTGTGCTCTCCATCGCCCACAAGCTGAGGCAAGAAGCCTGATGACTGGTTTTCAAAAAGGAAGGGAGTCTCAGGAACATGCAGGGAAAAAAAAATATCTCAGAAAAAAACCCAAATCTTGGTAAAATTTAATCATAGAATCATTCAGGTTGGAAAAGACCCTTAAGATCAAGACCAACTGTTAAACTAGCACTGCCAAGTCCACCACTGAACTATATCCTGAAGCACCACACCTACATATCTTTAAGTACCTCCAGGAACGGTGACTCAGCCACTTCCCTGGGCAGCCTGTTCCAGTGCTTGATAACACTTTCAGTGAAGAATTTTTTCCTAATATCCAATCTAAACCTCTCCTGAAGCAACCTGAAGCCATTTCCTCTTGTCCTATCACTTGTTACTTGATTTATTTATCATTTTAATACTGCAATCTTTGTTTAAAAAAAAAAAGGGGGAGTAGAGCATTTTCCTTTAGTATTTCTTCCACAAGACTGAAGTGCTACAGCATGCAGGAAGACTATGAGTATGAATGATGGGAACCTAAAAGACTAAGGGCAGGAAGATTTGTATTATCTCCAAAGCAGTATTCCCTCTTAGGCAATATAAAACCAGAACTTAGAGTTAAAAGTTTAAAATTCATCCATCAACACAGTCAGGTCCATTTTTTTTTTTAGATGAAATTCCACTACTAGCATTCTTCCCACCCATAATTCTGCAGGAATACTGGGAACTGGAAAACCCCAAGTGGTAAAGGTGATCCTGTAAACTTGAAACTGAGAAAAAGCTTTCCTCCCAAGCTTGAAGTGGCAGGTTAAAAGAATTTCCTTTCCCCAAAGCAAATATGAAGTTGCCAGAGACATATTGTGAACAGTTTTAGTACCCGACAACGTACCCATTGACAACCTGATTGCTCTATGCAAAGAAAAAATAAAGGCTAACACTGTATGGGCTCAAAAAAAGGGACATATTTTAATTTTACCTCTGCACTCCACTGATACCATGGATTTATTTGTTATCGTAATGGTATGAAATCAGATTATTAATCCTGAATTTGAACAATATTCCACTGTAAGAGGAAAGCAGAGCCATGGTGGGGAGTGATGAGAAAAAACCACTCAGTGGATGCAGTTCACAGAATAATCCTCCACGTGCTTTCACATTCAAGCACGACTTGCCAGGTCGCAGAGGAGGGAGCCCACTTTGAGGATAAAGTGAATGCTTGTCTCCTAGTTAACGGTTTTTGCTGTTAAGCATTTCACATACTTGAAAAGCAGAAATGCCTTAGGTGGAATTTGCATATATACTTGTGCGACACACTTCTGCTTATTTTGTTCCTTCAGATATTTTCAAAACCTTGTTTTATGATTTTGAGTTTCCAGACATTTCTGCCAATGCCAAAGAGCTATTCTCCAACTTTATAAGAACTCTGCTGCAGTCTCTTTGTAGGAGAGCAGTGTGCTGCTTCATTCGAACTTAATGAGTTGAATAACTTGGCATCTAATTGGACTTTAGATCACTGCTTGTCTTGTTAATGCAGTGTTAAAACTGAAGGTGACCAGATGTAATCGCAGTAAAGACTATTTTAGTACTCAGTGTGCTACATGAGGTTGTATTTTACTTCCTATTAAATAGACTTCATTTAGTGATACGAAATCCCAAGTATCTCTGTGCAGGTACCAGTAGAGCACTCCTCCATGAAAATTTGTGAGACAACACTAAATAATAATGAACTTGGAGTACTTAAAGTGCCAAAAATACCCCTGGAAAGATACTTCCAGTGGAAAAAACTACAAGCATTTTATTTTCTCTAAGTTTCTTATCTAAACCTGTGATACAAGTTGGACTTCCATCTTACCATTCTGGGAATGAAATAGGACGGCTAGATGATCTGTGGTTATTACAGGTAGCTTTATGTCACATTAATGTGCTTTGGGGCTATATAAGGGAAAAAGATATCCCAAAGAAAATAAGAAAAGTAATGAGGATGAAAGACCAAACCATGAGCCTGAATGGTAACATGCGATACAGAGGAGTGAGATATGATTTCAGAAGCAGTGCCAATGTGTATGGCGAGAGAATAAATGTGGAATTATTGAAGGCCTCTATTCTGCAGTGCTTAAGCACATGTCTATTTTGAAGCATGTGACTCCCTCTTATCCAAAAAAAGAAATACAAAGCCACATACAACACAAAGCCACATACTCTCAGGTCTTTCATCCGACTTAGGTCCCACTTCATAATTTTGGCTATACCTTAAGTCCTAAAAAATTTCCTTTGCCTGTTCCCAGAGCGCTCACCATGCTGTTTTTGAACACTTGCCAAAGTGTGTGCCCTTGTGTTGTGCAGTCCATGCAGTGCAATTTAAGAGGGAGTATAAGGGAAGCAGACATGACTCGAACTAAGTCTGAAAGACTGATCCAGGTTTGATTGACGCCTTATCTTTTAAAGCCTTATAATCTGCCGGACAGAATATTGTAGGCGCTCATCTGCCTTGAGAGTTAGATTTTGTACCATACCATTTCATAGCTACAGTCTAGTGATTTATTCATAGGAGGAAGCTATCAAATATTAACCATTTCAAGGAGAAAAAAGTTTATGTAAGCAAGGCAAGCATTTGCAACAGCAAGCCTGATGAGCAAATGCTTAACTACATGCTCCTTAATCTTGGTTAAGTAGTACACCGTATATGTGTCATGGAAAAAATCTGAAATACTTTAGCACACTGCTAGTGATTTTTGTGCTTTATGAACTGTACCATAGGCAATATGTACAATCTGAAATGTTTTTGAAGCCCTAAGATTTAGGCTACCTAGATCTAGTGGTACTAAAAGTGAAATGTGGTCGAGATGGGACCATTCCTTTTGCCTTCAGACAGTAAGAATTCAGTCAGATACAGTCTGCTTGAAATAAAAGAAAAACTACTGGAGCATAGTAAGCAGGCTTGCATTTTTTGCACTTTTTCTTCATTCTTCTAATATTCCATACATATTTTAAGGTGCTTGTCGCTTCCAACATCACAGAAAGTTATTATGCAGATACTTGATATGCCTCAAAACGAATTCAGCATTTCAAGAAAGCCATTAAATTATGCACAATGTTAGCCTATGACCATCTATTCTTATCTCTATTACAGTTGCTGCCTATCATCTATTTCTGCTCTCATTTCACTGCATTCTTCCCCACACTGCTTAGTTGTGTCCTAGTTAAAATTCAATAGCAAGACCTTCGGGAGAAATATCAGGTTCTCCATTGATACAATTCTGTGATCTGTGAGAATGGCAGTGAATAAGTTTGAATAAGAGAAGTACTGATGGTTTTGTACATGCTGTATCGTATTCCTGTTAAATATTTCACTTAATGATGGGAGGTGGAAAAAATATTTTATCTCTAAAACTGTTTGGAACATGTTGAAGAAAAACTTGCTTGATTTTAGAATTTTTAAGTTCATCCAGCAGGTTTTCAGCTTGGAGACACTTGTATCCTAAAAGATCCAATAAATTCAAAAAAGACACTGCTCATTTTACTTCCATAAATCATTTTTGCTCATCCTGATTTGAATGTAAGCTTTCCCCAACTGCCCAGACTTATGTATGTGCTTGGTAGGTCTCCTCCTAATAATACTCTCAACTCAGAATCTCCACTTTGGACCTGAAATATTTTTTGTCAAAGCGTCTGTTGATCCTGTCATTTCACTAATCAGCAATAACCTATTAAAAAAAAAAAAAAGATTTCTGAAAACTTTTCTCACAGCTTGACTGATGAGAGCATTACTGTATTCCAGAAGAAACATGGTGTTGTTCATAGTGATGTATCTTAACCGAGCTCCTCTTCACTATGGTGATGACATAAAAGCAGGTATTTAATGGAGGCTTTTCCATTTGCCTAGATATTTTAAATTGGCAGGTAATGGACTTGTGTGATTACCAGGAACTTCAGTTTTTTGATAAGCGAGATATACAACAGGAATGGAGTCTCTTTCTGAACTTGGGTGCACCTATTCTCCATGATCAATTGAGAAATATGGAGACACTCTGCAGAGACTTTTTCACGTCAGTAAGGATATGTGGGAGATGTATGCATACATCTTTGTGGTTTCTTTGCAAGGATAGGTCCAAGTTACCTGAGGGGAGCTTTTTGGAGCTTAATTAGAGTCTTTGAAAATTAAGAGGCTCGTTATTTTCAAATGATCCCGCTCTGCCATAATGCAGCATTTGTCTCTTAGATGGTGGGTTTTATTCAGTTTTTGTCACCTTTCCAGGGTAAATAAAGTGTGTGTGCATTTCAAATTGTGAAATATTGCGCATTTCATGCAATGTGTAATAGTGTGTCCTTTTGTAACACAGGAGCTCTTTATCTATCTTTTGGCATCTTTCAGGGTACTGTTGAGCCTAGTCTACAACAGGGGAACCACGATAGTGAGTCAATGGCTAATACTCTCCTGTGTAGCTAACCTGAGGAATTGAGAGTTTAAAAAGGCATAGCCCAACTGAGTAGCCTTTGTGTAAAGGTGGAAATGTCTAAAAGGCCAGCTAAAGAGTCAAGTGGTCCCAGAAGCCTTGTGGACAGGCAAGCTTTGTGGACAACAGCAGCTCTCCGTAGACGTAGCTTGGGTGCTGCTTGCAGAGTTAATTTTTTAGACAAATTAGTAGTAACCTGATACTGGGAGGTACTGAGAGCTCTCAAGTGATACTTGTGTTTGGACATTGAGTGTTTCACTGGATCAGACCTGAGAGCAGGAAATGATCTTCAGAGCTTTTTCATTTTAAAATAGAGCTGTAGTTCTTTAATCTTTAAGACTTTAATAGGAACTGTACTGTATATTCTCTTTAGATTCAAAAATCTAGTTTCTATTAGTGAGTATAGGAACTTTAACTTTATTAAAGAGAATATATTAGTGGGAAGGAGAATGTAGTTTATACAGTAAACATATGTCTGTGGGACTGTGAAGAAGTGAAATGTTAAAATGCCTCCAACATATAAAGGATGCACAAAAATCTCGCAAAAGCCTGAGACACAAAGTTAATGCTGACAGCATATGATGCAGTAAGCTAATAGTACCTTTATTGTAGACATCTGCAGCTGAAGGATCCTCTTGGGATCACCGTTTGCTTACCCAGGGAATTTGTTGACATGTTAGATGTCAGCATCCACAAGTTTTATGGACTGGAACAGAAGGGTGTTTCCTGATCTAAGTTATATAGGCAAACTCTTTGGTTAGTGATATAGCATTTGATAGTACTGCTGGACTGGGAGGGAGTTTGTCCGGTCATAGCTGGAGACTACATTTTTCCACATGTACCAAGGAAGAAGTACTCAGGTGCAGAATACTGACATCACATAAAGTGTTAAACGTTAGCTTAAAATCATCTGTACTAGTCTCAGACTTCAGTAAATATTCTTAAGCAGTGCTTAAATTACAGAGAAATTCCAGTAGTATTGCATTCTATATCAAATATCAAATGAAAGCAGCATCATTAATGACATTCTAATGAATACCACATGAATTAATAATAATCGGCTACTTTTTGAAGTCTCCCTGGCTTCCATCTGTCTCTTAAATCACTTCAAATAATTAATTGCTTAATGCTTTTCACCTTTGACAGACAGAAATAAATTGCAGATTAAAAATACCTGTGTTGGCAGTGGGCAGAGCAAAGTAGTGTAGTTGATTGCTGCCAGCCTAGACGGATGATGCATTTTGCCCTGCTGAACCTGCCTTGCCCGAGTAGCAATGCACAGATAAAGGAGGTTGATACCATATTACTCATTTTAGTCAAAAACTCACCCAGATCCACAGATTTTTTGCAGTTTTTTCTGCTCAACCGAGCTGAATCAATACCTGTGAAACCTCCAGTCCTTTCTTTGTAGCGCTACTACAGGACAGTCGTTGGCAATAACTTTCCCCTGTAGCTTGCCTGTGTCAGTAGGTGACAGGGCAGTGCAAGAGAGCCTCAGCCTCTTCTGCTGAGCTGAGTTAGGATGTCAGAGGTCTTTCTTGGGGTCGTCTCTCAGTTAAGAACTGCCCTACATCGCCTTGGTCGATAAGTGACCAACAAATTGCAGGACATTACAGTCCCATGGACAGGGGATAAATATGAATGACAGCCTTATGTAAATGTAACCACCATAATGTAACATTTTTTGCTCTGGAAACTGCCTGGCCCTGAGGATTTTAATATTATATTTATTGTTTTTACTTATAGATACTGAGGAACTCAGTTTCTTGGAGACCTGCATCTTTTTTTTCTATGCTCAAAGCCAGGTAAGGTTAATTATTCAAATAAAGTTGTAGTGACCAGAGAATGCATGAGAAGCACGTTAATTTTTAATCAGATTGAAAATGGGGAAGTCAGTCATGATTTTTTCTTCTCAAAAGATTTAAAGTTGCAAATTGTGCACTCTTGCTCTTTCAAAAAATATGGGAAAGTGTCTGAGGCAGGTTGTGGCAGGAATTCTCCATCGTTGTGTATTCTGCTTTATTCCATGAGTGGCAACCTCGTTACAGTGCTGGATGCGAGAGTATTGCTTATGTAAATGTTGTAATAATACCCATATATATTGTACTGCCCAGGCTATGTGTAAGCTTCATACTTCTATTTATTAATTTTTAGTAATTTTAAAAAAATTTATTTTATGGCTTTATGATAAAGTGTGCAGGAGAGAGAGAAGGCATGGGTGCTTTGTGATTCAAAGTGAAGGAAAACCTAAATGCCTGTGTCTTGACCTCTGAGAAATGCAACTCACAGCATTCAACAGCTAATGCAGAATTTAATGCTAGTTCCACATTTTCCCTTCCTCAACCTTTTAAATGTGATACAGAATGGCAACTTCCTGCTTTATTCTAAATGCTTTTAAAATGCACGTTTTCAAGCTCTAAAGTTGCTGGAGTTCTTTGCATAAATGAAGCTACACTGTGTACATAGAGAAAAATAGAGGGTAACAGGAATTTGTTGTGCTGAAGAGTGATAGCTGCTAGGCTTTCAGATATTTAAAACTCTGGGAAAGACACTGCAGTTTAAAATAGTTCTTCCACATACTTTTGTGCCAATAATCACCACAAATTCCTTGCAGAAAATTCCCTAGGCAAAATTGTATCTCACAGGTATATTATGTTAGATAGAAGGAGCTGCAGGGGCCAGATCCCAACCTGGAGAGCCTGTATTCTCCTAAGGTCAGACCCATAGCAGTATCAGCTCCAGCTCTAGCACTGCTAGGCTGTACCTGCCTGAAGAATTTCTGCCCTCTCTAATGCTGTAAGGACTGTGAGCACAGCATTTGGGAAGGGGGCAGAACAGAGGAGAAACAAAGTCAGGTACTAACGGCAAAGAAATCGTAGGTAGAAAAATGCAGTGGTGGAGGAGCAGAGATACTTGCCATACCAGTGACCCAGGTGGCACTGGCAGTGCCTGGGAACCTGTCGCTGTCTGGCTGTTCAGCCCCATCTCCATGCCTCTGTGTTAGATGAGGTGTTGGCACAGGGACTGAGTAGGAAGCAGAGCCAATAGTAAATCCTGCAAAGGAAGTAACATGAAAGGGAGGAAAGATTTGACTGGAAGGGAAAGTAAAAGAGAAAGGAGATGTGATGTAGAAAAAAACTATGAAACAGAAACAGTAAAGGAAAGCAAAAAAAAACAACCCAAAACCAAACAACAACAGGAAAGCAAACAAAAAGTAAAGCAGTAACAACGTAAGCACAGAAGCGTTTTGCACTGATATTACAAAACAAAAACTCCACTGGGAAAGGAGGGCAAGCACTGGGTTGAGACAAGAGGCAAGAATTCACTGTGCCTGAAGTATCTTCTTGAGATGAATTTTCTTTATGCATCTATACCCTTTACCTAAGTGAGTAAGAATAGTTTGGGGCTTTTTGAGTATGAAATGTATTTATGATTTTCTACTCTGAAATAAAGGTTCAATTTTGTTCAAAAATTGTTTTCTTTATTTACCCAGGGCATGTACTTATACTGCCAAAGCTAAATGTCACTCCTATCTGCTAGAAATATTTTGTTCTGGGTAATAACCCAATGCCTTTAAAATTCAGTGTATTATGCTTTAGTTAAAAATAATGGGCAATATAGCTGTATTTCACAATGAATAAGTGTATTAATTATGAGACAAATCACACTAGATACTGTTTGCTGCTCAATTCCTTTTGAATTTCAATGAATAATAACTTGCTTTAAAACAAAGGACATTTTTAATGCATCCAACAATGAAGAAGTAGACTAATTACAGGTAATAAATATTTTTTTTGTTGAAATCTGAATGACTACACTTGTCAATGGCTCTCGGAAGTATGCTATACTTGTTTGAATTATATACCTTAATATATCAACTAATTATACATTTGTTTCATTCCTGTT
Source organism: Tauraco erythrolophus (assembly GCF_009769465.1). NCBI lineage: Eukaryota > Metazoa > Chordata > Aves > Musophagiformes > Musophagidae > Tauraco > Tauraco erythrolophus. The sequence goes on along the minus strand of NC_141472.1, from coordinate 10,847,829 downwards.
GAAAAAAAAAAGCCTTAGATTTTCATCAAACCCCAATTTTCCTGAATTCGGGGAGGTAATGCTCCTCTTGACCTAAATGGAAGCTCTGTTCATTCTGTTTTAAGGCAGGAGCAGTCTGTTTACCTTAAGACTTCTGCAAAACAGCATACACAGCCCCGCAAACTAAGTACTGCTTTAAAAGGAAGGGAGAAAGCAAGGAAAAGAAAAACAATACTAACCCAGGGCAGCACTAACCCATGCAAAATTTGGCTTTTTTGTGGTACACTAGCTTACAGGCTTCCTCCCAGGTGAGCTGGCAGGCTTTAGCCTGCCGTTAGCCCCAAAGTTAAAATCCAGACCCTCTTCAGAACAATCCTTTTCCTCATCAATAGAGAAAAACTGCAAGCTTCATGGAGTTCTGTGACACTTTGTTCTTCCGTTTCAATAAAAGTCATATAGGCATCTTTAACCTCCTGATGACAGAGACACCAAGCAGTCTCCTTGCCCCACTATCATGAATGGGAATTTCAGAAATGCTGAAAACTCCTTTGGTTGGCCATCACAAACACACTCTCATTTAATGGCTACAGGAAAGAGTCCCTAGTTCAGCTTCAAGGAGGCCGTTTATAGTCCAATATGGGTTGCCTCCTGAGTTAAAATACAGAGGCAAAGTTGTTCTCTGCCTTCTGAGATTCCCCAAGGCAATAGAAATTACAGCCCCCAAAGATATCAAAACAAATTGTGCTTGTTGGCAGCTTGGGAGTGTCAGCTGCAGGCAGAAGGGCTGTACCATGATGCTCCAGACTCATGACCGGGAAAAAAATTCAGAGGCTGTCATCTTAAGTTTTAGTTTTGCTTTGTGTAAGTCTCAGAAATGTTTACTTAAACTTCACTATTTAAGCACTTATATCTGCTAGTAAATTAATTTGCTGGAATATTAATGGAAAGGGAGCATAAAGGGTACAATCAGTCTAAGTTAATTTCAAAAATCAAATAAATGATCGTGCATACATTGTTTTTCTCCAGTATTCACCATTTCTAATTAGGATGCAATATGACATGTCCTGTTTTCACATTTCATATGCTGCATATTTCAAGTCACAAATCTAGACTCTCGAGATGATGGCTGGCAACTCGAGAGAAAGAAAAACATAAACAACTTGGAGAAAAAATTGAATATAATAAAATAATCTTGAAAATATTCCAAGGCTAAGTCAATTCAGAAATATGTTCAAAATATGGAGTGTGAACGTTGGTTTTCCGTAATACAGATGGAGTCAATGCAAGTGGAATATTGACTACAGATTAAGCTCACCTTATCGATAAAGACAAACTTTTGCAATCTCCACCTTCTGAGGGATCCATCATGTGGTTCCTATCAATCCTGAAAATAAATCTTTCCATCGTTAGCAAGGTTCTACTTTTCACTTTAACAGCGTCTGAAAACAATTTCTCATCAACTCAGTTCCTAAAGAAACTTAGCTAAGGTGTTTCTTCAATTTCTTCATCTACAACAATATTTTTTTCCAGAGATTAATATCAGTTTCTTTAGCACTATTGAAAAAAAGAAATGTATTTAATAAACAATAGCCTTATACTGAAGGTAAAATTTAAAGGGCACAGTAGACTGTGCAGGAAAATACTAAATTATATATTAAAATATAAATACCCTAAAAAGAGTGAAACAAGTGTCTTCTATTAAGATTATGCAGTACTCATTCCAAAACGCGTATCTATAATTGGAATAAAAATAGTGAAGCTAATGTGGCATTCAGATCTTATTCTGTTCCTACAATTAACTGGTTGATCTAACACACATTTAAAAAATAATATTTCCATCTGGCAGCAAACAGCTGCCAGTGCAAGGAACATCGCCAAACAGTGAGTTTGTGGTTATTTAAAATGAACATTGAACTATTTTGGTCTTAGATGGGTCATAAGAGTTAGAACAAAGCATGTGTTTTCCAGACCGATGGAGATGGCAGTCAGAGCACAAAATAATACAACTCCTCTAACCTGAGCTAAATAGGGCTGAGTAATCCTTGTCTCAGATATGGCTACTTTCATCATAAGGCATCGTACAGGCGCATCAGGAAAGAGCAGGACTGACAGCTCTCTGAAGGCTAGACTCAGCTCAAAAGCTCGTTTGACATATAATCAAAACTCACAAATGGGAAAACCGAACAAATAAAAAGCTCCAACATCTTTTCCCTTACGTATAAAGCACTAGATCAACTTGCCTTTTGTAGCTCAAGTTCAAACTAAGTCTGTGTTCCAAACAGGCATGAGAGATCATATCATTTAAATAACATATAAGCTCCAATGATGACTCTGTAAGTGATATTCTTTAATCTTGTAATCTGCAAGTACATAAATTGTTTGTATTTGATTTTTACCAAATATAATAACAGCATAGAGCTTATCATTAGTGCTCAAGAAGGCATCATGAGCTTCAGTAATAGTAACTGTGCTATCAAGGCTAATAGCTCGTTTCATTAGCTCGTTCTCAAAGTTGTGCAATTCTTATTCAATAGAATAGTAATATGGCTTTTTTCAAGATTGTTTATTGATAGTTTAACAAATTCACAGAAAAATTATGTTTTTCCATGAAGAGAAAGAAAAAACAAAAAGTTGGAAAAAAATTAAGAATTAAGAAATTAATAACAAATCAGTTAGTTGTAATAGTAAAGTATTACAGAGATTTCACTTTGCCATTAGAAGGATTAGCTCCTGAAAACTGTCCTGAAGAATAAGATCTTTTAAGAAAGCAAATGTGCATTATTGAGTTGTATGGACTAGGAAAATCATGAGAGACTTTCTTTCTCTCATTCGATTTAAGAGGACTTTTGTCTCAGTAGCTACTCAGAAGTGTTAGTTACCATCAGAAAACGTTTCCACTAACTCCAGAACTCTTTCTAGAAATGTTTCTCTATTTGAGAATATCTCTCTTTTTCAAACTTCCCTTCCACTAAGGATTCTTATGCATATACTAAATATAAAGAAGTTCTAGTTCAGACTTTTTGTAGTATACTTGAAAAAAATTCAGCTTTAAATCTCATCTGGTAATGAAATATGCTATTAACATGACAAAAGCAAACTTCATGTATTATAAAGTTACGCTTCACTGTGATTATTTAGAAATACAATATGCCTATAAGTGCATTTAAATTACAGTAAGCAATTCAGCGTTTTAGGAAGAGTTGGGTGGTGTTGGGTTTGGGGTGATTTTTCTTTTTAATGGACTGAACCACCCACTAAAAGATTTCTGGTTTCTTGGATGATTCATTAATGCTTCCTTCATTTTCCAATTTCTATGGTACCATCTGGCCCATCTTTGTAGAAAGGCATTTAGCTGTAAATATATTTTACAGTCTTTCTCAATTTAAAAGTAGTTGCCCAGCTGCTTCACAGAAACTGTCAGCAATTGGTAAACTCCTCAGAATTGCCAGCCTTCATTAGTAATCCAATCAGGATGTAGTTTAAAATACTGCAAATCAGATTATGCTCCATTGGACAGGAATTGGAGTGACATGATGTGCTGGGTTATCTTATTTTGCATCTGTGATTGCCTTTAATCCAGGAGATGCATGCACTTTCTTTGAAGGGAGGGCACTTATGCTGAGATTGGCTGTCCCTATGCATGTGTGTGGTCATGTGTGCGTGTTCCCCAAGAAGACTACTGTTCAGGTTTTATCTGTCTCATTGAATTGAATTCAGTGCTAGGCACTGGTAGGGTGCGTTATATGCAGTATTTGCTATGCTTTTGAGTTCCTCTTTAATCTGGTTTAGATTAATTAGAACTGTAAATTTGTGGTTTCTGATTTGAGTGAATTTTAGATCTGTCCCTTTCTCTCTCCCTATTATCTTCTGTATTATCAAAACCATATTTCTTTAACAGCTGCCAGTGCTTGCTGGTAATAAGATTAAAAATGTGGAGGTATGGCAAGAAGGCTGGCACTTGGCTGCATTAAACAGTTACATTAGTACATCATTTCTGTAGTTGCAAGACTTTCTGATACAATATGGAGGTAGGAATATTTATAAGAACAATCTAATTAAAATTAATTTCTACACATGGAGAATCTTATACGTTAGAGATACAGAATTGCATATTCATTTATAAGGAATCTATATCACTCACATAAATATGTAAATAGAAAACCTGACACTTTACACTGGACTGTACACTCTTTCAACTATTAGTTTCAGTAATATCAGATTTTCCTCTGGTTCAACTCATGTAAGTCAGTAGTAAAGAAGTAAAGTTTACCCTGTCCAGCTAACTGGTGTTTCCTCCAGTACATTTCATTATGTTACACTCAAAAGTAACTCTGAACCTTGTGCTTTATACAGGTATTCTAAGTTATTCATTGCTACAGTAAAAGAAAACAGGGCATTCAATACCTGCTACTCAGCTGTAGAAATCTCATCGTTTGTTAAAGGCTGAAAGTCTGTTCAGTTTTATCAGTTGGATGCAATCAGAGTCGCATTCTAGAGCTTCTATCAATTGTACTTTATATGCCTCTAATTAGATGAGCCTTCAGGAATATCTTTGAAACTGTGAAGAGGACATGAAAACTTTATGTAAAAAGTTCTATGAGACACTAATACACTACTTCCAGTTGAACTGAAGATTTTCTAGGTGTGAGATATAAAGGGAAATGTTAACAGAATAGTACAATGTCAGAAAAGTTTATCTAGTCCTTATTTTCAAGAGAAATTTAGAAATAGGTAGTACAATGACAGATTCTGACACACAGGTCTATACAGAGTAGATAAAAGAAGATAAATTTCTGGACAAGCATGACTTTGGGATCTATATAGTTAACAGCATAGAGGGAGAACATTTAAGTGAGTAGAGGAGAAGAGAGAATTTGTGTTAGGGAACTGAAGTCATTAAATCACATTCCACTAGTTTTGTTGAATCTGTAGTTGAATAGTAACAAAAGTACTAAAACTAGTGGTCCTAGTGGTATGAAAAGAATAAAGATTAGTGAGTAACTTGTACTTTTAGAAAATATTGTGGTAATAAATCTATTTTCTGACACAAAACGATCATCTTACAGTTCATTGTAAACACATTCACATCCTCCAAGCAATATTTTTTGTTAGCTTTAGGGAGGAAATTATGGAGTGCTAGAAGTGACAAGTATCCATTATCAGATGTTTGGTAGGGGTAATTTTCCTTAATTAAATCCATTGTTTATGGAGTCATTGGCACTCAGCTAGCGGAAAGTTTCGAGATAACTACTTTTCTCATAGGCAGTTGCATGGAATTATTTGACTGTGTTTGGTTACTTTATTAAGTTCAGAGAGCTCTGCTGATTCTGAATTTCATGTATCTTTTCATTTTTGTCTACTACCAATGTGATCTGTGAAGACTTTGGCTTTTCAACTAAATCCCCCAGTTCAGTTCATTCCAGACATAGTTTGAAGACTTACCCTAGTGGATAATTACACATTTCATGGCATTTTTATGAGCCTTTGCTTCATAGCTTGTGGATGTCTGTATTCATAAGTTTTATAGTCCATGAAATAAAGGGGTTGTGTTGCAGTACGTTCAACAGCTTATACTTATAACCTGAATGCTAATTTTTAGGAACTGAGATTTTAGACAAGTGGCTTCGTTTTCCTCTTGCTGTTGGGAGTCAGGAATGGTTCTGCAGAAGTGCATGGAGCTAGGCTAATAAAAAGCCTTTGAAAATCCCATTGGCTCCTAAATACAGTATGGCTCCCAGTGGAATTTCCTCTAATCTCCATGGAATTAGAAAGGAACTCTGTGTATCTTCATACATTTTTGTTGACTATGAGACTGCTAAGCACAGACTATTCAAGCAAAATAAACAGTAATGTACAACACTTTTTCCACAACTGGAAAGCTAACACATGAAGTAGTGATTGTATCAATACACACTCAGCTATCAGAAAAGTAAGCAAAAGGGAAATGAAAAATGGTACATGAAAGGAAGAATGAAAAAAGGAGGAAAATACAATCCAGCTGTCATCTCCAGAAAAGGATCCCCAGGAGCAGCAGCTGTCAGTTCTCAAGTGTGAGGAAACAGCTTCCACGTTTTGTGTGAAGACCGCTGTCGTTCTGTCCTTGTCATGTTTCAATATTAGGCTTACTTTCGTTTAACTATTCAGTAAAGAGCAGTTATGAAATTTCTCTCCTACTGGATTTGGTGATTGATCCTTTATTCAGATCTTTATAAAATATCCACCAAGATCTACTAGTGAGTTAGCTCTTTTGACTAGCAATACTGATGATTTTATTACATAAGTATCAAAGAGAATGCAATATTTATATTCAGAAAGCCATAGTTTAAATCCCATATTTTATATTTACTAAATGATATTGCCATGGATAAAGTAATCAATACATTGGATGCATAGGGTATATTCCATATCTCTGGCTTCCATTTCCTCTGTGATTTACTGCCATAAATGAGTGCACATTATACTAGGGTAAATCACAGAGATTTCATAATTTCTTCCCTTTTCCCCTTTTGGTCAGTTCCTTGTTTCTCTTCTCTCTTTCACTCCACTGGTACTAACAGTATGCAAAACCTTCTATGACAGGGTGACCCGCCTGGTTGACGAGGGAAGGGCTGTGGATGTAGTTTTCCTGGACCTCAGTAAAGCCTTTGATACAGTTTCTCATAGTGTTCTGGTGGAGAAACTGGTAACTGCTGGCCTGGATAGGTACACCCTCCTTTGGGTTAAAACTGGCTGGATGGCCGGGCCCAAAGAGTGGTGGTAAATGGGGCTAAATCCGACTGGAGGCCGGTCACCAGGGGGTTCCCCAGGGCTCAGTGCTGGGTCAGTTCTGTTTAACATCTTTATGAATGACCTGGATGAGGGGACTGAATGTACCCTCAGTAAATTTGCGGATGACACCAAGCTGGGAGGCTGTGTCGATCTGCTCGAGGGTAGGGAGGCCCTTCAGAGGGATTTGAACAGACTGGATCGTTGGGCTGAGGCCAATGGCATGAGCTTTAATAAGGCCAAGTGCAGAGTCCTTCACTTGGGGTATAAAAACCCAAGCATCGCTATAGGCTCGAGGAGGAGTGGCTGGAGAGCTGCCTGGCGGAGAAGGACCTGGGGGTGTTGGTTGACTACCGGCTTGATATGAGCCAGCAGTGTGCCCAGGTGGCCAAAAAGGCCAATGGGATACTGGCGTGTATCAGAATAGTGTGACCAGCAGGAGCAGGGAAGTGATCCTGCCCCTGTACTCGGCACTGGTGAGGCCGCACCTGGAATATTGTGTCCAGTTTTGGGCCCCTCGCTTTAAGAGAGATATTGAGCTCCTGGAGCGAGTCCAAAGAAGGGCGACTAAACTGGTCAAGGGGCTGGAAAATAAAACTTATGAGGAGCGGCTGAGGGAGTTGGGGCTGTTTAGCCTGGAGAAGAGGAGGCTGAGGGGAGACCTGATTACGGCCTATAAATACTTGAGAAAAGATGGTGGGGAGGTAGGGGAAGGGCTCTTTACATTAGTGATGGGTGATAGAACAAGAGGAAATGGGCATAAGCTTAGTCAGGGGAGATTCAGGTTGGATGTTAGGAAGTATTTCTTCTCTGAAAGGGTTGTCAGCCACTGGAATAAGCTGCCTAGGGAGGTGGTTGAGTCCCATCCCTGGATGTGTTTAAGAATAGGGTGGATGAGCTACTTGAGGATATGGTTTAATGGGGATTAGGGATGGTTGGACTCGATGATCTCTAAGGTCTTTTCCAACCTAGAAATCTATGAATCTATGAGATAAAACATCAATGACATGATACTTCCACACCACTTTCTGTTCCAGTTGCCAATGTTTAACGTCATGGATTAGGCATTATTTATCCTTAAGTGTTCTCTGGACTATTTAAGAGCAAAATACACACATACGTGCAAAACACACGTGCACGTATTTACATAGATTTATAGATTCGTATAAAATTTGTATAGCTGTCAATTTTCAGCAAAACTTTTGTGGTTATACAAAAATCCAAGGGTGTTTATTTGACAAAATGAAAGAGAGGGAAAGTTGATAAAATATGAAAAGTATTATTCTCTTAAAAAGCACTAAGAAATAAAATGCATGTTTCTATTGCAATGCAGAGGTTATTCTTAGAGAGAGAGATCACCAAGTAGAGAAATATCTGTTCTAATATTACTTTTTTAAAGGTTAACGGTAACTAATTAGGTAGTTCTGATTTGATCCATTTGGTGGGGCCTCAGCTCTATTGTATGAGAGCATCTGGTTCTGGTACTTGATAAATACAGTACTGAAATGCTTTGTCTAAATATTGTACAAAAGCTTATAGACTTAATATTTTCAATGGAACTTGTAAGAAAATGTGCCGAATTTTGGCACCTCTTCCCCTAGTCCAGCCATGGCCAAGAATCACAGAACATGAAAGGGAAATAATCTGACAATAAGTTATGTAAAACTTGCTTGAAATTAAATATTTTACTTGGTAAAGATTCAAATCAGCCACTGTTTTAAATAATTCCTCAGCGTTTTGCTGGTCAATAGGATCAAACTACTACAGCAAGATTTCAGGTAGGCTGTGTTTTAATGACTAAAATGATGAACTGGCACATTCTGGGGGAGGTTATGAGCTCTGTAACTTGACCATTAGTTCAGTTGAAGAGCTGAAATATTACATTTCAATATCACTACCTTTTGACTATGGGTCATTCAAAAAGGGGTTCTAATCCCAGGTGACTTCTAGTGATAAAAAATATATCAAGAAAATGAAAAGGACATACATATTATCACTTGCAGCTGCAAAAGTCTCAGGAACCATACATGAGAAACAAAAGCATAGTTACTCAGTGACTGGAAGCATCTCACTGGACAAAACAGTGACTTTGGTCCTGAGGTATAAATGGGGAAAATAAAGTAGCTGTAGAGTTTTGGAAAAGGGCTCTATAATTTTTTTTTTTTTACTGCAATAGTAAATTAGACTACAGCATCATAATGTGTTTTGTTTTGTTTGTTTTTTCCAACCTAACCCTTAATTTGCCTTGGCTTTATTTTTGTATGGCTTACTTTGTATTTATAGGTAATATTTATGAGCCTGTTTCACAAAACTACTCTTTTTTTTCTGGTCTGTATTTTTAAAACAATACATTAAAAGTCAATACTAAGTAAAGAAATCTACAGGAGAACCATAAAGTATAAAGTAAACCAAACATTTAATGTTAATTTAGTATTCAAGGTTTGGTTTGAACCTGTGACACTTTGAAAAAAAATCTGAATCTAAACCATGCACAACAGGACATGCATTGATTTTTGTGTTTTCCATTTTACATAGCAAACATTGATTTGCATTCCTAATAAGGCCATTAATAACAGAGTGAAAGGAAAGGTAATAGTCATCCAGTATGTCTGTGATAAGTAGGAATATCAGTCATTAACTACTATGCGTATGTCACTTACTCAGTAAACAATTGTCTGTAGGTGCCCTCTTACTACATACAGAGAGACTATACCACGAAAGAGATTTTTGTGAAATTTTTACTAGACTCAGTAAATATCAATATTTACTTCAGATATTACTTTTTTGTGTCCAAAGAAAGCTGAGAATCAAGAAACTTTAATATAAAGGAGACATTTTATTTAGAAGGTTCTTCGTTGGGGAAAGAGGTGATGGTTTAAACATGGTGGAAATTCAGTGGTGAAGTGAATTGAAATTTTATTGGTTAGAGTAAGTGAGTGAGACAGCAAATGTGATTTACAAAAGGAGAAAATCACAGGTCAGAACTTCTATCTACTGAATGTACTTTAATAAAAATAGTAATAGTGGCATTACCAGCCAGAAGGCAAGAAGAATCCACCTGAATGATATCTGAGCTTTGGGATTCTAGGAAGTTCCAGGGAAAATGGATTAGCAGATGAGGACAAATGATATGGAAAGGTGTGTTGTCACATGGTTACCATCACAGCATAGCTGGGAACATAATTTAGCTCTAGAAAGCCCAGCTACTAATAATGGAAGTGTAGACATCATCAAACGTAACACATTCAGATTCATAAAAAAATGATGCATATGTTAACCATCTCCCTGTTGTTTGTCCACTCATATTTTTCAAGATACAAAGATTAGCATAAGAGACATCAAAATGTAGCTTAAGCTGTAAGTAGAAGTTTTATAAATGCAGAGAAATGGAAGCACATACCTACTCGTTTCACATAAATATTAAATAGATAAAATTTTATGCAGATAAAATTATAAATCTCCCCTAACATAATTATGAACTTGTGTAGACTCCATTAATTTATCCAAGAACTTAGATCTTTACTACTTCTCTCTGCAGAGGGTTAAGGGTAGAAGACGGCAAAGAAACAGTCTAGAAAATCTCTTGTTCTCTTCCTAAGAGGGGTCTATCAGTTAAAATCTTACGTCTCATTCCTTATTTACTATTTTTACCTCTGTTGTGCGTAGCACTGAGACTGGCATGCTTGCAGTGCCACAAACTCCTGTCAGGCTCTTGCATAATTTCTTTCCTGTTTACTCTTTGTGGTTCCTTAACTAATGCTATCGTTCCACGTTGGACACATCATTTCATCTTTTCTGAAAAGCTCTGACAGGCTACACTTGAAAAACAGCGACTGCCTTCCATGGTGAACGGTGCTGCCTTTTACTTTCTAACCCCCCCTCAGTCCCATCCCTTTCAGCTGGCTCAAGAATTCCCTTTCATGCACTTTCATAAGTGTTTCAAATTAAAGTAATGCTGGTCCTGATCAGTGCTTTCTGATCCTTCCATAACCCTGTGAGTTGCAATTCTCACAGTTATACAAGTATACTCTCTGGTTTGTTTTGCTCATCCAATCATTGCATACTTCCCATCAGCAAGTATCGAAGATCATATATGAAGCTGTTTTCATATAACGATAACCACAGAAACCAGTCTGTGCTTTATCTATCTATTGGATTAGTTACCTATTTGTTTAATGTTTGTCAAAACCAAATCTAGATATTAGACAATGTATTTGTAACAAAAAAAAGGGAGAAATTTTCTAGCATTTACTTCCCTAGAACCCTCATGATGAGATGAATGGTAGCAGACAATAAATCCCACTTCTTCCATAAGATCTCCCTGACACTATGGGAGGTCAATCTTCACTTAAGATCTAACCACGTTATACCGTTTTGTTGTTGAAGCAAAAACTACATGGTAGACAGTTGCTGTGTGCCCACCTCGTGATTTTTCACAATGAGAAAAAATTTTAGGTGGTTTTGTCAGCTACTTGAGTTCTCTCTTAATTCCTCCCAGGATTTCTTACAATTTGAACAACTTCAGAATAATTCATGATAAAGGACATTACTTCTCTGAAAACTGCACATCTGCAGTTATCACAGTATGTGTGGAGTTGTCTGCTGCCAGCTGCAGTACAAGTTCATTAATTTTGAAGGCTACTGTCACGTTAAGCCGTTGAAACGACCAGTCTGCAACTTTGGAGAGTACACCAGTTTTGGTAGTACTATAACCCAACATCCTTATAAGGAGCAAAAGTCTCTAAGCAACTTGGGAGAGTACACCAGTTTCAGTAGTACTATAACCCGATGTCCTTATAATAATAAGAGCAAGAAATCTCCAGGACTTTTGAATAGAAATATATATTTTATCCGTGACACAATATAGATTCGTAGTTAGCCGGTGATAGTGACTGACTACAAAAACAACTTTAATTAAAATACTGCAGTGATAATATAAAACTATCACTAATCGGTGATAATATTAAATAGCTAGCAAGATGTTAGTAAGTAAATGCGCATAACACAGAGTTCTTACCCAATAGGTGTCCCTATGGGGAGGAGAAGAGAGGTTCAGCCCATCAACTGATCCCAGACATTTCTGGAGGAGCTTCTCCCTAGCATCCCCTGTGTCTTTTGCCATTTTATACTATTTCCTTACTTTCAGGTGGAGCTTGAGTGACTCTAGTCATACATACCTTTGTTAGGATTGGTGTAAACTTTTCTTGCTTCGATTTAAAGGTATAGGCAAGAAGAAATTCAGGGAGCCTGCTCAGTGAGGGGTGGTCGCAGCCTGGAGGCAGGTAGCTTTTGAGGTGGAGGTGTGTTTTGGTACTATAATGACATTATAATGAGCAAAGTTCAACTAAAGGACAAGATTTCCTGGGGCAACAGTTGCGATCCATCTTCCTTGATGGCAATTAGACGGTTATCTTCACCAGATGTTCTTTGCCCCTGATAACAGGGATGAGCCATGGCACCCCCGCACCACTCTAATCCCCACTTCAAAGACATTGCTCATTTCATCTGACCAGCAGGCCGTGTCTGTCCTGGGAGCAGCAACTGTGTCTCACCTCAAAGCTGCTGTAATATTGCAGCCTTTGAGCTGAACTTTGCAAAGCTATATTTCTCCATTTTCCCCAATTTCGGTTATTTTCCCACAGCATCAAAAAAGGCCACCATAATTGATTGTCTGAATAGAAGTACCTCTTTTCCACACCTGCAAACATTAGTGCAGACCCTCTTTGTCCTGTAAGATGACAGCCGCCATCACCTTCCCTGAGTCTCTCACCTACTCAACATCATTTTGAAAACCATTTTTTTCTGAGAGCCATAGCTTAAAGACATTTGCAACAAAACAAAATGCTAGGTTAGTAATGAACCTGATAGGCAGTACCCAAAAGTGTCACTTGCTCCAGTGTTGGCATTTGTGCTAAGCTTCCTCTCAGGTCTTAGCTCTGCAAGCTTTACAAGACTAGTCCAATAAACATTGTGGAATATCCTGTGGCATTCTATCATTTTCTGGATAGCCACTGGTGAGGCTCAAAGATGCAAAGCAAGGGCAAGAGGGCTGATCTGTGTGACTAAAGAATTATTTTACTCAAGGAGAGCAGAGAGAGCAAAGTCTGGTATCTTGCTGAAGCCAACCACCCCCTCCTGCTGACCAAGGAAGCTGAAGCTTTTTTCCCCCTTGTTTTCTGATGAGCACAATGATTCTTCCTTGCCTTCAGCCCTAGCACTCCCCACAGATGTGATGTGAAAGGCATTTCAAGCAAAGGTCGCTTTTTTCCCCCTATGTCCATTCCTAATTTCCTTTTTCAGGGAACATGTTCTGTCTGTAGTCTTTCTTAATCCTTCTCTTTGAAAGTTGTTGTGATTTCCGATCAATAACTCCTCTCCATGTATCTCATGTCAATTAAGCACAGTGAGTAAACTTTTTTCAGGATTACTGCTGTACTTGGAGTAATGTTTGTCACTGTGTTAGCGGAGTTTGAAAGAATTATTAGTTTGAATAACTGATGAAATTTACTGAGATGTGATCAGCATATGCTCAAAAAAATAATTGGCTTTTGCATTTCTTTGACACCCTCTCATTTTTAAGGAAATCAGTGAAGGATCACATATTTAGGGTATATATGTGGACATGAAACTTATGTTACTTGCACCCTAGAAAAATTTCAATCAAATTAATTTCATTTTACTTCCACATTTTAAAAGATTTCATGCTATACTGCCATACATGCTTGAGAAAATAACTCACTCTTAAGGTAAGTGTCCAGGCATAAATCAGTTTGACATATTCTGTCTACATGGTTAGGAATGGCATTGAAAAGAAGGTAAAATAGTTTTAAAGTTAAAGAATAATATGGGCCAGAGCAACTGAGACAGTAATGAGTAAAAATTGCTATTCATTGTGCAAACTTGAATATAAAAGAAGCCATATCTGAGAAAAGAATCTGAGAAAAAAAGATAAAATCCAGCATCAGTTCATATTTGCTCTTTGAAGTCAGATTGCGTCCATGGAAAATGAATAAAAGAAACTGAAAGCGCTTTTTTTCTGATGATCAGGTTTTTCAGGTGTTGACATATCCAGGTTTTTGCCTGTTAATACGCTGTGTCAAGTGTATACTTAAAAATATGTAATTGGAGATCGGGAAGACTCCTTTACTCTTTCTTAACGTCATTGCCAAGGGTAGTGCTTCAGCATGGGAATGACATGCATTTTGCTGTGAAATCAGCAGGATAGAAAGAATCAAACCAAGGAGACACCACTCTTCACATCACAGCATGTTCTGCTTTATTAAAAGAGAATCTTGGAGAAGCAAATTTATCCTAGAATTGACAGTGCCATAGAAAAAATGGCAAAACTTCAGTGTCACACAGCATTTAACACGACCTTTTTAGACTATATGGTAGAGGAGTTGATATCTGATATTGAATACTTCTGCAGCTCCAAAAGTAGAGTCAGAAAAATAAACTGAATGTATTTATTCCATTTTCAGTTTACCATGCTTTCCTGGAAAAATCACCTTTCTTATCCTGAGTCCAATGCCCTCTGACCACGTTCTTTTAGATATCCCCCCACATAGAGGGCTTAATAAGATAAATATACTGATTTTTTTCCTTGTTCCAGTTTTCATATGCTTATGCTGGGCTGAGCCACGTATGCTTCCCTATAGTGGTCTGGCTAACACAGGAAGACATATATTTGCATTTCTTTGATTAATTCAGAGACAAGCACACAGCCAGTTGATTCTCTCAGCTGATGTAGCTGTTTATCATAGAATCGTAGAATCATAGAATGGTTAGAGTTGGAAGAGACCTCAATGATCATCTAATTCTAACCCCTCTGGCATGGGCAGGGAAGCCCTCCACTGCACCAGGTTGCCCAAAGCCTCATCCAGCCTGGCCTTGAACACTTCCAGGGACTATTATCGGTAATAAAGACTGCCCTCTCTCTCCCTCGTTACTGAGAGAAGTTCAGCTTCCTTTGTATCAGCTGTGGTCGGTCACCCTCTATGTTCTTACCTAAAATTGATGAAGACATTGCCCTTGCCTATCACTTAGGAGCCGTCTGCCACTGTCAGGGTTTGTTGGTTCAGCATACTCTTTCACAAATTCCTGGCCTGGTAGACATTGACCTCCTTCACTTTTAGGAAAGAGATTTCAATCTTCTTCCAGGTGTTGCCTCTACTATCAGGTCACGAACAACTGTTACAATGGTTTAGTTGAGTTACAAATAAGTTAATTGTCATTGTGAGTGACTGAGGTAAATAAGGAACTGGATCTGGCGTTGAAATTAGTAGAATCAGATTCTCTTTTCTCTGGTGTCTACCGTGCAGCATTTAGCACAATGCAGCTGATAATGATTGAAATCTTTGGGCTGCTCCTTAATCAAAAATAATAATGATGAAATTATCAAGTGCAAAAATAAAAATGAAAGCGTTTCTCTTTTCCTGATAAATATTGGCTGAATTAAGCGTTTGAGGGCAGCAAAAAGCTTTGCCAGTTAGAGCAAACAGTTTTCTTCAGATGTTGCAGCTGTGTTTGCTTGGAGTTCCAACTCTCACAGCTTCCTGCAAGCTTGTAGCAGGAGCTATGCAGGGAGAAAAATCATGGTATTAGGTGAACCTATACTTGTTCTCCACGTATCCAGTGTGTCATAGAATCCAGTCACTGTCCACATCAGCTGCATTTGATGTGTGCTTGGTGCAGGATCACATACACGCAGGGGAATATGTTTGCCTCTGGCCTTCCCTTCTCCTCCTAGATGGACATAGAAGTTCAGGATTCATGCTTTTGTGTGGTTTAATGGCTAGGTGTCATCAAATATTATGCTTGCTGTGGTTACCAAGGAAACTTGAGATACAGGTTTTAGAAACTGTCTAGGAAAGACTTGAGGAGCAGTTAACTTGGTTTCATATCTAGCTGAGCAAAACTATTTGTGTGAAAAATGCGGGTTCATCCACACCAAAAACTTTTAGTGTAACCTTGATTAGTGTTCTTTTATGTGGCTATCGAACTGATTATTTTGAAATCTATTTCAAAAAATTAAAATATTTTATTTCATATTTTTCTAACACATTGACCTTTAGAGACTGTAAAAGTAAGAATAAGGATGAAAAGGACGTTATCTTGTCTTCTAGTGTATTTGTTTGCCTCAGGACAGGAGCAGTTATAGCTGAATAATTCTTGGCTGATGCTAGTCTAACCAACCCTTGAAAATCTGAATTCCTCCACTTTCTTAGTCAACTTAATTCCTCCTTTATCCTCTCTATGATAAGTTTCTCATAACATCTAGCTTAAACCTCCATTGCTGCATTTTAAGCGCATCACTTTCACCTTATTCCCCAATGAATATAGAAGGCAACTTATTACCAGCTTTGCCAGAGAAACCTTTTATGCATGTGACTAGTACTCCTTTGTCTTCATTTTCCTTTCAAGACTGAACAAACCAATTCTTTCCAAATTCCCTTGATTTCAATTCAATCTATCCTCACAGACAAAAATCACTATAAACAAAAACCTGCTAACAAACAAAACAGTCCTCTACTTTGTTTTATTCTTGGAGCAAACTTTGCTGAGAAGTGAGGCAATGTTCCAGATTCTTGTGGAAATTTCCTTTCTTGTGGAAAGGAAAAGCCAAGCATCCAGTCTAATAGCGTACATTACAAACAAAATGAAAATTTGAGAAAATTTTGTAACTGAGTGATTTAATGGAGAGTGTTTTTTAAACATTATGACGAAAAGTACTCTATAACATAATCGCAGGCAAATACGATTCTTTCTGGTTCTGTATCTATGTTCACTGGATTATTTTTTTTGTGCCTTTCATTTTTAAAGCCAATTGTTTTCATTCATATTGTTACCTGCTTATGGTTAGAATCTTATTTCTAAAATTTACGTTTGTGTACCAGAGAGTGTAGTCATGTGGACACATCCCTTCATCATTACAGCTCAGTTATAAGTAGGACGTTTGTTCTTGAACAAATCAGCTTGAAGAAAGTATTACTAGAAATTATATCTTGTAACCAAGCATATTTGCACTTCAGGTACGTGGCTATGTTTTTTGTAGTATAAAAGATGTCCTACTTTTCCAAATGTTGCTGTTAAAAACAATTTTCTGAAGTTGCCATTAAATATTTATGAACTTCTTTGCGGGAAGGAGTTTATAGCAAATTAAGGAAACTCCAAGAGAAGTCATTTATTTAATTCCAACAATACATGAAACAATGACAGGTTTGCAAGCCACAACTTTTGTTTTCACATGTATTTTCTGCAGTACGCATTGTGCTCTATGCGTGGGTACAAAACTCTTACCCCGTAATTTATAGTTGGGAATGCCAAAAGCCCTCAGTCTAATCAGGAACTAAGTTCAATAAGTAGATGACAGATGCAGTCAATAGAGAATCTCCATATCTTTCCTTGTTCCCAAGACTTAGGGTCACCAGCCTGCTACATGTTAATTGCTACTGAGAACTAATCCCTCTCCATCATAGAACTGCAAGCGTAGGAGCGCCTGTTCTCCACTTGTGCATTTGCTGAGGAAAAGGATTTGTTCAGATATTGCCAGGGAGACCTTATCTCAAGGAGACACCCTTTTTATTTGTGTCAACTTTGATACTCATAAAACAGCCTGTCTTAGTCCAGAGAGGCAAATGGCATTTCCTGTCCTTCTCATGCCCAATATCAGTGCCATCCACTATCGCCTTCACCCAAAAGGAGTTTGATCTGCTCAGCTAAGATGCACGAGTGCATACAACTTCTACCCTCATCCCTCGAATGGAGGGAACAGAGACTAGGGCTGCAGTATAACAGGGGTGGTGTTCTTTCCTTGGATTGTTTTCTGCTGTATGCTGTAGGTTATGGATGACTAGGAGAAAATTGTAGAAAGGGAATTAGGAAGTCTTGGAAGGACTTTGGAATATTCTGGGATTTGCTTGAGTTGTACCGGTACTAAAGCACAGTTTAATCATCTAAAAGCAACTTCTTTTTAATTACAATATCGGAGATGGACAATTTTCTGAAAAACAGAAACAAAAAAAGGTCAGGAAAATATCTTTGAGTTCAAGAAACCTTTCCTTCTTTTTGGCAAAGGTTATGTGACTGGAGTTTTTTACTCATGTTGTTGAATGTCTGCACTGCCCAGGGATTTTCGTTTACTTGCTGCTTAACTGGCACACATCACCTTCTTAAAGCACTATTTTAAGGCAAACAAAACCTGTAACATTTAAAAACAATAAGAACTTATTCTCAGGGGAGGAAAGTAGGCAAAAAATGCAATTTCTTTAGTGAGTCATATGAGACCTTCACCTTTTCAACTGATAAGTCTGAGAGTGTTTTTTGTTTCCAAGGATTTCATTTTAACTAAATTCCTTTTCAGTATGATAGCATGAAAAATAAAAAGGGTTTGAAGTGAAAGTGAGAAACATAATTTTCATATGTTAATGGGACAGTGCATTGTTGGCTATCAAACATCATTTTAATTTTGATTCATCAATGAAACTGTTAGGCTATGCTGAATGAAATTAGCCAGCTGTATTCTAGTAGTGACATCCTTTTACTTTATATTCATATATACTGAGACAGAATGCGAGTTTTTATCGGGAAAATACTTATTTCAGTCCTTTAATGACCTAATTATAAATTAAAGTTAATGTATCTTTTCACCCCTGTATTATAGTCAACTTCTACATACTGTTCTATACTGTGAACATACTCCGTTGGTCATTTTTCTAATTAATTTAGATTAAAATATTGGGAAAATTATAATAGCTGACCAAAATGTGCAATCACGTATCCACGTATCCTGCTGCTCATACTTGACACATACACCTGACCCATTCAAAAGAAAAAGCACTCAGCGAGGCTTTCTCATCAAATCAGGACCCCTCCTGACAGGACCCTCTGCACCCTACATGCATTTGGGTGCCACTTTTTCACTGTGTAGTCTGATAGAGTTCTATGACAGCAAGTATTGCTGACTAAACTGTTCTTAGTATCAGTTAAATGAGATTTTATCCATTTTGTGAACAGCAATTATATCTTATTCTTGCATATTTTTTCACATATTTCCCTTCCCTGTAAAAAAAGGAGGAGCTGAATCAATGAGCTGTAGCAATATAAATCAATAGTTTCATACATATATACTTATGGTTGTGTGGACAGCCTTCTTTTCCCATTCCTTAAGTTACCAGAATAAAGTAAAAATCTCTGTGCATTAGAGAGAAATACTCCGGATATTAGAGTGAAATGGAAGGAGCAAGAGTTATGAAATATCCCCCCAAATAAACGAGCCTGTAGCTTTTCAGAAGCAAAAGGGTACCTATGGTAATCTCCAAATAGAACTACAGTCTTTGCCCCTGAAATTGGGATAGAATCTTTCCTCACCTTTGAAAGATAAGCAGTGTTTTTTGCCATAAAGTTCTGAAACTTCTACATGCATATTGTTAAAATTGTGTGTCTAGATTGCATTCAAGAATAGTACATTCTTCTTACTGCTCAGTAAATTTAAGGCAAACTAATCTATTTAGAGATTGCAGTGCAAAAATTATTTAATTCTTTACATTCCTCATTTGCATTCATTGTTAGCAAACCCCCTGTCATTTTAAGTACAAAATGATGCTAATGATGTAACTAGTTAGGTGTATCATTGTGCGTACTCTTACAGACACACTTTAGCAGCATAGTGTAATATGAATATATATCATTGTTCTCCTTGCAAATTTTAAATCATTATGAAATTATTACCCTGTAATGATCTATCTATCATTATTAAAATTATTATATATTTATTTACATAGTTATTTTATCTATATCTAATATAGAAACACACAAATTCCAAGGAAAGAAGGAATGAAAGGAAGTAGTCCTTTAACGTCTTCTAAGTAGGGAACTCTTGAAAGGGAAAAAAAAAAGCAAAAACATTTTCTTTTTTATGTAAGTAGGAGGAAAAGCAAACTCAAAACTCATATTCAGTTCCTTACATCTGCACCTGCAGGATACACTGTGGAGGACCCTAATGACTTTTATAAACATTGATTAGCAGGTGAAAGCATTTAAAAGTCTTGAAAAACTAACAGAAATCTGACAACCAGTCACCCTGTCTCCTGACATGTGAGTGAAAAGGTGATTATTTTCTTAACGCAAAAGACAGTTTCAGTATTCACTCTCTATACCTAAAGTAAACCAATTTTAAATTTAATAATGAGTATCAAGAATGGCTACTAGCAGGAAGATACAAAAACATTGAAGGGATAAAATTCACGAGAAAAAATCCAGGAAAATGTAGAATATATTAGCATCAGAGAGATTTGAGTCTCATTCCTGTTTGTAAATTTTATCCTTGAGCAGATTTTCACAATAGGCAAAAAAGAAGCAAGTAATTTTTCTGACTACAATAACCTTAAATTTGATGCAGTGGTAGGAGGAAAACAAAGGAATCAAGTGCCTAAGTGACCTCTGAAAAAGTAAGTCTTAAAAGCCAAGCAATGCATAGCACTAGAGATAATGGCAGCAAAAGCTCGTTTTTGGGTTTTTTTTTAGCAATTTCCATTAAATGCTAGTCAAACACTTGCATGTCCATTGATCTGCCAGTGCTGCAGAAGAGACTGTACTTATGTATTTTTCCCACCTTTGTGCTTTTCGTACCAGTTGTCAAAGTCAGCGAAATTGTAAGGCTCTTAGTGGAAGACACTTGCTCCAGAAGACGGAGGAAGGGAAAGAACAAAGCCAAATCAGACTTCAGGGGTTATTCTGTCAGTGGTCTGCGACATCATATGAGTTTAATAAGAGCTTAACTGAAACTTTCTCAGAGAAAGGGAATTCTGGTGAAAGCCCAGGATTTTAAGAGATTATCAGGGGACACAGATTTAGTTGATGAAATGTCATGTCGTGAACTTCGCTCATTGCTAACAACATAAAACAAAGAACGTGCTGTTGGACCAACCAAAGACGTATTCTCATTACTGATTTTGTTCTGACTTAAAGGCTTTGTAACAGTTGCAAAGAGCTGATCCCTTCCAAATTAAAACTGCTTTGTATCTACCAGTTGCAAAAAGCTGATCCCTCCTAAACTGAAACTGCCACAGGCGTTGCGTGCTGTTCATGGGCTTCCATAAAAAGAGATGTTACTGTACATGTAGAAGAACATTTGAAAAAGTATTGTGGTCCCAGCCGTCAGCAGGTTCTCTTTACACTAAGAATACTTTTAACAGTAATGATATCCCTAGGACCAAGAGTCATTTATTGTCCTAAACTCCAGAGATTATCAGTACTTCTGCAGCAAGAAAGCTCCTTCCCCAAACAGACATGCAGATACAGGAAAGGCATAATAGCAGGGTGATAAAAATCTTGAGGTAATACAATGCAATGAGGAAGTTAGAACAGTTTGTCTTAGTTCTGTCATCCAACAATACTTCATAACCCAAAGGACACGGGTTTAATCAGTGGGTCTGAAATGTAAATGAAGGAAATTCTGACAGCCTTTGATCAAAGGCAAAGAGAAGGATGGAAAGCTTCTCAGATAAGTCTCTAAGGGAGCAGAGTTAGTCAGATAAACAGAACAAAAGTAAAATATATTCACATCCCAAATTTTTCTAAATTTAGCTTTGTTAACAGAACCCAGAGGTAGCCTTAAGCCAATGTAATTAACTGGTTAAGAAGTATCAGTGGGCTAATACTTTTTGGTGACAGTCTTTATGCCCACTGAAAACCTGCCAGATAAGGTGTGGGCTCCAGTGATGACACCATCAAAGCAATTTGAACCCTTTGATGAGTGCCAAGAGACACAGTTTCTAAATGGGTATTCAGTTACTTACTGATTGGTAATTCAGAAGAATCAGGTTAATCTTTCCAGCTCTAAAAACTGTGAAGTAGAGATGGCTGACTTAGGATTCATTAAAAAAGCAATCAGCTGGACTTAGACTTTAGAGCACTGTGGTTACTGTGGAGAAGAAGAAAAGGCGTGTTAGGTTGTAAGCCCCGTTGCAGTTTTCTTTCCAGCAATGGACACCAATTCATTATTACCATTAAGTGCCAGACTAAATACATTCCAGGATCTTACACTCACAGAGGATATCCCACAAAATCATCTGTTTCTTATGTTTAAAAAACCAAAGCAAACATACACAAGAACTCATGTTATTTCATTCATTTTGAATGATTTACTGTGGGAAATGGATTTGATTTAATTGGCTTCATAATGATCAAAATCATTGCTCCATTTTAGACTGAAAGTTTGGACAAAAGAAATAGGCTTCGGTCAGCATTTAACTGAAACACAATTCTGAAATTTGAACGATTTAAAATTAATTCATTTAAATAATATTGTAGAAAATATTATATAAATAGAACATTTTAAACAATATGTTTTTAAAAGTCACCATTAAAATCAAATCTTGTTATGTAGTATATTCTGTATATTCTAGATCTGGTCAGGCATTTGCCTATTTGTGAAATTCTATCACAGAAACTCAGTTTGATTTCAGAATGTTCTGGTGGGCTATGAGGAGGTTTTTCGCAAAAATCGATCAGATTGACTACCAAAGGCCTCAAAAACATGTTAAGTCAGGAAATAGGCTGCTGAGGTGAGTGTCTGAGGATTTCCAGGTTCCTGTTCGACCCACTACTCAAGCCACTGAAAACCTAGGGATTCTTTTAGCTCCTTGACTTCATTAACACCTGTTAGATGACCACCAGCATGAGAAACCTTAGGAGGTGAAAGCTGATAAATGACTTTTCTTAGTTTCCCTGATGGCCATCAATGAGCAGTAGAAATAAAAACTGACCATGCTCTTCTGATCAGATTAACAGAAACATGGTCACGTTTTTCCATCTCAGGTCTCTGGTGGGCAGCAGGGAAACTAAGCTGAATTATACGTCACTTTTAATCAGCAGTTGCCAAGACAATGGTTATCATGTAGCAGGCAAAAGCTGCGGGTTGGATATATGATTTTGGTAACTTTAAACTTCATTATTTCTCAGTCAAAGTAAATTTTCATTAAGATTTTTGAGAGTTTAGATTTTGATCTTCATCTGGATGGGATTTATTTATTTCTATCCTTTTATGAGATCAGTTTATTATATGGAGAATTGTCTGCTATTTATAAATTTAAACATAAATGCTTAACCTTTGTACCCATTGTTCATGTGTGATATCATACCTAGGAATTCCCACAAACTAATTAAGAACATGTTCATATACTGTTTGATGACAAACTTCCTCATGAGCCTTAAACATGTAGAAAAGAGGTCTATAACTCAAAGAACGGATTTATTTTTTTTTTACTACTCTATTTCTGCTGCATTCTCAGTGGGAGTGTCCCATTCCCTGTGGAGTTTCAGGTGCCCATAAGTGATGAGTGCACGTGTTGTACTCATAAGCCACTGCTGGACCCTGGACAGATGCACCTCTGTAACACAGTGCTCACAGAGTGAGAATAGCCTTAACACAGGTCTCTGTGTGCAAATGGACTCTTCAGCTCCCCATGTCTGGACATCCTAATGTTTGACTTTATGAAAAGCTACACAGGTTGTGTTTTTTTTCTAGAAACAGTACTGTTGTGTCTTTGCAAACACAGTAAATCTTAAATTATTTTGATAGCACTTGGGAAAATACACGGTGGCTCACTTAACTGTTCAGGAAACATTTCTTTCAGGATAAAAGAGGTATGGAAAATATATTATTAACATTTCTCGAATATTCATTAATGAATCATTTAATAATAAATAGATACTGACTTAGAAAAGTTCACTTCTGGTTTTTGTAAAGGTGTTCATCAGAGAAAGTGTAAGAACAACACTGTGATTCAAAAAGTAATAAAGTCTCTACTACCATTATTTTCTTTATGTTGGAAAAATGCTTTTGCATCATTCCACAGTATCAGAACAGAATGTATTTAAAAGCAAAAGCATCTGTGAAGGAATCCAAGTTGTGTACTTTTAACATTGAAATAGATTACTGATCTGTAAACGAAAGAACTGTTCCTGAGTTCTGAATTTTTTGCCCCAATCCTTAGGGTAGTGGAAAGACCCCCCCCGATTTCAGTAATTGTAGAAACAGTATTGTAGAAACAGTATAAATATAAAGCATATCTACTTGTACAATACTATTTTCTTGACTTTTAAAATGATTTAAGATGGGCCAATATGTTCACAGTTTGGAATACTTCCCACTGAAGACAATGAAAGTTATAGGAACCTCTGTTTGCATTAAGTATCTAAAAGTAGATGTACAGCCTATCCTGCAAATAATAAAATTATTTTTATTTCTGTGTATTTAACTGAGCTAAAAATATGCAGTTTTGCATGTTCATAAATGTGTACAAGGTCAAATGCAACATTTTAGTCATGAAATAAATATAAGTCCTGAAGATACTTTTATCTCCTGCATTAAGGAGAAAAGTAAAATAAAATTAAAAAAAACCCACTGAACTGAATTTTAAGGCACTAGGCATGATGTGATTTAAACTGTCTGGCTCAGAGTCTTCAGATTACCTTTCTTTTACTCTGGACAATAATTTTTCCATGGCAGATGGATCATAAACTACATATATTTTCCTTTTTGTATGTTACTTTCCATTTACTTGAGTACTTTATAACTGATTCTATATTTGTCTTGCGGAAGGCACATATCATCAACATGTGAGAGCTCACACTTGGGAATATTGCATATATATTTCATGTGGGTATCTATAACCTCCAACTCCCAAGATCACTATGTTTTTTCCTTGGTTTTATATATTCACTAACCCTTCTGTAAATACTTTTGCATGCTACTAAGATACTGGATTTTTGTTTAGACAATCTATTCTGTGTCCTCTCTAAAGAGAATATCTTAAATATTCTTTTGGGCATCATCTTTTCCTTCAACTAAAATCAATATTTTTTAAAAAGACTTTTTAAAAAACAGAGCTTCAGAAAATTGGAAAAAATTAGATTATCTTTTTAAAAAAATTGTCCATCTTGATTATAGAAAAAAAGTCAAGGCTCAAGAAAGAGAACTTGCACTCCAGTTTTGGATCCAGGTGTGTTTTAAGTCAAAGGAGCTCAATGTTGCCATGAACTTCGGTGAACAGAAACAGGCAAAACAAACTGAAAAATGTTGAGGTTTAAGTTATGAAGTCATTAGTAGTTTATATTAAGAGTATGTCAGTCTCCAGGAATAGACCTATGTGCAGACTGATGTGCAGCTGTATCTTATCAAGACAATGGCCCCGGACACCTCTTTCAGAGTGATACAGATGCAGCCAGGCAGGATATTTCTTCCTATAAAGGAGAAAAGCTTACAAAGAATATGAGAGTCCATGTTGAAAGAGATAAGACTACACGAATGCTGAAAGACAATTGGGTAACCCGCCTTGCCTAGTTTCTAGAATATGTGAACAACCAATTTGGCATGAGTAGAGACTACGTCTACTTTGTAGCCCTTCGTCTTTGAAGAGCTCAGTATATGTGTTAGGATCATTTACCACTAATTCCTACAGACAAGTCATTGTTTGACTGCAGTTTTATCTTAATTCACAGTATGTTGACTTTAGATTGTTTAGTACTAAACATCAGAGTTAGAAGAAATAAAGAAATCGTAAGGTAAGATTAAACTGTGGGATTTATTCTCTGATTTTATGTCATAGAGAGTTAAGTGCAGTAAACAGAATTGAGTTAAAAATAATAATAAAATAAATCTCTACCATAAAGCACACTTGCTGCTTTTTTAGCATTGAAGAACATCTTTTCAGTTGGTTCATAAAATAAAGAGGTCTAAGAACTATACAATATCTAATTAGTAGGAATGGTGGATGTATCCAACTCTTTTTGGCTTTTACTTTCATTAAACTTCATATTTAATTACATGATTTGAATATCAAGCCCCATTCCACAAAATCCTGGAGGGTGGGGAGGCCCTGCAGACACTTTCTAAAGTGTCACAAAAGAAAAACAAGGTTATTATTAGCAATCTGAAATTCTCTGCATAGGCTGTCATATCTCCAGTGGAAAATTGTCAGGGTGGCACCTCAGAAAGAGTTGAAAATCAGCATTATGATATTAGGATCACAGAAGTTTAAGATAATGAAAAAAAATAGTGTCGAATCTATTTTTTTCTCATATTATCAGAACATGTTTCAATTTTTAAATGAGCACAATTTCCAGCTGTCATCCTCAGCATTCCTCCAGTCTCAGCTGTTGTCTCATAAAAGGCTAGAGAATGCTCTTTCACTATTTAGCACTAATTAATTTTGTTAATTAAATGTCACCCTGCTTTTTCCCTTATTAGAGTTTTTGTACCAAAACGGTTCCCAAGACATTGCTGCTAAAATCACTAAAGATTAAAAAGAAAGGATGGAAATTGAATGTGCAAGCACTGGAGAATCCATTAAACGCATTGTAAGACTTGCAAATGCCTCTTGACAAGCAGGATAGGAACCGTAAGACACTTTCCTCCAAGGGTGAGTTAATAGGCTAGCCATTTATGTCAAATGTTTTGTCGATGGGCAATAGTATCACAAACTGCTGAACTCAAGAACCAGTGTCAACGTGTAATCCTATTCTGAAATTTCTCATTATAGCAATTACATTGTCTGGGAATTTCCCTGTATTAATTATATAAAGCCAGTGGACAAACATCTTATTATTTCTCATTTCCTTTTAGATCTGGAGTAGCAAGTGCATGTGGGAAGAAAATGAGAAAGGCAGACTTTGTCTTCCTCCAATTCATTGGCAGCTCATCCATTCGTTTTAAAAAAAAAAAAAAAGCCTTGGATTGCTTTCTGGGGGCATGCCGATGTGTGTATGGGGGAGCTGGCAAGAAGCCACATTAAAACGATTTCTGCTTTTGAACCCCTGTAGTCTATGGCAGAACTTAATGCATATGTTAATATGCTCTTTTGTAGTGTTGAAGGGTTTCGTTATTTTTTTCTGGCATGAAACCCAAGTACAGGCCAATTGTATTAAGCAACACGGAAAGCTGCCAGTAGGGAATGTAGTCCAGGATATTATCAGGAGAAACATGCAATCTTCATTGATTTCTTGACACTATCATTAATAACAAAGCCAGGGCTTCCTGTAAGTCCCTGAAGTTTTTAATCAGCACGTTCAGTTAGTACTTCTTATTGTCATTCATCCTGCTCTGAAGGCTTTTGAGAGTACAGAGAGAGAGAGAGCAAATGCACCTGGTTGTGTTTCAACAGACCAGTCCTGCTTAGTCTTTCTCAGCTGTACGTGCACGTGAATAGAAGGTGCTGTGTGTCATGCACAAGGCAGTGACCCGGGGGATGATATATCTGCTGGACTCTGTGTAAGGTTCAGACGATACCAGAATTAAGCCCAGTATTTCTGTTAGCTTTCAGGGGAATTAGATGGAGGCATCAGTGAAGGATGTTTTACTCAGTCTCCTTTGCTTGTGTGTATGCTTGAAATGTACAGGGATAGCTTGATTTGTCCAAGGCGATACGTCTAGAAGTTACTAAGTGTACAAATAAATTAAACTTGTGGTACTTACATAAATATCATGTTCAGCCTGAGCTAACTGTTTCCAGACAGCATCTGGAAATGTTTAGAAAGGGTTATATCTTGATTGGGGTTTATATAGTTAGCTCTCTAAAACACTGTAATTCAACGTAAAGCCTCTCTTTCTCTATGGACTCTTCGTCCCCACCACCTGTAATAGATTAAGATCTTGTGAGGGGGAAAAAAATCTGTTTTGCAAATAAATATAGTAGAGAGATGACTCGTATTCTATTCCAAGCCAGGATTTAATTTAGATTTGCTTCCTGAACTAACATTTAGATATGCATGCACCGAGACACAGGGTCCTGTCATTGCTAATCCTGTTGTGTTAGTTTATTAGTTAGGTTAGTTAGTGTATTATTAAGTGCGTTTATGTAAGACCTCTCTCGTTTTTCTCTATACAAGTAAAAAGCTCACATTTACTATTTAGGGGATGTAAACACTGTATTGCCAAAGGAGCAACGAGAGTGTTTTCTAATTCCAATGAAAACCTGAGACAAATAAAATAGACAGTACGTCTCCAGTAAAATTGTAATGTGAAATACATATTGTAATATAAATATATATATCTTGATCTTAAGTAAAAAAGCATAATTCTTGAATTAGACTAGATTTATCAAATGGATTCTTTTGTCTGCTGGTGCACATTCAGTTCTTTAACCATCAGCTATTGAGTATCTGCTGGTCTTTAAGCTGCTTTCATTGCCCACGTGCACGTTTACATAGGGCTATCTAAAGTGTTCTTTACAGTTTAGTGAACTATTTTGGGAAATGAAGGGGTTAGTGCAGATCAGCCACTAGTAACTAGTTTATCCCCTTGCCATGCTGACACAACATGGAATGCATTCGTTTTGCAGGGTTTTACTGACATCTTAGAGATTCTGAAACTGGTGTCTCTTAAATGTCCAAATTCAGCAAAAATCAGTCCCTAACTTTCTTCGTGTGTTCTATAAAATTCTTTCTCAGCAAAGATCTCTTCCTTTGCTTAAGTCTTAAGAAATTCAAGCAGCCTGTAGGCAGAAATATATTGAGCTGATCTATTTCGTAAATGTTTCAAAGTAATGAATGCCTTCCCAGAGTTTTGGACATATTATCCACAAACATACAAACATAAAGTCTTTTTTCAAAATAAGTTCATTATGACCTATATTTCAGCCAGTCCTAGAGATGTGATAGTATTATAAGAGGGATTAGGAGAGTAAAAATAATTGTGAGGAGAAACTTGAAGAATGTAGCAACATTGCATGAATTAAACAGAAGAAAAATGAAAAAGAAAAAGACAAAATCATAGAACAGATTTTTAAAAAGTAATAATAACTGTAAGTATATTGGCATTCCTAAAAGAATGGAGAAAAAAAATGTCCAACTAAATTATAAAACAGCTGGCTAATGTGTACATATTACTGGATCTCAGTCATGCATAATAATAGGAGAAAAGCTAGTGTATCGTTCATGTCCTAAACTTTTACCTGGCTTAGAGTTACAACACCATGGGGAAATTGCTTAGAAATAAACTAAAGAATGGGGACTATTAAGATAATCTTCCTGCACTGCCAAAACTGTACAGTCGATACTATAATAGTAGTAATATAATAATAACAATAATAATAATACCCTTTACACTTGACATTGACATGCTAGGAATATTGAACACTATGTCCAAACGACTCACACGCGAAACTAATCCCTGAACGCAGGTGTTTGAAATGAACTGGTTTCTAGACACAGGAGAAAATTAGGTTGCCTGTGTGGATGGACAACAGGAGTATTACAACCTGCCCTTGGTAACAGGCTGTCATCAATTACCTCTCTGCTGTACGGGTCAACGGGGGGGCAGAGAAGTCAAAGCCATCGCAGTAGCAAGCAAGTTCTAAACCTCTATCATGTCATTGATCCACCCCCAAATGCCCTTTCCTGCAAGTTCCTCATGGCAAGGTAAATACAGTTATTTTGCGGATTTCTCACTGTTAGATCTTGTACATGGCCTAACAGAAACAGTCTCAGCATCTCTGGTGCAGTATATGCTGAACCTATGCTATTGACTCACATTCAGCAAGTTTAAGTCAATTACAATCATGTTCCAATTTAAGTGCCAGGGAGCATTTGGTGCCTTACAGAGTAATGCTAATCTGAAGGGGACTGTAACAGGAGATTAACTTGTAGGAACATCATAGTAACTGAAAGAGAGAGCACAAAAACAAGAGAGAAATCAAAGCAAGATTGAAGATGAAAATATAAACATCAGGAGATAATTTTAGAGCTTCCTGGAGACTGGCCAAAGTGAAGAAACGTGGAACAGAAAAAAAATAAATTGCTGGGACTATAGGAAAGGGCATGGGAAAATATTACACACACTATGGTCATGTCTGAAAAGGCAATCCTTTTGTCTGTGGAGATACGAGTGAAGAAAGGAAACATGAACCCCTTGGCTTGTGACACTCCTTCCTCTATAGCCAAAATTTAGGGGATTTGCGGGATCTCGTAAATTGAATAGAACTCTGAAAAAATCATTTTAACAGCTTCTGCAAATAGCAAAATTTTTATACTAAAACTGGGACTTGGCTATAAAACTCCTATGTCTGGATATGAGATATACCCTGAGGAAGAAGTTAGTGGATCTAAAAAGACAATAAAGAGAAAGAAAAATGTGGGGTTAAATGAGAATAGAAAAAACTTTGCATAGATGATCGATGATCCATTGATTCTACAACCACTCTCAGAAAGGTTAAATCTTTCCAAATCCCAGTGACAGGAGTAGTAGTCCAAGGTAACACTCTCATGTATATATAACAAGCCTACAAATTAATATATCTATATACACAGCACTACCAAATCTGAATGACGTTGAGTAGGTGGTTGGCAGCTGGATAGTTGGTAGTAAAATTAAGAGATAGGTAGCTTCAGTGAAGATGCAGGACACGATCTGTGCAGGCTTAGTAAAGAGCAATTGCCTTAGCACGGGGGTTAGATTTGAAAGGGGAGAGAAGATAAAGCACTCCCATGCCAGAGCTGGCAGAACTGGAAATTCTTGGAGCAGCAGAGAAATTATTTGTGAGGAACAGATAACATGGATAAAACAGGTAAATTTAGTTGTTCTGTCTCTGGCCGTATTCCTGTTGACACCATGAAAGCCTTTTAGCTATACAAGGCCAAATATTTACAGCGTACTCTTACAGATGAGTCAGATCCACGTTACACTCAGGACTATCTGCAACACAGGGGAAAAAATATCTGTTGGCAATTACACGTGGCTATGAGGTTTTGAGTATTTGGCTCTATGACGTGAACAGCACAGGAGCAGAGAGATTTTCAGCCACTGAGCGCTGGCCTTCCTTCCCTTTAAAAACCTTGGTAATTCCAGGAGTTTGAGCGATTCCTTGTGAATGCTGTCCCATTGACTTCTGTTTCACCTGCATACATCAGGATTATTACTGTTTTCTGGTGCAGTCTTTTGTGGGGTTAATACAATCTGTATAGCCGTGGTTAAGAAATTAAGTTAGCTTATAACATGATTTGCAGTCAGATACTATTTTCTTTTCTAAGAAATTTAAAGACTTAGTGAAAACTCATAATTTAACAAGAAATTAAAGCCTAAAATAAATGCAGAATAATGTATTCACTTTGGGTGTTTCACAATTCTGAACTACAACTACCTTGTCTGAGAAGCTTTGGTTGCTGGTTGCTGGAAGATTTTGTGCTTCCTTTCACTGACTTGTATGCAACGTTTGTACTTGAAAGGCACATTAAATGCATATTTCAGAGATAGTTTACAATTTTAGATTATCTACCATTTAAATTTGTAAGTTTCTTGTGACACTGGTGAGATTTTTGTACCACTGCGTTTCTCAGAGATAATGCCCTCTTTTTCCTAAAGCTGGCAAACAATTTGCTTGCCTTATCTGCCATGGCATGACATATCTGTGTTTTTGTATGCAGGGAATGCACTTAGAAGAAGAAAATGTTTGGTGAATTTGTGTATATTTTTCTATTCTTTTATGCCATGGTGCTGAAATATTAATGCAGTATTTTTCACCTGTACCTTTAACGTTTCCTCCATTTTCTTTGTTTTGGTATACCACATCTATTGCTTCTGCAAATATACATATATAAACATAAGATCACTGGTAATATCTATGTGCATTAAACTAGTCATATGTAGTAATTTTGGTATTGAAGCCTGTGTTTAGAAATGTAGTCTCTTAGAAAGATTTACAGAAAAACAGCAGAGAAAAAAGCATAACCAGTGTTATTCATGGTGAAAATTTTAAACTCATGGAGAAATAAAACATTTTTAATAGGGTCTGTCTCTAAGACCTAAGAACTAGTTTGGTGCAGTGCGGTTCTGTAGCTAAAACAGGTAAACTGTGCAATAAGAACAAAAAATAAACTCATGAAAAATGAGAGAGTTGAGCTGTGCCATGTTTTATATGACTCACAATCCATCATCTTTGATTTTAACATATTTAGAACAGTTTAGTTAACATTCTTCAGGAGGGAAGGAAAACTAAGATGTTGACATAGCTGCTGGAATATTTACATATAGACACAAAAGTCGGGACTAACGCAGTTATAGGCTGCAGGCTATTATTATGTTCTCATGTTCACTCACAAAATTCAGGTGTTTGGTTTCACTCTGTATGTGTTGCTTTGTATGTGAGAAAGAAGGAAGCATATGACTTCCATGATAGATACAAGATGCTCATGCTTGAAGTATTTAAAGAGCTTTTTGTTTTCTTTCTCCTTTTTCTCCACTAAGGAGAGCAAGAAATGTATACAATACATGTCTAGAATTTTGAGCAGGGAAGAGAGAGTAAAAGGGCACACCATTCAATGTTACACCACTTGACATTTGTGGGTAATTTCATAAACAAAACCCCAAACCTCATCTCTTTTTTCTTACATAACTCCTGCTTCCTAAAGAAGCTGGATTTGGGAGTTTCGTTCTGTTACGATGCTCCCATTAGTGACCTAGAAACTGAAGGAAGCCACTTCACGTTGGACTACGTTTAAGAGGAAAGAAGCATAGGCAGGCTCACCACACAGCTACCATGCACACTCCTGCTCCAAAGCAGGTAGTAACAGGGCACAACTCAACCTGCCAAGCTGTAGGGCAAACAGAGTCTATTTCACAAGGAGAAAAGGGAAAAGAAATATTGACGTAGGAGTTTGTATAATTCTCAAGCACTGGAGTACATACAGGCATGCAACAATACAAGAACCTGGAGGACTCTTGTTTAAATTAACTGGTGCTGAGATGCTGTCAGCCTCCCACAAAAATCTTGCCCACGGAAGGAGGAACGCGAGGAGGTGTGATGCTCGCTGGGAAGGTGCAGCTCAGATGAACTCTGAGCTCTGCCCCGATCACGGCAGTAACTTCCAAAGCAGGGTGCCCGTGCCCAGCTCTCCCACAAGCCCTGCTCCACCCTGTGCGTGATGAGCAATGCAGATTCGTGCTGTGGAGAATTGTACACACACCCATAAATACAGACATAGCTACGTACAGGACAGATACAGAGAGAGGAATACACAAACATAAAGGGCACCTGCGTGTTTATGCATAGTACCACAAAAGAACATTTCTTGATCACAAAATTTTTTTTGTAATCTCCCAGACTGTAATTAATACATGTTTTAATACCTGGCAACAGAAAAACAGAAAGACGCTTAGACGGACCGTGAGTTGGATATTTTAAAATCATGCATTTCAGAAGAATGAAACAGTGGAACCATGCGCAAATCATGATACCTTTCAGCCAAAAAGGCCCAAAGTGCCTTTCAGGAAACATAAAATATCTGTATTAATGAACATAGGACGCAAAGATAGAATACACCAAGGAATGTTTTTCTTCTTTTGCAAGTGTTTTTAAGTTACTCCATTCTCCTGATGCAAAGACCAGTGAATGAAAAATGTAGCTTGTGACAGGAAAATTCAACATGAAGCCCTGGCCTCGTGCAATCAGTGAGAGTTTTGCCTTTTGTTCCAGTGTGGCCAGCTTTTCTCCCAACATACTCTCACCATGAACTTACAGACCTTATCCTACAAGTCTTTTCCACAATACCCATATGCAAGCATGCGAGGCTTCTCGCTCTGCATTATCCATTTCCTTTTTTTTTGGTGGAACTGCACAGGGTAATAAACAAAGATACCTGGGAGAAAATAGAAAGTTGTTCTTCTTTCCTAACAGCAAAGATCAATAAGAATAAATCTTGGCTCTCAAAATTTAGTATATAGCACTGATAGTATCTTAGTGGGTTCTCTGTTGAAATCATTAAGCTGAACCACTTCTGCAGAGTCTAATCCTCAGTGTACACTGTTGCATACAAAGCCTCTTCTACTACAAACTTCTGCTCATGTTATTAAAGCTCATCAAAACAAATTATGCCTTTTTAGATTATACTGAAAGTCAATTCTTCTTCCAATGCCAGTAAAATTTTTATGGCTAGGATTTTTTTAATCTAAGATGGCTACGCTGTGTCAGGTAGATTTGAAGGATAACAGTAAATGTTCTTTTCTTTCCCACTACCCCTTTAAATGAAGTGTTAAAGTTTACCTAGAGAGAGTTAATAAAAATGAAGAAGTAGCAGCCAGCACAAGAAATCTAGGGTTAGGGCTAGGATAATACTCATAACAACAAATAAATTTTTTTTCTTTTTTGAAGGTTTTTAAAAAATACTCTTTTACACTTACACTTACTATTTTGGTGCTTCAGTCTCATAAATTTTTCTTCATATCAGTGATCAGACTGTAGCTATTGGTTTAATTATCAGAAAATTTTGGTTTGTGATGAAAACAACATTTACATACGAAATTTGTAGTTTCCAAAGAAACTATTATTTCAAACAACAGAAATTACAATGCGTTCCTGTCCTCTCTTACAAACCACTGGCAGAGGTTATTCACAGGGATTTTTGAAGAAAGAATGCAATAGCCATCAATGGGCTGAAACGTACCTCTCCTCCAAAAAGAATACCCTATAAATACATACAAAAGTATTTATCGTTATTAGAATAATGATGACTACTGACATGGCTATTGATATTTTTTACAGAAAAAGTGTAAGTTGGTGTAGAAAATCTCAGGAACAGAAAAGAAAGGGTAATGTAAGCCTCTCATTTCATGTTGAGCTACTTTTGCACCAACAAAGGAAACATTCACAACAGCTGTGTTTTTTCAGTGTTTTGCCTTGTCAGTTCTCTGCCAACTCTGTTTGTCAAAAAAATGTCAAATGTACACACAAAAAACCCACAAAATGATTGACCTAAGGATTCTATAAGCCAATTTCAGAATACAATTTTGTGTATAAAATTTTACATATTTTTTTCTAAATTCTTTTTTAGCAAAACTGTGTATGAAAATATATTCCATTTTCATTCAGCTCTTGCAAGGCCTCTTTATGCTTCTTGTTAGCTGTACTACAACATGGTCATACCAGTCAGAATAAGGTACAAATTCAAAGCACAAGAATAAAGATAATTAATAGTGAACAATATTCATCCAGGATAATAAAGAAAATAATAACAGACAAACTACACAAAAATTCGGGAAATCAATCTGGGGGAAAAAAATCCATAAATCAAGAATGTTAATTGTTATTTCCACTACTTGTTAAGATGAAAGATGACACTATGTAGGCATTTTCTCAGCGTGATCTCTCATAAACAGATGTCCAATGCCTTGGGTAAACCTGTACAAACTGAGAAGTATCTACTGATTGCATCATTAGTCGCCTTCTGATTTCAAGCCAGAGATGCTGAAGAACAAATTAGTCAACTGATCCTTGCCAAAGTCAAGTTTTATTAAAGAAAAGCATTTGTTGCAGGGTAGAATGGAATGCTGAGTGTATGTGAACTTTATATAACAAAATCCAAGTGAGAAAATATTTTTGTGATTTCACATTTGAATAATTATTTGCAAACTTTACGTTGTTCTTCCTGTGTCCAATTCATACTGTACATTCATCTTTCCTCTAAAAGATGCACTTTGAATATGTAAAATGTACAAACAAGCTTGAGGATGTAACAGTTGATATTCAAGCAAAATACCACATCTTTCCAGCATCATTATTCACATGTACTCTATTAAGCACCATTTTCTTGCCTACACCTAATAAAAGAAGTGAAGTGAATCCCCAGGTCACCCATATGTGAATGCTCAGCTCTAATAAGCTGGCAGGTACTAGCAAGCAGCAAAATCACTTTTCATTTTGCAAGGCAATATTGCCTGAAAAGAGACTGATGCAGATTGTGACATTTTTCTCTTAAAAGTATATAGAATAACATGCTCTTCAGTATGTTTATTTTTTACTGAAGACAATTTTTTTACAACATTTGAATGTGTCATTTAAATATCAAAAGAAAAAATTAATTATTTAGGGATACACCTATCTGAAAAGTGGGGAATGATAGAATGAAATGAAGAAAAGAATAATTTAAACTTGTATCAGGAAAAAATTTCTGAAAGTGAATTATTAGGTCATGGAAAAATACTGCAAAAGACTTAATGGAAGATAGACATTTTAAGCTCTTATCTGTATATTTCTGATAAAAATAATATCTAGAAAATTAAATTCAAGAAATAATTATGTATTAAAGGATGAGAAGGTCTGGATTAGATCAATTCAACATTTCTTCCTATCTCTACTATCTACAACTCTGTGTTTACTTTGTATGAACACGAACAACAGTGAAGTGCCAGAAACTAATTATCAAGGAAGTGAGTGGCCCTAAGAGAAAAATTTACAGTTATATTAAAAACAGGTTTTAAATAAGGCTGATTATAATTTTATTGTCACTGTTTAGATTTCTCTGTTAGATGAGACGGCATAAAAAATTAGGGACTAAAATAAAACACTTTTGTACAGAAAAACCCAGAGACAATTTATCCCAGCAGTCCTTATTGCAAGAAATCACTGAAAGCAATGTAGCTGCAAAGATGCAAGTGACCAAATAAGTCACTGCATCATCTTACCACTGCTTCAGAAATTAAACTAAGTAGGAGCTGGATGTACCTGCAGGGATCTGACCTTAATGGCTCTAACAGGTATTTGCCCAAGTATAAACTGATTAAAACTAGAATACAAACCCAGGAATATGGTGCTTTAATGAGGAATATCCTCATGACATAGACAGATTAAGGCACTTTTTCCTGCTCCTATTGAATTCTATAGGAGCTCTGCCATTGGCTTCAGCCGTAGCAGTATGGTGCTGAAAGCCTCCAGCTCCGGCTA
The DNA here is from genome assembly GCF_009769465.1 of Tauraco erythrolophus. NCBI lineage: Eukaryota > Metazoa > Chordata > Aves > Musophagiformes > Musophagidae > Tauraco > Tauraco erythrolophus. Next base: position 10,811,374 of record NC_141472.1, on the reverse strand, counting down.
CAGGGGAGCGCTTATTCTGCACAGGCATTTCAGAGCTGCTTCCACTCATCCCCCACGCACCTTCCCCAGCCCCTGTTCCTCAGGAGCTGCTCTGCACGCCTCTTCTGTCCTGAATTTCCTGTTTTTTCCCACAACACTGATTGCTGAATTCATTGCCTTGCGTTGGAGGTGATGATACACTAAGCAAGTTCAATGCGCACCGCAGAATATGTTTTTTTTTTTCTAAATGATATCCTGAACTATGAGGTCTAATACTCTTGTGTCGTGGTTTTAGGCTGATCCAGCAACTAAAACTCACACAGTCTCTCCTTCTCCAATAAAGTAGAGAGGAGAGAAAAAAAAAACAAAAGGACTGAGGGTTGAGGCAAGAACAGAGGGAGCACCCACCAACCATGGTCCTGGGCAAAACAGGCAGCGCTTTTCTCAAAGCAAACAGTTTATTAATGATTACTTAGAAGGACAAAGGGAAATAAAAACCGATTACTTGAGAGGACAGAAAGAAACAAAACCAGATCTTAAAACCGACACCTTCCCCCCCCCACCTTCCTTTTCCTCCCGGCTCTACCTCCTCCCCCCAGCAGCACAGGGGGCAGGGACTGGGGGAGTGCAGGTCAGTTCATTCCGTGCTGTTACTGCTGCTTCTTTCTTAAAGGAGAAGGAGTCCTTACACCCTTTTCCCCTGCTCCAATGGATCCCCTACCCACGAGGAAAAATCCACAAATTTCTCCAACGTGAGTCCAGCCCACTGGAAACAATCCTTCCCCACAGATTGCTCCGGTGTGGGCTATACCACAGTCTCGGGTACTTAGGGAGCTGTAGCCACTCGCTCCGGCGTGGGTCGTCACGAAGACTCCAGATGCCTTTCTGCCTTGCCGTGCCCCCAACACGACCATCCTCGGGCTCAGGCATCTTCTCCCCACGGGCTGCGAGTGGGTCGCTGCTCCACCGAGGCCGTCCTGGTTGCAGGGGGGCCGCCTGCTATCTCACCATCAGCCGCAGGGGAAACTCGGCTCCAGCACACCTCCTCCCGCTCCATCCTCACTGACCTGCTGTCGATGCAGCTGTTTCTCTCAGATCTCAGTCCTCTCCAGGTGAACTCAGCCCAGTGGGCACCCTGGGAGTGGGGTGCCCCCGAGTTCCCCAGCTGGCTCCGCCGCCGCCATCCTCTGTGGGCAGCGCCGGCCCGACGCAGGCAGCCGCCCGGCCGGGAGCCAGGGAGCGGGGGCAGTGCTCTCCTCCCTTCTCTGGTCGATCCTGGGCGAAGCACCTTTTCCGGTTCCCTTGTCCTGACTTAAATAGGGCAATTCGCAGAGGCGCCCTATTGGCTCAACCCCGAGGGGGATGGCAGTCTGATCCGGTGGCCAGAACTAAGCCTAACCCGGATCCAAAACCGGGGAGGTCGCAGGGAGCAAAATCCCTCTCCTGCCACCAGAACCACCCCCCCCTCCACATCAAACCATGACATCTTGCTTGTGTTACGATAGCGTGTTAGAGGTATTCTGACTTTTCCAAATAATAGTTCCTTCCTAAACTCATTGGCGTCATACATATTAATGATGCATGTTTAGAAGCAGGTTTGACCAGTAATTTCATCAGCTTTGAGTAGACAGCAGAATAGCTAAATGTCAACATTTAACTTTATCTCCCAAGGTATAATAGTTAAAAATAACACAAAAGAAAAAATGTATTTACAAAAAAGCTAATGCTTATTAATTGAAAAAAAAAAAAAAATAAGTATTGTTTGTCTCCATCTCTTTGGTCTATTTCATGTTTCACAGTAACAAATTCATATTAATTGGATAACAAGACCAAATATCTTGCTGGAAGCATTTGAAAAAATCAGTATGATTTTGAAATGACTGTATTTAAGTGCAAGGAGTCTGCAAGAAAAATATGAGAAAGCCCTGTCATCTTAAGCAAGCGCTTTACCAGTAGAATTAAAAAAAAAAACCATAGTTTTTACAGTCTTCATCACACCTGGGCATTAATTGCAATGCACCCATCAAATAACAGCAGGTGATGTGACAAATCATATAGAAAGATATAGACAGACATAAGGGTATCTTTGGTTAGCGTTGACGATGTGAAGCTATAATTGGAAGCTTTTATCTACCACAAGTCGCTTTTTTTTGGTGGTGTAACACCTACCTCCTTTTAAGTCACACTCCCTTTCAAAACCAAGTAATAAATGTAGGCAATTTGGATCTAAGCTTATATTGAATTTGTGAACGCAATTTGTCTACAGTAGCTGTAAGAATGTGTATTAAGGCACTGTAGTTTCTAAAATACAATAACCAGATATATTAGAAGTATAAGCTAGCATAAAATGTGTTGAAGTTTATCATCAGAGGAAATGTCAAATAAATGTTTTAAAAGATCTTGAGAATCTGAATATTTGCTAAATAAAAACCCTACAGTTTACCAAACTGAGATTTATGTATAAAAACATTCACATACAAAGCATTTCTCCAGTATTTTAGTTATTACTGTTATTATTATCTACAAGACTTGGCTATTTCATACACCTATGTCAATCATGTTTTTCAAAGTGTTATAAAATAATTATTTCAAATTATATTGCATATTGCTGAACGAATTGGAGCTGAATAAACAGAATATTTAGATGGAGCTAGTAAAAATTTAGTAATTCCAAATTTCGTATTTTAAATCTGATTCCCAACCAGAACTGTGCTAGAGGGCCTCTTATGACAATATAACCCTCCCAAGAGTAACGGAAATGTCTGATGCCAGAAAACTGCACACAATAATGCAAGAAAAGCTTGTACATCTCATTTCATATGCAAGTTCTCACTGCACATGAAAGTACCTGGTTACCATGCCTCTGGGCACCACAACAAAACTCTCCGAACAGCATTAAGCTGGAAATGACTCTTGCTGTAACTTTATTAAATATTTGACTTCAGAAAAACTTAACAGAGACATCACGACCCTCCTTTTCCATGGATTTACATGCACTGTGTGTAAACATTGATGGCTAGTAGGACCAGACATTTTGCCATGGGCTCCAAATGATAAATCTTCTGGCCTTTTCTGTTACTGAATGATGCTTACTAGGGGGTCTCATTACATTAGAAACGAATGTGCTGGTTCTGACGAATTCGACTTAGAGACTCAAAACTCAGCCTGGCTACCGCCTTGCTGGAGAGTGCCTTTAACTGCAACTCTAGGAATTTAAGTGCTTTTCTAGGAGGAGAGGTGGCTGACACTCCTTTCTCTCTCAGTTGTGTATTCTGTAGAAGATTTTTTATGTTAATTTTAAAATAGTAATATTAAAAATGTTAATATTACTTTGTCGGATAAAGGACGTTGACTACAACTCAGTGATACAGATCCAGCTTTGGCTGGAGGAAGCTGAGGTTAAATCCTGAGATTTATGGGCATGTTATTCTTAAGCAGTTTTATTATTCACCTGTTTTTGTGAAATGTACATAAGACGTAGCTAATTATAGCAGGAGTTTCCTCCATAGATTAAGCACAGTCACAATTTAAATGTCTCAAATTGCAAAAAGCAACAAAGAAGATCTAGTTTTGATGTTCTTCCACTCTACAACAGGAAAAAACAGAAGAAAAAGTACAGAAAGAGTATTTTAAAAACCCAAGAAAATAGAAGACATGAGGTAGAAGAACCTGAAAGTTATGAGTGTGCAAATCTTGTAAACTCGCCCACATTCATCTTTATTGCTTACAAAGCTGGGAAGAACATGTGACAGCTGCTTAGAGTCAGGGTGGAAAATGATGAGTCGGATAGAAAAGAAAAGGATGTAGTAAGAGACATCTTATTCTCAAAGTACCTGCTGAAATGCGGAGGAGTCTGTCATCTGGCACCCATCAGGATATAAACTCTGGCAACAAACACAAATAAATCCCAGAGGGAAGTCAGCAATACTTCAAAGACACCAAAGTCAGTTCACAGTTAGATAGCAGCAGACAGACCTTAAAAGTTTATCATTATGAAAATATGAGATATATTTTCCACGAATAAAAAATGCAAAGGTTTAACTCTTTTACTGCAGCTTCTTAAAATGGTTAATTTGTTGTTAGTGAGTCTTTGATGAAAAGCTTATGCTACTAAATTTTAGCCTATATGATATCCATGAACCGTTCATTAACTATTTGCTTTTATGAGGTGTGCTTTGCCACTCAAATCTTGTGCTGTTATTTTTGCTTCTCGATTGGACAAATAAAATATTCAGACAAAAAAAAAAATCACTGCCAAATGCCTTAAAATTTTGGTTTTTTTTATGAATGCTTAACTCTTCATGAAGGCTACACAGGTATTAATATAGGGAACAGCAATTCTACAACCATTTATGCAAAGAGAATCTTAATAGTCCAGATGTTCATGAATAGTAAATAAAAAGCAGCAAAAACATGAATGAATGGAGCAGCTGCTCAGAATGCAGAAGAATGTTTGCAAACACCATTTTGAAGTATGCAATCAGCCCTGGTTCAGAGGGAAAACTTGGATAACCAACAAAAAGTTTGAAAAAGCAACTGAACATGTCAACAGTATTATCTAGTCTATCCAAACTTTGAAACTACTCAGCTGGAACAGAAATTTCCTGTTCTTTTAGGATTATTTCTTACTCCCAAATGGATCAAAACTAGAGCAAGAAAAATGCTATCAGGCTTAGGTTGATGTATCTATAGGAGGCACAGATCTCTGCCCACACATGTATACGCCTTTGCTCATTAATGTGGCTGCCTTACTTTGTGGTTCTTTAGGTATGTCGGCCCTAAATTTCTAATTAATGAACCACCAGCTGTCAGAAATTAGGTTCAGTTGGTGGGCAAAAGATCAGGATATTCCACCCATCCCTCTCTTCCTAAATTCCTAAAAATAAGCTATTTACAGGGTTGGTAAAAGGAATGGAGAAAACGTTATTGTTTCAATTGCCATGACCCATCATTTGTGAAAGATCTGCCACAGAGCTTGCTCTTGTGCCTGCTCTGGGAAGACGTCCTGCCCAAATGAGGCTGGGGACCAGCTGGGTGTGCACACAGGCGCTGCTATGGCTGTGCTAGTCCTGAAACGGCAGAGCAGATTCTTCTCCCATGTCCCTCTTTCCCGTTTGCACGGACGGTCTGCAACAGCAAGCTATACTTTCTGTCTTTCCAATATTACCATTCTTTTCATTTTCCTGTGAGTTTGAGGTAACAAACAACTGCTCCAGTGCAATTCAGTTGAATTCTGCAACTTTCCCTCTTCAATTCCATCGCCATTGAATTAAGCATGTGATAGTCTACATTTTCAAAATCTTAAGAGTTTAGTTTTTTCATAAAGTTGCATACTGAAAGAGTCATATTAACACTGGAGACTCTTTGATATTGCATACATCTCTTGTTTGCTTGTGGTGCCAGGTGTGTCTCCAGGTGCCCGCGAAGCCTGCAGGAAGAAGCAGGAAAGCAGAGAGCACCTAAAGGACAGTGAAACGTGGCAAGGAGACCATTGAGAAAAACAAGGCACGGGCATTCAGCTGGCCTTAGAGGTGACAGAAAGAAGAAAATCTTTCTTAGGGACCTGGAAGAGATTTTTTTAGAGCTTATTGCAATCCAAGAAGTCAATACAAGATGTATAATTAAAAACCAAGTATAAAGGACATGCCTTGTAAACCACATCAGACAAAAGAGATTTCTTCAATGCAAGCTTTTACCTTAATTTATGTTATTCTGTTTTCCTCTGTTTAAAAATTCTGTGTTGTAATTCGTGCTCTCGTAAAACACTGACTTAGAATTTAAAGTCCCTGTTTTGTTTTTGCTGTGTTTACTGTAAAGAAAAGGTACAGCTAGATGCACCCAAAACCTCTGGATAGCCATCTGGTCAATGCTGTCTGGCCCATTTATTCATCAAAATTAACTCAGCAGTGGTTCTAAGCTGAGCACCTGCAAACTGCAGCATATAATGAATTTCCTCTCTTCACTTCCTTTACCTCCCATCTGCAGGATTGTACTCTGCCACTATATGAGCAACTGCTATTAACAAACCGATGGTACAGAATGAATTAAAATTTGGAAGGAAGAGTAACAAAAATAACAAAAAGTATATTGGATGATTTGTATTGTTTTCCATGAATAATTTCGGAAATGCTCCCTCTTCCATCAATTGTTTCTTTCAAATTTTGGCGATAACATTAAGGTGAGGGAACAAAAGACCCACTTCTTCATGTATGCACACACAAACTGGTTTTAGCCATCAAACACCAGAAATTGAAGATATGAAAGGTTAATCTTCTGAAGAAGATCAGGGCTACTGTTTTGACTGCACACAGGCAGTACGTAGCAGAATTTTTATCCCTAAACAGTGAGGAGTGTTTTGATCTTTGTTGAAATTCTGTTTCTGTTCAGGTTTTGTATTTAGTGTGCCTTGTCCAAAGCACAATGAAGTCAACACAGAGATCCTATTAACCTTTTACAAACCCCAGTTTAGGCCCGTAGCAGAATGGACATACTTGTGAGCCTAGAGACATAGCAAAATTACAATCTTACTGGGTCACCAATGTCTATTAAGCCAAGTAGGAACCTGTATAAGTGCATGGATTTGTCTCAGTAATTGTGTAGTTTTATCGTTTTAAATTCATACTGTCGGACTAAAATCAACTCCCACTGAACCTACAAGCAAAACTCATACTGATGTAGCCTGAAGTCCGTCCTCATGGCTTTCATGTTTTATGGAAATACCTTGAGTCTATAATATCAAGGACATTATTCTATGCAGACATACAAACATCATCACCCTTGCTGTCATTTTTTTATTGGTTTAAAGATATATGGTCCCATTCTTGTTTTGACTAAGTATGCTCTAAAATTTCCAGCTGTCTCTGGAAAATAAACTGACTTGCATGCCATTCTACTTTTTTGTTGTTTTGCTGGGGTTTTTTTATTAGCCTTTGCTACCCTTCCAAACTTTCTCTGTCAAAATATAAATATACAAAATGTTCATTTTGGCTCTATGTTATCTGCAGTTCTCTTAGCGTCAGGTGTTCCAGCCAATTCCTCATTTGATTGTAGTGATCTCACATCATATCATTTATCTCGTTCATCTTCTATTTCAAATTTGGCTGACCACCCTAGAGTCTTTCAGCAGGAGAAAGGAAAAACAAAAAGAACTTCTTACAAATTGTTTTGAAGCCATTTCACAACATTATGCCAATGAAATGAACGGGAAGGGTGAGGTTTTAGGCTCCCAAGATCAATGGCTCCCAGAACACAGGCAGAATTGCCTCCAGCATCTGTGGAGTTTGGGCTGCTGCTTGAATGATTCGGGTGGAATCAGTGAACTAAAGCCACCGCTACTGTAATGCCAATCTAGCACAAGGCCTCCCACACTGCAAGACTCCCTTGCCTTCAGGGATTGCAAAGGGACAGGATTTGACTCTACAGTTTCAAGGAGAGAAAGGGTGGGACAGGGGCTAAACCATAGCACTAAGAATGAAGAAGTATTGGTTTAATTCCAGAATCTTCAAATAGGCTAGACTGAAAGTTTTCAGGTGGATGTGAAATGCTGAGCAACATTGTAATTCATGATTCTGCTTTAAATCTCTGTAAGGACAGGCAGCTTTGCTGATATTGGTAAGAGCATATTTAGAGATATTGTCATAGATAATATGACAGAAGTAGGTTATTAAGTAATATTCTCACAGATAATGAAAGTAGTAGATTATTAAGTAATAAAAGACTCATGATCTCACATAGGGTAACATCTGCAAAATCAAGGTGAACGTTGAGATCTGATGTATATTTGGTCTTCTTCATGCTTAACCGAGGATTGTAATTTTTTGTGAATAGACCTTACGCTTTTTTTAAAACCAGGTAACACAAAAGGGTAAACACAGTCTCACTTAAAACAGGATACACTTTTTCAGCTGTTCCCTTTAATGCCATGTTTTGTATATCTAATGCTTGGCTAGTGCAGCTTAATTAGAAGATGTTGAGTATTATAACAATGAAGGGTCGCAAGACTTATCTTTTTATAGCTTGCCTTCTCATTTGAAATCCCACATGCTGTATTTTTAAATGAAAATGAATTATTATAGTATGACCAACCATAAAGCATTTTTTCCCAGAGTACCATGTCACAAAAGGGCATATGCACAGGGCTAAGTGTCTAAAATGAGATCTTTATAGCCAGCTTAGACACTGAGAACAATGAACTGAAAGTGGTCACTAACGACATTGTTAATGATAGATACCATTACCTTAGAACAGATGTCAAAGTGAAATAGCATTATAGCCTTCAAGATGGACTGCCTTGTCCTTCTCAGGAAATCTATTAAGGTGGCTTGCAAGAACAAAACAGTGGGGTGTTTCTTTTCTCTCCTTTTTTCTGCAATACAAAACATTCTGTGGTATGGATGTAACTCATTTACCTGCAAAAGGCTCAAGAAAGAACAAATTTTGTGAGCAGAAGAAGTATGTGGGGGAGTAAACTGAAAAGATTAGACAGTAAAACAGGAAGATCATATGTATTTAAAAAAACTCCACATTTCTGGCTAGACAAAGACAAAAACATAACTAATCTAAACGAAGATCAAACAGTAAAATGTTGTCAGCACAAACTAGGAAGAACAGGAACTTGGATTGCTGTAGCTGTACCTAAAGACTGCAGAGAACTCTGCATGGTGATAGGTGATAGATATAGGGCTTAATTTTAAGAAACTGTGTTTATTTCTAATCTGGGAGATGTGAATTCCCATGTTTGCTTGCCTACAAATCTCTGTAAGTATGATTGCATCTGTGTAGGCATAAATACAGCCATGAAATTCCTTATCAAGGTAGGGATATGTGGCAGTGCGGCAGTAAAAATATCAACAGAGAACAAGTTACCTGTGACTCTCCTTTTACTTAATTATTTCTTTTTAGACATGTTAATATGTAAGGTAAAGTTTATTTTAACATTGTAAATTAGATTGTGTATATATGTAAACACCCCTATATGAAACAAATTAAACATATGAAGGTCAAAAAAAAAAGGCATATTGAAATGTATCTGAAAACACTGACAAAAGAAAAGCCATGATTTTATATTTTATTCACTTACCATTCAGTAAGTGCACTGCTGCCATGTAACAGATCGATGAACATGTGCATCAAATTAAACACATCGCTGCAATATGAATTACACTTTTAAAGTACAGTAAGTACAGAGTATATAAAGTCACTTCAGATGACTGTTGTTTGGAATATCAGGTTGAATATTGGTTGCAAATTCTTGTAATGCAAACTATAGGAGTTTATTTTACTTCTCTGTATGTGTAGGTTTTATCTACTACATTACTCATTTCTATATGAGTTTATATCTCTGGTTTAATAACAAAAAAAAAAAGAATGGACAAAATCTTTTGGCTAAAGCTGTAGCTTACAGTGTCATATCTGACAGATTAATTGAAATATCTATCAAGCATATAAATGAATACGTGAAATACTCATGCGTTATTCACCAGTGTTAAATCGATGATGTTCAGGGCTTCTGGATCATCATCTGCTGTTGTGGCTCTGCAAAGCACTTTGCAAGGTACTAAGCATGGTACCTAGAATAGCAGGGTGGCTCAGGCAAAGGTAGACGCTTTTATGCTCTCAGAATTGTTCAATGAAATTAAATTTGCAGTTTTTAAAGGGATTTGAAGCATGTCCTGGAACGGAAGTAATTTTGATTTTGCAGAGGGAGGAATAGTAGAGAAGAGAGAATATGGATCATAAAATCTTGGTCCAAAGTTCAGTGAGTGCAACAGGATTGTTTCCACTTCTACTGATTTCAGTGTGCTCTGGAGCCAGCTCGGTGAATTGGTCTCAGACCAAATTTTGATATACACACAAACACATTTCCTCACACAGACAGGAAATTTGGGTCCAAATTTTGCAGCATTCCTGCCATACAACTCAAGAGGACTTGTTATTAATCTCAGTTATTTTATTTCCTCAGTAATAAACAGGGAAAGTGCTTCACTTCACATTTTGCTTCACGTACTGTTATGTTATCTTTGAGGCAGAATTTTTATCATTTTGCTGTTCCACTGAACCTTGCCAAAAGAATGATCAAAGGAGAGGTAAATGGAAATCACTGTCCTTGCACTCAGCAGTGCCTGCTCTGCAATAGCACCAGATCCAGCTGAGGGAACACGAAGAATTTAGGCAAACACACCCTTCTCAGTGCGTTCTTCCAAGCTCCCAAAGCTGCTTTCAAGACAAGCAACAGTACAGAAATGGGATCAACAGCATCTGCAGTTGCATGGAGAGAGGTGCTATTTTGTAAAGGGACAACAAGCCTGACTAAGTTGAGTATGAGCCTAATGAACAAAGGGAGGGGCAAGAAAGTGATTTTCATGAAGCTCAGTGGGGTCTTGTTTGTTTGAGCCAGGATCTTCAATGAGCAGCTTGCTGCAGCTATGGTTATTGTCAGCACCTGTATCAGTTGCTGCTTATTGGGATTTCAGTTCAAACTGCTGCAGGAAATGGGATTTGGCTTTAGATTCAGGGTTTAAAATTTTTCTTACGTGTTGTGACATTGTACCACATTTTCAGATCCTCAACACTAGCAAGGTGGCACTAACAAGAATTAGAGTTCCTACTGGCAGAGGACTTTTATGTGCTCAAATGTGCTTGTGGCTTCCAGACACTAAGCAAATCATCGCACAACTGCCAGACTAGCAGACTCTGTTATATATTTTCTCAAATTAAAAACCAAAAACAATCCCAACAACATTTAAATGAAAGCCTCCGTGTTAGAGAGCAGTAGTTTTTTAAGCATTTCTGCTTCTGGGCTCTAAATGTGTGAGCCAGCTGAATACTTACTTCCTTCTATAAACAAGAATGTGAACATGAACAAAAGCAGAGTTTTTTCTGGTTCTTTTCTGAATTTGAAACAGAGATTCAGAGAGAGCAGCTATGTGGGTTACACACATGTGCAAACAAAAAAAAAATGTTTACAAAAGAGCCTCTGCATCAGAAGTAATCCTTCTCCTAGTGCTTCATTCTCTCAAAAACTCACTCTCTTCTGATTCCAGCAATGAACTTTTCCTCTCTTCCAAAATCACCTCTGCCTCTGACTCAACACTCTGCTTCCGATTTTGAGCAGGTCATCTGAGCATGTGAGCTATCTAAAGATGGGTGTTCTCTGAGAAAGCACCTCATAGATTAGGATTTTTAAAAAAGTTGGGCTTATCACAGGTGAGGGGCACTATGCATGACAAAATATGGCATTAAAGTCCTCAGGATGTGTCTTTTATTACAGTTCACTGAAGAAACATTTTTTTCTTTAATCACTGGCTCTTTGTAAATTGTAGTATAAAATTGCAAGTGGGCCTATTATTAGCCCACAAATTCCTAGGGAGGTTTTAAAAAAATTCTCTGATTTTCCTGGCTAAAAATATAAGTGGAGTGACGTTAAGTTGATCCAGGTTCTGAGACAATGGTTGTGAGTCAGTTTTATGTTTAATCATCTTTCATAACTTCACTCTGAGAAAGATGAATTTTCTTTCTTGGCTGTTGGAAATTAAAACAAATGGCTGACATTTGATCTGTCGGAGTACGAGACTGCATTTTACTGTTCCTGTAAAATAGACTGTCATAATCATGAATGTAACTGTTAACTTCACCTCGGTCTGAAGTATGGAAGCTTGCATACTGTCTTCCAAATCCTGATAACATCCTGCTCCTTTTAGTAAAGGGCTTTTTCACACCATGTTCTCTGGAAGAGGTCCTGTCATTGCTGAGTTGTTTGTTTATGAACGGAAATGTCTCTCCCTGATTTTTTATTTCCCAGGAAGACCACTTTATCCAAGCAATTATACTACTGAAAATTATATGCCAGTCTGAGCTATTTTGAACAGGAGGAGAATCAACATATTTTCCTTCTTAAACAACTGCAACTAAGTTACAAATAAAATTCTCTTATCCAAATATTCATAAATGTGCATGCTTTTGTCTGTCCCTGCTGAAGGAAGAGTAAATGAAGATATCAAGTCTCAGACATTTATTGAGCTCTTAATAAATAATGAGAAAGTCCAAGATAAACAAGCTTTTTTTTCTGAAGTACCTCTTTTCTTGTTCTCCTCTTTTCCTCAAATGTAATGAGAAGACTTATTTTAACAAGGATAACCTGCTCCTGTCCTAATGCTGAAGAGAAACAGAGGTCTTCCCCTAAGACTCTGATCTTTAACCTCAAGAGCTTTTCTAGGAAGGTAGACTGTCATTCCTTTTCACCAGCCATTTTATTTCTTTTTCCTTAAGACCATACTATGTCAGCTTAATGTACCACATGGATGTATTCTAAAAGCATCACACTGAGCGCCGATTTATGGGAGATTTATGAGAGACCAAAAGAAGCCCACATGTACACACAGGTGTGAGTGAACTTAGATGAAATGTTGAGATTAGTTCTGATTCAATTTTATCTCTAATACTATACCATCCGTCTTTTAAGTCTGAGGACTTAGATATCGTAAAGTCTTTCATATAAACTTTGGAATGTATCAGTTCCAGCTCTTTGTCTTAGGTAAGATTTGCTTTTCTTGTTTCAATTGAAATAATGCAATGAGCTTATTGTCTCCAAAGATGTCTTATCTTTCTCTTCACATCTGGGAAAGCAATCTATATCTTTTATCTGAAACCATATCATTGTAAAATGAGGTAAAGCAGAACAAACAAGAATCCTCTGACCTTTGGTGGTCTTCAGATATTGAGCAAAACCAACTACTTTCTCCAATTGGATAAAAGCTACTTCCCTGTTTTTCTCCATTTGGCAGTTCAGGCATTTGGACTCTCAAAGATTTATATTCAGTAGAAGCATCAGTAAGAAGCTGTCAGAATTGGGGGATATTGACATTTTTCAGTCAAGTTATGGATGAAAATAGAAAAGATAGAAAAGACACCATAAAACAAGGTGTAGAAACCTGTTCACATTGCAGTCAATAGTGGATTTCCTAAGATTTCACCCAAGGGATTTTTAAAAGCATGTGGATGACCTGAGAACCCTTACAACGGGGTTTTATGGAGGAAAGCCATACAAACACTTTGTGAAGTTTCCAACTTTGACCCAAATTGAACTATTAACTAGTACAGTGCATTGTCATTTTCTCTTCTGTGCGTCTACAATGTAACTAGGAAACAATTCAAACAATTCGCAACACTGAAGATTGAAATCTCAAAGTTTATTCAAAAAAGGGAGGCAGCCTAACCAACCACTGTAAAAAGTTTCGTGCTTCCTTATTAACACTTCTCATTTGTGAGAAGTTCTTGTAAAACTTTGGGGAATTCAGTCTCTTTTCTGCATTCCTGCAAGTTGTTTAACTGGAGCTGTGTTTTGGGTTCTCCTTTATGGTCCAGGCTTCCCTGCTGAGGGCAACTATACACCATACCCAAACTGCAGAGAAAGTTGGACTTAGATTCAATGTGTTTAGAAAATTTTCTTTCTTTGTATTATTGTTATTGAGAACCTAAATCTTGATGGATAAACTCAATGATAAATGGTCGTATTTACTGTATGCAGCACTTTAAACAGCATACTTACAAACTAGTAAAAAGAAAAAAATCTCTATATTATATTCATAGTAGACTGTCATTGAAGATTTTCCTTCTCTTTGAAATATCTACTTTTTATATGTATTGTCAAAATTAATCTATATTGAAGTCAGCAAGGTTGCATTAGTGATTCATCTGGTTCCCTTTGTGTAGCTCCAGTTCTTTACTATTTTATATCGTCTGACCAAAACATCGAGAGATTTAGTTAGCTAATTAACTCGAAGAAGTGAAATAACAAACAGTATATATAACATTCATGAAAAATAAAGATACCAGGAGTATGCAATATACATGTCTTAGAGATTTAAGCATATGTTTTGATTTTTATTTTTTTGAGTAATTCCTCAGTAATAGCAGTAATAATACTCAATTTATTTAGGATGAAAGACTATGGGAAGGGTTTTCTTTGAGCATAATGAGGACATTTCCAATGACATCTTTTTTCATTTATGAGAGAAGAAATTATGTTTCTGTTTTACATTTGTTTTATTTAAAGTTCAAACAGTTCATCCTATAGATTCAGTCTCTGGCTTCCAGAGCTGAGAATAATTTTATGTGCTCTAAATATTACCTGTGGCTTTCTCTTGTACTGTATTGAAAACAATAACTGTCAGGATCACCATCTTTCTTTCCTCATGCAATCAGAGCTTGGCTACGAGACAGGAAGTTGGATACAAAGGCTTCTTCACATTGTCTCATGTTTTTTCTTTCAAAGACCGCATGTCTTCTGGCTTCACCAACTGCAATCTCTTTTTTTCAGTACTGAGGAAATATTTTTCCCAGTGTTTGTCTGCGGTGCACCTCGTGACACGCACAGAGTGCGACATACTGTTCTGTGGCCCTGGCACAGGAGGTGGACTGAGGACCAGAGCATCATAACGATGTTGCTCCTGGCCAGCTCACAGGTGGTGGGGTCTTGCTTAAGGACTACTATCAGTCACAGGGATAATCACGAAAGAGCTAGAAGGACATTAAACAAAAAGTGTCCTGCTTGCTCCTACTGTTTGGACTAAGCATGGACACACCTACTGTTTACACACTGCTTATGAACAAAAGTAAATTTCAATGCTGCATTGCCTATCTTTCCCTATTGAACAATTGGCTGCTGTAACAATCGCGTTCACCATCTTCAGCTAAAGCAAACGTCCAACAGGAAGAAAAAGAGATAACCATTCTTTAGCCAGACACATTGGGAATAATTAAAGAAACTGTTTTCCTGTTGCAAATGTTTGCAAATCCGAATTTCAATGCACTAATTGAAATCAAGGAGCCAAAGACTCCAGAGTACCTTTGAATCCCTTGGTGGGAGCAGTTCTCTCAGAGGTATAGGTTTCATATAGCAGAACACACAGTTGAGCCCACCGCAGCTCTGACAGAAGTGCTAAACCCATGTTGGGATGGGTTGTGCATGGATGTTGGATAGGTCAGAATGGGGACCAATGTATATGCATCTCATTTATGAGAGGCTAAATATATATAAAGAGACAAGAAGAACTTTAAGCTGTAAGTATGTAATGTAGAGGAGATAGTGCTCTTTTAATCGTGCAAGTAAAAATATTTTTCGCAAAGGGGAAAGCTTAATAAAATCTTTGGAAGCTTAATGAAGGTTGACAGTAAGTGAGTTCCTCTTAAATGTGTATATATGGTAAATGCCATCTCTTCCCTGTCTCTTAATCACAGGAGGTAGTGTCAACCATTGCCTTGCCTGACTGTTTTACATACTCAGCCCTTAGACAAACCATGTTTTGAACAACTTAGTGTATAAATACTAATATTTGCAGCATGTAGAGGGAGTTTGGCAGCAGACTGAAGCCCTCAAGCTCCAGCTAGATGACAACATGAAAGATGAGTGAGGTCATAATGGATCATACAGATCATAATAATATGATTATTCCTTTTTAATTCATTTGAATCACAGATTTTTGGATTGGGGCAAATTCTTGTTAAGGACAGCTCTTTCTCTCTTTTCCCTGTCTGTTTTGCAAACTAATACTGTGTACTGTCAGCTTGCTACAGGCTCCGCAGTGGTGTAAACCTTCTCGTGATCCCTCCCGTATACGTAAGTTGTGCAGGAATCAGTCAGAAAATCACTAAAAACAAAAGTGAAATTGATCTTCCAGTGTAATTCTAGAGCACCAAATGCAAGGAAGCACAAATGAAGTGAGCATATCTTCCATTTTTTTTTTTTCAAATTGCAAGTATTATTTTCTTATAGAGAAAGGAATGTTTTAAAAGGATGTCTACAGTGGCTCCAAATCTAAACTATATGTCTACCAGGACCAATGTCAGGACTCAAGCAGCCATAGGGCTGCCAGTGCTAATGGCAGGTGTTGAAAATTGCTTACCTACCTGGCATCCTTTGGACAACCTATAACTGGAAAAGTTGGACCTGGTGTAAACTATATCTAGAGTCATATGTGCTGTAGAGGAGCAGGAGTTATTCCCCCATTGTCATGAGCCTTCTTGCTGTTGGCACTTAGTGTGTTTTCATGAAAAAAAGTGGTTTGTTGTAATAGCACCCTCCCAGAAAAAGATAGAGGAGTGTGGGATGGTAAGATCATTCAGATTGGAAAGGAACCCCAAGTGTTCACCTTGCTCAGTGTCCTGCTCAAAGGTTTTGATTTGCCTGCTGCTGCTCATACATGGTGATCTAGCCTCTCCTCAGTTACTACCCATTTAATTGACTTGAGTGTTTGGGTAGCAGAATTAAGTGCTTTCTTCCTGTGCTTGGGCTCCCTGTCTCCTCCAAAGTGGTTTTGACTGCAAGGCCCTCCTTTCTCTGCTCACATCTCCATCATCCATCACACTCCTGTGTAAATGGCAGGCAGAATCTGGTGCACAGTGAGTTGAATGAACTACTGGATTGGGAGCAATAGCAAATCCCACTATCCCAATGCAGTTATGAGCTTTTAGTAAATAAATGGGAAACATTTCACGTAATTAAATATCATCTTAGGAAACTGGAAAAAAAAAATGCCCTAATTTAGAAAATAATTCAGAATGGCATATAAAACATGCTGCTTAAATGCTTGAATGTATTTCATAGTGATTTTTCAGCAGAAGCACACATCTGAATGCATTCATGAAAGATCACAATTAATCAGCATATGATCTTTTCAATCTGTCGGGTTTTTTCCAGGGCATGTTGTTGCTAACACTGCTTTAATAGCTTTAACATATCCAAACTCCACCTGCCTGCCTCCCTGCCCCCTCAAAATTCTCATTTAACCAGGTTTCTCATTTTATCAATCACATTTTGTAATAGAAGTCAGTTTTGTGTGTCCCAAGTGGATAAGCATTTCCACCTTTATATCAAGAATTAAGCATCTCCTGAGAAGGAAGAGAGGTCAAGTGCTGTAATAAACCAGATTCCATCAAGAATGTGAAAAAATGCTGCTCTGACCAGAGCTAAATGGAAGTATAGCTGGTTTGAGATGTGATGCGAAAGCATAATGAATAAGCTGAAGCTATTTCTAGAGTTTATGTCCTCTGTGGTTGATTCCTCCTCATTCTTTCTGACACTGTTATTTACTCTGAATCACACTGAAAACTCTTTATACATACATGATGTATTCAGAAGACCAGGCCCACAGCCAGTTTCAAGCACCATAATTTCACAACACATATCTATGCCTTTTGACTATGTACCTTAAAACCATAAAAAACCCTTAGGAATGAAATCTGAATGAGGAATAAGCATAAACTAAGTATAAGCGGATAGATATTGAATAAGAAAATAGTTTCACTGGACTTCTGGTCCAGAAAGAAAAGTGACTCTGAGAAATCTGTCAGCCTGTCCCTGTGGTTCAATAGGTAAAACTTTTGCTGCCTTAGTGGCACTGGAAAATCTCTTATTGATTTCAGTGGAAATGGTATTTTTCACTGAAATTTTCTACTTGATAGCATACCACAATATTTTTTCCATTTTATATATGAAATTACCAGAGGAATAAAATACAGTATTTAGCAGAAACACAATGCTGTATTTATTAGCTTGCTGTAATATTTCTTTTTGGCAATAAATCTAGTAATTTTCTTTTTAATGAAAAATTTAAATACCTGTCCATTTCCTGCTCCCCAAATATTCTGACTATCCAGCTAGCTGACTGAGATGAAATAAACTTCTGATATTTATTCTGAACAGAACACATACTGTTTGAAGCAAAACTTACTTTGTTTTGAATCCAATGAAATATAATGTATTATTTTTCAGAAAAGTATTTTATCTATTTATTCTCACTTCTGACAGAATAATGCTGACAATCACCATTAAAATCTAATCTTACAAAAATATTACTTCATATGCAAACTGCCACAGTTGTGGTTGAGGAGAAATCAGGCTTGCATCACTTATGTTCATATTATAGGTAGTTGGTAAAAGAAGACAACATACAGAATTCTCTGCAAATTAATAAGTGTAAATTCATCCTTAAATTGTGAAGGGGGCACATCAGTTATAAAGAATGAGGAGAAATTCCTTGAATTTCTGAAAAATTAGCTGTAAAACATTATTGCCTACTGTTTATTATTTAGACTGAGTCTGAAAAAATATTATTTGTTAACCAGTTATTACTCCTAATCTACCTTTCTTGAAGACTATTGCTTCTATATAGGCAGAGAGAAAGTTTTTTTTTTTTTTTTTCCCATTATAGAAACTCATAATATAAAGGATATTATCTGTACCTATAAGCCTTGTCTTTACTATATCATAGAACTACAAAATAAAGACAATCCAGGACATTACTATAATTGCTATCCACCTTAGATTTTCAAAATACTGGAGATGATTGTTGAGTATTACTATACAACAATGTGTTGTCCTCTCAAAATAGTAGTGATCAAGATATCAAGAATTTTTGAAAGTACTCACCAGCTTTCTGGTCTGTGCGGTGCCCTACCTACCTGCATTATTAAGTAAAAATAAATATTTGGAAGTTTCCTTTTTTAGAAGACAACATATTTCCTAGCACAGTACTCAGCTAAACTACCTTCTATATTTGCACAAAAGTGAAAAAAAATCAGCAGTATGGATAATTTTCTGTGTTGTGTGTTGAGTTCCCTGAATGAGACCAGGTGAAGCTTCAAAGCTTATTTTTTCTTGCTGGTTATCGATATCAGTTTCTCAAAATGCTTCAGAATTGCTGAAATAAACATTTTCTAGTGAAAAATATTCTCATTTCTTTTCATATCTTCCAGCCAACAGTTTCATCACTATTACTTCTTGCTTTTTATGCAAAAAATATTGGATCTTAAGTCTCAGTATTTACTTATTTCTTCCTGAACATACTAGATGAAGCTCCTCAGGAATAATACTTTCACCTTAAAGATGAATCAATTTATGTCGTTATTAGAAAGAAAGCCAAGACAGAAGCAATTTGATTTTCATAATATTTCCATTGAAGTCAATAAGGAGCTTTTTCAGCTTTTTGGTTTTTTGACAATTTGAAAATAGTGAAAATGTTATTGTAAAAGGTATATTTTGAGATTTCTGGACAGAAAAAGATTTGAAAAATAAAATCTAGTAACATGAATCAACTGTTCTCCGCAGGCATTTCCATAGCTGATATGCTAGTGTCTGTTTTAGAGTATATATGTGCTGTTAATTCTAAGTGTGAATAACTATAATAAATCTAATTAAAATGGTTTGAGAAAACAAACTTTGATTTTTTTCCTCAGGAAAACAGAAAATGAATACTGAAGTATCAGGTCATATTATCTTGAATTGATTTTTTACTGAAAAAACTTTTTGTTTGTTTGGTGGTTTCCCCGCTCCCAAGCCAAGGCTGGTACATGCCAGCAAACTTACAGTCTTTCCCCCAGATCTGGGCAGACCCTTGCAGGTCATCCTGCCACCAGCCACAGGTGAAGAGTCAAGGTCAGTGTTTTCTCCACAGCCTGGCTTGCCCATGGCAGCCCCGCCAACATCCATGGTGACATCTTCTTTTTTTTCGGTTTGGTGCACAGATTGTTTGAAATATTTGTGGTGTAAAAATAGATAAAAATAAAGCTAAAGCTTTGTTTATGCAATTGAAAAAGCAATTCAGTAGGAAGAAAGATGGAAAAAATTTTCAGAAGACTCATGGCATTGAATTTTATAGAAAGCTTCAGAAACTGCATACATAAAAGCTTTTTTTTTCCTGTTTATCTTATTCTTAGGTGAAGCCCCTCTTGCCTTACCTACAACAGTTCCCATACTGCTGGTAAGATTGATGAGTCATCTCATGTGCATGATACTAATTCATAGATCTCAAATCAGCTCACAAAAGAGATCAGTGTCATTCCAGAAAGGAACAATGTGACAAAGTGACTTGTTGAAGGTCATCATCACAAGATCATCATGAGTTCATGAGTTTAAAGCCATGTTTTCCATGTTATGCAAAAGTATGTCAGACACCAGGATCTGATATGTGACAGAGACATCTGAGACAAATACAGAGATCTCATTATGGATTGCCTTTGCAAAACTGACATTAAAGAGGAAAGTAATATACATGCTGGAGGTGGGTTGATGTTGTTTTAGCTCCAAGTTGCTCATGTGGATTTTGCTCTCTAAAATAGTGGAAAAACTCTTGAAATTTAGGGTCTACAAAATATATTTGAAATGTAGGGTCTGTGTGTAGGTTTGGGAGCCGTATGGGAGGTTCTCACCACAGCTGTATGATCCTTTCTTACCTCCAGGCCTCAAGAAAGTGAGAGAGAAGGAGCCACAGCAACTGTGAGGGTGTGTGAGGTGGGACTGGTAAGGGCATGGGCAGTAATTGCCCGTGCACATGCATCTGTGTTGTGGGAGAAATAAGGAGAGGGAAGAGGGGAATGTGCCAGAGCTCTCAGCCTGTGTGTGTGTGCACGCACACTTTGGACACCAAAATTATCTCCCTGTGTAAAAAGCTTGCTGCAACATCATGATTTAGATATTTGTTCTTGGACTGATTCCTGCTGTTATTCACTGGAAGTGCAATCAGCTTCTCAGAATTTTGTCTAGTCTTCCTTTAAATGTCCAAGTGATGTAATGAAGATGTAAAATAAGTCTTAAATGCAGTTTTTGGTGGCACTTACAAATTTCTGAAATCCCTTTTTAGAGCTTTAAAACTAATCTCTCCATTGCAAACTCATGCGGGCATGATCTCACCTTTTGGCTTAAAAATCATTTCATCTTGCCAAAGACTGTTACTATTCCTCACCTTTTAAACACAATTTGATATTCTCATGCAGCTCTAACAATAAGATTTTTTGATGGGATGAAGGCAATTGCAGAAAATAACAACTTGGCACAAGGGAATGTAGAATGACTGATAATTTTGCAGAAAAAATACAAGCACTTGACTTCTGAGGCTGTAGGGCAGCAAATGTCCTTGCCTAAAGCATATAAGCAAAACTGAGACTTTCTAAAAGGTTTTTGTTTTCCCTCCCTATTGCTTAATCTTCCAAAGTACACACTTATGTTTTCTTGTCTTTGCTAATAATTTTATCCTCATGAAAGGATATCATTGTCATCAGAGATTTTCATATGGCAGGCTTGCTTCCAAATATTTGTTAAAGGGGTACAAAAATCCCGTTCAGACCTCCCCCTTGTTTGATTAATGCTTCACTGTGTAGTTGAGAAGAAGCCAGGAGCTACACCAAATGCTAAATCCATTACCATATCCCTAGCTAGTTCAAACTTAACTCAGTAGCATTGTTAACGTGACACTGCAGCTTACAATTCAGATACAAGTCCTTAGCCCTTTGGCATGTCACTGTTAGTAAGCTCATCTCTTCTAAGGTAAAAAAGCAGTAAAGAGGCATTGTAAATTATTTAGGGCATTATCTGTACAACAAAGAAATCTGTGTCACTTAGCAACTGCTGCTGACATCGTATTTTATGATCACAATGTTTTAGCACTGAGTCTGGTACTTGTCGATTCACTCCTGCTACAAAAGTAAGTACCTTTGGGCAACTTGGTTTCAGATATGAAAGTCACGTCACTGCAGTGACGAAGACTGCTTAGCTCACCATGCCGTCACTGGATAGATGTAAGACCATGATAAACTCTAAATAACACATGTGAGATTTGAAGAAAAGTGTGTTGTAATGGAGCTTTACACAGACTATTTACAAATATGTGATGGACTAATGTGGTCATTAAAACTCATGTTCCAAGCAAAGGTGAAAAAATCAGTACATATTCAGACAAAAATCCTTCTGCTTTTTCCCAGGGAGCCTCTCACTGTTTATCAACAGATATTTCCAAGTGAAGGGCATAAATTTGTCCTGATTATATTGATCAGATTGATTGCATTTAAACCAACTACTTTGGATATCTCATTTTTAAGAAATATCACTTTTAAAAGTATAAATGAATGCAAAATTTGCCTCTGCAGTCTGAAGCCCAGGATGGAATTTATAATGTTCCAACTTTCAGTCTCCATGAATATTAACATTAATTGCTTCCTGAGAATACTGCAAACAAAGCATATTAAGATTCCTTTTCTCCTTAGTATGACTCTAACCATCATTTTGAAAGTTGATATAAATTTTGTTGTTCTATAGGCAAAATTTTAAAATATTTGAATTTGAGTGAGCGTATTATGGGCAACATTCAGACTGCTAAGCATCTTTAATATTCCATGCATGTACAAATAATTTTCCCCACTCTTTTCCCAAGTACTATAATGCTTAAAACCAATCTGTAAGATAAAATTTGTCATATAACCCTTCCACACAAAAGATGTTAACTATACAAAATTGTGAGGAAGTGCTTAGATTTTTATCTAAAATTGTTTTATAAAACAGAATCAAAGTATTATCACCCAAGTAAAATATCTTTTGCATTACACTGTATAGATACTGCCAAGAAGACTGGAAGAAAATTTCAATGCTTTGTGAAAAAAAGAAACGATTATTGTAATGCTGTGGAATTTTGTATAGATCAATTTCTGTGATCAAATATGAAATAAAAATTCATGCAAGGTCCCAAACACTCTACTGTATGTTTAAAAAACTAATGAAAAAGCAGCAATTGAAAATGCTTAGCAGTCTGTCGTATAAGTCAGCCTATGCTCAAAAATAACTGTCTTAAGGTGTCACTTCCAAACCTCTCCAAACTGCTATTCCAGTCCTGAAAGGAAATATCCCATCAGTATCTAAAGCTTCAACCTTCTCAGCTAATTCTACCTTCAAATAAGTGGCATTTGCAGTAAGTTTGAAAAGTGAACACATTTCGTAAGAAGGACTGGAGAGAATTCCTAAGTTTTAATTCATCCTGCAGAAAAACTTGCCAGCATACCGTCCATACACCAAGAAAACTAGCTAGATGTCCTCTGCAGCTGCATTTTCACTAGGTGATAGATTTATTTTCACTGCCATTCACTTCCAAGCTGTTTACATTTTTAAATTTTTACAGTTTTCAGAAACAGCACACTACACCCACTATCAGCTAGACAGTACACATTGAAGAGCACTGTTGTCTTAATGTGCTGGTCACAGCTTTCTATATAACCTTGTCTTTTAGTTGATATGAAATTCAGCTTTCTGATGTGTCATAGTAACAAAGGTATTATCTATCATAGTCGCTGAAAAAGCGTAACACCTGAGAAAAATATCTGTTCTTCATTGGATGACCAAGCACAATTTGCAAGCTTCTGAAACTTTCCATCACTCTCTCCAAATTGCCATCTCATCTGGCAAACTGAGTCACGCCATCTTTGAGATATAGCAGTGGTTCTCCTACATCTACCAATATCCCTTCCATTTCCTCAGTGTCAGTACTTAGCTTACTCTACTCTGCATCCAACTCTTGGTCTGAATGCTGATAGTGAAGCAAGGGAAAGGAAGGACAATATTAATAGCACTTTGTAAACACTCTTCTGCTGCTTTCTTTTCCCTTAAAGGTCCATGTATCCATCCATATGGGAGATTAGGTAGAACTTTGTGGCCCAAGACTGACATTCCCTTTAGCAGAGAAATGACTTTTTTTTTTGTCTGTATGCTCAGCAAGAAATGACTGAAAGTGTAGACATTCCTGGCTACTCGTATTCAAGTGCACCGTGTAGGGTCTGAAGTTCAATGCTGATGATAAAAATGGTCATTAATAGTACTACTGTAACCATTATAGTGTTAGATTTTTACAAATTCATTTGTGCCTTTAATAAATTCGAAGGAATAATTATAGGCACTTTTATGTACGAGGGTGCTTTAAGAATAAAGCTGCTGAATATTTGATTCTTGTTTTATTAAATGAAAAGTCCAGGCTAATTAAAGAAACATAAGACTTTCTGCTTCCCTTTAAGAAGTATTCAGGACAAAGAACTGTTTCTTGTCCTCAAAATCTATACTTAGCATTTCCATATCCAAACACATAACACATCCTCTGGAATTGTATAGCTGCTATATTGTTTTGTTCTATTCAGTATGTTACAGTTCTCATAATGTTTAGGAGAGGATGAAAATATTAGTAACTATGATTGAGATGTCATTTTGCAAGTTTGGCAGGAGTTTTAATCGTGTATTGCTGTATATGTACTCTAGATGGTACTCTTAAGGAAGTTAACAAATTAATGAATTTAATGTCTAGAAGTTAAGGGAAGGTGTGGGAAGAACCATTCTGGGAAGAAGGAACAATAGCAGGTAGTAGTAAATGTAGCTGCTTCCCCAAATCCATCTATGACCATTGGTGGTTTCTTGTACAGGTTCAGTGATGGAAAAACAAACCTGCTTGTTAGATATTAAACATTGCAGGGAACAATCAAAAAAAAAATCTTTACGTATTTTGTTAGGAAGGGATGGGTCCATCAGCAGCCAGATAGGTGTCTGCTTTCTCATGATTTGCACTGTCAGGGTTTATGTCACAAGTCTGGCCACTGTATTGGGTATATAGTATTGCTGAGCAATGAGGAGGCGGAGGCATCCAAGTGTCTCACGACAACAGTCCCTAGCTATGTTTCAGAAATGCCTTCAAAATTTTATTACTATTCCTAAAATTAAAGCAAATCTACTGAGGCATGTCTCTAGAGGTGTTTTAATCCACATCTCAAAATTCTGAGAACTATGTTTTGTCATGTTAAATTTGTTTGATAGATTAAGGGTATAGATTGATTGGTCAGTCCATCTATCTACCTATCCATTTATCCCATCAATCTAACTTTTCTACTGACTGGACTGAAGTGGACTTTTGCAAGTGCTCTATTTCAGTGAGAATGAATATTTCTAATAGTCTGTAACATTTTGTTGGCAGTGGAAGCTTCAATTGTCATAGATTCCCCATGGAGTATGTTTGCATTTTCCAAAAATTTTTATAGTATCTAAATTTATTTTGTAGTCTGAGATGTGTCCAATAACACTAATTAACGTTAACAGCTTATGAACAAAATAATTCATTTATATACAAAAACATGAACAGCATTTTTGGAGGAGTAAAGCATTTTGTTGCGTTATCCTGTACCACTGATTTCCATATCTAGTCAGAGCTGCAAGTTGAGACACAGTTCCAGTGACAGTGGTGTGGGAAGACAACCTTGGGATTAGAGAGGCATGAATGGTTCAGTAACAATGCAGTTAGCAACCAGCTTTGAAGAGAGTCATTTGGAAGTTTAATTTCTGCTGTAAATTAGCAGAACATATAAGAAGGTGAACATATAAGAAAAAAAATGAGTAAATAAAGGGAATGGTCTTTCCTTTGGCAAAGTATGGGAAAAAGAAGACCCTTAGATTTTTTTTTTAGTAAGGTTAGACCCCTATCTGTACATAGATTAACTCAAGCTAATAGACATGGATTCAGACAGTGCATTATCAATCCAATTTTGGAAAGGCTTTAGCTAATAATATTTTGACATTATTTTGATAGGGGAAGTTAGAATGGGTCTTTTCTAGTTTTGGGAGTGGTTGAAATAACAGTTTCACCTAAAGAGCAAAGTATGTCTTTGGGATTATGCAGTTCTGAATTCTGAATATAAAATATCTTTATTAAAATAAAATTCAGTGGCAAATCCATCTGGGCCTGCTACTTTTCCAGCTTTAACTTTTGTGACTGTTATATTAATTTTTTTTCCTTCCAAGGACTTCTTTCTGTAAAACAATGAAATAATAAAATAACAAACATCTGCACTGATTCAGCTGAGTGTGGCATAGAACTTCTGAAGTCAGTCAGTGATTGTCAATTGCAGTGTTATTCCTATCCAAAATAGCTATCATTTTTATTTACTATTTTTTTGGATAAACACTCAAAACAGCAACTTGCTAGGGCCTACACCACACTCCCCCAAGAACTCTGAAGAAAACAAGGGCAAATTTTGGTCTCTGCTTTTGTGTCTGACTGATTTCAGACTTTCATTAATAAAGGTCTATGGTTTCTACACGGAAAAGACCGATGTGTATCGTAAGCAAAAGCTTTACTTTCTATTACTTTAGCACTTTACCACTCTCATGTAATAAAAAGAGATATGTAAAAGGAAACTCACTTGTAAAAAAATGTGTTACTTGCCTACAAAATATCAAAGAAGGGTCTGTCAAAGCACTAGTTAATAAAACCTCTGAAATTCCAGGTGTATGCTACAAATGCAGAGATTGAGGGTATGTTAGGTTACTAAGCGGGAACAAACAGGATATGACTAATGGCCCAAACCTCACTGCAGAACAAGATCTTTGAAAGTAAATTGCTCTCACGAAACAGTCATCCTTGCTTTCAGTTAATTCCCCATGTACTGCAAAGTAATTTGGATCACAGTAGACAGACTGCATTGCAGGAAAGGAAGACATCCTTAGTTGTAGGGCTAAGCACCTTCAAATGAGAGGTAGGCTCAGACCTGCCGTAGCAGACAGGCTCTCATGTCTTGTGCGAATTCAACATGGGAAGAGGAACTGGCTTTTCAGTTACATCGTCTGCGTGGGAGAAGTAAATGAGATCAGCCATAATTACTGGAAAACGAGCTCGTCAGATCCAGCCCCAGTGTGCTGGACTTACCATCCTGAACTGACATCATATATGGAAGCACTTATCCTATGGCTTCCTTTGGTTGGTGTTTTTTTTTTCTGGGTTTTTTTTTGTTTGTTTAAACAAGAGTCCCAGTCCTCTTTCCTGGGCATGATAAATGGCTGTGTTATAGCTTCATCTCAGGTCCTTTGCAACATCTGTCTCCCTCTGCCTTACTCCTGAAGTATGGCCACTTCAACCATCTAGACCCTGGTCAATTTTTTTTCTCCGACTTAATTGGATTATTTAAACTCCTTCCATTCCAGAAGGCATACAGAATTGTTAGGATCATTGATCACTAGCAAAGGCACGGACCACACGCAGTTACTTAGCACTGAGCTAAAAAGCCAACATAATTCAAGGCAGGTTTTTCAATGAGCAAACTGAGTAGATGCCTGGAGCAGCAGCACGGCAGGGACAACGTTTCCAGAGCTCCACTGGACAGCAGTGCTGCACTGCCTGGCTCAGCTACGCCAACGTAAGGACAGGGTCAGCAAATCATATGCCGCCCCAAGCAACCGCTGGTGTAACTTCTGCTTTTGCTCTGCTCCCTGGCCTTGCCTAACAATGGGTTTTGACAATTTCATGTGTTTAAGAATTGTGATTCTTGCTTTTCCCAATATCTCACATCTACTGAACTGCCTCTCTCCTTGTAGAATATCTGGAGTGGAGAAGAGGACTGGGAAAAACATGACTGAGGTAAGAGAAGGGAAGCAAAACATTACTTACTTTGAGGAAAATGGGGTAATAACAAAAGAGTTAGACAATTGACACCTGTAATTCTTAGACGTTTCCAATGTACAAGCAAGACACATTCACCTTTCAGTCCCAGCATCTTTTAACATACTCAAAATTGAGCTTATACGGAAAAAGAAGGCAAGAATAACTCTTTACAAAAAATTATATCCGAAAAGTACCATATAAAATGTGAATACTAATCCCAGAGAAAGCCTACATAATCGTGACCATTGAGCATTCATAGAATCATAGAATCATAGAATGGTTAGGGCTGGAAGGGACCTTCAAAGGTCATCTAGTCCAACCCCCCTGCAAGGAACAGCGATATCTCCAACTAGATCAGGTTGCTCAGGGCCTCGTCCAACCTGGCCTTGAACGTCTCCAGGGATGGAGCATCCACCACCTCTCTGGGCAACCTGTTCCAGTGCTCAGTCCATTGATGCGACCAGTCTGGTCAGAGTCAGGCTGCTCTACTAGACATGGCCAAGTCATGGGTGAAGCAGCAATATATCACACAGTATATAATAAATCCATTAACACAGAGGGCTCGGAGGAAGCGTGTATTGGGTTACTCACAGGAAGTGTGAGAATTCCAGGTCCCCTCCCCAGTCCAGAGGTTCGGCTGGAGAACCCGATCAGGTGAAAAACCATTCCAGAAAATGGGCTGTGAGCTTACCAGCAGAACGCCTTTTACACTTACCGAGGGACAAGAGGCAGCATCTTCAAAAACTTGGAAATCTTTCAAACAGCACTGAAAAGAAACGAGCCACTGTGGCAATATCACAGCTAGCCATTGTAGAGCTTAATCCAAACAATATTCATTCAGAACAGGAAAGAGCTAAGTCTATTAGGAGACTGTTAGTGATTTATTTGCTTTTTTTAGAGAGTCATGTAGTGGGTAAAGGCAGCTAATCTTGTTGGACTCCATTAAGGAAGTCTCTTCAGGCTTCAGGCAGCCATGCATCCCCCACCTGGGCTTCAGATGCAACATGACTGGAAATTTCATGTAATGTTCAAGGCCTATTTGCATAGGCATAGAAGCAGACTTGCATTAATAATACCTGTATTAAGAGTGAAAAAAATCCTGATCACGTCGTTAGACGTGCTTCCTGGGCTTTTTTTCTGCATCAGAAATATCTCCTGACCAACTCCTTTATTTCTGTCACATCCATGATGGTTTTAATAACAGTTTTATAATATAGCTGAAGTCAGAGTGAGAAGATCAATTTTTTAATTGATTCTCTTTTTTTTTCCTGAAAGAGAAGAAGGAAGGGTTTTAAATATTTCTAATAGTATCTGACTTCCAGAGATATTACTCTTAAACCTTCAGGGCTTAAGATACAGAAAGGAAACTGGGAAGATTGTAGGCAGGATTTGCATAGGAGAGGTGGTGAAGTCTGGATTCATTTTGTCATCTATTTAAGGAGACCTAGAACCATTTTTTCCGTACTTCTCACAACCTAGGGTTTCAATTGAAAGTGTTTCTTATATCCAAAAAATTACACCTTCAAACAGGTAAGTAGAAGCAACGGAGTTGCAGGACAGATGTGCCCGCTCCTATCGAGATCCTTTCAGGTTTTAGGAAAAGGCTTCTTTTGTGAGAGTTACGGGATTTTCTGAGTTTTGTTTTTCTTTTTCCAGTCAAGAGAGAGCTGGGTTTAGAACATGACAACACACTGTGAGATTTTCAAGGGTAGGATGGCTGTATGCCAACAAGTACATTTCTACCTCTGAAAGATAAAAGTAGGGCTCTTTTTTTGGCCGAGTTGCCCTAACAGGCGAGCTCCCTTAAAAGCCAGAGCCGATTTTAACCGCCCACTCACAACACCGTGCCAGACACCGCCGGGGCCCTGGGAGTCCCCCTCACCATGGGCTGGAAGACAGCTCTGCTCCCGTGCAGCCGCAGGGCCTCGGCCAGGCTGGGGGCTGCAGGGCTGTGCCCTTCCCAGCAAGGCTCCCCCCGACACCGACCCTCAGCTCCCCGCGTGTCTCCCCTGCCACAACACCTGCACCTCGCTGCTCCAGAAAAATGTTTCCTTGATTTGCTTTTTAAAATATTAGCAACCTAAAACAGAGAGCAGAGATACAGGCTCTGGACAGCTTTTGCTGCTGATGTTAATCCAGGTCTGAACACTTACGGGAATCCGGTAACAGATACTCATAATTTATTGGACCATGGCTCTTTGATAGCGTAAAAAAAAAACATTGACCTTTCCTAATAATAAAAAACTGATAAAATCTGTTATCAATTAGATGTCAATGAGAAATCAACATTTACTGATAGTTATGGCGCAGTGGTTTGTCTTTTTTAAAATTATATCAATTTTCTATTAGTAGCATTTAATCAGATCCCACTGAACCTGCTTTTTATTCCACCAACTTTTCAGTGAAATCCAGGCATCCCAACAGTATTTGGGATCCAGTAATGCATAAGCAGCCTCACAGGAACTCAGTTCCCCTCAAAGTCTGGATGAATGAAAAAATGAGTTTGGCAGTATTCAAGAAACACATTCATGAAGTCCTTCGAAATGAGAATTCCAGCATAATTCAGCATGATTGTAAATGCTCTAAAATGTGTAAGCCTAAATGGCAAAGGGAATTGTATACTGTAGTTAGTGATAAATGTTCCGTGCAATATACTGGTTTTAGCTGCCCCACTTACCCAATGCTCAGTGGAATTAAGTAGTTAAATTTATGTGCATAGCACTGAAACTGTAATGCTGAGTGTCAACCTCGGACCTGTTTTTCTCCTAAAGCGTAATAAAAATACCAGTGGAAAAACTGTCCCAAACCTCAGTCTAGTAAAAGGACTGCAAGTCAAGCAGAAAAATGTAAAACATCTCTGGTTTTCCTGACCAACCTGTCACAGCCCAATCTGTTGTGACAGCGCAGGAGGCACAGCCTGAAAGCACGTTGGGGAAGGGGTCACGGCTTAGGCTCCTCTCGTTTTGACAGAGGTGAAAGTCTAGGCACAGAGTGCCTGCCTGCCTGTGCTAACAAGGTGGCTTTTTTGCAAGCCATCAAGGACAGAAGTGGGACACGAAGGGTTTTCTGTCTCCTGGGAGGTCACAAGTTGGCCACTGTCCTTTCTGATCTAGAAGTTCTCTTAATTTCCCATTAAAACTATGGATGTACTTGTTTGTCCATAGGGTCAAAAGGACTGCACTAACCGTAGAGTACAGCTGTCCCTCAGTCCTCAATTTACAATTTCTGAAGTTATGGCGTAGCTGCTTATGATACGGGGATAGGTATAGGAGTAGGCATAAGACTACATAAGACTATATTAGCTGTTATTTCTATGGATAGGTATAAGAATAAGCATAAGACGGCATAAGACTCTGGGAAATACATAGCTCTGTGAAATAGCTCTGTGAATTGCTAGAAGTTATCAAATACTAATCCCTGCTTTGAAACACTAACTACCCGAAAAGAAGGCCGGTAAGAGAGACAAAATAAATGATGGCAAGGTTGTAACTCGTGACCCATAGGGAGAAAAACAGACAAAGAGGAGAGATAAGGACTAACGAGAACTAACATTTGTCTTCAAGCAATAACAAGTAGGAGACAGCCGGGTGTCCACTCAAGGCCAGGGAAACGGTTTGGCTCTACAGGCCCAGCCAAAACAAGAGTTTTAGAGTTTTAGGGAAGAAGTGAAAACACACAGCAAGGAAGACCTATGGCCCTCATCCCAAAGACCCCTGCCCACGACCACCAGGAGGCGTGTCAAGGAGGAGCCTGAGGCGGATCCTGAGGCGGGGGCTATGGAAATGATCTCCAGGGAGAGACTGCCCTTTTGGGGGAGGGGGTGATGGGTGTGTCTGTATAAATACGAGAAAAACTGCTACGGCGGGTGTGCACGTTTGTGGTGGAGCGATCCCCTGTGCACCCAGCGCTGCAATAAACATACCTACTTTACAACTTTCCAAGTTGTGGAGTCTGTTTCTGCACATCACTGACCACTGGTGGTAAAGAGAAATTAAAGAAGGTTCTGTAACTGCTTGTTTATGCATGCAGGTCTGGGCAACCAGCGGCAGCAGACCTCACCTTCCCCAGCCAAAGCGTGGGAATTTGCTGTGTGACCCAAGCAAGCGTCACAGGGAGCCAGTCTGCAGGTGATGTGCAGGTCCCTTCTGCAATGACCACCACAGCTAGGCACATTAGAGGGAGTCTGAAACTCCCACTCTGAAACAGAAAAGGCTCACTGATTTCTGACGTGAAGAAGGAAAGAGCTCCGCCTGTGCTGGTAAGGGTGGAGGGGCCATTCAGATGTTAGCAATCTCTTGTGACAAGACCAGCTGGGGGCAGCTTTTCTTTGCACACTGCTGCCTAGTGCTCCCTTTTTCCAGAAAGGTGCCAGCTTAGCGAGATGAAGTTACACATAAAGCTGGGACCAGTCCTTCATGGTGCTACGATCCCCAGGGGAAAAACTGTGAGAGTGAGTCACTGTTTATGGATTTATTCTGCTTTTTCTGTGGTCTACATTAGATCAAGAGATTATGTTGCTCCTGAGTCAGGGACTTAAGTAGATGAAAGATTGGTGAATGCAAAGGTGAAGTGAGTTGTCCTGGCTATTTTGGGATTTCTGGAACACGAGAGGTTAAGGAGCAGATAGAGTTACTGGTTATATAAAGTGAATATGTATTCTACAGCAATTTAAGGTGGTCATTCTTGCAGGTGTACCAATTTCTCTGCCTCTGTGTTTAAATAAGTGACTTTTCTGACTGCACCTGGGAAAGATCTGGAAGTTCTCTGTAAAACAGTACCAAACAAATACATACATTAGGTATCTTAAACTATATCTGGAGTGCTATTAACTGCAGCTGTATGCAGGGCAAATAGTCATATCATAGAATGGTTTGAGTTGGAAGGGACTTTAAAGATAGTCCCTTAAATAACCTGTTTATCTAATACCACCAATTGACTTGAGTTTGCTCCTGTAGCTGAGGAACTTGCTTGAGCTTCAAGTTAGTGCTTAACAAATGTAATTCAATACAAAGAGACCTCAGTTTTCTTGGGAACGGCATTGTAAAAAAATGGCAGCTGTGTACTGATTACTGTAAGACTTTGTATAAAATGTAGGGAAAAGGAGATACTCCCTTTGCTTAACTGAAGCCCACTGTAATAGAGCCTCATGAGTGTGTTTGTGTGGTTGGGCACTTGGGATGCCTCTAGCCTCAGGCAAGGAGCCTGAGAGATACCAACACATCAAAATGGAGAACGTCTTCCTTTCCCTACTGACTCTCTTTCTTCAGTTTTCTCAGAAAAAGTGACTTCTTAGTTCTGCTGTTGATGTATTCTGCTCTTTGCTCTTACTTCTTCAGCTAGGTCACAGGGATCTCCTTTTTTTTTTTAGGCTTTAAAAAAGAAAGTCTCATAGTATTTTCAAATTATTAAAAAAATCTGTTTGCTCTTGTTTGACTAGGGCAGTCCCAGGATGCCTTTATTTTGCATCCTTAGCTCATATATATGAGAGTGTTTAATTTGTGTATTCCTTCTCAGCCTGAAACTGAAGTTTATGTTGAAGTGCCTGTTGAAGTACCACTGTTTTTTCTGTTTGATAATCTAAATGAGGAGTTGAATCAAAATGTGTGTCAAGAGCTACTGCTTCAAATGGGCCCCAAATTTTTGCAGAGGTATATTAAATTCTTTTCCAATGACTCAGGAAATAAACAGGTTTGAGTGGAATTCAAAATATAAGAAGTATTAGTATTTTAATGTTTTTCTCCCCTCCAGATTTGGAGAAGAAGTTGAAATATTCAATCCACTGAAAAGATTGCCTAAAACTTAAATTTGAGGATAATATACTTTGGATTTTTAATCCTTTATTGAAACAAAAGTACTTGGTTTCAATTTTATATGTTCTTTATTTCTGACCTAAAAAAAAATAATATTGTATGTCTGTGTTGTCTTTCAACATGAAGTTTATTGCAATGGTTTGAATTCCTGAATTTAAATGTGAGATTTCTGATGATTTGCAGCCAAACTGAGACCAGAGGACATTCTGGATAAAATATCAAGTGTTTTACACCGTCAGAGGCCAAATACTTAAACTTTGAGATAGCACAACTTATGTGACAATGTGTTGTGAATGCACCATAATGGACAGGAAAAACTAAATAGCTTTAAAAAAAAAGAAAGGGGGCAGATATAACCGTAGCCGTATTGGAGGGAAGAACAGAGGAGGCTGTCATGTATACGAGCAAAGTGATGAATTTTGAGATGTATCAGGAGTGCAAATGCACCTCCTGAAAGACAAGTTTTCTCTCATTCGTTCTTACTGCCTCTATTTTTTTCTCTTCTTGCCAAGTTTCCACAGGGATGTTTCAGAGTAGCTGTGCATAGTTGAAAAGATTAGAAAAAGTGAGGCAAATTCTGCACTGGCACGCACCTCCACTGATATCAAAGAGATGGCATAGCTCATGTCTCCTGCTTTAAGTCTTTCAAAAAAACAAATAACCAAAAAACCACCACAAACTGAAGAAATGTGTCCGCTGCTTAAAGAAGTGTTACTATTGGTGCCAGAGGGAGAAGGCAAACACTATTCAAAGAAAAAAAGAATGATGAATTTAAAAGACAGCTATGATCTCCTTTGGTCTGACCCGCAATGCTGGTTCTGACCTACCAGCCCAAGTCTTGACCTTGGTGTTCCAGCTGCATCCCTTGCTGAAGGCAGGTCTCATCTTGCACTGCCTTTATACAGCTTTTCTTTAAGCCCTTTGCATAAGGGAGGCCCTTAGACACAAAAAGCTTTTGGGGGCCTTTAGCAAATCCTCTAGTCCCATTGCAGTCACTCACCTAGTTACAGCTAAGCCTTTGAGGATGTCCTGGTGCAGTGGGGTCACAGGAATTATGGATTTCCATCAGGAAGGGCAGCCCCTCCTTCGAACTGAAAATGTTTCAGTGAGCAAACTTGTTTTTCATTTTGCATTTGACATTGTTTCTGAATACTAGGAATGTGGGTGGTACTTTCACAGCAACAGTCTCAGGAAAAGTAAATATGTATGTCAAATACCATATGTCGTTCTGCCAATAATATTTTGGATATGAATATCTACCTAACTGTTTTGGCAACAATTCTGGTTTGACCATACCCAAAACACTTTCCCAAAGCATGATTATATTTTTGTTTAGGTTTTACCTTAATAGAAATTCTTGGTGACGAGCATACCTGCATACTATTTTAGGTAATGCCATTAGATGTAGCAGTGACAAGATAGGAAGCATGAAATATCCTAAGGCAAATAGATTTGTATGTTCTTTTTCAGACTGGATGATTATGTTGCACTCTCTAAAGACATTTTAGATCAGTAAGAATGTCTCCTCAGGGAATCATAGTGATAACTACTTTTGACAAGTAGTAATAACAGAAGTTTAGTCTGACCATGAAATGAAAGACTCATGCTGAAGCCAGGATTACTGGTAGTGGACTGCAGGGGCACTGTAATTGCACACTGCTTGCTTTAGTGATGGCATGTCTGCCTTCAATCCTTCTATACTTGTGAATTCAGAGTCGCCTGTTTCATACTATCAAGCAAAAAGCGTGATATTGATTTGAAGGGATCAATGGTAAGAAGCATGGTTTTAACTTATTAGTAAGATCAATTCCTTCCACGGAAAACCACTGTATTTTCTGTTACAGTTCTAGATACAGGGAAAATTCTCAATTTCTTGATGACTTTATTGATTGACATCACTCTTAGCTAATTAGAAACAACTTACTGATCCTTTCAGTAACCCAGTTAGGTGGCAAGATCCTCCAGGTAGGTGTATCACAATACTCTTGAGCGAACATTTGCCATGATCACGACTCTTCCTTAGCTCTTCCTTGTTGCTGTTGCTTTACTGAACCATCGAAGGCTATCGTTGTTACATATTGACACAGAGCTACAGAATGGTTGATAAATCTATATTTGAGTTGCGTTTAAAATCAATATTATAGCAGTTACCATCTCAAATCAATATTTACCAAGTTGCTAGCTCCCAGTGCCTGACGCACCGTAATTATTCTTCTTCTCACACAGAACATGGGGACCCTAATCCCAACACTCACTGAAGTCAAGAGAGACTCTCATTGATCTCAGGCTTTGGATCAACCCTTGCTTGCTTTTATTTACTCATATTTGTCATAGGATTGTACAAAAAATTGCACACAACAGAAGGCCTGTTTACTCAGTCTCTACATCTTTTCTTATGCATGTACTATGAGCTTCTGCTATTATTAAAAAGGGCATCAAGATGCTGACTTGTCACTGTTGGATTTTGGGACTATTTTGGTAGTGTTATACAGACAGCGCCTGCTTAATACAGATAAAAAAAACATTTGCTTTGAAAATAATCCATAAGTTTTGATGATACAGCTCATCAGAAACAACACATTTGAGACAGATCAAGTAAGACTAATTATCAAAATAGACTTGTGTAATCATCTATGCTTCCATGTTTTAATTGAACAGTAGGATCTTTCTTTTAAAAACTGTGTTAATTGGGGTCTGCTCATGGGAAGGAGTGACTAATTGAACTGGCATGAGCCTGATAGCAGGTTTTTCATTAAAATGTTAACTTTTAAAATCAGTGTTACACTGCAAATATTGTCTTTCTTTCAATTGGACTAGTCTACCTGGCACATGCCAGCTCAATTAGTAGCTTGCTTTCATGAGAAGACCCCAATTAACACACACTTTTCTTAAAGAAGTATTCCACAATTTAAATTAGCACATTTACATTAGAAGTAATTATACTGGTTTTGGTTGTTAGTTGTTCCTAATTTTTATGATGATTAAATATACTTTAATGGAAAATGACATTTGTTGATTAATTACTCAAGTCCTATTGGATGTTTGTAGAAAATATTCAAATATGAAAGAGAAACGAAGTTAAGAATAAAATTTAGCAATACATAGGTATACAATGTGAAGTTTCTGTCATTCTTTATACATAATTTCCACACACATTATGCTACTATCTGGTTACCTCTACAATGAATTAGACAAATTTTTAATGAATTGTTTCTGTATATTTGTCCTGGCTATGTATGACCTTTGAAGCAGAACCATGTGAGGTAGCAACTAATTAGGACACTTTAGCTGTAAGATAGGTGAGCCCATTATCTTCTGTGAGTGCAAATATATGAAAAGGCATCCTTGCCATAATACAGGTGTAATGATGAAGGTCTAATCCAGAACTTCATATTCAGAGAAAGAACAGGAAGGCAATGACCTGGAACTAACAAAAGCATCTAAGCTCAACCCTCCTGTCCATGAAGGAGACTGCTCTGAGGTGATTGTTCAGGGGACTATGGAAATGGCCTTCAAGCTCTCTAAGCATATGTTTAAGAAATACATAAATAGTCTGTAGTGCAGACTCTGTACTGTCATTGACTTCACATGTGACATGAAGTAAACCATGCTTAAAATTTTGCTATATGTGAGCAATATTGGAGCTGTATAACAGTTTTGGTTTTGCTTTAGAATAGAGAGAAAAGAAGTTTCAGGTGAAAATGACTGTGTTACTGTAATCCATACGAACTACATGAAAGATATTTTACAGTTTGCATTTAAATTTGGAGGGAATCGTTAAATTTCATCTAGTATCTGTATGATGAGAGTCATTAAATCTTCTTACAACTCTGTAACTTGTCTTTAAGTTATAACTTGTGGTTAGCCTAAGCATTCATTCCCAAAAGGCATCTGGTCTTCAAGGGATACAATCTACCATTTTGCTTAAAAGTGTGTTGCAATTATTAATTGCTCTCATTGCTACAAAACTGCCTAATTATCCACCTGGACTTTGTATGACTTCAGTTTTCTGCTTCTGAATCTTGCTAATCTTTTTTTTTTTTTTTTTTTTTAATACACACCCCTCTACAACTCCCATCCCAACTATTTAAAAATTAAACAACAAACCAACCAACCACCAAACCGACTTTGCTTTTCAGTACTGGTTATTTTTGCTTTTTGAAGAGACAATACAGTCTCAATGTTCTTTTAAAAATGTCAGTATCCTAGTGTCTCTTCGCTTAGCTAACAGGAATGTCTCAGATAAACATTGTTATTGAGAGCCCCTTCTGTTATAGCTCTATGTCTTCAACCACTGAGGTGTTCTTATTTCAAGTGTATATATGCAGTATAGTCACAGTCCTGCACGAGTCAATCGTCTTCTAAAAAGAGCATTCTCCAGAGTTCTTATATGTCTGATATTTGGGATCTTTTTCTTTTTTTTTTTTTAATTAAAAACCCTACTACCTTGTCGTCATAATATTCCTACCTATGCTCTTATAATTAGCTTACATAAAGTGTAAGGTTTGCCAAAAATCAGTTGAAAGATGATGAGAAAGGTTTGGTGGGGGTAAATGCAATCAGATTATGGTTAAATGTGGCTTTATTTTTCTTAACTCTGCTCTATGTAATGGATGTGCAAAACAAGAGAATGCTTTTTCCAAGTGAAGTGTCTGTTAGAAACAGGCATCTGTGCCGTGTAGTACATCATTTGACAGGAAGCCTTGCTTCAGAAATAATGCAATCCTCAGGAGACTTGTCCAGCAAAAGTATCATCCAAGGTCACTGTGATTCTACCTGTGTGGCAGCTGCTTGGAGCTAAGCCTTCAGAGGAAAGCTGCAGGGTCACAGGAGAGTTATGTTGCCTGTAAAAAGCAGGATAACATCTCACTTAAAAATAAATAAAAAAAATGTCTAGCACAAGGTAAATATATGTAACGGCAGTGGAGAAATTAAAAGCCAAACGAACAGAGTCCCTTCCCAAAGAAATAACCACCCACTTCCGGAAATAAACAGAAATAACTCTGGGCTATACAGGGTAAATAATGAAACTAGAACAGTTTATTCAAAGGGGTATGGGATATGTTCTGCAGTTTTATGTGTCTGTATGTGACCAGACGTGGTGTTAACAAATGGCATACAAATGATGGAGAATCAAATGGAAGGGCTTCCAGAGCCACAGGTGCATATCTGAGTCAAATTATTATCCATTAGATGGTAGTAGTGACCCCATTAATACAGTGCCAAAAGCATCTTAACTCCTTTAGAGACAACAAATAAACTGCAGAGCCTATGCTCAAAGATCCCGTGGGGGTCAGCTCAGGTGAACCTTTAAAACAAAGTAAGCTTTTTAGGCAAAGGGGAGAAGCAGGAATCCAGCATGGTAGGGAAGCCCATTTTGCAGAGTGCTTTTTCTTTTGAGAAAGTATCTAGGCATTTCTTCTACTGTGCTCTCACCTGCTGCTCAGGAGAGACTCACTCCTATGTTTACTCAGCCAGCAGCTGAGTGTGCTTGGGGGGGTCTAGTGTTAGATATCTAATTTTTGTGCCTTCATGGGTAAGAAAAGAGTACGCACAGAAAAAGAGGGAAAATGATAGTTAAAGACAGTGTTACTGAAGGAAGCGGTTGTGCATGTTGTAAAGAGGAGGTTCCTGCTCTCAGCAGAGTGATAATTAAGTGTGTCACTGAGGGGGAAATGGTGCTGACTCTCAGAGCTCTGTGCACCTGAGACACACCGAGAGAAGTTTTGTGCAACATCATCCAAGTTTCTTAAATTCACTAGTTTCTTTTCCCTTGTGTGCTTTGTGCTGTCTATTAACAGCAGAAATAATTTTGCACTTTGAGAAATGACAAAATTAAAACTTACACCCTGCCTTCTCTTTCTTTAGGAGCAATTTGGTTTTGCAAGTGCAAATATTATCCTATGTTTTAAGTTGCAGCTTATTAGTCTACTGGAAAATAAATGCATTGTCAACGGATGATGAGCCTAAGCAAGAAAGATTTAAATTCAGTTGGAAATGTGAGGAGTTTATACATGAGTGTGTGTGTTGGCAAGCAGCTATATAGTTTCATCACTGAAGGTGAATTTGTGGCTGAAAACAGCCCAGACACAATCTACTACCCAGTAATAGGCTTTAACAAGGACACAGCTTGGATGACTGATGAGGTCTTTTCCCATCTGTATAATCTGTGATTCTATTAAAAAAAAAATCCTTTGTTCAATTAGATGATAAATTAAGAAATGAATGCCAATACCATCTTTTAAAGACCATAAGCAGAGAAAAGGAGGAATAGTTATGACATTAACAATGATCTTAATAATGTTTTGCTCTGGTATTAAATATTTTAATCTCTATCTCAGCCTAATTAGTTGATTACGATTCACTTGGTATCAGAATCATTGAAAAGTTTTAGTGAGGAGGAAAAGGTAAAACTAAAATCATTTAAAAATCATTTAACTAAAACTAAAACTAAAATCATTTAAAAATCATTTAACTAAAACTAAAATTTGATGCTTTTAAACTTTCTATTGAGGATAAGGAATGCTGCAACATATCTTTTTTATTCTGACTTCATGTATAAAAATTCTACTGCTCTTTGGACATATCCAAAGCCATGTGAAAGCCAAAGGTGGGGAGGAGTCCTCTCAAAAAAGACTGAACAAATTTTTTTGTCACTGATTAAGATTGGTCTTCGGTAATCTTAAAGTACCCAGAGAGCAGCAAAAATATGAGATGTGTAACCATAGTCCTTGGAGACAAAGCCCAATAACCCCCTGTGATCTTTTTCAAAAGACATTTGCATATGTTTTGTTTTCCAGTTTAAGTTACATCTCCCCACAGAACATGACTGTAGTCCCCCAAAGTCATAATGGTTTGAGAACTCTACCTTGAGTAGGGAGCAATATTTCGTCCTAATAATGTCAACAGCTGTCTTCTAACATTTAACCATTAATAAGGAGGAGGGGTGGGGAGAGGGGTAGAAAGGAGCCGCACAGATATAGGCAAGAAATGCAGTGTGACCATCGGGCAATCCATTAGATAGCCATAATGCTCACAGCTGGAAATTTTTTTGAGATGGCATTTGATATCATTATTGTTAGCCTTCATATAATGCAATATTTATTACAGGAAGGGAAGAAGGAAGTATTTTTAGCTGCATCTTGAGTAACTTATCTCCATGGCAACCCCTTACTTGCCTGCACTGTTGCTGCTATATAGAATGTTGTCACATTAATAATAAATGGAACGCATCTAACACATTTGGCTGCCGGTTGGCTTCCAGCCACATATTTCTCTTGTTCTAGTTGAAGGGTTTGCGAAGCTTAGGGTCCGTAAGCAAATTTCATTCATTTTGTTTCTTAGAGAAAATTGCCTTGGATTATACTAAAGCACTCAGGAGGTTTCATCAATGTATGCATTGTGTTTGTTGGGTTGGATTTTTTTGTTTGCTTTTCTTTCTAGTTCCACTTTAAAATGCCAAGGAAATCCGTGAACAAATACAATTAGAAAAGCTAGAAACCCAGCAGCTGTGGAGTAATTTTATTTGACTTACATTTGTATGGATAAGAAAATGGCATTTTAAAAAATTGCTTATGAGAAGCCCCTGTGACATTTTTTTGAAGAACAATGCTTTCCTTAATGGAAACTTAAAGCAAGCAGGTCTCCAAGTATGATCCTAAACTTGCTGATCATTTCCACGTGCATATGAAAAAAGTAGCTGCAAGCAGTCAGCCCTAGTTTAGTGATCTAAATATATGAATTTCAAATTTGGCAAATGCTTCTCATAAACGTGAAAAAATAGACAAAAAAATAATAGATGTTTTTTTCTATAGATTCTGACATTAGTGAACAATACAGTGCAACTGGCTTTTAAGCTTGTATGTTGAATCTTAAATATTACCTGCTTGGCATGAGAGAAACCATTTGGAATCTGTTGAAATGGCACTACATAAGTACTTACACAAATATTATATACTCATATTGCTGTCCCAAAACCTGGGTTTCATTCACCTGGTGTGCAATGCACCAATCCACACACAAAGTGGAAGCATTTTCTTTTATTACATATATATGTACATATGGGTGCCTGTCCCAAGACAGTACACTGAAGTTCCAAATCAAAATTATTTATACACAAAATATTAACATATTCATTATTCTAGCACATATTCTTTATTATTGGCTGAAATGATTGGTTAAAATTTCTTCACCTACGATGCCAATTAGAATACATGCTCAGTTACCTACTTCTATTGTTCTCTTTTATGGAATCGTAGAATGGTTTGGGTTGGAAGGAAGCTCAAAGATCATCTAGTTCCAACCTCCCCGGCTGTGAACAGGGACACCCTCCACTACACCAGGTTGCTTTGAGTAGGTGGTATAATTTGGATAGGTGGTCAATGAGTTGGTGGTTGTGATCTTCCCGTCAGAGCTACCTTTCCTTTACCTTGGCAGTTCCAGGCTGTTCTTTCTGGTTTGCTGACCACACTTGTTATTTATCACTCATGGAAACATTGTATATCAAATAAATCACATTGTTCAGTACAAACCACATTGCCAGGTGGTCTGCTATTCACTTTATAGTCTGTGTAAATCATTAACTTGTTCTAAATGATGGGACTTTACAGATGTTGAATTAACAGCACTGGTTGTTAAGAAAAATTTTAATTATTTTGATTTCAGTGTAACAATATCTGAA
The DNA here is from genome assembly GCF_009769465.1 of Tauraco erythrolophus. Taxonomy (NCBI): domain Eukaryota; kingdom Metazoa; phylum Chordata; class Aves; order Musophagiformes; family Musophagidae; genus Tauraco; species Tauraco erythrolophus. The sequence goes on along the minus strand of NC_141472.1, from coordinate 10,769,678 downwards.
TGCCTTAGTCTACATTTCTTTTGCTCATTTTCTCTCTTCTCAACCCTTTACTTATTTCCAAAATCTGCAAAAAAATAAAAGGAAGAGAAGAAAAAAATATTAAATAAAACTGTGTTTGTATTTTATCACATGACGATGTGATCTTTCTGTAGTCTACTGTCAGTTTATTTAGCATCTCAAATGAAACACATATGCCCATAGGAATAATTCACTTAGGAATCTTTATTTGTGGAAAGCCTATTACATTTCAGTTTACGTAATAATTATACCTTGCCAGTGACAACTAACTGGTCTAGGATCATATATTTATTGCTGCAATTTCCATCTATCCTCCTTTTCAACTCCAAGACGTAAGAGGAAAAAAAAAAAAAGCCAACTCTTTCATTTGCTTGTTCAGCTTTTCAAAACAACTATTCTACTGTAAGCTTGTAAAGTAGCATTGAAAACGTAGAGAACATTGTGTAACAATTATTAGGTCCTTATATGGGAACTTCATTCACAAGTATGGTTTTGCTACCTGCAGAATTTATAAATAAAGGAAAAGAACAGTTCATGTTAATTCTCAAGTACTGCCCAGTACCCCAGAATTTCTAAAAGTCTGATTCAAAATATTTAGTAGCAATCTCTGGGAACATTGTTACTGGCCTCTGAGCTTTGACTCAATCTCTGCTTCCTGATGTCAAATGTTTGTAAAAAGTTTTTACCCCAAAAGGCGCTTTTTTTTTTTTGTAAAATATTAAAAACTAGCAGCGTTTCCCTCATTTGTATCTAAACACACATACAAAGAGTAAGTTTATTCAAGAAAAAAAACTAGTAGCATTTTCTTTAAAGGACATTAAACACTGCTGAAACTCAAAGTCAGTAAACAATCTAGCATTGTAACTATTTTTTGAGAGCTCTACTTTTAACAAGTAAGAGCTAATTTGGGATGAGTTGTATTGAGCTCGTGGTGTTGTGGCAGCACTGCCTGTCAAAGTGAGAGAAACCCGCTGTGTGTACGCAGGACTCATTGCTTCTCAACCGTGTGTGGGCCCTGTTTAATATAAAGCCCCATTCCTGGGATTTCAGGTGTTCATACTTAAATATCTTGAACTGGAACTCACTTGACATGTGCTGAAAGGCCAAGAGATGAATGAATGTGGGGAAAGATGATTTTTTCCCTGTTGTAACAGGTCACTTTGCAGGATAGGTGTGCTTCTGGACTTTAAATGAGAGACTTTGGGCCAAGCACTGTAGTGGGTGAAAGAAGCAGACAAAAATCTTGCAGAATGTTCATCTCTCCTGAGCAGCTGGAATGCAGACTTCTGAGTCGCTACATTTAGCATAGCAGAAAGGCATGTTATTAATTAGGGAAATTTTCTGAAGTGCTATGCAGATGAAACTTACACATATAATTGCTATTAAGGTGATTACACTTTAATTCATGGTTCATCTCTGCTTGAGACAAATCTACAGTCAAAAAAAAATGTTTCTATAATGAATCTGTAAGGGATAGATTTCAAAATGAATCAGGATTCTCTCATCTAAGACTTAGTGAATTAAAATATATATATATATAGTGGCAATTGCTGTATTTAAGGTTCATGTTTGTGATACTTAATGAAAAGTACAGAAATTTTAAGGAAAATAGCGGGCTGCTGAGGCCTCATCTTGTAAGAGTTTTGTACCTGACTTTAGTGAAGTGGGAAGCCAGTCCTTGGAAAACAGGCGGTCTGACCTTGGTATGCAATTCTTGACACAGGACCTGTTTCCCTCTCACTTCTACCACTTCCCCTCAGCTCGTATGGATGTACATTCTTTATACTTGGTTTGAAACCAGTTACAGTGAATAGCTGTGTTGTGGAGTTCACTGTTTGACTACTATGAATGAGGGCAAAAAATACATGTATCTTATTTTGACTGTTTTATGAAATATTTGATATTCAACTTTACCCTTTCTGAGAATTCTAGGTGTTTAAAGAACTTGCAGTGTAGCTGTTCCTTTCATCTATGATGCTATATATTTCTCTGATTTTTACTTGCTGCTTCTTTCCTCTTGAATGTATGACTTAGCTAAAAATGCTGACTGAAAGTCAGAACCTCAACATAAACACAGGAGCTATAAACCTGAGATTACCATGCCTCTTGCACCAAGTAAGTCCTCTGATGTCCAAGTAATACTGCAGGTCTGGAGAAATAATGTCACAGGTACTTCCTACAATACCTGCATTCCCATCCTTTCTTAGACGTGCAAACATGGTACTATGGAGTAAGTTAAACCCTGAAGACCACCCTGAGCCTTTCCAGGCTTTAGTTCTCTCTTGCTCATCGGTCTTATTTGAGAGCAAGACCTGAATGAGCAGCATCATTATTTTAACACTATTTCGCTAAATATGTTTTTCCATTCGCTCAAGGGCACAATTTTTACTCTTTTTAATTTTATTTTTGGAATTACTTTTAATCAGAAGTCTAATGAGCTACTTTAGATTCAGCAGGAAGAGCCAACTCTGCCTCAGAAATGGTCATTAATTTGAAAACTTGGAGAGGGCTCCAAACTTGCCTTTGTGTGATCTCCCATTTCCTGTGGTGTCTTCCAGCACAAACTTAATCCCTGTAAAAACTAAACCAGTACAAGAGACACATGCATTCTTTGTGATGAGATAAGCATCCTCAAGCTCTTCACAACTGTATTTATTTTTCACCTGCTCATTTACTGTACACCTGTCCCAGGCTGGCACCACTCTTGGCTGCGGTACGAATGATTCTCAGTTTCAAAGCCAGATTTGCTCTTACAATTATTTCACTGGCACATATTAAAAACTGTTTCCTGTACTCAGCAAAATGCAGCTAAATAAAGAGTCCAGGTGTGCCATGTTTATCAGCCTTTCTACAGTGTAATGCTAATCTTTGCTCTAAATAAGTAGCTTTAACAGACTGTAATAACCACCTCTTGGCTAGCATGCCCTGGGCAAGAAACAGAAGATACTCCAGTCCTCTGAACACAGATTTCAAGGTGGATCTAGAAGTAGTTTGTGGCATGTGTGGATGTAGTTGGAATAATGATGCATGGGGAGTACGCACATGCTACAGACAAACGCTTCCACTGGAGTGGCATAGCAGCTTGTCATTAAGAGGTGGAGGTCCAGTCAGACCCACGTGGGAGATCGGGTTCAGGCTGTGGTTAAAAATAAACCAAAATACAAATAATCAACAAAATCCTATCCCCAAAGCAAGCAACAGAAACAAACCCTTCCATCCCCCTGCCCTCCCCCCCCAAAAAAACCAAACCAAAAAAACAAAACAAAAAAAAAGAACAGGCTTTGCAGCTGCTAATACAGCAAGAGTTAGGGATTTTTTTGTGTATTACATCTATGTATTATACTAAACTGATCATTCCAATATTTTATCTCACTCCCTTTCCCTCTGCATATGTTTTGGTACGTCTGTGTACACATATTTATGTATATTACACTTCATAAAAATATATAATTAATAATTATGAGTTGATTAATGGTCAATTCATGTTTTAATGAAGAGTTGCAAATCCATATAAATATGGATTTTGAATATTTTATTAACTTCCAGTGCGTACTGATACATCTAGACTTTTAAAAATTTGAATGGCTGATAGATGCACAACAACTTTAAACAGAAATATGTGACAGATACAAGTGCATACCCTTGGCAGATGAAAACAAGTGCATCTAGAATGTCTTAACACTGACAACAAGTTGTCATGTCCTAGTGAAAGTACAATTCTGCACTAAGATACTTGTTCAGGTATGAGCTAGGAAAAGCCCTTAGCTACATGATTAACTGCAAGGATGTGGTTACAGCTTTTGTGGGACTACTCATATTACTAAAATGATATTTTTGCATTTTACTGTAATTATTGTACTCTGACTGGGCATTTACATCCTATCTAAGTCAAGGATAGTTACACAGATGCTGAAGGAGTCAGTGAGTGTTTTCCTGCAGCAGTTTACCCAGACAGTGTAACAAAACTGTGTAAGTCAGACTTCAATCTTAATTCATTCCAGATGTTAGTTTCCTCTGTCATTGCAAGATTTCTTCTTTTCATTTTTGTTTGTCTGTAGAATATATAGTGACAAATAGATACAGTAATATTTAAATGCTCTAAAGAAAAAACAAAGGAAATAAGTGTATACTCATCTGAGTGAATACTGGTTCATTTGAACATGTGCTATAACCAATGTACTTGTTAATTATCCTTTTCTTCATCTTGAACTGCATGACTAAGAGGAACACCAAGCAAAGGCCGAGATTTGTGTTGCTTGCTTTCCAAAAGACTTAGCGAACTGAAGCTGCCTCTTCATGCTTTGATATGACTTTAAAAATCCAGATATTTCCTTGTGCTTGCTATTAGTTTGATTTACAAGAGCCTTTCAAACAGATTGTTTGTCTAGACTTATTTCTTCAACTCCAGCTTAAATTATGAAAATTTAGTTTACCCATTTTGTCTAGTATTTTCTGTATGCTTGCTTCCAGTCGTTCTCTGATATATTCACTGCAAAGAATGTACTGCAGGTGGGAATGTCCCCAGTTTCATCAACTTCTCTTCTATAAGCAATGAGAAGCACCTCAAAGGAGTCTTGTCTCTATTATCTTAAAAACATATTTCATGATCAAATAAGTCTTCCTGTGGAACAATGAGCATGCGCACTCTCACTTGCTCTTGTCTTTGTTAACACGAACCAGAATTTAGGTGATAAGGTCAATTCTCTCTGCAGGCAGATCTGCCGTTTCAAATTTAACCTTCCCTCTTCAGAGCCCCACAGCAGTCAATATCTGGATTCCTAGAGTGCCTAGGGCACACTGCTTGGTAAGATTGGTGCTCTCACCAGCTCAAGGTGGGGAGCCCCAGAGCTACAAAGGCCCTGGTTGCTATTGCAGAGGCAGCCCTCAGGCCCTCTCCTAGAATATGCCTCCTATTTTGAGGTCTCCTTTTAATGTCACTCTTTCCCTCCCCATCCCAGTACATAATAAATTCCTAATTCACCATCATATCTCTTACGGAAAAACTGGTTTGGTCAAATTGACAAACTATTAATTATTCAGACTTCTTTATAAGTACTATAAATCCTCAAGATATGAATATGCTTGTCTGGTAGAGACATAGACAGAAGTCAGCCAATTCTTTAACTGACTTTTCTTAACCTTGGCTTGACCTGGTGAATATCAGCAAGGTCTGTATTACCTCTCCCACCCTTTCACAGCAACACTGAACAAATTTTTCCTGTGGTAGTTTTTGTTGAACTTTCCACTGTGAATGGTTCTGTATGGCATGACTGTCTTCAATATAGAGTGCACAAATTGTGTCATCGAGGACACAGCAGTACAGAAGCAATTAAAAGAACAAACATGGAATAATTGGACAATTTAGTTTATGTTCTTAAAAGGCTACAAATGAAGCAACTATGACGCACAGTCAGAGTTTCTAAGGATAAACATTCATAGGCTATTTCCATGGTTACAGCTTTCACATGTATGCTAGAAAAGTAAATCCCCACCTAAACACAGCATTTAGGAAGAGGTATTTATCCTCTGCTTTTGCTTTATTCTTGCATTGTACAGCTTTGTTACCATTGCTATTTTATTGAATTCCACCACACATGCTTTTTATGAATGAGAGTCTTCATAGAATCTAGTGGCCTCCACAGAAGATAAACCAGACAGACTCACCTCTGCTACACTTATCTGTGTACATGTTCTCAATATCATTCTTGTTCCTTGTGTCACATTCTGTTTTCACGTTGCAGTCCTCAGGATGTTGAGGATGGCCACAGATTTCTCCAACACACTTGACAGACTGTTGAAGGGAAATACAGTTGTGGCTCATTGGTTAAGTACTCCAAGAAAGACATTTGGCTGTTTTTCAGATGACACTGTATAATTACAACCACATCAGTAAAAGAAGGTCAGATCTATCTTTCACCCAGGCTTTATTATGATGGAAAGACTTTGGAATATCATTCATGTGGATGCAACACCCAGTTATTGATCTGGCACTGTTCCATATCAAATGACAACAATTCTCTGCCTCGTGATCTCTGTCAACAGTGGCATTTGTATCTCTGTTAATACTTCTTTCATTCTTAGAAAGTTGAAGGAAAGGAAGAAGTATATTCTCTCATTTCTAAATGCATCCATCAAGCATGTTCTCTGTTTTTGCCACTCTCAAAGATAAGAGGCACGTATGTGGTCATACGTACTTGAAGTGCAATAGCATGCCCTTGCTTGGGGTACGTGTGGTGATAAACTATAGGGGATACAAATGACTTCCCTACTTTATTTGAGGTTTATTGCAACTGAAATCTTATGGTCAAGGTTTTCAAAAGTATTTAGTGTTTCTAGAGGGTGTAGCTTGACAAAGATTATAAATGGTTCATTTCAGTGAGCCGGATCAAGTTTCTTAAAAAGCTTGACTTTGACTGCATCTTATTCATGATATTCCAAATGCCGCCAAAATACTTCAAAATATTGGTGTTCTCTATAGTTTTGGATTAATGTATTGTTAGCATAGTTACAACACAGCTTTTCTGGAAGTATAAACTTGCATAAACTTTCCAGAAATTTCAGTGCTAAGAACTCCAAATGGTTAGCACTATTTGATTTCTTGTGTGGGTTGTTTTATCATATTATTCTGGAAGTAGTTCTATGGGTGGTGTGGTAGGAGGATGTTTTGGAAAGAAAAAGAGCTGAAAGTTTTCACTAATCTATTTATAGTATTCATTAATTGATTTTATTCTTGTGGTTACCCTCCCATTAAAATCCATTTGAAACTAGAGTGTTCTTGTCTATTAAGCTACTCACCAATGGTTTTAAATTACTTTGATAGTTTAAGAGAAAAATTACGCTTATTTCTAGTGTGACTTATTGTTAAGAAATTTAGCATTCACTTTTTCCTTAGTCTGTAATAGTATTTCTAGTTTTGCAGAGATTCTGAACTAATTCTGAATAAGACAAGTTGGTTAGAATCAAAATTCGCTCTTGCTATCAATCTCAAACAGTTTTTGGCACTCTAAACAAACCACTAGCGCTTAGCTTGTCCTGCCCGGTGTGCAAGTTCATAATTGTTATGTAAAGACAACTGAAAAAAAGGTGTTCAGGTGGACAGGAAGTAGTATAAATTGTACAAAATTAATGGATGTGCAGTATTACATAAGAATATGCTCTCTGCATTTGAGCACATGGGAACAGAGAAGTGGCAGGTTATGGTGCCTTACCTTGTTCTCCTCAAGCTCCTGTGGCCCTGCTGCTGAATTGCAGCACCCCACAAGCCCTGCGTGCTGGTGGATGGCCCAGCACAGAAATACTCCAGCACAGAAGATGGCCTCTTATCCCTGGTGCTGGTGATTCCACTTGGCAGCAGGTTATCTCGATGTTGCACGTGGTTTAGCTTCTGTTTTGCCTCTTACATCTGCCCCCAACAAAATTCCTTTTCTACTTAGCAGTTGAATTTGAGTCTGAAAAGTATCTTCAATGTCCTTTAATGAAATATCTTTTTATTAAGATATCAAGAGAAAGAAATGGTTAAGAGCACTTTTCATGATGGTATAAATTCACACATTATTCATGCTTCATTGGACTTATTCTGCAAGATCAGCATAAAGCCATCTGGAAGAATGTGTACCTTTAGCATACTGATAATGTTCAATAACTAGATAATAACATTGGTGACATTTGTGAAGCCTGAGAGACTTAGACCTCTTCGCGTTGACATTAATAGAAATGAGACATCTCTATTTCTTAGGTGATAGCGGTTCAATGACCTTTTTCTTCTTTCTCAGGCTTACATTGTTTTTGCACACTCTTTGTAGCCATTGTAAGGAAACAGCAAAATACTTGATTTTTCTACTCTTTTCTCATGTTTGTCTTAAAATTGTCTTTCCCTTTTAAATGGCTGTCAGAAAGGGCTTCTTCATAGACTTTTATCTTGAGTAGCTAAATATTTTGGGTATTTGAGAGTCGGTTTCTAATTAGAGCTGACCAAAGAAGTGGCACCGGCATCTGGAAGCGAGGGGGTTGTAATGGTTATTTATCCCTGCCTTGCAAAACTGCAAAAAAAAACTTTGCAAAAAAATTGCAAAACGTGTATTCATGTGACAATACACTGCTAATGGAAGTCAGCAGAATTGGCCTTAGGCTTCTCTGCAAACTTTTCTCTTAATCTGGGAGTACTCCTATGTACTGCAAAAGGCTATTTATATTTCATTTTTCGCTATAAAGGAAGGTAGAAGGTTGACAGCAATGCACTACTATTTTGTAGTAATTGATCTTTTCCAGAGCACTTAGGCTTTTTCTGAAGATCTCTCATGTGATTCTTTACCTTGTTATTGCTATAGGTACCTTTTGCTGTTGTTTTCAGAGAAGTGGGGATCAAGGTATCATGTTTTTAACCTCAAAATTACCTTTATTCTGCATTTATTCTGATACTCAATGTAACATTAATGGAAGTACCCTTCTGGCAGGGTGAGCCACATTATCAGTAAATGTGTAATTGACTTCTGTACCAAGTCTGAGGGAACAAAGGGAACTTGGAGATCAAGAGCCTTGTGCCTGCCTGCCAGAGCAATGCAATCATTCTCAGTGTCTGTCTGTGCTCGTTGCTTATGCAACGTAGTGCTGTGTGTAGTTATCTCTTGAGGGCTAGTAGTAGTGATCGTAGTTGAGTCAGTATAAGTGGTAAAAAACAGTGCAATTGTACCTCATACTATTAATTAGCCTACCTGCATATCTACCAAAAAAAAAAAAAAAAAAAGGCAAGGAAAGATACTTTAATACTCAGTATTGTAGATGTGCATAAGCATGAGCTTGAAAGGCAGGGAATGGGAAAAAAGAGGAGAAAGTTGAAAGTTCAGTATGTTGCAACTAGTGTCAGATACTAGAACTGAGGAAGGACTGTGAAGTCAAAACTAAAACACTTTAAGTTTTGCATTAAGTCATTCTTATTTATTGAGGAGAAAATGTTTCTTGGTTTTCCTTGTTGTGAGGAAAAACTTTTGTTTTAAAACTGTATTGGCAAAGCAGTTCAAGAAAGTGTTGTATGAATATAGTGACTCCAAAAGGATGTTATTGACACTTTTAAATAGGAAGTTCTCAATTGTTCAGATATTTTAAAGATTTAAATTACTGGGACTTCATAACTTTAAATCCAAGTTATGATCTCTCATATTACAAATCAAAAGACAGAAGGGAAAAATTCAACTTTTACATAGTATTATTTATCATGACAAATTATCTGCAGCGAAGAACATAACATCCTGGCAAAGCTTCAAGATTACCCAGAGGAGAGGCAGTGGACAGGCTGTCCAGCCAAAGTAATTTCAGAAACAATTCCACACCTTATTTATCCCTAGTGCAGAGCAGGAAAGCTGTGAAACCCTCTAGAGCAGTCTCTTTGTGCATTCGTTTAACCTACTGACCTTAACTCTCACCCTCCCTGACAGTCTCGTGTTTCTCCATGGGGGGGAAAGGATTTCTATGCAACTCTAAGTGCTATGGTTTAGAGTTTCTCTATTAGAGATGAATTCTTTCACAGCTCTTGAGCAAAGATAGTGACTACCACAAGTGTAAGCAGGTGGCTGCCGTAACACCCTGTCCCTGTCTCCCCCAGCAAGCACAGATACCTGCTGGAGTGATCAACAAGGGTGAAGGAGGACAGAGCTGGGTTAGAGCCCTAGGACTAAGCTGGTAGTCAGTAGCGTAACAAATCAATGCGATAGGTATCTGAGGCTTAGCTGGTTCAGAGCAGCCAACTGTCTCATTGCAGAACAAGAATCATCTAGTTTCTTTTTTCCATAACAGCAGTGAAATGGTTAACTGCTTACAACTGCAAGCTCCAGCATGCCTGTCTCCTATCTAGCCAAACTTATTCCAAATACCTTCACTGGACTGCCTTACAGCATTGGAAGAAAAAGATCTCCCTTCATATTAAACATAGCTTTATATGAGACTGAGATTATACTGGATCTAAACTTCTGACTCGAAATTGAGAAAATGAAAAATATTTGTTTTCACGACCCTAAATTTAATCCTCAGTAAGTGGTTTTTCTTTTTAATTTAGTCAGAGAACTCATACTTTCATACAGCAAATCCATTTATTCAGTATTATTAACGCTAAACGATGTTAACTTATCTGCAAGAAATACTGAAATCTAGAAGTCTTGTTTATGTAAGTCAGTGTAGTACAGATTGAATCATCTATGTAATTCATCCAAATTACATGTATTTTATTTGTTGGTAATGGAATTTGACATTATACAGAGGGCCACAGAAGAAATCCTCATGTTCTTAAATTACTGCCTGTCCAAGCAAAAGTCACAGCATCTAAACAATCTAGTGCTCCATTGTTTAACAGATTCCAAAATTGAGTCCTAAGTGTATCCATTAACTCTTTATTAAAGTACATAGTCAAGGCATGCAGGTCCGAGTCTGACCAGAAAGGAGAGGTTTAGTTTGTAAATGAACCAAATAAACCCAATCAAACCAACAATGCCCCGACCCCACCTCTTAATTCTTAATTTGGATGTGTGAGATAGGAGCTGTATTTCGTGATGGAGATGTGCTGCTCACCGTGTGGGAGGATAACACATTTTAGGTTTTCTAGCAACACGAAGTCACTCACAGCTGTTGCGTTAAGCACAAGGTTGGGGTTAAATTGGCATGTACTACTATAGGTTCACCGTGACCTTTTAGAGTATGTGTTTTGTCATGTGCTGCACATCAGTCTGCTTTGTTTTGTTCTCTAGTTTAACATCTTCTCTTCTAACACAACCCAGCTTTAGAAATTGAAATTTTTAGTCTTCTACCGTGATCACTTAAGAACAAAGTTGCCAGAGCCCCTGATCACAGCCCTGTGCTGCTCCAAACCCGTTACAGGGTTACAATGGGGGGCTGAAATCTGCTCTTTTCTACTTGTATCCTACTGTTCTCCTGGAAGGTCTGTAACGTTTTAGAGGTCTTTAGCTACCAAGTTGCTCATACAAGATTTATGTACAAGTATGTCAAATCCAACAGATAGTTGCATAACTCATTTTTTAAGAATCTCCAGTGATGGAAGCCCAACCTTTCCAGAAAGTCTTGTAGGTGACTCATTCCTCAGACCGTGGTTTCGCTCCTCTTGCAGTTAATGTTAAACTTGATGTTTGGAATCCTCTACTGCAGCTGAATTGTTACCAGACTTATTTGTTGTGGAAATAGAGAATAAATTACTGTCTTTGTCTCTGCAGCAACTTTAGTGTACTTCAGAGTTCTCTTTCATTTTCATTTCTTCACTAAATTAAACAATCAAGTACTTCCAGATTTATCTCAGACACAAAGAATAGTGACAACAATTGCAGAACTCATCTCTGGATTGTCTTCAGTTGTTTCATAATGTCGTATCTAAAACTACATAATTCAGATGAGGCCTCATCAATCTCTTAATGTGTCGCATAGGTTAGACATGGACAACTTGCCCTTTTCACAGTGCTGACTTTGTTAGCTTGCTGTTCCATCTGAGATATGAGCTGGATCCATTTCTACAGTACCTGCCCTGTTGTTTTCAAGTATGTGTTTTTGTAGGTGATTATTCCTGTCTCCTTAGAGCAGCACCTGCCACTTACCTTTATTGAGTTGTGGCTTTTTTCTTTATCTTTTGAAGTTCTTGTCTTTCAGTTCTCTTGGGAATCCCTCTGCTTCATATCACTTGTTCTGAAGTAAGCACACATTCTAATAACTGTGTATATGTAAGTGTTTTCCATCTCTGTTTTTTGCCCATCTAGAGTATTCGATCTTTTGAGATTTTTGAAGTGAAAAACATGGAGAATTTTATTTACTTAATTGGGAACAAAGATTGGCTGATGACATTCTCACAGATTGAGAGCATTGTATGACAAAAACTAGTTCTCTGTGCAGGATACGACTCTGACCAGCCTCATCTTCTGTAGGGAAGGTATTCAGGATACTGTTTTTCTATATAAACTACTCATACCTTTTGCTTATAGCAAATCTGAGGTCATCCATAACTCTTGAAAATCCCATTCCCTGACACTCAGATCTCAGTTAATTTTAGTATAACAATAAGCATAATGACTTTCAGGGAACCACTGTAAATCTTAAGTGTCATTCTTGTTATTTCCCAAATTTTAAATATCGTAGGCTTTATATGTGCGTTTCAAGTTACATCCAGTCATGGGTATTTTTTCAAGTTCACCTTATGACTAAAACTAACTTATTTTTCCTGTGGAATGTAAAGCCTCTTGACCTTATTTGTATTTCACTCAGTTCATGGAGCTCAACAGAGGCCCTATGAGGCCTCATCTTGGTCCAGCTGGCACTGATATGAGGCTGTGATGATAATGATGATGTCTCAATTAAGTGTTGCTTTGAGATATTGGGCTTGCTTGAACATGAAGCTCTTAAAGTGCAAGCCCACGTGATTAAAATCCAGAAATGGTTCACCTAATCGTTTGTATAATTGAGTATCTGCAACTATGCAGTTTCTGTAAAAGTTAAGAAAAAATATCTCAAGCCTCTTATTGGACTGGAAGAAACAGAGAAGATCTCCTTCTTTCAGAATGTTTTAATGAAAGATGAATCTGTAAAGATGAATATCATACTTAGAGCAAGATCTGAGATAGTTGGGATCTTGGACAGAGAAGGTCCTGGTTTGTCTCTGAGGTCTCTCTAACTGCCTTCTCATTTTGCCCCTGACAACACTGAGCCCTTGAAGTGTGCCATGCAGAATAGGTGAGGAGATAACAAAACTTTTAATGATTTTCCCCAAGCCAGTGCAAAAATGCACTTAAACACAGATTATCCAAGATGCTCCCTATGCCTTAGGAACAGAAACGCCCTTTCTTTTCTTTTTAGCTACTGATATAAATGGCATACTGTGGGAAAATAACGGATTGTAAATTCAACACTCAATCAGCACAGAGAAACTTGGTAAACAAAAGAACATTGTTGGTGGCAGTGAGGAGAGGAGGCAGGAGGAAAGCCTCATTAAGTCTGATTGTTATGGCACACGGTGATAATGGTCCTGGACATCAGATAATGATTTACTTAGTGTCTCCAGTACACATTAGATAGATTATGTAAGTACATTATTTCTTATTGAAAGAACAGCTATCATTAACGGCCAGTGAAACAGTTGAGTAAATCTTCATGCTGCAGAGAGAAAAAAGTTTGCAACATTAAAATAATGCAATTTCATCCCAAAGTGAATCATAATTACTAATGTTGAACATATGACCTTCACAATACAAAACTTTAAGAACTGTATTTTATCTTTTCATGGTTTTGCAACTACCAATAATGTAAAACGATAGTAATGTTTAGTGACTTGAGTTTAATTCATGCTAATGCAGAACTTACAGGACTGAAATAATTTCTTAATAAAAATGTAGGTTTTGAGTTGGAAAGTAAAGTAGGAGCAAATCAATGACAATCATCTTCCAGTTGTATACTGCAGTTCATTTAATGAAGAAGGAAGTATGCAGGGTGCTGGTCTTGATCAAGCTTGCGCTTGATCTTCTCTTCACTCAGCTCTCGATTTCAAGTCCCGTGAATGTGATTTAATGTCTGTACTGGCTGTGGTAGCTCTGCTTGGTGTCTGCCTGATCGGCAAGGAGCTGGAGTGAGCGGTTTGTGTCCTGTTCTGCCTACCCTGTTGGGTGGTAGTCGGGCATCTTTCTCTGCCTGAGTTTTCTGCCTGCTGGCCCACTTCAGGTAGAAGTATGAACCAAGGTGTGGTCAGAAGGCATGTCAGATCTGGGCACTCTGAGAGATGAGCTGACATGGCAGTGTCGGGAAGACCACCTGTCCCTGCCAAGGTAAGGTCAGATTTGAGCTGCCTTTTACCTGTAGCAGACTGGGGACTGCATCCTCCCCAGTCTGCTTCACTGGCTCGGGTTAGAGGGGAAGGGAAGATTACTGACTTCAGCAGCTTGAACCCATGTCTGTTTGTTTTCCTCTGTACATTGTCTTTCCAGTGCCCAAATGGGTGAGCTGTCAGATTTGCCACTCTTCTCAATCTACTAAAGACAATCCTCTCAGTCTTTTGAAACAGCAGCAAATTAAAGCGCCTTTTGAAGCCTTTAGACAAGCTAATATATATTTCATATGTTCTGTATACATACATGAACCCACATTTCCTTCGAAGTTGAAAGGAGCCCGTTTGAATTAAAGAGAAATGAAAATCTATGCAGATAAAAACTTCAAACTTTTGTTTCTGGTTTTAAGAGGGAATTTTTAAAGAAATATCAAACCTTTTAAGGTCTTTAAAGTATTTTTGAAATTGCTGGCAGCTTGTTTGTGAAGTCCAGTTCTAAGAATTGGATATAACGTTCACTTACTACACATTATCATTTCATCTGTTTGAAGATGCTGCAATTATAATGAAACGGTTGTTACACATAACTCATCTACAATGTGTTGTCAACATGTTTTCCCTTTCTCACATTGCTTGTGGATCACACGATTATTTAAACCTGTAAGTGCTGACGAACATATTTCTCAAAATATGATAAATTGTGTTGTGTGGCTACGGTTATGATTATTCATTTATCAGCCATACCTCCACTAACTGCGTTATGTGGTGCTATGAATTGTGTCACGGTGGAGCCATCTCACGTTGATAAGGGTATGCATGCTGAAAGTGATGTGCACTGTACTTTGTTCACTAGACAGAGATCTTCAAGGAAATTCCCCTTATTAGCAGCCAACTGTCCCTGTTGGTTGAAAGGGTTTTAGCTGACACTAGCACTGGGTTGCTGTTTCTTCTGCTTAGTTGCTTGGTAAAATTTACTGGTTTTATTGAGTTTTTAATAATAGTATTCACAAGAAACACAGAAAACACTATTCCAGCATCTCCACGCAAAGGACTGGTCAGATTAACATTATCAGCTTAAAATAAGAAAGTTCTCTAAGCCTTGGGAGGAGAAAATGTATACAACTAAGGAAGTATTGGAAAAAGAACTCTATTAAAGGTTGAAAATAAAATTAGCGCCAGTCTTGAATAAAAATATTGCAGAGGACAACAAGCTTTTACTTCAAGATGCTGTCTTCATGGAGAACGCACTGATAAATGGTTTTATCCATTCTCCAGAAGCAGTCACTAGGTAAATGAGCTCAGAATCACTCCTTTTGCATCTCCAACTTAAGAGCTACTTTTGTGAGCAAAGCACTCTAGAAGTCTTTCTTAATTTACTACCAGTTAACACGCTTCTGACAGCTGAGTCAGGTGTTGAGGAGCAAAGGCTTGGTACCTGTGGCAGACTGCTGCCCACCACGCTTGGCTTGAGGTGAGGTGTTTTTTTCTTTTTGTTTTCACTCATATCACGGTTGCCAAACTGCTGTGCCCTGTACTGTCATATTCTTCCAGCTAGGCAATGAGCTTCGATACTGGCTTTGCCTCCTGGCTTCAGTAGCTTCTTGAGAGGCAGAGGGGGAAATACCACATTCTGCTTTTGAAAATATTTCTCTGAACTGCCACTCTTTGGACAATGAAATAGAAACTCTTTGGTGAGATATTCACTGTTGAAGATAAACTTGTATGTTGGCAGAGTTGCAGAAATGAGTGCTTTCTTTTGCTATAGCTCCTTCTATAGATAAAGGGGTTCAGCTATGGATGTATTGTGTATGAAAGAATATGTAGATCAGAGAAAGCGTTCATACTTTTGATCTCTAATTGAATTCACATAATTTGAGGATTCTGAACAAATTCCCAGCTGCAAATTTTTAACCAAACCTGAACTTCCATTTATTTCCAAGTTTTGGGGATTTTTTTGTTTTGTTTTGGGTTTTGTTGTTGTTGTTGCACGAAAGGCTGCTCAGTCTTATCATAAGAGATTCCTAATTTAATCCAGATTGTAGTCTGTAGCAATCTATTGTTATGGTAAGAATCAGGTCCTGTGTGTGTATGGCAAAGACAGTGAGTTTATTTTTTCTGCTTTAAGGTGCTTCAGGCATTTAATTTTGTTGTGATTCAGAAGACAGATGCTTGGAGTTTAAGTTCACTGTATAGTCGATGGAAAGGAATGGCTGTCTCTGGGAGGAGGAAAGGGTGAAACAACCTCTTGTGATTCGGGACACTTCCGTGTGTCATGCATGAAAATTCCTGTAATTCTATTTGAGAGTATGATGGTCAAATTGCTCAAGGCTGCTGGGCAGCCCAAAGTAGTCCTCTAGGCAGAACCTACAGCCCTCTATGGTTGATCAACATTCTGCTTTGGCAGCTTAAATTGGACTTGAGACAAACATTGTCATATAACCTTTCCAAGGAGTAAATGCTGTTTGAAATAAAGATTAGCTTTCTCGTGAATTTGTAACATTTAGGTTTCAAGCATATTGAGAAAAAAAATTGAACATGTTGGAAGCAATGAAAAATAGAAACGGAATGTAAGCATTTCCAACTGCTAGTGGCAGAGTCTGGGCCTGACACTAAAACTCAGTCTTTGCTATTGGACTGTTACTTGCTGAATATGTGAGGAGATACAGAAGACCTTCCCATGCTAAAAAAGCAGCCCAGGAGAAAGAATATTTTTTTCCCCCTATTATAAACAGCAGAAAAGAAACATTGCTGTAAAGGGAAAACCCACAACAGCTCTGTAACGTAAAACATACTGCAAATTGATGGTGTAAGCTTCTGAGAATCCAGAAGAAAAAAAGCATTTGCAGCCATCTCAGACTGAGAGAATGAAAGAAAAGACTGGATTCTTTGCAGTCAGCCTGGCATAAAACTGAGAAACTTAGCAAACAATGTTATGGAACAAATTTTAAATTTTTTTTTTCAGGGTAATATAAGAACTATCTTAACATTCCAGTGGTTGGAAATGTTCTTCCACTTGAAAGGGATTTCCCTGTTCCTATTTAAAATAAAAACAAAGAAACAAACCATAAACCTTGTGTCTTCTCTAAATTTGAGTAGTGGTTTTTCTTTTTAAGTATGTGACATGATAATAGTATCTGAAATTTTAATTAAAGCTTGCAGTTAATATCAAAAAGATCAATACTCTGCTCTAGAAAACGTATCATTTTCATTTTCTTTCAATATGACATCATGTCCTGTGGAGGAGTTTGATGTATGTCTAGGTGTTCTCAATTTTCTTTTTTGTATCTTATGCTAAAAGTGCTAATCAGTAGCATTTTGCATGTGCTTGGATCAAAAAATGTTCATCAACCTTTCTAAATCCAGTTTGTATGCTATACACTGTATTTCTAGGTTCACCGGAAAGGGTTTTGATGCCATTTATATGCAAACAAAACTTCATTATCCCATGTAAATTGGTGTTTGAGCTACTGCAAGCACAGAATTGATGGCGATAATAGGGATGTTGAGGATCACTCTGGCAGTGGCTGGGGGGCTCTGTGCTGTTTGGAGTCCAGCAGGAGGAAGCATTGAGCTGGCTTGTTGTGACATGGATGAGGTGAAATTGGTGCTAATAAGCATAGACTTGTATTGGCTTCTGCAGAACAGGAGCTAATTGCTCCAGTGTCTGCACTGCAGACATTGCTGTGGTGTCTCGGATGCCTCTGCACCGCCCTTGCCAGTGGTGGTGTTAACAGGAGGCCGATTTGCCTGTGCCAGGACTGTCCTGGTTCAGCACACTTACTCTGTTACAACTAGGGCAGTAAACCTTTTCGAACTCCAGAATGCTGCAGAGTGGAGTGCAGAAATGGGGAGGGAGCGCAGGTGCAGCAGGACTCACGGACTCAGAATACCCAGTAGAGAACAGACACAGGAGAAATACAGCAGTTTCCCGGCATTGGATCAACTTGTTGAACACCAACATCTCTCTGAACTCGATATCCCTCAGCACAGTGCATGTTTTGCAAAAGACAAAGTTAAATAGAAAGCACTGTTGTTGCCCAAATGATGGATGTATTCTTTACTCATCTCTCCTACAACTTACGCATACAAGTACAGAGAACACTTTTGGGTATTACTTGGTGCTCATAAAAATGAACCTGAAAGAGAATGAAGAAAGCCATAACTAAACTCAAAATTAACTATAATTTGGTGCAAGATTCATGTCCATGGAATTAAGTTGTCCCCTGTCAAAGCCATGTAGATAGAGATGTATGTGTGTGTGCTCTCACACAAATGCTTTTGTTGAACAATGTACTGAGTAAGAAACAGTTAATAACAATGTTGAAAGTTTCTTGCAGATGTCACAAGACAATTTTTTCAATAGAGATTTTGAGATAAACTTGTACACAGTCCTACACCTCCAAAGTACAGATGTTCTGCAATGCCACACTGGTGTTCTCAATTCTTTTTGCTTCTATACTGCTCAGAGTGCCTTTAAAGCAGATGTAGTATCAGCAGATTGTTTAATAAGGAAATAAATTTATTTCTGGGATAATGAACTAACTTGGAATGAAGAAACACATATGGCTGATAAAGGTAGTAAAACTGAAAGTCTAACAAAAATGCATTCAGGTGAGAGTCGCAGACAGAGATACTTGTCTCCATGTTAAAGTGATCTACACATCTTCTTTTTCCATAGCTGACTAAAATGTTGATGAAGCCTTGATAGAAAGAGTTGACGAGGTTGAGAAATGGTCTGGGAAGAGACAGGGAGATTAGGAGTGCTGTGAATTCAAAGGAGGCCTGAGTGATGTTAGAGTCCTCAATATTATCACAACTGACTAATAATAGCAAAAGGTGAGAGCAATATAGTAATTACTTCAAACTTAGAATCGCTTTTTCCCTTTGGAAAATAACACCAGCTTTAAGTCATGAATAAAACATACTGGCCCGAATGTATTACCTTAGGCATCTCCCGGTACATTTCTAAGAACTAGGAACATAATGTATATTTACTTGCTTGACGAAAACCTACTCATCACTGATAAATCCTCATGGCCTAATTAGAAAGCCTGATATATTTCAATGCTTGATGTATTTCCTCTCGCATACACTTAAATGGGTCAAATCTTGAACTCCGTTACACCAATGCAAAGATGCAATACACCAAATACACCAATTGCACAATGCAAGAGATGATTTCAATGGCTCATTCTAATCTATGGCAATGTAGGAAAACCGAACAACACAGTCAGAAATTTTATTACTTTTAAATAAGTAAAATAATATGCGGAAACATCTATAAAAAACTTTCTGAAAGTTTTTAATTATTAGTTCTCTTCTACCAATAACCTTAGAAATCAAACTTTCTTTCCAATGTAATAGTAAAGTGAATTTAGCCTTTTTGTAATGACTATATAGCTATCTGTTTAGATTTTTGATTACTGAAATTCCTACCTAATGTCTGTTCTGCAGTTTTAGCAAATTAACATAATCTGAGTTTGACTTGCAGCAGGTAAAAAAAAAACACCTGCTTGAACACACATTCATTCTTCGTTTTGTGAATGAAGTGAAGTTACTTGCCCTGCATTCAAACTGTGTGTGTGTGTGCACAGAGTATACATAAAACAAAGATGGCATTAGGTTGAATTAATGAAAATATTAGAATCAAGATTATGATTTGGTTGAGCATTGTACATGATTTAACATGATAGATCTGTTCTTAATCTGTTTTTAGTGAACAGTTTCAAGTGTCTGCTTTCTGTGAGTCATCACTTTTTAAGTATTAATGGATGGTTCATTCTGCCATTGTGTATCTTACTGAAAAATAAGAAAGTTCAACACTTGTTGGTGATGTTAAAGATACTAAACTGCTGTTAGATCTGGCTTTAAAATCATTTTTATGTTCTCATTAGTCCCCACTCATTCTATTTCTTTTTCAGGATATTCAAAGGATTTCTTTCGATGTTGCTAGTGTTATCTTGTGACAAAGAACCTCTCCGTTAATGTGTGGGGACAGGGTAAAACTGCCTCCCAGCCCTACCCAGCCAGTATGACCGTGCTGTGAAATCTCTCTGCACGGTATCTCTACAGCAGTGCTGGTAGCCAGTGGTCAGAGACAATCCCCAAAATGCCTGCCTGAAATACGCATGCAATGTATACTGGAACTGCAATGTTCCCAACAAATACATCTAGATGTGGAAAAAGATCACTGTATACATGCCTGTTGAAAACGATAATTGCATATATGCCTTATTAGCGTAGGTTCTCATCCATAACTAGTGCACTCAAATTAATGCACTTTGTTCATTATAATTCACTCATACTAATATTAGAATAACACATTGATGGGAAATTGCAAATGTATAGAAGTTTAAGAAAAGTGTTAATCTTGATGGGATTAAAACAAAGCATTAAAATTAATGAAATGATTGTATATCCATCTGCATATGCAAATGAGGATAAATGGTATGCCCAACAATAGTATAAGCAAAAGATTATGATAATAAATTGCGTTTTCTGAATTAATGACTGGCTAACCCCACTTGATAAGGTCATAGTAAGTCCCAGTGCACTTATTACTAAAATTTATCATTCAAGCATGCGTATGCATTTAATTATTACAGCCTATTTTAACAAGCAGATAAACTGAGAGAGCAATGGAAAGTTTTCCTGTCCAGTCGCAGTCTGTAGAAGAAAACTTTTCTTTGTTCGGAATGCTTCAGATCTCAGGAAGGGAAGACATGTAGGAAAGTAAATAGAAGTCTGTTCTTCTAATTTGACTTAAGAAATAATAAATATTTCAGTTAACCCTGGCTTCTTTATAGGGTTAAAGATTTATGGCTTCCATGGAACACATGAGAGTCAGAGCTAGAATAGCCATGATGAAATAAGTCATTAGGTTTGCTTTATCCTTACATCTGTATTTTAGATGCCCCATCCCTGGAAGTGTTCAAGGCCAGGTTGGATGAGGCTTTGGGCAACCTGGTGTAGTGAAGGGTTTCCCTGTCCATGACAGGGGGGTCGGAACTAGATGATCTTTGAGATCCCTTCCAACTCTAACCATTCTATGATTCTACGATTTGTTGATTTCCCAGCAGCCCAGTCTAGAGGCTGGTTTTCTCAAGGCAAAGATGGTTTCTAGCTACGTGCTTATACAGCACCTAGTACAGTAAATAATAAATTTGAACATAGGCTCTTGAGAAATATGGCATTATAACTAATATCTATATTTATTAGTTTTTATCAAGAGATCTCAGAAGGTGGAAAAAGACATTATTATTATGAGATGCTGATGACAATTTTGCTAGGAGTACAAATATGTATATGACACCTGTAGATGGATCCACTAGCAGGTGAGGCAGACTGTCAGAGCAGAAGATCAATTGCTATCTGACTGGAACCAAATGAGCACAAAAATGTCTGTGGAAAAAATGGTGGAATATCTCAACTGGAATATTGTCTGGGCTTGTGAAGCAGTTATGTTCCTTTTAGTAGCTACTGACTGGATAGAGGTTAGTGCCACCATTTTCCTAAGCCTTTCAGATAGAAGCAAATGCAGAGGAAAGCTCATCCACTGCTTAGGGCAATTTAAAAGGGAACTGGAAAAACTTGGCACACCGTTTTAGATATGTCAGGTGTTCCCATCCCTTCAGACAGAGTGCTATGAATCAACAGCACTGCCCTTGCCCAGAGCTCTGGGGAGTGATACCTGTGATGGCCATGAGCTGAATTAACAAGATCCCTGTTACATCCAGAGGAACAGATAAATTTGAGGCAAGTTTAGCAAGGCAGAAAGGTTCGGAGGTTTTAGCACATCATTTCTGCAGAAGCACGATAGCCACTCAGCGATGTGATGCTTCGATTCAGAACCATCAAATTAACTTCAGTAAAAACACGCTCTAATGAATTAATCATAGGAATACACATCTTACTCCCAGAACAAAACGTGGATGATCCAATTAACCAATTTCTACTAAGGCCTACGATTACTTTATTAGGGCTTTAAAAAATGGTTTCTGCAAAGCAGTATTTATTCCCAGTTTGCTATAGTTATCAGACAGTGCTGTCTAAGACCTGCTGTTGAGGCCTGTGCTGTCCCTTATCTCATTAAGTGTGACATAAACACCTTTGATGAAATGAAATGGTGAAGTGCCGTAAATGGAGTAAACGCTTTCTCTGCGCAGCAGTGCCCTGCTACATGCTTGCAATCTGATTTGCTGGCCTTTATTGACAGATGATAACATGTTTTGTACGTGTGCCAGCCAAAGATAGCCATTTAGAGCTTCTAAATAATTAAGTATTGATTAATCAACCTAGAAGGTTATAGAACACTTTTTTCCAAGCTTTTGTCCAGTACTAAAGGTCTTATTATTTCTGCCAGAGGAAACATAGACCTTCTGTAACTGTCAGGGGCTTAAAAAAATTACAGGTGTGCGCCGCTGTCCCCAGAGGAAACAGCACAGCTGACAGGCTGCCATTGAACACGTATATGTGCCTCTTTCCTTTGCTGCGCTTGCTGTCCCCTGTGACAGCTGTCGGCGAAAAAAGGTGCCTAAATTTCATAAGTCACAAAGCAGTTAGTAAGGGCCTGAAACACTGGACGTTTTAAGAGTTGGCCGACTTGACTCTCTGAGTGAAAATGTGGTGGCTTATCTGACTCATGTCTCTCTTGGAGCGGCTGGATTGAAAAAGTCTTCCCTTCACAGGTGTGGGGCAGACTTGTTCAGGAAACAATCATCCTGCCTTTTTGATATTTTATTTTTCTTCGAATGTCTAAAATATGTGGCTCATACATGTGAAAAATAAAACCTGTAAGATATAATAAAGATTCCAGTGAACATAATGTTGATCATTAAGTTGTTATTGACATGTAATCTCAACGGGCTACTTGATTCTCTCCATCTGGGAAGATTTCAATAATATTGAGCTAGTTCATCTCTCTTACCCTGAAAACAGCAATTGCCCTATAGATGGTAAATAATTTAAATGTATTGGTGGATTAGATTCCTCATATATCGCCAATTACTGAAACTACGTTTACTGCAGGTGGGTGAGTTTTAACAATATTAGAAAGGAATTCTTTTAGTGTGAAAAATGCATCTTTCTTGATATCTTCATAAAGTTTGGAAAACTGAGGGTTCGTTTGCCTGGAAACAATTGTCACATCATGGTCGAAAAGTAGGAACTTCACGGACCTGGAAACGAATAAGGGTATTGTATATCAATCAAGAGCAGGCAGGAAACAGATGTGCTGGGGGTGCCAGATGTAGCTCATTATAAAAATAAAAAAGCTGAATGGTGAATAATTTTTGTAAAGAGGAAGATTTAGTAGGATCCTTTTTTTCTTCCATGTCTCTTAGGTAGGAGATGTTAAGGTTAATAAGTTTGCAGGAATGAGCACCACTTAGACAACTCTTTTCATATCTAATATTACAGATTCTTAATTTCCTAGTTCACTGGACTCTTCTGTCATGTAAGTGTTGAGTTACTATCACTGAATGCAGGTAGGAGTTTCCATAAGGTATCTGCAAGAATTTAGAAGCACTTATAGCTTGAATCGAAATTATGATAAAAGCTTTGAAAGATGCCTCCTTATTTCCATGCATAGTGAATCTGCCTGTCAGTTATACTGAAGATATTGGAGCATGTGCCCTGACTACAGCATAGTCCATGTGCTTGCTGCCTTAACGGATACCGAAAGCGTGCTTCTGTTTTGGCAGCTACTGGTATCTGTTTAGTGGTGTTAAAACCAAGGCAACTTCTTGCCCCTATGGCATTGTGACACTTTCTCAAGGAATCCATGTCATTAAATAGGTGGCTGGTTTATGGTTACGAGGTGCTTGTGTAATTTATGCTAGATGGAGGATAAAATCCCACCAACTACATTTATTTTTGCACTAAAATACAGTTTAACTTGCAAGCTAATATACTGAAAGTAAATGGCCTGTGTGTGGTAGCAGTTCCAAGCGCCATGTGGCATGGCAGCCCTCCTTTCCCCCGCCGGCAAAAACAAGCAAGATGACAGTTCTGCTGGTAGGTGGCAAGCCCCTCAGCACAGTGAAACCCGAGTGCGTCTGTGCTGCTAGCAATAACCAGGCAATTTTTGTTGACAGGGTTTGTAGCTAACACTTCTGTAAGGCAAAAAGCAAAACAATTTTTCTGTGATACTGTGTGCAGAGATAGCCTTTTGTTGGCCATAAATGCCAACTGCAAACGTCTTTCTCTTAAAACCACAGGTCATCCTGTCTTGAGTTTAAGAGAGTAATGGAAAATGTGCCAGAGTATATAAAGCAGCTCTGATAGCGGAATGACGCAGTGTGCCTGCCTAGCTGTCTGTCATTTATCTGACCAGGACAAAGCCAGATCAAGATTTTGAAATTTTTCTAACACCTTTAGTAGTCAAGGAGAAGGAAAGGACGATTCTCTGTCGTGTACCTCGAACATATATAGGGTTCTCTTTTAACACTATTTGTTGTCTGTTCTAGTTCAGAGTCTATTTGGTACCAATATTGGCTAAAAAATTGTCCAAGTTGTCTGAATACAAGACAGGTAGCAGATTTCAGGATATCAGGATAAGTCTTGATAATCAGGCTTCTAGGCTGCTTCCTATAAAATTTAATGATGAACATGCAACTGCCTGACAGTCTAAATTCAGCCTTGTAGCATGCTGGCTGCTTAGTCAAAACCCATATATACTCAAAAGTCTCAAGTAATTGCCAAATCCGTGTTAAAAAGCGGTCGTTAATTCCAGTAATAAGCCAGATGAGGTATGTGAAGACTGAGGAAGCAATAGAGTGGCAAAGTTCTTCAAATAAGTCAAGATGTGAATGATCAGTAACATCTGACAAAGAAATTGGCAGTGTGTTAGAAATAGAGATTTGCTCTTACGTGGCTGAAACAGCAAGTACATCAAAGACTACTTCCCCCCCTTGCCCCCCCCCCCCCGAGTTTTGTCATTCCTAAAGGACAGTATTGGCTTATTTTGCCTTGAGACAGTCACTTGTGTTAGAATTCTAACTTATTCTGCAAGCAGCTAGGAAGGCTAGTGTTGGAAATTTTTTTTTTCTCCTTAAATTATAATCTGTTATAAGATTTTTATCTTGACAAATATTCATAGAATGGTTAGGGTTGGAAGGGACCTCAAAGATCTTCTGTTCCTCACTTAGCGCATCACAGTAACGAGGAAAAAAAACCTCATCTTTAAAAATCATACTCTTTGTAGAACGAGTGAGTGAATGGCCTGGAACCTGTAACTAATGATGATGCCTGTCTTTTGTCCAGTCAGTTCGTTCTCCATGGTGCCTGTAAACCTTATCCAGTTATCGTAAATCAAGTTCTCCACATAAATCTGAAATACTTCATAGCATCTGTAGCACAAATGCTTTACTACTCTGAAGTGAGTTTTCTCTTTATTGTTTTAGGCTGGTTTTGTTTGTCTCTACTTTTGGCAGCCCTCGTTTTCATTGATATTGAGTCAGTTTCTGATTTATATTTTTTCTCCTCATAGTTCATTTTATTTGTATTTGTAATCACTCTCACTTGACTCTCGGTCAACAACTGAAGTTGTTTGGTGATGTTCAGGTTGAAGTTTGCTTGGAAAATAAGGCATTAGAGCAATCATAGAGTTATAACTTTGCATGAAGAGTTTGATGCTAGTGAAACAAAGCTATATTTAAGCAAAACTGCTTCCCGTTCCTTCACATGATAAAGATCACACTATATTCTGTGACTGTCATAACTTCTAGAGCCTTTAGTCACCATTTAGCGGTAGTTGAGAAAAAAGATGCTCAGAGAAAACTTGCTGTCCTTGAACTCTTTTTTGGTACCATAAAGGGAGCTTCTGGGACCTATGAGAACTAACAACTTCTGTCTATGCATCTGACAGTTGGCAATGGTGCTTTATACACAGGAAGAATTTAAAAGCCACATTCTTTTCTTTGTAATGTGAGTGGTAAGTAACCCTGCTTAAGATCTCATTAATTAATTAAGTTTTCATTAATAACAATGCAGGTATGATCAGCGTGGCCACTGTGGGATAAATGCTGAGGCATTAATATTTTCTTTGGTGATCACAGATACTTGATAGAACAGGAGATGTACCACTTCAAATAGACCAAAAAGGAGGAAATACCTACATCCTTGTCTGACAGCTCTTTATACTATTCTTTACCACAGCATGATTTATTTGTGCTGAACTAAGGAATACGCAATTTTCTTTGGTTATAAAAATGAAGCATGCAGCTTTGATCTGTTACCTGGATATAGATTTCTTTATAATATATTAAAATACTTGATACTCTTTCTCTTTTAAAGTATTTCAGATACAAAACCCAATAATGGCATTATAACCATCGCATAAAGAAAATTGATTCAAGATTAATAGAGAAATCCAAAGGAAAACTGAATAACATAGATGTATAAAAAAATAATTGTGTATTGATTTTGTTTTTTAACCTCAGATTTAAATACACCATCTTGCAGCCATAAAGCTTCAGCAGAACTATGCGTGTGTTTAGTTTGGTTATTTATAAGAAATAAATAATTTTACAACGGATGTTGAGGATGTAGATAGGATTAGGAAAATATAAAAAAACCACAACAACAACAACAAAAAAACAGCTCAGGATTTTATCCTAAGGCTGAGATTTTTATAAACTTAACATACAGGGGATAGTGGGGGAGGGACACATAACACAGAGCCATTAATCTACTACTGTCTCTCTGTCTCTTAAAGTTTTGCAGAGAAGTAAATAACATCTTCAGACTGTTCTTAGTGGCACTTCCAACTTATTCAGAATGAGGTTGTGTTGAAATTCTCGCTGTGCCCCTAGATAAGAGCTATTTAAGAGCTACCCAAATTTTCA
This sequence comes from Tauraco erythrolophus, assembly GCF_009769465.1. NCBI lineage: Eukaryota > Metazoa > Chordata > Aves > Musophagiformes > Musophagidae > Tauraco > Tauraco erythrolophus. The sequence goes on along the minus strand of NC_141472.1, from coordinate 10,743,017 downwards.
TGTATGTTCCATAATGGTTTCAGTTGTTAAAACTGGGTAAGCAAAGCTGTTGGAGATGATACACACAGAATATAGAGACACATGCTCTGATTTCACCGCTGGTTCATCCAGGCTAAAAGGATGAAAAATGTTGAAAGCTGGCAGTTGTGCATATAATAAAGATTATTTCCAAATAAGAAATCGCAACTTCAAAAAGAGAAGTACCTAGGGAGTTAGGTATGTCTCTCAAAATCAGACACAGTCTGCATCTTTCCTACCCTGATTTTTTTTTTCACATAAAAGCAGACTATACAATATGAAGAAAATGTATTTCTGTGACAATCTTAAAATATTATAATGTACTTGTGAAGAGATTATCCATTTAGAAGTTTTTTGCTGTTACAAACAGGCTCGAGTCATAGAGATGACTCAAATCAATACTGAGGACTGAGTCTCCGCTCTCTAGTGCTAATTTTGTATCAGTGTGAGAATATTGATTTCCAAAAAAGTTGGAAGGCTGTGTGACGACAGCAGTGGAGAGTTCGATGTAACCTTTTAAGTTTGATTCTCTATTTTATTTTTTCAAATCTGGAGTGTAAAAGTTGGTCTTGAATGGATACTCTTCTGCCAGCTCAGAGTCTGGTGCTAAGATCAGTGGATCTGCTCCCCAAAGTGACCGGACAATGTATTGTCCTTTTCAGTGAGCATAGATTGATCAAGTAGCCCCATCTCATTGAAAAGCCGTTCTTTTGGTGTGCCTTTTCTCATCTGTGTGATGACACTATGGCTGCTCCTGTTTTAGGCAGAAGTCCAGTCAAATTTCCATCAGTTTATTAAGTAGGTCTGCAGAGATGATTCATTGTATTTTTTTTGAATATGTGTTGCTTATGCTTAAATGTAAACTAGTGGGTTGACGGTCCATTTCTTGTATTGTACTTTCCTTTAACAATATCTCTCATAATTTTAAAATGCCTGAAAAGTCTTATGTGACTTCAGATTTATAGAATATTCTCATCATGCTGCCCAGGAGCTAGCATTTTACTTGATGTTTTGAAAATGTTTATACAGAACGAGTACAGTTGCTCTTGCTAGTCAACTGAGGCAAAGTTGTAGCTAAAGAATGCTTATACAGTTCCTTTCTTTTGCATGTGAGGAAATTTCAATAACACTTCTAACCAGTTGCACAGAATCAGCTTGATTTGCTTCAGCTTCATTTTCCTTCTGCTTAGTCTTCACTTCTCCAGTATCGTAGCAGGTATTTCATATTTACAGTCCAACCAAACAACTGAGTTTATTCAAATCTTTCTACATAGCAGGCATAAAATGAAATTATTTTCATCCTTCAGCAGTTCCAGTCTTTCAATAGTGTCATAGCAATAGAAATGCGGCACTTGCACTTTACTATTCAGTAAAGGCTAACTAAGTGTGTTTGAAGTACTCTAAGGTTGAGTGACCTTCAATGACTTGTGCGTATAGATTATCAAACATCATAGCTGAACTAACAGACCATGAACAGTGTCCGATTCCTTTCAGGCTAAATAGTGCAGATAATCATAATTATTCTGGGTGCCAGGGTCAAAAGAACTGCTCATCACTTTTCTGGCTTACTGAAGAATCTTTTAAAGTACTAAATGATACATCATCCCTGTCAGTGTGTTATAAAGGAATTAAGTGAAGCAAGTTCTCAAAAAGATTTTTGACAGCACATATCTGATATGTCTCTGTCCTTTCGTTCATATCTCCTCCGTTTTTTTAAATGCAGATTACAAGTCTGTCACTCAGATGCTTTATTTTGTAGTGAGTTAGTTTTCGTCTCTAGTGGAATTTTTTTCATTAATCTAAAAGGGTAGTTTAAGAAGTGGTTAATTAATGCACGAGGTCTGTTTGCTGCAGGTGAACAACATTCCCTCATTTTCCAATTTGTGGAAAAAATGGGTACAACATGTTAATTATATTTTTTTACATCAGATTCGAGTTTCTAAAAGTATTACTAAGCAGCTTGTGTCAGGAGAGTTCCCCACCTTTAGCCTGCTTTGCATGCAATTTCTTACTAGCTTGCAGTAGCAAGGAGGAATTGATACAACTTGTGATAACACATTGGGCAGATATTTTCTGGTGGATCAAAATTAATTGGAGTACACCAGGAAAATAATGCCTTCTAAGCTCTTTTTTATTGTTTCTAAAGTCTTGTTAGTATGTTACCAATATACTTCAAAGGAGTGTTTGTGCAATTTTTTGTATATATATATGTATAGCTAGCTATATATACACATAATAAGACTGTCAGACCCCTTATAAGTATATGAAGGGATTGATGTTTTTAAGACCTTCCTAAGGTAAACATAGAAAGTTTAGAATGGAGTCCTTAATTAAATGTGCTACAGCAATGGTTTGAAAGAAGAGGGATGATTACAAAAGAGAAGAAAGAAGGACAAAGTCTAATGCAGCAGTAAAATGTTACACTCCTGCCAAATGAAAACTTGGAAGCATTGGTGAAATCACAAACTGCCTGGTCAGTGCTTTTCATGTGTGTTCTCTGCCTCCTGAGTTGTGGCATGAGCACAGTGGAATCAAGGTATGCGAAACTGAGCAAAATCTCTCTGATGAACCTAAAATAAACTCTTAACGTGCAGGTGAATGTACCTGTACTTAAATTTGATTAAGTAAGAGCACTACATTTGTGGGAACTAAGAGTATAAAAGTGATGATAATGAGTCTAAAGGCAAAAGTAGAGCAGAGCATAACAGCTATGTGTTCAGAAGGATTCATTGGGTATTTTGCTTGCACATCTGGATAATGCATGCTACAAGTCTTGATGAACTGTCTGGGAAAGATTATTGTTCTTCTGAACAAATAAAATATATCATGTTATGTTTACAGCTCTATTTTTAAGAAAATAACATGCCACCAATTTGTTCGGTGCAGTGCTCAAACGCTCTGATGGCATGAAGTGCATCCTGTATAAACTGTGAACTCTATTTGAAAATAAAGTTTATAATTAATATTGGCGTTCATGGGCCTCCAGCTGGTGAATGCTGTTTTGCTGACGCGTGACATCATTCCTGCCACCCACGATATGGTAGCTCGCTGTCAGACTTTGTGCCAGGTCTTTGCAATGCCAATGCCTCAGACGTTGCAATCTCCACAAAATGGTGCCCGACAGCAGGAGGCTTGCAAAGGCTTTATTTCATCATTTATACAGAAAAGGCTCTTCCTCACTCTGAGAATTATCTTTTTATTTTATTAAGGAGTGATCCCGACTTTCAGTTGTGTGCAGAAGTTAACCAGTGTCCTGTAGCAATAGTGGCAGTTGCTTTTCTAGAAGGGCCTGCGTGTCACCCCGGGGGGCAGTGATTAGGCACTGCAGCACAGCCATGCTGCGTTAGAGTGATCCATAGACAAACACAACATTAATGACAACAGGTCAAGTCCTCTGGTATGATCTGGCTTGCTTGATGGCTGTACTTTGTCTTGAAGGGGCCAGGTTATTTTAGCCTAAGGAGTGCCAGATGCATGCAAGGGAAAACCACGAGTAGAAGAGAATTCTGGTTCTGTGCGTGTGTTCGGCTGCTAGTGGACACACAAAAAGCTTATCGCAGAAATGAGATGAGAGCCTAAAAATGAGACTGAACTTCCCAAGCAATATGAAAATCCATTTTTCTCAGTCTTAAATGGAAGAAAAACACTTTTTTAAATGCTGTGGGTGTTTTCTGCAGTTATAGGTGAACATTATGTTGCAACTTCAGCTTTACTTTAGCAAGATTACAGAAAAAACTTGAAGTGTTCTATTTCAAACACATAATAGAATATATTCACACATAATAACTTGACATTAAGCTTATTTGTTCAGTGGGTGACAGTGGAACAGCTCCTCCCTATTCCATATTAAATTATCATGAAGAAAAACTGTGTGCATCACGGTTCTCACAGTGTAAGTTGTTATTGATCAGCTCTGAACACAAAGGGTGGTCTTGCTCTTTACAAAATAGCTTTACACTAATCTTTTCTAGCTTATATCGACAAACATTGAGTAAAAATATTAAATATCAAGCTTTAGATAATTATAATGTTGCTGTTTAAATAGTATGTCTGCACCCTTAGTGAACTCTTCTGGTTATGGCATTTTTCACCTTCATAAAGCTGTCCTTGAAGCAGGTAATAACAAAATTACCCTCCCACACACACTGTAATGTTAAGTGACAATACAAGTTGCACCAGAAGCAGGATGGGGGGAAATCATGGAGAAGACCACCTATTGCAAGTTTTACTAACCTTTTAATGTCTTCTGTGGTGCCCTGATACAAATATGAAGAATGAGATAATTACATCAGCTTAAAGGCTCACAGTGTAAATAAATCCGTGTAATGATTAGCTGGGTTCTTAGAGTTAGAAAGAACAATGACAAGAGCTACTTTATAGGCTAATATTTTTGAAGTAACTTATTTATGTAAAGCAAGCACACAGCAGAAATCAATTCTGGCACATTAACTGTTTCAAAATATTGTGTTATGATGGTGAGGAGGGGAAGGATATTTAGTGAACTTTAGTTTGAGGGATCACATCAGTGTGGCATCTTCCCTGCTCTTTGCTTCTGGTGGGCAGAACCTTCTTCATCAAAATAAGTAGTGTTTTCTGAAGAAAATAACTTATTTTAAACAGACTCTATTGCATTTCAGAAATTTTTGGAGAAGTTTTTTTTCTGTCGAAAAGAGTATTTCTTCAAAATAAACCTTTAAATTTTCCCCTTTCCTCAGCCAGAAAAAAAAAAGTCTCAAATTAATCGTTCCTCTCCCTTCCTTCCTTCAAATGAAGTTGTACTACAGGCAGAATACATTGGAAAAAGTGAAACATTTACCAGAACAAAGGAAAGCAAAACAACATGCCTTTCTCTTTATTTAAAAATAAATAAATAAAAAAATTCTTGTTCCACTACTACTTCTTATGGACATTTAATCTTAATAATATTGACATAAGCCTTCTATATTTGAAATTAAAATTAGTGACCCCATTAGAATCAAAACTGTTAAACTCATTAGAAGTTGCATGTGTCAAATAAAAATGAAACTTTTTCTCTGGGCTGCTGTTTGTTTCCCGTAAGTATAAGCAAAGAATGGTGTAAGGTCCTGACTTTTGTTGATTTTTTTTTTTTTTTAAACCTACCCTGGTAAGTATAATAATTAATTAGACTCCAATAAAAGGTACTTCAATTGTTTTAAAAAAGGAGTTGCACTTTGACTTCAATTAAGTTTACACAAGCTTGAACACATGGGGACTTTCAAGAGAAAAGTGAATTTGCTAACCTGGCAATTTTTCTTCAAATTCACATAGCACTAATCAAAATGACATTGATTTGCTCAGATTAGCAGCTGACATCTGAAACTTTCTTACTTGAGCTTCTTGTGAATGTAAAGTTTTCTTGATGTAGAACTGGCAATGGGCCTCTTGTAGCCAAGGAGCTGCAACACAACAAGTTCAAGCTCCTCTCCAAACCAGGCAATCTTTCAATTACTAGTCTGTCCAGCAGAAGTAATGTTTAATTTCAAGAACCTGGTGCAGTATGGGGTAATGTCTGCTGGACCGTTAGATATTTGAAATCAATCCTGAGTCTTTAATCTGTCTTGCACTTTTTTTTATTTCAGCTTTGTCCTCTCTATTCCAAGTACTGTTACGTGCTTGAAAAGAATACAGCTGCAATATGACTGGATTTCGTTCTTTCCTGAAACAGAGAAAAATAGGTAACAAAAATCTAGAAATGCAAACCACCTGCTTGCAGAAAAGAAAATTTTGTGAGAGAGATCTCAACCTAAAGACCTTATGCTACATTCCTTTCATGTCATGCCAAAAGGCTGATTTTTAAATTGTGCATGGAGGACTTCTGCTACTAAACCAATCACTTATAGACATGCACAGCAGAAAGATGTTAGTAACAGAGGCTGAAGTAGAAGAAATGGAAGTGTAAAACAGGCTAAAGAAGCCTTTTTATTCTCTTGTTAGCCAGATCAGAAAATCTCCTGTAAATACATCTCTGAAGTGCATATTCTACACTCAGGGTGCAGAAATATTCCCTTTGGTCACAACACTGTAAACTGAGAGCACTGGCAAATGTGGGAAGAAGAAGTCTTAGCAAGGTACAAAGCTAATTTACTGGCATTGCTTGGTTTGCATCCAGAGAAATAGCTTGGTAGCAGTGCAAAGCATAAATAATACAGGCAAGAAACCAGCATCAGTTGAGCTCAATGAGAACTTTAAGGGCTGATAGAGTATTCTTGAAACTTATGAGCTTTCTGTAAGCCCATAACCTTTCAAAACTCTTGAACGTTTTGAATAACCTTTCAAAAAAAACCACAACAAACCAAACACGCCAACTTGTTCTTGCACAAAAATCAAAGGTGTTACAAGACGATTCTTGTTTCAGCTAAAAGGGCTTTATCTTGTTCAGTTGCTGGCATGACACAGCATTAGGAGCAATCTTCTCTTGGCATCTAATCAGCATATAATTTCAATTGTCTGTCTGCTCTTCTTCTGCTTGGCTTTGTGTGACTGTTTTGTGGCAGGAAGTTTGGGTTAGCAGAATAGAACAGGGAGCTTCTGCAGGACAAATCCACGGCAATTGCAGGGGTTTGCATTGGGTACATTCAAAATCTGCCATGCGCCTTGTTTAATTAAATGAGAAACTTGCAGGAAACACATGGCTAGTGCCCCCAGAGGTGCCTTTTCAATTTCACAATCAAAGCTGATGAAATTAGAATTGGCTATCAAATCCTTCTAGCAAACTTGCATCATTCTTTGCTAATTTCCTTCTAGTGGCCCCTTGAGAGATGGAGATAGTCTCGATGCTGCATATTAAACTTTAATTACTGATTTCTGTCATGAGGGCGAGAGAACACTTGGACAGAGATAGCTGCATCATAGCTTGCAAGCTCCTCATGCTGAAAAACATCCCTAAAGTAGATGAAAAATGAGTCAGCAACCTATCACCAATCTCTGTCAGTGCATGCTGCACCTTCAGCTCCACAGTAGGATGCCAGCTGGTCTTCTAGTAACAGTAAATTGTAGGTTTTTATTTATTTATAAGTGTCATTAATCTGGTAGGTTGAATGCAATTTGCTTTCCAGAAAAGAGCGTACAGGGCTTAGCATCATCCACGCAGGCACGATGGGTAGTTTATGAAAAAATATCACAACGTATAATGTACAACAGCAGTGCTATTACGTGCCATTTGAAGCGTTTTACTTATAATGCATAAAGGAGGAACTTCTAAAGTAACATGGCTTGACTTATTTACTTCTCTTGAGGAAAAATCCTGTGATTTCAGGTAAACTGCTTATATCACTGCATGCCTGACTTGTAACCACTTTCCCTTCCATACAAAATTATCACACAGTGGTTTAGGACTGCGATAACCTTGCTAAACTCAGTGAGACTAGAGATTTTACTCAAAATGACCATGTGTCTGCCAGACTGAAGCAGGAAGAGGTGGATTTACAGAACTGAGGCAGCATGTCCTAACCAGCAGCTGAACATAGAGAGGAAACACCAACATTTATGCTAGTGTTTTAGAAGTTGGTACTCGAATTCTGCAAGTATTCTAACCAGGTCCAAGCAAGAGATTTGCACCTCTGTAGTATTAGGATGGTACAATATTTTCAGAGTGTTTTGTTTCAATACTCACTATTGGAATCTCACCATATATTGATGTGGATAAATTACAGAAGTTAGATTGAATTCTACAGTTCCTTTTTAAATGCCAAAGAAAACCTTTTATCTTCTCGTATCTTCTTCAGATGCAATGACCAGGTGAAAGAATTTGGCTTTAGTTCCTCGGTGGATCTTCCCAATTACTACTGACACATATATGGGCAGCTGTTAATTCAGAAATCATTTATCATAACAGAAAGATGACAGGAAAACACTGAGTTGTATGTTTTGGCACTTGAATAAGTGCTCTGAGGTAGTAAAGTTTTACAGTCCTCACTCAGCATGGAGATTTTTCCATATACTCAATTACCATATTTTTTTTCTCTTCTTTGTGCTACCATGTCACTTTTTCTGCTTATCAAAATAAACGAATTTCAGAAGAAAATCCCATCCTTGCAGGGAAACTCTGACAGCCTGGCATTTACTTTGTATTGCAGGAAAATGGAAGGGAAATATCTTCAGACTGCTAGGCTGCTTTGGGTTGATAAAGGCTCTATTGGGCTCCAGAAACCATCAGGTATTTTTAAGACTGGTATTGAACAGCATGCTTGACTGCCATGGAAAAACAGAAAGGAGGCCACAGAACCAGTGCTGTGCCAGTATTCTCTGTTTTAAGACCCTTGCTTATTTTGTCAGTCATTAGGGCATGTGTTTGCAGGAGTGTTAAAGCAAATATCTCATTCTAAAAGTCGAGATGGGGAGTCATCTGTTTGCTTCGACGTTTTCAGTCAACGTTTGAGACTGGCATAGCAATTCACTAGGTTCCAGTGCAGCGTGTGTGATAAGTAGTAACAAGAAATACAAATCTTATATCTTGTAGAAGCAGATGCAAATAGCTGAAAGTATGATCACCTTTTGTAGTTATATTTCAAAGATGTTAGCCACTTCATTTTCATGACCCAGTCCACAATAAACCAGCATCCTGCTGACCATCTACTTTGAAGTTCATTTGTTATAACTTTCTATGTTGCCTTCTGTTTAATGGATATTAGATTGTGGAGTTTTTTTGTAGTATTGGTTTTTCTGGACATCTGGATAAGGCTTGAGTTTGTCTCTAAATTGCCATTTCTTTAGACTATTTCATAAATTGTTTCATATTTTTAACATCTACGTTTTTGGTGCTACAGGTACTGGTTAAACTTAGAAAAAAACAAGTTTAGGACCTTAATTAAAAGTAGATGTGGGTGCAGAGTTTTAAAAATTACGAAACAAATGTGTATTTTATACATCCAACTAGTAGGTTTTCAATTTGCTAAATACACTTTATGTTTGCTTTTAATTGTATAACCCCAAATATCACACTTGTCTTCATTAAAATTTATTAGTTCGTTCACTCAAAGAAATTCTTCTAAGTATTCCCAGTAAATATTCACTGTTGTGGACTATGAAACTAATTATCTCCTTAAAGCTAATGCTTTCATCATTCATTATATACTAAGCAGGCAAAGTGAATTTCAATATATTTCCTGGTCTGCCTCTCAATTATTCTTTTTCTTCCTTTTAAGCCAATTCAAGTTTACCCAGTTAAAACACACCAGAAAAGTCACGAAAATGTATGGAGTGTTGTATAGTGGGCTGGTCTTGTTTATGTAGTGGGATGGAGGAAGGAAGCAATTCAAACCAGCAAAATACTTGTGAAGTTGAACAGCAGACTGTTCATGGCTGAATTGTAATGCGCTGTAGAAGTGGGAGCTTGGATTGTCCCCCTGTTTAGGGCACACCGTCAATCCAAGCATCCATCTGAGCTGCAGGCAGTGAGTGTGACCTGTGTCAGACAGTGCTTCTGCCCAGCAGTTGCCCATTTCTTGTCTCGGTCTTCCTGCTGCGATGTGAAGACTCACAAAATTAAAATGAAGATCCTAAGTTCAGGTCTTAAGTTCAGGAACAGATTGAATTGCATGCTCGATCTGATGTTTATGTCGTGCGGCAGGACAGCTTCCAGTTTAATGCAAAAAATGTGCTATTTCTTCCATGTCTGCTGAAGTTACTTTTTTTTTTTGCCACTACTAGCGGTTTTGTAATTTGCTCTGAGTTTAGACCAGTTTCAAATCTACTTCAGAGTTTTTGTCCTTCTACTCAACAGTGAAGAATGTACCCATATTTGAAAAGCACCACTAACAGTACAGATTGCTTTTAAAGCAAACAATTTTTTTCAAGGATTTTTAATGGATTTGTAATTCCTGGAGGTCATTTTCTGCTTCTGCTAAACAAAAAGAATGAAGACACAATAATATTACATTAAGTATATTTCATAAATACTTTATTATACTTGTTTCACATATTCTGAAACTTCCGTTTTTTTAATTAAATGACCTCCGTTCTGGAGGCTTGGGAAATTTTTTATTTGTGAATTCTCATTGTGGTCAAGTGTGAATTTACTGTTTCTTGGCAGGTCTAAGTAGAAATTTATTTTGGGAGGGTTATTTTACATGAGTCAGACTCAGGGAAACTCCTGTCACTGTCATTTTCTAGATTTTCTAATAAGATGGATAGGCATAATTTACAATAATTTGGGGAACAATATGGTATTTTATTCAGCTGTGGCGGTATTCAACAACTCATCAGATTTTCATCAAAAATCTTAAACAGAACTTCAGGTGTTACAGTTAATGGTAATTGTATTTCACTTCGGAAGAAAGCTCGCTGTGACTTAGAAACCAGGCACATCCCACTGATCTCTCTTACTAGTATCATTCACCTTTTGCAACCTGACTTACTAATCTGTTTATCAAAAGTAGGTTTTGGTGCTTACTTTATCTATGCCTCATTTATAGTCACAGCCAAAAGGAGAAAATCCATTCAACTCCAGTCTTCCATTATGGATTCAAGATTAGAATAAAAAGTAGAAAAAATACAGGGCACTAGTGAGAGCTTATATTACTATTAGCAGTAGTAGTCAGCCATGGCAGATCTAACATTCTCCTCACTCATCTGTTTTGTGCTGACATCTTGAGTGAAAAAGCCAGTTTGGGGAGAGTATAGAAATACTTTAAGATCAAAACAGTTCCACTGTTTTTTCCACCTAAAACTTATGAAGTAATCACTGGCCAATTGTGATTTAGGCCAACCCGGCAACTAAACTCCACACAGCCGCTCTCTCACTCCTTCCCCAGTGAAATGGAGAGGAGAAAAATATAATAAAAGGACTGAGGATCGAGACAAGAACAGAGAAGGAGCACACACCAACCATGGTCCTGGGTAAAACAGACTCGGCTTTCTTAAAGCAAAGAAATTTATTAAAGTTACTTAAAAGGACAAAGGGAAACAAAGCCAATTACTTGAGAGGATAAAAAGAAACAAAGCCAGATCTTAAAAACACCTCTGCCCCCCCCCCCTTTCCTTTTCTTCCCAGCTCTACCTTCTCCCCCAGCAGCACAGGGGGACAGGTCAGTTCATCTCATGTTGTTACTGCTGCTCCTTTCTTAAAGGAGGAGGAGTCCTTACACCTTTTTTCCCTTGCTGCAGTGGATCCCCTACTCACAAGGAAAAATCCACAAACTTCCCCAGCGTGAATCCTACCCGCAGGATGCAATCTTTCCTCATCGGATTGCTCCAGTGTGGGCTTTACCACAGTCTCGGATTCTTAGGGAGCTGTTGCCACTCGCTCCGGCGTGGGGCATCTCACGGACTCTAGATGCCTCTCTACCTTGTCAAGCATCCCATGCTTCACGACCGTCCTCAGGCTCAGGCATCTCTTCTCCGATGTGGGCTTCTCCACGGGCTGCGAGTGGGTCTCTGCTCCATTGAGTCTATCCTAGCTGCAGGGGGCCGCCTGCCATCTCGCCACCAGTTCCAGGAGAAAGTCAGCTCCGACACACCTCGTCTCGTTCCATCTTCACTGACCCGGTGTCTGTGTAACCATTTCTCTCAGATCTCAGTCCTCTCTGGGTGAACTCAGCCCAGTGGGCACCCTGGGAGCAGGGCGCTCCCCGAGTTCCCCTGGCGTCTCCACTGCTGCCATCCTCAGTGAGTGGCGCCGGCCCGATGGGGGCAGCCCCCAGCCAGGAGCCGGGGAGGGGGAGCAGTGCCCTCCTCCCTTCTATCCTCATTCCTGGGCAAAGCAACTTTCCGGTTCCTTTGTCCCGACTTAAATAGGGCAATTCACAGAGGTGCCGATTGGCTCAACCCCGAGGGGGATGGGAGTCTGATCTGGTGGCCAGAACTGAGTCTGACCTGGTTCCAAAACCAGGGAAGTCACAGGGAACAAATCCCCTCTCCTGCCACTAGAACCCCCTCACATCAAACCATTACACCAATGTAATGTAACCATGATATTATGATACCATACATTGTTGCAGCACAAAAAATAACCTTATGGATGGATTTAAAGAGATTGGATTAAAGTAAAACCAGCTGTTGCCTACAGTTAGTGTTAATAAGTGGAGTTGCTACGTTCGTATATTCAAAGAACACCCAAGAAGTAAAGCACAGCTTTTCTTTTGTGGGATTTCTTATGTGAGAGAAAAGACTTCATCATGAGACAGGACAAACCCAACCAGCATTTGCTCAATGAGTCTTGCACTATGCCCTGAAGTTGATGAGACTATTAACATTAATTATTCATGTGCTGACAAAGGCCGCTGCAGGAGACACAGAATGAAGACTAATAGGCTGAAATAGAGGAAACTGGATGCACAAGACAGCCTGGAGAATGGAATATCTTTCAATATTTTCAATATTTTTCCTCATTAGTTTGGCTTATCTCCCACAGGGGCAGCAGCACAAATCTTTGACACCAGAACTTTTATTTGACTGTGTCTGCAAATTCAGACCCACTTTCCCTTTGTGAGAAGTACTCTGCTTCTGAGCCTTGACCCTTTTGTCAGCTCAAATATGCTTGCTGATTGCAGATGTCTCTGAGTCTGACAGATGGACCTCATCTACCTAGCTCATGGTATAGGATGGGGAAGAACTCAATTTTGAATTTTGTGCTTAAAAAAAAAAAAAAAAAGCAGTGTAAACACCAGTGGAAGCCAGTGACTTCCCACTGTGCTTATGACTCCAGACTTCTCACAAAGATGTTATGACAAGTGGGAACTTAATAAGATATCCCCTCTGTAAACAGGAATGCTATTTTGTTTGAAGCTCAGTGAACGTTGGGGCAGGTAGAGCAACAGCGGGATGCTCAGAGGCAATGCTTTTTTTATGAGCTTTGTCTCCCCAGGGACTATATAAAATGCTGATATTTATATCTTTAAGTTATTAGAGCTGTAAAACTGAAATACACCTTTAGCTGTAAATGTGGCTCATGTTTATGGCTATCAGCTAATGAAATGAGTATCTCCTTTTCATAAGGTGTCTTTAACTTGTATTGGCTTTTTTTTATTTTTAGGTGTGCAGTTCTACAGAAAATTTAATTCAAATTTGATCGAGATAGTGCTAGTAAGAATGTGAACTCTTGCATTACTCCAGTATATGTTACGCTTCTCTTCCCAAATAAGAGACACACACAACATCAGGAGATGTTCAATGTTTGGGTTTTTGGTGTTTGTTTTATTTTGTTTGTTTGTGGTTTTTTTTTAAGTTTAAAGTTTCTGGCAATTTTTGATTTACATAGTGCTGGAAAAGTTCAGAAACTAGAACCTCTCATTCAGCAAGTTGATTGGCATTCTTCATCTATAAAGATTTCAGGAAACCAACTAAATTACCATTAATGATGTCAGACAACTGTTTCTTGGTTCTCCAGTATGGAAAAGCCCACAATCTTGATAATCCTTGTATGTGTTCTGGTAGTCACTTGATTCGACAAGTCGTCTGAGAGGAAAAGCCTTTTGTGCCATTAGAAGTAAAAGCTGTGATGGTATTATAGTCATCTGAGGTCTTTCCACAAATACACGCACGTTAATTCTTGAAATGCACACTCGTGTTTTGCGGAACAGTTATTTTTCAAGTATTCTTTGCTGAGCAAATGTGTATTAAAAGGCTGCTTGATGTTACTGATGTGCAAGTTACAAGTACAGTTTTTCCTCTTAGAGAGCTTGCTGTGTAAAATTTTGCTTTAAAAAAAAAATCTTTGTATTTTGGTTTACTGCTATCTGATGAGGAAAAACTTCTGCTCAAAATATAGGGCTGTAGTTGGAATAGAAGGAAAAAGTAAATTTTTCTGAAAGAATCACTTAAATCCAGTTTATCACAGATGATATTCTCCATCCACACATATGTTTCCGCCATGAAGTTTGATTATATCTTGTTTTGTTTTGTTATTTTTTTTTCCTTGAAAGTTATGGTATGGTCTACAGATACTCTGAGCTAAAAATAGGCAAAGGGAAAACAGAGGTGGGGGGCAGGAGGGACAGGTGCTAAAACATCCCTACATAAAGAAATTACTTTGCAGAAACACTTGTTACGAACAGAAATTGCTACTGGTCTGTGCTGGGTCCCATAGTAGGAGATATAACTGGGAAATAAATAAGCTTAAATCAGAGATAGTTTTGCCTGTTACTGGTACTACATTTCTTGAAGCTTGCTGTGGCAGTTTGAAAATGCTAATGGCATGAAATAAGAATAAGTCTTATTAACAAGTCAAAGATGATAATGCCTCCAGAAAAGTAGTGTGAAGTGCTTTTTTCTTCCCAACATTTATAGGCCATGTTATTCTGACCTCCGTTTCTAACGCCTGGACATCTTTCTCCGAGAGCCCAGTGAGGTGCAAAGGGAGTTTGATCCTGCTGATGTAGAGGTCTGGCACAGCTAGATGGGCGTCCTGTCCTGAGAGCTTAAAAGTACCCTGGGCTCTAGCTATGGAGACATAATGTTGATCTACAGAAGATGTACCTTAGATGTGCTATTGCATAAGCAAGTTGCTGAATTTCTGCTGGTGCTTTTCTTTCTCTACACAGAAACAATGGTATTTGACTTTTTAAAAGTGTGTTTTAATGGGTTAATTTTTTTCCACTGCTTTCACTGCGCTGTGAGCCGTAGGTTTAAAGTATTAATAATTTACAGCTCTCCAAAGTTCAGTGGGAAGTGCTTTTAGTTTTGTTTCTCATGGAGAACTGGCAAAATGAATATATCTTTCTAATTAGCGGAAGAATAAATTGGGTCTCCAGCTCACCCCCCATTACCCATTTCACCTTCTGAAGATGCCGCTGGTGCTGCCAGCCATTCCGCGGAGGCTCCTGTCAGCACCGCACACAGCGGTGGGGCTCTGCGGGCAGCAGCTGCCTCGGCCCTCGCTCCGGCCTCAGCGCTGCCCGCCCCGTCCTCCAGTGAGGACTTCACCCTCCTCGGCTCCACCTCACCCACAGCATCAGCTAAATCCAAAGACATTCCCTTTCTTCACATTCTGTAAAGTGTGGATAAGAAGGGAATCTCGCCTTCGTAAAGCGGATGGGTGCAACAGTAACACAAGGAGAGAAACAGATTTTTGCTTCTTCAGCCAAAAACTTGATTAAATAATTACTTCATAGGGCTAAGCCTTTATTTTTATATTAGGCATATCAGAGCCTTGTATATGTCATTTTAGTTAAAAATAAAATGAGGAACTTAGGTGACCTATGTTCCCAAACTGTGCTAGTTAATAATTAAAATATGTGTTGAAACATGAACTATTGAGCTCGTTCTAGAGAAACACAATTTTTTTATGCCATACAGCTAAGTAATATTGCTGAAGCCAGACATTCGAAATGCTGAGACTTGCTTTAAAATGCTGATTTTAAAGAAATTCCCTTATGACGCTTTCATAATTGTCCTTTGAGCTTTTTTTTAAGCTAATTTTTCAAAATTTTCTATGTAAGTGAATTTCTAATGTTAAAAAGACCTATACGATCACAGGAACCTTAGGAGAGAAAATCTGAGATATCATGGCACTCCAGAATTTTAATAGTTGGTAGCAAAGTGATTAGAAGAAAGTCACAGGTTGAAAAGGTCTTACGCATGGAAGTCTAAGTGCCAGATGATTTACAATAACTCTACTTAGAGGGAAAAAAATTAGTAAATACTGCTGGTTGCCACAGAGAAGAACAGGATACGTTTTACTTGTCTGTATTTAGTTAACAGCGGTAAAACTGTTGTTACTATCCTACTGCCTGTCCACTTGATCAATGTGAAGTTCACTATCATTAGTTTGGCAGAAAGCTGCCGAGCAGAAGAGCACAACTTCATTGTTTCAGTTCTCCTGGCAAAGGAGAACTCCTTTTCCTTCCCATCACAGTGGCATAGTGCCTGGAAGAAAAGATAAGGCACCCAAAGAGCTGTTCTATTGGACCAGGGGCGGTCTGGTAAGACTAGTTAACACCTGAGCTCCGAGTTATTCCAAACTGGCAAACATTGCCTTTTGCATGACAAATCTTATCTCAAAAAAGAGACCTTCAAAGGGGAGGGATTGATATAGTTTTTTGGTTGACTGGCTATTATTTGTATCAGCCTGAATCTTTAAAGCATTAGCCTTTAAAAAATTATTTATTTTTATTTGAGCAAAGATTCCAGTCTCTTCTACAGAAGTGTTTGGTCAGGCCGAAATGTGAAGTAAGTAAGCATTAGTTTGAATTTTAGCATGATGGTTTTCTACCTCTTATTATTGTGGATATCCTCAACTTCAAGTGCTCCAACTGAAGATAGACCAGAGCAGCCAAATCTAGCTTAGAAGTTCTTCCACTAAAAAGATGATGTGCCAAGGATGATGTTCTGTGAGAACCTTTGTAAATTAGTACTTAAGTGTTCAAAGAAAAAAATTTCAGCAGATACAGAGAGTATTACAATAGCAAAGACAGCTGCCTACTTTGTGTGTAACAGAATAATATTACTGTGGTGAAAAACTGTCTATTGCCATGGAGAGCGTGAGGTTCAGCTACAACTCCCCAGCATAATAAATGAATGCTTCCATCCCTCCAGGGCCATGTATTCATACAAAGTACTCATGAGTACTCATGTCATACTAAGTAATATAACACAGTGATACATGGAGGCTACTTTAAACTTATTTGCATTTTTTTTTTTAAAGTTCATTTCAAATCCTGTCAGACTTAACAGTTTTTTTCTTTTTATTGTCCAAAGATGTTTTTGTGCATTTCTCCTAGCTAGTTTGAGACATAAAAGTGGATTTGTTAGGCCTGAAAGATTTCAATTAACTGAAGTGAATGCCAGAGCTCAGAGATAAAGTTTCCTGATTTGCTTCTCACCAGTCAGCCTAGGTAGGGCCTAACGAAGATTTTTCAGGAAAGAAAACAGATAAAAGATCAGAGGAGAGAGAGGCGGGGATAGAATTATGAACACAAAAGGAGTGCAGGGATTAACTTTTTCACAGGAGAATACAAAGAGAAGGGAGAAGAAAATATTTTTGGCTTTTTTATTGTTTGAGGGTTGTGGGGTTTTTTTCCTCACTCTTTAGCATTCATATAGTGAATTCATTTTGCCTTTAACCAGGCAGGGCTATATCACAATAAAATTTAGTAGCAAAAACTTGTCTGTGTGGATGTATGTATACTTTACTGTAGAGGCCTCCTAATTTTCAGTTTCTTCTATTTTGAAAAAAAACCTATGATTTAGAGATTAAAATATAGGTAGCATTAATCTTAAGCTTTTAAATTTAACACATCTGTTCCAACAAAAGGAATTAATGTGTTTATTAATATTGTGTGATGGAAATTAAAAGAAATTGTATCATAGGTTCACAGAATGTTTGAGGTGGGCAGCCCGGGATGCTTTTGACCTTCTTTGCTACAAGGAGGCATCACTGGCTCCTGGTCAGCTTGCTGAACACCAGGACCTCCAGGTCTCTTTCTGCAAAGCTGCTCTCAAGACAGTTAGCCTCTAGCCTGTACTACTGCATGGGCTTATTCCTTCCCAGGTGAATGGCTTTGCATTTCCCTTCAGACTTCGTAATATTCCTGCCTGCCCATTTCTCCAGTCTGTTGAGGTCTCTCTGAATGGCACCTCAATCATCCACTGTATCAATCATTCCTCCAAGTTATGTTTCTGCAAATTTGCAGAGAGTATAAGCTGTCCCATCATCCACATCTTTAGTGGAGATATTAATTTGGCCTCAGTATCAACCCCAAGGTGCAACACCGGTTACTGACCTCCAGCTGGAATTTGTGCTGCTGGTCACTACACTTTGAATCCAGTAGTTCATGTGGTTTTCAATCCAGGTCACTGTCCTCGCTCCCAGTAGTTGAAACAATAATAAATCTGAATAAAGCAGTATTGGTACTGAGAAACAGAAAGCTTCTGCGTATCAGTGATGCTTTTAGCCCACTCTCCCTGGGGATACTTGAGGGGAAACGTTTAACTGCATTGAATATAATTGTAGAGATCTTTGAAACACTCAGATGAACTTCTTCACTTCACAGAACTTAAGCAATATCTACTATCTCTGAATAGAATAAATCCAAAGTGAAAGCAAGGTATAGTACTGTAGACTATTTCATAATGTGAAAATTATATGCAGCTTTGTAAGCACAGGAAGGTTCAGCTGAACTTTCAGAGATTAATCCAAATGCAAATGACCTCAGAATCATGAAAGATTTGTTCAAAAGTTCTGGTCATAAATGATTACTTCCTTTGAATGTTTTCATTTGGGAAGGTAATATCTTTTATCTCTACGAAAACGTTACTACTATGGGGAGTATCAGAAAAGAAGAACTGGAGAAAATCACTAGCCAGAGAGAAAAACAATGATGCCATGAGCAATGGATGTTAATAAATGAGATTGTGCTCATTCAAGACTACAATTGAATCCACTAAAGCCAGTGGGAGCTGTTGCTTTTGATGATCAGGTAGCTTTATAGCAAATCTTACGAGCTTCCACTTGCAATGCAGTTTGGAAAACACTACTCTGCACTGCTGCCTTTGGTAAAGAATCTCAAAATGCTTTACATGTTAATCAAACCTCCCGTTACGCCAAGGGATATTATCCAGAAATAAGGATGCAGAAACTGAGACAGTAAGTGTTTTTGCTTTACACTGAGAATCAACAGCTCTAATTGTCGCAGCAGTTATGTTATACCAGCCATTGAGCAGCAGGCCATAATTTCCACTTGATCTTGGTGAGATTTGGTCAGAGTCAGAAAGAGCAAAATGATTAAGAAGCAAGAAGAAAAGGTAGAGGAGGCTACCTTATTCTAATCTGGATTAGTCTGTTCGCTTAAATTCAGACAGTGCTATTGTAAAGGAGTAAAATTAGTTAGGATCCTTTTGCGTTGCTGTGCTTTAACATGTCAGAAAATCAGAGAGATTAAAACAACTACTGCTGATTTTAAAGCCATTAGATGAAAAAGATAAAGTTGCAGGTAATATTTTTAATTGATTTTTTAATATTGTGCTTTTACATAAGCTGTAGTCTTACAGCACTGCTCATGAAAGTTTGTGCATCTGTGTTGGTCTTAACTGGAAGGTTCAATTATGGATTTACTAAATCCTGGGCTACACAGGGCTGGAAGAATGTCAACAAATACTCAGAAATCTTCATTTGTCACTTAAACATCAAATCTTTTTTTTATTTAAAAGTTTATTTAATTAAAAGAAAAAAACACAACAAAACCACAAAAAAAAAATAAAATTACAAAACCAAAACAAAACAAAGGGGAGGAAGTAAGAACAAAGAAAACCACAATTTCACTCTTCAGATCTATAAAATATGAAGAATACCTGCAGGCTTCACAGGATATCAAGATGTGAAGTTCATAAGCATCTGCATAACGTCGTGAGTCACAGAAGGAAAGGAGCACTGGAGTGATATTTACATTACCTTTTTTCATTAGTAGTCTACGTAAAACTTGCATTGGAAAAAAACCCGTGAGTTTGTTCTGTTATATTCACTCTGTAGAAAACACCTAGTTTTAAAAATGTATTTTTGAATTAATAATTAGTGTCTGGAAGAGAGCAGAAAAAGTATAGTAATTTTAAGTGAACTTTATCTACACGTTTTAATACTCTGAGTTTCACTAAGACTTAAAAAATAAATAAGGATGTTATATGCTACAGTTTTTTGAACCTGGTATAAGGACTCTTCTTTCTTGGCTCTTTTAATGCCAGTAATTAGGCCATCTGGTTGGTGAGAGAAATTAATTCAAGACCATATTAATTCCTACTTTTAAATTTCTTTGTGGATAACACTTCAGGAGAAAATGATAGTGGCTGGGTAATCGGATCTAAAATTAAGAAAATGTGTTGTTGATCATCCTATAGTGCTGGTTACAAAATTAATCACAGACGCTTAGAAGCTATTGTGATGAATCTGGTGTCAATGTCTAGATAGAAAGAGAGAGTAGAAAAAGCATGAAATTCTCACAGATTTGTTTAGGTTGGTGCATAGAATGAGAGCAAGTGTTCAATTTGTTGAAAGATTCAGGCTGAGCTTTTTAAAAGACATGGATAAAGTATAATAGTTTGGCTCTGTACAGCTTTCAATTGTGTGTCTGTGCTCTTCGCTGTAGAATGCGAGGCTATTACGGTGCAAGATTGATAGTGAAAGTTGAGAACACAAATTTAGGTGTTACCCAAACTACTTTTATGGTGGTTGTTGTTATTTCTAAATAACATTGGAGACTTTTTTCTTTTATGTTGTTGCTGAGAAAAATCCTCAAGTAGTCTCTCAATATTCCTACTCTCCACTAAAAGAGGCCATGGCTGAGTAAATGATGTTTGTGCTGTCGCAGATGATAAAATGGACCCTACTGGTTATGGAAGAGTCAAAGTTGTTTAGTCAATGCCACAGCCCAAAGGGTACGGACGGTTTGAATTTGTCTGCACGTTTTGAAGTTCTGATAAGCACTGCTGAGACTCTGGACCGGTAACACTTTGTTTAACTTTTGCTGTTCCAGTTGCATATGGGAATTTCTCTTTCCAAGGAAGTGCAGGCAGCCTGCAACAGAAATTTGGGGGGAAAATGTTACGAAACCAAATATGAGAGTGTTTTGAGTGTAGCGTTTTGTTTGAGACACATGGTATGAAAGAGTGCAGTAATAGCAATATAGTGAGAGTGAAAATGCTATAAAGCAAAATGTCCAAATGACTTTACTGACTGACAGATTCTTTTGGTGTCATGTGGCTTTTTTCCCCTGCTACACTTTTTAGTACACAAGAAGAGTTTGCGCTTGAATTGATCTTGCAATCTCAGTATTTAAGAAGTTGTTTTAATAGTCCCAGGCATATTTGGAAGCTTTCAGAAGCAGAAGTGAACAGAAATATAAATCTAGTACACGGAAAGTGAAGGAAATAGTTGTGTGGTCCAGTGTTATGCAATTATTTTGAGCTCTGGTAGTGCATGTTAGGGAGGCAACTTAATGGCAAATCCTCATCATTTGCATACATTTCCAACAAAGATCTGTATTTTGAAAGTTCAAGAGGCCTCTTCTGTCTCATTAGAAGCATCTTGGTTTAGAGTAAAATACAAGACAAAAAAACTGCACCTCCTCATTCTACTGACCTGTATTACTCTCCTTGTTTTTTAAACTTGTACCTTAACTGCCTTCATTAAACTTTTTCATAGCCCTTAAAAATCAATCTATTTGCTAAGAACTTGGCTACTATGACTGTTTTCTTTGTAAATGAAAAAAACTTTTTGATCGCAGATTATGCTATCAAATACACTTTTTGAATGGTTTTGTAGTTACGTGGAAATGATCTTTTAAGTGTTACTTAATCCCAGCTTTGCTGAGAAATTAAACAGAATAAAAACAGTGGCTATTCTCACAACTACAGTGGGTTGCTAAATGTAAGTGTGAGATCTATACAGATAACAATTTTTTATGTGTCCAAATTACCTTTCCCATTTCTTCAAGGTCATCCTCTGCTTACCAAGGTCGCCCATGCCAAAGGGCACTTTGCTGTTTTCTTACCAAAAAGGTCTATATTCACCCTTGACAGCGTTTTGCTAATTGAATGGAGATACCTGTTTTTGAGGGAGCCAATGCACGTGCTGGCATAGCCAGCCTCTCATAGCCAGTGCTTTACCCACTCAATTATTTGAGATGTGAGGAGTAAGAAACAACGTGTCTGTCCTTCCCTGATTCCAGCTGATACGAGCTCTTCTTCAAACTCGTACATGTCTGTTAATCTCCTAATGCCACTGATTTTGCTATGTAGTTTACACTGTCACAAGGTAACTGTCAGCATGGTAGGTGTTAACAAGTGAAGTGGCTGTTTAATGAAACACTGATTTCTGGGCAGTAAGTAATATGTTTAAGACCCTGGACTGTGTTTTAGAAGACAAAGGAGGGCTATTAGGCTCAGTTTGTGCCTTGCCCACCCGGGTGAGCAGGTAATGATGCGTGCCAGATAGCCGTGCTTCCATTTGTTTTCCTAATGCACCAGAAATTTGAAAATCTTCACGTTCAGTTTTCTCAGAGGAGGGAAGTGTTTGACCAAAGATCGAGGTGTTATTCAGGTATTCGGGTTGTCTAGCATTGTGAGTTATTATTTGGTATTCCACTTCTGGGAAAAGAAAGCCTGACTCCACACTCCTCTGCATCATAAAGTCACTTACTTCAAGTTCTGCCAGGTCAGTGTAAAAATTAGCTGAGCACACAGTTTTGCCCTTCATGTTGAACAGGGT
Organism: Tauraco erythrolophus; assembly: GCF_009769465.1. Lineage (NCBI taxonomy): Eukaryota > Metazoa > Chordata > Aves > Musophagiformes > Musophagidae > Tauraco > Tauraco erythrolophus. The sequence continues at coordinate 10,720,846 of NC_141472.1, read as the reverse complement.
TAGATCAGATTTTAATAGTCATACCTGTACAAAGTGTTCTGGCACAACACTGAGTATCACATACTGTGTTGTTGTGCATAACTGACCCTTTTCTGATCATCTCATCCCCATTAAACTGATTTTAAAGGGATTAATCCCTGAGGCACAGAACTCACTGTGGAGATGACGACGACTTCTGTTCAGCAGCATCCTAGTGATACTTAAGTTCAGGTTTACAAAGACACCGACTGGCACCATTGAGTGCAAAAATTCTTATTTTTGTAATGATTAGGCCTTCAGGATGCGATGAGATAGTCCGTTTTGGCTAATTACATTAGAGGGAGCCTTTTGCTACATGCCTGGGACTCAGGATGCAAACAACCAGTGCTGTGAAGCCATGGCTACTTCAGGGTTGTTGTGTGCTGTTCTTTCAGAGAAAAGATGTTTGACTATGTAGAAAAGCTAGTAAAAACATATATTCTATGGATTCCTCTAGATCTCATGAGCATGAGAGGAAACCAGTCAACTTTACTGGCTTAGCACACACAGAGCATGAAGAATCAGCAGTAGTTTTTAAACCGTAGACGAAAACTGCAGACTCAACCAAAAAACTTTGCAAGTAAATTGTTGATATTCCTGAGCCAGGAGAGTATTACTACACCCAGTGGTGTCAGGATAAGTACCAAATGTGCAGCACAATGCGTGCCTTCCTACACCCACAGTACTCCCTCATCCCACTCAACTAATTAACAGTAATTAGATAATTACAGTCCATAAAAGTCTTTGAAAGATGAAGATCTTGCTGCTTGGGACTCATTAGCCCTTTTTAACATATTTATTACATTTTTTATTTCTGACCACAAAGGGGAAAAACTTAAAATATTCTCTGTTATTTGCCATATTCTGCTCATGAAGCAAAGCCTGCAAAAGCAGCCTTTCTCCCAGGTGCCCAATATTAGCTCTGTTTTGACTGAAAATGACAGATAATGATAGAGAAAAGAAGCTTCCATAAAACACCTTGCATTTGATCACGGAATTTTTACTAGCGTTCCAAAGCAAATGGCATGTTATCTTTATATTGCTGGTAAAATTCTAACCACTTGTTCTCCGTAATAAAAAATGGTAGGCTTTAATTATGCATGCAACACATAACATGCAAGACCAAATGGGTAGAGTAGATTTCATGCAAGACAACCAGAGCTTGAATGGTTTGTGGAACTGACTTTTTTTTTGTAGTTTGAGGTTTGTGTTGGTTTTTTTTTTTAATTATTTAAAATTCTCTTTTTGCCCAAGAACTTTCCTTCAGCTGTGTTTTTATGGAGAATACTCAGGTTTTCCTCTTGTCTCCTTTTACTGAATGACACATAGGAGTTTCTATATCACCAGATATTAGGTAACTAAGCAAAGAAGTTAATGTCCTTATAATCCTGGTAACGATGAGAGAAGATCCTCCAGAAGGTAAACCAGAGCTAAGGAGTTTTTTGGGGTTTTTTTGTGCAAGAGAAGAAGGCAATATATAGAATTGCCTATATTTCTTGTGGATGAGAGCATTAGTTAAAGGGTAGTGTGACTGTCAGCACACTTTAAAAATTAAAGTTCACAATGATTACTATATCATTAGTCTCTTGCCCTTCTTTTTGCACCGATGTCCCTTAGGGTAGGGAGCCTGTTATCAGTAATGCTGTGGCCACTATTTTCCCAGAGTAACAAGGAGCTAGTTTATATGGAAGGAAATACTTGTTGACTGTTTGAAGCAGCCTTCTTATCCCAGTCCTTGAATTTCGAGGTATGGTAAGAGGCCAAGAGGGACCTAGGATTTGAGCCTTGCTTTTGATATTTCTACTAAATCTGCTTTCCTGTGTCTACACCTTTATCACAGTCAGTGGGGCAGAACTAAACCACATGGGGATTAAGTGATTTTCTGTTGCAGGCTGAGTCGCTTGTCTGTCTTTTGATACAGTGTGATTTACATACCACTGTCTAGCAGTTTTCTGTAGAGCTAAGATATAACAAATGAACATAATTAAAACAACGGTGTATTGAGTGGTACAAAACCCCCTGAAGTTAATCTGTATCTCCTTGTTTAATACAGAGCTTCTATTTACTGATTTTGCAGCAGTATTAGAAGGACAGTTGCTTTGTGGTTATACAATGATGAAGTCGTGAGCAGCAGTTGTCACATTTTCTTGATGAGCGTTTTTTGATAACGAATGGCATTGTTCAAAGAGAATGTTGTCAATACAGCTACAGCCCCAGCTGTCATTGCTGCTGGGCAGGAGTTGGGGGGGTAAGGATCTAATGATAGGTTGGTGCTAAGGGGAAGATTAGATTAACAAAAATCAATAAAACAGTTCTGGTTTGCAATTTTGTTTATTATGCTCTCCACTGCCTGGCCTGAAAGGTTGATTTTTGATTGATTCATTAGGCCATTGCATGATTAAACATAGGTTACTTTACAGTTCGTGTCAACAGACTAAATATTTTGTTACTTTGGGGGTGAATTGGTCTCATGATTTTGCCTCCCTGAGATACTGTAACCTAAGAAGCGAATTTGTGGGGGTTTTTTTATTATCCCCTCCCTCCTCCCCCCCATCCTAAACAACAGCAGCTGTAAATCATAGAATCATAGAAAGGTTTGGGTTGGAAGGGACCTCAAAGACCATCTAGTTCCAACCCCCCTGCCATGGGCAGAGAAATCCTCCACTACACCAGGTTGCCCAAAGTCTCATCCAGCCTGGCCTTGAACACTTCCAGGGATGGGGCATCCGTAACTTCTCTGGGCAACCTGTTCCAGTGCCTCACCACCCCCAATGTAAAAAATTTCTTCTTAATATCTAATCTAAATCTGCCCTCTTTCAGTTTAAATCCATTGCCCCTTGTCCTGTCACTACACGCCCTTGTCAAAAGTCCCTCTCCAGCTTTCTTGCAGGCTCCCTTCAGGTACTGGAAGGCTGCTATAAGATCACCCCGGAGCTTTCTCTTCTCCAGGCTGAACAGCCCCAACTTTCTTAGCCTCTCTTCATAGGTGAGGTGCTCCAGCCCTCGGATCATCTTCGTGGCCCTCCTCTGGACTTGCTCCAACAGCTATAGCTGTAGCAAATCCTATAATTCCTTATGTTGTTTATATTTCAGGTTTGATAACTGGTGCTGAAATAAACCAGGCTTGGTTGGGAAGATGGGGAAGCCAAAGAATTTTGCTGGTTTTGCAGAGGTGTGCTTAGAAAGTGACTTTTTGCTACAGAAACAGCAAGAGTAATGACAGAAAATAAAAATAGTACCCAAGGTGGGAACTTCCCAAGGTGGATCATCATGTTGCTTTAGTGCACATTTATTTACCTGACTGTATGTGTAGGTAGAGAAGACAGAAGCAGATTCATGTTCAGTTTGATAAGTCTGATCAGGATGGGAAAATCTGTGTTTACTGAGAGGTGGTGGTTTTGCTGGTGACATGGTGACAGTATCTGGTAGTTAGCTGTTTTTTGGTAAGTTGCCAGTTCTTTTCTCTAAATTTCAAATTTTCCCAGGCAAAAATACTCTAATGACTTGAAAGAAAGGAAAAGAAGTTTTTCCTTGTTTAGAGTCAAAGGAAGCAGAGTTGTTCCCCACCCCCAGAGCAATTTTCTGAAACCTTTTTCTTCTCAAGTGTGTCTGTTAAGCACCAGATTTAAGTTGCCTTCCCAAATTGCAAGCTACATGCTTGGAAGTGGTTCATGGAACTAAATGAAGAGGACTTAGTTAAAGCCTCGTTAAGCACACAGCAAAGAGATCCCAGTGCTTTAGAGTCCACTAGGCACATGCTCTAGATTCCCTCTTCCCTTAACACAAACTCACCTGAGACAGGAGAAGGTTACCAAGAATTTACACATCTTTGTAGATCAAAAGTAGCAATGACGGCTACTCCATTTCTCTCTTAACCCCCTTTTCTTTGAGTCTGCTTTAATCCAAGCCCTTAATCAAGATTCATAAGCATGACTACACTAAGATTTCTTTCACCAACCCTCTCAAAACTGACAAGAGGAGTCTTTAAGACTTTGTTTGTCTCTATTGGCTGGGAGAGTACCACTACATTGTGAAACACTACTAGTATGATGGTGTGTCAAAGTTTTGCTGGGAGCCATGCTTCAGTTGGTTAAAAACATCTGTCTCGTAACCCCAGCCCTCCAAAGTGGGAGCAGGAGAGCTCATTGACTTGTGAATATTCAGGCATGTTATCATCCCTCACTTGGCAGCAAGGCAAATTGGGAAGAGCTTGCACAGCTATGATTGTGCTCATAGTCCCCTGGGGTTTAAAGTGTTAGTGGAACCAAATTGGGAATTGTTTCTGAACCTCTCAGCTCACTTTCAGGTAGGTGCTTGGAGAGGTCTGGAGATCACAACAGGGTCAGACTGGACATTTTATTAAAATAGGCCTATTTCAAGCAGACATAGCAAATGTAGTTGTTGCTGAAATGTTAGAACACCTCAGATAATTTCTACTCTTGTAATGACTGGCGTTCATAAGGTGATGGTGCTCTCCCTCACTTGTAAACAAGTACAGAGGTGCAAACTAACCAGAATCATCTTCCTGATGTTTCATGCAGATAGTGTCTTGTATTAAGATGTGCCTAGCTGTTTCTAATGAGAACTAGAAGCAAATATATTTACATATCATTCCAATTTTTTCTACTTCAAAGTGCAGAGGAACAAAAAGTGTGTGCTGGTCTTTGACCATGAGACTTAGCTCAATTTTGCAGTTCTGTGGGTTAAGAAATCTCCATATTTCTGTGAATAGTAACTTGCTCCATTTTGATATCTGTCCAGGAGTCAGTTCTTAATCCATTTAAATGCATTCTACTGATATGGCTTGGTGCTAATCTTTCAATCAGAATGTCATGGTATGCTCAGTCAAGTGACTTAGAAAAGTCTATATTACATCTACATAATGAAATTCATCAAATGAATATAATCTCAAATAAGATTATGGTTATGCTCAAACACTGATATTTTGTGATTTAATGTAGGTGAACTTTAAAACTTTTAATTCAATTTTTATGATGGATCAGTTTTTGTTAGGGTAGCTTTCAGGGGGAAAAAAATAAAATATGTGGCCTTATTTCTTTCAAATGGTGCTTGGGAAATTGCTGGAATGTTTCATTTTCACTTTTATGAAAAAGCTAGCCTCAACAAAATGTTTCTGGCTTATCAGGACGGAGGATTTGAATAAGATCAAAACAATATTTTTGGAAGGGATAATATCATAAAAAATTCACAGTTCTCTGCTTCATTTGGCTTCAAGACCAAAGAACTGAAATGGAACTAGATTCTAAATTATAACCATGAAACTGTCTAGCTCTTTTCTGTACTAAATACTATTTATATGACCCTTGTGTTCTGAAAGATAAAACAGTCTCCTTTACATATGAGATGATAATTAAAAGGAAGGAAGCTGATATACAGACCTCTTAGCTCTGTATTCAGCAGCCAGCTCAGCATTCCCAGCAGAGGTGTACAAAGCATTACCTTTGACAAACCAAGCAAAAGCAGCTCTTGAAGATTATCTATCTGATGGTAAAAACACATTCACATGCTCTGTAGCACAGTGTAAGGCTGGCAGGTACAAGAGAAAACACAGTCAACTCATTAAGGAGTTGTTGCAAATCATAAATACATAGAAATACGACATCTTTTTTCCAGCTCTATTTATTTTTCATGTAGAATATAGACATAATCTAGTGGAAATAGGAAGCTTGCGACAGATTTAATTTTTCCTATAGATTTTAGAGCTCAGCACTTCAAGTAGTAGCATATGTTCACTGAATGGCATCATCCTGAGGACACTATTTGCTCTGAGTTAACAAACCGTGTTGAGGAGGACATTCTTTCTCACTGCTCTACTACAGGAACTGTTATATTCTTTAAGTCATGTTCAGTTGGCTTTACAGCCAGTCTTTCTTTAGCTTTTCCTATGACAGCTCAACAACAACCATACCATCAGCCAAGGCGAGCTAACACCTACTGTGCCCTTTCAGTTCATCTAAAATATACACTAGGTTCACATCATGCTATATTCTGAAATCCTGATTCCCAGGCCTCTGCCTTGAGGACTGTGACTATATCTGGCTGCTCTGTTGTTGTCACCTGCCCTGACAGCAAAGATTATCAGGATGGTTTGAGCACTCAGGTTTGCAGTTAACATGTGCACTTAACATTACTCTGAATCTTTGTGAACAGTCTCTTAGGGGTAGGACTGCGTAACACGATTAACAGCAGTTTGGTTACCTGAGGTAGGGAAAAGTGAAAGTGTACAACCAGGATTTCTGCTTGGTTTGGTACCAGGACTCCTACACATGAAAACATCTCAGTATCTGTTACAGTTCCAAGAAAGAGAAAGCTGAAGCTTAATCATGTACTAAGTGTGGTCTAAGGGGGAGGGTAAAGCAATTTGAGGGCTGCTGGTGGGATTCACCCCCTTGGCATTAGTTAATTGGGGCATGGGGCTGAGCTCCTGCCCTGCGACTTGCCTAAGAGTTAAGTCAAGATTAAGGTGACAGCTCTGAGAATGAGAAATCCAAGACACCTGGTGGGAACAGGGCTCAGGAAGCTTGCCAAAGCAGAGGATGGCCAGCTATGAGAATTATTACCTGTGCAGTCCTCGGCCATGGATATCAGGGTGTGCCAAGGCATAGGTTGCAGCCTGGAGTTAGGATTAGGTGGGGCTGGCTCTGGTGTTGGTGACAGTGGGACTGTCCCTATGCATACTTCATAATTCTCAGCAGAATGAGTCTCGTTACCCTGCCATGCTACGTATGCAGTGAGCGGGTCTGCCAGCACCAAGCCTGGCTCTGCACAACAGGGGCAGGAAGAATGAACAAGAATGAGATGTAAATAAGCACCATAAATATGCCTTGCCTACCCTTTTGTCTTCAGTGCTGGGGGAAGGTTCCTGCCAGTTAAAAAGCACTAAAGTGCCATTGATCCTAACTAGTTCCCTCAACACCTACTGATTTCAGACCTTTCAGGTCATAAAGGAAACAGAAAAATATGTGTTTGGGGGAAAGAGGCATGCTACTCAAGATGCAGTTGTTTCTTATTAAGAATTATATAGGTATGAATTTGTGATAATAAGAAGCGTACCAATGTCAGAGGCATTAGGAGTGGTACACTTTTCCCAAAGCAAAAAATAAATACAGTAGCATTGTACTGTCACAGCAGAGTTTTGGTTTCTGAGTGTCGATCTGTATTCTTAAATGAATAATTCTTATTCTTAGTAACTCCTGCTTAGCATAATTCCCAGTGTCTGTAATTAGCACCAGACAGATTGTGAAAATAGTAAATTAGATTTAATGTTAGCAATAAATATGTATGCATTGCAAGTTTATTTTAAATATTTCCCTGCATTGATCAGAATAATATGAAGCTGTTTACCTATACAGAAACTCCAAGTAAATTATGACATCGTGTTGTAATTATGACTGTGATGGCTGTGAATGAATTTGAGGTAGATTTACTGATGTGAAGACGATGTGTTCTAGGCTTAGAAGCTACAAACACTCAATCCTCTCTGTCGACATATGTACACCCTCTATTGCTGTCAGTCCAGTCTAGATCAGTACAAAGCTTGTCAGCACAGAGAAGTTTATAGGAACAGAAGCTGTGACAATGTTTGGGAAGAAGATAAAATCTGGAATCACTACAACCAAAGTTGAGAGGTTTTATGAAGTTCAGTGGAGAAGTTAAAACTCATGATTTTTGAATATTACATGGTACTATGCTAAGTAAGAAATCTTGTAATGCATTTCTACCTTTCTGTAACTGCCTTTGTCCTCTACTTCTCTTAAAAAAAAAAATGGTAAAGCACTTATTTCCATAATGATTATGCAGGGAACTACATAAAACCCTAGAGTTGCAGTGAAGTAGAAAGACTTACCTTATAAAAGAGAAGAAAAATAAGAAACTACATTAATAGATGATGGACTCTGTTCTATTTCCTCTTCTGTAAAGTTTCAAAGCTTCTTTGAAACATCATATAAAAAATGCTCATACCTTTGGGATTATGTTGTGGTGTTGCCAGAGGAAGTGTACCCTCAAAGAAGCTCTAGAAATGGAGAATGTAGCAAGTGGTGAGAAGAATTCATTGAATTATTCACAGTCAAGAACAGCAATGTATGCAGGTGCATAACTTCTAACCTTTGGTTTCTATTTAATTTCTCTTTCTCAAGTAAAGAAAAAGGATCACTTATATAGTAACTAAGCACTTAGACATGAGTGTTTCCTGTTCATGGAAGTTTCACATAAAATGAAAGCCCTCTATGTTGCACTGCTTTGCACAGCCTTCATCATCTTTATTGAATAACTAATAAAATATTTAATAGAAAAGTTTTACATTTCAAATATGTTATAAAATGTTTAAAACCTGTGATTGAGATTTTGGAAACAGGGAGGGCTGGTCTTTAAGACATTTAGACCTTCTAAAGACTTATGTTTATCCTGAATGGAGCTGCATCTGCAGCTACAGCACAAATTTGCAAAATTATGTCCCCATTCATGAGAGCCTATAGCCTCTGTTGAAAATACAGACCCTGCTGTAAAAACAGTCTTGGGACTGTTTTACAAAGAACGTTTCTCTCTGTTGCAAAAAATGTTTTAGTTTTGTTTGGTTTGTTGTTTTGTTTTTGTTTTGTTTTGTTTTTTCATTGTTTACACATAGGACAAGAGGCAATGGATTTAAACTGAAAGAGGGGAGATTTAGATTGGATATAAGGAAGAAATTTTTCACTCAGAGGGTGGTGAGGCAGTGGAACAGGTTGCCCAGAGAACTTGTGGATGCCCCATCCGTGGAAATGTTCAAGGCCAGGTTGGATGAGGCTTTGGGCAACCTGGTGTAGTGGAGGGTTTCCTTGCCCATGGCAGGGGGGTTGGAACTAGATGATCTTTGAGGTCCCTTCCAACCTTAACCATTCTGTGATTCTATGATCTTAAAATATGTTTCCTCTTCTTCCTGTAGGGTATGAAACAACAACAAAAAAAGGAATAGGAAAGGAAGAGTTGAGGGTAAACATGAACATGACTAGAAGCTGCTACATTATTCTTCAGTTCATATATAGTCAAGTATCCAGTTTACAAACTCGCCAATAGCAAGATGCCTGTATATTTCTTTGACTAAATACAATTTTGTAGAATTTAATTTGCACAGTGATCCAACTGCTAGTGAAGCAGTCCTGATGTAAGGATGCCATCCTCTTGTCAAAGTTCCCGCAGGAGAGTGGGTGCTACGGACACTCGTGATTCATATCTAGACCCTTCACTAGCATCCTCTGCCAACGCTCAAGAAAGGATGGCTTATGCTGATATTAATGACTTTGTGTGTGTGTAACAGAGCACACTCGCTGTTAGGGCAGGCAGGCATGGAGAGATGAAAGAGAAATTGTTTGCTGTCAGCAGATCCATGCTTTTCCTAGTGAGTAATGGCCCTCTGTTCCAGCCTAACAAAGCTTCCCTGGCAGTCCCTCCTTGCCCGACGGCAGTTTTGGGGTCTGGTGGGTGGCCTGGCAGGCAGACCTCTGTAGGTAAGTCCTTTTGCCCTCTACTGCTGGAAGAAGGAAATTACAGAAGCAGCATAAGGATGAGAAACTCCACTTAGTTTGCAGGGATTTCATTCCAAAAAGAACCTGAGAAACTTATCTGAATGGCAAAGATATTTTAAGTTAGAAAATGTATCCCTTATATGATGCTGAATGATGCTGAGTGAGATTTACCCATAAGCCTCACTATTAAAATCAGTAAAATTAAAATACTGTTCCTATTCGCAACCCTGTAGAATAAATACACAACAAGCTCACATAAAGTGAAACCATATCGGAAAATCAGTTGTATGGCAGAGAGAATTGATTCATAGCTGTAATTTAATCAGATGAGAAGAGTATGGTAAGCACATAACCTAAAAATGACATCCAAAGTTAAGTCAGTTAAGAAGGAATCGGAATAATCAATATAGCCAAATCAGTAAGGAATGAATCAGTTCACAGCCAAGTCAATTAATCTCTACAACTTTGCAAATGCTACTGTGTTTAGAATTGTTGATTCGAAGATTTCATTTGAGAATAACAAACCGTCTGCAATTACCTAGATTCACGTGGGTTTTTTTACTCTACAAGCGCTGAGTAATTGTCATTCTTAGGCTTCCAATTTATCTAAACAAAAAATCCCCAGCAGGAGTGAGAGGAGGATGAACCTGCACACTGACCATTTTCATCCTCCTCTGACAAAGGAATGTGTTTTATTTCAGGCAACTAAAGGATTCTGTCAAAATTGTTGATACTTTAACTGATCAGAGCCTATGTAGTAAGATGCTGTTATTTAGAGCGTCCTAGAGTTCCCGTCTGTAAGAGCACGTACCGTTTCAGTGGAATTACTCCTGGGTATGAAGCTGCTTAGACTAAATACTAAGCAGCTGAGTTTTATCTGGTATTTTCTAAACTACAAGCTTGTAATGAACACTTTCAAATAGGAATACTATGCCCTTCTAGCCTGTTAGTTAACTAGTTACTTTTCACTGGAAATCATTGGGACGCATAGAAATAACAACCTGGAAAAATCAAGCTTTGAGGCTGCCCTGATTGGCCATGTAAATAACGCAGCTTATAACTGTGTCCAAAGAGCGATGGACATGAAACTAAAAAGCAAATAAGCGGCACTAGAATTTGTTATCTGAATTGTGCTTAAACTCCTGTTACACTCAGCTTAGGGGGAGCTCTCAAACTGGAGCTTCTAACAAATGGATGCCATCTATACTGCTACCTGTCGTTCTGAGCAAGCTTTTGAAGGTCAGTTTGGTACATGGCTTCCAGTGCTCTTAGCCTGATTTCCTGCATAAAACAATTTTTTTTTCTAAAAGTGATTCTCTTGTGATACCTGCAGGCATTTTTACAATACTTGGAAGTTGGACAAGAAACAGCCAATAACGTAAAAAGGCTGCAATGCTGTGGCTTCCCAATGCTTTGTATATCTCCCTGGCAAAGCCAGTCTGTTTGCCATTATTTTAACTGTTTAAATCATCTGATCTCGTTTCTATTTTGGATGCACTCCAATGCCCTAAAGAAGACGTTTGTGAAGAGTGAACTGTGTTGGTTAATAACTCTGCTAGAATACAGGTACAGTATGTGGTAGATGAGTGCAGACTGTCCAAAAAGTGATAGGCAAGTGTTGCAGGGCATTGCCACGGTGTAACAGTTGCACTCTGTAGTAAATTGTCCAAATATCTCAATAGTTTGATTCTTTTAAAGTTAACCCTTTTTTAATGTGTAAAAGCACGTCATTAGTTACAGCTACAGCAAATTAAAAACTGCTATGTTAATGAAGATGTGGGAGGGCAACTGAACTAACAACTACACAAGACATATTTCTTAGTGTAGCCATCGATAATAATGTTGTAATTGAATTCTCTGTTTCTCTGCTGCTGTGCTGGGCAGTCACTCCTATCTCTTTCTCCTTCATGCAGAATACTTCCATTTCTAGCTTTTTTCAGGCTTTATCAGGTTGAGCAGCAGCCATTCAAGCTTTCAAATACCAGAAGTCAGAGCTTGTTTTTCAGCATATTGATGAACTTATTTCAAGGAATGAGGCTATTAGACGTAGGCAAATAAATGTCAGAAAAATCAATTACCTTTTGTTGGTCAACTATTAGCCATCGTTTAGAAGCACTTGATCAACACAGAAGAGGAAACGCTGCTGATGTTAATTTAGACAGATGAGAGCATCTTTCTATGCTTCTCACAAATATTAAGGAAACTAGAAAAGAGCTACATTATGTTCTGGGGCATCCCCCCTTCAAACAAATGAATAAAGCTTGCTATTATGTTTATAATCAGATAATGTAATCTAAGAATATATAGATTGGTTTCTTTTAGAGTTGCAAACTCAGTACTGCTTTACAGATAAACCTGCTGTCTAATGAACCTTTATAGAGTGTGAGCTGTTTTCCACAGGCACGTGATCCCTCTTGTTTGAGCAATGCCATGGACACAGCTAGCCAGGTTATTTTTGTATTGGCTCACCGATCAGTCTGGATCTGGCAGGTGCAATGCGATATAAGTATGGTTAAGCGGTTTGCAGATCCAGCTGAGGCCCAGAAGCAGGCTATGTGTTTTCCCAACCAAGCCTGGCATTGCGTAGAGCCTGCTCAGGTGGGTGTGGGCTGTGTTCCCAGAACCAGGAGTGAGGGGGACACGGTGGGGAGATGGAGAGCAGGCCTCTCCACAGAGCTTGCCCAGGTTCAAGAGGGCTCATTGGCCTCAATTTGGTGCCAGCCTTCCTGGATGTGCATCAAGTCACGCTTTCGCGCCTCTGCAAATAAACCCTCCTGGAGCAGTGAGCATAGGGTAGAGGCTTCTGAGTTGGCTGAAGCCCAACTTGGTAGTACATGAATTACCTGCCATTACTCAGTGTCCCAGTCTTTTATTCTCTTGGCTAATAGAGCTGACTATACTTTCAAGTAAGCAGAAGATCTACAGGACAGTAACATTGACAATCCTTCCGTAAGGATATGAAATGTTAACAATATACAGGAGATAAATCCAGGCCTAAGAGTGAGTGTGCTAAAAATTCCTAGCATCAAGGAGGTTTGTGATGATACTAAAGTTTTGCAGTGCATTGTCTGTGTATGCTTTGAAGCCTTCATAAGAAGACTGTAGGCTACAACAGAATCATTAATTAATTTTTCGTTACTGAGGTAGAAGAGCGTACATTGACAAGACTCGCAAGACCACTGGTTGGTAATAGTATCATAAACAGGGCCCTGAGCAATCTCCTCTAACTGGACATGCTTTGACCAAGAGGTTAAACTAGATGGTTTCTGGAGGGTCCCTTTATCCTACACGATTTTATAGGCAAAACACAAAGACTGTTAGTAACACCTCCATTCGTATATGATGTGTATTCTACTGATTTCACATCCAGCATGTTCTGCTGATTATTTGCACCAACTGTTGTTCTCATGTTTCAGAATAGGAGGCTACTAGTGCAGTGGATGTTACCAGCACTCTCTTTTTATCAAACTCCGTTGTTTTCTCAGGTGCATCAGTATGGTTAGTGTTTACTTGACAGGAGGTTTCTGTAACCAGCTCACACAACTTTTCTGATTTTCACCAGTTAGCACTGGCAAACCATAATCTGCAATTCCGAATCAGGCTCATAGATGGCATGTGAGCACCTAGGTAGCTGTAATGTGGTGACTTAGTTTGGCAAGAGACTAAGTTTCTCTCTTGGGAAGTGATTGAAGGATGTTTTAAGTGGTCTCTAGCAGAAAAAGCAAAACAGTGATTGGTCACAAGTTCTCTATGACAGCTGACAGGCAAAAGTAGTGTGCCAGTGTAGAAGTGATGTATTTTGAACAGTGATGACAAGTTGAGTTAGAACATAAGGCAAACAGAATAACAACAGATTGATTGAGAGGATGAGTGGAAATGTGAAATTTGTGAGAGAAGGATGAGTGTTGTAAAGTGGCCTTGATCGCATGCCTGATATGTTTGATTGCTATCTCTGCAGGCCTGGTGCCATTATCTTAGGTAGAAAAAAGTATGCATAAAAGATATTCAGCTTTCACTTTTAGCAGTCATGTAATACTGCAGTAGTATCGCTAACATGTAAAGAACCAAAGTGTTTGAAAACGTGAAACTTCCTGTAAGCAGTGTAGTGAGGCAGGGAGGGAAGGAATCCTTAGTCAGAGAATGAAAAGTAGTGCAGGATTTGCCATTTGCTTGTAAGCAAGCCCATCTGGGTCAAAGCAATGCAACACACCCGTGTTTTGTATTGCTATGAAGCGTAGCTTTCTGCCAGAGTAGGTTTTTCCTTTACATCTAGCAGTTTGCATGACATCAATTGTTTGAGTCAGGCTGCAGTTCAAGTGAATCATGGTCATCATGATATAATGATGGAGCAGAAGGCTCGTGATCTCCTAGGATTAGGATGACTTTGATAACCTAGTGTGAATTTTATCAGAACTAGTCAGGCATTTCCCAAGCACGTATCTACTTTTAGCTAACGAACCTCCTGAGCTATACGTTTCCAGGTTTGACTTATTCTTCAGAGGCCTATTCTTCTTCATGCTCAAGGTCAGGTCAAAAGCTTGATGGGCTGTGAAAGGTTGGTGTTGATGACACCTTTGATTTAAAGCAAAGGCTATAAATATGATCCCTATGGATCCAAAGTCTTGCTGACTGCATAGTACCTGAGCGATGTCAATAGCTATTTGCAGTATGCGCATTGGTCAAAATTAAGCAGTGGTAGTTTATCAGAGAGAGAAATTTGGGAACTTTACTATACCTTTAAATAAGAGGTTTATATAGAAATGTGCCCTGCTGGTTTTTCTTCCTACCTTTCTTGTATGGGTCTTCAAACAAAGCAATAGTGCTGCTTTAGTATAGTCTTCCACTGGTTATTTTTTTTTTTATTAGACTGTTTCCTAATGGCTTTCAGTCTCTTAGCTATTTCTTTTTGACAGACCCTGGCATAAGCTGTCATTGCAAACTACTGTTCTTAATATCGTGCAATTAACACCAGTTTTTGCAAATAGTGAATGAGGTCAGGCTTACCTGTCAAAATAGTGCCTTGTTTTCAAAGCCAGCTGGGAGACATGAGCAGCCAGTGGCTCTGCAGCCCACCTGTCTCCTGTCAAGCACTGTGTGCCTGATCATCACTGCCGAGGTGGCCCCACCTTGCACAATGTTGGGTGGTATCAGGTCTTACATCTGTATAGGAAGTTTTTGCAAAGCAGAGACTAACACAAACCACCAAGGCTGGAACCCAATTCAAACCATGGACAAGGTCAAACTACCAGAAGACGTTATCATAAATCTTATTTACATGTTGAAAAACAAGGCACAGACAACTGTCCTTTCTTTGCCATCTAACGGACAAGTCATATTACAGAATCGAGAGCCCCAGTTTGCTGTTCTGTCTTTACAGGGAACACCAGTGTTAAGATGTCATGTCTGTTTTCATCTGTGCCTAGGTACACGTATATACCTCTCTATATATACACGAGGATGTTGTGGCATGTCCTTTAGTTTTCATAGGAAGGAATCCCTGCTGAAGTGACCCAGCTCTGGGTCAGGTTCCAAACGAGCCAGAAGAGAAACAGCAGTGTCGACTATGGAAAGCATTTCATACTTAACGAGTGCTTAGCACAGAACTTCCTATTAATCATGTTACAGCAAAATCTACCATGTACTGGATGGAGCTCATGAAAAATTAATCTGCAAACATTCCTGGGGTCTGCAGAAAAAATAGCCTAAATCCATGTTTCTCATGAGAAAATTATCTAGTTTGAGAATTAAAAAAATTACCCACTACTGTTACCTAATTCTATGATGACTGTGAAACAAATGAAGACTAGCTATGAAGCAAAATAAGTGTGAGTATCCAAAATCCAATTTTCCAGGGGAAATATAGGTACTGTGCAGAGCAACTGGGACAAAGATACCTGCTAAGCTGCAACTACAGATACTCTTTCCAGTGTGCTTAAGATGTAAATATATGTTACACTGGATGCTACGTGCTTCAGAGCAATTTCTTATTCATCACATTTTGCACAGTAACTTTAATTATGTCTTACTGAAAACATCAATTTACTATAAACTGAAGTATATTTCTTATTACTATTTTGCTGTTCTCATAGCTCCAGAGTATAAATACAGTGAAATGTTTGCTAGGAGATATTGAATACTATAAGATTGTCTTGTTTCTGCTTTTGAAAACTGTCAATTAAGAAGCATTCTAATTAAGAAAAAGGGAAAGAAAAAATGCAATTAAAATTGAGGTTCTCCATAAATTAAGTCTTTTTCGCTTTTAAATAATATGTACAGTTCTGTAATATAGCAGAACAATGTAAATGAAGTTCTAAAACTACAGCATGCCAGAAAAAGATTCTAAAATCTATCTAGAAAATTATAAAAATGTAATTAAAATTATAAACTGAGAAAAAAATATTTGTGGACTTAGTCATAAAATAGCTGTACACAGTTTAATCTAAAAAAAATCTGTGGTATTGTCCCTTTTTCATGGAATTTCATTTTTCAGTAATTCAGTTAGCTGGCCAAGCTTTCTGATGGCCACTATAACCTAGTATCAAATTCAGCAAAGAGAGAGTGAATATAGCTCAGCCAAACCAAGAAGAGAAGTTGGTATATTTTGTAAGAAAGATGCTTTTTTGACAGAATAATTTTGAGCTTTTAGGGGATCTTTGAGCAGTACAAACTGACCTAGATCAAATTAGCAATTCTGGGATTTTACCAGTCAACAATCTGAGGAGGAAATATTCACAAATTTTCTTTTCTTTTTTTTTTTTTAAATTGGAAAATACAAAAGACCAAAAATGTTCCTGTGAAGTTTTCATCAGTCCCAAGATTCTAGCAAGAAATATACTTGAAGGCCATCTCCACAGTAGGAGACTCAGTTTAAATGATTTTGGAATTAGAGAAGACGGCTGAAACTCAGATAGTGTCCCTCCTTAATGTGCTAATCATCACTTCTTGTTTATTTTAGGATTCATTTCCCTCAGGCCCTTTCCTTGCAGATGCCCCACTTTCAATAAACTGCATTATGTTAGGAAGACCGTATGGGTTGAACTCCCTCAGTTAATAAGGTGCCCTACGCAACAACTGCCTGTTACTCAGGGTTGTTGTCATTCAGATGTTAACAGGACAGCAAAAATTAACTTCTACTGGAAGGGAGTGATTTCCCCTGAGTATGTAAAATGAGTAATTACACTGCTGAAGAGCTTTCTAACTCTAAAGAGGAAAACTGACTCCTTCAAGCCAAAGAAAAAAAGCCTTTGAAGAAGTTTAGGGGAGTCCCGATATAGATCAGAATAGATTCCTTTCTTTATAAACTGAAATTTTTATAACTCGAGAGCTACTTTTTGACCAGGTCCAGTCTGAATCAATGTTTTCTCCAGCTGCTCACTCTCTATGCTCCCTTCTCTCTATGCACAATTTAACTTATATTGAGCTCCATTAGTCTCTCCCTACACAGCTAGCAACATGTCCCTTTTTTCAGTTCATTATTGCCTATGTCTGTGGTTGTCCTCAGCTTGATTTTAGTTCTGTTATTTTTTACATATATGTATGTACATGAAAACTTCACACCATTTACCAAGCAGTTATTCAGTTTGGTAGGAGGGGCATAAATAAGTTGAGCTCTAAAGTTGATTTGGGAGCAGGATTGTTGTCTTTACATCTTCAGGAGGTGTTTTGAAGCCTATACCTACACGAAAAGAAAGCAATTCTGTAGTCACAGAAGAATAAAATTGAAGGAGAGGGATGCAATGAGGTTATTTAGATTTTTATTTTTTTAAAAAAAAAGATAAGCAAGAGAATATAATTGTTTTGTAACAAGTGTAGATACAAATACCCAGATCAGATAAGGATGTGGAAGAGGAAAGTGATTGGTAAGACACTGAGCTGGGAACAAGGGAGCAGATTAAGGAATCAGCAAGCAGGAAAATGAGATGCTTCTGTGCTGGAGGTGGAAGTAAAGAAGGAAAAGAAGATGAAAGGAAAGTGTTAAAGCTGCAGTTAAAGAAGGCAACAAAACCATGAATGAGGATGAAAAGCAGTCACGCAGGGGAATTTGAGGAAAAAATGACATACTGCATGAGTGAGACAGAAAGGATTTTCATGAAGAAGCCAGAGAAGAGGATGAAATGGGAGTAAGTGAACGACACATTGAGTGATTGCCCTTGCTCTTCCTTTCACAGGACTCTGGGAAACGTCGTGCCCATCGAGCTCTTGCCTAATAACGCTGCTTGTTCTCCTTCGAGCATCAGATGTAATTTGACCTTTAGTGTATTTCTGTCTGGGTGTTTCAGGAAATATATGGTTAAGGATTAAACATAACTCCATAACAGAAAAAGGCTCCCAAATTCACCCTATCAAAACATTGCAACAAGTACTTGGACAAATTCTGTTGGTTTGTGGCTTGTGAGAGTCCACAGTCTATTAGTGCTGCAGAGGATGTGCACTGGCAGGTTTTTTGCTTGTATGTATTGTTATGTACCTGGTGAAAATCTCATTGCTTCCATAGTGAGGAAGGCAAAGCAGAAGAGACAGAACAAAAGGTTATGGATGTTAATTAGTTTGGGATGGGCTCCAGGAAAGTGGTGGGGAGGTGCACTAAGATCTGGAAATGTCAGAACTGAAAAGCAAAAGGGAAGGAGAAAGATCAAGAAGTAATAATATTTCAGAAACATAATGGATACTGGTTAAAAAAAATGGTACAGCACAGACTTGAAGCCATGTGTAGCTGTTTTAGGGGAGGGAAATGAAAGCACAACAAGATGGTAATAAGCAATTACTGAGAATTTAATTCCATTCTGTGTTTCTTCTACACTTTAAAATGATAAAACACACAAGGCAAATCAGTGGAGGAGAAAGTCAATTACAGTAGCAAATCAATTAGGGTAAAGAGTCAAACCAATCAAAACTGCAAGGTAACTAATGAAGGACAATTAACAACACTAAGTGGATCCAGTGCTGTTCAGATTCAAAAATAAAAGGAAGACACAGAAGTGACATTAAGCTTTAGAGGCTACAGAAGGTGCTCTGTTCAGAGGGAAAACACACTGCAGGCCTGCAGGGCTTTAATAGCCAACTTTGGGTTGTACCAGGGTGAGGGAAAATTACTTTAAGCTTCTATTTTTCTACTGATATTTACTGTTCATGTAGAAGTGAACCTGTTTGAACCAGCTGTATTTTAACTATTTAAGACTAGATATGAACACTGGAAGTTACTTTACTTCTGAAGATGGAGAACATTCAAGATACATAACATCGTAACCAGGCAGCTGTGTGCCTAAAATTGAGCATGGCAAATGCTCTCCAGGAGGAGTGTCCAGATGTCATCTCATTGTTCCTTCACTAATATCTGAATGTAAGAAAAGAACAGCTCAGTTAAAATCTGCCTGTGTTGATTCTTATATAAACGTTTTTACATTGCAGATCCTTCTTAACATATGTGAAGGACCAATGACCTTTTGGTTGAGGCCAAAAAAAACCCCACAAATATTTGCTGTGGAAGAGCAGAGATTAGTAATCCAAACTGTACTACTAATGGTGTTGACATCTTTTATAGATTTCCATTCAATCTCAGCTAATACTTGACATTCTTCCTTATACCAAAGCACACTTTATTCTAAATTTTCCCCACAGAGAACAGCACTGCTTGATATATTCAGAATTAGATTGGCTAGATGATCTTAATTCAAGAAAGTACTGAATTTGTCTGTGGTTCATCTATAATGCACTAAAAGGAAAATTCCCCAGCTAGACAAGTAAATTATTAACTCATAAGTCTATGTGTTGTAATTTGTGTATAGTAATAACTTATCTTTAGGTAGGCTTGAAAACGTATATGGAGAACATGAATCGAGTCAGAAATAATTGGTTATCTTCAAACAGAGGGACAAATCGTGACGCTGGGCTTAATCGGAGAGGTCAGATTTTTGCCTACCTGAAGGGCTCTCTGCCAGTCATGGACACGCTGAAGCTGTTACTACCGGTGCAGCAGCTGCTAGGAAGCAAATTTTGAGATTATTGCTTAGGATAAAACAAAATCAGATGTCTTTCTCCCAGCAGATACAGTCAAAAATAGAGATGAAGTGATGGACAGTGTAAAGGAAACTATTTTTTTTTTTTGAGTTTCCAGTAATACCAAGAACTGTATTCTTGCTTCCCAAAATTTTGAATTCTGACACAGAACTGTTTCGTTAGTTGGTCTGGCCATATGCCTTATGTGGAAATACTCAGCAGCTTTTAAGTTGGAGCTAGTTATTTTTACATCTAATCCAATTTACTTCTCAGAAACCCTGAACTTTTTTGAATGAAGAATACGTATTTTACCTCTAAGCCCCAAAACAAATCAGTCAAAGCTATAATCAATAATTACACTCTATCTTTATGTTATAAATCTATACAAAACACACATTGCAAATATGTTCAAGTAGTTACTGTGCTGTAATAAGCTTGAAAGCTCTAGTCTTTGCCGTTCTTTGTCATGCATGTTAGTTTGGTCTCTCAATTTATTTGGAGTGTTTTACCTGTCTAAAACAGCCAGCAAACCTCTCTAGTGTTGAGGTTCTTTTCCCTCATGGCCCTGCTGAACACAGTCTGCTGTGGTAGATCAGGACCGTTCTTGATTTTCCTGTCTGCTTACTTAGCTAATTAAAATAACAAATCTCCACAGCTGTCTGCTTTAGATTCATCCTTATCACCATAAACTAATTAAAATAATGCAACTGGTTGCAACTCATTAAATATCAACTATACTTTTCATGTAATTATAAACCTTAAAACCCCCACAAAACAAAACAAAAACTTGGTTCCTCTGCTTCCTCTTCCTTAGCTAATTGTAACTGTTTTCTTAAGATGCCTACACGTTAACTTACATTTCATCTGTGTTTTTTTTCTTCTGATACATTCTTGCAGTTGTATTTTTGTAGAATCCCACTCCATATTTCTCCTGTCACTCTTAGGTTTTCTTAAGAGTGAACATCAAAATACTCAGGGTTTCTATTCAGTTTAGTTGGGCACCCTGCAGAACGCATGCTTGTCCAGAGCTTTCAAGTCAACTAAGTGGACTGGGAAAATTGCAATAGGAGCTGTTATTTCAAGAGAGCATTTAAATGCTGGCTTAATTTTGTTTCCCAGTGGCATGTTTATTTGTGTGCTTTAATATGATACTGAATTGAGATTGTGGTCTGCAGGTAAAATTCTTTCTGAAATGAAAGTGTTGGAGTTTTCTTACTCTAAAGAGAATAGAGGTCCCTAAAATGGAAATAATAAACTGAATTTTATTGGATTTTTTGTATCCAAACTAATATATGTGTCACCTAAAAGCCATGGGGATACTAATGTAACTGATTAGGCAGGCACATCTGTGCTTTGATGCTCTGTTTATAAAACAGTAGGAATTCAGTGCTACTCTCTATTAAAAAAAAAAAAAAAAAGAAAAATTATCTCTCACCAATTTTACTGGAAATTTTTCCTGTACTGTAAATTAGTATTCTTCTTGGGGAATAATGTTTCTACACACTTTTGAAGCAGGTTTAATCATTTATTTACTGCAAGACTTTCACTTTTAATTAGGTCTTTCCTATCTTTCCCCCGCCAAGAGTTTTCCTTACGTTGTTCTGTGCTGAATTCTGGTTTGGTTTTGGCAGACCTACTTTTAAAGAGCTTCTTTACTTCTTCAACACCTGGCAGACATTTTTCCAGTACAGACAATTAATACCTTTTCTGGTTGTTCTATTTTTGCCAATTCACTGTTTTCCAGTTTTAAAACAGCGTCTGGCCAGAAACAGACAACAAACCTCAAAGAAAATCCAGATTCCTATTCATTCGTCCCTGGTGTCTGTCTTCAGATCTGAAATTGCTCTAAAAGCTTGAGGAAGAAGACTTAGCACTCCTCTGCATGGCCAAAGCAGTAGGAAGGGATCATTTAGCTTACCTCTGCAATGTCCCTCGCTGCAGCTGCCAGCACATAATACTTGTATACAGGGTTATTCCATAAAGTTTTAAAATGCCTCCTCCAGGAAGATACATTAATACGTACCCTAATTTTCCTTCTGAACAAGGATCGCTCTCTGCATCGAGCTCTGTGGCTTGTGGTTGTGGTTCTTTGCTCTGTGCTCAGACTGGGCAGGTGCTTCTTAAATGGCACACAGTCCGGTGGGATGGGAACTGCACTTGCAAATGACCAGTTATACAGCTACCTGCCCGTTCTTTAGCAAAAATACCTGCTTTGGGTCTTTAATTAAGGCAATATTCTGGGGAACTTTAGCATGTGGTTTCCTCTTTACAGGTATAATTGCATGTTCCTGACTACGTAAACATCCTGCTATTTCAACACCCTTTGTGTATGCACATTATTAGAATCCAACACTTTTAGGCAAACACAGTTGGAAATATAAGATAAAATTAGATGTTCTGCCTTTTCTCCCTTCTAGTATTAAATGTGCAAATGAAAGAGCTGAAGTGAGTCATAAAGGACAAGGAATATATTCTAAAGGAGCAGTTCTCAAAATTTCTTGTTTTGTTCTGTATTCTTAAAATTAGTCGTTCATTTTGTCATGCTTTTGTCTTTAGCAGACTTGTGATTCTATGCTCTCTACTAAAATAAATGCTGGAGAAAGCCTAAACTTGCTCAATTTATAACATCCTTTTTAAACATTGTGGGTACAAAGACAATATATCAAAGAGAAACACAATGAAGCAAGCGTTATTATTAATGCTCTGTGCTGCTTAAATTATAAGAAAATCAAAATACTATAAATTAATTGCTCTCTTGCATTGTGCTGCTGAGCTACAACAATAGTTTGCCTTTTGAAGTTATTTAATTTGAGCTTCCTGCCCATTCTTCAGTGCAGTATCGATGAGAGGACATCAAAGTTCACCTTACTGGCTCTTGACAAAATTCAAATGAAGAGAAAAACAATGATTTAAAGGAGCACCTGGGGAAATCAAAGCCTGTGGTACTAGGAGGAAGCGTGTGCTTGCTCTACAGTTGCTTTTTGTCAGTTGAGATATTGGTAAGCTTCAGTTAAAAGTCTGGTTTACTTATTTTCAGTGGTGAATACGGTAGAGAAAGCCAGTCTTGAAGAGAAATGTGGAGCTTAAGAGTTCAGTCAGACACCAGGCTGAACTCATTCCTTAGCCACAAAAAGTTGCTAAGTTACTCTTTGTTGGATTTGAACTTGAGTTCATCGGCACATGACAGTTCAATCAAAAATGTTTTCCCTTTATTGTGACACCAGGTGGCAAAATGTTTTCTTTGAAAATTGATCCCCTGATCCAACTCTGATTTTTCACTGATCGTAAAGTATTCATTACGTTCTATGGCTAAATTAGGCAGTGCTTTTTTTTTTTTTTTTGGTGTACATATTTATATATCTGATACATCAATATCAATAGTTACGTTGGGATGAACTTTCAATTTATTTTTTAGAGAGGGATTTTATATTTGGCATATTGTCCTTATTTCCTTTGTGTTTTATAAATTACACTGTCTTCAACTCTGCCCTTGTTTTGTCACAAATATTAAAAGGTGTAGCTTTCAGTTCTGTTTTCTGGCATACTCAGTTCATTGAGATGTGCAGGCAAGTTAATAGACTAGTCTTCATGGCCACAAGTCATTCTCAAAGCAATCTGCGCATTCAGAACGGAAACCACCATGAAAAACTTTGCCTTGGAAAAAGATAAAGCAGACCTGTCAGACGCAAGTCAACACCTTTCCACATGAGAGCTATCTTACTCATGCTTGGAGAGGACTGTGATCGCTCCCCGTTTCACTGAACAAGACTGAAAACAAAACTGAGGGTGTCACTTGTGGTTTAATTACGTTTTCCACCTTTTCACGCTGATATAGAATGACTTTCAGATTGATGGACAATTCGGTGCAACCTGCAGTTTCTGAAGGATGCTGTAGAGGAGTGAACGTAGCACTGGCACTGCCTGTTGAGTTTGTCACAAATTCACTGTTACCCAAGCGTTGATCATGCTCTATCACAGGACGCACCTATCCATCTCTGCCATTCACCAGCTACTCCAGTAAACTAATGAATTTTGCTTTTTTTCCACCTGGCATTGTACATCTTGACATGCCTTCAAAAATCAGAGTCTCCAGCTACATGTGCAAGAGGCAGAAAATTAGTGGTATCAGTATTTGTACATCATTATGTTGAGTAGTTACCCTGTTTCGCATGTCCCAGGTGGCTTCATTGGAGAAGCTACATTTTGATATCACCTTCGTGAATAGTTTAAGGAATAATGTAACAAATAATTTAAGGAATAGCAACTGTGTCTCAGAAGCTGACAACATAGTGTCCTTTTGTGCAACTCTTCAAACTTGTTAGCTTTGGCAATTTCGACAATATCAGGCTTGTGTTATGGGTTACTTCAAAGAGCTTTTAAATAATGCGAGCAAGCGCTGGTTTTTGCTTTTTGTTTCAATTTGCTTCTCAAAGGCGTTCCTCTCAATTTGCTTTTTATTTATTCTTCTAAAGACCTTTACTCTGTAGTAAGATGGTCTTGAAGCAGAAAATACTTCTTTAGATAATAGTTCATGACAAATGATGCCCCAAGGCACTGATTTGCTTTCTTCACCACGGCAAAGAAAACCAGATGATAGGCAGCTCGGAACATATATTCTTACAGACTTCTGCTGTCTCTTGTAGCAAGAAGCTACAGACAGCATCAGATCTCTTCAGCTTTCTCATGAAGGCATGACATCAACGGTGCTTTGTGTTTTCTTTGTATTTTTCTATTGAAGGTACGCCTACCATCTGAAAATTACAATTACATATACAAAAATGAAATAACTTTCATCCAGACCACATATAAATCAATGCAGTCATTTGAATACAAGACTTGAAGATGAAAAAGACACTTTAAATGCGTGTCAATTCCCTACCTTGAGCTGACACTTCAGAACGAATCCAGAACTGACCTTAAGGAGCTAAGTACTTTCTTCACCTTTTCTTTTCAATGTTTCAATGAGTAATTGCCCTGGAGAAGACACAGAATGCTCAAGTTTATTGGAATATTTTTCATGTTCCATAACTTCTGAAATACAGGTTTAAAATAAGAGATAGTAACTCTAATCTTATGATCGGTTTTGGATACAAGTCACATTAAAATCAATCGGGTTTTTCCTTGATACTCCAGTATATGTATTGCTCTTAATTATTTTCCTACAAATACCTCTGACGTCATTTACCCTCTCAAAGATTTGTGCTGGGGTAAAAATATGTAGGGTTAAGAAAATGACAGCATCAGTGAGGCTATTCTTTATAATAATTTAATTCTACAAAAACTTACTAGTTTGCATAAGTTCGTGTTTGTGTACTTTAGTCATTTGCAACTTCATATGGAAGATTCTATCTAGAGATAGATGATTATGTCATTTAAAAGCTTTATTTCTCTACACAACACAAGGAACGGATTTCTTTGGGAAGCTGGGGAATGTTCAGGTACTGAGAGCTCCAGGAAGGCACTCTGAGTCTGAAGGTTCTCTGTCTGATGGTCCCAGAGCTCTTCTTGGGAACATCCCTTGGGTGTCCCATCTGTTATGACAATGGTTATGACTGGCAGTGCTTCAGATCAACACATGATTTCCCAAACACAATGTTTACTTAAGACTTAATAGGAGCAGGACTACTCACAGTGTTGTCTTTTGCCATCCAGGATTTCTGCATGGTGGCATTTCAAATGCTTTTAACTAATTTTAGAAGAGGGATTGTCAGTATATTACATTTTTTGATAAACAGATACATATCTTACCACAGGCAAGGAGTTTATCTCTAAACCTTAATCTCCTACTCCAAAATTACTCCTGCTGGAAACTACATCAATGGCAATGCAATTCTACATCATCCATAAGTATGTGCTAGGCAAAAATTTGGGCCTTCTGTAAACATTTTTTTCCCATAATTTTTCTTCCAACTTTTTTGTAAATAAGCTTTGTCTGCATAGGGGGTGAGGCATGCTTCCCTGTGCAAAGGCTCACTGTCTGGCCACCCTCCCTTGTAGATTTGTGCTGCAAGAGGAGGAACAGAAGGGATGAGATGACATGGGGCTGAGGAAGTGGTTTCAAAAAATCCATTTTACATAAAAGGCCAAAGTGCCTAAGGTAGAAGACTAATACCTAGGTTCAGATACTATCTGTGGAGAGACACACAACTTAAGGAGCAGTTTCACAATAACTGAGTCAGTTGCATGGTACGTGTTTCCTGGGCCGTATTACTGTGCGAACACGTTGTTGACATGAGGGAGGTGGCAGAAAGGGAATGGTGAGGGATGTGTTGTGTCACATCTCCTTGGGTTTCTCTGAAAAAGAGGTTCAGGTGCCGCCTTCTACTAATTCTGTTGAAAGCTCTTTCTGACAGATGCCAGGCCTAAAGTCTTCTCTGTATGTCCCCAAAGGGTGAATCAACAGGCTGCTGAGACATAATTACTTACCTACTGTTCCTAAATTGTTGACAAATCACGTAATTGTTCATTTCCATCAGATGTAAAAAAGGGAATAGAAACCTTGTTGGCTGATACTAGTAACTCATAATGCCCAATTACAATTTGAACTTGCAGAAAATTTCATAGCAAACCATTTTTTTTCACAGTTCCGAAGTCTCAGTACACAGTGCTTTATATACAAACATCAAACATTCCTACTTGCTGAGGTTATTTCCATTTTTCTGCTCAATTTATATAAATATTTTATATCTTCTGTTGCAAATGTATTCTTGGTTTTCTTTCACAATTCCAGTGATGTATTTGACATGTAGGAGCATTTTCAATGTGAAAAACTTACAGCTTTAATCCTGTTCTCCTAATGCACAGAATTTCACATGACATTTTTACCAGCACACACACAAGTCAATAGGGCAATTTGAGCCAATCATATTCTACCCTTGCAGATTCTGACACCATCTCTTCCTTAATTGTGAGTTGATCACAAAACTAATAAGCAACAAGTCTGTGATCAGTAATAAGTCCTTATATTCATGTACAAGGAGAAAAAAAATAAATAAAAAAACCCAAATGCTTTGTGGCTGTGCAACAGAAAAGTCAGGTTGACAGAGCCCTGAGGTAAAATTGTTCGACCTCCCTTTTCTTGAAGGGGGCAAACCAAAAGACATCAGACGCCAATAAAACTAAGTTTTAGTAGACTAAAAAAAAATATGAAGTTGAACAATAGAATGAAAAGAGGGTAGTTAAATAAAGAAAATCCCAATACTTTGCTCTGCAGATTAAATAAGTCTTAAAAATGAACGTGGTCTCTCCTTATTGTGTGTGTCATAGCTTGTCAGGTCCTTTCCTCTAACCTTGTTTTCTAGCCAACCGACTTTCTAAGGCTTTGAATTACTTTAGGTAACTTTCACCGTGAACAAAGGTAAGCAATGTAGTAGTAAAAAATACAAAAGAAACATTTATTGGCTATTACACACAATAGGCAGCCAGTGAGTGGGCATTGATTTGCTTGCCACCTTTGATGTCTTTTTGACCATGTGGTTGTCAAGCAAGAAATGGTCAGCCTCCATAGCTCTCTGCAACGGGCTGCTCTTCAGCATCAGTAACTTGCCATCCTTCAACTGTTTTTTCTATAGGACTTTTTCTCACCAGTGTTTTTCTGTCTTGATCTGCTGTCTATCCCTGTCTCAACAATCTAATCTCCATCTGAAGTTTTACCTTGTACCTGATTGTTTGTGGCTCATATCTATATGCTTTCTAAGGGTTGGTTCCTTGGATGTTTGAGCCAAGGTTATGCAAGTGATGTGTTGTATCACACAGAGCTGAATCCCTGCAGGGAAAGTTACACTTTCCTGGATGCTAAGAAAATGTTTCCCCATTGCTTCTCAGGAATGTTTTGGCATGTTTCTGGCTTTCCTCAGAGCAAACTTGTTCCGCACTGTCACTGCAAAGCCAAGCTCATCCCTGCCTGGCTTTTCCCACGGTATTCATGCGCTGCTCTCAGCGCAGATGAAGTTTCTCTTCCCTATGGAAGTCATTGTCTGACCCAGAGTGTCCAAGGTAAATGGGCAGCCTTTCTCTCTCCTGCCTAGCTGTACCTTGCTTTATGTTAAAGCAGTACATGCAGTATATGCCATTAACTCCTGGACAAATCAATCAAACAGTTCTGCAATCTGCCAGAGGAAATCAGATTTTTGACTGAGCTGTCTGCAAATGCATCTTAGTTAGATATACGCTTTGGTTCCTTGATGTTGCACCACCAGGCACCCCAGCAGCAATCCAGTAGGAGGTTGTATTACAGTTACATACAAAATGACTTCATCGTCAGGGGTTTTTTCATGGCTGTTGAGATCTTCGAGCAAATCAGTAGGGAGCAGAAACCCTGTTGGCAGTTCTGATTTACAGGCTGTATGGCTGTAGGAAGAGGAATGCCAAAATCTCCACTCCAGAAAAAAAAAATAAAGTAATAAGTTAAAAGAAGATATCCCAGTGACTGTGCATAGAAAAGGATACATTTGACTTGCTAGTGTCAAGAACACGTACTTGAAAACCAGGTTTTCCTTCTGAGTGGGAGCAGTGCTGAGGTGACCAAAGCTCAGCAAAGGAATTTCTGGGCTTGCAGCTTTAGTTTTGGCGAAATGGATTAAGGGACAACAGACACTATGTTTACCTGGTCTTTAAGGTCTTTAAGGTAGATTCATTCATGGGAGTATAAAATGAAATAAAAAAAACACACACACACACAAAAACACCAACCCACAAATAAATCTAGAGGCTCATCTTCTCTGTGAGTTTTCTAAGATTTGATACCAAGGAATAAAGCTTTTGTAGCTTGCTACTTGGCGTATTTAGCGGAAACCAATAAGAATAGAGAAGTGTTACACATTCAGCAAATATTAGTGATTTGGTTAATAATTAAGCCAGTTCATTTCATTATAATCTCTCTTGTTTTCCAAGAGTGGGGAAACAACTTTCATCTGCTTTTGCTTTCTAATAATGTAGCTCCTGTGGCATTGTTTGATGGGCTTCATTCATGTGTGCTGGAATTCCCTGGAGAGAAGTCTAAGCATTCAAAAATGTGCTTTCTCTGCCTCCAGGTTTTTCTGGTTATTTGGCTTTTTCTTTAGTTGTAAAGGCTTTTGTTAATAGAATTGGCTGAATATTTTCAAGGGGAAGAAAAAAAAATGAAAAGAGATTTCACATAAAAAATGCCATTTTGTTGAGCCCAAAATGTTTCATTCATGATGTCCCTGGTCCGAGTGCTTGCCAAGGCCAGAGCAGGGTGCCAGGTGAAGAGTGTCTAGATTCCTGACGGGTTGTCCTAGGGGACATGGACACAGAGAGCTGCCAGGACTCCAGACTTTGGTCAGTCTTCTGTTGCCTGAGCCCAAGAGCCAGCGTTTCCTGTTGTGCCTCAGTGAAATTGTCATCTTTGCTCTGGTCATGAAAGCTGACAGGAACATCAATATCACTAAGTGGTTGCAGGGCCTGGGGAATTTAGCACATGTTAGTTTTTGGTCTGATTTGGACTGTAACTTAGAAGAGTAAAACAAAATCAGTCATGAATGGAAACCCTGCTTTCCAGCCAGCTCTTTTGCAGCCCTCACCTGGTGCTAATGAAGAAAAGAAAATTGGAGTCTCTTGTGCTGAATGCATTTATACTCACTTGTGTTTGATTTTCTACAAGGCCAGTTCAAGTTTCATCACCGTTAATGCATTTAAGACTTAATGCAAATAGTTATTAATGTTTGTGACTGGTACCCACCAACAAAAAAATCCCACAGAAAAACGATGACCAGAAGATTCAACTCAATCACGTTAATGTACAGAGATCAACGTTGTGAAAATTACCTATCACCTCTACTTTAGCTGAGTACAGATTTTCAGGCTTTTCACACTTCCAGGTTTTAATTGTCTAACTTCCATCATACAGCTCAGCGACTGGTTGCAGAGACTAGCATAGGTGTCACAGTGGTATTGGACTTTTGCAGTTATGGCGAGCGTTAGAAATGCTGCCTTTTCAGGCACAGTAAGATGGGATTCCTTCCCCTAGGATGAGGAAAAAATATAGTTCTGTTTCAGTGCTGAACGGCTTACATTCTTCCTGTCCCAAACAGGTATGATTTTTTTTTTTATCTTGCATTTATATTCTTAATTTGCCCATAATTGCTTTCAGGCATCACATCTGAGGCCAGCCTTCATTAATATGTTAATTGTACAGTCCCTCCCAGTGGATTTTTCCAGAGCTAAGAGTAAACAGAAAGGTTTATTCCCCCACCCTTCCCCTCAGCCCTCTAAACAGAAAAACATCATTCAGTTGAGATACTTGACTAGGCTCAGAGCTCCATGATGATGGAGCGCATTTATTTCACGTTTCTGGGTCTGCCCAAAATAGCGGATCAGAATCCCTCTGTCAGAACAGAGCAGAGGCTCATAAGGTTGAAGCAAAACTGCTTTATTTTTTTAGGTGCAATTTAGAACCGCTATACACATTTGCCCCATCCTATTCCTTATGGATATGCTAAATGGATAAAAAAAAAAAAAAAAAGAGCTGACATTATCAAAGTACTACAGGGAATTACCCACACACTTGCTGTTAATTAATGTGAGATGTGCAGAGGATTTGCCCACACTGCTTTGAAAAATCTCAGCTAAAACATTTTAATGGTGAGTATTTTCAGGGAATGAAAAATACAAGGTGCCCTGTAAAACAAGCATCTTAACTCTTTATTGCCTCTCTCAGCTCTTGAGTTGGATTTATAGAAAGGTCATTTACAGAAAAATCTTACAGAGTTCATTTTAGAGTCGTCCTGAAGACAGCCCTCAAAGCTTTCCAGTTAGGAAGGATGGAGGATAACATGAAGTAAAATTATTTTTTGTAATAATTTAAATTATTTATTGGAATTAGGATCCTTGCAGCAGCCCCCCTTTCTCTGTTAGGACTGATGATAAACTGTGCGAGGAAAGGCCAGCAGCGACAAGGTGCAAAAATAATTCACTGCCTGTTTCTTTCGCTTCCCTTTATCCTGCCGCAGGTGGGGGCAGCTTGTGAAATCGCTGTAGGTTGGCTGAGTGAGTAGGGGTGTTAATCGTCAGCTATAATGGATGTGCGAAAGGCTTCAGGGAAAAGTTTGTACCTCTGTATTATCTGTTGATATCCTTCTCCTCTTTTCTGTAGAGTTTAACCCTTTTGGTTCCCCCTGCTGCTGTCATCTTTCCCAGCTCTCTCTGTCCTGCCCATAGTCTGCAACTCTTCTCTTTGCCTGCCCAGAGCGTCCCGCTTTGGCCAAAGGCTCAGCGAGCCTCTGACATACTCTGCGTTACTCATTTCATAGGTACAGAAAACAGAAACTAAATCATACCAAGAGGGGCACTGGCTTTTTTAGGACCCATTCCAGTAAAGCCTGAGGTGCACAGATGTCACAACGTGTCAGCAGAAAAAAATGTGTACAGATATTTGCAACAGATATAGAGGACTTGTACTTGGCTGCTTTTCCAGTCCTTAGCTATTTATGCTTATAATGCTCATCCTTGCAGGTTACAGTGATGCAGGATGGTCACAGCAGGCATATGAGAAAATAATTTTGGCAACCAGAAAACAAACAAAACAGCTGCCTACCTCCGCTCATTCCCTACGCTCTTGCAAACTCACTCAGTCCATCAGATTCTTTATTACAAGTCAGGATTCATTCAACAGCTGAAATTGTGACTCAGATACCTCATCTTTCCTTCTCCAAAACTTGCTGACTCGTGCTCTCTGTCACTCCAGCTTTGTGGATCCATATGTTTTTTACCCTGGACATGATGAGTATCTGCTCCTTATATATAATGGCATGTGCATTCAGTGTGACTGCGCTGCCTGCCTCTGTATTTCAGGTACTGGCAATGAGATGTGATGCCTTTATTTTTCATCTAAATATTTCTCCTGCTTCTGATTATCTGGGTCTTTCATGTATCTGTATTGCCTCCTTTCCAGTCCCTGTGTCCATTTGCAGAGTATTGATAAAAATTGATTTTTGTCCTGTGAGTAAATTGTACTCAGATGAAAAGAATTGCTTCTACAGGATGTATGAAGGATTTTTGCAGAAAGCACTGGAGGACCATTGAGAAGTATTTTTCATAGCTCTGAAGACTTTCATCTAGGTTTGCTGAAGATAAGCCAGATGAGAAGGTGCTGTAGACTCCATTAATAGAGACTCAGGGACTTTACCTCAGCATGGTGATACTTCTCTAAGCTGGTATGGCACTTACACAGATGTGCTTAGTCTGCAGCTAAATCCTTGTTTGAGGTAGTATTTAATGCTCAGTGTTCTCCCCATCCCTAGCCATCCTCCATAAATAACCTCCAGGGACCCTGAGGGATTCTTTCATCAAAGTTTTAGGAGCAGTTGTATTTCTGTTTCAATTTGCCCTTCACTTAAAGTAATAATTTTGCTTTCAGTAGTGCGACAATGAGTATAGCTCTTCATATTTTTATGAATGCATATAATACTGAGTCTATTTTAGTAATTTTCCTAGTAAAATAAATTTTACTACGCTTTTTCTGTTTACGTTTTCAAGCATACTGAGTCACACGCTAGTATCCATTCTAGTAAATAGGGATCAAGTTGCACAGAGGATCTCAAATACAGTGTCTGTGACTCCTGTCAGGTAAGGTAGTCTTTTCCACCAGGATCCATTTAATTTCCAGCTTTCCCATGTGTAAGGATGTATGCCGTGTAACTGGCCTAATTCAACAGTTTGCGTTCCTGGAATCAGTGAAATTATCTTTGTGTTGTTTCTAGCGTTGCCCATCTATGTCATGTTTAGGAGGTCATCTGCAAAGTATCTATTGAAATAGAAGCATTATAAATACGTGTCAGATTTGGGAATGGGGAAGTCCTGTAGCTTGTGCTGCATTCCTCTGCTCCGTGACTAGAGGCCATGGTCGAGGCACACATGGCCCTTGCTTCGCAGTGCTCAAAGAAAGGACTGTCACGCTCTGACACAGACATGGCAATAATAGCTTCAAAGAAAGCTTAATTTCTTAATCTCTGTTCAGTGCATTAATCTTTTTCAGTTTTAAAGAAAACAATTTGAAACAATCTGGAAGGCATGTAAAAAGTATTTTAAATAGCTGATATTTATAGCTGTTTCATTTTTTTCTGAACTCCCTATTCTTAACAACCAATAACAGCAATTCAGTAGCAATACAGTTCCTGCCAGTAACCTTCTCCTAGGAAAAAGGATTTCAGTAAGCTTTATCACTCAGCGTAGCCAACAGAAATATTTGATACTAAGAGCTGTTGAACCAGAAATCCACTTCAGATGTCCTTCAAACAGCTAGATGAGGAATTCAAGGAGATGTAGAATGGAAACTCAGAAAATGGAGCTTGACTTTGATACTTACTTGGTGTGATAGAGTAATTTACTCTTCGTATAGATCTTACTGTATAAGAAAAAGGAGGAAAAAGGAAGCAGTAATGTGTCACCTTATC
Organism: Tauraco erythrolophus; assembly: GCF_009769465.1. Classification (NCBI taxonomy): domain Eukaryota; kingdom Metazoa; phylum Chordata; class Aves; order Musophagiformes; family Musophagidae; genus Tauraco; species Tauraco erythrolophus. Next base: position 10,687,896 of record NC_141472.1, on the reverse strand, counting down.
TAAATAAGGTACTTGTCATTCCTGAAATTCTGTTTAAACTATGATGGATGTTCTTATTCAACAAGAGAGATTTTTTCCCCCCCCAGTGAAAGCCGATCCTTTCAAACAGAAAAGGACTATGATGAGACCAAACTTCCTCTTATGGATGAGATCGAAACAGTGCAGGAAAAGCTGCAGAGCAGATGCCCTGGGATTCCCTTCTGACCACTTGCGATGTGTATAGCCGTAGAACAGGACAGTGATTTGAACAGAAAAGCTAATTGCCTTGGAAGAAATATCTGTATTTGTTGAAGTGGTAGCATACTCTCACGATGCGATGTGTCTATTTCCTGAGAAAATTCTGGGGTTTTTTTCAGTTAATTTCGATTGACTGCTCTGTCATTCCAGAACTTAATCTTTTTGCTACTTATCCATGGTTCAGATATTAATGTTTTGCTAATTTAATTACAGATATTAGCTGGAAATAGATCTGTGGTATTTACTCTACTTTTTTTTCTCCCCCACCCCCGCTCCCATCTCCCCCATCCCCCATCCCCAAGCAAATGCTTTTTTCTATAGCTTCTTTTTGAACACTGTTTTTAAAACAATTAATCTGGCCCGTGCATTGACTTATTCCTCGATAATCTATGTGATAGTTCTCCAAAATGTGTGGTGATCCGCATCAGCATTAAAATAATGTACTACACTATACATATCATACAGTAAATTCAGTGATTTCTACCTTAAAGTAATATAGAGGGGTAAAGTAAAAAAAAGTTTGTGCTATGGTAACTTCAGCACAGTAAACAATGTAAATTAGGTCACTTCATGCAAGTAGGGCTGTCTGAGAAGGCTTGATGTTGCGGTGGTATGCATAGGTGTGTTGGGAAGATGGGAGGAAATAGGAATGAGCACTGACTGCCTGTATCACAAATTGCTATTATTTTCTGTGTTGTTTGTAACCTCAGCTGGGAAGCCAGGGACTAACCCAGCCACTGTAAAGCTGCAAAATAATTCCAAATCCATAACTCATTAGATGCCTTGAGTCACTGAAGCCAGGAGGGATGCTCCCATGCACTATACAAGATGATCAACCCATCGTCATTCCTGAATATATAATATTTCCAATACCTATGAGGTTCTCTTCGCTGATGCTTGGAAACATGGTGTTACAGATAGCCTTCAGAGCAGTGATTTTTAGAAATGGTGATTTAGAAGATGACTATATATCTGTGCACAAAAGAATATTTGATGATCTGAGTGTATTCTTTTGTCCAGAGTAGCTGAGTAGTGTACCTACAGTGAGACGGTGTTGCTTATAGGAAATAAAAACGAGCAAAGGTTTAGGCAACTCTTTCTTACAGACCACCCACTGGAACTACAGGCTTCGTACAAAAACGAATGAGTTGCATTTATAGAAAGCTTATTGAAAGACCTTCCTAAACTGCTTTACTGTGCCTAATGTACGCTGTTGCTCTCAGAAGCCAATTATGTTCTAGGGACACAGCAGGGTTTTGCAGGCCTGCCTAAAAGTCCTAAACCCTGCTCTGACTGAAAATACTGCAGAAGCAAGTTCATTTGCACCTCTTCGATGTGCTATCTCATTGTTTACACAGTATTTTCGTCAAAGAGTATGCTGCTCATTAAGCACAGGAGAACCTGACAGACGGGACCTGGCACATTTGCCATCAAATTTAGCCCAAGTCTATCTGACATCTCAGCAGGGAAAGTGGAGAGCTGTGATTCTGATACAGGCGGTTTGCAGTCTCTAATCTCGAATATACAGCACCAAAAAGAGCTCTTCCTGCGTAATGCAATTCATATCATCAAGTATTGTACGTTTTAAATCACAGATCTGTACTTCTTGAACCCCTTTTTTAAGTCATTTTCTTTGCTTGCTGACATTTTAAGTGTTCTGAGTTTAGTGCCACTAGATTATGACATTTTGATGTTCAGTTAGAAATCCAAAATAGCAATTAGGGAATTACAAATTGCAGAAATCTTGCCATTTATCTATTAATTATATTCCTTATTGTCTCAACTAGTAAATGATTATATAAAAATGTCTCTTAAATATAACATGCAAAACCTTGTTATAATTAGGGTATTCCTGAGGTGTCAGTCCCTACTCAATGGAACCAACTTACCTCTAGAGCCTGCTGAAGATGACAGTGTTTCTATGTGAAGAACAGTGCTGAAGAGAAATAGGAGTATGTGTGTGTGATTATCACCTGAAGTCTTAGATATTGACTTAAGCTCTGGGAGATGTTGAAATTCTTGCTGAAGCCAGGGTATAATGTGTCACCCTGGATTGCTGCAAGTCAAGCAAGTCTTAATCATAATACCTCTTGTGAAGACATTTATGAAAGTGAAAAATGTTTTGACTTTGATGGAATAGGATATTTCAGCAAAAGCTTTCCAAACGTGTCATGGAATGGTACCTTGGAAGTACTGCTTGCTCTGTAGCCACAGCACTTCATCACTGCAGCAAAAACTGTGCTTTACAACATTTTTAGGCAAATTAAATCTCTCCTTTTAGTCCTGTTTTCTACACTGAAATTGTTTTAACATTATTCTGCACCTAACTGACCTTGATGTTAATGTTGTGTTTGACAACCCTGCAAAAGTGCAAAGTAAAACTCCCAAGTAATGCGGGATGCAAAGGTAAAGTCCCTTGGGGAGCAGCGGCATGCTGACGTGCTCTCAGAAGGTTAACACTTGTTTTCAAGGGGGAAAATGATGGTAGAGAAAGCTTAGGAAATTACTAGGATTAGTTATCTTTTCCAGAATAAAAATCACTGAAATGCACATTACACAGATACTGAGTCCTCATCATCATTTTCATTCTACAGGTCCTCTGTTGTTCTATAATACTTACCAACAAGTTGTTAGAAGGCTGGTCTGATCTCTTGTACTGAATATCCACCAGTGGCTGGAGCGCATCTTCTGATTTGACTTCTTCCCAAAGAAACTTGCTTTTTTAACTGCAGCCACTGTAGCTGTAAGCTATAATGCAATGTGCACCTACTACAAAACAACTATTAAAAATACAAGTAAACATACAGACAGTCTGTCTGTTACACAACCAGATCTCACATTTATAAGTGCAGCTCTGAATTTCACCTGAGTGCAACACGATGGACACACAGAGAAATACATTGAAACAGAAAAGAAAAAAAAGTTTTCCTTTAAAATAAGTTCTCCTAACCAACTCTTCAGCAAAACTAGATGGGAAATAGAAAAAGAAACAGCTTGAGAGTTACATTTTCAGGCATCTTGAAATGCCCTTTTACCCTTGTAATTTACTTCCAGACAGTGCACACATTTTAAATGAATACTTTGCTAAAAAATGAAAAGATCTTAAAAGTGAAATGAATACATCGTGTTCTGAAGAAGAATTGGAGATAGAGGTCATTCAGATTATTTTGAAAAGGCCTGTATCTCACAGTGATGATGACAGTAACATAAGCTGGGAAAAAAACTGTTGGAAAGCTCTGAAACAAAGCTCTTACATGGGCCAAGCTTTTCCCAGGGGTCAGTTATCGAGGAAACTGGGAATAGTTTCTGAGTTGTGTTGGGATATAGAGCAAGTAGTTACGCTTGTAATAAACTGTTGGAAGTAGCATATTGTGAAGCACTGGCTGACTCCATAGGTGACTGGGTCTTATTAGAGATCTGCACCAGGTGCAGCACTGGGGTGATTTGAGCCATTAATGTTCAGTTTGTTAATGTACTCTTCAATGTCAGGTTGGAGAATGTTTTAAAGCTTAAAAAGAGAAAGAAAAACAAATTTGAATATTTGTATTTCAAGGTTCTCTGATAAAGAATAATATTATTGTTGATGACTACTTTCAGAATTTATAGGCTGCAAAAGTAACATATGAAAATATGGCAGAAATTACTCTTAGTAATTTAAGAAAGTACTCTTAGTTTACACGTCATTTAAGAGTCATTTAATTGAATCAAGACACTGGTGATAAAAATTTTAGATGTATGATTTGATTAAAGTTCTTTAAAACACTTGATTCACTTGCTTAGGGAAATTAAAATTATCTTGAACATTTTGAAAGGTTACGTTATGAGACTTACAGAAAAGTAACACTGAATGAGTAGAGCTAGGTATTGGAGGAAACGGTTTGGAAGACCCAGATTTATTTCTAAGGGCTCTCCTTTGTCCTGTAACATTTTTGAGCAAGTGAATAGGCTTTGGATAAGCTCAGGTCAAGTGACTGGGATGCTTTCTCTCATGTTAAGTCCTAACTGAATGTTATCCTCGTTTTCAATATTAAAAAAGAAATATGTGGAGCAAAGTGGAGAGAAGGAGCAGGAAGATCAAGGTTCAAAACAAGGAAGAAGTATTAGAAAGACAGCAGAAAAGGTCTTAGCAAAGAAAAAAAAAAAGGAACTGTCAATCTAAAAATCAAGAAGCAGTTAAAAACTAAAAGTATTTACTATACTCAGCAGACAAACCCTGTTCATCTACTGAGAAAAACTTAATAGAAACATGAAAACAAATTTCAAAATTTTTGAAACCCCATTGTTTAAAGTCCCCAAATTATAGCTTCATAAAGAAAGAGCACAAGGAACAAGTTTTATTGGTATACACACTGCACAGATAATCCTAAAATCTGAGGAATAAGGAGGAAATCTTTTCAGCATGCTTATTGCCCTTTAATTTAGAATGAACTCTTGTTCAGACATAGTTATTTTTGCAGAAAACTGTGACCATATGAACTGCCACTTAGGCGTGAATAGCTTCAGATAAATCATAGAAGGATGTAAATCCCATACCTACCTCCTCCTGATCTCTTTTGCTACAGTTCAGTGAAAAATCTTGGTTCAGGAGCTTTATCTCTCTTCCAGAATGTTACTTATCATTAGCTATGGTAACACTCAAAAATCTACCTGAAACATAAATCCAAGTACTACAAATTGACCAAGACTCTTAGCCTGAAGTAAATTACTCATTTGTGGTCAAGAACAGAGGTCAATCAGACTCAGGGGCTCAGAAGATTAGCTACTAAACAGAAGTGCTTATCAAGGCCCCTTGAGAATTCAGAAGTTTTATTTATATAAAAACCAGAAATATTTCTATTCCTTCCTTGTGTTCCATAGAAGAAAGTGTCTCCTTCCTCTCTGCTTTCAGAGAGATCTGGTTTTATTAATGCCATTCTGCGCAAAGGTATTTATATTTCTCTGGCTATGTTGTGTTCTGCTTCCTCCATTCTTCAAAATATGATGTAAATGTGGAGCTGTTGGCGAGCGTACAGCGTGGAGTCTTTCATATAACATATAACAAGTAGGATAACAAACCCTTAAAGGAAAACGTGAGAAAGGAGACTTGTGTCTCTCTTTACCATAACACCAATCTGTAGCAACTGGTTGGAACCAGAACATGCAAGGGATGTTGCAGGCTTCTTAAAAGACCTCTCGTTCTCTCCTCATGGAGGAGGGGAAAAAAAAATCGAAACCCTGGCAATATGCATATGTATCAAAAGCTGTCAGACTTTCCAAGCTAGTCTTGCGTTACTCCATTCCTTTGGTATTTTTCAATGTACTTGCTTTTGGGCTGTCTGTTTTGTTTTGGATCTTGGAAGTTCAGAATCTTTCTCAGGTTTTTATTTCACAAAAGTGGGAAAAAAGTGTCTCCTAACTTTTTACAGGCATGTCTTTGATTCATAACCGTCTCAGTGAAACTGCTCTGGTAACACAGCTGTTTCACCCCTTTTTCTGCAGTTGCTTGTGTATAAATGGTCACATGGCTGCAAGGCTGGTGTACCAAGATGTGTATGCGTTTCTGATTTTTGAAAGGCATTTAGAATTTTCAAGACTGCTGCTTTTGCCCCGGTGGCTCTACAGTTCAGCAAACTACCTAATTCTCGAGTACCGAATTCTAAACTTGCTATTAAACAACGTTTCACATCCGACAACTCTGGTTCTGAGGATGATGCCTTCATTCATAATCATGTCACACTGAGATCCGCCATTGTCTGTCCAAGCTTTTAAAAGCATTGCTCAACAATTTTTAGCCATTATTTTCCACAGGCTGAAGTCCAGGTGGATACTCGGGACTTAAGATAACCTTTAAAATCACTCTCTCTTGCATTCTTAACAGTCAAAATAGGTATATTACCTGCCTTTATCTCCACTGCTATACCACATCTTGCAAACAGAGATTTTTATAGCTGAAATTAAATGTTCAGCAACTTTATTCTCTAATAAAGCTGTAATAGTAGACATTGGAACTGCTAATTTGGAACAAAAATTCAACTTGTTTTCTAGTATATAAAACTAAATCTGCAGTATTTTGGAGGTCTTTGAGCTGTAATTTTTTTCAGCTGTGTTTTAAACCACAGTATCAGACACTAGTCACAATTCTTGTTCTCAGTTCTGTTTTTGTACACATATCAGAAGTCAATAATACCATTATTTTTACAACTCAATGGGAACTTTGCCGTTTTACATATTTTTGTGGATAGTGCACGTCCTATTTGTTTACTCTCTGCTGTGTGTTACAGTCTGTTACATACGGTCTTAAAATATGTGACTGCATAGCAGAGAAGGAAGCCAACTGTATGCCTAGTTCTGGCTGTTGCACTTGGTCTTGCAGACCTTCTGGAGGGAGCGCTCCGTTGCTTTCACCAAAGAAAAGCTCAGTCAGGAGAGGCTTTTCCAGACTAGGTTGGAGGAAGAAAGAAAGGAGCACATCTGTAGCATAACCAAAGGTTTGGAAACTGTTAAGGAAAGGGAGGAGAAATATCACAGCAGGCGTCAGAGTTGGTGGAAGAAAGTCTTTTATCACTGTGCAGAACAGGCATATATCCCTTGCTTTTTACAATGTTCTGCTTGTCTCGTAGGCTTTTGAAAACTGACCTGCTGTTTGCAGCTACAGCGAGCATCCAATGGCAGGACACTGCCTAGGTCTTAATTTCCTTCTATTGATCGTGCCTCAAATTCAGTCTGGTTTGATTATGCAAATTTCTCCATAGTTTTTTACTTTTTTTTTTTTTTTGTCCTCTATGTAGCTGTGTGTTTCTGTTCTTTGCTAACCCAGACAAATGGTACATTCTGTTGTTCAGTTTTCAAAATTTACAATCTGGTCTAGTTTCATTTTGAGGATGTTTTTTTCACATTTTAATAGCTTTCTATAAGTTTAAGCTGTCTAGTGATCTTTTTCAGTTATGAGTCTTTGATCCCCTTTACCATCTGGCCTTGGATGAGCAATTCCACAAATGGTTTAAAACGACATGTTTGCCTCAGCATAATCAAATCTATTAAATCTCCATGTTCTTGGTTTTTCATAAGAAGCAGATAACTTCCAGAGGATGTATTCTGTTTAGGAGTGTAATATTCTACAAATGTCTGTAGCTGATAACTCAATCCTCATCTGATAACTAGAACGGTTTTTCTCACTTATGTTTTTTAAATATAGATTGCTCAAAGTAGTCAGTGTCTCTAACTTGCAATATTAGAATAAATTGTGGTTTGTGGTTTTTTTCCTCATTTTTCATTTCAGGAGCTCAGATTGCCTTTGTATAAAATTCTTGCTTGAATTTCTTTCAGTCGTTTGCTATGTTTCTGGAAAGTTTATATTTCTTGGAGTTCTCCATTCACCTTTACTCCTAACTTGCTGTTTCTCTCCCAGTTCTCGTACCAGCTATAGTTGAAGGTCTCAATTAATGAGAAGCATGAGTATGAGTCACTGAAATTTTGATGAATCTTTACTGTAACAGATAAATTAACCAATAAAGTTCTTACAAAGAGCAAATGTTCATACCTCCTCTAGTTTGCTAAGACTGATCTCTAGTAAACAGGTGGTTTGAACCAAGACTCATGTTGTCTTTCCAGAAACATGTTTGTCCTGCTCCTATTAAAGTCAATGCCAAAGCTCCTATTGATGTCCCTGTTGTATGAGATGAGGTAATCTTCATCTGCTCAGCAATTCTGTTTCTTTTCTAAGAATGTACCAGTAAGCATAATGAAGTTGTGCACTTGTGGCCATGTTTTCAGTTAAACGCCAAACAAACCAAATTCCCCTCCCAAAACTATTCACTGAGATGAGATAGCAGTCTTTGCCATGGTGTACCTCCAATTTTTAAAAAGGTACCGGATGGTATAATTGCAGGAATGTTATTGTTCTTTGTGTTTGGCCAACAGTTCTTGACTGTTATTGCTTAGGATACCCAGCTTTTGGGATTAAGTCCAAGAATATTTGTGAACATGTAGAACCAAAATCTTTTATGACCTGAACTAAGGGCAGATCATACAAAAGAAAAGTAAATAAATAAATAAATAAATAAAGACAACAATGGCTCAAAAAGCTTTCAGAGTACCCGAGAACTATATTGCAGAAAAGATGAGTATAATACTGGGAGACTATTTGCCTAAAAGGAGCAAAAGAGAACTGTCATAGTTTAGTTTAACTCTTTGACCACTTGGAACTTTTTAGAATCTCCTTTAGTTTTGATATTTCGGTTCGGTTAATGTCATCTGTACATCTCAAACTGTTTTCTTTGAAAATCCAATAGAGTACACATTGTGTTTTTCTGCTTGTGACTGCTCTATTTCTGTGCGATCACAACTATCTGCTGAGTAAACAAATGACTGGCATGTGGTTAAAACAGTTCCTTACATGCAGCCTCATAAATTTCAATCTGCCCATGAATTATGACAGCATATCCTGCTCAACGATGTTATATGTTGTAGTGCTACTGTTGGACATTAAACCTTCCTGATGAAAGCACCAAAAATGTCATCAGAAATCAGACACCGCTCATATATGCAAATATTTAGGTGGAAAGCAAAATGTTTTTATTCTACAGATAGGAAATAGCTTTGAAACATTTTCTGCCTATTCTTATGCAAGAACTCTTGGGGGAGGGAATTGATTTTTTTGTTTGTTTGTTCAAACTTGAGCCATTTAACAAACATGTTGATGCCTCTTATAGTTCTGCAGCACGGAGTCAAGTGTGCAGTTGGCAGTTATGTTTCTTGGTCTCCAACTACCATTTATGTGATCACACAAGGGAACAGGAGGCAACAAAATCTGTTGCCCTACTGGGTCCATCTGGGAAGTAAAATGTCTTTAGATTTCTAAGCTATGACAGGCACAGGTTAGATATAGAATAGGTGCTGGAAGGAAAGCGAATTAAATTGAACTGTTATGTGAGGAAAAGTGTGTACATATTGGAATACAGCAATGATCTTCAATTCGAGGAGTATTCACGGAAAAAAATATCTATGTGCTGTAGATTTCCAGCTAAACATAGTGGATAAATTTAAATGAAAGAAAAATAAACATTTATTTCCTAAAATTTCAAAGGAAATAATACTTAGCTGAGTTTATTTTTTGTAGTCAGATACAAAGGGTTCATTTAAACAATATTAAATTGAATTTAAAAAAATCAGTGCTTATTTCTTTATAATAATCAGTGATTATTTTATCAGCAAATTTGAGCAAATCCCAGTTTGGTGCATGGCTTTCATGAGCAGCCCTCAAATCTTTGTCTTACTCGATTTGGGAATCTTTTACCAGGCTTGGAGTTTTCAGAGGAAGCTCATATGCACACAAAACCTTTAAACATGTAATTGTTTATCTACAGTACAGAACCAGATCGGTTGTCCAGTTGGGCATTAATATGATCATACTCTTGGTGCTATCATCTAGTGAATCCCTGCTGGCCACGTAGTCTTCAACCCAATGGGGAAGGGCCAGTGGAACCTGTGGCCTCTTGGAAGGGGCTAATCATTCTCCTGCAGCTTTTCTCTCCTTCCTCTCTGCTTCTACTCTTAGGGTTTTAGTATCTTGTAATATCAGTGCTCATTTCCTGAAATCGTTTGTCATTTCTTTTCTTCATTTTGAACTTTTTGTAGCTGGTATCAATCCAGTAGCATCACCTACCTGTTCTTACTTGGTTTCTTCTCTCCTAGCTTTCATGGCTTACTGGCCATATGTGTGTTCTTTCCCACAGACTGAAGTGAGAATAGAAAACTGCTGCTTATCATTTATTTTTTTTAGTAAAGCTTGGCCCTGGAGTCACACGTGAGCCAGCATAATTTATTGTAGCTCCAGGATTGGCAGCCACGGAGACGTCCTTTCTCCGCCAGCACTGGAAGCGCAGGATATGCTCCTTATGGTGCAGCCAAGTGTCTGGGATGACTTTTTCAAATTCTGCCTATTGATCGCTGTAGAAACAGCATTTCATTCAACAAAACACTGTGAAAATAATCTATGGTACTTAGAAAAAAAAGTTTTAAATTTGAATTATAAGCATACATGTACTTTAAAAGTTTATTTCCAAGTAGTTCTGGAGTCTGCTAAAACAGTAAGAAGAAAGAGAAATGAAATAGGATGGTAATGGTTTGAACAAAAAGTATGAGGTTTTGCAAAGCAAACTGTATAGCCAGCTCACTTCTTCCCAACACCTTGTTTTTGCTGCCTGACTCTCTTCTGCTGTCTTTCTGGATGATCAATAGAGCTCTTCATTATTTCCCCCTGCCTGCCATCCCCTATCTCATTGTCTTAATAATGCCTTCTCAATTCTTAATCTTTTGAGGGTCTTTTTTGTTTTCTTTTTTCCTCATTTCTCACACAATCTTATGGTACATCTTTCACACCTGATCTTGACTCTCTCTTTCTGTATCTCACTGAACGCTCTGCACATCACTTTTTTCTTTACCTCTGATCTCTCAGCAATGTGCAACAGCCTGAGATTTTGTTTTTCTCTTTCATTCCCCTGATCAGTTCCCCGTGGAGTTTAAGTTTTCCTCATCTCCACCCCTTTCTGTTCTACCAGGCTTTTTCATCAGACTCCTCTTATATTTATATGTGTCCCATGAGACCATACCCAGTGCTGGAAGATTTTGGTAGGCTCAGTATTATTTCCCACAGCAATATTGCTGATTGTCACAGATGAAGCTATTTCTCCTGAGTAACCCAATGTCCTTTCCTCCTCCTCTCTTACTGACATGGTCTACAGGACATGCATGGAATAATGGGGTGTTGTGCACTACTCCTGGTTCCTGCTTGGACAGTGCACACTTGAACAAGCAACCAAACCAGGTCAGTAGGCATAACAGGTTTTAAAGTTCAAAGTCAGTAAGTGATGTCTGATTGCGATGGCTTAAAATGAGCACTAGAAGTTCTCCAATGATTAGTATTCCACAGGCCACACCCATTTATGGAGAAAAGATCAAGGGCATTAACACTTTACCCTTCTAGTTGAATATATTTTCTATACCAGAAGTTGTCTTTTTGTGTAGATCAAGATAAAACAATGAACTTTGACTGTCTTCATTTGGTGCTTGTTCCTGGCACATCTGGGAGCACCAATACTCCCTGTGTAGTCATAAAAATGTCTTAAAGTTTTGTTAATCTCAGCATCTTTCTAAACTATCAGTGGAAGTTAGTGCACCACAGATATGTTTTTCAATGCGAACTGTTCCCAGAGCTTCAGGAAACACGAGGATTGTTTCTCCAACAACACTCATCCACTGAATCAAATAATTTAATCCATAATTTAAAAAGATGAAGAAAGTAACATGTTCATATTTTAATATCTAATGCATATATGTCATTGTGGCTTGAGTTTCTGTACATATTTCAAACGTTTCAGTAGTAGATTCCCCCAAAGAATCAGTGTTGAAAGCAAAACTTCAAAATTTTTCATGTGTGATGAAGGTCACGGCTAAAGTTCAGTGACACAAACTTCATGTGTTCCCTTTGTAGCCCCAGCTGTCTGCTCTGAGAGGTGTGTTACAAGTGTGCTGTTATCTCTGTGAATATTGCTAATCTTTTACTAGAATCTGATAAATGTACTGTCACAAAATGGATGTTTGCTAACTGCCTGCTCTCTTCTCCTCAGTTAATTACCACATAAAAAGGGAGCTAACACAGTTGGAAGGACTATTGACCGTGGAAGTAACTAGCTGCCATAAAAGCAGGAGGGAAGGAAGGTAGCAGGTTTTTAGACAGTTTTGCTTAGTAAAATGTTCTTTCTTTATTGTCTTTTGTGTGAAGGACAGGCATCTTAGGGATTGAGGTTAAAACTCTTCAGAGACTGCTGGGCAGGGGGTCGTGTATGTAATTAGTTGACAGCTAGTGAAGCGGCAGATGTATGCAGGTAAAAGTTACAAACCAAAGAGTTGTCTGAAAGCTTTCTTTTTTTTTTTTTTTTTTTTTTTTTAACATGGGTCATTTCACACCTTGTGTTTGCGGTGAAGCCCACAAACAGTCAAATTATTGCGGATTATCTCAGTTTTTCTACACAGACAAAAATGGGCAGCTTGGTGTGGTGGAAGACAAGAGCCTTTTAAACCCCTTTGTTTTACTCAGCTGGCAAAGTGAAGCTGTGTCCCAACTGTGGGAAGAGTTGAGACCAGCAGTGCGAGTTCAGGACAGCAGTGCGTTTGGACCTCCCAGGGTTAGGCGAGCCTGGATATGGCTCTCAACCATGTAAATGCCAGCCCACTGACATTTCTGTAATTTTAAAAGCTAGGTAGGGTGATTGAAACACTTTTGGTCCTAATTTATGACCCTTGTCAGTCCTTTTTATGTGGGAGTAGCAGTTAGTGGCTGTTTGAGAGCAGTCCTGATACTGGGCTGCCCGCAGTTGTTCTCCACTTCGTGCTCTGAAGCCCTTTTGTGAGCCCTTCTGCAAAAATGAGCCTAGCCCGATCTCATCTTAATATATCAGCATTCCCACATATTCAGAGACACTAATCTTGAGTGTTAGCTATGAGGGTCTTTCAAATTAGTGCTGATGCAGTGGAGTATATCATTTCCCAAATTCTATATTACAGATAATTTTAGCCATACACCAGTCTATATAAAATACAAATCATTGAGCTTCTCTATTTTAAAGGCTTTTACGCTAAGTCAGCCGCCATAGTTGGTTAAATAGGTGCTTGTCACGCCAGTTTAATGAATTAAATGTAAAAGCTATTTCTTCTTTTGGCTGTAACAGGGCTGGCACAGGTTCTGTTCCGCTGAAGTAACGGAACGGTAGGATTCATGTCATATAATTTTATAAGTGTAATACTCATCAGTATATCAGCTAATATGAAAAGCAGAAAAAAGAGTTAGAAGGTAAGACCCCAGGCCAAATACCATCATTCTAATTCCTCATGGAAAGATACCACTTTAACTGAAAGGTATGACAATAAAAAAGAAAAATATTAAATCGTTTCATCAAAAACTGATGTAATTCATGTGTTCTTCGTACTCTGTTCTTTACTTGAACAGAGTAACACAGATTAGAAAATCAGACGGGTCAGTAACCAGAGAATTTTGTTATCTAACATCCCTTGTAAGCTCCTAGAGATGTATCCTCTCTAAGGTAAGAAGGAAGAATTGCCTTGGCTTTTAGCGAAAAAAACTGCGAAGTTATAGAAGATGTTGAAATAAAGGGAAACAGCCTTTTCCCTCTATTCTCTCTATTACTGACTCCAAAAGAGTTTTATCCTCAGCCCAGCAAAAGGCACCCAACCCACTCTGCAGTAGATCCTTTAGCACCTGGTAGGCTCATCCTGGGAAGAGGGAAAAGGAACGGGCATTCAGGAACAAGTTGTTAAAACAGGGCACCTCATTCGCCTAGGAAAGAACTGGCTGGTGTAGCTGCAAGAGCTCCCATCTTGTGCAAAGCTCTGCTCCTCCAGGTGTGAGTAGAGCTGAGGGTCGACTGCTCGGCCCCCAACATGGGATCTACATCTCTCTTGTGGTCTGCAGCTTCAAGCGGTGCTCTAGTTTGCTGCCTCACTAGAGGTAGCTCTGATGTAGGTCCAGGGAGACAAGATGGGACATCCAGCTGAGGAGCGGATGTACCTTACACCCCAGAGGAAGGACAGTTCTGCCCTTCTGAGGTCTGTGATTTTTGTCATGTTTTGGAAGGTCAGTCTAGACTAGTCCAATTTTTGTGTGCTCCCTCACACAAAAATCAGTGCCTGATCCCTCAAATCAGGGCCCAGCCCACTGACAAAGGAAATTGTTATTTGTCCCTTTGGACTGGGATGTCATCTGGCTGCAATTTAAGCAAGTCTAATCCCTTTAAAGTATAAAGAAGAAATCTTCGCAGTTGGACTTTTAGTGAATGGTAACATTTGGGAGAGAACGTACTCTTGACTAACAAGTTGTCTCTGTCAGGTTCTCTATACGCTAGAAACCCTATTTTGTATTGCCACCAATCATTACGCTGTGCCATGGAAGAGGCACGTGTGTAGATGCACTCTTCAACGTACCTCTAAATCAGCAAGATTCTCCCAGTTACCTAATTAACTAAATGTAACTTTCTGTGTAGTCATTGTAGTACTCTTATTTCTAAAATTCACGTTTGCTTTTAAGTGATCTCATATACAATTCAATTTCTCATACCAAAAAGAAAAATAACAAATGCCAGGATATTATATAGAGTTCCCAGTGTTAATAATTAAAAGAAAATTGCAGTGAAATAAAAAAATGTGGTTGAGCAACTACATCTTCTTATAAAGAAAAGTAAATCTGAAAATGTTTTAAAGTGTGTGATGTATAATAAAAATAATTAACAGCCTGGCATGAGAGTGCTACCTTCAACCTCACAAGAGTGTGTAAGTACAAAAAAAAAAAATCTTTGTAACTTTGGAAATCTTAATTCATTAAGTTTTTTCAGCAAAAGCTTACATTCTAAATAACTTGTATAAAGTGATTATTTTAAAGATGATTCCTTCAGTTGTTCAGGGACTAAAAATTGGTTAGTATTCTTTAAAACTAATTTCATGTTTTATCACTCCAAATGCACACTGGCTGTTTTAGGTGATGAAGGTTGTGCACCTGAACTCTAGAATCAGATCTCTGTTGTCAGATGTCTCCTTGTGGACACTCTCTAGGATCAGCTGGAGAATATGTCTGGTCCAATAGTTTCTAACAAGATATTTCCTCTATTCCTCCAAGCTCCTTCCCCTACTACTGTGAAGTAGGATTTTTGGCATTAAATTGGTTCTTGTTTTTCTTACCCAGTGAATAGAGACTCTTAGATCAAGAGAGCTATACCATAGCATTGAATTCATTATTTAGTATTTTTTCTTTTGTTGTCTAGAGAGTTGAACACTGCAAGCTTATATGTGTGTCTGAAAATTACGTGGCACCTTTTATCCCTGAGAGGACATTCATTTTATTGCAACTTTTTGCTGCCTGGAGTTATATAGGAACTCGAAACATGAAGCAATGGCTATCACTAATTTGATGGCTACAAGGCTAAGCTTGTGGCTTTACTCATAAGCAAAGCGATTAAAGGAAAGATTGTAAAGTACCTGTCATCCTCTGGCAAATTTTTAATGCATAGCAATATTTGACAATAGTTACCCAAATATTAGGTGTCAAACTTTTATAGCAAAGCCACAACTTCTAGGTGTTTGGTATCTAGGTGCTTAAGCCAATGAAAGGTTACATAGCTTAAGTTATGAGTAATGATGAGGTACATGTACAGCTTATGCAAGGCAGAATAGTTCAATGACAATAGGATAGTTTCAAAATTAAAAACTCAATTTACTCTGTCAGAAGTTAATTTCAACTGAAATTTCTTACAGAAAATAGAAATGCATGTGTTAAGGAGTAATCCAGTCAGGCCAGAGCTCATCTCTGCTTTTATCTGAAAACCTAAGAGTAGATGTGATGGGAATTCCTCAGGACGAAAGCCATATCTGTGTTAGCTGCTCTCTTTCCAGACTCTTTTCTCCCAAGGTGCACTGAAGCCACGATACTTAATGTTAAGCCAGATGGAGTAAGACCTGCAATGGAAGTGGTACTGCACATCACAATAACTGATCATGTGGCTAAGGAGAAAAATGATTTGAAATCAATAGTGTAAACAAAACCTGACAATTCTGAGTCAGTATTTCCTTGAAAACTTTTGTCCTTGGTACTCCAAGTATGTGAACCCCTCTTTTAGGATGGGACTATCAAAGTATTCCCACTGTATCAAGATTAGAATTTAAATCCATTGTCTTCACTACACATACTGTAAAATGTTCCTATTACCTTTTTTGGTGTGTAATGATTGTAATTGTGAATTATTAATTAGTATTTCTTTATTCTCCTTCTGGTTCCAGCACTGACTTACTGAATCACTTCATGCAAATCCTTCACTCTTCACCTCAGTCTAGAGATTATCAAGTAAGTCAAAAAGTACCTCTTAAGTAGTGTACTGTTGTATTAGTGGGAAGATGTCTGTTGTTCACTTACAGGTTTTCGAGTTTGTGTGTGTAGCTGATGCACGCATTTACTTTGGAGTCTTTCACATAGTGTGGCAAAGAAGGAACAAAATAGGGTCAGCCAATAGTCCTTCTCAGTACGTCCCTTCTCGGTATGTCCCTTCTTGTCTTTTTCGCTTTAGCCCACTGAGCCAAATCATCTGCAAAACACGAATCTTACATTGATGCCATGAAAAAATGACCCAGTACAGGTGCACAAGCATGTAGGAGTGCAGATCATAATCAGTCAAGAGGCAGACAGATCTGACATTTGCTGAGAGCATCCCCATATTTTATTGAGTTGTCATGCCTTGTCGCATACCTAATGAGGATGAGCCCCTTTATATGCCGATTTCACATTACAAATGTTGTTTTGCTGGGACTGTCAGCTGCACATAGCTTGTGGCAATACATCTTCCACGCAGCAAATAAGCATATACAACATTATAGTACACCCATGTTATTGCTACAACTGTAAACAACTAATAAAAGAACTGTATTTACTGTGCCTTAGAGTCATCCACTCCAGTAATATTTTTTCCGTTTTCAAGCCTATTGACTTTATGGAACATTTGGTGTTATTTCATTGTACCATCATTGCTTATTGTGTTATCTTTTAAACAAAAAGCATGCTATATACCTGCATATAGAGTAGACCACACAGAGCACGGTATTTCTGTGACTAGCAGATGTTTTGTGTATGACCTCAAAGACTGGGGAAATATTTTGTGTGCTAGGAATAGTCATCGACCCCAAGACAACTGATGAAATCCTGATGGTAGGACACTGATGTCATCAAGTTGCTTCTGGTAGCATCTGGGCACGGGAGGAACCAGTGTTTCACTCTGCAAAAACGAACCTGGATCTGCATGGAGATCTGTCTCCCTGTTGACAGTGCTGGTGGGACCAAGAGCTTGGTTACACCCAAAGACAGTTTTGATGTTGCTTTTAGTGGTGTTTTGCTAGTTTTGAGGACAGAAAAAGATGAAATTATTGAAATGTATTATCTGTGGATGTGACTGGACTGTTAGTAAATGAGAAAATCAAATCATGCTTTCAAGACATTTCTCAGGAATTCAGCTGAGCTGTATCTTCCCCTTCGAAGTTGAGTAGTAAGAACCAGATCCAGAAAGGATTAGTGAACCCTAGCCACCATAACTTTACTGACATACTCTCTTTCGAAACCATACTTTTTTGATGGTTCTTTATCTCTAACTTCTAACTTGAGAATCTTTGTGGTTTGTTTTAACAATGTAGTCTCCAACAACCATTATCTTTCCAAATTCAATAATTCCTCTTGCTCCCTTGGTTTTACACCTTTGATTTATTTGAAGAGAGTAACTATGGCCATAGCAACTTTCTGCTTGGCTAAACAAGGCAAGCTTTTTTAGCCTAGTCTCGTATAACAGCCTCCTCATTTTCTTTTTGTCCTGGAAACCATTGTGTATTTTTCCCAGTTTGAATTGATCTATTCTAAGGTTACCAGAACTGCACACAGTATTCCAGAGAAATCGTATCCAGTGCGGTAGCATGAATGTTCCTCCCTGTCTATCACAAAAACCTTAAAACCTTGACAGAGTAATTTCAGGACTGCATTTGCTAGTTTTGAGGGCCATCATGTTTGTTTATGTATAATTTGCTAAATAGAAATCCATATCTTTGTTCTGTGACTTCTAATTGATGAACCATTACCTTTACAAGAAATCTGCTTTCTGAGTCTTTAAATGCTGAGCTTCATTTCCCCTTCTTATTCTGCAGTACTGCAAATTTGTTCACCCACCAGATCTCGTCCTCTGCCTTATCCTTCTTTTGCTGCCTCAGTTTCTGAAATTACATTTTTGAACGTCTGTCTGATTTTCATTCCCAGGAATTTTACTTGATGCCGTGCAGGTAAATAGGTTCTGTAATATATTCAGGAAGTAGTGAACGTGCATCAGCTTCTGCATCTCCGTGATGTTGCCTCAACCGTTGTCTTGGTAGCCATCCTCACCTTCTCCCTCTGGATTACTGTTAAAGAAAAAAGGACCAACATACCATAAATTCATCTCCTTGCTGGCTCCTGCTCCACCCATTGGGACAGGTTAAACATACTGACAACAAACTATCCTTGCTTTTTTGGTTTGGTGTCTGAGCTGTGGGTAAATCACATTCCTCTCTCTACTGCCTTTCGTGAGTGATACAAACTGCAAATTGAGTAAAACCTGATGAAGCTAAGTTTGCATCATGTTTTCTTCTTCACACATCACTTACAACATTATTTTATAATGCAGAAGTATTACCTGCTGCTGAGGAATTTTAACTGCATCTCCTAACTAAGCTAGTGGCAAATTGAAAACTAATAAGATATATTTTGCATACCAAATACTGCTCTGGGGACAAGCTAACCTAGGCACCTACTAGATTGCAACTTACAGCTCAGTAAAAAAGAAGTAATAAAGAAAATCATGACAGCTCATTACATGAAAGAAGAAAATCATCACCCGAAGCAGAAGAAATGCTATTTTATTATGCAGTAATTGTGAAGGGATCTTAACATTTTTGTTCACAAAAATATTAAATGTTTTCCAATGTTATCTGTAATAAGTGTTATTCTGAAGGCAGCAAAACGATATAATATGTTTCAGCATTCAACAATACCTACAAAACTGAAGCTATCAGTGTAGTCAGTTGAGCCATCTAACTGCAGAGCAAAAGCCAGGCAGTTTCTTTTACTGTCAAACAAAAAAATAATGTTCATAGACTTCTGCAGGTCTATCCTCACAATTTCTGTTTGAAATTATATCTCTTTACCCTCTGTTTTTGTATTTAAAAAATATTGACAATGTTATTTAATATGGTAATGGGCAGTGTCCATCCTTCAAGACAGATACACTTCAGAGCACAGGAGCGAGAGCATCTTCCCATTTCTACGTTACAGAAATTTTGGTTTTAATCTCCATTGATCACAAAATACTGCACTTCAACCCTGTCATTGATGGAGAAAAGAATATGGCCAAGTTGTACCTCAACCCAGGAAAGGACAGTAAATACGGAAAGCTACAGGTATAAAGTTCAGTATTTGAAATGATTAAGTTATGTTTTACATATAATTATCTTGAAAACTAACCCATTTCGTTGTAATTTAAGTAGCGTTTATATAAATTAGGCACATGTGACATTTCTAATTAGGTATAGTTTAATGGTTAAATCATGAGTTTTTAAAATGATAATTGGGCTAGTTGTAAAATTTCAAGGTCTGTGATTTTAGAATTGAATTGCTCTTTGACTTATGTAAAAGAATGGATTGTTAAGTGTGTGCCTCACAGGAGAGAAGCAGTCTAGGATATTACGATTTGAATTAGTTTTTCAAAGGAATTTAGAGTAGGCAATCTGTCCTCTGATCTTTCTTAGCACACTAGAAGTATGAGTCAGTTATGCTAAAACAGCTTAAACTGAGAATGCAGTGATTTAATTAACAGCTGGAATTGCAGAATTCCACATGTGAGGAAAGTGATGTGTTAATAGCATCCCATAGAGATACTCTAATGAATCCAAGGTACTGTCCAGTGGAAGCTATTCTTTAAATATATAGCTGCTTGTTGCAGATGCAGTGTAGCCTTTCTGAGTTCAGAACAAGAAATCAAGAACTTCAGGAAAATCATGTCACTACCTGAAATATTTGTAGTCAATATATAGATTTGTTTCGAAGGTCGAATATATTGGTTCACATCACTGGGAAGGGCAGTAGGCAAAGACAGGGCATGTGTACCTTCTAGCAGCACTTTTGAGCAAAAAGCTGTAGGTCCAACGCAATTACTTCTCCCTCCACGCTAGCCCCAACAGCGGATCAGAGTGCCGTTCCGCTGTCTGAGTCTCCGGTGTGACTGTGGACAGAGGCAAAAGCAAGAGCTGGGCATTGTATCGCCAGCATAAGGCTGTCAGGGTGCAGGAGTCAAAAATCTGCTAACGTGCTGATGTTGGTACTCTGCTGACTGAAGATCTTTGTGCAGAAACATTCAGCTCCGTGGAATATAGAAATACACTCCACAACGTAATAGCAAATATATTTGTCACAGCTCGGTAACGCATCAAACAAGGACGGTTTGCAAATTGTTTCTACCAGTGCAAATCATTTTTTAGTGGTTTTGAGCTACATGGGAGTTGCTGTCTTCGTGGTTTCAGTAGGGTAAACCAAGCCCAGGTATTAGGCCTGATGCTTTGAATCACGTAAAAGAATAGGTTGTTAAGTGAGAGCCCCACAGAAGACAAGCGGCTTAGGATATAATGATTCAAACTAGTTTTTCTGAGGAATTTAGAACAGGCAAACTGTCCTCTGATCTTTCTTTGCCCATCAAAAGTATGAGTTATACTGGGGAAGTGTGGCCTTATTCTAAGGGCCAAGTTTTTTTCAGTCTAGGAAAGAAACAACTGGGCAAGCGAGAGAAGTTTATAGAAAGACGAGCTGTTTGGAGAAGCAGGATGGGACGCTCCTGCTTCCAATACAGAAATGGAGCCATGCAGTGAACCTGGGTGAAGCCGTGCTCAGAACAAAGGAAGACAACTTTTCCTGAAAAAAGCAACTGAGTTTAGGAAGACACTACTAATGGATACCCACGAGTGTTTGCATGGTTTTGAGACAGTTCAGGGAAGATAAACCCATATTGATAAACTCTATTTGGCCAAGGAAGGTGCTGAACAGAAAATGTTTGGATGCTGGAGGAAAGGTGGTGGTGTGTGCTTTTTTCCCCCTTGGTATCCACTCTTGGATACTGTCAAAGACAGAGTAGACTGTGCTATTTAGACCTTTGATCTTGAACCATTTTAACAGGTTTTGGGTTTTCCATATTTTACAGTAGGCTTTGCTCACAATTTCTAATTTTGAATACTTCTTTGATGGTCAGTCAAATCAATTAAAAGATACGACTCTCTTCACTGAGGAAGCAAAATGTGAACCCTTATTGGAGATTATGTGAGAAAAAATACCCATTTCTTTCTTCTTTCCCTATAGTCTCATTATCATTCAAACTTTGAGCTCTGTTTTAATTAATTTTATTTTAATTGCCAAGCCAGGAAAAATTTCTCACAGCCTCAGTTAGAAGTCTGCTGGACTTCCCAGCACAGGTCCAGCAAAAGATTTAACTCTGGAAATGTAGCTCCATAAAGCTAACCCCAGGTCGTGGTAGAATCTACCTCACTTTGAACCTTGATTCTACTTCCTTCATCATCTCAGGGTGTCATGTCCCGATCTCCTGGACTAGGAGTGCTTTACTTTTTGTAAATCTACAAACTGGGATATATATGATACTCCTTTAAAAAAAATAAATGAGGTGTTTAATACTGATCAATTAGGCTTTCCCATTCAAATTTGATGTTGTATTTGGCTACACTGGATGGACCTCCCAGATTAATTTAATCTATGTTTACTGTCTGTCTTTCAGAGTTGTTTCTGACAGCGTAAGTATGTTGATTTCTTTGTATGCTGCTGATCTCTCTCAGGATTCACCAAATAATTAATACCAACATCTGTTTAGTATGCAAATACTAAACCTGTGCTGTCCTCAGATTGCCATTTTAGTATGAGAAAAATCAGGCTACAGTTTACCTCCAATCAGATATTCAGTTCAAGCTTGTTTTGACGTGGGTTTTCTTCTTGATACCTCTGAAAGGGAGATGGCAGCTGCCTTGGTGCAATCAAGGACTAGCTCCAAGCTTTAAAAGCTGGAGCGTGTTCTGTAGCTTCTTTTTTAGGGAAGGAAAAGTTATTTGAGATTATTATAAAATATATTATGTTGGTTTCTCCTATATAATGTACAAAGAGAATATAACAGAGTGCCTCTTCATATTGCAGCCATCAGACACTCACAGAGATGAATATACGGCACCATCGTATATATAAGCATGAGTGTGTGTGGTCTGCATAATAAATACCTGTTCAAAGTATACTGCAGAAATTGTTGAAAATTTACAATTACAGTTAGAGTCCAGAATTGCCAGAGGTTACACTGCAGCAGTCACACAGGGGAGAAGGGTGGCACCAGCATTTTATAAACAGGAGATAACTATTCCAGTGCTGTGGCAAACGTTGACTTTTTAATATCTACTAGTGTGACACTCGAGTGATTTATGTGCATGTTCCGTTGGTACCACTTTATTCCTAAGGATAGGAAGCACTGCAGCAAAGGTAAATAACAAAGTAGAACAAACATCTCAATACTGAGATGTTACACATTGTGAAAAACACTGCGTTATCACTTGAGAAAACTTGTTGTCATACAACTTATAGTATCATAACATCTTACATTCTCAGAATCTTTGCCAAAGGATCCTAAAGTTCTTGTATACTCATGAAACCTAACTTATGCTTTCTTTACCAATGGATTTAATGTTTCCCAGTAGTGTGAAAGACACTGATGAAACTGTCTGCAACATTTGCTAAAACTGTAAGTGCAAGATTCTGCAGCACTCAGTAGTTTCTTATGTTTTGCTTAGAGATCTTTGAATGAAAAACTCCGGTGTGTCACAGGGACTGTCAAAATGCTGTCAGGTTGTCTTCAAAACAAATATTAACTCCAAAACCAGCATGGCTTCTATTGCAAGAATCATGTAGTGTTGTTCGAGAGCACCGTCCGCTTTTGCTTGAAAAGTTTGAGCCATGAGCTTTTTCTAATAGTCTATTGCGATTTAAGACTTGTAACATGCAGGGGAAAAACAAACAAACAAAAGCCAAACCAACCTAAAGAACCTACTTGATTTATGTAGTCAGGATTTTTTATTAGACATGGTTAGCAATGCTTTGATAGGGCAGTTTCCACTGGCAAATTCAGATTCATTGTAACAGTTATGAAGACAAATCAATAATAATGAAAGTCGAAAGGAATCTGGAAAATAACCTTATTTTTTGCACATTGGGTGCACAGTTCCTCTAAAACATAAAGAAAAATCTCTAAAGAAAACTTAAAAGCCGTTTTTAAACATAGTCATAAAAACCAGTGGCAGTGGAAACTGCAGGGCTGTTCAGGAATATCTGGGAACAATTTGTGTCTTTAAGCACTGGAGTATGAATTTAGAAAAAATCCAGTCCCTCTAAAGGCCAGTTTTCTTCTAAGTTTATATGAGAAATTAATAACTGACTCAAATATAATGAAGTAGGTTTGAGATTAAAAAGAACTAGACTTTTTTGCATCGGTAATAAGGCCACGTCATCAAATTGTTACAGATCAAAGCCCAAACTAGAACGTTGCCTGTACTAGCTGCAGTCGTGACTGCTCTAGCCATGCTGTTCGTTTGAGGATAGTAATAGAGTCAGAAGAAATTTGGGGAGGTCTGCTGACAGTGCTTGGTAGAGATTAGTTAATGCTACTTGTGTCTGCAGAAAAATGTGTCTGGAAGATTCATTCTGAGCTAATATTTGTAGGAAGAATATCTGAGGAGGATGAGAATCTGAAAACTAGATTTTGAGTCTTTGACTTTCTCTGTACCAGGAAAGATCACCATCTTAGATGATACTAATGCATGAGGTTAAATATACCATGTTATCATTATATGGTTAGTCCCAATGCTAAAATAAATTTAACAGCATTTGCTTAATCCATTTTATTATATTTGGCCTGTCTAGCTAGTGAGCTCACTAGAACATGATTACGTTTTTGATTACAATTCTGAGGTTGAATTTATCATTATTTTTGCTAAGAATAAGGATAATATTTATCATTATTTTTCTACCTTACTAAAAACTATATGTCATCTTCTAAGATGATTCAGGTAAAGGTATGTTCCTACTTTACATCCTCACGTAAGAAGAGTTGGAAGTAATATTTAGAACAGTCTACAGTTCCAAAAAAGTCTGTTGCTGGGGGATTTTCCTAACAGTTACTGTAAACCTAGAATTGATGGCAAATATTTCTTTGAATAAGGCAGTCAGGTGGGAAGAGATCAGGCAAACAATAAGATATAGCACAGCATTTTTGCTCTAATCGGATAACCTCCACGGACAAAACTACCCATCGGTGCTTATCAGGTAAAACCTTTCTACTGTGCAACAAAAGCAGATCTCTCCAATATCTGCTGGACTGCTACTTCCAGGTTCTTATCATTTGCTTCCTTCCAGCTGTGTTTTGGTGTATTTGCTATTTCTCATTTTTTCTAAAGATACTGTTGAGCACCTTAGTCTTTTTTTCTACTTAACTACTTGGAAAGAGTGTCTCATCAAAACAGCTGAAAACGCACTTTACTTGTAATGAGAAGAAACAGGTTGAGAAGACAGCTTGTGTATGTTGTTTTCCTAAAACACAGGAAAGCTTCTCCATTTCTGGAGAAGCTCCTCTAAGGTGGAGTCAGAGTCATCTTACACACTGTGATTGAAGGAATATTGTTCTATCCCACGGACTCGGCACTTACTACCAAAAATACTGGAAGTTAGAGATAGAGAGCTATATATACTCTTCTGTTGCAGATGTTTTAACCCATCAGGCTGTTTTCTCTTCCGTAGTATGTGAAAGTGACTGCTGCATACATCAGCATTGATTCAGATATTGTCCTAAGTAGATCACTCTTATATACCAAATGATCTATACACAGAAAATAAAACTTTCCTAATAGCCTTTTGATATTTTAGCATCAGCTAATTTTCTGCTGAGGAAAGCAGAATGTGATTAAGGCAACAGAAAACATTTTATGGAGTGACAGGTGGTCATGAAATTATATTAGCATTTAAATGACTAAAATGAAACCTTTCTTTTCCTGGTCTGAGAATGTCAGAAAGTGAAGAGTCAGGATTCATCCTCTCTTCCCATTCCCAATGGGTTATATTTTACTTTAAAAACAGCTGTTAATTCTATATCACAAATTACGAGGATTTAAAAGAGTGTGTCATGACTCGCTGCAGATACTACTAGAAAACATTTTCCATCTGCGTGACATATTTTTAAAAAGCCCTCAGTCACTCAGAGAGTCAGCTTTGTGAATTTAATCAGATGTTTTTCTTCTCTTGTTACCTAAGAATCAACTCTATGGAGCGTTAAGATCACTGTGGTATTTATTTTAAGTGAGTGATTGAACGATTCCTGAGCTGCTCTTCTGGAAAATGAAGCCAAACCCTGCTTTAGAGGTCACCTCTAATTAGAGATCAAAAAATGACTGCAGATAACTTCATCAAAAATATAAATAACTAATCAGTACCCGCCTGGTGGCTTTGTTTTATAATTAGTCCCGTATAAAGGCTCCTTGAAGTCAGAAGACAGTTGGGTCTCCTGCCTCAAACTTCACAAACGAACCAATAGTTTCAAGCTGATGCTCCCTTTGAACTGCTCTCCCAGGATAAATTACTGATGGCCTAAATGTTACATTTACATTTATTATTCTCCATTACCAAGAACATGTGAAGCTGCAAAAGATTAAAGTGGCAATTACTGAAGTTAGAACATTGGAAATGAAGTTCAAACACCAGAAATGAATGTTTAGGAAAACAGAAAAGACAATTACTTGAGGCCGGTTTTAACTAAATAAAAGCAGTGGCTTCAACACCAGAGAGGACATTTACAGATGATCGTTTCTGTGTTTGTGAATCTTTGAATGAATCACTGGCAGCTTGTGCAGTTGGGTTCAGATGCAGCCTGGATAAGATCTTGGTGGTCAGAAGGTTGACCATGAGCCCTGGGCCTTGACAATCTCAGACTTCAAGGGAGGTAGCAGCAGAGGAGGGAATAAACTTGTCCTAGCAGTTACTCTTTAGAAAAGACTTTGTAGGTGATTTATTTTTTTTTTTTAAATCTTGGTTATCTTTCTGGTTTGCTTTTTGTTTTCTCCGTTTCATGAAGTGCTATCGAGTACCATTCAGTTTAATTGAGTTTTCTCAAATTTGGAAGGAGAGAATGAAAGCAGAAGGAGATGTTCAGAGAAAGGGCAGAGAATCGTTCGGAGCAAGTTTCGGTCTCTGCGCTGTGCTCCATCCCTGTGTCATCTCATCTGCAGCTACACCAAGAAGAAATTAATCTAGGCTCTGCATCTGGAATGGAAGGAACTGCCCCCCGCCTGCCCCGCAGGGTGAAAGGCACTGTCACAACAAGTGTAAACTTCTGCTCAAAACCCTCCCCAGACACTCCGTGGCTCTAGAAGGCAGGGTGGAGAAGGCACTTCTGCCTTTGCAGAGAGCCACCGCTCGGGGCACAGGGGGAGCAGAGCAGTTCCCACGCCTCAGGCCCGCAGACGGAAAATGGGCTCGTGGAGTGCCTGCCCATGGCTGGTGGTCTGCTACATCTGCACGCCGGCACGGGCTCACACAGCGGCCACTAATGAGATTGTTTTTCAAACACTTCTCTTCACCTTTAAAATGACGATATTAAGCTCCCGTAGTTATTAAGAGCTAAAAATAATGATTTGATTGTACTCTGCATTGTAGTAGCAGGCGCAGCAGTACATTGATTTGCACTCTGTGTCATATTATATTTACAATACGACCTGATCAATATGCTATTTCTGAACCCACGGTTCTTGCATGTGTGGAATTGGGGTATTTTATTGTAAGACTAATGCACACGATGAAGTCACAACTGTGTAGTCTAGGGTATTGTACACAAGCTAGATGAAGCAATGAAAAGGTCAGCTTTGTACTACTACTTTTTTTTTTTTGTAACAATCTTGCGATTTTTTTTATGCCCAGTAAAAAAAAAGAAAGACCAGGGTGACAGGCACTGTGTAAATGCATGGTAAGAGACATCTCCTGTTGCACAGACGTTACATCAAGTGCTGACAGACAGACAAATGCAGGAGGAGGAAAGAGATGACAGCAATAAAATGACCTTGCTCAGGTCACCAAAAAGGTGAGCTGCAGCTTCAAGGACAGAACACCTTCTGAATCCAGGGTATTGATCTATCTTATTATTTAATCATCCAGTGATGTAAGTGGAAGGTCTTGGTTTCTGCTAATATACATTGAGAGAATAATTAGAGAATATCAGTGTAGTCAAAGTGATGTTATGCCAAAATAGATAAAAGAAAGTTTGTACTAGATTTTTTATTGAGTATTTTCTCTTTAAGGGAATAAGGTGGTATCGGTCCATTTCCTGTGCCAACAATAACAGCTGCTTGAGAAATTTTGTCTCCAAAGGACTGCCAATGAAGGCCAGAAATAAGAATTTAACAAAGAGAATATATTGTTATTGAGGGTCATAGTTGCAACTAACACGGTGTGTAGATCTGGATGCTCCCCAAAAGAGATAACAGAATGATTGAACAGGGTATTTCATTTGGTCTCCACTCTGACTCTAATAGGTAGGGAAAGAGATTGAGGCTAACAGTGATGCACTAAAGAAAAGTCTATTGGGGACTCTTTTAAAAATTGATTTTGAAAGTAAATCCCCGTGTGTATAAATATGTCTGTTTCTGGCTCATCTGTCTTCTATTAGTTTCACTAATATGAGTTTCAGTCAGTCTGTTTTATTGTTATGTTGAACAAATAATAATAGTATTAAGGTGTCAATTTGGGTTTATAAATTTGCTGTAACTTTTGAGACATATCTTAATTTTCTGAATAGCTGAAGCCATCTTTCGTGACTCTTTAGCTGTAAGCCTATTTTCCTATTAAAAATCTCCACCTACTCTTAATGTACTCACTTAAAATTGTAATTCCAGGAGGTAATCAAGACATTAACATGATAAAATATAATGTGCTTAAAGCACTTTCCATCAGCTTCAGCAGTCAATTCAGACCCTCCCATTTTATAACAGAGTAATCATTTTCCATTGTTCAGTAAATAAAATGAGTTGTGCTTTGTACATGGAGCAAATGTGGAAAAACAGCATTAAGAAAGTCTAGCTATGATTGTGAAGAAATTATCCTGAGATTGGCTCTTTGTCACCTGGAAAATATTGTGCAGAAAAGTTTTGATTTTGAGGGGTTTTTTATTTGTTTGTGTGGTTTGGTTTTTTTTTTTTGGTTTGGCTTTTTGTTTGTTTGGGTTTTGTTGTTGTTGTTGTTGTTGAAGTGCTGCAGAGCATGGTACTGCTTTTTAATCACCTGCAACTGTGCATGCTTTCATTGCAACAATATATTTTTTAAAAATTGAGTTCCTATGGAAGTTAAAGCTTGCACTTTTCATTGACTGGTGTTTGCATCAGGCATAGGGGAAAGGCACTGAAAACTCAGACCTTGGAAGCGGTGCCAAATCTTCCTGATGAAAACAGGTTTCTGAATTTCAGAGGAGTAACAGATTTGAAGTGAATTCATAGAATCATAGAATGGTTTGGGTTGGAAAAGACCTTAAATATTATGTAGTACCAATCCCCCTGCCACGGGCAGGGACAACTTCCACTAGGCCAGGTTGCTCAAAGCAATTCCTGCTGACCACCCAAACTGCATGTGACAAATCCAGTCCAAGTCAATTTCTCTTCTGGAGTTTTCTGGTTTAGAAGATAAGACTGCTAAATGCATGAAGAATTCCAGCTATTTGGGTGGGAAAAGTGGGGTTGGGGATGTGTTTGAGTTTTGTTGGTGGAACCGCGACGTGAAAGCTACATCTGACACAGTGTTCCTGTGTTCAGGGCAAGTGTGTAGGTTCTGTTCTGTGCTGCTCGAAGCTGACAACTAAATCCTAATTTCTTATGAACTATGTCAAAGTCTAAAGAAAAGTAAGAAGCATGTGCTATGCGATCCTATTTTGGTTCATGCATACAATTCAAGAATATACATAACATCTCAAGAATAAAAATGCCTAACAATTCAAATTTGAAAGGCGCTGAGAGACAAGAGTCGTGTGTACTTAAAAGATGATTAAAGCTATTGCCCTGTAACCGTGGATGCTGTTGGGAAACAGTCACTCTCTGAGTAATAAGTCTTTATTTCAGTGTGGCTAATGAGCCTTTTTCTGAAATAAGAATGTAAAGCTTCAGAAGCAACGTAGCTGTAGGAACTCAATGTTGTTAAAGAAATGTGCATAAGCTAAAGAGGTTTAGAAAAGGAGGTATGATTCATTTCAGAAGAAAACATGTAGGAATGAAGAGAGGCTGCGGATGTTTGTATTTTTAAACAGTCCCTTTCCTAAGTCGCTCAAATTACTCTCTCAGATATAAACAGAAGTTTGAATAAGAGAAGTGCTATCACATAAACTACAAACTACAGGTGATACAAACTACCTGGCTCCAAAAATTAAATAAATGCATGTTTCTGTTCTTATTGATCAGTGTTTGTTTCATTATTTGACGTATCTGCAGAATGATATCATTGTATATAAGTCATACAAGAAGAAGACAGGCTAAACCCTGCTCAATTTAAGGAATTGATTCGATTAAAATTAGCAGGACTGCTTGAGCAAATAAACAGACAGTGTTTGGCACTAAAAGTCTTTACAAACAATTCTAAATAGTATGGGGTAGAACCTCAGCTGGTATAAATCACTATTTCCACTAGCACCATCTTCAATAGTTTCATGCTGATTTATGCTGAGAGGATCTGACTCTCTGCATCTGTAGTTAGTAAAATGAAGGATTTTTTTCTCAGTATTTCAATTTTTTTCAAGAAATGTATCAGAATTTAGACAAATCTGTGGAAGCTAGCTGTGTAGTAGTCTAACATGTTTTATTTCCATGTAAGTATAAGGAGATTAGCAACTACAGTATCTAGACCATAGATATATAAATTTGTATGTGTATATATATGTGTTGAAATTTACCATTTTCACAGTTGTAAAGAGGTCAGACGCCTGCTTCTAAAGGTCTAGCCAAAGGTTTTAATTAAAATAACTAAATTTATAACCATCTTTTATCATTAATCAAATGCAGACATAAATCATCCTGCATAAATGATGTAGTGTTCTGAATTATGGAAACTACGGAATATGTAATATTCGGAGTACAGAGAATCTTCTTGCATCAAAATTACAACAGTGTGTTTGCGTGTGCTTTTTCCTACCTCACCGTGCCTCAATTTGAGATGCGGTGAGTGCTTCGAACTGCTTGACATCGAACATAATGCAATTTAGATGAAGTGTGGGAACTTTTTCCATAACATGCATTGAATTGTCTAGAGCATTGTCATCATCTAGAGCTTGGCATAAGCACAGTCCCAACAGTTGGAGGGAGCACTGTGTGTAAAGAACGTCTTGCCAGTATTCCGATGTGCACAGCTTCCTGTAGTTCTCTGGAGGAAAAAAATCTGTCACGCTGTACTGAAATCCTCAGTGCAGCTTAGTCCTCTTTATAGTCTTTAAAAAAGTCTGTCAGATAGAAGACCTTAATTCTCATTTGGGTTTTCTTCCTGGTGTTTTAATCTGTATCTTGTGCCTATTCCATTCTCTGAAGATCTAAAGAGTTGATTGTAAAGTGCTTAGAGGGTACGTGTGTTAACTTTTCCACTTGTACACAAGATACTGAACTGGCCTCTGAATTCAGGTGCTTTGTTGCAGGAAAGGTCAAAAGCCAAGTAAAACCAATTTAGATTTGACAGCTTTCAAGAGCTGTCTTCTAAAATAGAAAGTAATTTGTATTTTTTTTTCACTTTGATTAAATCTTTCCCTGATAGCATGTGTTTTGCTGTATCTTTATAAGTGAAAATATTGTCCATGGCAGAAGAGGAGCCCTTAATTTAA
The DNA here is from genome assembly GCF_009769465.1 of Tauraco erythrolophus. Taxonomy (NCBI): domain Eukaryota; kingdom Metazoa; phylum Chordata; class Aves; order Musophagiformes; family Musophagidae; genus Tauraco; species Tauraco erythrolophus. Next base: position 10,657,138 of record NC_141472.1, on the reverse strand, counting down.
TTTAGGTTAAATACACCTAGCTCTTCTTTGTGGTTTCTAACTCTGGAAAAGGGCAGATCTGAAGAGGCAGGTTCTGGGAAAGAAAAGGTACTCACCTGCAATGGCTGGTAACAGATTAGGCAGATTATTATTTTCTCGTCACTGAAGGGTGATTGTGTTGGGAGAAATGTTTCAAGATACTTGAGCTGTTGCAGACAGCGAAGATGAATATAGAAAACAGATGAGATGAAAATAGAAGAGTTGGTGCACTATTCTTGCACAATGTTAAAGAGATATTAGGAGTGGCTGAGGTAGCAGATATAACTTGGTGTGCTGGGTTTGAGTGTTTGTGGGGTTTGGAGGGTTGGGCAGAGTTGACAAAGGCACTCTTTCGTTGGGCTGAGATGAGGCAGGAGAGCCCTACAGCACTGGTCAAAACACGGTCTAGAACAGAAGACATGAAAAAAGCCCCTGAGAGGGGCTGACCTAGTAGACAGAATGGCTGAGCCAAGGAGTTCCCACTGCAAATCCCTCAGAAATTGCTTTGGTTTGATTTTATTTAATATCAAGTTTCCAGCCTTTCAGACTACAGGTGAAATACGCTTGAAATGTGAAAAGTCTTACTAATTCTGCAGACAAAAAAAAAAAACATGCTGTGTAATTAGTGCTATAGTATTTACCAGCTAAACAGACCAGTTAAGGACAGGGGGAATAAATAATTTACAAGTCCTTGTCGACGTCCTGGCATGTGTCTAGAACTCTTTGGTTAAAAGGGAAACTCTCAAGAATAGGTTAATGCTGATGCTTCTCAGCAAACCTATGGTCCCATTACCGACACTACTTTTCCCAAACTGAGTTTTTGCAGAAAGAATGACAGATAAGACTTTATCTACCTTCTGGGCAGCACTGGGATGCTGGGCAAAGGGAAGGAGCAACCCATCCGTGATGGCAATCTTAATTGTGATCAGGATGCTCTAAATACAGAAAACTGACAAATTTCCTTTTCCTCTTAGAAGGTGGAAGAGGACCTTCAGCTTATTTGGTATCTCTTAGCTTCATACGAAATACAGTACCACATCCTTCTCACTAAAAGATCTTGGGAGAGCCCCGTACTGTAGAGCTCTCCCCCTTCTCGCCAGCCATGGCTTCTTGTTAGGTGCTGTGAAGTTGGACCTCCTGTGTAGTGGTGTTTTAAGTGTTAAGCTCTGTTTTTTTCTCAAAGATTAACAGCAGCTTTCGTCCCTCCCCAGGTGGGGGAGGCAAAGGATTCAGGGCAGGTAGGAGAATGCCCTTGGTACAACCTTGCACTTTGCTGTTGGTGAATGTAACCAATCCCCTCACTTGGAAAGCTTCAGCTCCGCGTAAATGCTTTGTTGAAATGTACTATTTTTTGAGAAGTGCATCCAAAAAGGCAAATGGTATCTGAGCGACTTCCCTGTGCATATCACTATCTACATTTACTGATAAATGTTTCATGAGTAGTATTAACATCCACTTTTCTTTCATTCTCAGTGTTTGCTATGTTCCTCTAACACAACTAGCAATGACATTGTCACATTGTATGACGTTGGCCTAGATGGGTGTAACGGTGATGTTCAGTATGAATTTGTATGATCCCTGTATCAAGCAAACGTGATATTTTACGGTTATAGTACTAAAAATCAAGTGTGATGTGACTGTTTATGGAAAGAGCAATATGTTCTGACTGGCCTGTTGACAGTTTTGCGTTGGACTTGTTGTTACAACACTGCAGAATGCTTGTTCAGGCTCAGGTGACTAATACGAGTTGAGAGATTATAAACCACACACAGACTGTGCATAGGTTATAAAAAACTCGACCAGAATGTGGATCTTTGTATATTGAACGGATGCAGAGAATGTTTTCTTCCAGCTAGAAAGGGCTAGACTTGACAGCCCCTGTGACAGAAAGACGTGAAATAACCTCCCTAATTGCTGTAATTACTTCCCTGATACTTACTCCTGTGGTCTCATAAAAATAGACTGAAGGCGAGTAAGTGCACCATACAGAAAATATAGCACTAGTTTTTTCAGGTTACAGCTGAAAGTGTAATGAGAAGTAACTAATTGAGCTGTGACAAGCAAAGGTCGGTCGGCAGGTAAAGGAAATACTTTTTATTAATGTAACTAGTTAATTTATTAGTATACACTGGATATAACCTATAGGTAAGCTCTGAGTTGCAGTCTTATCTGTAAGATTATTTTTTTTAATTCAGTTATCACTAGCAAAACTGAAACGTGGCTGTGCCATTCACTTGGTGGTGGCATCCTGCCATTGCCTCAAAAAGAGAGAATGGGATGGGAAATGGTTCCTCTCAACCAGCCATAGAAGGTTGTTGACAATTCAGTATTCCTTTTCAGCTTTAGCTAAAGCTAATATCACTCGGAAGCAGAATCACTTAGCGGAGCCTTGTGGCTGGGACACTTAGTAGATTAGTGGAGGAGCAGCTTGGTCCGTCTCAGAGAAAAGAAGAATTTATACCTCTGACTTGTCACTTGGGTGGACTGTTTGCTGAGCTATTGTTACTTTGGGAGAAAGTCCCTCTATTTGCAAGTGCAGTAAAACAAATGAAGGTTTTGCTGATTCGGATTCAATTGTTTGTTCCCAGTATTACATAATTTGACATAGCAATGTAATTGTTGTGCTGCAAATACATATATCTATAGGCAGAAGCATCAGAATAATGCCAATAGTGCCAGTTGGGGCATAACTGGCATATATATATATTTTTAATGTTAATTTCGTGGTCTAAAAGGAAGTAAAATATCCGAAGAGTAAATAATAGTTCATGATCCCAACTTCTGTGCATTTTAGAGAGGAATGTTACTACCAACCAGAAATCTACCTCTAGAGCAAAAATCTCTCTCTTGTGACTTCTTCCCTCACTCCCTCACAGTTTATACAGAGATTTCTGTCCACACGACGCACGAGGGAGAAAAAACTGTATGCTTCAAGAACAATGATGTTGTTGACCTCTATATGAGACTGTTAGAAGCAAACTGGCCCAGGACAGACACTCGAGCATGCTTCAGTGGCAAGCAATCTTGTCTTCTGAGGAATCCCAACATTATTAATACATTGTGGTGTTCGACATGTAGCATGTTTATGCGCTGGCTAGGCTAGGAGAGAGAAACAGGATTTGGGCAGTATTTATTTTATTTTTTAAAATCTCTCCTTAACGCCAGAGCAAACGTAGGCACGGTTTTAATGACTTCAAGGAATGGGATATTTGCAAGTATGAAGTATAGACACATACCATACATTTGGTTTTCACAAAGAACTTGAATGTCAGATGGCAGTAGATGTGTGTAGTCCTACTGAAGCAGTCTGATATCTAGGTATTTCTGGCCCACTGGTAATCAGGGTCATGTGTGATGCTGGAAGGTTCTCTGCTAATATCACACTGAGATGTTTTCTAACTACTTATTGATTAGATCACTTTATTTCACTGGCTTGTCTCGAGAGCATTGTGTGTTTCCCATAATCTGGAGTATCTTTAGGATATCTAAAATTTGTCAAAACATCAGTGATATGATTATGTATTTTTTAACTAATTAAGCTTTAAAGCACTTTTTCCATAGCGCGAGATCCCACCTAATAACATTGTTCAGTTTCACGTAACAAAAACCTGAAAAAAATTTGTAGCAACTGGTCTTAGTGCTCACTTTTTGCAACAGCTGAAAACTGGTTTCAGTGGACCAAGAAGGCTTATTTCAGACTAATGCAAACATCTTTTTCTTTTGAAGTTAGACTTCTTATTTTAGTGAGAAGCTACACCTGCTGCTCCCAAATACAAAACTGTGCACAGGACTTCTGACAGTCTCTTAGTGCACACCTATTATTGAGATCAAATTCCAGTAAACAAGTTCATCTCTTGAAATTTAAGTTCTACATGTTCTTTCTCAAATGTACAGTGCAACAATGGGCCTGCTCGTATTTAATCTGGAAGATCGGTCTAACGTGAAGCCCCATCCAAAGAATGTAGTGTTGATACCTTCATCAGTGACAGTAATGTTCAAAGAAGAAATAGACGACTAAATCACTGAAACCTCAGACTGATCAGGAAGAACTTGATATTCAGGCTTGAGAATTGGGCCAGTGCAAACTGCATGAGCTTTAACAAGTCAAAATGCAAAGTCCTTCACCTGGGTCGGGCCAATCCTAGGCACAAACACAAACTGGGCACAGAGTGGGTTGAGAGTAGCCCTGAAGAGAAGGATTTGGGGGTGTTTATAGATGAGAAGCTCAACATGAGCCGGCAGTGCGCTCATGCGGCCCAGAAGGCCAACTGCATCCTGGGATGTATCAAGAGAAGCGCGGTCAGCAGGTCAAGAGAGGTGATTCTCCCCCTCTACTCTGCTCTTGTGAGACCCCACCTCAAATATTGTGTCCAGTTCTGGTGTCCCCACCATGAGAGAGACATAGATTTGTTGGAGCATGTTCAGAGGAGGGCCACAAAAATTATCCAGGGGCTGGAGCACCTCTGCTACGAGGACAGGTTGCAGGAGCTGGGATTGTTCAGCCTTGAAAAGAGAAGACTTCAGGGGCACCTAATAGCTGCCTTCCAATACCTGAGGGGAACTTACAGGAAGGCCGGGGAGGGACTTTTTATGAGAATGTCCACTGAGAGGAAAAGGGAAAATGGGTTTAAGTTGAAGGAGAACAGATTCAGATTAGATCTTAGGAAGAAATTCTTCAGTACGAGGGTGCTAAGACTTTGGAATAAATTGCCCAGAGAAGTTGTGGATGTCCCGTCCCTGGAGGTGTTCAAGGCCAGGTTGGACGGAGCCTTGAGTAGCCTGGTCTAGTTGAGAGGTGTCCCTGCCCATGACAGGGAGGTTGGATTAGATGATCTCTGAGGTCCCTTCCAGCCTATGCCATTCTATGATTCTATGATTCTTGGTAGGCTTGCTTGCTAGGTTGCTCTTTTACAGTACTTCTAATGTATGTCCGAATTAAGTCATATATTATGTCCTCCTTTTGCCATACTCAACTTCTGGAAAGGACACTCCTGCTAGATAGACGTCACGTGAAGTAAAACTGCTGCAGGACAGGTATGCTAGCATTGCCTACACTGAAAGTGATTGAGGAAGAACAATAGGAGGACTTCTTTGAGCACTAACATTATTTTGCATCCTGCTGGCTTTGCCAGCTTCTACAGCTAATTAAGCACAGGAAAAGACAGCATTCACCAGATGCCTGCAGAGCCAGTCAGCAGATGGGATACTTTCTCCCTAGCCCACGTGTATATTAGGGGAATTTTTCTTGGAAAAAATGGTCAAAAGCTGCCAATTATGCATGATTTGAACATGAACGGATATGTTCTTGCAGCAGTGGAAATTGATTGTGGCACAAATAATCTTTTAAAAATGCATATGCTCTTCTTTAAAGTAAAACGTTTAAAATAGGAAAGACTGCAGTTTAGTTCTGTGTTGTCAGTCCACACTTCTTTTCAGAAACCAAAGGCAGACAGTGCTTATCCACAAATGAATGAACGAAAGGCATGTGAGTCTAGGACTTTCCAGTCCTGAAATGTGTGCCACTGGAAGTCACTTCTTCAAAAGTTTGTCTTTATAACAGAGAAGGACCTCACAATTGCAGAAATGTCTTCTCCCTCTGGGAGTGGAAAAAATGCTCTGAGGTGCTGTAAAACGTCCTTCCCCTTGTTCCCATGTAACAAAGAGATTTTTGGAGTCTTTTATACAGTCTAACAAATCCCAAAGTTCGAGTTAGGCTCATTCTCAACCTGGTCCTTAAGGTGTAACCATGGTCATAGTTCTTATTCTTTTACATCAACCTGCATTGGACTCATGGCAGGAGGAAGGTCTAATTCTGTACCTATGTAAGCAGGACTAAGCTTACAGTCACATCTTACAAAAACCAGCTGTGTAGTTAGATGATATAAAAGTGTATTTGTTTGCTGAGGATGAATAAACTCTATTTGTATTTCTTGTGCACAGTTGCATAGCAGAAAGATTTCTTTTTAAAACTAGTTATTTATAATCTATCTGTTTAAGTTCATTGTGAATTTATAACAATGCTGTTTTGTTTAGGAAAGAATTAGAAATTTCCTGATTAGCTTTTGATAAATAAATCTGATTCAACTCTAGTTACCAGATTGAGTTAGGGCTAGCATTGGAAGTTCATTGGTATGCAATTTAAACTGTGATTATTATGGTGACGAATCTTCCCGGATAAAATAAGTGTTGTATTATATAATCCAAAAACAGGTGGATAACAGATTAGTGCATCCACTCCCGTTCCCCTGGAGCCACAGAAGGGGAGTCCAGGTTATTAATCAGACAGGCCTCTGGCAGGGAGTGTTTTTAGAAGCTGGGGAGATATACGGTAACTTGAAGCATTTCAAGATAAAATACATATGTTTATTACACATCTTGTTGCTGCATTTAATCCTTTTACTAAACATTTCTTCAGCATCATTAGGGAAATTATTTAAGATTTTTAAGAGCCAGGGCTGGGAGGTGGAGATCCAGAAGCTTGCCTTTGGCTCTGATTTTTGTACAGAAAGTTGAATTCAGCAGTGGCACAATCTGAGAGATATGAAAGCACCACTGCAGGTTCAGATAACACAAAAAAGCTATGTTCTGTCTTGATGTATGTTAGATGTAATGTGTGTAGGTTGGGGAGGAATGGTTTAGAGATTTCCTTCTTTTTTTTTTTTTTTTTAATCAAGGCTTAAAAATGGATTAAATTATGTGAGAGTAAATTGTTGCTAGAAGAGAGCAGAGGACTGGGATTCAGGAAGACACTCTGCTCACTGTATATTCTTCTTCCTCTGCCTTGATTACATCAGGGGGGGCTGGGGATGGGACTTCTCAAAAGCATCTAGGAAAGTTAAACTCCAGCTTGGATTTTATTCTATCTTCACTCTTGCCTTATTTCGAAACGTTACCTTTAGCATACCAAGGACATTAATATTCTCTGCCTCAAAATTTAATGCAGGTCTTTCCAGTCCTGTGTTTCTGTGATTAGTCAGTGCACTGAGGGCTTTGAGATCTTTGGTTGAGAATGACAATATCGGTATCAAACAGTTGACCAAGATCTTAACAAGTACCTAGGGGTGCGATATTCAGTCACCTCTCTTTAATGTTGTTACATTTGAATAAGATACTCTGTTTGATATCAATTTTTATGGAATCAATCTTTTTTAGGGAAATTGTTAGCCTTTTAGTATTTTAAGTATTTAAAACATTAATGTTTATGTGACATAGAATACACCATATTATTTGTAGATTATATATATTATGATGTTATTCAAGGCATGTTTGCATGATTATGGGTAGGTCCATCCTACCTTGATTATCCAGGATGGTAGGGAAAAAAACCTTTGAGATAGCATGAGGACTCAAGTTTGATGTGTTGGGCACTCAAGTTTGGCATCTTCAGGTTAGCCTGCTGCTAATTAAAGAAATTAGACAGTGAGTAATTCTTCCTCCTTTTTAACTTAAGCAATCTGCAGTGCATGGCAGTGACTTCAGATGATTAGGGATTCATCTGTGGTAGCAGACGGCTCACTTTATAACTACCTGCCTATGCCTCTTGCTTTTTAAGCAGCCCTCCCATAAACCCACTTTCTAGCAGCTCTTAGCAAGCACCACACCGTCTACTGCTACTCTTCTCTTATTCAGGACTTTGTCAATATTATCATACCCATATTGCGTTTATGAGGGCAGTGTCACCCAAACCTATGAGAACAACCCAAATCTGGATCCAGGGTGAAAGGCACTATGTGGCAATTGAATACAGCTGCTCCACAAATGAAACACTTTTTTGTTATGGGGAGCTCTGTGGGGAGTAACAAGAAATTGGCAACATGGTTCTCAGCAGCTTTTTTCTTCCACATACCCATGTGAGCTTGGGGCTCTCGCTGAGTTTCTTTTGGCAATCAAGAGAGCCTATAAACATGCTATTGTTTATTGGGCCTGTCTAGAGCAATGCAGACCTCTTTTGCCCAAAAAGCTAAAAAAAGAAACATTAGAAAGTGGCCTCCGGAAAATTCCAGAAATTTCTGTTCCTAATGAAAGCAGAAATGCAGGCAATGTCTCCTGCTATTTTATACTCTTTGTTTTCATTCCTCCTCAGGAGTGGATACAGAAGCAAGCAATAATTAAAAATTTGCAGATCAAAAGTGATTTCAGCTATTAATCATTAAAAAAAAAAATCATTCAGTTTAGTTTTGAGAAAATGTCAGCATCAGCTTTCACTTAATTTGTCTTCTTAATCTCCTCCTTATGGCTGAGCAAAGTACTCTCGTCTGCAAGCTGGAGGTGCGACATACAACTATGTCTTCTGTAGCGTTGCCACAGCGGTCAAACATTATCAAGCAACTATTCTGGAATATTTGCTTTGACGTAAGTTCAGTACAATACACCAGTACAAGGTTAAAGACATCAAAGGTGTAATGGACTTGTCAAACCCTATAAAGAATTTGTGTAATTCTGCACCTCACCTATCTCATCAGGTTATAACAAACCTGCCAGTCCCACAGCAGGGAGTCAGTGGGCTGGAGTCTACCCTGTAAAAAATGTTAAATTCTTATTGTACTTTTGTCTGTTTCTTCTATTTTGACTGGTTTTGACCACTCAGTGAATGCTAACTTTAAATGATGTTACGTATATTGTCTTGGACACCAAATTCTGACTCTGTTACATTCTGAGTTTTCATTCAGAATCGGGATGAAATGCCAAAACCTTCCAGTTCTAACTGAATAGAAATCTTACAGTGTTTTGGTATAGTAATGGCATGGAACAATCTTCTCCAGATCCTCGGGCTGCAGCAGACCTGGGGGAAGCTGCTAACTCCTGTGACTGAGATCCTTGCCACTGCCACCTCCACTCAATTCCAGCTCTGTCTCAAGCCAAAGTCCTGTCAAGTTGAAAAGTCAGTGCCATCATTTTCTTCACAGAATTTAGATATTCAGAGGAAGAGTATAAGTCAAAGTTGAGGCTACCAGAAGCAGCTGAAATTCCCTCACAAAACAAAGGGACATAAAAGCCGTTGGGGGACAGGTTCAATGGTATGTATTTTTTAATTAGCATTAAAAAAAAAGTTAGATAACTAGCTACAAAGGCAGATTTCCAAACCAGATATGTATTGAAGCGAAGCAGATACAGAGCAGCTGTAGGCATTTTCAGTGATCTAACTTTCAAAAAGCTGGAATTAAACATCAATTCCTATGGCAAGAAACGTCGCGATGATCCACCATTGCTGGGAAAATTTCACTGTCTTTTTTCTGCGTGGTAAGAAGGCTAGAGGGGGTTTTGAGGGTGAAAGTGTGGGGTTCTCCACCCCTACTGTCAGTGATTCCTAGCTGCATTTATATCTGAATGCCTTTGCTCTTGTAGCTTTCATTTGTGAAAAAAAGGTGGTTTTTATGTTACAGGTTACGATTTCAAAATAAAACTATTAACATGCCCTAGACGGTAACTTACAGTTTCGCATGGCTGACATCCAGACATGTTTAAAAGACTTACACAGTCTTCAAAGCTGAAGATGCCCCTAGTGTAGACATAAAGTCTACATTTCTCCATTTTGCTGTGTAAAACAACCCATTTAAATGAGAACAGACATTCCTTAATGCAGTGGTACTATAGATGCTGGCAGCTGAAACAAAGAAGCTGCCCAAGGAATAAGGTTGAGATCTATTGTGCTGATGTTGTATAATCTTTCAAGCAGGTGAAGACCGGAATGAGGCAACTGTGGTGGTAGTGCCAGACCATGAACACGCTGGGCAGAAGGAGCCGGAATCTCAGGGATGCCAGTCAAAGCCCTTTGCCAGTCGCTTCCTTTTGGGGAGTGGAAACAGACATGAAAGAGCAAATCGCCTCCTGTGTTGCTGAGCTGTCAATAACAGCAACAATTGCTGCCCAAGCAAGCTGAGAAGCAGCTGCTTCCAAAAGATGGCGTGTTTTTTCCTGTTCTGAAAGTTATTTGATGATCTCTATGAACAGAGCAAAGCTTTTCTCCACCAGAAGTTTCTTGAGATGCCAGCCGCGCTTAGAGCTGTTTCTTGTAATGCTTAAGGCAGGGGGGAAGTAAATCAAGTTCAAATCTGGATGTAACTATTTGCAATCTGATGTAGAATTCAGTTTGCACTTTATTTACAGTAGAAACTATTGCTAAAGGGCATTCTTCCGTTTGACCACCTGCTTCTATTCAGAGTTAGGACATCTGGAATTAGAGTCCAGTCATCTTTGTTAATGCTTTCTGAACCACATTGGAAGACGTTCTAACGCTCAGAATATCACCAAGCTGTGTCCTGCCCTATTCCAGCTGTTGCTGGAAACACTACCCCATTAGATCTGCATATGTTGGGAATGCCTAATACGACTATGTCAAAATATTTTGGGCTCGTAAAAGCTCCTGTTTCGAGTATTAATGCCATCGAGATGGTTGTGTCAGTATAGAAAGGGAAGAGGAGCAATAACAAGCTGTAAACTCTGCTGGGATGATGATGAGTAGCTAGAGGCAGTGGTCTCTTGATCTTATTCAGCTGAAACCAAGCCCCATACTGAGGCACCCCGTGATACCTTTTCACATGTGTCAGCTTTTAAGTTTTGCCCTGAAGGTTAGGGCTCATACCAGTTTCTCTTATAGCTAAGTGGAATTTTGACCTTTATAATAAGAATTGCCTTGGATGCTTTGCGCATCAACGAGTAGTTGCATGTGCGCATCCAGAAGACTGTTGCAATTGCACTGTAAATGCAAATGCCTGCCAGGTATATCCTGTACATTTTCAAAACTGGAGAAGACTAAAATACGGCCCAGAGGATTCTGTCCTCTTCCTCCTTTATGGATGTAGGTTTTTCTTTAGCTATGTTAAAGAAAGTCTTTAACCCTTCCAGCTGGCTTCGGCTCATTGCTTTCTTGCTGCCTGTCGTACTGTAAATGTTCTTCTGCTCATTTCTTCCTGGCACACACTTTCTCTTAGGCTGAGTTTTAAGTCTTAATCATATGTCTTGTACCTTAATTATAGTAGAGGAAATCATGTCTCCAGATCGACACACAGAAGGAACCTTCCACACGCCAGTGATCTCTTCTTCTGTGCACGGCTCAGCTGTCCCCACAGCACTGCCCCTCCACCACCTGTACTCACCACTGCCAAGATCTCTGCCTCATGCTGGTGCACGGCAGTGTCTGTGTTGGGAAGGCAGTGACAGAATTGGCAGGTAGTGAGCAAGGGGGAGACAGCAAACTTGAGAAGAAAAGAGAACAAAACCTGTCTGGTTTGTTCTCTGATAGAGCCTTCATTTTGCCAAAATAAGAATAGGTTTCTACTTAATTGCTGTATATGGCTGTGTGTTTGTATATATTAAAATACATATGCATACATACATAAATGCATACTTTCTCTCATGTAAATGAATATGTGTGTATGTATATTTGTGAGTGTATATAAGTGACAGCACTCCCATAGACTTCACATTGTGTTGCTTCCTGTCCATAGTTCTCTCAACTTTCTCATCTTCCCACAGAAAAACTGCAGATAACAGCTAAGAAGAGCGGTAGTTAGAAGCAGCTTCTACGGAGAAACAGCTGCAATATACAAGGTGGTACGATTTAAAGACCTGTAAAGCAACTATCTGTGAGCTTTGTGTGGAAAGCTGGTTGAAAAAAGCTCCTGTGGACCTGTTGACCTCTAGAAATCTTGCATCAAACCATTTTTTGGGGGGAGAGATGAAATTCTGCCTGCTTTTCTTTTGGGCTGTGTACTTGTTTCTTTTTTTTCTTCCATCTATGCTTATGTTTTTGAAGCAAATCTGCCTGTCAGTGCTTTAAATCAATACCATTAAAGCTCTATTTGAAGGTAAACTAGTTCAAGAGGATGGCCTGCTCTACCCTGCAATTATATCACGTGCTAAGTGAGTGAAACTTTCAAAGGTATTGAAGGCTTCTGGGTTTGTGTTTTTCTTTTCCATTTCGCTAGATGACATCCAATGATAATGGCCTTAACATGATGGGAAATTAATTGAGAGCACATTTCTACACTGCCATAATATTATCATCCATCCTATCACGCTATTAGCAGGAATCCATAACCCCATGGGTGTTTTGAGAGAATCTCTTTAGCAGAACTTACGGTGTAGAGGTTATATGGTTAGCTCCTTCCATCAGCTGGGTGTCAAATCACTGTCGAAAGGAAATTATTGGTGTATTCATTTTTTTTAGCTTCTAGCCTTGTGCTGTGGTGCAGGAGATGATTTGTAGTGAGCCACTGGGGAGAGAAGATTGCTAGTGGCCATTGAAGGCTTCTCTCCCAAAGGTACTTAGCAGACTCATCGCACATTAACACGGATGCATGCAGCAGCATTTTTGATCTAATGTCCATTATAAAGTGGTGTCAGGAAATTACACTTTCTGACTCATCACCTTGTAGCAAGATAGTAAAATAATCGTGTTCCAGCAGATTTGTTTATTAAATTGTGTTTGCTGAGTTTCCCCATGCTGACTACTACAAAGCAGGTTTTCTTAAATCCCTAGCAACAAACCAGCCTTCATAAGTTCCTAACACTGACAACGTAAAATAATTCAATTTTCTTCAAAGCCTGTTGTTTCCTCTTTCACATTCTTGAACAACTTTAATAACTCTTAAGCTGATTTATAAAGCATACTGTAACTTAGAAGAATCGTTTTGGAAATGGTTGATGTGGGCTTTATAACTTCTCTACTTATCTTGCAACTTTCACAAGTATTCCGCTCATTTTCTGAAGTAGGTGTCCCTTTTCCTGCTCTCCTTCTCCACAGTAGTCCAGCAAATTGGGATAAAACAGAGTTTTGCTCTTTTTTTTCCTGTGTCACCTGTGGCAAAGCAGTAATAGCTCTGTGAAACAGATTATAGCCATGATTGTGGTGCGCTCCTCAGCATCTACGCACGCTGGAACCTAATTTTATGCTCGTTGAAATGTTATCATTAAAATAACGTAAAATTAGATTAAAGATGAACTTTTGTGAAAATTCTCCTTTTTTTCACTTGAAACTTACTGCTTTTAAATACATACTGAAGAATCTCAAACTTTTAATTCTCTTTCCTTTTTCCATTATTTCATCCCCCTTTTACTTTGACATTAATTGAGAAAACAGAGATGAGAAAACTGCAAAAAAAATCAAGAAATATTTTAACTATCTCAAATGCACCTGTTTCTCTTTTTTTATTATTATTTTTCCCCTTAAAATCATTCATGACCCTTTAATCCTTAATTAGCATTTTTGATGCATCAGGTGAGATTATTGCTGATCTCTGGCTGCACAGATCTCGTGATAATTAAGCAATAATCACGCTTAATTTTTGCTGTGCAGCCAGTAGACGTGACAGAGTGCACGCAGGATGCAAATTACTTGTGTGAAAGTGAGACTTTGCCAGGTCTCATCTTCAAAGTGGCATCACAGCTTAAATACAATCCTGAAGACACCGCTTCCTCCTCTCCCCGTCCTTCTGTGTGACATTTTCTCTCGAGAAAATACTTTCCTCTGTTCAGTTTCCCCTGTGGGATTCCTTTTGATTGCTGCTGTAGTGGCAGGAGTTGGTGTGATGAGGAATTCAGAAACCCTGAACGAGCAGAGCTTGCTTTCGCTCCTCCACTTCATAGAAAAGAGAGCTCAGGGTGCTGTGTTTCCAGGTGAGGACCTTCCTCCGCCTCTGTCACCATTTGCAGCCCTCCCAAGCTTTTCTCTTCCATGTGCATCAGTGTGCAGCTGCGGAGCGCCTCGAGAGAGCAAGGCTGTGAGCAGACCCTGACCTGGGCAACGTTACCGCAGTTGATCATTAGTAGGACCTGTGTTTTTCTCGTCTCCTCCTCTCCTCCTGCTGCACATCTGGGTTAAAATAACGGTCTTCAAAATGCCTCCCCAAGCAGCCCCACCAAGAGCATGTGCTGTGACTGACTACGTATACAGCAGAGTAGTCCCATGTCCGGGGTCCCTTACTGAGGCTGGCCAGAATTCAAAAGAGCAATCGTAGGGTTGACATAAATGTAAGAGAAGAACCAGTGGCCTAGAGCTAGCTAAAAAAAATAATTCTCTGGACCATATTTTGCAGTAATATTTTTATCAAAGGGAAAACACTCTTGCAAAATGTTGGAGTGCATCTTTTAGATGAGAAAAAAGCATCAAAAAACCCAGGGATGAATCATCCCTACTGTTATGTTCTCCTTAAGGTTACCAGATCTTCTGGGATTTTGATGATTTTTTTAAAGGGAAATTTTAGGGAACTTTTTTTTGTGTCACCTCTGCCATAGGCTAAATGTGGTACAAAAGTAGAGCAACATCATCTTGACTAAAACACATAAAAAAAAAACCCACCTTGCTTTTTGTAAGCATTGGAAATATATACTTGCAGGAGCAGGAGGAACATCTGTCTGTTGAGATGCATGTACTTCCCTGTGGTTTTATTTACAAGAACGTAGTGTAACCATTACAGAGGTTTGGTTAAGAGTGCTTCTGGCCTATCGTAGCTACCAAGGAAGCTACAATTACTCAGCATCTTGCAAACTGCTGCTTTGCAACTGTGCGAGGACTTCAGAGCTGTTACTGGGCTCAGGCCCACAAATATTTCACCACCTGAGTAGGTTTACATGATAAAACATTTTGTAGGACTAACAGGGGACTGAAACCTTGGCAAGGTATCAGCATGGTGATGCTCTTCATTACTTACCTTAGTGGAAAGGTATTAGTTATCTTTGAAAGGAAAGCAAACTAGCAATTTGTTTTAGGCATAAAAAAGTGCCTAAATTCCCATGTTCATTATTTGCATCGTATTTATTAGATTTTTAATTTGTTACTTTCAAAATTGTGTGTTGCTCTGTCAACTGTTTATTACAAGATTTCCCTTAGGGGAAAACGGAGCTTCGTATCCATGCTCACATATCACAATATGAATAAGACTTGCCACACTCCAGTTGGCAGGTAGGGAATATTAGTCAATAATGCTGGAATGTAATTGGCTTTAGCTTCTCATGTTGTGTCACTAGATACAGCTTCATTCTTAGGGAGCCTGACCCCAGAAACAAGGACATATTTCAAATTCCAACAGGATTAAGTCACTGCATTAAGGGGTTTTGATAGAGTTCAATTGTTGCTATTAAAGTAAAACGATTTGTTGGTTTTTTTTTCCCCCAAATAATCAGTGGTTTCAGTGGTGATGGTTATTTTTGTTGCAGTTTGTCTTAAGACATTTAAATGCTGACAATTTTGATGGGGACAGCTGGCTTACAAATAATATCCGTTAAGTTTTATGCCAAACTCCATCTGAACTGCAAGGGATAGTTACTGCAGCTCTTAAAATAAAAAAAAATAAAAAAGAAGAAATGCCCTTTTAGTCCTTCTTTCATAGCAGGAGCTATTATTGCCTTTATTGTTGCTGCATTAAACATATGTTTGAATATGATCT
The DNA here is from genome assembly GCF_009769465.1 of Tauraco erythrolophus. Taxonomy (NCBI): domain Eukaryota; kingdom Metazoa; phylum Chordata; class Aves; order Musophagiformes; family Musophagidae; genus Tauraco; species Tauraco erythrolophus. The sequence continues at coordinate 10,641,734 of NC_141472.1, read as the reverse complement.
TCTAACTTCCATTGCTGTTGGGTTAAGAACACAAAGAGCATGCCCCCGTCCTGATTAGCTTAGTCTTGTACAGTAGTACAAAAAAAAAAGCAGCAATGGTAATTTCCCAGCTCATTAGGTGCATATTCATCTTAATGGGGCATCAAAGTTAAAAACTATAATGCCTTCCTCTCATTTAATACTCCAGAGAACATTCACAGCAACCACATGAAAGCAGAAAGGATTTCAACGTCGGAGCTGCAAAAGTAGGTGTCTTCATTCCCTCCAGGCAGACAGAGAAGAGAAGAGAGAGAGAACTACTTTTCATCCTTATCCCTGCCTGACTTGCCTTGCTGTGCTAAGCCACTGGTCACTATAGTTGTATGAATAAAAACGTTGACCTCTGCTAGTTTTTCCGGTAGGTTAAATTTTAAATCCATAGTCTGCGAATGTTTGGAAGCAGCTGAAGAGCACAGTGGACTGAAATAACCTCCAGAGGTTATTTTTTTTGTTTATGAGTGCATGGAACCCAGGTACAGAGACCCTTCATTACAACGCAAAACTCGCGGCGCCTTGAAACATTTAGGTAAACAACCCCCGTCCTTAAAAATACTATCTTTGTGTAAAGTAGTTGTGCCAGCTTAAGCTCCAAGCTTTGAAAAAGCACCGTTTCCTGTGGTTTAGGTAATAACAGTGCCCAACTCATGGTATTTATTGAAACAACAGTATTTCCAGAAACTGCTCCTAAAAGTATTTCAGAGCTGGTGCCCAGCATGAGTTTTCGGGGCATGTTTACGGATGTAAAACCGAGCAGTGTGTGAATGCCACGCTTCCTGACTTGACTCCGTGTGCGTGTGCGGCAGGGGGTGCTCTATTGGCTTCCCGCCCAGAGTGCACCAGTGCACGCAACTAAATTTACTCGTGGTTGTAAAAGTGTTCTGCAACATGCCGATTTGAGATGTTGGCTTTCTATCTCTGACAGAGCCATAGAAGACAGTATGATTTGTATTATATGGTCAGTTACGTAGGGTGCAGCGTATTGAAACTTTTCAGTATACAGCTACTGTCTCCCAAAACCAAAAATCTCAGTAGATTTTGTTAGCCTCTCCCAGGCGTTAAAATGATGGGCTAGGTAAAAATAACTGCTGGTAGCATGTGTGTTCATTCAGGATGGAAAACAAGTTTTTCTTCCAGATTGGTGAAGTTCTCATTTTCTTTCAGTTCTATCGCCCACGTTAAGAAAGGAGAAAGGCTGCTTCCTTCTCCGATACCACTTCTCTTCTTAGGATCTAAAAGGAAAAATTCAGTATAGGACTATATGCCATTAGTGTATTTTGTTTAAAAGGTAACTTTTATGTATGTAATTCCTACAAGGCATTTATGTAATGATACAAATATAGTGAAATAAAAAAGTAGACAAAATGATCGCATAATTCAGAGCATGGGGGGAGGGGAGGGGAGCACGGTATTAGTAGAACAGAGGATCGAACAAAATGAAGAGACTTAGGAGAAGAGGTTTTGAGGCAGATGAAAAACTACCAATGAAGCAGAAATACTGGGAAGCTCCTTCAGAAATAGGATGAGAGAAGAGAGGGTGGATCCATCCATTCAAAAAGCATGAATCAACAGGACAAGACAGAAGAAGCGGATAGAAAGCATAAGTTCTTCATCTGATTAAACTGATCAAGGTTCTCTGATTTCAGTGAAGTTGTACGGATGTATGTCAGCTGGGAGGATTTGTCCTTAAAACAAGATGGGTCAGAGAGGAGTGATAATCTTAAAGAGGATGAAGCGAGATAACATGAATGAGAAGGTCAAGTAACTCTGAAACGCCTGTGGATATGATATGCCATTTTGGGGTAGCGGGAGGGAAAAGACAGGCTGGTGGAAGAGAAGGGGGAATATTTCTTCGAGAGCAGCTCTAAGGCAAACTCCTACTCCTATATGCAGAGCTTGGACCTCAATGGATTAGGTTCTGTTTTGTGGTCTTGCTGTCTTAATTTTCTCCATAGTATCTGGTTATGGAGGCCTTTGAATAAAAAACATTTTGAGAAAGCAAGTTCTTAGCTCTAAATTACTGAAGGATGAGGGAGGATTGCTTTGTTCAGCTAGTGGAACTCCATTGCTGTGAACAACAGCAGCAAGGTACATACAGGCAATTATATAGCACATCCTGTATTTTCCTGTTCTTTTGGCAGCTCAGTTTACTGTCTAGTTTAAAATTTTTCTCTATTGCTTGTTGTCTAAATATTTTATTAGGAAAAGTGCAAAATAACGCATTGATGTGTTGCATCAATATGTGTTAGAGAAATCCAGTGATTCAGCAGCTATATTCTGCCTGTGGTCATCATGGATGCTCACCATATTAGCAAATTCTGCCACATTTCAAGATTCTACATTGGCTTTCAGAAAAAAAGGTCGGTCTGTGTGAAAGCAGTTGACATTTGAGCAGGATTTGGATGGATCACTAGGATAAGGATGCTTTATTTTTCGTGAAGTAATTTTTCAAGCTGCACTGAAATAAATTCTGCTGGATTCCTTTTGTTCCTGGTGGAGAGATTCCTGGGGGAAATTCATCTAGCTGTGTTATGGGAGAGGTAAGACTAGACCGACATATTAGTTCCTTCTGGCCTCAAAATGATAAAAATTTAAACTAATGGCAATACAAGTTGTTCTGCTGGAGTCATTAGTGCTGTACTGATTTTAACATTAATAAGCAGTTTGTCAGTGTACTTGAGGTTGCAGATGAATTCTGAGGTCCAGTCTAAAGACTTTGGCTTAGTTATGTAGACCTACTGTTTACAATCGCTTGGCTTCTGGCAATGGATAAGTGTGGATGTGAGACACAGAGAAGGCCAGCAGTACAGTGGTGATACCAAACATATCAGACCTGCAGCCTTGAGAGTCACGGGCCTTTCTTTTAAGACAATTCTTGAGGAATACAGAAGCCTGAAAGAAACATTTCCTATCTAAAAGCCCAACCACAGGTTCCTCTATGAAACCTAATAGAGGAGATCAGGGGTTCCAGTCTTTCTGTACAGTACATAGGGGGATAATCCATAATTAATATTGCAAAACAGGTTTTCCCCTGAAAACAGGAGTCTATAAACAAGCAGCCACCTTGTAGAGGCTCTGTTCTTTCCCATCTGCAACCCTGTCTGGGTAGTTGTTACAGCCCTCGTCTTCCTCCACAGCAATTTTTTCAGCATTGAGCTGTAATGAAGCAAGAACGGCGCTTCGCCACGCGCAGCTACTTTAATGTTCTCCCTTTGGCAGCATCGGCTCTGATACTAGGATACTGGAGCACGCGTCGTTCTCGGTATTGTGGGCACGGATGGCAAAGGCTTGCATCTCATTTATGGGCTATGCACAAGCTGATGGCAATGCCAGTTATGTTTATCAGCTGCAACACAGTAAGTGCAGCTTCTTTAATGGAAGGTGAGCTAGTGGTGGCACGCGGCAGTGTGGTGTACTACACACCAGTGGTGTGGCACACTGCAGATGGCAGACTTTGATGGCTTAGCAAAGCTCAACATTTCTGGCAGAACGAGTAGTTTCTTTGGCCGTATGCAGCACAGCACACTGGTGTCCCTGAGCCGTATCTTACGAACTCTAGGCAGCATGTGAGTCTGCACTAATGCTTCTTCCTGAGTGGCTGGCCAAGAAGTCAAATAGAGAAAGGCCCCTCAGAAGAGGTGAAAATAGATCTTCGGACATGTTTTAATGAATCCAATGGTGAATCTCCCATTCTTTTTTAACACCAGGAGACCACAGTTTGGACGAGCTGGTAGGTAGGATGATGACTGATGTCTGCATCGCTACCAGCATAAATGTATTCCCTTCCTTCTAAGTAGCAAGCTTATTATTTTCACAAATTAGCACATTTTTGTATTTCGTTAATGTTTCTCGACTATTCTGAAGACAATGTGATGACAAACCACTGACCAGGCTTACTTGTAATGAAGACAAGGACAAGTAGAAAACTATTTGTATGCTTCAGCTGAGAAAATAATAAAATACTGACTGCAAAAATGCCTGTGCTGGTACTGCAGGCAAACCTGCTAGCTGAGTTCCTAGCACCAGAAGCTTGGCAGGCCAGGATGCTGTGCTAAGTACATGTCATTCCTGCTAGAAGGTGTCATTTTTGTGGCTGGTCTTCGTTTTTGTGGAGGTTTTTTTCTTGCCAGTGTTTGTGTTCGATGGCAGAAATCATCCATGCAAGAACATTATAACTGACAGTGACTGCTGTTTTCAGGGGAGCCCTGTTCTCATGAAGTCTTTACATTTTAGCAGAAACAAAGCTAAAGGGCACATATAATCCTGTCAGAACGGCAAGAGAAAAGCAGATCACGGGACTGGGCCCTCGGAAGAATGCCTATTGCTCATCCATAGGCATTCTTGGTAAAATATTAGAGTCAGCACATCCATAGGTGTGGAGCCTCCCTCCATTGAAGGCAGGGCAAAAGGCACTTCTAGCTCTGGTGGGTTTTTTGTGGGGTTTCTTTTCTTTCTAAAGAAAACGTGTAAGAAAATGTAACTCTGTATTTTCAGTTGCTGAGTATAGAGTTTAGATGTGACTTTTACTTCCGTTTGATTGTTTGACTAAGCAGTTCTGAAGCCCTAAGGGTAAATGGTCCTTGCTTCAAGGACCCTTCTCTAAAACAACCTAAATCAATTATTTCTGAGCTAACCTACGTTTCTGAAAATTACTCTAGACGCTATCAGATGCCCAAACGAGTAAGGGCTTTACTTCATGTTCGTATTTGATTCACATACAAATGTAAAGCTTCCATAAATATTTGCAGATTTTTTTTCTATTTTTATGTTTCTACTGTACAAATCATGAGGGTTTTCAGTTTGCCTTTGTGTCATGAGATGAAAAACGCAAGTGTTTTTTGAGACTGTATTTAATCTGAGTCAGCACTAATTATGTGTTGTCTGAATCAATACAGTCTGGAGAGAGTATTGTGAGAAAGGGAAGGACACACTAATGAAGCAGGAGCTGGTCCCCTGGCTTTGTAAAGCTGTGTAAGATGCCATGATGGAGAGGCAAATATTTAGGTTGACAGTCTGAACACCTATGAGCTGGTGCCTGCTGTAGACGGTGTGCTCAGCTTCTCTTTGGAGAGATTTATTTCTCCTATTTCCTATCTCCTCCGTAAAGCATACAAAGTTTATCAGATAGAGAGGAGAACTGGGAGAGGAGGAGTGAGTGGACGCACACCCTCAGCCTGGTGAGCCCAAGATGATATCCTTCCTGCCCTCCTTTTCTCCTTACACCTGGCCTGTTATAGCATTTGTGAATTAAGACGTTAATTTACAAATAAGAACCTGCTTTTGAGGCTAATAAAAGTATTCAAACTGAGAAAGATGAGGTCTGACAGCCAGCTGGAGAATATCTGTGGTCTACAATTTTTGTAGTAGGGGAAGAGGGAAGAGATGACACAGAAGTGCAGGAATTGCATCTTAGCAAGGTGGCTTCCTTCTTTCTAGCCATGTTTCTGCTCCCTGAGTTTTTTTTCCTTTATCTGTCTCTTTCCTTATTTTTTTCTTTTCTTCTCTCCCCTCACCCCCCTCCTCTGCAAAGGCAGATGGAGATTTACATGCATGGCTCCAACCCTGCCTTATCCTCTTCTGGTCAGATCAAGGCACTCGTGTTAGCAGGAACACTAGTGAGGGAAGAGGTAAGATTTGCTCTACATGAATTTGTGCTCTGCAGCCATGCGTATGTGTGCACACACAAATAAGTATGCCTTCCTGGCTGCCACCCTCCTCATCAGCCTGTGACCCTCATCATGGCTTTCTTTCCTTTCATCTTTTCTTGCTGAAGCTCTTTGCCAAAATGTCGCACCATGTCTAACTCTGTTCCAACCTGCTGAACTTCATCCTGTGCCACCCCACTCCACCTGTCCTATCTCCTGTTGAAAACACTTGCCCCTTTCTCCCAGCCAGCTTTACCTCCTGTCCCCAAGCACAGGTACAGAAGGGACAGCCGGACAGGGGATGGGGACTGAGCCCCTTGAGCCATGACCGAGAGGATGCAGGAAGCGTTTGGCAAGAGCTGCCCTTGCTAGAGCTGAGGCATGGATTGTTCCTGTGTACACACACAAGCAACTGTGGATGCTTTCCATGGAATAAACTAAAACTTGAAGAATATATCCCAGTTGATTCCTAAAGCACTTCTCCAGCTGAACATTTTGCTGTAATTATCTTTCTTATATAATAACTGTGGGCTCCTTAATTCAATTTACAATTAAAAAAGTGGAAAAGCTTTTTTTTTTTAAAGAACAATCTTCAACTGGTATTGTTAAGGCATTGTTCTTCCTTTAGCTTTAATTTCATCATACTTCTTTCCTAATTAAAATCCAGTTTATTTTCCCCAAGTTGTTAAAGACAAAAGATCACTTTTCTCATTCACCAGACTAAATTGGATTTTAAAAACAGAACACCCTGACTTTTTTGTTTAATAGGATTTATTATACGATTTTGTATAATCATTGTAATTAGGAATTGCGTACCACTGTTTTAGCAAAGCTTCCCATCAGAACATTGAAAATCTTATGGTTCTTACTCATTATGAATGGATCCTACTCTGAGCCTCTATCTTTACTTAGACACAGGAAATCTTTCATGCTTTTTTTTTTTTTCAGTTACATGCAAATAATTGATTGGGCAACGCCTACTAAAAGAAGATCTTACCACTTTTTATTAAGATTTAGACCAAAGCCCTCAATCCCTTTATCCTCCAGTCTGTACTGATATTGGGGGTTGCCCTCAGTGCAGGACCCAGATGCAGGACCTTGCACTTGGCCTTGTTGAACTTCAGGAGGTTTGCACGGACCCACTCCTCAAGCCTGTCCAAGTCCCTCTGGATGGCATCCCTTCCCTCTAAAGAATCTACTGCACCACTCAGCTTGACTGGGAGGATAGAGGAGACTACCACCTGTGTTCCCAATCCTTTTAACACTGCTCCGAGGAGCACATAGTCTCTTCCGTTGTTTTTTTGTTGCTTGTCGTAGTATCACTAGATCCTACGTGGAACAGCAGGAGCAGATGGTACTCTGTAGGGTTCACCAGGCTTGGCAGTCTTTCATTGATGCCATCCATGTCAGCTCCTGGAAGGCAGCAAACTTCTCTAGAGAAATTGTCTGGGTGATAAACGGGTGCTTTGGTCCCTCTCAGTAGGCATCCTCCAATTGCTGACACTTTTTGTGCTTTTCTGGTGGCATTGGTTCTAATGCGGGTGGGTGGCTGGATCAGCTTTACATGGTGGGCTTCTCCTGAATCCTGTCCATGCTCTCACGCACTTCATTCCCCAGCCCCAGGGCACCCTGTCTGTTACACAGGGCCACTTTAGGGGAACGTTCTTCCTTCTGCCCCACACAGAGACATGGGTCCTGTCTCCTTCATCCCCGCAGTTACTTGTGTCAGCCAGCTCCAGGCTGCATTCAGGCTCACGTTTCCCTTGTGCAGCCTTAAGGCAGAGCTGGGACAGCACACAACACCACGTTATCGATCTCCCGCCCACATTCCCAGATACCGCACTGCCATTGAGCTGCTTGTTGGCAGCGTTGTTCTAGCTGGGCACACTTGCAGCCATGATGTCCACCACAGCCTTCAGGCGCCAGGGGACCAGACCGCTGTTTCAGTCCTCAGGAAGCCGGTTTGGGTGGGGGTGTCAGCACAGGAGCGCCGCGGCGCTTCTGTTTGGGTTTGTGCCTCAGCCTTGCGGCTGCAGTGGGTGGGCACCATTTTCTGTCAGGAGGACAGCAGTCTCTCAGAAAAAAAATAACCCACTTATAAAACGGCAATTCTTTTGAAAGATGTCTCCCTGGCGCCCTCAAGTTGCTGCATGGGCTTCCACAGCCACTGGCTAAGCCCGTCAGGGTCGCGGCCTCACAAACCGGCATGGCGCCACGCGCTGCCCTTCCCGCCCTTCCTGCCCGCAGGGATGGCACCGCCACGCTGCTCTCACCAGAGCTGCCGCCCACTCGCCTTTGCCTGCGCACGGGCAGCCTAGGAGCGGTGGGGCCCGGCAGCCCCCTGGAGGACTCTGTTTAATGGTGAATACTGTCCCTAAATGAAAAGCCCAACTTCTCTCCTCATGGGTCCGACGGTGCCATTGTTTCGTATGAGCAGCGCGTGAGATTCGGAGTGTACAGACGCAGCACGAGGCCGTGCCCAGAACCCTCGGAGGGCGAGGCACAGTCTCTGCGCTTCGCGTGACACAAACCTACGATTTTTGGTCTTTTGCCCTGTTCACATAACCCAAATTGCCTCAAGTTTCCAGCGTGAGCTGTGGCACCGGTCCCACGCAGCCCGTGCTGCGGCTGACATACTCGGGGTCCAGACTCCGCAGCTGCCAAGGAAATTCCCCGTGATTCTTCAGGTAACCAGAAGCACGATTGAGTTCCACCCTAAAAATACCACACGTGAGGCTTTTTACTGGGTAGGAAGTTAAAGGTATTGTAGCGAGTGTGCCAGCTTATCAGCTGGTGAATGGTGATAAGCTGTCCCTCGCTATGCAGAAACGTATAGCAGATACGTGCTTTGGCTTTTTTTGAAACAAGAAAATACACAATTCGATCATTCCTTTTTTTGTCTGTGAAACTTTGATCGCAGCCTGCATGTGTGTTGTAGATTTACGAACCTGCTTCATATCCCAGAACTTTCATAGCTGAAAGGAGGCTCCAGACACCCCATTGCTCTCTAAAAAGATGTGTAGTCATGCAGGCCAAATTGATTGCAAGCGTCCACTTCTTATTTCAAAGGCATTATTTCTGAAGTGACAATTGGGGCTATTTTTGTGTGGTGTGTTACATTTGACTTTGATTCACTCTGTAGAGATAACTTTGGATTTGTTGCTGGAAACCTGCTCGGCACTAGGAGAAGTGGTTAGGAAGTCAATGCAGAATCTTCATCTCCTTTTTTCAGCAAGGATTAACGCTTTTGTTTAATACCCAGCTTCTGCTAACAGGACCCTGCACATAATGAGATGATGAAACCTTTTCTAAAACCTTGTTTCTGAGTGATTGCAACCAGGGTTTTGCCATAGGACCTCAGCAGACACAGTTAATAATTAATATCTTTATATATAATCCTTAAGAATTTCCATATACTGTTTGTAGAAGCTATGTGTTGGAGGCTGGTGAATAATCCATGTTATTGAAGACCTATGTGTACTATAATTACACCGCTCTTTCTAATGCTGCAGTCAGAAAAACATAGCGGGTAATAACATACATGGAGCTTGGTTCCAGGTTGAAAATGAACAGTGCACCATTAGCCTGTCACATATGCTGCTTGAGACAGGTTTTCCAAACTTCCTTCTTTCAAGGATCTAATGCAGTATCTTTGTAAACTGTATCTTTTGTATGCTGGACATTTTTGAGACTCTCGCTCCTGCCGAGGAGCACGCTTGGGAAAGCTTGTCTGGATGCTGGAAGTCAGAATTTCAGAACTCTAAATGCCCAGGAAAAGGGCTTGTAAAAGTTGTCCTTGCTTCAGCTCTCCATGTCTTGACATAACCCTAAGGAGAAAAGAGATTCTCATTCATTTCATATGTTTAGTTTTAGAAGATGGAACATGTCAATAAGTGATGTTTCAAAGTCATGCTGTTTCTCTTACTGGCCTGATTTTTGGCTGAAAGCGAGAAGCTATCTAATTGAATTTGAAGGTTTTGTCATTTCATTAAGCAATAAGATAATGTGAAATCATCCTCCTTCTAAAATTTTAATTTTTCAGGAGTTTAGCATTGCATATCAATGCATAGAGTAAGTCAAGAACTTTTAAATAATTATAAGGTGGTGAGTCATAAGGCTGAAGGCCTGCTCCACCTTCTCGCATTCATTATTTTAAGCTAACTCTGCAATCACTTTGTGCCCTGCAAATCAAATAGTAGAATATCATTAAAAATGAGAATTATGAGATTACAATTGTGGTAGCACCCGCTTAGGTAAAAAGCTTATTTAGCTCTTATAAAAATAAAAGAATATGCGACAGAGGTGTTATCCACATGATCCTAATTCAAATCCAAAATGGGTACTTGAAATTGTGGAGTAGAACAGAATTCAGTGACGGGACAAAGACCAACTTTACCCTTCACATAAGCTGTGTGGTAGAAACGAATGGGTTTGAGTTTGTTCTGTGAATAGAATTCAGTCCCGGTCAATGTACGTGATGGGAGGGAGAGTTGGTGGATGTTTTGTTGCTCTGCTTTGTGCCTTCTGTAAGCAAAAGGCAATCCTCTTTATCATTCCACTTTCACACCAAAGGCTCTGAAGTCTCCTTCACCACTTGTGAGAGCACCTGGGTCATGTTTCTGACAGTCCTGTGTTCCTCTCCTTTTCATCGTGGTTTGTCTGATGGAGCAGGAGGGAGAGTCAGCATAGGCAGTGAATAGACAGGAATGGTGACTGCTGAGAGAGATCTGATCCAACTTCACACGGTAGTGTTCTTGTAACAAAGCAGATAAAAGTGCAAAATTAAATAGCTCCAACTTTTTTAATAAAGTAGGTAGATATGAGAGTGGTGACCACAATTTATTTGGTTCTGGGAATGTATTCACTAGGGAGCTGATAATAAAAAAATGGAGACATCTCAAAGAGGAGCAACAGAGGAAAAAAAACCACAAAACAAACAAAAAAACCCACACCCTGGAAGAGCTGATGGAAAAAGAAGTTGAAAATAGCCAAATATATATCACCTAGAGAGTGACAATTTCGATTCTAATTCAAGAAAACACTTAAATATTTACTTAAGTGCTGCTGTGAATAAGAATGCTGTCCGGAGTTGGAAAGCAAAGGAACTGGTAGCAGTCTAAGTATCTAGCGTCCTGTCCCCGATGTAGGGAAGGAATGACTTGGGAAGATGTAAATACTAAAAAGCTACATTTCATCCGTTCAGAATAGGATTTTTGCCATTTCAAGTGAACCATTTCTTGGAACGTTCTAAAGTAACAAAATATGATAGTAGTAAACATTTTCTTGGGAATAATTCCAGCCTGGCAGGAAAATCAATTCATCGACCCTAGAGATATTCTTGTGTTGTTTGCTCCACTGGTACACTTGAAAAACAAAATTGGGAAGGCAAGCTGGAATTTGCAGAAACGTGAACCCGCTGCTATTTCAGTTTTAACTTTCCACTAATGATCTCTGAAGGCTGTTGAGTGAAGCCCTCCCTCTTCCCTTCCCCCTTCCTATTACCCTTAATATATTATTATGCAATTTAGCTCCCCTGCCAAGGGAATCTTTTGCTCTCTGATCTCTGCTGTAAAAGGAATGAAAAAGCACAAGTAAGCTGACAAAGTCTGAAGAAGCAAACTACACCAGGTTCATGCATAATGTAGCCACCATATCTTCTGTTCTTTTAATATTACTGAATTCATATGATATTCAATGCTCACACTCAGAAGAGATAGAGACGTATCTATTCCTTACTTATGGATATTATTTCTGTGTTAATGAATTCTCTTTCCGTCAACAGATAAAAATTCAGGAGACAGGGAATTCCTCCTCTCTGAAATTCTCTTGATTATAAAACATTTTACATAATTACCAATAAATCATAAGAATTTTGTTTTCTTAGAAAATAAATTTTAGCATAGCTCTCACATACCGTATTATAAAGCTCTTTAATACTTCATCTTCCAAATGCAAATGTAAGCTAAGTAGCATTCTGGATTAAAAAATAAATAAATAAATAAATAAATAAAAATAAAGACCACCAAAAATAAATTTAATTACAAAGCCAATTCGCTCCAATGGCATAAAAAATTAATCTTATGTAATTTAAAATATATGTCTACTGCACTAAGTCCCAAGGCAGTACAGTATTGAAAAGCATGAAGTAGGCTTATTTCAGCCATGAGGGAACAGCTCGTACAAACTTCCTAGAGCACTTACTGCTGTAAGTAATATGGAATGTTTGCTGAGATATCATTGTGTTTTCTTCAGATAGATGCACTATAAACAATTAATAGTGGACAGTCTGCAAGGAGATTCATTCTGTTTGTTTGAAAGTGAAGAGGCTACGCAGGAAGGGTACTGAGCAGCCTGTCATATATGTAATTAAAAAAAAAAAAAAAACCAAAAAAACAGAGCAACGAAGGAGAAAAAGGCTTCCGTTTCTTACTTCTGTTAAAGTCCATGTTCAGAAGAACATAGCTAGTCTTTGTTTGCCACCGCCAAGTGGCATGGTATCAGATTGTGATTTCTTTTTAATTGATATCATTTAAAAGGAAACAAATCACCATGTATGAGCCAACTCAGTTTGATGAGAAACCCAGAACAACAGAAGGGGACAGAAGAATTTAATTCTGAGTGACAATTAAGTTTAGTGCTTAGGGTAGCAAAATGCAGCCCAGTCATCAGCTGATGCACTGTAAAGTGAGAAGACTGTGAACATTAAGCAGCAATTTGCTTTTAGGAAAAGATCAGCTGAAAGTGGCTGCAGCCTTGTCTTTAAATACCCAAATGGACGAGATGTGCAGATGATAAGGCAGTGGGCAAAGGCTGGAAAAAGTATGGAAGGCTCCTTGCGCAGGCATTGGTGGTTTGGTGGGAGGGAGGAAGAACCTACCAAATCAAATCTTTAAAAGATCATACTTAATGCATAACTCTTGGCCAATAACTCCTTGTTCTGAAAAGCACAAATTAGTGCTTTTTCTTTCATCTGGCTTTGCTAGAAATCCCTAATATGATGTATTTAAATTGACATAGAAATTATGAGGAAGCTTAGAATGGGGCGAAATCCTCCCACATGATGCAATATGCTCCGGGCTCAACAGCGACTCTCTTGTGAGCCAGAAAAGATCTTCTGAGGGCTCGTGTGTGAGAGGATTTACTCCAAAGGGGAATATTTTCTGTAACTGCTTCATACAGCCTGGCATTGAGAAACATAGCAGCCAACTGTCCCATACCGTCAGATACTGAAAATTCCACATTTCCCAGCATGTGGGAGCTGTGCACTGCAGCTGCACTGCTAGCTGGCTGCATGCTGAAAGGAGGTAGAGATGCCTGTTTCGATGTCCTGGGGATTGTTGCTCTGAAAACTCCCAGAGAGATAGATCATGGGCACTTCGTCTTTGAAGGCTTTTGAGAACAAGTCAGACAAATGTGCCACAGATGGCCCTTTTGAGATGGGGTAGATTAGATGACCTCTCAAATTTCTTTTCACCCTGTTTTCTGCAGCTCTGTGATCTATCTTTTGAGGAATAGCTGGTGCCAATTTCAAATCCTAAATAGCCTACGATGAATGAATCTGCTTGATGAAATGTTATTCCTCAATCCTGCTCCATGTCTTCCAGCCGTTTCTGTGAGCACAGCATATTACCAGCTTGGCAGGCAAGGCACAGGGACCGGAGAGACAGCTGGTGCAGACAGCTATGTTGTGGGTGCAGCTTCTTGTGGGAAGTGATGTGGGGCAAAAGAGTGGATTTGGTCTGAACCACTACAAAGTGAGGGGATTAGCTGTTCCCTTCTTACCAGCTGCAATCCCCTTTCTGAGCACACAGAAGACAACTGGGAGCTGGAAGAAAGGGGGACAGAATTTGGGAGGCTCTTTTCTCATCTCTGCTCAGCACGACAGTTATCTGTATCAGAGGAAAATGGTCAGTCACCTGTGATACCACACAATCTCATTATTATGATAGCACACACAGCAATGCTTATGAACTTTCTCTGCAATCTCTCTTGGCAGCCCACGAAGCGTTTGAAAGGGAAGGCTTGCTGGCAGTGAGGATTTAGGCATAGGACATGCGTAAATGTGCGTGCATTGTTTGCACCACGTGGCTTGCACGCTGCCTCTCCCCAGCTGGTAAGTCCCAGGCAGTCCAAGGTCTCAGCAGGGTCCAGGTGGAGGTGTAACGCCTAGATAAACACGCCAGATGTACTTGGGAGGCGTGCTGGTTCATGGAAGGTGTAAGTGAAAAGGGACAGGATTGAGCTCTGCAACACCACTGCCAAGGGAAGGTGACGTGTCGTCATGTAGGCTGAGAGTCCAGTGAGGAGCGAAGGCACCAGCGGAGCAAAGCCGTGTGGGAAGGCAGCAGGAGAACCAGCAAAAACATTCACATATGACCATGATGTAGCCAAATTTGGTCTGAGAAATGATGCATCTGACTACGGTAGGAGTGAAAGCTGCCTGGAGATTTGCCAGTTACATGGTTGTGACAAGCTGCTTGTTGTGAATTCAGATTGCTTCGTATCCAGCATCTGGTTTACACTGCCCATATATTTTCAAGTATTAAAAAAACTACTTTCCATTTTCTGATCTAACTACAGAAACAGTTTCCCATTATGTCAATTATGCTGCCTGAATAAATATTACTCATTTTTAAACTGGGTAATATAGAGTTCTTATCAACTATCCTGGAACATCAACTGGGGCACTCAGCCCATCTCACTGAACCCTACATTATTGCTTGCTTTTTCTCTCGCTTCCCCGTTATGTCCCTAGGAATAGGATATACTATTCGTACACCCACTCTACACATCTGAATTAGATTCAAAACCATGGGTCTTATTTCTCACAAGATTGAATGGAAAAAGAGCCCATTCCACAGCAAAATCCAGAGGAGGGACCTCATTGTGGCAGGCTCCCCAGAGTGACTGACCTGTCCCCTGATGCAAGTGGCGACTGATGGGCAGAGTGAACTGGTGATTAAGGCTTAGGGTTAACTGCGGCCCTCTGGTTGGAAAAGCAAAACTGCTGCTTTGGATGGAAGTTGGCATAGAGCAGCAGAGAGACAGACAGCAACTTTCAGGCTTGCGTAGAGAGGAGCAGGCAAATGCAAACAGCTCAAGTAAAGTTAATGGGCATAAATAAAAGCCTTTAAACTACAGTGTGCCTGCCCTTGTTTGGGGTAAAGTACTCTTAGGTTAATGCAGTTTGAAGGTTGCCTTACTCCCAGATGAGAAGCATGTACATGGTGGTTTAACAGGCTTCGATATATGCTCATTAACTTTACACTCTTAGTTGGCTCTTCATAAATTCCTGATCTATTGACTGTCGGGAGTTCTGTTGGGTTTATTTTAGATCTCTGTTGTAGTTTTACTGGAAAACAATGATCTCTGTGATTTCTCAGTGAAAAACCAACCCTCACCTTCATTCCAAAAAAATAAACAGCCCCAAAATAGAAAATTTTTTTTAGAAGACAGAAGAGTTAGCAATGGTAGCAGAGACAGGTGTTCACGGGGGACCCAGTGTACCTGTCATAGGAAATGCTGATCGCACCAAAAAAGCAAGGCAGGGTCAGTTGCTGGAATGTGATTTGTATGAAAATACATTGTGCAGTTTAAAAGTCCGGTTTTGACAATCTTTATTATTACTTTATGGGGTTTCATATAAAGTGTTGAACTTACTCACTGTTGTGCTAGTAATATTTATGAAATGGTATTAGAAAATGCAATAAAAGTTTATAGGAGAGCCATTATTGTAACCATAAAGCAACAGCTCATCCAAAATACCACCAATGCAAGATTGATACCATCAATGCAAGATTGATGCCAATTCAGACACAGCTGTGCACACCACCTGAGAAAATGGGGCTCTGTGGGTCTGGGAGAAATGAAGCAGTGGCTTTATCAGGATTCACCTTGTCCTGCCCCTGTCGCCAGTGGTTGCAGAACAACCCTGACAGGGCTGGGGAGAAATAGGAATGCAGAGCATGAACCTGGGCAAGGGGGGCTCAGCCCGCCCCCGGAGCTGGTGTCGATAATTATTAACTGCTAATGGTGAGAAAAACCATTATGGTTCACAATAGGTTTTCCTTTCACACCGCTAATTGTGTGATGAACTTACTTTGGCAGTAAATTGTCACATCTGCTGTGGCAGAGATTACACATAGGGAAATAAAATAAATACAGTTGCTGTTCCTTTATCCCTGGATGATTGAGGCATTTTAAAAAAAAGAGAAAAAAAGGAAAAATTGGCAGATGGAATATATTATTTGTTAGACAAGGCTTTAGAGGGAGGTAATAACTTTTTTTTAGACAACTGATATAGCAGGAAAAACAGACAAGCTTTCACAAGCCCTCCTCAACTTGTTCTTTCTGCTCTGATTGCACTTTAGAGAGCAGCAACACCAAAGGCTCCTGTTGAGGTACATTGTTTGGTGGCAGTGTTAGCTGGAGATTTCTTCTGCCCATGTCCTTCCACTTGATCCTACTTCACCAGCTTGTCCCTCCTTGTCCTGCTCCTGCCATGACAAGGCAGCTCTCTGGGTCTGGAAATGAGTAGGCTGGCAGAGCTGAGTGTGGTGTCAGTGGTGGGTTGAACTGCTCCTCTTTTTCATGCTGACACCAGTGTTCAGGACATACGCATTGTCATCCAGACCATGTTGCTGATCCTGCTGAAATGTTATTCAGGCAATAAAATCAACAAATAAAGTGTTTGGAATAAAAAGATGGGTAGTGGGGGTTTTCCTCAGGGAGGGAAGTAGCTGTGGGACACTGAGGGACTTTGTGGATAGAGGCTTTGTGGACACTGTGACCTTTAGTTCCCATTTCCAGCCTCTAGTTCGTATTTCTAAAACAGATGCTGGCTTTTTCATCTTCTCTATCCTGAAACGTTCTAAAATTTAGCAGCGCTAGTCCTTTTATCAGTGAAATGACATTTGGAAAGCAGAGCAATGCTCATTGAAAATGTTGCAATATGAATTCTTTTTTTAGTCTTAAGTCTGTCACCAGTCTTCAGCTCGTCTAAGTACTAGTTCTTATTGCTTTTTGCTTCTACATACTCTTTCTAAAAATCAATGTCCTAGTAGGTATTCTGCAGATTTTTTCCTGAGCTCCATAAAATGTTCTCTGTTTTTCTTCACTTCTAGAAGCTAATCTGTAATTGTTCATTATTTACATTTCAATATGGATGAGACTTCAACAGACCAAAATCTGTTAAAAGGGAGCAGAAATTTGTGTTCCATGTGTACTTTAAAGAGTTAGGAATAAAAAGAAAAGAAAGAAGGAGGAAATTTTGCAGAGAGATATTTAATTATTATTTCCCTGGGCGACAATAATCTCTATAAAGGATTTGGGTATTTATATCTTTATTTAGATATGGAAAGAAGAAGATAATGTTCAATAGCAGTTATTTTATCTTTGGAGATTCAGTTATATGGTAAAGACATATCAGATCTTAAAGAAAAGAGACAAGACACATATAAATTATACTATTATCTTTTTAAATAAATATGAAAAGGAAGGATGGTTCTGATCTATACAGCCGTGTTCAACTGAGCCTTACAGTCCTCAATCCACCAGAATTTTAGTTAATGGAAACGGAAATTTTGGCTGAGATGTGGCCAACAGTATTATCAAAACGTTGTTCCTTACAGTCCTAAACAGTGTTTCTAAAACTGTCAGTGCAGTGGCAGTATTTTCAGATGTTCCTACTCATAACTGGATGTCTCTATTTTAGAAAGGTTAGACCTTAGATGAATTTGGGTTTGCTGATGCTTGGTGTGACGCGCTGCGTAATATGTGCAGCCTGACTGTCAAAAAATTACAGTGATCCTCGGGGTGTCTTAGCAAAAATCTCAAATTGCTTGAGAGGAATGACAAATCTTTTATTTAAATGTCCTCTAGCAAGGGTCCTACTTTCAGACATATATCTATGTCATGTCAGTCCCTCTTTTCAATACCTTCAAACTGCTTTTTCATATATCACGTCCATAACACTGAGTTTGTGTTGCCCAAAGTCATATTTACACAATCCTTTTGTCAGCTTGATTGAGATAAATGCAGAAAGTGACAGATGGGTTAATGGTCCTACCACAGTGTCATCACATCACTTCAGGAAATAGCATCAACATGCAATCATGGCATGATGTACTATTACAGTTCGTTTGTCTTCAGAACGATTTTGGAGAATCAATGGGTGTCCCATGGTTCAATATCAGCTGTAAAACTACACATCCTGCTCCTCTGAGTTGTTGATACTTTATTCCATGCCTTAGTTCCTGCAATTGATTCTTGAGCTTCAACACTGCCTCTGGAGATGGACAAAAGTCAGAGCTTCAGTTTTTCAGGAAAGTTTGCTCTAGTTTCAGTTCAGGAAAAAAAAAAAAAGTCAAGAAAAAAAAAAAAGTCAAGGAAAAAAAGAAAAAAAGACATTCACCCTAATTCCCAAAGCAGTTTTGTCCAGGAACCAGAAGCATCTTTGCAGTTAGCATTGCAGATGCTTATTGGAATTAATATTTTTGTAACTTTCTGTGCTTCCAATGTCTATGGGTTCAGTGAGGATTCACCAGTCAGCAAAGGAGGCTTCTACAAACTTTCATTATCTCACAGGCCATTTTGTCTGCAAAGTCCTCAGTAACAGTACTGTGCATCAGGTCAAATAACCATGGTCCTGTAAGATGCACCCATTTATTTGCATTCTGAATTCTTCTAGTTATAAACCAGCCTCCTTGTCTTCAAGACTTTTCACATCCTACACAGCACTCTGCTTTCTCTCCCTATTATTCTAAATTACAGCCTTCTGTCGGTCCAGCACTGCCTCCTTTTCTGTTTAAAAGTCATCCTATGGCTCTCTCCTCTCTGCTCTTTGCAGTAGTTCCCCCCCCATCATGCTCCCAGGCTCTGTGCTTCTCTGCCTCACATCTGTTTTAATGACACATCAGGAAAGTGTAGATGTCTTGTGCTGCCTGCCATTGGAAGGTTTCTGTTCGTTGACGACTCCCGACTTGAGACCAGTACCCTCAGTGCTAACATATAAACTTTTTTGGCTCACTTTTTCATCTGTCTGCATTTACACCGCTTCCCTTTCATTGAAGCACTCCACAATAGAATGCTCCGGTATTACATAACTTCTGTGAATAGCGAGGTATTTCTGTGAAAATGCATTATAAAATAAATTGTATCGCATTGTATAGAAGACATAATATGACATTCTCTGGAGGAAGCAATTACATACTCAATAATGTCCACAACATTCAGCTCTCCAGCGTATGGGACGTTCTTGTAAGGGCACAAGGGTATGTTTCTTGGTAAAATAATTGTATTTTAATTTAGAATATCCTCTTTCACTAAACGTGAAAACTGTATAAAACTGCATAAAAGCAGTCTCATCATGGTCATGAGAGAAGTGAATGAACTTTTCTCATTTAATTTATTTTGAGGAAATACATTTCCTGCTTCTTTTCAAAATTGTTATTTCTAGATGTGGATGTCTATATAAATTAGTCTTCTTCCTGTCTGAATCACAGATACAATATAGTATTGGGAGAAGACAAATTGAGAAGTTATTTTTGTGGAAAAGTAGCTGTGACATGTCGTTCTTTAAAAGTTATTTTAAATTCTTTTCTCAGGTCTTCTGTGGATTCACTTGTAAACAAAAATCTGAGCTGCTTGTATTTTCTGTAACCAGATTTAGTCATTCTTTCTTCAAAGGACAAGTGTCAGCAAAGTGGCAAAATTTAAATGGTACCCAGTAAGAGTTTTGCGTTGCCCTGATGAGTTTGGTTAGCTGATCTCATTCAAAAAAACATTCAAAACGTTAGAAGGTGTTCAATACAAGTCTTCTTATTTCTGGCCTCTTTGTTAATAGCCTTGAACTTGAACCTTAACATCAATTTTTATCACTGACTGTGTGTAATCACCCAGCTGTTTAGCAGGGGGCACAGTAGGCTCTCATCTTTGTGTAAGGCAACCTTAGTGATGGGCCAGCTCAGCCAATAAATAAAAGCAAATCGTTACTGGATTGTGGTCTTCTATCAAAATGCACAATTGTGTTTAGACTTTTAAGGATAAGGTGAACTGCATGCAATTAAACGAAGATTAAAGCAGCAAAAGAGTGGTCACTGTCCAGGCACACCTCAGGAGTTCCCAGGCTTAAGACTCATTTAAACAGGATTCATGGGACGTTGCTGAAGGGAGACAAGAGTGGTTGTGTTGGAAGCTCTTACAAAATAACTTACAAAACTTTGCGCCCTCTTAGCAATGTGTAAAGTGTTAAATACTTTTGTAGCACAAACCGTCGTGCTTGTTTTCTCAGCCTAAATACCAAAAGAGTACAAACATGAGACAAGAAATTGTCTTTGAATGTCACTATGTAGTTTCTTTTAATAAACTGTAAAGTCTCTATTAAGCACCATCTATTTCCAAGTCAAAAAAAGTCCTTAGTGATTTTACTTCAACACATATGCATGTACCTAACCTCTTCTGTGTAGAACTCAGTAAGGTTTTTTTAACTTTCTCCCTTCTTTTAAGTCAGTTTGGTCATCCAAATTGGGTGCTACTTAATTCTGGTTGGGAGTAATGTCAGACACCATTGCTCCTGCTTCCATAGGATGGATTCAGGTAAGCATGATTCAACTCGAGACTTTTCTTCTTTCAGAAGCAGAAGGAAAGTAAAACCAGTCATAAAAATATTTCTCCCTCAGTAAAGTAGTTGCAATCTAACAGGATCTCTGTAGAACTTTCCTTTGGCAGAGTCAGCTAGACATTGTAAGAGTCTGTCAGATGATCTCTGATTAACCGAGACAAAAAAATCAATATTTATGTTAAGTAAATGGTGGTTGGCAAGTAGATGGGAAAACGTCCAAAGTTTAATGTAATTGACCCATAAAACACACAAATGGAAAAAAACAAACTGTGAAAACTATTTTTCAGGGTCTCAAAGTATGAGCAAGGAGTAGCTTACTGTGGGCCATACTCAAATGTCCTTATCTACCTCACCTCTCCTGATGAACCGCCCTACTACTGTTTTGAATTTGTCAAATTCAAACCATGTGGGAGCCCCTCCTCAGCACAGAGCGCTCTTCACTTTCACATTAATGCATTGCCTGTCTCACAACAATCTCTTTGAAATACCCTCAGCAAAGAAGTGTACCTTTTCAACCCCCTCTTACAAAGAATTTTCATATAGGCTAACCTAGTCCAAGCAGTAAATATGTAATATATATGTAAATATATATATTATTATATAAGTATATTATGTGTTATATTTTATATATTTATTATATAGTAAATATATAATTTATATGTATTGTTTAGGTGTATGTTTGATTTGTATCTTCTTATCCAGAACTGCCCTTGATTTAAGAGCCCTGATTTACAATGATTGGTTCTGTTAAAATTTTAGTTAGATGATTTTCCATTATGAAGAAGGTTCATTGTTTCTTGTTAACTGTGAGAAGGGATAAAGTGTTTCTTTACACGTTTGTTTGTCATAGGCATCCCTAGCATAGGGATCAGGGGAGCTCTAGGAAGAACAATATAAGGTGAAAAAGAGCAAAATTTTTACTGCAAATGTTTCAGCTGGTGTATATAAGAGTAAACACTGGAGAAAGCAAAAGAATTGCATTGCTGGAAGGCTCAACTGCCTGGCTCCCTTCTGACTCTTACAGACACGTCCCCTGAAAAGATATCTAATAAAATATTTAAAATCAAACCATACAAAACCAAAGATGGAAAATGGTTTGGTGCTGAAACTTCACTGGATGTGACTTTCTGCTAAAAGCACTCAAAGTGTGTATACCACCAGAGCTAAAAATAAATGATAGACAGAAAATTGGCAGGATGTTCCCTGAGGTCTAAACAGTATAATGTCATGTAGTTTGTCACCACAATCCTGCATGAAGGACACACGCTGTGTGAACTCTTATTAATGTGTTACATCGCTTTTTGGTTGTGGTTGGTGAGTTGAGTCTGATATTTTCCCTTTTCTCCCTGAATTCGTTGTGGGAAGCTATCTGATACCTCATGAATTGCATTATAGCATCTGCTGTGAAGTATGCAAGTACCTGATTGTAGCATACACCTGTACTTGACAGCTTCATTGACAAATTTGTTAAAACTATTTTCTCTTTGTGCCCCCTCCAGGATATTGTAAGCTGCTTGTGCTACAGAAGGTCACCCAGGAAGGCCTGCGTGCCCAAGAGGAGCACCTCGTTTGCCGTCTCATTCATATCTCTCAAGATTTTTAAGCTGAATTATTTATCAAAGATGTTTCTGTCAGAAGTTTGGACAGCAGATGTCTTCTTTAATTATTCCTGCCTTTTTTTCTCCAGTGCAGCACATGGTGAGTTTCTTGAAGAGAGAGTAAAGATGCTTCGTCTTTAGGATACCAAAGAACAGACTGAAGAAAAGTGTTTCTCTATTTGCTTGCGTGTTGGCAGTGACTAAAGGCAACGTCATCCTCATATTCATGTCACAGTTTCCTGCTCAGATACTCAGCTCCCTACGTGCGAGAGACTCTCACTAGTGTCAGCAGGAGCTGAAATGTGCTGGACTGACACTTTGGGATGCTGAGGTTCTTTTTGTCATGAAATATACATTTTAATAGACTAGACAAGACACTGACCAGTGTACCACAATCTTGGCAATGAGGGGGAAGATGCATGAGAGGGAATGAGAATTAATTACACCCACCGTAGCGATCAGGCATGTGTGAGAGGGGAGGATTCTAGTGGGAAGGCTTCAAGTGCACCCAGTATGTGGACTGAACTCGCCTGTTTGAAAATCAGCCTAAGATTTTTCTGTTACTTCCTATTCAAAAGAAGACTTCATGGATGCGTCAGCTGTGGGCTGCCTCTCTGCAGAGGAGTCAAACAGCCTGCATTTACAAAGCAACAGTGTGCAGAAATACCAAAACATAATGATTTTTTTAATTCAAATTTACATTACTTAAGACTTTCTGTGAACATTTGCATAAGAAATATATTGTTTGCAGAGACATTACTTTTAGGACCTAAACATATGTAGAAACTCCAATAAATACATATCTGAAGAAGCCCTGGCGTTCAAAGGCTCCTGCAAACATCCTGAAATACTTTTGTGAGAAACCAGTACCATGGAACACACTCTTCTAACAGGTAGGGATTGCAACTTCTAAATAGGGAAAGGCGATTTCATAAGTGCTTATTCCCAGGTGTGTTCCCCAAAGCACCTAATGGTGCCTGTTGCTGAGCAAGGCTAGCGACGTGGGCTGAGTCAGACTACTGCTCTGGTGCAGCAGGAGCTGCTGTGATTCGTGCCACAGGAGCACACTGACGAGATTTTCCCATTAGCTCATAAGCAAATCCACATTCAGTGAATGTTTTGTGAAAGGCGATTGCAAAAATACTTCCTGACAAAACACCAACAGCTCTTGGATACCGGTTTTAATTTATCAGAATAAACCATGCATTTTTCACTGTTGTGGTTTAACCCAGCGGGCAAGTACACACCACAAAGCCACCCGCTCACTCTCCTCCACCCCTGGGGAGGTAGAAGAGAATTAGAGGGGAAAGGGAAGGAGACTCATGGGTGGAGATAAGTACGATTTAATAATAACAATAATATAAAATTATATTATATAATATAAAATTATATATATTATATATATAATTATTATATATTATATAATTATATATATAATATAATATAAAATTATATTATATAATATAAAGTACTAATGATAAAATAATAAGATCTGAATATATATATAATGTTAATAATATATACAAACAAGCGATGCACAGTGTAATTGCTCACCACTCGCTGACCAATGTCTGTCCCATCCTGGCAAGTGATCCCAAAACAGCTAAGCCCTGACACTGCAATCCCGGACAGGTGAGAGGCCTGAAAAGAGAGAGAGAGAGAGCAATAGAACTCCAAGATTCTGAGATAGTCCTCAGAAGGGAATACTCCAACTTCCCAGTCAACCCCTATCTATATACTGGGCATGACATTGCATGATATGGAATATCTGCTGGCCAATTTAGCCTTCAATCCTAGGTCTAAGTTCAAATCCTAAGGGGAGTTGTGGGCCCTTTGTCCTGGCCATGCTCCCCGCCAGCCTTTTGTGCTTCTGCACACTGGTGAAAACACGGGAAGCTGAAAGGTCCTTGATGTCTCAGCACCAACTATAACCATCAGTGCACTATCAACATTCTTCTCACAACCAATCCCATAGTAAATCCAAAACACAGTGCTATTCCAGCTGCTAAAATGAAAAACTAACTCTGTCCCAGTTGAAAACAGGACATTCACTTAGGTCTAAAATACACCTTTAGGTTTTCATTTAAGCTCATTCCTTTTCAGGAAATTGAAGCTATATAAATGCTAGATGTAAAAAGAAAGACAGGCTAGGAGATGAAGAAAGTTAGAAGAGTGGAACCATAAAGAAGGGAGCAAGAGTGAGGAGAAGGAAAAAAAACAGCTAAATGAAGAAAGAATTATTTTCCCCTTCCACCCTGAAAGTTTGCCTGCAAAGTTTCCCTTCAGAGCTGAGTTACCCATGCTGCCTGCATCCTCCCCATCAGCTTCGTGCCATGGTCAAGGCCATAAATTAGCCACAGATGGAGCTGGCTAGCCCTGACAGCAGGCAGCTTTCAGGGAGTAACTGACAGGTTTGCTTTCTCCTCTGTGCAAGAAAAAGATGTTGAACAAGAGCTCCTTCTTCTCCACCTGCAAACCAGTAAGAAACTTTGTACTTTATGAAATGATATGGCCAAAACAAGTCATATTAATATTTCCAGTTTAGTGGGGAGTGTGTGTCTCTGCTCCTGGATTTAGCTGAGGTCCTGCTTCTCTTGCTCACCCATGTTTGTTTGTAGCATTACACATCTAGCAAAGGGAAGAAGAGCAAGTGAGTATCTGTGTGCTGCCTGTATGATAGGTTTTTGGTGAAGATGGTGCTCCTGGTGTAAAGAATGAACTCTGAAGGAAAAGGGATTACTCTGAGCCCTGTCGGTGTGGTGTGCTTGGATCTGCTCTTGGAGGTCCTCTGTGATGCAAGCTTTGGAACACACCTTGTGGTCTCAGGTAGCAGGTTGGTGTTTGGCCATTTGTATGGTGTCTGTCTTGGGTGTGTTAGTCAATGGGGCTTGTGAGCTGCAGATGAGGATGTTGTGTTTTCTGCGTGCTATAAAAATGTTTTTCTGTACTCCTAGTTCATGATGTTTGCAGGCTGTTGGCTCATCTTGTTTCCTCTGGCAGTCTGTGATGGTAAAAAAAAAAAAAAGAAATTTGGTTTTGGGAACAGAATTTTGTTCCCAACAGACTCAAGCCCTGCTCTCTGCTCTGTTGAATCCTCTCCACTGTTTTCATAGCCAAAGGAAGCTTAATCTTTAGCTGTTGAGTAGGCTACAGATCTTGGTCAGTTTTATTTACAGCTTGAGAATGAGGTATTGATAAAGAGACTGTCATAAACATTGAAGCTACCATATTTTCAAGAAACCTGTTACTTGTTCTGCAGAGCATGAGCACTGATTGCCCAGGGGTGAGGGGTTTCTCAGTCAGCCCCCAGGAAGTGATCTGCTCCTGCTGGTGACCAGCAGCCTCAGCCATGGGCCATGGCTTACTTTGCTCTTCTTGGCTTGGCATGGGGAAACCAAAGCTGAATACCCACAAAACAATTCTTCTTTGTGCTCTGCTGGGGTTAGTGAGGAAGCGTAAGCAGCTTACAGTGAAAGTGTTGAGGTCTCCCCCTTAGAATATGAACTTAACATTTCTTGAGGCATTGAGTCTGCAGTACCCCACTAGCTTGTTTCTGTTTTCTTTGGCAAAACTTACGCTTTCTTTTTTATAACTATGAGCCACTGTAAAGGTTAGGATTTTTTGGGGGTTTAGAGGTTTACTCTGTATTTCTCCTCACTTAATGATACAAGTAGACCTTCTTATTCGATTTCTTCCTCCTTTTATGTTTCTCTGCTTGTGACTAACAGACTCTTTTAATCTGCAGCTTTCCTTCCATATAGGTTGCATCTATGTCACGCCATACACATATGTTTTTCTCTGAACTTTCTTCTGTGCATTTCTTTGTCATTTCTCTGAGATCCTTACTTGCTGCCTCCTGTTTCAGGGCACTGTTGTTATTTCTTTCTTGGATGAGTTAAGAGAAAATTTGGAAACTATCAATACAGGAATGTTTGAATGTAGTTTCAAAATCTCCCTCTTAATCTGGGTGACCAGAAAAGGAAACCTTCTGTTCTTTACAGACTTTTTTTTTTTGGTTTCCCAAATTACTGATGGAAGAAACTGTGTGGTACTCTGTTACTACTGAAACTTGCTGTGATGTGATGTGAGGGAAAGAATACACTTTAGTTATCCGTTTTAATAGCAAATATCTGACCTTTCTTTTTCCTGTGGGTTTTGTACCATTTCTGCACATCTGTGTTCTGCTTTGTTATGATCTTGTGATGTTTCATGTGCTGCCTTTTTTTTCTCTCCATATTTTAGTTCCCTGCACAGAGTGTATGAATTTAAGTTGTACTAGAACAGAACTCTTGTTATCTGTACCAATAGAGCCCCTTAACAAACGTTTCCTGCCAAACCATATTTACTGTACATACTGTATTTTTCTGCAGAATACTTATTTTGAGAAAAAAAAATCTCATTTTCTTAATTAACTTTTTTTATTGATGGTTTAATACATGTTCATTACAGAAATTGGAGCTCTCCTCTGAAAATTGATTGCAAAAAAACTTCTTTGTGGGGTTCCATATTTATTGTGCCTTAGTGATTTTCAGATCAAATACACTCAGTTTGGTAGTAAAGAGATGTTTTTGTTTTTCTACCTGGCAGCCTTGTGCATTCAACTGAGGCTCTGGCTCAAGCTGGGTTTTTTGCCTTCCCATGCATCAGCAACAGCAGGGCAAATTACAGCTTCTGTTTACACCTGCCTTTTCAGTGGGGTTGTGCAGGTGTGACAAAACACAGCTTAGCAGCCAGTTCTCCTTATTATAAGAGAGAACTCAAATCTGGTTTGCCTGCTGTCATGTTGGCTCTGTAAAACTAACAGGACTTATGAAGGGGGAAAATCACTTTTCTTTTTGTCATGGTCACCAGTATGCATACACTTGAGGAATAGGTCGCTAAACAGACAAACACCTAGTTGACGTCTTCATATAGTCGTATCCTGAAAAGCAACTGTGCTTCTAGTCAGAAAAATAAATCTTTTCGAATGAGACAGCTGGTTGTGTTCTTAGCAGCTTCTATAGGTAAAGCTTAGGACAAAATCTTTCCCTGCTTCTGGGAGGCTGTAGCATGGAGTCATTCCCTAATTCTCGAACAAAAGTTCTTTGCATTGCAGAGTGTAGAGTGGCTTCACAGACTGGGGCTGCTCCGCACACGGCATCTGGTTGGTGAGTATTGTGTATACAGGAATGGTGAATGCCCAAGTTCCTGCAGTGGTGCAGGGGAAAGAAATCCCTTAACTAACAATTCTGGTGGGTTCTAGTGTGAGATGCATGTCACTGAGGCAAACAGCTCTGAGGCAGAAGATTTGCTTGCTGGAGGACAATTGGCCATCTAAGAATCTGCACAGGTTTTAGTGAGTGGCCTTTCAGACACAGTTGCGTACTTTGTAGATTAAAATTGAACCAACATGGAGATGGGTCAAAGTAAGACTATCCCAGGGTACAAATTTGAACCTATGTTTACTAAAGTTTTGGTAGATTGAGCAGAGCTTCCATTTCTGTGCACCAGGACATCACTCCTCTGCAGCCACCGAGATCTTCAGGCACATCTCTCCAGAGCTGCTGCTCGCACCAGCAGACATCTCTTCCTGAACTAGTGTATTCAGAGCCTGATCCAGCTTGGATGTTTTTGGTGCCGCTTTGACATCTGCTATCTGCAAAGTAAAATCTTATGGAAAATGGACAGGAAAAATTCCACTGGTTTCAACGTTCATCTTTTAAGAAATCTCAATGATTATAAAAGTAGTTGCATCTCCCTCCTCCCTTCACTCCCTTGAAAATACTGCTGAATCCAGCAGGAGGAGGAACAAGGGGATTAGTAGAATTCTTTCTAGGTAAAACTTGCAAGATTTTTTTCTAATTACAGTGTGGCTACACTTAAATGGAAGACAAAAGTGCTGATAATTTTGATGACGGTTCCCATGTGATTGCTCTGTTGGAGGTTACTGTAGAATGCCGATGCGTGGCAACAACTATTTTGTTTCAATTCTGTGCTTTCTTTTTCCTGCCACATGTTTTTTTGCTTCATTTCTGTCTTATAACATTGTCCCATGTTTGCTCTACCTGAGCTTGCAGCTTTATTAAACACTATTATAGTCCATCTTGTTACAACATCAATGTGTTGCTACTTTCAATTAAAAGGCTTTGTATATTTTTTTTTTAATTAAAGAGGATGTGTTTTATTCTTTGGAACTGTAAAATCATAAGTAGAAAGACCAGCATAAAAACACTGAGAATTAATTAATGACAAACAAGCTTCTCGGCACGTCAGGAAACATTTTCATTTTGACAATATACTGAGGATATGATTAAAATGCATCAGGAAAGAAAGCTTATACCGTTCATTTGAAACATATTGGGTATGAAGAGCAGTTTCACACCTCTTCTGTGAAAGATGCTTACCTGGAATTTAAACCTTAGCACGTGCTCTGAAGTATTTTCTGTAGCATCTTCTGAAGTAAACTGTCACGTAGCCTGGGGTGAATGGTTTTGCTATTCAGTTTTGTATCCAAACAGCAGTAATAGGTGGTTATCCACTGAAGTATAAAAGTATCTATGTCCCAGTACTCCAGCTCTCTCAGTTGCCAGAAATGTTGGCCAAAAAAACAGACACACACAAAATAGAGGAACAGTTCTCCACATGAGAGCCTCCCCTGCATCCAGCAGTCTGTGAGCTAAGGGTCTGGTCCCAGGGCTGTGTGTTTAAGAGCTGTGATATATTTGTTTTAAGCAGCTGTCTAATTTGGAAATTCCTGTGTGTATTTGGCCTTCAAACCACTATATGAAGAGCATATAGTTCCTCAGGGCCCATTTGGTTTATTGTCTTTGTTGCCTTTTTATTCCTTTTAAACTTGGGGAAAGGGGAAAAGAAACTCTGCCTTTGTCCTCATCCTCCAAGTTTTGCCTGAACCCTGAGCCCTGCCTCTGCAGATACATTTGTAAGGGCAAAACCTCTGTTGTGACTTAATATGGACGATGAGACAATATTATCAGAAGCCTTTTTTGTGACCATTAACTGAGATTGTGTGTTCTG
The DNA here is from genome assembly GCF_009769465.1 of Tauraco erythrolophus. Classification (NCBI taxonomy): domain Eukaryota; kingdom Metazoa; phylum Chordata; class Aves; order Musophagiformes; family Musophagidae; genus Tauraco; species Tauraco erythrolophus. Next base: position 10,612,821 of record NC_141472.1, on the reverse strand, counting down.
CTGTCCAGGAGGTAGACTAATTCCCAGATAGTGGTCTTGTTTTCTTCCTTTCATGATGTGAAAGTACTGTTTGCATGGGTTAATTATCTGCATGTAGCAAGGAACAAAGGTCAGGGATCTGTGCTGATATTCTGAATAAAAGTGAATTTTGTAAGTAACTGCTGAGAAAGGTCAGAAGTTAAGAAAACAAACTGGACTTTAGGCTCATGCAGACCATAATCACTCCTATCCTGCCTTCTGAGATGCCACTTGTGTAAAGGTCATAAAAAAAAAAAAAAAAGCTAGTATTAATAAGCACAGCCTCCTTGATGTCAGGAGACATGGAAAGACCATAGGACATACAAAGCATAATCTTTCCCTTCCTACCGTTTGAGCTGCCGTCATTTGTTGTGGCTATGAGTGAGCAGATCTCTCAGAAAATAAAAGAGCTACTGTCTTGTTAAACATGGTAGAATTTAACAGAAATTCTTAATTTATTAAGAGTTTATTATTATAAGATATTATTATTAAGAATTAATCTTAATTAACGTGTTCTTAATTTTGGGTATCCCATTTTTTATTTCCTTTCTTATACTCGCTAAGGAATTTTGTTAACTTGCTAGACGCGCAGGGGTGCCTCGTAGAAGGGGGAGTGAGATGTCTGAAGAAGGGGACAGATCTAATGTCTCCAGGTTTATAGTGGGGATTGTTTTCCATGCCAGTATCCTATTCCGATGTTTTCCTACTTAGAAGCAAGTACGCAACATGTTGTTTTGGTTTGCTTTTTACATTGTTGTGCACAACTTTTTGTGTAGGAGCACACGGATCAGTCTTCATAGAATTGACTTGTTCATTACCAATTAAAACCAGAAATGACAGTGCTTTTGCTCTATTTTAAGGTGGCATCTCTGAGAAGTGGCTTTCCAAAGACTGTCTTAAACAGCTCAATCTTTTGACGAAAGCTCTAAAGCTGAAAGCAGTATGTTAATTAGTAGAGCAGCAAATCAATAAACGTATCAGTGTTGCCTCATCTACTGTCCAAATAAATGAGTTCAGTATTTTACATCTACGTTTCACTTCTTTACCCCTCACTCCCCTCAAGATAAAGAATTTAAGATCTTCGCTTCACTTGCAGCTGTACAAAGGACAAATTAGAAACTGCTACTTTCTGTGAATACAACAGACTGATGTATTAAGAATTTTTTTTCTGAAAATGGCTTTCATTGGTACAGGCAGATAAAGTAATTTATTATAGATCCATCTTTGCAAATAGGTCCTGTTGAAAAGGCTGACTGCTAAGACTGTTTGGCGCTCAGAATGAATCTTCCTTTTGAAAAGTGTTTAAAGATTTAAGCCTAGCCCTAGACATCAATTTCCAAAAGCTTTTGGACTTCAAACAATGAGCTTAACTAGCCTCTAGAATAACATGAAAGGTAGTACAATGTCCAGAACATCTATTGAAAAAGCCTCTAATATCTCTAAGTGCCCAATTTATCTCCGGATTTAGCTTTAAAACTGATGGAATTTTTAAATGAGGAAAAAGTTCTTCTAAAATATAATCATAAGCTGCTCTAAAACACTGTTCTGAACCGACTGGGACAGATTTAGTCTCTTACATGCCTACTTGCAGTAAGATATGCTGCTTGAGGGGATGATTTACTGTTTCTGTCAAAAAGAGCTGCAGTTCCTCTTGCAAAATTGTTAGAGGCTGAGTCTAAAGGGATTAGCAGATTTTAAGTTTAAGCTTTTTAGTATCATTTGGTTAATTTATGGTATCTCTTTTAGTGGCTATGGAAATGGTCTGGTTTCTAATATGGTACCACTGATAGTTTTATAGAGAATTTTAATTGCTTTACATTTAGCATTTTTAACTCTCTTCTAACTCCCTTCTTTGTTCTTTTCTTTCCAGAAGTGAGGGCTCCAGCTATTTGACTCTGGTATATCTGTTTTCTCCTTACTTCTGCTCTTCATTGTGACACACGTACATTTTAGATGTGGATGGGAGCAAGCAGGTTCGTCAGAGTATTAGCAAACATCTTCCTTCCTCAAATGTCTCTAGTTCCATAATGATGATGAGGCCATAGAGGACTTGCCAAGATGTGGCCTTGTCGATGCAGACATGGTAGTTGTCAGGTTTTCATAATGTTTTAATTTGCACTAAGAGAAAATGGAAAGAAACAAGCTTTTCTTCATTTATCACAACAGTTCTTCAGTCAAATTTGCTCTTCTGTGATGATTGTTTAACCTAAGATGTGGTTTAAATGGTTTTCAGCTTCTGGGTGTGTCTTTTGAATTCAATTTATTCCATGAAGATTGTATAACCTGGAAAGAGACAGTGGAGGATATTAAAATCCTAAACTGTCTTTCTTCCCCTGTAGTTTCTCAAAATAGCCTTCTTGGGTGCTCATCTCTTCCCACGAGGAGTTCTGGGTTTATAAACAGAAGTGCATGTGAAAGTCTTTGCAGGGGGCACAACGTCTAGAACTTCAGGTCTGTTGAGAACTTGAGCTAAGGAGACTGAACCTTATGGTTCAATAGAACTATGATGTTGATCACTACTAAAACAAACCAACATCCATGTCTAAAGACTTCTGTCTTTGCCCAGCAAGTTGGGTTAGGTTGGCGTAGCTTGTGGAAAATGACCCAAACTGCCTGCTTCTAGAACTATGGCTTTTGTGGTTCGGGGTTTTCTTGGTGTCTTTTTTACTTCAGTGTTTGGTACTTCTGACAGAGTGTATCTGACCTCATTATCTCACTTCTGAGTAAGTCCTCTCAGTATTTCTTAAAAGGTAGCTACGGTGGCCTGGTTGTTTTTTTGTGAGTTTTGGGTTTGAGTTTCATTTTTTTTCCTCTAAAGAATTTGGCCTGTGTTCTTTCTGTTTCTTAGTGTAAACTGTCAGACTTCCAGCATCGGTTTGTTTAACTGTTCTCCATTCCGACTTTTAAAGAAGAGGCAATGATGTATTTAGCCTTTCACTGGCTTTCATTCAGCTCTTGGCACAGGTGTGCTATCTAGGTTTTTTTTAAACCCTACTAAGACATGAATGTTACATCTACATACGATGGCTGAAAGAAAAGAAAAAACTTTGGAAAATGAACTGAATATTTTCAAGTAAGCAGTTTAAAATAGAATATTTTTTCACTTTTTTTTTTCTCTGTCATGATCTGCTTTGGTAGACAAAATCTGTATCTGTCACCTTTCCATCTCAGGCATCCATATACGAACGTATCTATCTGTGACATATTTGAGTGGAATTTTTCCAAAAATTGTTTGATGATGTCCATAATAAATTCTGTTGTCAGCTGTGTATTGGTCACTGAAATAAAAATGGAGCCCTTCCTGCTGGAAATAGTGGTTGCTTGTTACAACCCTCTTGTCCCTCCCAGTCATTTGGGCTATTGATCATTGCTGGAGAGGTGGTATTTTGAGGTGTTAATTAATATTTTTTTACATGTTTATCACATGTTTCTCAGGCCCACCCTACCTAGCCCCTTTCTGGGATAAAAAAGATAGCATTCTGAATCCCAGTTTTCTTTGGGAATCGTTAGAGTTTCTTACAAGATCAAGCTGGCATCAAATACCTATCTCTCTCCTTATCACAGGAGGTTGTTGGTGAAATTAATTTCCTTCTCATAGTCTCCAATTAAAATATAGTTTATCATGATGTACTTTATTGTGACTCACGTGAAAAGACTTTAATGCATTATTTTTCAGCAGTGAAAATGCTATTTGTAAGGCTTTGGGTGATTTCATGTGGCACTGCTTATACATATGGGAGGAGAAAGAAAATTCTTGATCAGTTGATGAATTGTTTCTAAATTGTCTTTGTCCTTAATGTTGCAGTTGGTAATAATGATTTATAATGCTTGACTATTTTCTCCTCCCTTAGGAACAGATTTTTAAAAATGCTGTGTTTGAATCTTCTTTCCCAAAACCTGTTTGGTTTGGCTTTTTTTAGCATTTTTATTGTCTTGTTCTGTTTTACAGATAGACACAGTGTCATGATATGAAGGATAACCTTAATTGCTCCTGTGTCACTAGTGACCGTGAATATATTTGTATAACCTGAGGAAACCTCGGTGTAATTATTAGCTATCAGGGAGTATTACTCTGATACTCATAACGATTTCATAAATAATAAAGTTTAAAAGGATAATAGGGGCTATTTTCTATTGGGATTTTTAATCTGCTAAATGACAAACCAGTGTGCCCTTCATAAGCACTTAAATGCGTGATTGAATCCATTATTTCAAGAAAAATAGCTAAATGACTCCCTATTTTTAAGGATATTCTCAAGTGCTGTAGACATCAAATATCTAAGTTTTAATATTGGGAGTATCACTGAGGTTTTGAAAAACTTTGGTGCTATTTTGACAGATGCACCTGATAATCCTAAATCAATTTCTGTCAGATTAGAATAGTTTGACAGGTTAGGTGTTGAAGGGAGGGGTGGGATCATTTTGCTTCAGTTATTCTGCCCAGCGATTCTAATTAATCCCTGCTTAATTTAAAGAAATTACTTACTGTATCTGATAGTGAGTTAATTTGTAATTCAATTAGCAGCATCATTTGCAAGCCTCTAATGTGAACAAAACCACCTGCTGAATTGCTCAGCCTGCCTTATACCTGGGAGATGGCAAGATGAATCTTCCTCCCTGGCATGCCAGGACGGGCAAGGCCAGGTCACGCCACTGCCCATGAAGATGGACTGCTACCACCTGTCTCAAATACCAGGAAGATTTTACTCCTTATAAGTACCTGTCAAACAGTGGCTAGGGTGGGCTTTGTTCTGCAATGTTATCTTATTCAGGTTGTGACGTAAATACTGAGCTTTCAGTTGCTATAGAGGCGAGAGAGGTATACGGTACAGGACAACTTGTTCAGCCTCTTGCAATCAAGTAGTGTGCTTGAGTATGGGTCGTTTTGACCCAGCTGTTAGTGAGGAGGCGCTCTCCCTCTCCTGCAACACTAAAATACCATGCTGCTTCTCTCCCCCTTCCTCCCACTCAGGTTCTGTGGAGATTTCTGGTAGCCATTTAGCAAAGAAGTTAGGTCTATGTTTAATTTTGTTGTCTATAGTGCCACTGAAAAGGGAAGGATGTATGGTAGAGTTTCGATTGTTAGCAAGGCCTTGAAAATTCTTTTTTTGGAAAATTTTAAATCAGGTGAATTTATTGGACGAATAGATCTTTTCAACTGTAGTCTTGGCTAAACTAGAAGAGAAATTGTGTTGTAGTAAGCGCTCCCCCTGATATATAACTTATACAGTATATATTACCAATATTTTTTTAACTTTAAACAGAAGAGAAAGGTTTTGTTTTGAAAAGTTTATGATGAGAATAATGACAAAGAACAGCTTCATCTTAACAACAAAACGCCCAAAACAACAACAACAAAAAACCCCAAACAAACGGAAAAGTACCAATTTACTTTGATTATGGAGGAAATAGTGTGCAGATCAGTCACTTTCTAAAACTGATTTACACCTGGTTGCTCTAATTAGTTGAAAATTGGAAGCATGTTCCTTAGCTGTGTTAAGCTGTAATGGAGTGAAGAAGGTAGATGTAAAGTCATCTACTGAAAATGCTTACATAATGTACAAGTCTCTCAGTAAATAGATATTTTTTTTAGTAGGTATGATAGTATGATCTAAAATGAGGATAACGGCTTAACCTGGGTAGAAAAAGCAGGTCTACATAAAAGTGGCACAACAGGAAGGGTGACATAGGGGCACTTAGTTCACTGGGAAAGGAAAGGACAGAGGAGGGAAAAGAGATCGAGTGTCTCTATTTCCTACTAGACTGTGACTCAGGATGGGATTTAAGCCAAATGACCAGATTTAATTCTTCTAATCACTTTTTGCTTCTAAGGTTCTTTTTTTCCCCTTCATGACTAGCACCATTTAAAAAAAGAACTAACAGGCCAACGTTCATCTTAATTATTCTCTTTCAGGTTTGTGCACGCTCACAATGCCAAGTATTCAAGGCGATCCAAGTTTTTCTGCCTTTGGCAAAGGGAATCAGATGCTTGCCCTTAACACTTATATCCTATGTGCTCTCTGTCTACAGCCCCATTGAAGTAAGAGTGACATAGTTAAAATGAGGTTATAGCTTCTGAATTTTTGTAGATGTTTAGAATCACAAATAGATTATGACAGAGGCTAACAGGAGGAAGGTAGAGTAGAGCTTCACAGTGAGTTGAGGACTAGTTATATAAGTATCACCTTAAATATAACAGTTGCTGGTTCTTGCAGTAGTGGGTGCACCACTGCAGTGAGTCCTAAACGTACACACCTTTGGTATCTGCATTCAAAATTGCACCAGTTGTCTCTTAAAAAATGATTTTTGAATGAGCATCAAGGTAAAACGACAGCCAGCTGGATCTTGGTTTTTGTTTGGTTTTGAAGTGTTCTAGGGACTTGGAGGTTTTTGTTGTAATGTGGTTCCCAGGAATTGAAGCAGCCGTTTAGCCAATTGCTGGCTCCTGTTAGTTCTTTGTCTACATGACTGGAAGGCCCATACTTTTGTGATGTGCTTTGAGAGCTCTTTATTTGTGGCTTTTGGGAACAGCAAACATAAAAACCCTAGAATTTTACCTCTAAAATTTACATTGGATTAATTAAATAGACTGAGCAATGTAATTAAAATATCACAGTTATATTTTTTTTTTTGCCATTGACTTTTATGACTTGCTGTTATTTCCATATTCCTAAAATATGGGTTGCTGAACGGGAATGCAATATGGAGAAATTTATTTCCCTTGTTATGCAACTCAGGATGAATTTATCTCTGGTAGCTTAATGTTAACTAAGAGCTCCAAACAACTTAACTCCAATCCTTAAACATTCTAACTCACTTTATAGTTACAGCCAGTGGTTTTTTTTCCGTATGGCTGAATTAAAAATGTAGTCTTGATTGTTGCAAGTTTACCAGGTCACTGAACTGTCACCAGTTTACCTACTCACTTTTTCATCTTACTGCCAAAATAATCTTTGTGCCCTCTGCACTTCCACAAGTTTTCTAGTTTATATGTGCTTTGTTACTGAATTACATCAAACCTGATCCCTTCAGAGCTCAAGTAACTCAAGTCTAGTTTGCTAATGTCAGCTATGCCTGGTATTAGCTGTAAAACTGTAAGTCTTGAAATTTAGAAAGGAACTATTTAAGCTGTTATGTAGTTCATCAATATGTGCATTATAAAGATTTTTAATTATGTTGTGAACCTCTAAGTTGCAGTAATACCATGGTAAAATGCTGGCTGGTATCATCATTGTTGCCCTTATTGGTCAGGTCTTTGGTCTTCTGTGCTTGAAAAGCAGAGGGAGATTTTTTTCAAACTCAAATGCATTTGTTTTCAAATACTTTGATAATCCAATACTAACTTTGAAGTTATTTTGACTTGTGTTTATGTCAGACAATTACTTTCACAGGATCGTGGGATAATTCAGATTCAAAGAGACCTCTACTCCAACCTCCTCCCAGTAGTGTTAGTTGTGAGGCAAGGCTGCTGAGGGCATTAACCAGTCAGACCTTGAAAGCTTTGAAGTGTGGAGACTGCACAGCCTGTCTGGGTCCCTGTTCCTCTGCTTAACTGTCTTCATGGTGAAAAGATTTCTCCTTTCCCTTTTACCTTCACACAGCTTTTATGAATATCTGTAGTGTTTGAAGTTAAGGGAGTTTTTCATTGTCTTTATTACACTGGCCTAGCTTACTAGTTTTCAAATGTTAGGAAGTGATGGGACAACATGTAGTTATTAAAGCAATGCAGGATACTATTGCAAACCCGGTCTGGAAGGGTTTCATATAAGCTTTCTGCTTTGACACAGAAAAGCGTTTCGCTGTGAAAACAGTTTCCATTCAAAACTGAAGAACTGTGACATTTTTCAGACAAATAAAATGTTATAATATATTCTTCTGTAACAATAGAATGTTCTGTATCTTCAGAACAGACATCTGAATGGCTTCTGGTTCCTACTGCTGAACGTAGTTGTCACTGTGCAATGAGTAGATGTTCCAAGTCTAGTTATCGCAAAGAGTGTGCTGGGCTAGGCAGCATCGGTTTGTGCTTTAGTTGGCAGAAAAGCTATGCTGCCCCTGGGGATCCTGATCCAAGGCAGTGGGAAAGCTTTTCCAGAGCTGAGCTCTTTCCAGTAAAGGAAATGACATCTGCTTGTATTGTTTTATACCTGTTCTGAGAGTCTCTGCTGAACAGTCTACTGCGTTGGCGTCCGAGGCTGCCAGCCCAGCGTACCTCACAAGCACTGTGATTTTGCTGTAATCCCTCCCATGTGAATTGAGGCACACTCTCTGTGTGACTTACTGGGAAGAAAGATGGGAATCACATTGTTCTAGCAGAAGCACTTTAGGAGCAGATATTCGGTGCAGGTATCATCCCCTGCACTCATCATAACACCCCCTCTGTTATAAAGCGCTATATTCCTTTGTCTCCTGTAGCATACTTAAGGGAGTGCTTTGTTTGGTTTATTAAACACCATTTATCCCCCCCAGGCCTCTCTTTAGTTCTCAGTCTCGCCTTCCTTCTAGTGTTGAGGAAAACAGAAGCCCACATAGGAAAATACTTGGTAAGTCATTTACTCAGTAACTAAGTCCAACAGTGTCGCTAAGAGAAGGGGAACCGAATTCAAAACAACATGTTAAGTGTTCATAATGATGAACTCCAAGCTGTCTTGATGACAAAATTACAATTGCTTTTTATTATAACTTTAAAATACTGGTGTCCACATTTAAAATATCAGCCCCACTCTAGGGTAGAAATGAGGTATTTTAATGTTAGTTCTTCAGCGTAGGCCTCTGGTAGGATATATGAAGTCATAGACGATGGCTGAAATGGGTCTATAGATTTGCTAGCTTGAGCGCTTTAAAAGTCTTGGTATGAATCCCAAATCCTATGTTCTAAAAAGCGTGATTAAAAGCTCTGCTGTTGCATCAGGTCAGGTGAAATGTCCAGCCAACTTGTGTCTTATTTCTAACAGTAATCGCTTGAGAATACTTAAGGAAAGAGCATGAAAAAAAAGCGTGAAGTAGAGGATGATCCTTTTCCAGGTACATCTCCAATTTAAGGACTTCCTGGGGCAGTATGCACTTTTCAGCTCTCTGGAAAGTGTCAAGATGGCATGCTGATGTGTATAGGCTCGTTTTGACCACTAGCTAGATAAACACAGTGTTAAAATAGAACTAGTGTTTGTCATCTCTTCTACCCTAATCATTTCTTTCAAAGTTTATCAGATAAACTGCATTCAATCTGGGAAATTCAGACTAATAATTCAACTGTAAAAATCTCAAGAATGGGAATGTTCAGCTAAGGCATATGTATAACCTAAACTCAGTCCTTTGCCAACAGTACGTGTTAATTATGATTATGGTTTAAGTGTTTTAATACAGTCTTAGTTTGGATTAGCTGCAAAAATTGCAGCTTGTTTTTGGAAGACTCATCCAATTGTTCTTTTTTTTATTGTTTTCATCACTATAGGGCAGAGTTAAGGCTGTTTGGATGCCCTCAACTGTAATTATGCAATTGCAAGCAATTTATCCAGTGTTTACATGCATATAATACATTGTATATTAACTTCATTGACCCTAATGCGCTTTGGATGAGGTCCAACATACATGTGTTGCTGAATTTGTAAAATGCTTTGGGATACTTCAGATAAAAGGCACTGTGATAAAGTGGGAGTTAGTAATTACCATAAGCATTAGGAAGTGGTTATACTTGACTCTAGCCATCGACCCACAACTCTTGGAAAGAAATGGAAAGCTAAATGATAGATACTGCAGAGTAGCATCCCATCAGAAAAGCGATGCAATTTCGTAGTCTCTAATCTAACTACCCAATTCTGAAAGCAGAAGGTGAGACATTTTTGTCTGGTTACAGTTAAATGAAGTGCCAAGTATTTATTTTTCTGACTTGGTCTTTGCATGCTGAGCTGTAGGCTCATCTGAAGTGTGTTGCAGCCTCCAAAGCATTGGTATGACCAGCTGTGCTATGTTAAAGACAATTCCATTCTGCAGCATCCTCCTTCCTTTCAGCTGCCATGAACATCCTTTCTTTGTATTGCTTTAGCATAGTGATACACAATGCACATGAAGCACAGTCCTTGTAATCCTTCTAGTGATTCCGTATTGGCATTTACTTTCACGAAATTACTCAGCTAAGTGTCAGCAAGGCTGCAGATTGACATGGTCAGATACCCAGCAGAACAGGAAATTGCAACGCTCCAAATCTTGTGAAATCTGGGCATCATCTGTTTGGCTGCAGCAATGACGCCTGATTAGCAAGAGGCAAGCAGAATGTATCCGAGAAATTACAGTGCAATGTATCTCACTGAAGCCAAATTGGGAAGAATGCAAATGGTTTTGCAAAGTGTGTGCGTGCATGTAAGTGGAAGGAAGGCAAGACTATTGCTTCTGAGGTAAGGAAGGAAGACAAAACTTGCCAATCTGGTTTGTATGGGCAGCAGCTACTAAGTACATCTTGTGATTTTGTTGGGATTTGTATTTCTTTTTTAAAATTTTATTTTTCATTTTTTTGAACAGAAGATTGTTCAACTCCTGTATTTTTGTATAGAATGCTCTATTGAAGATGATCACAATGCTAACTATCAATGATGGAATGTCGTGATAGCATAGCCAAGAGCTTTCTGGATAGTAGAACAAACTTGAAAACACTTAGAGTCTTGCATTAAAAAATTAAATAACTTTAAAACAATCTTTGATTATTCTATCAAAAATAGATGGTCGTCAAAGGAACTTGGGGAAGAGGGCATTTCTTCTGAAAACTTGAGGAGGGTAGGGGATGCTCTTTCAAATGCAAAGTGAAGCAGACTACTGAAATCAGCCTGTTTCTGCAAATTCTGAAAATAAAGTCCTGAGATGCTGTATAGTTTCTGTCCCTCTTGAAAGGATCACGCTGTCTGTGGCTTAGGAACGTGAATTGGTTAGAAGGACGTTGCTTGTCCCTCTGCGGGATGTCCCTCTTCTGCAGAGCAGTGGAGGATGCCTTTGGGAGCATTGTTCAGCTGTGGTGGTGTGGAGGGGCCTGGAGGCACCATGGATGAAAGGGGTCAACTTCCTCTCCATGTCCTGATACTTAGGGACTTTGCCACTGTATTGGAAACAGGAATTATTATATTTCCTGTATTATGTAGGAAATATTTGTCATAGTGAGTAGTTGGTGTGTACGACATAGCAAAGACCACAGCAAATGTATCTTTAGAAAGTAGAGATATAAACCATCTCTTTCCTGGAGTGCCAATTTTTGGTACAAAAGCTACTCCTCACTGATGCACAGATCCCAATGGAAGTCTCTAAAATGCAAATATCCTTAGCAAGAAGGTGGATGTCAGAACCATCCACATCATTTACAGGGCAGCTGTGTTTCTGGACAGAAAATATCCTTGATGCATTTAAGACCAAAACACCCCCACCGCCCTCCCTCTCACAGCAGGAGTTCAAACCCTCCTTTCCCAATGAGAAAGAAGTTAAGTGTGCTGTGTGGCAGTAAATATAATCTGCTTACAAGAAGGGCATATTTTTGCCAGTAAAGCAATTTATTTAGAAAAACAGACATATCAATCTAAGGTAATTACAAATTGCAACAGGAAAATTAAAGCAAGTACCTCAGAGGCACTTGTTGTGGAAGGAATGTTCAAACAGAAGCACACTGGGTGGAAAAATACAATACGTATTGTTTCTGTCCGCAGTCTAGATTAGTTGCTGCATTAATGTGTGCTAATGTACATTTATGCACTCCTGCTAATCATATCCAGAGCCCTTCTGAAGTAAATAAAGACTCTCTGTGTTCCAGCTAGTCCTGTTGTACAAAGCATAGCGCTAATCAAGCAAGTTATCAGCGTAATTAGGGAATAGAAATCACTAGGGGCGTCATGCATTATGATTTGTCTGCTCTATTTTTAAGATCCTGGAATGCAAATAGGTAATAAATTGTGTTAGTGATAAATTGTTCTTACTTCATGTTGAAATTAGTATGAGGCCGGCACCCAAATGGCACATATTGACAGAAATTGCTGGCTGCTTTCATCCCTTCCTCCCCATGCGTGATGTGTTATTGAAGCACCTAACCCTATTTCCTTGCCAGAAAGACAAGAATGGGGCTTCTGTTAGGTCCTGTGCTATCCTAGAGGCAGATGCTTTTCTCTGCCGTGCAGTGTGGGGAAGGGAGGGGCAGAGGGGAGAAATCGGAGGGAGTCAGGAAAGCAGGTGCAATGGTCTGTGCAGAACACTCTGAAATGCCCCCTCTGCCAGAGGATGTCTCGGAGTCTGGGGGCAGGAGGGAGGGTGTCCTCAGGCTGGATACCAGGAAGTGAGAATTTGCACATTGTACTTGACAAATTACCAGCAGGAAATCTCTGGCAGGAGCTAGAGCCCGAGCGTTGTCTTCCCTTTCGAAGCTCCAAAAGTGCTGTAGAATAAAGTGCGACAGTGGAGACCATCAGCTCAAACTAAACAGCTATGGGTGTTGGCTTGGGTGAACTAAGAGAGTGACAGTGACTAAACCAACTGATTTAAAAAGTTGGAAGGCCATTGCAGGCAAGCAACTGTTACCTCTTCCACAGCTGTTTGCCTGAGCCATTCGCATGTCTGCTAGAGCACAGACTTAAAATCCCAAAATTATTTGTTGTGGCTTCTTCTGTGTTTCCATTTATAACCTCAGAAAACTCTTGTTATAAAACCACTTGAGGATGTAGAACCACATCTTCTGGAGATCAGTGATCAAAGATGGTCTGTGCATGCAGGAACAAAGGAGATGCGGTCTGAACCAAGAGGAAAGCTCAAATAGTTAACTTTTATAAAGCAGCAGTTACTTAATGGATAATTTAATCAAACAGCCTTAGTTCCTCAGCCAAATCAGTGCTAAGCTATGATGGGAAGATGACACGCGGGAGAATAAGAGACAAGTCTGAGAAGGCAGCAATTTTACAAGCAGAGAAGGATCTGCCCCACAGTACTTGTAACTTCTAATTTTGTTTATCATAACATATCATTTGTTTTCCATGAAGTAATGGAAATGATATCAAGTGACAGGTGACCACTAACTTCTTAACCCAAATGTTCGTATTGAGAATACAGAGTGAACAAATAGTGACCAGCTTCATCTCGGTGGAGAGAGGGAGAAATTAACGTTCTAAACATGAATAATTTCAAACACTGAACACCTCACGTGTTTCTACAAGTGGGAAAACTAAAACCTAAATGTATTTGAATGCACTTCATTTTCTCTAAATTGTTTGCTTATCTCCAAGTGATATAAACCAAGAACATGCAGGGTCTTACTGGGAGGTGAGGGATTGGTGTCTGTGTGTCATAAAGAGCGCTCTCCAAATATCCAGGCCTAGCAACTCTGAATAAAGAGTAGTTGTTAAAGGGTACACAGGTGGATGCAGACAGCAGGAATTTATCCACAGTTAGCTCGGAAAAAAAACTGCCTTTCCACGTGTGTATTGATCAGCGCATCCCAGGAGTATCTGCTGTCAGGTAGTCCATTGATTGCAGACGTATTGTTGCAGGAAATAGAAGTTGTTATTGGTCAAAACACAGTTCTCTTAAGAAGATACCAGCAGCTGGAGCTGATGCAAATTATTAACTGCTAATAAATTAGCTGACATGTTTGATCATCTCCCTCCCACCTTTCCTCAGACAGCCCGATTCCAGAAAATACGTAATGTTCAGATGAGTTTTTTTTCAAAGTGTTTGAATAAAGTGAGTTTGTTTTATCAGCCTTTCAGTAGTAGATAAATCAATAACTGTGATCCTGAGGGACAAGGAGGTAACACTGCCAGTCAGCCATGAGTCTTGAGCCACAGCTTGTGGGAATCACCTGCTGAGAAAGGGATGTGCAGGTAAACATATGCAGGCTGCAGTGAAAGGGAAATGTGAGCAATGAAACTAAACTTGGCAAGGAAGTCAGTGGAAACATGAAAGGAGCAAGGGCTGCAGGTGTCGGGCAGCCTGAATGAGCTAAAGGATGCTCTCTGTCCACGGCTGCTCTCCCTTCACGTTTGTTGTGTCTGCTGGTCTTTGGACAGTTGTATTTTCGGGGGGGGGGGGGGGGGCGGGGTGTTGCATTTGTTTTCTTTTAAGGCTATTTTCAAAATGAAAAGCAAATAAAAATATTATTGGGGTTTTTGATATTGCAATGTTTTAGCCATTGGGATGCTACAATTGAAAATTAGTAACTTTTTGTGGCATCTCTTCTTTGTTTGACATTAACTAAATGAAAGATTCAAATTACAAATATTAATCTGAATCACAGGTTGTTTGAAAAGAGAAAAGACTTCCACTTTCCACATAAACAACTTCTAGCAGGAAAATCTTGTTTGGAGGGAGGGAAAGAAAAACAAAAACAAACCAACAACAAACAAACAAAACCCCAAACCACCACAAACCACGAACCCACCTCCAAATATTTATACTGAGATGAATTACCATTTGTGCTGTGACACGAATGCTCATCTGCAAAAAACAAAGGTGTGTGAAAATAATACCACAAATGGGTGTTTCTTGCAGTAGGTATCCAGTTCTATATCTGGATATCAATAAGATACAGATATCAATACAATCATATCAATAAATTATCAAGTGTATTGGTACTATTACTCTATGTAGAGGAAGGGTTTTATTCTAAACCAATTCATGATTTGTCAGCCATTGAGGAAACTGCCCTTTCAGATCAGGTTAGAATGAGAGCCTTATTTCTTCTGCCTCTTACACCTTGCACACTTGCCTCCATGCTTTCTCTTTGTTCCACAAGGCAAGTAAGCACCCAAAGCAAGCGAAGTACCTAGCTAAATGCCTTGCTGAATAGGAATCAAGTTCCTGATTTAGCGGGACACATAAGAAGGGGCTCAAATCTGAACGTGCTCTTAGCTTTCTGCAGAGGGATTCAGGAAAGCATCTGCTCAGGGGCCTCAGCTGAGTGAACCGCTTCAGTGCATGCTTGCTTTCCATGAGTAGTACTTCTTCCAGCATCAATAACAAAGCACTTAGAGCACTGATTAAGCAACTCGCACATCGGAGGCAAGATTAGCTTCTGTTGATCATATCTTTAGCAGCTTCTGTCTCCATTATACCTTTCTCCACTCCCTTCAACAGTAAACGAAAGGAATGTGTGTTTACACCTCAGAGAAATGGATTTGGGTTTCTCTAGAAATGTTACTGTCCTGTTTAAACAGGATCTGCTAGCAGCTGGGATAATCAGCAGTGTCATGTGTGCTATTTTAGTCATCAGTGTCAGAAGGTCATATTCTTCCTTCCTCTTTATTAAAGAAAGAGGGTGAAGGAAAGGAATTTTATGTATTTTTTTTTTTTTAAAAAAGCCTCTTACCTAGAAACATCTACTTTTTGAAACAGCTACTCATCGTGCTTTATTATACCATCCAGTACGCCCGTATAAAACTCCAGTGCCAAAGCGAAAAATGAGATGACAAAGTCCTTTCAGCCCAGAAACACAGCTGAACAGCAGCTCTATTGCTACGCAGAGAACCTCGGCTCTCTGTAATGTGTGCTGCTATTGCAGTGATTGACATGTAGTCCCAACAGCATGCTTTGGATGAGGACCTCAACCTCCATTTGATGGTACAAGCCCAGTAATTTTGGATAAGAACATGGTGTCATTTGAGTGCTTATTGGAATAGAATCTGCTTTGTCAAGAGTATCATGTAAAAACTGTCTGGGATTTGGTGACACCAGTATTTCAGTACTCTGTCAGAAGAACATTAGGTCACATTCAGGTCCTCTGGGTCCCATTTTAGTTATTATCTTAACTTCTCTCCACCTTTAATCTTCTTCAAGCAAAGACCAAGCTGCAAGGCTCATGTAGCATCCGTTTTCATGCTGGACCTCACTGGTTTCTGTAGATTGCACTTTTAATGGGTACAGAGATAAAGGCCAGTGGCAGGATTCAGTGCCCATGTTTGCCCCAGGATGACCATCAGTCCATCATTTTCTGACATGGTGTACTGCTAGCTCAAAAAAAAAAAAAAATCTGACTGGGTGAAGGGGGGGGGGGGGGCTGTAATTTTTTGTGAGTCACTGATAGCAGCCTTTGTGTACCCCCAAAAAATGTCAGTTCGGACAATGTACCTAGATGAAGAAAATCAAAGTTTGCAGGTGCCATGGGTGAGTAAATGTATTCATTTCCGCCTGCATGCAAAGAATGTGGAGCTCCATGTACACAGGCATGAAATACAGTTGCCGTTAATGCTTACACAATACCTTGGATGCAGAAGGACAGCAATCTTTAGGTTCTGGAACACTTTAAGAAGAGACTTCTGTCCCTATGGTCTCTGAAGTTGACTGCCTTATTTCTTGGATCCTCCCAGTGCCATATTTCTGAACAGACACTACAGGATTTGCAAGGTAATGCAAAATGACATTGGAGATACCAGTCCCAAACAAAGACAGGTGAATGTATGATAGATACCAAAAGGTCAAATTCTGCATTGACATTTACAAAGACGTCTCTGTAGGTCTTGGTATTTTTTTCTGTTATCCCTATGCTTACATTTTATATTTGTGTTGTCTAAATCCTACAGTTCTCACCTCCAAGCACACCTCTTATTTTAACCATCTCTTTATACCTATTCTCTCCTATGTGTGTCATGTGTCTAAATTTAAACATAATCACTATATACTCAGCTATACATTTATATGAAATTATTTAGGGATGATCAATTAGAGGACCACAAAAGCAAGACTATGTTTATAGAATATTAGCTAAAACCCTGGTTTTATCACAAATCAACTCCAGTAAAGGTCTGGTAGATGACTTGGGAAACCTTGAAAAAGGGAAACTGGTGGGAGAGACCTATACTCCGGGCACAGCAACCTATCAAATGCTTAACAGTCATAGGTGTGGAGTGGAGACAAATATGCAAGGAGAAATCCTGTGATGAGTTCAGTTTGCAGTAGGAAGCAAGCACAAAAAGATGGAGAATCCTTAAGCCTAGCCTGCATGGAGCAATTTATATGTTCCTTGCAGGGCTTATTTTACTTACAGGCAAACAATAGAGGCAGAAATATGTAGACTCGTAAGTCTCAAGTTACGTCGCTTTGTGGATATCATATAGTTAAAAAGTCTTGTCCTATTTCCTAATTGTAACTAGTTAAAACCCAGACTATTAACTGCAAAATAACCGCAAGACTGAGCTTATCCTTAAGTGAAGAATTTCTAAAGGCCAGGAAACAGCTGGTCTGAATTCTGAAGTTTGCTATTCTCTGGCTTTGTGAATGTATCAGTAACTTACATTCCGTATTACTGCCTACAAATTGTGGGATATGACAGCTTTGAGAATCTGCATGTCCGGTGTGGTTTTACATTGACTCTAATTCAAAAGGTGATGTTTGAAGAACTTAAAGATGATGAAGTCAAGGTCTAATTTTTTTTGACATGCTAAAGTTCTTTGTGCCTCTTCAGCTTGATGCTTTTGTTCATGCTCTAAAATACACTGTTTTAAAGTACCTGATAACATGCATTAATGTGCCGCTTCTCTTTCTTCCTTACTTTGTTGTAAGAGGATTTGGCAAAGTGGGAGTTTCAGACTTAGAGCTTAATGCTGTTTGAGGTTGCGGAGGGCCACTCGCCTTGTCACAGCTTCCTAAGTGATGGGCAATTGCTTAACAGGGTCTTTTGTGCAGCCAGTATGTTGGAAGCTTTACTGTCACCTCGTGTACGTTCCATTAAGTTAAATCAGAAGGACATATCTGGCTATTAAAATCTAACATCTAAAAAATGGTGTGAACTGCTAGTGAAGTTGCATGTGAAACAACTTCGGTTAAGGGTATTTCTGTGCTTTTTTTTTTCCTTCTGTTGTAAGCCAGTGCCTCTTACCCTCAACAAGAATGTGATAGTAAATTAAATGTATTCATAGACGCTGCAGGACAAGACAATGTAACTGAAGTGGGAATAATCCTGTCGTGATTGCAGTGCTTGCACCAAGAAACTCAGATTTTCTTCTTTTTCTTTTCTTTTCCACCCTTTTGTGGTTTACTTGCTTCATCAGCAAAAACTGGGTCACACAGAGTAATCGTTTGTTTTTCAAAACATTCTGGAGTTAGCAGTGCCATAGAAACTGAAATCATTCTTATTATAGTAATATTGCTAATCATAAAGTGATATGTGATTAAGTGCAAATTAAATAATAAAACTAAGTAATTGAATGTGTAAAAAAATCATTAAACCGAGCAGAAGGTGATATTAGGAGCATTAAACCACTGAGAAACAGGTTTTATATCAGTGACAAATACCTTCTCTAATCTGAGATCTGTATCTCATAGCTTGCACTCAAAAAGTAGTTCTTCACTTGTAAGGGAAGCAGATCTTTAAATACTCAGAATGTAGTAGCAAGTTTCCCTCCTTGTCTGTCTGTGCAAGGCGAACACGATTGGGAAAGAGATTGCAGATAAATAAAGGGATATTGAAGTGTCAGTGATGACAAAGTATGATCCGATTTTACTGTTGGGCTCTTTAAGTAGGGTGGTAAAACTGAATTTGTATGTAAAGTGACTACCATTTTAGTTCCTCTCCCTTTTTAAAGTATATACAGATAATAACTTGTTCCACTGCCATTGCCTCCTTTCACAGGAGAGTGAACTAAGCTGCTGATATCAGATAACATTGATTCTGTTTCATTCAAGCTCTAGAAGACGGCCACAGAAAGCTTTCCAGAGGTGGAAATAGTCATGTGATCTTTGCCAAAGAGCAAGCGTTTGCTTACCTTAAATCTGCAACCTTACTTTTGGAATTAGCCCTGGGTGCTCACGAATTGGATCTCTGATCCAGTGCATCCCAACATGGTTTTTGTTTCACCTGTGAACTGTGCAAGTGCAAACCTTTGTGTACATGGAGTGGGCTTGTAGGTTTTGTCTCTTAACGTCACTGGATTCTTTTTGCCATTCCCATGTTGCCTACTTTTTTTGCTCTTGTGTATGATACAGCTTGCTTCATTTCTAATGTACTGGAATTTGTGTGTATTTTTTGCTCGATGGGGAAATTCAGTATTTCTCTGATTTTAGTTTTCAGTGACTCCAGGTGATTCTTAAATTAAACTCTATTTGGCATTGCACTGCATTTACTGTAAAAGGAAGAAAAAGACACAGGTATCACTTTTTTTTTTTTTTACTTTGAAATAACAAAGTGTAATGTAGAAAAGAAAAAAAAAAAGCAAGTTTGTGTAAATATTTCAATGGAGTCAGCAGTAGACTAGCTAGCTTGCTACCTGAATCAGGTGACACTTTCCCATTGATAACATACCAAATGTAGAAGTTGTGGACCAATATTTTACAGGAAAACCTCTTTGTTATATATATATTTTAAGACACTGAAGAATATTACTGCTGAGGATTAGATTTACAACTGCAAGATGCTATAATTTTCATGATGGAAAACAAAACATCAACAGTTTTATAAAGCTCAAGCAGCTGTGCATAACCGCGAACCAGATATTGATCTAGGCACTCAGCCGATATCCACATTGGGAAGGAACTCCTCCTGAAGGTGTTTTTCAGGAGAGGAATGAGGTTCATCCATTCTCTTCGAATACATGCAGAGTCTTTGCTTGTCTCCCTCATTGCTCTCATCTTATGAATTATATGTATGAGGGCCAGATTTTTTTTTCTATGCAGAGAAGCAAGGCTTGTTGCTGGCTTCACTAGCTTCTGTCTGTAACAGTTTCACCAACGAGGATATTTATTGAGTAGATACCCACTAGAGGTTGGGCATTTCATTTACAGAACATCACTCCTTGCCAGAGCCTACCTTAACAGATGTCTCATTTCCTAATACAGTACTGAATTCTCCCTGACATCTGAATTTTCATCATGGAAATGCTCTTCCACAGATATAGAGGCAAACTAAATTAATCTGCTGTGCTCTAAGTGGGAGGAGAAAGGGTTTGAGCCCTTTTTTTTTTCGCATGTGATGTATAAAGCATGGCAAATAGCAAAACTCTTGATGGCTTTGTTACGGCTGTTGTTTGCTTTTTAAGTCACAGAAAAGTATTCTGAAGACATATGGAAATGCAAAACAAGCTAAGCCATGAAAACTATCTGATGTGATGAAAAGCAGGTGTACTGTGTAGGAGGACAATGGAACAGCCTCCAGCACTTTATTTATGAGAACATCCTTTATCTCCATCTTCTACAGCAGACGCGTGGCAAAACTGTCTTTTCAAAAGTGGCTCAAACAATGCTACCAACACACTCTTTGCAACTCTCATTTATCCTTCCGTGTCCATCATACAACTCGTTTATTTTAGGCTCCAAGGAAAGCTGAGAAATTAAATTTTCTGCCAACTTGATTTCAATGGCACCTTCTTTTGCTTCAGATTAATTGTCTACAAAGTGTGATGTTTTTAAATAAGCTGTTACCTAATGGAGTGAAAGCAGTGGAGAGGCAAGGGGATACCCTTTAGTTACAGGACAGCTGCTACCTTTTATGGATGCTACGGATTATCAAATGTGACTTCTCGTCTTCCAGTTCTCTTCAGTAAATATCTGTTGGTGACAATCCCTACAGCGACTAAATTCAATAGTTGTGGGCACAGAACCATAACGTCTCTTTGGACTAAAATACTCTGCCTAGAGTCATCAGAAAGACTACAGTTTGCCAAGTACTGCTTAGATGCCCTGTGCACTCACAGGGGTATTTTCTCATGTCATGAGCATGCTGAGATGCAACTAGGAACTGAGTTGACCTGGGTTGTCCTTTCCTGAAGCCATTCAAACATCCTCCTACGTTTTCCCTGTCCTACTCTATTTAGAATAGAAGCATATTACAGAAAAGCATCAGCTTCTGTTTACTTGATGGTGAAGAGAAACAGCCATTAGCTGGACGTTTTCCCTCAAAAAAGAAACAATCTCTTGTTTAAAATCCCAATGTGACCAGCCTTGCTAGTATTAGATCCTTTTGTCAAAACCTCAATTATCATGTCTCTGGGAAGAAAAATGAGGAGGAGGCAAGGTGGAGACGGGGGCAGGTAATGATGAGGGAATAGCTAGAAAATAGAGTCCACATAAATGTGGCAGCTTGCGTTCATCCAGTTCTGTGTTTTGGGTCCATCTCTGTTCTCACTGAAATTGGTGGCATGGATCCCACTTTCTGCAAAGGGATGAGAACGAATGCTGAACCTACAGAGCTGCCTGTTTGCTGAGGATACATGTTTTGGCGACGAAGAGAACTGGAAAATCATCAAACACAATATCCGCTATTGTATAACTGACTATTTCACCACTGCTGCCTGATAGCTGCAGAGAAGAGAAGAGCCTTGGGCCTTTAGCTTGCTGTAGGTCAAACATTACTCTTTCGCGCGCAGCTTTGTAAAGATGTGGAGCAGACTTTCCAAGACAAATGTGAGAAAAGAAACATAGTAACTGGGATCAGCTGTGGCCATGAATTTTGTGAATGGTTCGTTGGAAAGAGTGTTACATAGTAACACCAGTCCAAATAGGAGGTCTGCATTGTTTCTGTTCCAAGCCTGCAGATGGGTAATTCGCTATGCAAGAGGTTTTCATGGCCAACATTTCAGGCAGTCCTATTTGCCTTGGACCAGCTTTCTTTAAAAAGAGAAAAATCTTAACTTTTTGTATCAGAGGATACAAGTTTTTATTTCTGTTGGATAGAGTGTAAGAAGAGGAACCAAAGAAAAAAGCTGCCTGAGGATTTTTTTTTTTTTTTCCTTAAGGGAGAGAGATAACACAGGAATCTTTGGTTAAACTGGAAAGTGGCAACTGAGAGTTGGATGGGAATGCTTCTTTCATAAAATGTGCAGTAAGCTGTGGGAGTCAATGCCTCAAGATGTCATCATAGCTAGAAATTTAGTAAAAGCTAGGAAAGTGGCTGAAGCATTGATACATTTTGAAATACTTATTGAAAAAAGAAAGCCTTAAAAGACACTAAGGCTTTGTGGTATAAGCTCATTACTAGACAATGGCGAGAGAACTCCTCGGTGTATCATCCTTGTTCCTCTCTTTCCTTCCTCTCTTCCTTCCATCCGTGGTCATTGCCCACCTTGCATACTCAAATGCAAAACTCTACATCAAAGTAACGTGTTTTTTTCCATTTTGGGCAAACTGAGCCTGCTCAGTCATGAACAACAGTTTCAAAGGCATTGCTCATGAGACAATGCTAGTGTTACTCCACATTTGCCATACAATGAGCTACGAGTTAATGTGCTTAGGTGTCCACCCTTCTATTTTCTGATTTCTGTTTGTGTTTAACAGACAATGAAAGCAGCATGTTGGTGAGGGTCCTTTTGATAAAATCCATTGCACTGACTTAGGGCAGCTGTCTTGCTAGAAAGATTCTACCTTAGCATGCTTAGCGATGCTTCCCTCGTTTTATTCTGGCCTTTCTTGTAATTGGGCAAATGAGCCTTCCTAAAGTAAGATGCTTCACCTGATGCTTAAATGACTGTGAAGCTGATGATGAGTTCTCCTGTGCATGTTCAATATCCGCTTGCATGCATGCATACGTACTGCTTGTTAGATCCTAAAATGCAATTTCCCTCTAGGGAATGTTTTCTTTCTCTCAGAAGTAAGCTTTTAAATATCTGTATTTAAATAATTGTAAAAAACTCTGCTAATTAAATCAAAATAATAAATACAAAATTTCTCACTGATGTCCACTTAACATTGTGAGTAATGAGGACAGGTAATGTGAGCAGCACTAACATTTCTATCTAACCAACACCAAGATGAGCTATGTGCTTTAAGAGTGAGGTGACACAACAGTGTAACCACGCATATGATACCCTGAGCATTTTTCCCAAAAAATGTGTTTTCAACAAAAAGGCTAATGTTTTTTCCTTCTGTTTTGTCCCACTAGCATCACCGATAAAGTTTAGAGGTTGCTTGCCCCTTTCAACTGTAGCCTTGAGATACGAAAATGCAACATTGCCATGGTAACAAGCTGCTTCTACCATCCATAAAAATAAAGGACCAGCTATTTGTTTCCAATGATAACATCTTATGTTTAACTGCCTTGAGCAGCGCTGACAGGGTCAATCCTTGTTACAATAGTCGGTTGTTCTTGGTCAAACAAAGAAAAACATTACCTGCTAAAACTGACTGTGGTGGACACAATAATAAATCCTTAACATTAACTGACTTATTTCATTTTTTTTCATGCACTGAACAATGAAATGGGTAATGTATGATTCTGACCCCCTCCTACCTGAGGTGCAAAGCACTCATCACAGAATCACAGAATGTTAAGGATTGGAAGAGACTTCAAAAATCATCTAGTCCAATCCCCCTGCCGGAGCAGGACCACCTAGATCAGATCACACAAGAACGCGTCCAGGCTCATGTTGGTTTCTTATTTGGAGAAACATATGATGGTGAATTCAAAGTATTTAGTCTCTTTTTAAAATAAGGTTTTGCTCCAAAGTGCTTTACTGTCTAAGATGGAAATGTCCCAGTGAGACAGGCTGGTGAGAAATACCAGGGACCACCACTTAAGAGGCTTCACAGCAGTAGAAGTAAAATACAATCATTATGAAAACGCGCACAGCCCTCTGGCCTAAAAGATCATTGCCTTGTGTCCTCAGCTAGAATTTCTGGCAACCTTCTTGTTGACCTTCCTGCTGCTGTACCCAAATGCCTCACACATGGCTGGTTGAAGGACAACACTGTTCTCCTTAATATGCAGTTGGAAAATGAAACGCAAAATGGTGAATGGGAGTATTTTTACACAAATGTAGCTTCACATATTTAGAGCAGATTGTGCCAGCAATTACAGGTAAAGACCTAGTTGGTTTGCAGAGTTTAATCAAAGGTGTGGAGCTGAAAATCCAACTGTCTCATCATACCTCTAAGTACCTAAATATACGAAGTCGGGGAGAAGACTGGACTGAAGTGACTTGCCTGCAATAGCCCTAGAAACTTACCCCATAGCAGTGGGATGCACAGATGTATCCAAGCGATATTGTGATTAGTGCAGTGAATTATATCCAGGCATGACATTTTGCTATATTTTATCATTATTATTTTTATTTTCCATTTGTTTCAGACTATTTCAAGGCATCCTAGTGTTCAAGTTTTCCTTTTTCTGAAATGCTCACTAGTTATTTTCTCTGTCATTTGAGTGAACTTGGGTACATCAGGCTTAACACTTGATCATCCCCAGCAGAGATACTGGTAGGTGGATGCTTTGGAAAGGTTACCTGGAGTGACAACACTTTGGAACTTGAGTGCACATCAATACCTATTGGAATCTGTACGTATTGTTCTTAAAACATAAATCATGTACAGACATCTAGAGCTTGGGACAGACTCAATAAATCAAAATAATTACACTTAATGCTAAATATTCATTACAGGACCTGGAACTGTGGTAAAATGTAAAGAATCTATACTTCTGAAGTGTGCCAGATGTTCCAGTAACATTCCAAAATGTATGTGTTGCCAATCTGTCCATATTTCACAGTGAAAGCTAAGCCTCGTTTGAGGTCCGAGGGGCGTGAAACCATGTTACTCATTGGCTAATAGCAGGCTTCATCCACTGACAAGTCAGCCCATTGACACACAGTGTGCAGTGATAGCTGTTACCGCAAATGGATAAAAAACTATAGGTTTAAATAACTTCCATGGCTTTTTGTGCTCTTGGCGTACGAGCATTATCTTGTGCAAAGGTTATTCAGGGCCATTCTATCCCTTTCTGTACTTTGCTTCATTGGACTCCAAAAGCGTTTGATAGATAAAAAGATGCTTCTGTAAGCATATTTGAATTGAGGTCTTTGAGATTTCAGAGAATTTTCTCCTCTATTCACCAGTTTATAACAGAAGTCACCTAGGGAGCAGTTTTCATCCCTCTAGCCATACCTTGTGGGCTTGATCAGTGGCAGGAGGGTAAGTGAGAGAGTGTCTCTTCGTGTTCACAACCAGTTCCCTTTGAAGCAGTGATGCTGAGCTGGGTGATGGGAGTCCTTAGGAAACTGATCTTCCTAACCCTTGAACAGACTAAAGGAAATAACTGGTTTGCAATGGTTGCCAACAGTGCAAATGCTGTGAGAGGGCTGTTGTGTGGTTCTAAGCCAAGTGATTACCGATTCTGAACATGCTCAGGGCAGATTCGTGCTTCTTTGTGGCACCCCCTCTGTGTGTGCACCATTCAAGCTAACTGAGACCGTATCACTACTAGAAAAAACATCATAATTTCTTAAGCAGCAGCACTGCAGACCCATGATGTAGGTCCACACTTGTACACATGATCTGTGCATCTCTTCTGCACTGACAGAGGGATTCTTAATATGTTGAATATTTTCTTCAATGATTGTTCAAATGGAGAAGTCCACCAAACATCACCCTTTCCAGATGTGTTTTAACTAATATTGCTTACCTTCTGTCTCCTTGCTTTCTTACCATACTAAGTAAAAGTATATCTCTTCTCCAGTAGTCAACATTGAGGTGACATATCTAGATACAATTTTTGCCTTTGAATCTAACAACTATTTAAAGAAAACTGCCCACGGCTGCATATGCTACTTCCCAGGACTTTACTATCATCATCAGGGTGGAATCTAACTGTTTCTTTCTGTTTTTCATGAGCAGGGAAGAAGGCCTGCAGAAGTTTGATCAAAAGTAGCGTAAGATTTGGGTGTTTGATCTTGGTGTCCTCAATTTCATCTCTGCTCAGCAGTAATAGGACAAATAACTCTCACCAAGAGTACACTGGCACTCTCAGTTGATCAGCTTTCTGGTGACAAAATACTTAGTGAGCTTACTTGGAAAGCAGCATGTGTGATGTGTGAGGCTCTTGCCTCTGGCAGTTAGACTTTGAGTCTTGCTTGCTTCAAAATCAAGGTTTGGCGTCATAGAATTTGTCCTCCTCTATCCCCTCCCTGTTTTTTCTCCTCTCTTTTTTTTTTTTTTTTAAGGCACTGGCAAAATTTTTTAAAACAACTGAACAGTAGAAACTACATGAAGAAAGCTGCTAATCTTTATAGATCAGTCCTGAGAATTTGAGATAGATTTAATCACCCTTTAAATGAAAATGTTCTGCACTTTTGAGTGATTCCTGCTTGTGTTAAAGTTCTGGTGTGAAACTCCAACATATTTCAATGGGCGAAGGTCAGGCCAGCTGCAACAGGTAGAGAGGAGGTGTGTTTATCTTAGAACATTTCTCACTGTGGAGAAGAGAAAGGAACAGGGAGAATGACCTTTTCAATCATATCTTGGGCTTTACTTCTTGGAAACAGAATGCAAGAGAAAAAAAAAAAAGACATCTCTTCTTGCCAAAGAGCGTTATTACCATTAAAAGAGGCAAAACTCAATAGGCAAATTATCTTCCTGTAACTAGTCAGCTACAGGTGTAAATTTAGATGAAATGACACTTTTCTCAGGGAAGCACCATAGTATGTGACAGTGTAAAATCATTTTGCTCCTTAAATTCATTTTACTGAAAATAGAGAGGATTTGAAACTATGATTAAGCAAGGCCTTGGGCACCCCTTTGTGCTTCTGGGGCATGGTGGCTTTTTGCCTGGAGGTCCTGCTCCTCTGGTTTAGAAGCTCAGGGCTGTGCAGATTCCCTCTCCCTGACTGGCACTGCTGCGTTAAAACAAAAAGGGAAAAAAAGTAACGAAAGAGCTTTTTTTTTTTTTTTTTTTTTGGTGCGGGAGTGATGTGGAAGCTAAAAGCAAAATCAGGTTTCCTGTCCATGTAAAGCAAGTAATAATTTATGGACTTTTAACTGGGCTGGGCCTCATTACATAGTAGTAAATGTTGGTGCTAGTATCTTACAATTGGCTTACATTTTAAAGCTGTGCACATTTGATTGTAGGGTACTGTTTAGAAGGGGGGAAACTCTTTTCAAAGACCACACACGCATTACTGGAAAGGATATTGTGGTGTGAGAGAGATCCAGTGGTAGGCATCCAATGGTTTGCTTCTACCTGAACTTAATGGATGATAATGCATCTTTTATGTCATGTATAATGATAAATTTACTACGCTAATAGGTCCATATGCCATAACAATAGACCACTGCTCCAGTAAGTTCCTCTTTTATGTGAAAAATTGCTTGTGTATTGAGAAGAGGTTGACAGGTAAATTGCTGGATGCTACCATCTTTGGTACGGTGATGGAACTATGTCTCCAACAAAACTATTAAATCAAAGTCTGTTAATGAAAGCAGAAGGGGAAACCAAGAAATTAAGTAAGGAAGAGAATCACTTAAATTCTCTTGAAAGTAATCATACAGAGAACAGGGGCTGCTATAAAGAATTACTCTGCTGGACTGCTCATCTGCAAAACAGTTTTTAAACTCTTTTGCAAAAGATAAATATTCAAATATTTATATCAAATAATTTGTGTGCAAGTAATAGACCTCCAAGGCATTCTGCTGGTATTAGACAGCTGCTAATCCTTCAGTTTTCCTTAATACATCAATGTTCAGAATAGATGTGCAACTATTTATTAAAAATACATTGAAATATAATCAAACAAGATATTCAAATAGTTTGCTTTTTTACAAATTCGGAATAAACTGGAAGAAATCTATCACAAACATAAGATTTCTGTTAGTCTCTTCTTTCTCATCCCCACCTCCTTTCCTTCCTCCTACTTTTGTCCTTCCTCTTATTCCCATCCCCACTGTGCAGTGTGGCCCCAGCTTGGTGACAGTAGGGAAAAATGTTCCACAAGAAGCTACAGCAACCTCTTTAGAACCTAGATGCAGATGGCCTTCCATATTTTTTAAAAATAAACTAGTATTTTAGAACATGTTAGAAATGCTTTTTCTTCATGCAGATTTAGAGGGGAAAATCATGTTTGGTTTTTTTTTTTTTTTAAGGATCATAAAGCTTACCTGTTCTATACAAACATAACTGAAAGCAATGCAATTTTCAGGGCTGATGGAAAAATAAACTCACTGAATATTTGCATTTCATTTTGTCCAGGTGATTTGTCTGGCAAGCAGTGGAGATGGTAGATGGAAGGTTGTGGTTGGATTCTTCAGTTGCATTAAAAACAATCGGTGGAAGAATCCACCTTTATTTAAAAAAATAATCTAGGCTTTTGTGTGTGTTTGAGGGTAAGAGTTTTTGTTCTCAGTGGGAATAGAAGTTGGTTTTGGTTCATTATGGCAAAGGGAGAACTGAAATTAGTTGTCTGATTGTCTAACCAGTTCTTAGTAATTCAAAGGTCCAGTTTTGTTTCATTGTTTATCAAAAATAGACAATGGATCACTATTAGTGACCGCTTGGGACACCAGGAGTTCACAAACCTAGCCATAACTTCCCACATAGAGTTAGTTGTAGAAGAACAAAGCTTTATGAAAGATCATCACAAAGGGACGTTCATGCGTGCAGCTGAACTGCAAAACGCAAATCCTGAAAAGTTATTACTTAAGGAAGAACAACATCTAAACACTTAACAGTTAAAAAGAAAATAAAAAATTCTGACTTCAGTAGCAAGAATTGCATGAGGCACTCCCTTAGAATGGGGTAGTAGGGCAGCTGGAGGAGGGGAAGATGCTGGCAAACAGAAGCGTGTTTACTTTTTGAAGGCAATTCTCCACTGAGTAGGTGAAGGACCTCTGTAACAGACACAAGGTGATCCGCTGCAGTGGGAGGATCTTAAATGCATCGTTAGCACCCATTATTATAGCTTGTCTTTAGCTGAAATATTTTAGCATAAATTAAAGGTAATGGCTCTTACAGGAGATCTATTCAGCAGTGAGAAAAGCGTAGGAAAAAATTAAAATTGCCATATTTCAGCAAATTGTTGTGAATTTGGGCCAGGTGGCACTGTGCTGGCTGATCCTCATGGAGGCCATGGCTCAGGCCCACTGTGCAACGGGATGGAGAATGGATGACATTTGTCCAGAAGCAAAAATAAACACTATTATTATCATCATTACAGTCTCATTGTTTGCTGCACCAAAGAATGAATGTCACAACTGGATTTTTCAAATAGGCTATTATTAGAAGTTGACCCTGGAAACATGTGCCAGAACTCTGAGAAAAGACCATTTTATTTGAAAGAAATTAGTCCTCTTTAAGCAAAATAAAAGCATGAATTTAAAACTCAGCTATCATCTTTGAAAAGGCACAGTAAAATTTCTGGGAATGACGAGAGAAAACGGACAATTACAAGCCAACTTCTGCTCTAGAGGCTTGAAATCATCTCTGCTAGTGTCATGGAAAAAATCCGATTAACTTACGTAAGTGCTGGGTCAGGCCCATATTCTGTAGGGTATCTTACTAGTAGAGTCTGTCCCAACACTTCTAAACCATGGGGCAAAACAATTGTCAGTGGCAAGCTGTGGTCTATAAGGGCTGCATATGCTTGCATCAAAGCTAAATATGATCCCTTCTTTACTAGTGCAGAAACGTATGTCAGCCTTCACTGTGCTCTTTTCCTACACATTTGATTAAATAATTATATACAGTGGAACTGTTTGAAAAAACACATACATCACTTGAAGGATTTCAGATTTTTAATTATTAGTTCATTATACCTTATAAGTAACAGAGGAAAAAGTTGTGGATGAAGCTGTCTGTATCTTGGTTTTCCTTTTGGAGCAACTTCAGACAATGCATTAGCTGACTTTTTTCTCTTGTGGGGCCAATGAAATGAAACCTTAAATCGTCTCAAGGAATGGGAAACCGGTAACTCAAATGTCTTCATTGACTGAAAACCTCTGTAAGCAGAGTGACTAGATTTATTATTTTTTCATTGCTATTGATATTACACTAGTAGTACAGCTACAACACATCAGATCCTCTGTAAACAGATGCTTGGAGGCAGACCCAGGTCATAGTGACGGTGAGTAAAGATGTTTTCTGTTGCAAAGTGCGCTGTAGCATTGAGATTCCTGAGTAAGCTCTAAGCTAGATAGAATGAGTACCAAAAAAAATTGGTTTAGTGACCATAGTGCGAAGACACTTAGCATTTTCTGTTTGCTTGGAAGCCTATTTTATTAGCCTATTTTCCAATGGTTCTGACAGTAGAATAAACATGTAAGGAAGAAAGCAAACATAAAAATGAATATAAGACTTGCACCCAGATCATTATGAACAGTAGGGACCTACTAGAGGCTACTTAAGTGCTGGAAATCTGGAATCCAATCTGGTCTCAGTGGCCAGTTCTTTCAGCACTTGGGCTGCCTCAGTCACTTCCACTACATGTTTACTCTTTGTTTTTCCATCAGTTGCCCCAACGTTTTGATGACCAAAATGGTTAGCAGCCTACCTTTCACAATCTGGGCAAATTTACCCATTTCACCTACAATTGGGTTCTCAGTCTGATGTGCTATTTGTCTTTTGGGATAATAGAAAAGCCAGGTATTCATTTCTTGGTTTTAAGGCATGTTCATGTAACAGGGCTACAGTTCCCAGACGTCACTAATGGTTTATGTGTATTGTGGCTATCCACTCCTACAGAGTGCTGGAACAGTACTCAATGCACGTATTATTAAATGCACAGCCATTTTCTAAACATTTTTTGGCAAATCCCACTAAAATACTCTTGAGAATAAAAAGCTTAATTAATTACACTGAATGTTCAGGCATTGGATCCAAAATACCACAATAGAGAATTTAAGGGAGGAAAAATATTTGAAAAGAAATCTTGTCATGTTCCTGTTTATGCCAAAAGCCATATAATTGTTCAGCTTTATTTGTGAATATAAAAATGGAGGTTTTATCCCCATGATCATTTTTGCAAGGAAAATACAGATAATATTTGTCAACCGTAAACAACTAATTCTAATGGGAAGTAAAGACTCTAAATTGATGAAGACATGAGCATGAGATAGGAGTTTATCAAGGAATTGCAGGGGATTCTGCCTGGGACAACACATAGAAATAATTAATTTCACAGTATTGTTGCCAGTTAGAACAAACTGATGGTTTAAAGAAAGAAAAAAGCACCACAAACCATGACAAACTACCCTCTTACATCAAAATGTCTTAGCAGTACTTCCTTGGCTTTCTTGCTTTCAAGAAAATACTGTCCTCCTTTCTCTTGTGCTCAGTTTCAGGAGTTTTTCTCATGGCAGCCTCTTTTAGTTACCTGCCTGTGGCCTGATGCTAATGGAGCTGATGGTTACCAATGTTTGGAATGTCCTGGCAGGAGGTTTTGTGTTCAGATAGCCATTCCCTCTGCATTCCTTCCCTCTCTAAAAAGCTGCTTTTCATGTAAGCAAAGAAATGCAATTGAGGTAGATTTTATGCTACCTTCTTATTTACCCAGAAGTTTTACAAGCTGCTTGAGAAACTGAATAGTCATTCAGTAGTTGTTCAGATTCTGTTTTGAAAGATTTAAAGGTTATACCAGAATGGAAACTTATGTGTATATTGTTTTGACTCTAGTGTGAATAATATCAAGTCTGTAGTGTTTCCCATTGATACTTCTTTGGAAAGAATTCAGATTGGTTCTACAGCTACTGTAGAGAGCTACTACACTGCATCTAGCGAAGACCCGGGTGCTATATCTATCTGATCCAGGCAGCCAAACTTGGAAATGTGGGGAAAAAAAAACAAAAACGTGAAACTTACTATTAAAAATGACTGGTTTTGTGTTTCCTGCCCCCTATCTAGGGAACAGAGCTGCAGAATTGCAAGACGTGATTTTTGTGTGAACTAAAGTTCAATCCCATTCTTGAAAACAAGCAGCGTCTAAATTTAGCATGCTTTATCTACTCTCTTTCAAGCTCCCTCATCACTGCTTTTCACCCATTAGGCTGTGACATCCATCATTCCCTCAGCCGCAAAGAGGCGAGATATCTGATCGTTTCAGCTAGAGGTGAGGAGGGAGAGCCTGACATCACCAGTGAGTGCCCACCCAGGCAGAGTGCTCTGATCTCATTCCGCTTTGAAATAGTCAATTAAAATAGGTGTAAAGGATTGACAAGACCCACTGAAAGTGGCTGAATATTTCACAGAAAAGAACTTGTCCTGCTGGGCTGCAGAGTGTGGGAATCTACATAAGAGGGCAAAGAGAAAAAGATTTTTAGTTATTAAATATTCAGGAATATCATGGCTCAGCTGGGGAGGAAGGATAGGAATCTTCTGCTGCTGGAAGAGAAAGCTCTCAAGAAGAATAACTCAAATTTAAACATATCTGTATTATTCATCCTAGTTTGAAAGAGATTGGATAGACTTTGTGCTTGGAGAAGTCGATTTTTGTTTTTGAGAACCCTGGGTTTCAATCATGGCATCTGTGGCCAGCCTGCCACCACTGGGTAGGGTGCTGCGAAGTGGATGCAAAGCCTCTTCAGGTTAAAAAGGTGAATTTCCAACCATAGGTACAGAAACCACAACCAGCCTTTGCACTGTTTGCTCGGGCTAGTGGCTGTCTTGTCAGCTGTATGTTTTTCCACTGTGTGGCTGGAGATTTGCTTTATTCAAGTTGCTTTTTGAAGGCTGGTCTATTAAGGCAAAAGGAAGAATGTTTTCCCTCTCTTCTTGGCAGACTGACTCCAGGCTGAGGGCTGCTTTCATGCTCCCCCAACTCCTTGCACTAGGAGTTAAACTGGGATGATAGCCGGCCTTTAGTTACTCTTGTCACAAAATTCTGGTTCATAATTCCCTCCATGTCCACTAAAAAAGCATTTAAAGATTTTCAGCTTTTGTCTACGTGATGACAATTTCCTGAAATGACAAGAGTCATGAATTTACAATCAACTTGTTACTCAAATGAACAGCCACGAGCTGCACTTGCTCTCACGAAACGTTAGCAACAGCATTGTGTGGATTCCCTTCAGATTTCAGTACTCCTGGTGATACTTGAGCCTCCTTAAATAGTTACCAGTCAGTTACTTCCAGCAGGACCTGCTCTTTTATTAAATACTCCAAGAGATCATAGAATCATCGAATGGTTAGGGTTGGAAGGGACCTTAAAGATCATCTAGTTCCAACCCCCCTGCCATGGGCAGAGAAATCCTCCACTACACCAGGTTGCTCAAAGCCTCATCCAACCTGGCCTTGAATGCTTCCAGGGATGGGGCATCCAAAACTTCTCTGGGCAACCTGTTTCACTGCCTCGCCACCCTCAATGCAAAAAATTTCTTCTTTATATCTAATCCAAATCTGCCCTCTTTCAGTTTAAATCCATTGCTGTTTGTCCTATCACTACACACCCTTGTAAAAAGTCCCTCTCCAGCTTTCCTGTAGGCCCCCTTTAAGCACTGGAAAGCTGCTATAAGATCACCCCGGAGCCTTCTCTTCTCCAGGCTGAACAGCCCCAACTCTCTCAGCCTGTCTTCATAGCAGAGGTGCTCCAGCCCTTGAATCATCTTCGTGGCCCTCCTCTGGACTCGTTCCAGTAGCTCCATGTCCTTCTTATGTTGGATGTGTAACAAGTTATTATGGGAGAGGAATGAGGAATAAGTGGAGAATCCTGCTGGATCCAAGAGTGAGGGTATCCAGGAATGCAGCCCAGAAACATGCCAGGCTCCTGTAGCTGCAGTGTGCTCCTTCATCGCTGGCACAGCTCATAATCAAAATAGACCCAGACCCGGGCAGCTGCTCAGAGAGAAATCTCAGCAAATGCTAGCAGCTCTTCCTCACATCCCCGGCAAATGCACATGCAAGTCTTGTTTCCTCCATAATTCTTCTGCCTAGTCTTATATGGAGAACTCCTCTATATTTACAAGTCGTCTAAGTTGCCTTTTTGCCACCCCACTGTATTTCAAGCCCCACCTCAAATGTCAGCCCAGGGATGTGAAATGTTGTTTCCTGATCAATTGCTCACAGCCAGCATCTATGCGTCCTGCTGTATAAATGATTTGCAGGAATTTTTTGAAAATGACATGCACACATAAATCTGGAGATGATTCCTACTCATGCTGGTTTGTGGGGGCTTGTCTTCGTGAATTTATCAGTTACTGGAAACCAAATGTGCACCCTACTAGAAATTACTGGAAGAAAATGCTAGTATTCTTTAACTGGAATGTGGAAAGCAGTTTTTCTAGCACCTTTGCAGATCTCCTAAAAAAAAAAATAAATAAAAGCAGTAGAAAAATTATTGATATTGCATTTCTCTTTTCCTCCCTCTGTATGCGGAGCACACAACCTGCAGCCTCTACATGGCTGAAAGTCTGTGATTTCTGACTTCTGTCATGAGAAGTATTGCTTATCTCCAGCTTGAGTATCTTTCTGTGGGCTTGCATTTAGAGGCTCCAGTCTTCTACACTGGGGGACTCAGACACCCTCCTCAGTGCTGCAGTGGGAAGCGTCAGGAAATCCCACACCTCTGGGTGTTCCTGTCACTTCTCGTGGTCTTTGTAGCTGTCCAGGAGCATCTCTCACAGGCACCTTCTCTTGAGACACCCATCAAGTGCTGTGTGTGGAGCGGTGGGACAGAAAAGCTCCTGGCTAAGGCTAGCAGGAGCTAAGGGAGCGCAGGTCTCTGTGCGCCTGGTCACATGTAGAGTGCGGCCTCCCATTGCGACCTGGAAGAACTAAGAAGTTTCTCTTACCCAGTGCCTGCTCTGGATCAAAGTGTGCATTGTGGGGAAGAGAGGGCAGTCAGGGAGGAGTGCCACCAGTGAGCATGACTGAGCCCTACCTGCAAGAGGACGGGAGCTCATCCAGTCCCATGCTGTGCCAGAGACCTGGCAAGCCAGCAGGAGTTCCCGCTGGGAGGTTGCTTTGTAGCCCTGGCTGTAACTGTCAAACTTCATGTAGTTATTCCAAGATTTCTCAATAAATTCCCATTAGCAAGGATGAGCTTGGTGATTTGTTGTGTCACCTCATGCACCAAGAGCAGTTTGCCAAAACCACACTGGCTGCAAGCTGCTGCCTCCCCCAGGAGGGCTGTGTCCTGGTCAGAAGGGGCCTGCAGCACTCCTATGTTTCCATTAACACCTCTAGCTTCAGGAGGCGTCTCTTAGGGTTATGCAGTGCAAGGTTGTGTGAAGAAGGGGAGGGATCTGCTGGATATGTCCACTTAAGAGGACTATTAGGGATGCATGGGTCCATGCTTTCTCCCCAGCCACTTTTCTGGCTGTGCTCCACATTAGGCTTAGCTGAGCTCGACAGAGTTGTTTGTGATAGCTCTCCAGGTCCACTCCTTCCTTTTACCTTGGCATGGGGGTCAAAGGTGGTTCTCTTCTCTGTGTTGGGAAGAGCAGACTAAGAGATCAGTTGGTAAAATGCTGCAGCCCCTTCAATTCTGGGAACAGGTAACAGGTTCAAGGAAGAGTAGAGCCGAGGGAACTGTTTGGAGGGGAGACGGTCAGACAAGTTCATGGACGTTGTCTCCCTCTATTAGTCTTAGCCAGTTTGTAGTAGATTAGTTTGTGTCCAGATCACAAACCACCAAGTAACTGTGTCTTTCCTTTAGATAAACGCTTTTTTCCTTAAAAAAGGCATACTGTTTTACAGTTGAAATACTTTAAGAATGTGTTCCTGATATTTCTACAGCACTCCTTTTTTGGCACCCCAATAGCCTTTAGGATGTTCCTGCCACTGTGCTGGGCGGGTCTGAGCAATACCGTGCTTACACGCAGATCTGCGCCTGGCTTCTTTCCTCCAGTTCGTTCATGTAGTAGATACAAAGCAGATCCAAAGCTCTTCTTTTCTACGATATTTCAGAATAGCTTTATTCTTGACTATCCAGTAGAAGTTACAAGTAAAGGAATCTCACCCAGCTTTACAAGTAAAATCTTCTGTATCTTCCAACACAAAGCGGAGGGCTTTTTTTTGGTTTTGTTGTTTAAAGAACAGAAGTGGTCTGGCATTCTGTTAAGTGACAGCTGAAGTCATCCCAGACACATTTCCTTGTGTTTCAGGAGGGAAACCAAGCAGTGTGAATTGAACTGTGAGTTCGTTCTCTCTCTCTCTCATGCACACCCCAAAACACGTGCAGTGCCAGTACTGTCTCTCGCAGCTCAGCAGTGGTGTTGCGGCTACCGCAGCGGTTTGGGTCTAGACCTTTGTTATTGTGAGAGAAAGCAGACCCTGGTACTCTGAAAACATGGGTGAATCCTGACATAGTGGGAGAAGCAATTGTGTCATGGCAACTTCCTTGTCCAATAATCAAGAGTGGGAGTTCACACTCCTTGGCTTGTCCCCGTCTCCTCACAGTGCCGGGAGGATATGACAACTGGTCATGTTCTGAAGTTCAAGATGGAATTTATTAGAGACTACTGTTATTAGCTCTGGTATTTCTGTTGACAAACAGGCATGAGAAAGTCTCTCTTATCACCTCGCTCTGTCACAGGATAGCATTAAGTGTAATTAAGTCTTGGAGAAGATAATCATTAGATACAGTTATGCCATATCTCAGAAGCTCCTGGTTACTCATCTGCCATGGAGCTGGTCTGTGCTCTGAACATGCCACCTTGTTGCCCGAGATGAATAAGGCTATATTCTGAGCTGATGTAGCTGGCTCAGCTCCACCAAAGCCAGTAGAATAGGGTGATATACATCCACTGATGTTCTGACTTTTAGACAGGTCATTACGAGTCTCCTCCCAAATCTGCCAGCTTCAGTGGGCTTTGGCTTAGGCCATTTGTCTACAAGAACATGGTTCTATAACACATAGTAATTTCCGTAACAGCAGATTACTGGGAAGAAACAAGTTGTTCTGTTTTCATTACATCCATCCACTGTTGTGTTATAGTTCTAACAGTAAACTAGAAAGGTCTCTGAAATATTCCAGACCATCTCGTAACATCTTAAAATAACTCTCCCTAATTAAACAATATCCAACTCATTTCTTGTGTAGAAACAGAATGAAGCAATTCATCTGTGTCAGGGTTTTGAGCCCACTCTGGACACTGCTTTTTACTGTGTGGCTTAAAGAAAGACGTTCCAAATAAATTATTTAAAATTCTTCAAGCTTAACCCTGGCCTGCCTCTCAAAATACAAAAGATGCATTTGAATACAGTATCAAATATCAAACACTTGTTTAAATTGTTGTATTTGCTGTCATGCTGGTTTATTTTGATAGCTTTTGATGTAATCTTGTGTAACTTTGTCAGAAATTTTTGATATTGTCTCATATGTGATCTAATGCAACCCAGCAGATACGTATTCAACAACATAAATTTCACCAGGACAATCAGTATATTGGTACTAAATAGGGTTTGATCAGCATATTGCTATCAAATCTAAGGATGTTCTCTAGAATTAAATGAAGGTGGCAACGTGGAGTATTTGGCTGAAGTTACATGCAACTCCACCAGGATCTATTCATGGTGTAACATTCTGTGTCCTAATAATAATAATTTAGCTTATTTTACAATTGTTGGAAAGGATCATAAATCAGAAAATTGTGAGCAAAAGCAGTGGAATTCCACATAACTACCATTTCCTAACTTTTCTTCAAGATCTTTCTCCATCCTACTTAGTTCTGTAAGAAGTGTCTTAAAAATTAGTTTAGGCTGCTACTATAGCACTACTCAGTGCTTCCCAGCTCTTGTTGAAGCCAAATTTATAATCTTATCTTTAAATGCGTTCCATAGCATGCAGTTACTTCAGGACAATGGTGTTAAATTACGCAATACATAATATTTGGAAAGGCTTATTGGGTAAGTACGACTGCTCAAAGGTGCAAAGATGCAATCTGGAGAAGTTGCCACCTAAATTCGAGTGTGATGTGAGCAGTGAAGGTCATGAACAGAGAAGGGAAGAAGCACTAAAGTTAAAGTTACTCTGTAACTCTAGGATCCTTCAAAACTTAAGCTCTCCAGCAACATTCAATTGAGCAGTTCTGTTAAATATAGCACTCTGCTGTAGCCTTTCATTTTGGCTGTGACTGAATTCTCATCCAGCCTCCTCCACTCTGTCTGTCTTGGTACTTTTCCTGCTTCCTTTTCCCCACTCCTGGCTCTCTGCTCCCTGGCTCCTTTGCCAGCCTTCCCCCGTACCCGCTCTGCCACGGAGTGCAATAAGGTGCTTGGTCACCGCAGCGGTCCCATGAAATGGGACACTTCCTCCTGTGAGGGGTGAGGCACGGCACAGGCTGCATCAGGCACTTTCTCTTGGGATGGCTAAAGAGCAGCTATTTCACAGCCTGCTTCATAGCCTTGAGAAACAGAACAGAGAATGATAAGGGTTTGGTTGGGTGGGGTTTTTTTTATTCTTCATCTCACAATGCATCTGCCTTCTATTTCTTTAAATCTGCAGCAGGAAGATAGGCAGGAGGCTGGAAAAATAGTTTTTAAATGATAACAACAACTGGTCTCTATGAAAAGGGCAAGTTTTACCTGCTTCAGCTGAGGCAGCCTGTGAATTGAATTCTGCCAAATTCTTTGTTCATCTCACTTTCCAGCAATGCCCTTGTCTGCCCTGAGCACGGTCCTCAACTTCTCTTTTCCTTGACTATCCCTACATGTTGGAGGAATTCATGTTCTCATTTAAAATGCTAGTATTGCTGGCTTCAAATTCTCATATTTTCTTTTCTTCAGACACTTTCAATACTTGGATGTTTTTTCCTAGCCAGAGCTCAAGAATTCTGGAGTTATATGAAAAGCTGTTTTTATTTAAAGACAGTATTTTTCTGGACTTTCTGAATATGAAGAAAAGTTTGCAAAATAACTTAAATGTTCTCTACTGGCTCCAAAGGCAGCAAGGGGACAATTCTCTGCTTATTAATGTCTTGGGGTTTGATCAGCCTTGTGGTTTTAGGCAATGCGACACATACAGTTTTACAGTTGGAGGTTAGTAAAGCTGAGCGCAGGAGCTGTTCTCTGCATCCCCAAAGAGCAAAATCAAGACCTCTCATTTTTTGTCATTAATTGTTGAGTTGGGGAGCAAGGGGCGAGGGGGCAGGAACTCCTTGCCATAAGTCTCATCAGGCCCAGGTGAACTGAGGGACAGCACATGTTCACTCACCTGTGCCAGAACTCAGAAGAGACCAGAAATAAAATATTCCCATTAGCAATATTCCCTTCCCATAGTGATGCATTAACTCTGTAGTAACAAAGACTGAGAGAAGGTAACCACTCTAATACAATAATTTTCTTTCTCTGGTAAGAAACAAAAGCTCTGCTCATCTGGAACAACAGCCTTTCTGCTATTTAAGAGAGAAGCAGGAATATGGTGGGTCATGACATTTGTGCTGGGGAAACTTTGAAAAGAGTAAAGACAGTATTCTTATTTTTATTGACCTGAAAGTTCTCTGTCAATGAACTATATAAGTACATATTAAGCAGTATTGTCATGCACTTCAGCAGTTTTTCTTGAAAGAGAGCTCACTGATGGTGCTGTGTTTATAGATTCTGACCTGTATTTCTTCAGAGGTCATGTAACATCATAGAATCATAGAATGGTTTGGGTTGGAAGGGACCTCAAAGATCATCTAGTTCAAACCCCCCTGCCACGGCAGGGAAACCCTCCACATCCTCCTGAAGCCTTGCGCATCTCTGCCCTGCTGGGGATGGGTGAGAAATGGAAATCTCTAGGTGAAGTCTGTTCCGTGATTCTAAGCTCAGTAAAGAAAAGAAAGATCTGGATTCACTATCCCACTACCTCAGCTGAGAGACTGGAGTCACCACCGCTCTGCCTGGGCAGTGACCACTAGTTCATAGACTCAGTCCACTCGTAGCTCAAATACGGTTTGTCCCCAGGTCGTTCAGGTGGAGATGAAGCACGCTGAGTATTTTACATGCACATGTTCCAGCAGTTGTATGTGGACTGGCAAAAGCACGGTGCTCTGGACCTGCACCCTGGAAGCGAAGCTCAACAATAATTCAGCCAGTACTTCGGAAGGGTTGGGGCAGGGGGCAGCCCATTTTATTCTGGTTTATTGTTATATGGTTTATGCTATTCTTGGACCTGTGATATTGAGCATCTTTCACCAACATTTCAGGCAATCTAACTAATGAATGGTGTTGAAACAACTACCTGATTTTTTTTTTTCTGCCTGAAAGCAAAGACAGTACCTTTTTTTATTTTTTATTTAATAATGAATATATGTAGTGCCTAGAAAATAGAACCCTGATCCTTAGATGCACTAATTCAGTGACTGACATGATTAGCTTCTTTTAAATTATGAGTATTCACATGGTGGTTTGATATACTAAGTCAGTCCAATGTTTATTAATAGCTTTCATTTTATATTTGCTTCCTTATCTTTTTAATAAAGTGAGCATATTACTGAATAAATGTGGTACAGTTTCACTGATACCACCAAAAATGGATATGATGACTGAATCATGGCCACAATTAGAATAGAACAGATAAATCCGGAGACTCAGCTGAACGAATCACGAGATTAATATGGCAGATAACTTCTCAAGGGTTATGCAAAAGGTATTTCTTTGTGGTGCTTTGGCATGAGGGAAAGTTGAAGGAGACAATTTCATTTCAATCCAGGGCTTGAGCCTGTTCTAGGCAGCGTGGAGTGGTGACCTAGAGACAGGAAAGATACACCAGTCCCTTCTGGTCTTAGACCCTTGCCAAGTGAGACTGCCCAAAACAGATGGTAATCCAGCCTGGTTCGTTTAATTTGCCCTCAGCAGCTCTTTGTGAATGCTCTCTCATTAAATCTCACTGTTCTTGCAAGTTTCTAATTTATTGTTGTTTTTTGTTGCTTCCCCCTTCCGCACAGTAACACAGTCTGCCAACACAAAGATGCTGTTTAAATCCTACACATTAGCAGTTTCTAAATAACGTCCCTTGCTAGCTGCAGACTATAGGCAGCTGATGGTGGCAGACACAGAAAGGGGGGAGGAAACGAGAGGGGATGCTTTTGGGAGCTAAAGAAGTAATCAGTATTAAAAATTCCCTAAAATCCGTGTGTTTGCATTCACTACTGAAACATGGAGACATTTTTTTCATCATGATAAAAATAAAATGCCTTTGAATTTCCTCTGCTTCATTTTTTGGGGGGTGTTTGAATGTCCTGTGGTTCCCAGGATCCATGGGATGAGCCCCAAGCCGGAGGTGGCAGGGCAGCAGCCTGTCTCTGCTGGAAGCTGTCTGTCAGGTTTTCAGGTAGCTTGACCAGGCAGAAGAGGAGAGGCGCCTACTCAGGTGACACTGATGCTGGCCAGAGAAACGGCGCTTTCCTTCCTTCTGGCCTGCAGTTTCACTCGGTCTTTTCCCAAAGGTGCGGCTTTGGGATCCTTAGTGACCTAAGTGGTCCACGTGGGAAGGAGGAGGCCCTCTCCCCTTGCACCGGCCACCACCCACATACTCCAGGTTCCTGTGCAAAATCCCACAGCCAAACAAATCTGGTTGCTGTTTTCCTGTCTCATTTCTTTCCTGGAATTGGCTCACTTTGCTGTAGCCAGGTGTTCTTCCAGAAACGCAGATTATGGGGGGGGCGGTGGGTCCGTGCCAGGAAGAAGGGTGTTAATGCTGCCACTTAGGTTAATGGACATTAGTTCTGCTGACTGTGGGTCTAATGATCTAATCTGCACAGTCACTGCCTTTTCCTTACAGTTGTTATTCCTCAATCTAAATTAGGAAACTCATAGTTGTAAGATCATAACTTGCTCTAATGACTTTTAACCTAGAATCAGAAGCTGCTTTCGCGTGGCTCAGAATAGATTGCTCTTCTACTAAACAATTAAAATTTTCCCAGCTCAGCTGGAAGCTGAGCCTGTGTCCCTCATGTGTAGTCTAAACTGTACGTAATTAGCTCTTTAATTTCTATTAGAATATGAAATGGCAGCCTAAGGTTCGTCAAAGATGAGACAGATCCCGTAACCTTTGCAGGAGTGACAGTAGTCCAGTGTTTGTGTGATATCAGATTGTGGTCACACTGGCAATTTGCTCAAAAGGAATTTTGCTGCTCTTTGCAAGGATTCCAGCTTCTGATTTTCACCTAAAATAAATCCCTGTTTAGGAGAGTTGATCCTTGGTGATGATGTACAGAAAAAGAACAGTATGTGTCAGAGAGTAGAAACCAATCTGAAAGCAGGCAGGAGCTGTGCACACATGGTCTGTAACACAGGGGTTTCTGTCTCTGGAAAAATCTTTTCCTCTTCAGAAAAAAACCTTCCTTCTGCCCCTACCTCCTTACCGGAAGCAGTGCTGGAAAGTGCCACCCCAGGAGAGGACGGAGGGACAGGCAGGCAAGCTGCAAGGACGGCGAGTCACCAGCCCATTTCTCAGAGGTGGAGGCTGAGCCCAGGAAAGGGGCAGACCTGCCTGTAAAGCCATATAAAACTTCTTGGAGATACTTTCGTCTTTAACACCCTTCATCAAGAGTAGCTGGTTGTCGGTGCCTTGGGAAAAGGGTCAATCTAGCTCTACTATGTGTTGTTCTTGCCCTACGTTATTTTAATATTTGTCCCTCTCTTGCACAGAGAGGGACTGAGGAACAGTACGTGCGTTGGCTTCTGTATTCAGCTTCTTACTGCAATTAAGTGTTTAAAATGTCTTCTCATCCCCTGGTACTATAAATATTTAGATAGCTTATTGTATGATTATATTTTTGCATGCCTCTTGTGGTACTGGCTGATGAGGATTTTGAAAAAACCCATAATGCCAAGAAATTGGGGAAAACTGAAGAGGTCCATGGGGTTTCGTACATTTCTAAGCATATTTATTTGCTTTGCATTGCATGCAGCACACTATGCCATTTACTATACAGCTAAGAATGTTTCACAATTATCTCTTCCTGCAACGATTACCCTACTAATAGTCATTTTTCATTATTCAGACTGCAGTAACCCAGGTGTGCTATCTGCTTTCCAGAGACAGGAGCTAATCTCCGAGTCAGATAAAATCTAGGAAGGATGTAGACACAGAAACGCAAAAGGTGGGGGGTGAGCATGTAGAATCAAATGATCACAGTAAAGGCTGGGACAAATCTCACAATTTCAGATGCATGCTTGGTTTTCTGTGTTAAATATGTTTACTTCCCTTTTTCCCATCATATAAAATCAAATCAGATAAATATACTGCCAATGCATATTATGCCAATTCATGCAGATTTATTAAACAGGCCTTCAGCTAATGCGAGCAAAGATACTTCTTCATCTGTGACAGAAAAAAATCCTGGTAAAACTGCAGTTTAAAAAATACTCATGGATTTATTTTTTTTTTTCCATTCGCTATTGTAAGGCCAAGACCAGAGTCACCTCTTCTACTTCACAGTAGGTCAGGAAGGGTAAATAGCATCCTTATTTTTCTTTAAAAATGTCCTTTATTAGTAAACATTGATACTGTATATGTCTTGTATATTTTTAAAGGCTTCATCCCAATAGCCCATGTTATGCTGTTTCAAGATGTTGGCCTTTGTTTTGTCCCCATTCTTCAGGGTAAATCCAGAGTCATTTGGCTGAGGTCAGGGCAGTTATACTGATACCAAGCCAGTCTAAATGATGGATGAATCAAACCGCACAGCTAACTCATACAAAGTTTATGCATTGCTTGAGTTGGGTATAGATTTTTTTTTCTGATCTCTCTGCACACAGATGAATTTTGTTTCCAACAGTCATCTGCTGGGAAAATAGAGATGCTGTATTTAGCACAATCTAACTCAAAGTGCAATGAAGTGTGTAGAGACATTCCTGTTGATATCTGTGAGTTTTAGGTTGGACCCATACAGTTTTGAACAAAATTCACATTATATTGATTAATCAAACTCTCAAAAGCAGGAACATTGTAACACCTTCCAAATGGTGTGACAGCTGCTTGCAGAGGTGGCCTTCCAGCATATAGGAAAAGCAGTATCTGTCCAGCAATCTCCTGCAAATGAACCTGTATCACAAAGCCAAAAATTGCCTCTAGCGAGCACCATCTGACCAAGGAGAAGGTAGCTAACTAACAGCTGTTTTCCAGCTGACTCAGAGAAAACAGCTGCTACCAAAACAGTCGTGTAGCACTCAGCATAACCGCAGCCAGGTTTTTTGAAGTGCCTTCTAGA
The DNA here is from genome assembly GCF_009769465.1 of Tauraco erythrolophus. Taxonomy (NCBI): domain Eukaryota; kingdom Metazoa; phylum Chordata; class Aves; order Musophagiformes; family Musophagidae; genus Tauraco; species Tauraco erythrolophus. Next base: position 10,569,033 of record NC_141472.1, on the reverse strand, counting down.
TATAAAGCCAGAACTTAGCAACACAGCATCTGTAATTTGCAGGCATAGGTTTATGTGTAATGAAACGCAGCCAGAAGGAAAGGAAAAAAAAAAAAAAAACAAACCCGCCACAAAACCCAACAACGACAAAAAGTCAAACTCTGCTTGCACATTAGATGAAAAGAAGTGAGTTTATGTTCCAAGATGGGGGAGAAACAGAATGCCACTTCTCGCTTTTGGGTGACCATATACATAACAGCTGTTGTATCTGCATAACTTTGTGAAAGATGTGGCTACCTTTCAGAAAGCAACTTACACCAGATGTCCTCAAGGAATGAGCAACTCAGAGGTGTAATTGAAACCAAACTTTGTGAGCAGATGAATGATAATTCAGTGGTCCATCTAGAGCTGGCAGATATACCTTGTTTTGCTACCCAGAATTTTTTGCTGCTTTGGGCTTCATTAGTTTGGCAGTGTATTAGACAATGTTACCAGGTATAACACTGGGAGCGTTCTGCTCTTTTAAGATCCACCTAGCTATTTGCAAGCTGTGTAATCTGTTGATCTGCTTAGACACGAAAAATCATGGATAGTTATATCATTAAGGATACCTTTTAAGTGGAAGACAAGTGATCCAGCAAATATGGGAGTGCATTTGTTACTCTTCATTATCCTCTGCACATCAGTAAGATGATCTATGACTAGATACAAAGGGATCTGTGGGGAGCTGCTTAGCTTCTGTCTTTGTCCTGGACTGCCTACTGTATATGAAATGGGTAATTTTTTCATTTCATGTAGACAAAATGAATAGAAGTCACCTTACTTAAGCATTTAACATTTCAGATCTCTTTTTTTTTTTTTCAGAAAGGGGTATGGTTTGAGAATAGTAAAAGGTGAAGGGAGAATGAGAAAGATGATCCTAAGTAGAGCAGAATTTCCACTAATTAACAAATATTGAACTTTAAAGAAAAATTAATGAATTGAGGGGAAGCTATACACTATACATTTGAGGATATGTTTGTAGTGTGTGCTCCCAATCAAAAAACTACCTCTGTTCTGCTATTATATCCCATCCCTGAAAACATAGTTCATGAAAAGTAAGTGTAGCTATGAAGGGACACCGGGGCTTAGGAAGATCTGTGCTAGTCTACAACTAATGACATTCCTCCAGCTCTTGGGGATTAGTGAATTAGATGCTGTGCCCTAAGTGTATAGCTCTTAATAGACGATTGCCACATGTATATATTTTTTTTTTCCTACTGTGATGCTTTTGTTTGGAGACTTGTTCAAATTTTTAACATTTGGGAAGTTAATTTTCTATGAAGTAAGTTTCAAGAGACTTTATATCCATCAACAGTGGCTATAAACCAAACTGTAGGCAGAGCAGTGGCTCTTTGAAATACAGGTTGCCTCCAGAAGTGTATCAGCCATCCTGGGATGCCACCTCTTCAGACGCTTTGGACTCTTTTCCTAAAGTCTCATTCTGCAGCTACAACCTGTTCCTCTAGTGCTTGCCAGGCTGAGTACACACATTGAATCATCTGAAAGGAAACAATGGATGACAGAGAATATCTGGTCAAAAAAAGACGAGAAATAAGATATGTAAAAATAAGGCAGCTAAAATCTGGAAGACAGGTTATGCAAAAGTGGGAGAAAAGAAGGGCCTGTATGGCGATTTGCCAGTTTTCTCCAGGCTTAAGCACCTTATCTTTGTCTTTGGTGTGCCCTCTTTGTGTCTCCACACTGTGTGAGTACCTTACTATCTGTAACATATTACTTTATACAGGCCAATGCCTTCATCCTCATTTTATGGATGAGGATTTGTATGATGATGCTAAGATCATGAAGAAGTGTGTGGTAGAGAACTAATACCTCTCCAAATCTTAGGCCAGTGTCCTAACTTTAGACTACTCTTTCAACACATCAGGCATTCATGCAAAACACAAGGTGTATGCAGAAGCTGATGGCAGCTGGTACAGATTCATCAGAGCAAATCTCTTCTGTGGCTTCCCGGTGCCTCAGGGCACTCATGAGGAACAGCAGAGTTGGCATGTGTGGAGGACGTTAAGCCTTTACCATTCCTACACTGCTGATCGAATCCAGTTCAGAGCAGACTGGTAGTATGTCTTGGACTCAGAGGATGCTCAAAACAGCTCAGCTTTTGAGGCCTTCCTGTATACGAAAAGCTCTAAGAGCATCAGTAGTAGATTGGTGTCTGCTAGTGTCCAATCGGTGTCTAATGACCTTTGACAAAGGACAAAGTTTCACATGGGTTTTACCTGCAGTTGGGATCATTTGAGGACCTCCTCTTGAGATTCTTTGATGTCTATTAAAAATGAACTTAGTTCAGAGCGGTTTTAGGGTCTCTGTCCTTTTCCTATTTGTCTACGTCAATGAAACTTGTAGGAATTTAATTACTTTTGAGAAATCTGTCATTCTCTAGTTTTGTTGAAAGCAGCCAGTGAAATAAATAATGGATGAGGGAGGAAAGAATTGCATGCTCATAATCAATGTGATCACATAAGCCCCGTTTTCTCTGGAAACAAGGCTGAGACTCGACCTCCTCGCTGCACCATGAAGCTTTGTCTAACATCTCTGATTTCAACAGTGAGGATGTGGCAGTAGTTATCTGCACTAAAAATGAGCAATAACTGAAAATGATTAATGCTTCTACAAAGAAAGCATACGTAAGAACTTAATACCTGTTGTTTCTTTGAAGTCCTGTATGAAGCTTTTTCCCCTGGAGTTTTCACAGTGCACTCTATGAAGTTATTTAGCCCGGATGGGCACATACACTCAAAGCAGTCGAAGGCACAGATGTATACATGCGCTGTAACAAGGTTAAATAATTTCTCACGACAAGTCAGTTTTCTTGTGGTTGTTCCTCCAGTTAGATGTGAACCAACAGTGATTTCATGAGTAGCTTGCAGTGTTCTACTACTAGTGAGAGTACCGACTGGAGTGACTTAGCTTTTCTAGTAATAGAGATGATCTCATTATCATTCAATGAGCTGAGCAACTTCTGCTGGTTCGAACTGCTGAAATTGATGGGCCCATGATTGTCATCGTTTTGAGTGCTCCTGTGATTACTTCCCGAGGGTATTACCTGGGAAGACTCTCTTAACATCAAACACCAGTTACTATTTTGTCCACTGTTGCACAATAAATAACAACAAAGAAAAGTCTGTAATCTTGCTAATCTACTCTTTGCCAAGCTGCACATTTTATAAATAGGGCAAGGGGAAGACAAACCACTCCTTCCCATTTCTCAGCATAGATCAAGTGACGGAGGGTGAAGTGATTTCCACTATATTCCTAAGGTTTCATTACTTTTTAAAAAATACAGTGTAGCCTGTTAAGAGGAATGATAAATTATTAAACCTAAATTACAGTTCTCTAAATCAATACACAATATATGTTTTGGTCATAGTATTCTTTTCTCTCTTTCTTCACTCACTTAGTAATTAACAAAATTCTGTAATGTGCTATGGGTCTCCTAGGTATTACAAACAGAGAGAGTGTGTGGTAATTGCAATTGAAAACCCCAAGCTAGCTATTTACTTAATGCTGATGTATCTTCATGCTTTGTCACTATCTACAGCAGTGCTGTAATTTTGCTTTCATTTTGTACTTTTTCCAGAAATCTTACTTTTAAGCTGTCTGATGGTCTTTAACGAACATACCGTTTTGAGAATGCAATAGAGCATCTGCCTCTGGAACACCATCTCTCGCAGGTAGGGGTTGTTTAGATAAGTAGTCTTGGCTCTGTCGCTCCCCCACAGGCTCCTGCACGCCCTTGGTCGCTGCTGATCTGGGCTGGGAACCCAGCCAGACCACACCACCAGCCCTCATGGCCTTCATGCCACGCTTGCTGCAGAACTGCCTGGCACAGGGGAGGGACAGGCCACAGGCTCAAGTCTTCCCCTGGTGTGGAGTCAGAAAGTACATTTGAACTCAGATTTGGGAAGCATGCCTGAGTTTAGATCCATGGCTTCCCACCTCTTTGGGTGAGCTGTGGATGGCAGATATGACTCGAGCAAGCGACGATGGGCAGCTCAGGTCTGCCCCGTGTGGCTCTTCTAATGAGGCAGGGAGACATTGTCTTTTAAAGCTGCACTGGGGCTTGTTTCTAGCCCAGACCAAATTTCTGCAATAAAGTGCTTGTATGCTATCTTTAGGTACCATATAGAAACAAAGTGGCGCAGACATACTGTTGCTTTTAAGAAAGTATTTTCTCTATATTTCAAGGTGCCAAGCTGGTTAAAAGTGCTCTTGAAGGTCAAACAAGAAAAAAGTTAATTTTGGTTCAGCAAAATAACCCAAATTGTGCTTATAACAATAATAAAGAGGATCTGACCAGGCAAACCAGACCTCACTCCCTGCATCTTTTGGGCCATTGTATGTTCTCCAAATGACACATGCAAAAGCCGTGGGTATATGTAAAACAGGTGAATATGATTTGGAAGAGGGTTTGGACTGGATCTTCCCCATTACTATTACAAAACTGTACACTGTTATGGCAATGCAAACTCTTCACAATGGTTAAGCCTAAGAAAAAAGGCTTAACCATTGTGAAGTAAGTATTTTACTATATTTAAATAATCTTTACTTGAAATAAGTATTATTGACACAAAAAATGGCTGGTTTTACTCAGAGGAAAAAAAAAGTTAATAGTTCTAAATAAAACTTGTTGCTTGAGGTGTGGAAACTCCCCAGCACCGCCAGGTCTGTTCTACAACACCTAGTACAAGCGTCACCTGTCCTTGCAGAGAGTCAGTGTCCAGTACTGCAAGACTACAGAAAAAATACTCCATCTGGGTTCACGAGATCTTGAGGAGTCACTTTATGACACCACGTTTAATGAGCAGCGTAAGAGCACTACTGCTGTTACCAACAATTCTGCCTTTCGCGCTCCTGAAAGCCTTGAATCTGTGATTATTTTGCTTCATTTGCTGAAGCCATTGGCACTAACCCCGTCTCTGAAGACATGTGACGCTAAAGAATTTTGTATGCCATGTTCATATCCAATCCAGATTGTTTTAGCTTTCTATTTGGACAGAGCTTAGAAGGTGCTAATCACCTTTCTATCTCCCAAACACGGTTTGTGCCAGCACGCAGCATTAACAGGCTCCTCGCATTTGATTGTGCGCGGTTGGAAAGCGTTACGCCTCAGTATCAAAGAACATTTCAGGCAGTAAGCTATTAAGGCAGCCATCATTTAAATTAAAAAAGATGCTTTGGCTTAAGTGCGGGTAATAGGCACAGTTCTCAAAACAAGGGCTGAAACTTCCTGATGCCACCAGGCAACTGAGACAGGGTCCATGCTCATACGACGAGTGTTTCCTTCTGTTTACATTTCCCTCTCGTAATCTTGGTGTCAGGTGTAACTGGGATGCACTGACTTCGAGAGGGTCAGCAGACTGAATAGGGCAGGCACTGAACAATGTCGGGGAGTTCAGACCACTCTGATCCCTAAACATTGCTCGGACAATCTTTTTCAAGTAGTCTTGTGCACAGAATTTCTGCCTTCTGGTCACTCCAAGTACAGGGTTTTTACTTGTGGGCCCATATCTGTTCAGAGCTGGATTCGGGAAGTACCAAGATAAATGAAAGGGTTTTACTTGACTGCCAAGTAGGCTTTTCTAAATCTCCTATGCTGTACAGTTTGCATTAGTTTTAGATTAAGTTTATTTTTTAGATTATCCACACTGGTTCAGCAATCCCTTCTAAAGCCCAAACGATGCAATAAATAATAGCTGAGGAAACCGGGAACCAGGCTCCACATGGAAGAATCTTCTTTTTAAGGCACACCAGATGTTCAGAATGGGAGATTGAATCGTGGCACGGACACATAAAATGAGAAGCATAGTAAGTGAGACTGCGTTTCCTTTTCCTCAAATTTCTGTTCAAAAATTCCCATCATCCCTCACCACTACCAGAACAGTTCTGTAGGGGAAGCCATGAATTCATTAGATAGCCCATATTCGCAGAACCACCACCTTGTCTTCTACGCTTCAAGGTGAGCTTTTCTTTAACAATTTCTAGTGCTGTAATAAAAAGAAATGAGCATGATATTCTCCAAAGTTCATAGGGAGATAATAGTATTTAAATCAAGGTATAACTATAGTAGTCATGAAAGCTGATGGAAAAAAATCTTGGCTAACTAAAATAACTAACTGGCATTGATTTCAGTGCGATCAGAATGTCATCCAATTTTCTACCAATGCTAATACCAGTCTCTACCTCCTTATATGGGAAGAATTTTGGAAAAAAAGAAAAAGAGAAATTATGACCTTGTGGAAGAACAGAAGCTTTTGTACACGACTCCCAAAGCTTATGGTACCCTTATTAATATGTTAAAGGCTGCAGTCAGGGATGTAATTTACATTGACGTAGTTTAAGTTCAACAGTTCTTTCTTAAACCTGAGAGCAGAGTTTCATGCAAGGCTTTGAAGAGTATCATGGGTTGAATGACATTCATCTTCTGTAAAAAGCCCAAGTGCAGAAACTAAAATAAAGCAATTTGATCCTAGCTCAACTCAGCCCAACTTTTCAGCTATAGTTCAGTCTTCTTTTAAAATACGTTGAATTATGAGAAGTACCTTCATGCAAAACAGGTGGGACACCTAACTTACCTGACAAAACTAACTCAGCTACTTTCCTTAAATTCTCTCTGTAGCCTGTGGTAGGAGAGGAGTAGGAGGGAACAAGAGGAAAGACATACACGCAGACACAGAGAGACTTAGGAGCAGGACCTGAAATTAGGAAGTGTTGTCCTTCTGGAGGACACAGAAGGAAGGCAGGTCCCTCAGGGGTCTCCTGATGTTAGATGGTGTATAGTACATGCCCTGTGCCTCACTCCTATTTTGCTTGTGGCTGTATACATGGTTTTGGCACGCTGTGTGTGACAACAACATTATACTACTATATTATTCTACTGTATTATATAATACTGTAATATTCTATGTACTCCTACTATTGCTTGATGGGGGTAAAATACTACAAGCCTGCATTTCTCCTTCCTGTTATAATGGGAAGCAGCAGCAGCTCTACACCTTCACTCCTACAGCTGCCTTTATCAGGCAAGATTGAGAGAAAAACGTATCATTAGTCTAATAATGAGTGTGTCAGCTTTTAGCAATTACATTTTCTCCCTACTTTGCTCCCAGAAAGTGCCAGGTACCTATAGGGAAAGAGATTATGAAAGTAAGTTATATTTTCTCACTAGCTTAATGAGTACAGATACTTACAGAGAAAGCGTTTTCTTAGCTAATTATTTAGTCAGCAATCACTTCAGTTGTCCCTGCCACGAAATCAAGAAACAGAAGGAGTATAATAAATATAGACTGGGGTCGCTGACCAGGAAAATATATCACAGTTGGGTGGCATAGGCCTCAGGACATGGTATGTGGGAAAACTCCATTTAAAGCATTGACAGAAATAAATTTAATTAAAATCTGAATAAATTTTCAAGCAGAATTTCTAGTTCATACACTACATGGCCAGCTGTCTGAATAAAGTTATGTTGTACGAATGCTCTCCCTTGCTTTAGGAGTGATTAAATAGCTGGAAGAATTTGATTGCTTTTGCTTTTTTTATCTATCGTTACTCAATTCACAAAATTTAGACTTGGGATATAAATCACTGCCCAAATTGAGAATGAGATCTCTCCCTCTCCTTCTCCCTCTCCCCTAAAAGAAAGTAAAAATGGCAATTAAATGTAGTACTGCACTTATACTGTTCTAAGAATTCATTTCAATCCTCTGTAGAATTGCTAACTTGTGAGCTTCCCTCCTGGACCCCCTCCCCTTAGGGGTGTTAGTTCATATATGCTTGAGAAAATCAACTCTTAATAGACATAGCTCAACTATTTAGTTAAGAAAATCTTACTTATTAACTACGTAACCCCACTGAGACTGGTAATACCTCTTCTTGCACAGAAACAGGGGTACTGCAGAAGTATTGTCGCAGCTTTTTCCAGTCTGCTTAAACAGCCCTTTAATCTCACTTAAAGAATTAAAGGGAAATTTCAAGAATACTTTACTGAATGGGGGTTGCATTTTTGCCTTGAATTATTAAAAATAACTGAGCTAAGAACTTTGATATTTTTGGGCAGGTCTGGAGAGAAGATGCCCCATTTTCATGCCATCTCTGTCCTGTCACCTTCCCAAAATACAGTTTGAGTGGTTGTTTTCTTCCTGGCATGCAGCAAGAGCAGCTATTACTCAATAACCAAGAAGTTGTCTCAGTCCTATGAAAGCCATAGGCCTCATATCTTGAGAGCCATCTACTGGCACCTTATCTATTATCCACATATTATATATCCACGCACCCTTCTCAGTTACAGAGCTGACACCTAGCAGATTATACATCTTCCTGCTAAGATACAAGTAAGAACTATTTAAAGCAGTCTAAGCTCATAAATGATATGCAGGGGATCTCTCGGAGACCTTATACCACTGAACTCCTCCATGCCCTGTCCGTAGGCGTGCAGCAAAGCAGCAACTAATGCAGGACATGGGATCACAGAGAACTTTTCATAACTTCCGTTTGTGTCTCCTGCACCGCGATTAATAGTAATTGCCTTGCTCCAAAGTTGTGGCATGTTTTATGAAGCAAAGGAAAACAAGTGGCAAGGCTGTATTCTGGGCAGTGTGCCATTTCCAGGGGAAGCAAAAGCCTTTGCCGGTCATATCCTGCTTCTTCCCAGCCCACCTAGCTGAGACTGAGACCCTCTACTAGGGCTGTGGCACAAAGAGGGTGGACACTCAACCAAGACGGCTTGTTGTGCCAGAAGGTCCCGCTACCTCCAGAAGCACACAGGACAGGGCCTGGGAGTGGAGCAGGGTCAGCAAAGACGCGGCTCATCAGCAGAGGAAGAGAAGAGTTCAGAGGTTATGGAGAGTAACTTTGCAGCTATCACAAGTGGAAAGACTTCTCACTCATCTTCAGTTTGGATCTCCCAGTAGTAGTAGATGTGAAAGCCAGTTTTATTTGCATGTGTCGGGCAGCGAATACTCAGGATACTTTCTGTCTGTCACAGATCTATGAAAAATGAATCTGTGCCACCATTTTCAGAGTAGATAGTAGTGGTATTCAGGACTGCACTCTGCCTTTAATTCCTCTTTCTTTAAATGGAAGCTATTAAACTTTCCATTTAAGGCAGCAAGGGTCTCTTTATTATTACAGAGCTTTACTTGATGTACTTTACAAGCCTTTTTTTCTTCTTTTAAAGTTACCATTTATATGTATCATTTGACATCAATATTTTAGCTAGTGAAGCATCTTCATTTGCATTTTTTACTGTTTTGAGCTGGTATGCTTCAAATAATTTCTAAATAACAGTTACTTTTGCCTGACTGATCATAAAAAATGTTTCTATCACACACAAGCAATGACATTGTGAATAAAAAATTAATTACATGATAGGGAGTGAAATATTTTCAGTTTTCAACAATGCTTCTCTGTATTGCTGTTTTGTTTCATTTAAGGTAAAGTTAAATATATGCATGACAGCTTGCAAATCAGATATGCAATTAGTATGGTTTGATAAAATGCTATACCTGGCTAAGTATTGGTGCTATACATTAAATGGGAAACAACAGTAGTTTTCCTTAGAACATCATCTCTGTGCTAGCTGTTGGTAGTCTGTTGTGTACAATGTCAGTATTGACAAAACATCCCTTTTAGATCCTTAGATAGAAGATGCCAAATGATCTGTTTTTCAGAACCGTAGCTCTTCTGGGCCTCTCCCTTCTCAGATACGGAATCTGATTTCCTAATACCTACGTTGTGAATTTTTATGCACATGCATGGGTGAGTGGGTGTGTGTGTAAAAAATTTCTGATGTTACTGACTTCTGATCCTTGAGAGAATCCTTCTTAATGCAAATCCTTCAAGAGTCTTAGCATTTTTCTGTTATACTTAATTTTCATTGATGCCACATCCCCAAGAAGAATCAGAAACACTCCTGCAACCCTTTGACAGGCCAGATGTCTTCAATTGGCCTTTCACTGCTTAGTGCACAGGACCACACCACCACTCTGGCATAGTCGCTTTGGCATGATACCGTGACAGAGTAGCTGAACTGAAGTCCACATTCATGTATATCTTGATATTTGCTTGAGGCATACCAGTGCCCTTTGTTCCCAAAAGACTCATGTGTGACAGGTAACAGCGTCTTTGGGTGCATGCTCTGGTACCCACACCGTGTGCTCTGTTACTGTGGCAGGGTTGCTCATACTGGCAGTGCACACGAGGGTCAGACATTGCCCATTGATGCTTCTCACAAGCAGGGACACCGATGCTGGATCTCCATCCGTACGCAAAAGGAAAGCATGGACAGGCTGTTATCTGTGTGAGAATGATTTAGCAATGTATCAGGCGACATGGAGCAAGGCTTACAGATATGGGCTGGCACAAGGTGCTGAATACGAAATGATTGTTTATTGTTTCATAATGCATGAAGTAGGAGTATCAAATTATGTCAGCAGGTGCCAAGTTTAGGAAAGTTATCTTCTCACACAGTACATAAAGCTCATGACCACAGGTCCTCCTGGCTGCCGTATGTTTGTGTGGTTCATGGGAAATTCATGGAAAGAAAATCTCTCAGGAGCTATTAACCACAGGGACATTAGCTCTTGCCCCTGAGCAGTCCCACCTTCCATCTGTCTGTGAGAGCACAAGGAAAACACCATTGTAACCTTCCTCTGATCTCCTACTCTTAGCTACACATCAGAGGACCCATAGGAGGTCCATAGTGTAGCGTCTTCCATGGGCCTTCAGCAATGCTGCCTCTCTCACACGAAATGGCACTCCTCCTTCACTTCGCCTGTTGAACAGCTGAGCCTGCTATCTACCTGTCCTCAAGGCTCTACTGAAAACAAGCAGAAACAGCTCCCACAGCTGTACGTTGAGCAGCATGACATCCATCTGCGGTTGGACCCTCTCCCCTCTACAGACAGACACACTTCAGGTGTTTCTGCTGACAGCATTGCCACGTGGAGATGGGAGTGGATAAGTCAGACTGCTTGGGATTTGTTCAGTTGAACTATTAATTCCCCTTGGTGGTTTGCAGGAATCTTATCTAGGTAGAAGGATCCTGTGCAGTCAGTTGAGGTGAGCTGAATGTAACTTCTGCAAGATCCACCTTCACAGAAGGTGAAGCTAAAAGTTGACTGAGAAATGCCATTTGAACATGAACCTGGTTTATGTCTCCAGGTTGTTTTTCATTTTCATTGAAACAGTTTTATTGCCTGCTAGGAAAAAAAGCAACCACTACAGTTCCAACGAAGTAAAGCAGCTAGAAAAAACAATGCTATGCTAAGGCTGCGCTTACCCTTTCACATTATAACACTTTCATGCTCTGTCTTAGAAACAACTCTGGGCAAAAGAGCTCAAAGACAGAGAAGGAAAATAAAGGGAAATAAGAGATGGATGTTACACTGCATCAGACAGAAGAAATAGTTCACATGGCCAAGAAACTGATGTCACACAGAAATGACATCAGTGAATAGCTGCTGTGGGTTTTCTCCTTACAGGGCCCAGTTCTGCATCTCCATTCAGTACTGTGCCAGAAAGAGAGCTGCAGTAATAAAGCTCATGTATCTCCACAACAGTAAAGGTGTATGTCCCCCCGCCTCGCTCCTCTATCTGACTCTTTGAGGAGCTGTCAAGCCATTTAATCCGTTGCAGTGCTGTCTGTCCTGGGAGATGGAGGTGATTTCTGCTGCTGGCAGCAAAATGTCCAGTGCTACAAAGGTGCTTGTAAGAGCAAAGGTCTTTGTAAATGAGTCATGAAATAAGACTGTTAAGTTGGCTAACCCTGGTAGTAAACCAGAGTTACGAATTTCTTCTTCTCCCTTGAAGACGCTTTGTTGCTCTTGAGGAATAAACACTGCTGAATAACCATGACTTTATATAAATAATACACTCCCTCCTACAAGCCGCATGAAATGTTAAAAACTCCAGAATGGACTATAAACGGATGCATAAATCTTTAGGATACACACATTTCAATCCATCTATTCAAAACTTGAAGGTAAAAGGATCACAGTATTTATTCGCATTTTCTATGCCCTTTGTGCAATTTTTTCTGACATCGATTTCATGTGTGGAGCAGCACAAAATAGTGTTCCAGTATATATTGCAACACTTTGTTCTGTTTCTTGGCATGTGCCGGCACATTCAGTTGAAAGTAAAGCATAACACAAGACAGCTTTTCTGGCATAACAGGTCACCAAAGTAGTGGAATGTTTCAGTCAAAACTCAAAGTGTGAGACGCATTGCTGAAAGGCAAGTTGTCTTTCAGGAAAAGCTGAGACCTTTCTTCATCTTTATACATGAGAAGTCTTGCTCTGAAGCAGTTAATTACAATGAAAAATGCGACACACTTCTCAGAACTGGCCATGAATTGTACTTGGATTGCACACTAGTTCGAGTGAAGAATAAGAGCCATATTTCTCTCACAAGTAAGGGGGGGGGAAAGTCTGACAGTATGTAGATGAATGTAATCTACTTGTTTACAGACCCAAAGGATCCCTCAGAGCATTAAAAATCCATGTGATATCCAAGAGTGGTATACTTGCATTGAGATATGTGATTTAGCTGAGAGCTGTATAAAATCTGTAAAATTGCATGTAGGCAAACAGAACCCTACTGCCTGTGCGTTCCAGTGAAGCCTTGTGTACTTTTTCTGTTCACATGAAAAATAGATGATCATAAAATCTGCTTGAGATTCACAAACTTCTGACAGGAACGTGTGTAGGCTGAGTCTGCCAACTTTTGGTCAAACCAGGCCTGAAAATAGGCAGACCTGAATTGAGCGTTGTTCTTTCACGGACAGAGAAACTCCAGCTTCATACATAGCCAGTCCATACAGGTCACATCTTCTTTGTTGGTCTCCTGCTGGAATAGGCAACATCCTTTCGGTCTGGGCTGGGTCTTCTAACCGGCAACTGGGCTTCCAGCCTTTTCTGGTGGGGTCTTTGGAATCAGACCTGCTCATTTGACATTGAAATTAGATGACCCCTACACCCCATTCTTTTTAGTACTGGCTAGGACCTTATTTGGTCAAGTCTCTTGTAGCTTAAACAGATTATTTTTAATTCTTTTCTAGGAACTAACACTGGTGGTGGTATCTTGCAATAGCTCATGCATGTGGTGTGGCTCTCATTCTCTCAAGAACTGTGTAGAGCGGATTTTTTTATTTTAGTTCTGTACATGTGCGTTTCATAAACATGTCGCAACATGGTGTCAGCAGTGAAGAGGCTAACTCAAATGTCCCTTGTACATTTGGTGGGATTTGTTCTTAGCAGCTGTGGAACCTTATCCCATAGTTGTTGATAAATATTAGCTGGACTGTAAGGAGCATTTTTTCATCAGTATTCTTGACACAAGGTCACCTTCCTCAGGCCTTCAGAGACATCGGACACAGGCCATAAAGTGTTTTAAAGATAAGGATCCATAAACCAAGCTTTATAGACTTTGGGTAGACGGAGTAGACAGAGAACGGGTGTTGTGTACCCATAGCTTGTATTGCTGAGGAGGTTTTGTTACTCTCATCTGTACCATTTGGCTTCTTCCAAGTTCTGGGAAACTTTTGGGAAACTACAGGCTTCCAAGAGCAGCACAGCCAAGATATAATACAAGTGTGAATAACTGAGGTTGCATAATTCATCGCTAGTGCACCATCTCCTAGCCAAGCACAGCGACAGAAGGCATTACTCACAGACGTGGCTACGTGGGACTGGGATCAGGTGCAGCCTGGCCCCAGGTCTCAGCGGCCAGCTACTGCTGCTCAGTCCTGGCTAAAGGAGTGCAGTGCACAGCCAGGGCAAATCCTGCCCTCGCTTTGAGATCTTCAGAGCACCTGAAGCATCTCAACCAGCTGCTTTTCACCTGGGAGCTGATCTCCTCCGAGCACTGGTACGTGTGCCATGATCATGTCTGTTGGATAAAACTGTATCAGTATCAGCTGCCCTTGAGGCCTCTCATCTGCCTGTTTCTTGTAGTATAAGCATCTCAAAACTGCACAGGCCTCAGAAAAGCTCCACAAGTAATGGGTGTAATACTCAAGATGTAGTCTCCTCTCATCACGTCTTAGAAGGGCCCTTCCAAGAAGGATTCAGATCACTTTTTCTGCTTATCTGGCACTGGAACCAAACACGTAACCGCAAGGAACCGTACCAATGGCTGTTGGTGTACGGTACTTGGTTTGGACATGGAGAACGGGGAGCCAGGGCACACGTCTCATTACCTCAATATCTCTCTGAGAAGATGCTGCTCACAATTTGTACATTGCAGTAGCACAACACTGCCTGCGTGGTAGTGAATGGTCACATGGTTTACAAGTAGCAGTTTCTGTGCAGCAGTGGGATGGGATGGGAACATCGGGGAGTACAAGAACGCAGGTGTCAACCAGCCTAAGTGTTGAAGTATAGCTGGGAATAGTTGTTACCAAGAGATCGTGTGTGCAGTGTCACATTAATAGAGCAGAAGAATGTACGCTTTGGAGCTAGGAACTACATGAAAAAATGATTGTTATCTCAGTCTCTGTAATTCAAAAGAAATTGCTAGAGAGAGTAACGGAGAAATGGGGCTCGTGGGTCTGGCTGTCCGTTCTGGAACACTGACAGATGCATTTTTATCATAAAAATGTTTTTATAAGTAAAGTTTTCATATCAACAAGGAAAGTCTTTTTAAAGAAAACACCAGTGCTAGTTACAGCAAAACCTGTCATACTGTGCCTTAAGCAGATTGCCCTTCAGACAGTTTCAGGTTCGTAGCTCAAGTATCATGTTGTGACAATTACAGGACCTCTGGTGGAGCTTCCATATTCCAAAGCCAGAAAACAAGTATAAAAATAGAGGGGCTCCTTCGTCTCCCCAGGCAGAGCCTGTTGTCTGAGTGGCTGGAAATGAAGCAGGGTAAATGTAAGTCAGAACCGTGTGCCTGAGACTCGGTCGCTGCGGTGTTATACGGCACTCTGGGGAGAGTACAGGCCATAGCCGGGCTGCTGCTGCTGGATTTAATGATACTCCGTGAATGCCGGATACACTTGTGGTATCATCTCAGGCGTGAGTTACAGCGACTGGAGAAACAGATCAGAGAGGGCCCAGCTGCGAGACTGGGAAAGGCTGTCCTAACAGTTTCGTTCCCTGGATGGTCTGGTTAAACTGGTCTCTAAATCAAGGGGCCAGTGGTGGCTTTATGATCTGTAGCTATGTGGAAATGAAGGGGGTTTGGGGTGGAAGAAGGGAGAAGGTGGAAGAAAAGGAGAAGAGAATGAGAATAGAAACTGTGGGCTACGGTGATTGCAACCAGCCGAAAATAGAGCAGTGAGACCACACAGAGGAACCAGGAAAGGGGGAAGGAGAAAAAGGGGGGAGCAAGAAGAAAGAAAGAGAGAGCAGGACATTCCCCTGGTGAGGCTGTGACTGTGGCACCTGTCTAGCCAAGACACTTTTCATTTTTAAGCATCTCAGTGATAAGTCGAGCAGAGAGCCAAGTTTCAGCAAATGAATATGAGAGAAGAAACAAGAACAAAAAGGAAGAGGTGAGAGGGGAAAAAGAAGGAATATGATAGCTAATGGCATGACAGAATAGCACAAAAAAGTGAAATCAAGAGCTAAAGGGAAAGAAAAAATTGATCTGGCACCAGGTGCTCAGCTGGCAGATGCTCTGTAAGCCCGTGGAAGATGAAGGATAAGATTCAGTGCAACCACTAGCAGGCAGTAAAAATCAGTATTTCCTTTCTGCTGGGTGCTGCTTAGGGCTGGATTAGTCAATAGGAAACAGTAGGCACAGGGATTTGTGTGGATCTTCATC
Source organism: Tauraco erythrolophus (assembly GCF_009769465.1). Classification (NCBI taxonomy): domain Eukaryota; kingdom Metazoa; phylum Chordata; class Aves; order Musophagiformes; family Musophagidae; genus Tauraco; species Tauraco erythrolophus. Next base: position 10,553,226 of record NC_141472.1, on the reverse strand, counting down.
AGAGCCTCAGCACGTATTGGAATGTGCAAATTGATACCCTTTTAATTGTAGCACAGGCTTTTGGACTACAGGTGGGTAGAGGAGGTCAATGGAGACAGCGGCAGGTGGGCAGGGCAGGGAGCAGACGTAGATCAACGGGGCAGAAAGGAGATAGAAGCAGCCTGTTTTATAGCTTATGGAGGAGCTGGACAGGAATTAAATGAGCTGAAAATATTCCTTGGCTCCTGCGTACCGGGCCCCTATATGAAGGGATACTAAGCAGTAGTATTGTTGTATGGATTTGTGTAGACCCCCTCAAAGCATGGTCGCATCAACAGGGGTTGAAACGGAGGTGATACTTTCGGGAAAAGCAAACTTCCAGCAGGACCTCCTCACGCTCATTCGGGGGGGTCTCCAGGCCCTCGGGGAGCCCGTGCTTAGTCCCGCCCGCAGCCGCCGCCCTCGGGGCTCTCCCCTGCCCGCCCGGGAGCCCTCGGGGGTCCCGAGCTGCGCTCCGCAGCGAGAGGAGGGGGCAGCGGAGGGGCAGGGCGAGCTTGCCTGCTGAGCGGCCCCGCACCCCGAGCCCCGCGGGACGGGCCCGGCTCGGCTGCTCCGCGGGCGACCCCTGCCTCTCCGGGCAGCGCCCCGAGCGCATGGGCAGCCCGCGCCCGCGGGGACCGAACGCCCGTGTCTGGAAAGCGCTTCCTTGCTGCCGTCTGGACAAATCGATCCGATTTTTTTTTTTTTAATTTATTTTATTTTCCGGTGTCCTTGCTGCGACAGCCGCTGGCCGCCCCATCCTGCCGCCGGCACGGTTAAGTCCCGGGCGAGGGGCTCCCGTTTACCTGGCAGGTGTTTGTCGAGCGGCCGCGGGCCCGGAGACGCGAAGAGGAGGGGCGAAGCTGAGCCGCCCCCACCCCGCGGCGGGGCCAGGGCAAGGGCGGGGGCGAGCGGGTCCGAGCATCGGCCGCAGAGCGGAAAGCACCGACCGGGGGTGGGGGAGACGCTGCTGCTGCGCTCCCGCCGCCCCAGGAGGGTGGGAGAGACACCACCGCCCGTCCTGGCCGCTGCCTTTCGAAACTAACGCCCCGGAGAGGAGGCGGGGAGGCGGATCCGCGGCGAAGGGCGCAGCGGCGGCTCCCGCAGCCCCGTGGCAAAGCGCCGGCTGGAGGCGGAGGGAGGCGGCTGCGGGGCTTCCTCGCTTCGCGGTCTCCGAGCGCGCGTTAGGCGCTGGGGAGCGGAGCAGCCCTCCGTGCCGCGGTGATGGTGCATTTTTCCTCCGGCTCCGTCGCGGGGATGGTGCCGCAGCCCGATAAACCCTTGGCCGCTGCCTGCCGAGGCAGGGCAGGATCTCCCTCTGTCTCTTCTCCCTGCTTTCCCCGCTGGGCTCGCTTCTTCCCCTCGTCACCTCGGCGGTCGTGTGTCCGCTCTAGACCCCAGCAGCCGTGACGGTGTTTTATTTCCCGAACGTCGCACCCGCGCGTGATTAAATGCCGGCACCAGGCTGCGCGGGCAGCAACTTCGGCAGCGCCCGGGCGTGTGTGTGTGTGTGTGTTGGGGGAGGGGGGGGGGTCGTCACATATGTGCATCCCTGCGCACCCAGGTGAGCCCCCCACCTGCGGCCCTGCGCTGGCCAGGGGCGATGCGCGCACATGTATGGGCGCGCACATGTATGGGCGCGCACGGAGCGCAGAGGCGCGGCGCTGCCCGGCCCCCGCCCCGTCGGGGGTGCCCGCAGCCAGCGGCGCGGCGCGGCGCGGGGGTCGCCCCGGGCCCGGAGGTACCGCGCGCGGCGCCCCCGGTCCCCTCTCCCACTGCGCCCGGCGGCGGCGGCGCGGCCCGCCCCGGCCCTGCCCCGGGCGCTGCCGCGGGGCGCAGCGGCCCCGCCGGCCCCGCCCGCCGGGCCCCGCATCCCGCTCGGCCAATGGGGGCGGCGCGGCGGCGGCACGTGACGCGGCGGGCCGGGACCTGCTGCTTCCCCCGCGCAGAGGGATGCGGGCGGCAGAGCGGGGCAGGCGGCGGCGGCGGCGGCTGCGCGGCGGCGGCCCCTCCGCGCCCTCCCCCCGCTCCCCGCCGCCCGGCCCCTATGGCAGCCGCTCCCCGCCCCGCCGCCGCCCGCACCCCCGCGCCGCCCCGCCGGGCTCCGCCGCTCGCCCCAGCGTCGCGCCCGCGTTCGGCCGCCGCTCGCTGACCCGCTGCCGCCGCCGGCCGGGGCCCCGGGATGCCCAGCGGCCCCGCCGCCCGTCCCTGCCGCCCGCCGCGCCGCCCGGGGGGCACGCCGCCGCCGCCGGAGAGTTGAGTTAGGAAGTCATGGTGCCCTGGGAGCCCTCCCCGCCCCGGCAGTGCGGCGGCGGCGGCGGCTGGACGCTCTGCGACTGCTGCTGCTGGCTGCTGCTGCCCGCCGTGCTGCTCGTCCTCGCCCGCCCCGACAAGCTGGCGGCCTTCCCTACCTCCTTAAGCGATTGCCAGACGCCCACCGGCTGGAACTGCTCCGGTAAGCACCGGAGCACCCCGCGCTCAGACCCGCCGGGCGCTCAAAGTTGCGCGGGCGAGCTCGGGGGACGCAACTTCAGAGGGCGATGTCGCGTCTGGGTGAATACACGGCAATAGGGAAGGCAAAAAGTCCCGGGCGTCGGGGATCGCCGCCGTTCCCGACGCGCCCGCAGCCCCCGGGCGCCCCGCTGCTCCCCGCTCCGCGGGGCCGGGCGCGGCGGCCGCGCCCTCCGCCGGTGCGCAGCGCCGCGGCGGCGGGCGGCTCCCCGCGGCAGAGCTCCCCGGCCGCGCCGGAGGGCAACTCCGCGCCGAAGCGGAGAAACTCGGCGTGTGGCTGCGGGAGAGGAGAGGGGGAGCGGGGAGACACACGGGCCGTGTGTGCGCATCCTGCGGGCGGCGGTTTCCGTGCGCGCCGAATTGGGAGCAAGCCGGGGGATGGACCCGCGACACCGGGAACCCGGTGCCCGTTCCTTAAAGTCGGGCTGACCTTTATAACGAGTTTTGTTATGTAGGTCAGCAGCCGGCCCTTCTCCGATACGTGAAGTAATGCTGAATTTAGGCTGTGATAGCCTTCCAAGGGAAAGAGCGTTTTTTTGGGGTAATGTGTGCGTTGCACGGAATGCGTTAGGTTGGGGCATTTCCACTGCGAGCTCTTCTTTTGAGACATGTAGCCATGTGGTTAAGAGCCATGGGATGTCTTTTAAAAAGATCGATAGATTTAGATCTTAATGGTTCTGGAGTCTGATATAGCTGTTTTGTTTCGTACCTTGCTGCACGCTGTCGGAGTGGGAAGTCGGCTAGCGAAATCTGAAATTCATGCTTGTATCCGTGCACTGAATCTTCAGTCCGATCTGTTGGTTTTTCCTGGAGAAAATGAAGGCAAAGAGCTAGGTTCACTCAGCGGCTTGTGGGGAACCTGGCACCTCTCCTGTTAACTTAGAGGTGATCAATCTTCATTGGGAGCAGACAGACCATCACGGAAAACACACAGCCTGTTTGTCTTTATTATTGGGGGCTTTGTTGCATCATGGGCTGGAGAAATTCCAATTTGGACTTTTGTCCAACAGATTTGGATCAGATGGGGATAAGTCGATGACATTTGCAACCCCAAGCCATGAAATACCATAATTATTGGGTGACTTTTGAGGAAACAGGGTCTGAGAAATAGGAAAAAAGTGCGTGAGGTTGTGGGGAATAAGGACTCAGAGAAAGATCGAGGGAGAAACAAGAGAAAAAGTGAAAAACTGAGGACAGGGAAGGACAAAAGAAAATCTGGACTGTATCGTTTCATCAACAAGGTTATTGTGCTGTGTGCATTAAAACGCAATCATCCCGTATTGTTCGTCTTGCTAGACCAAAGCTGACGTTTTCTAAATTTTTTTTTTTCCTTTTTACATTTAAGGTTACGATGACAGAGAAAATGATCTCTTTCTCTGCGACACCAATACCTGTAAATTTGATGGGGAGTGTTTAAGGATTGGAGACAGTGTGACTTGTGTCTGTCAGTTCAAGGTAAGAAGATTGATATTTCGTTCTCTAATTCACTAATGAGAATACAAATCAAGGATCTCCCTTTATAACCTATCACTTGGCAATTTATTTCCCTACGTGCAGAGAAGTTAGAGGGAAAACCTGGCAGCATGTGTAAAAGCTGGCAGGAGAACCAACTGGTGTCAAGAAGACATAAGTTTCCCTGGGAAAATGCAGATGCTGTGGCTTTAAATGTCTCTTCAGGTCTGCAGTTTCGGGTTGTGCGTTTCTGATTCTGTGTCTCTGCCCTTTTAACAAGGATTTAGAGTCCTTTCTAAATTCATTTCTGATACAGATCATGGCTTATTGTGTTCGAAGTTCTGATCTAGTTAAAGAAATGGATCTGTAATGTGCTTATGCAGTATTTTCAGGAAGGGCTGCATAGTGACAATGCTTCTGCCTGTTTATCTGCCCAGCTGATCAGATTAAAGAGCAATCCTTCTGTTCCAAAACTATGAACTTCCTCTAGGTTTTGTACAGTTTTAAGGGGGGCTGTTACTGAGTAGTAGGGTTTTTTCCTTCTCTCTGTCTCTTGCAGCTACATCTAAACCTCAGGCATTCTCAAAGTCAGATTATTTCATTATGAAGGATTCCATTTAATATGTTTTAGCCAACTCACAAAACAGCTGTGCTTTACATAATGACCTGAATAAAAACTGAACAAATTAAAGGAGTTTTAAGCGTGTACCAGCACATGTTCTATGTACGTTTCTGCCCTGGTGGTTTCTTGCATTTTAATGTCGATCTGCGAAGTTGTGGAACTTGTAACGCTGATTTGAGTGTTTACAGTAGAGCAGGCCAAAGAGTGCGCGGTTCAAGATCGCGCACATCTGTAATGATTAATTCATTATTGAGCTTTGATAGACTATTTGCTTTGAAGCATGACAAGTATCGTTTGTATTTCTAGGGCCAAATGTGTCTTCAGAGAAAAAAACCCAAGTGATGAATTCCTTCATTTAAAACAAAGAAGGAATTTTCTGTAATAAGAACAAGACAGTTGTTTGCTGAAGTGCTTGTGTTTCCCACGTTGGGAAAGAATTCATATTGACCATGGGTTTTTTTAAATTCCATTTCTAGCTTGCATGCAATCAAAAATTCAATGTGAGAGTGCTGTTTTGAGCCTTTGCCTTGGCTCAGCACATGCAGTGATTTAAGGGTTTGTCTGCTTTCTCTTTCTAAGAAAAATCTGTAATGCAGTGAAACGTCTGTGACTTTTCCCATGGCCTGGTGGTAAGCTGGTGCAGATGTTGTGCCACAAGTACGGCGAACTTAAAGCAGCCGCAGAGAGTGCTTGGGTCTTGTCTTTGGTCCCAGTTCGGTGTTGCCATTTGGCAGAAAGCAGTGGACTCATAGCCTAGAAGGAGCAAATCCAGATGTTGCTACCATCAGGGAAGGAGCCATTGGGAGCACTGTTTTCCCAAGGCAGGATGCCGGTTCCTGGTTATTCAGAGTAAATGAAGGTAATTAAACCTCTTTGGGTTGTGTTGTCTCCTCTTTGAGAGGTGATATATATATATATATATATATATATATATATATATATGCTGAGTTGAGCAGTTCTGTAGGGGGCAGTGGAAACAGATTTAAGGAAATCAAATATTTGGTATATGAATATGTGAATGAGATCAAAAGAATGAGTTGGGCGGTTGTGGGCCTGATCACTAGTAAATGGGTTGAAATCAGCAGTAATCTTTGGTTTCAGTGGTCTTTGGATCAGGCCCTGCAAATGCTCAGAGCTCTCTGTCTTGATTTGAGCCCTCCGTGGAGCCGCAGGGCTGACTGTGACCTTGGAGGGCAAATTACCTGTGGCTGATCCTGTGCTGGCGCTGTGAAGGACGGTGTGGTGCCGGGGGCTTCTGTAGTCAAACACGTCTGCTTTGATACAGGCAGAGCTGGGGGGATGTTAGCTTCTCTTGTAACATCGGTAGATGCTGTGACAAGCCAAAAAGATGTGCCACCAGAGTAGAAAATTAATTTCTAGTGTGGCATCTGAGGCTGGCCAAGTAAGGCAGAGCTGGCCAGGTAATTTATGTCACGAGTAAGGGGGTCCTCCATCAGAATTCAGGTCCCCCGTTTCAGTGACAGCTCTCTGGGGTGATAGTGAGCAAATCAATAGTAGACTTCTCATCACTATAATTACTTTTTATGTTTTCTCCAGAATTTGCCAGGAGCTTTAACTGCAGCTTGAAAGAATAGACAAGGACGGAAAGCTAATTTTGCTTCCGTACTGTTGGAAGGTCCTGGGCTGGCCAGCTTGTGTCTCAAGGGGTTGAGGAAGCAGAAGTGGGGAGCAGTGCTGCTGCAATCATGGTCAGGGGTTTTTTTCAAACCAGAATCACAGATGCATCATGTCTGTCTGAGTGGAGTTAATAAAAATTAATTTGTTGTTATTTGAAAGGGTGAACACGATCAGACTGCTCTGGAACACCTGGGTTAGGCTTCCATCCCTGGAGAGCAGGCAGGCACGTACTAAGAAAGGGATTCATATTGGTTGGATGTCTTGTTGTACTCTACTGCAAGATGATAGCCTGTTCACTGACTCCTTACAACAATAGCCATACATCGCATCGGAGAACAGCATGTCCCACTCTGACCAGTAAACAGAGACCCATCTCCTTCTTGGGGCAGGCCTGGACCTTGGTGCCAGCTGGGTGGGAGGGCCCTGGGCCAGTGCTGGCTCCAGCGCTGGGGCTGAGCATGGGGGAAGCCACCACCCTTTCCCTCCCTGCACGGAGCAAACTCAACGGTTCCACCAGAAGGTGCAGAGCTGTGCCAGGGGGCATGTGGTTGGAGACGCAGCTCACTGGGGTCTGTACCCCAGCCTGCCAGAAGCCATAGGTCTGGCAGCCTAGGTTCTCCTCCCTCTCAAATTTCATGAACGTATCAAAAAATATACCGTCAATGGGTATTACCGTCAATGCTGCATGTCTTTTCACTTTAGTCACCAAGACTGTGGACATTCACGGGTTTTAATGTGAGGAAAGAGTCCTGTTTTCATGCGTGTCGAATCTCTCACATGCTTCAGTGTTCATGGAGCTGGAACATCACCTGGCCAACTTGAACCTTTATATTGTATTTCCAGAATATATTTTGATGCCACTTGATTCAAAATGTAGGTGGCATTTTGGGATTTGTTACTTCGTGAGAGTAGGAAGAGGCCTAACTTTTAACAGTGTTACCAGGAGGAGGAGTTACACAAGTTATCATTTTCTTTAGAAAACAAACCTTATGCTTGCGATGCGCAGCACTTACCCCAGTGCTCGCAAAGCTGGGTCATCCACATGACCAAAGACATCCACAGTCTCTGGCTGTGACAGTGGGCACTCGAGGCTGCTAGTGCTGAGGAAAGAAGCCTTTGGCTGATGCTTGGCTGAACTGGATACATCCGTTTCCTTTCTCTACGACTGTATTTTAAAAACCTGCGTACATCCGAATTGGGCAGTATGGCATTATGCTGCTGGGTTTAGTGGGAGTTTTGACACGGATGTCCCTGAGTGCTTGATCAGGCCTTACTTTAGGGATGGAGAATCATTCTCGCACCTAGGGCTTGGTCTATTGAGCCCCAAACCAACACCAAAAATGTGTCACTGATCTAAGGAAACTATGACAGTCAACGTCCAGTACTAGCAAGAAGTGTGTTATGACAGTGAAGAGCGAGTACTGGATTCAGCATGGTCAAGTACAAGAGCCTAGGTCTAGTGGGTCATGAGTAACTGAGTGACTTAATGTCACAACCTTTTCATCTGTGATCTTGTTTTCTTTCCTGGGTGACTTCCACTATGGTTTCCTAGTGGCTTTCACAGCCATCCCAGCTTAAAACGAAAGCAGAATCCATCTGGAAGCTCTCACTTCTTTTGTTCCCTGTGGCGTGGCAGCAGCTCCTAGGTTCCTGCCTTTTCCATCCAAATACCAGTTGTCCGAAGGCAGTAACGGGAAGAATGGACAGCAGATGAAGAAATTCATCTGGGACCAGCACAATTTGGGAAAGAAAGGGCTGCATCACCTGTGATCGTCATGGAGTACCCTCTACCCCCCCGCCAGCCGAAGCCACGCTTGAGTGTGGCAGGAGCCACAGGAGAGATGGGGAAACTTCTGCCGAGAGAGTGAATCCTTCATGGAGCCCTGGTGTCTCTCAAACGCGGTCTAAAATTGCCAAGCGTTGGAGGAAGTTCCAGCCTAGCTCATAGCAGCTCTGTCACTCGTTTCTGTGGATCAGGATTTCCCTCTGGATGCTGTTAATGTAGGGCTGTCTGGCCTTTCAGTTTTGCAGCTGAGTCGGTGTAAAAGATCGTCTCTTGCTCTGGGCGAAACCAGCACAGAGTTTGCTGCTGTTTCTTGGGAACAGAATCCAGCATTGTTTCTGCATGTAACAGAGCCTGTTGAGGTACTTTGGGCCAAATCCGGCACAGATTGCTCTGGCAAGAATTCCAAGGGGTGACAAGCAGATAGTGTGTCTAAAGCAAGAATGATTTGAGCCTTCGTGCTTTAAAAGATTTGCATGATTGTGTTAATTGTCCCGGTTAAGTGTTCCAGATCAGCCTCCAGCAGTTGCTGTTGAGCTTCTGGATCAAGTTGGCATTTTCTGCTTGAAATGTTGCTCAGATTTGGAGCATAATGGTGAAAATAGCGTAGAAAGGCTTTATAATCGACTGTTTAAAATCTCTGCGTGGAGGATCCCTTCGTTAGGAGTAGAAGGAGACGATTACTTCTGTTGTGGCTGCTGGTTTTCTTTCTTGTTCCAAGGGAGGAGAGCGCTGGGGGTGGGCAGCAGCTTGGGAAGATTGAAGAAAATACAATGCATAAGGAAAATGTCATTTGATTTGGCCCAATCAAAATGTCACTCTGACCGACTATGAATAATTTCTTGGCAGCTGCTCTGTGTGGAGGCCTGCAATTAATGCAATCTATGCAATTGTTTGTGTTAATCACTTCTGTAGTCATTCACTTTGAAACATATTCCATGTTTATACCCCTGGAATTTCAGTTCTGAGTTTTACATTGTGCCTGACAAACACACCTCAGACACTTTGGGGCGTAATACAGCTAAACAGGAAGTATGATTTCTTTTTAGTTTTTACTTGGATTTAAGGAGAGGTGAGCGTTTGTAAATAATAATTGTGATCATTCCATTTGTTATAATTAAACAATGAGGCATACCAGGAGTACGGTAATCATGAGATAATCATATCCCTGGTATAATTACCACGTACAGGGTACATCCAAGAATTTCTAAGCCTCAGAGTGTGATTATCTTGTGATAACTGCACCCGGTAGGTTGCCCAATTTTCAATATAAAATGGAATTATTTTTATTAAAATGAACAAGAGAGGGCAAAGCTGTCTTTCAGTGGTAGAGGGAACAAAGCAGGTAGCTCGCGGAAGCTGAGCAGGAGTTTGAGCGGAAGGAGGGGCGCGTGGCACGCGTGACTTCGGCGCGCTGGCCAAGCTGGCGGCGGTGCTGCCGCCCCGGCTCGCCGGCCGCTGTGGGGAGAGCTCGGACCTTCACAGAGCATCCCGGCCACAGCTCGCCGGGAACAGAAACGTCTCTGCAGAAAGAAGGATGGGTTTTGATCATAGGTGTCTCAGAATTAATTTCCCTCTCTGTCCAATCAATCCTCACAACAGCTCAGTACTTAAACAGAGAGTTAGACGCGCACGGGCGGGCACTGTGCGTACAAACGGCTGTCTCTGGAGCAGCGAGGGGGTGTGTATGTGCAGGAGGAGAGGGAGAGCGAGCCCGTTCCTTACAACTTGTCCGTAGCCATCCAACGGAAACACGGGAGCCGCTGTTGCAGATGTGAGGAGCCTTTTGCCTTGTCCATGTTCCTTCCCCAAGAATGTCCCCACCTCGTTCTCACAGGAAGAGGTCTCTCTGGGGCCACCTATTACACACTTTGCCCGTTCAGATTACCTTTTCCCTAACCTGTTCAAGCCTGGTTCATGCTCCTCTGCCTTTTATCTTTTTAAAAATCTCCCGTCCCTCTCCCCAGTAGCTGTAAACGTGAAGAGGAGGCTCAGTGCCTCCCTCTCTGTTTTTTTTTCCCAGGGTTTCAATACTGGAAGGGGGCAGGAGGGGGTGACCCAAACGGATGCTGTGCCACCCAGCTTGTGACTAACGCTGCTGCTCTCTGTCTGTTCCCATCAGTGTAACAATGACTACGTGCCCGTGTGCGGCTCCAATGGTGACACCTACCAGAACGAATGCTACTTGAAACAGGCTGCCTGCAAGCAGCAGAGCGAAATACTCCTCGTGTCCGAAGGATCGTGTGCGACTGGTACGTATAACACGCTCCGGGCTGCCTGCGGACCTTGCCGTGCCCCTAAATAAAATAACCTGTGGATGGCAGAAGCCATTTGAATCCCTGCTTTGAATTCATTACGGGTTAGTTCTTTGTAGTCTTAGGCATGAGAAGTCGCTGCCATCCTTCCCTTTTAAGTAACTAATTTTTGTATAGACTCACAGTCTATGATGCAGTATACCCTTGACACTATGTTGAAGAGTGCAGCATGGAAGTTGATTTCTTTTTCTTTAATCTGTATCTTGTGCTCCTGATCATCCTGTGCGCTGTGTACCCTTCTGAGCTGTTACCACAAGTAACTGGAAGCAGATTAAACGAGCAGATGTCTGATAAATGGGCATCTGGATTACCACAAACCTCTCTAGCTCTTCAGATTATGAACTGGAGCATTATTGCCTGCAATCCAGTTTCTTAGGTTTTTTTCCTTATGCTTGTAGGGCCAGATTCCCAGCTGGTATGATTCAACAGACCACTGGTTGTAATGAGCCCTGCCAGTTTATACCAGCTGAAGATTTGGCCCAAAATACACTTAACGAACAAGCCTGTGCAACAGGGTGGGTTTTTCTTCTGCACTCGTTGGAAGAATTCATTGAAGAGCGTATGTGAAAACTGACTGGCGTTGGAAACATCTTTGCTTAACTCTGAGCATCGTGAGCTATTTGTATCTCTGCCTTTATGAAACAGCAAGAAAGGTGAATGAGCAAAATCAGTCAGGAGAGCTGAGTTGCTTATGTGCAGGAGTTCTTGATGGTTTTTTTTTGTGCTCAGTGCCTGTTAGAGGTGGGCAGTGAAGTTAGCTTGAAAAGAGCAGGAGGAGTAAGTCTTTGTTCTTGAGAGAGTTCTTTAAACTTAAAGCAGAATTTTTTCTCGGCTGAGGATGGAGGAGTCAATAAAAAGTGCATTAGACAAACTTCTTGCAGTGCCGTAATTTTGTGTGTTGTACACCTGAGAGAAAATAAACTTCTTTCCCTGAAAGTGTTGTTCTTATCTGAAGCTGTTACCTTGCAATTTTCAAGAGGGATAAAAACATATGCTGCATTTTTTTTGTTCTATAAATTGCTATTAAATGGAGCCCAGGCTGACAAAGCCTGTTGGGGCATAGGATTTCTTCAACTTAGTAAATTCTCTCAGCACAGAAACTGGTCTTTTTTGGTTCAGACTTTTTGATTAAAGGGATAGTTTTAGTGCTTTTCTACATCTTTTAAACTTGCTTGCCTGTTGGCAATGACTGTGTTGGAAGCATTCTCTCTGAAACACATTGTGGATTTCAGAAACAGAGAAGGAAAAAAAAAAAGGCTTTCCTGAAGTCTTGATCATTGGCCTCTTTTTCCCTCTTCCAAGGAGGAGGCTCAGCGGAGAAGGAAGCAGCCATGTACCTCAGGTTTTCCCCACAAGATTGGGCAGAGAGAGGGTGTGCAGGACCCCCAGCAGAGGCCTGGGCTGCTAGGAGGTCTGGGAGCAACCAGCCCTCCTGGCCATGACTGGCAGAGGTGTGGGCATCAAAGGGTAGGGGCAGAAGGAGAGACACGAGGTCCTTTTCCTCCAAAGACCCAGAGGATGCAGTTGGTTGTAGCTGGAGGCAGGTGATAGCAGGAGTTGGTTTCTTTCTGTGTTCTGGGGAAACCTGGCACAGCTGGAAGAGCAGTGCTTCCCAGAGCCTTCAGGGCACTGTAATGAAGACATCTTTCCTCTTTCCTCGGTAGCTCGTTTAGGAAAGAGCATCAGGACAGAAGATCAGATCAGGAAATGCAGGAGATGGTCACTGGGAAAACACCATCACTTTCTGTTATCTTTTCTAGCCCTCTTTTGCATTTGTACCATGCAGTCTTGCTGTGTAAATCTGCCGTTTTAAGCCATTCTTGTGACAGGTTTATTTAAATAAGTGTTCCTTTTTTTATCTTTGAGCAACGATGGCATGTACAAGCCAGTTCAGATCCAGATCTATTAGTTCATGGGGTAATTGGATCCCAAAGCAGCCTTTCCAAACTCTTTCTGTTAATCTTGATGCTGATAGATGGATAACCCCTCCACTAAGGAAGAGGATGGGATGACAATTTCCCTCCCTTCCCTACAGAAGAAACTCCTCTTATGGATTTTTTTTGGTAACCCTACACGCGTGTGTGTTTCTGTGCTTTGCCTTGCTCAGAAAGTTTCGTAATGAAGCTCCAGGCTTGGCAATTTCGTGATGTTGCACTTTCTAAATTTGTGACTCTCATCATTCCAGCCAACAAAACATCAAGCAGAGGAAAAATAAGGATAAAGCACTCAAATTTGAAGCTCAGCAACAACCTCGAGAAAAATGGCATTTTATATCTAAAGACTTTGAAGAATAATGATAATAATTTCAATAGTTTATTCCAACTACTTATGATCTGATGAGATTTCACCGTTCTGTAAAGATAATGACATAAATTTACAATTGATCTGGCCTCAAACACAAATGGGTTTTAAAAATTCTCGTTGGCAGTGAGGGTTTAGTAGTGGCCAAGTGAAGTAACTTTGCACAACTATTGGGAGCAAAGCTTTATCGGTCTCAGAACAACAAAATGAGGCAGAGGCTTACGAGGACATTAGAGCACTCCAGGGCTTACGTTATTTTAGTCTGATATAGAGACTTTAAAGAAAAAGAGTTGAGACATGAGAGAGATGGCTTGAGTGAACTACGTTCTGATTAGATCTCTATAATTTACCCAGGGATGGCATCAAACGTAAGGTACGCTGTAATACACTCAACTGCACAGCCTTGCTCTGCGTGCTTACACGACGTACTGTAGCACATGAATATGAATTTCTTTCTGTTCTTTTCTCAGATGCCGGCTCAGGATCTGGGGACGGAGGTAAGAGCCATCTTTTTAATATCTCTCTGCTTATCCGTACACATATTGTCTTTCACAATTTCAGATTGTAAGTGGATATGCTTTGCAGTTTGGCTGTTACACTACGTATTATCTTTCCTTTAGCTTTTTCTCTATGTAAAAAGTGACATTTTGCATTTTAGTCAAGCTGGAACCTTATAATGACATGCTGTTTTCTAGGGAAATTCAGAAAGCTGTGTTACTTCTAATAGGACTTGGAATTATTCATAGGTTGTGCTAGGAGCTCTATCTCCATCTACTGTTGCAGTTGCACTCATTTGTTTTATGTTTAGAGTAATGTTTCTTTTGTTTTTAAAACATGAGCCAGACCCTTGGCTCCTTCTCACTGGAGGATTGAAGCCAAATATTTTGTGGTAACAGAGAGCATTCTTTCAAAGATATGAAGAAATGTCACAGGGAAAGAACAACGTGTTTTTATAAGAACAGCAGCAGCAAAAATGAATGTGTAAATAGTCCAAACCCATTGCTGCATACAGAGGATACTGTAGGCAAACTTGCATTTAAGCTGGCAGTTGGTTGTGGGGTTTTTTTGTTTCTAAGGTCCAGTCATTTATGATAGTTTAACACTGGTGCTAGGGTTTGTGACCAATCCTTGCTGGAAGTATAAATGTTGGGCCTGGGTAGTGCCCTGCCTTGGGGCTGGGAACGTGACTTTTGAAAGATACTTGCATGGTGGGTCAGGCTTCTCTGGGGGCTGGGAGGGCCAGGGCTAGTTTGGGTGGCTATAAAAGGTTGTCTATAAGAGTTACCCTCGTTTCTGCACAAACCCCCCCCAGTAACCACTGAGACCGTCATGGCGGGGGAAGGGCAAGGTCAGCATCAGGTTGGGATGCTGCTGGGCACCTCCAGCTGGGGCAGCCACCAGGAACTGAGCCAGCTTTTGCATAAGACACAGACAGCAGGTCTGGGGTCTTACCCAGTTTTATGGCTGGTCCTGGCTGGACTCAGATTTTTCAAATACAGTCCAGTTAATTGGAAAAATACCACCTAGTCCTTGTGTAGTTTTGGTAAACAGTATATTGAAGGGCACAAAATGTAGGTAAAGTATTGTGTTTACCTATGAAGCGATCAACAACATGGGCATGAGGCACTTGCAAGGGACTTAATTTTCTGATGTTGGACTCAGGCTGCTTTCTGGAAATCAGGACACTTTAACATGCTTCAAATCTGGCTCCCAAAAACACACAACTTAAAATATTACTATGCAATTTCAAAAGTTTTGTCCAGCTATTCCTATTTTACTCTAATGTCCTTTTAAATTGTCTCTTTAAACTGTTACCCAAAGAAGTTCCTTATTCAGTGCTTAACAGAAATCTACAATTTAATTCATATTTATGATAGGGTTTTCACGCATGTGGTCAATAAATCAGTTTTCAAATGAAGTCTTGCAAAATTCATCACGTGTGTAGCAAGGAAAACAGATAAGATTTCCGGTTTGTTTTACAACGGGGGAGGTGGGGAAACAAACTTGGCCACTTTCTAAAAGTAATGAATTCCATCCTCAAAAAGCCTAAGAACTTATAAGCATAATTTCCAAACAGTTTCATTTTAAAAGCCAAGGTTGACAAAAGACGAGCAGAACAGGGCCTTGGGGACTGGCTGGGCAGATAGTAAGAAAGCAGATTTGTGAAGGAGACAGAACCAAGTTGGTGCATGTGTTTAAAGGTCTACAAAGCTGCCTTGTATTATTCAAGATTTAGTAGGCAGCTATGGCTGTTCTTAAAGTACAAAAGTATATTTATGTGCCCTAAGAAGCTAAATCCAGCCAAGTGAATGTTGTCACTACATCACTCTTTACTAGACGTGATCTCGTTGTAAAAGCTGTAATAAATTTTGGATGTCATCACAGTAAGTCTTGTAAAATCCACTCCAACAATCATGAGTGGGATGTTTTTCTCTGAGAAGCCTGAGGTCTTAGGCAATATTGTGTGTTTTCTGTTTTTATGAAAATCTGCCTTTCTTACACTTCTTCAAGCATTCTTGGTTAACAAGCTGCTAACCAACGCAGCATCGTTTTTTGCAAAACGACAGCCATAGGGACCCTCTCAGCTGGCTGTGCCTAAAGCAGCAGAATGGGGCTGCACTGGATGCCGTAGGTGTCACAGGTGCTGAGTATGTCTGCAGCAAGGTGCCTGAGATCTCTCGGACACTGGGAGCCCTTGGGAACACCCATTTTCTTGATGATTTGCCCTGTTTCTATTTGCTGTTGGAGTGCTGGATGCTTTGGCATTGCTGTTTGCTCTATGTGCGTCTATATATGTTGCGTTTTTCAGAGCCAGCAGACTTTCTGGCAAGGTTTAGGTTTGTGTGACTGTTGTGGACTGCCTTTGGGGGGTTCCTTGCAGCCAGAGAGACCCAGGCTGGGAGCCCTGGGGAACTGCCGTGGGCATGAGCAGGCTGAGTAATGCCTCCTGGGCATGGGTTAGGGGGCTCTGGCTAAAAAGGCAAAGGGTGGATGGACTTCTACTTGAAGGCACCTATAAGGGCCAATCCTTCAATTTGAATTGCTGAGGACTGTCCTTAGCAGCAAGAATCTCTGCCTGTTAGCACTCGTGTGGAAAACGATGTTGCTTCTTACTGGAGCCCCACTGTAGTATTCCCATGGGTTCCCTTAGTGTTTTTGTACATCGCTCCACGTGCTGTGAGACGAGGGAACCAGCTTTTCAACAGAGTTGTATCTCATGGTTGGATTTCTTTGGTCTTGTAAGGTACACATCTAATAGGGAATTAACTCAAATAGCGAACTAGTAGAAGACATCACGTTTTTCTGGTTCTTGGAACAGAGCAAGTGTCTTGCTTTGGGGGGTTTCTCCCATGACTCATAGCAGTTCAGCTCTCAGTGCTGCTTCTCCCTCAATGGAGCTCTTGTCAAGTGAAATTATAACTGGTTGATGCTTCAGAAATCACTGGAAAGGAGTTGGTGCAGTGGACAGGCGTACACAAACATGAGGTGTCATCACACAAGCCTTCTTTTCTCAGGAAGCAGGGCAGAGCAGGAACAGTACAGCCAGAGCTGCGTTTTGCCTGCCATGTTTCCCTTCCATGTGTTCCTACCTGAGTGTGCAGAGAAGTCTCCTCAATTTATTATTTAGGATTTGGGGTTTTCTGCTTTACTGTCAGGGATGCTGGCATCAGAGGGATCCCAGCTTCATAGCACTTTAACGATCTTGAGGGCTTTCCAGAGGTGATTTAATCCTGCTTTATGCAGCAAGTGTACAAAAGACCCCTAATTTGTAAAGCTATGGGAGAATCTTAATCTCATTTGATTACTGAACCTTCAGCATGCATTTTTGGGAATATTCAGTAAATGGATAAGAACAGTAGGTGTTCAAGTTTCTTACTGCAGAAGACATTTTTCCCTGTAAATGAAGACTAAAAATGCAGAATCAAGAGCCATTTCTGTTTTGATTGCAGAAGCTGGGAGTATGGTGTGGAATTATTTAAAAACCCATATCCCAGAAAGATACTAATCAATGGCAGAAAGAATGAATGTGAAAGAGTTTATAGAGAGAGTAATTTAGAGAGATTCCATTCATTTTCATCTACGCCGTTCTCTAGACAACTGGGTTTTTTTAGAACCCAATGATTCATGTTTTGGTCTTGAGCAGCTTCATAATGAATTCTTGCTCGTTTCCTAGCTTCCTTCAAACAGTGACAAACTCAAGATGCAGTATTTCATTATAGCTCTTAATGTGCTAAGAACATCTCTCCTTGGTTTCTTTTTCACATTGAGCACTCCTCTCCCCTCCCTGCTCTGTTGATTGACTTGCATTCATAGTCTAACGGATTTACTGTGGGTGCCTGTCGCACCAGGTGTTTCTGTGATCCAGCATGGCAACGCGTAGCTACCTACACTGAATTAGTTTCAGAGCCTCATTCAATTTGCCTTCAAGTCCTACAGACTTCTGTGGGAATTTTATGCGGCCTCTGGGTACACAGATCTTATCCTAGTTTCATTTTTTGTGTTAATTCCTTATGATCTAGACTAAAGCAGAATGAAAAAACAAGTCATAATTCATCAATATCATCGTCACCATTTGTTTTGCACTAGCATCTAGAGGTGCTAATTGTAAGATTAGGACTCCAGTGTGGTACACCCTGATACTGTGAGGCACTTCTTCACAGTGAGGGAGACAATAAAGTCTGTGAAGCAGAGTCTGGATATCCACGTTGGGCAAAGGCTGGAAGTCGCATCACAATTCAGCAGCTGAATTGGGAATAACACATGCTGCTTCGGAGCCAAACCAGTGCTGTCTTTTGAACCACGCTGTTTTTCAGCAGACCCATAGGTAATCCAGAAAGAATCAGAGATTATGCTGTTTTTAAAGTTATTCCTAATTTGTCACTGGTAATTTGCCACACACCTGGAAATCAACCACTTTACAAACCATCTTGCCCCCCCCCCCCCCGCCCCCCCCGTCTTTCTTTTTGTGTGTGAATTTTAAGGAGGAAAATTACTTGTTTGTGTTTGTTCTTGCGGTTTATCCTTTCAGTCTTATCCAGAAACGTTGAAGTCCTGCAGCTCTTTGTAGGTGCCAACATGTAGATTTAGTGATAGATTTGGAATTCTGCTCTGCCTTTCCTGTTGGCTTAGAAATGTGTCAGTAAACACATACGTATTATAAATCTATATGGAGCAGCAGTCATCTTGAAACACTAACCCAGAGAAAATGAGGAGGAAAAAATTAACACTGGCAAGTCTAAATTATTTTTTAAGGCAAACTGTAATGTGGCACGTGTGTCTCTCTTTTTCTTTTTTTTTTTTTCCTTTAGTCAAGAGGCAAAGGGCTACTTTGACCCGATTGCATTTGTACTTGTCTCCATGCTGGTTTTGTGTGATTAACTTGAATTCAGCAGCTCTGCTGCTTTTCCACCTATTTCCCTCTCTGCTTTATTACAAGGTTGATTGATGGGCAGGGCTATGCAGAACACAATGAATATTGCTGTAAACACTGTCCTAGCAATAACGCTTGAGCCAAAATACACTGTAAAACCTGGAGTGTATATTGGTTTGAATGAAGCGGTGTATAAAACGCAATGCTGATAAACAGATACATACACACATATTCTCAATATATGGGAAAGTACTAGGAGTATTCTAATTTAACCTCTGAAAGAAAGGAAATTCGTATTTTGAGCTAGAGATCCTGTCCTTTTTTTGTCTGGGTGTACTGGGTGATACAGGCTTCTCTCATGTGAATTTAGAATATCTGCTGACCCCACGTGCTATCATCAACTACAGTAAGGCAACAGGAAAGCTGCTTCTACTCTAATTTCATTTGGGAGATATAATTTAAAGCAGCATCAGAAGGTACAGAATCAGCTATAAGCAATGTGCACTGACTGGGTAAATACCTCTGGAGGGAATGTTAAAATCTTAAATGATTGACCTGACTGTGGATGGTCAAATATACGTCTCCTTTGTTAAAAAGATTTTTACCTTGTTAACCTCAGCATGGCACCAAGCCCAAACCAATAAGCTCTTTGAAAGGCTGGGTTTATTAGCTCAGGCTCTTCACTGTCCTAACATGATTACATGACTTTTAGTTCAGGGCTGATGCACATCTGACCTATATGAGAGTTAGGTCGGGAGAAGGCGGTTAACATCTCTTCATGGCCTTTAAAAATTAGGAAAGGATGAAGTTCCTATGTTTTTGTTGACTGGATGAGAAGCACTTGGGCATTCGCAAGTGCTGAACTTTTAGGCCCCTGCCGTGGGTGTTTTGTGCTGGGAAGGAAGTTTCAGCAATTTTGGAAATCCTAGGAAGGTATGGGAATGACAGGAATACCAACTTACGGATTCTTCTCAGGCTCTCATTTGAGCTAAGTATTGAGATAATCAACCCTGCCTGACTGAGATGTTCCAGCAAATCCCCGTGACTCCTGTAGACTTGAAACTCTCTAGGGTTATATATAAAGTACCAGTCAGGGAGATACTGGTTTTGGATTTAGTTGCCTGGGTTCTGCCTGTGTTTTACTTGCTCCTTCTGCCGCTTCTGAAGTTGGAATGCAAAAACCCCGTGGAAAATGACGTATTTTATCCCTGCACTTGCTTTGTTATGAATGGGCTGAAGTCCTTGCTGTGTTCTTGGTAGAATGCACAGCTCCCCTCAAGCAAACTATCAAAGCTGAGAAATACCATGGGAAAGAGTTGACCCGTGGTGAATGGCTTGTGGCCCATTTTCAGCCATTCATGCAAAACTTAAGAAAATTAATGGAAGATGCCATAAAGATCCACAGACTTTTGTAGGCAAGAAGTAGGAATGATGTCTATTTGTAGCTCCTTTCCTAAATTATCCAGTCTTTTATGGTTTTTAGCACTTCTTTTAAGTAGTTCAGAACTACGCAAGGAGACCGTGAATGGAAGATGCTCACCTACAACAAAAAATACTGAGGACGCTCTGGTTTTCCTTTAAAAGTCAAAATTGCCTGTCCACATCAAAACAGCAAAGAAATTCCCAAATATGCTGTCTAATCATGTGCAATCTGTAAATGCGCAAATAACTAAGTCATCAAACCAGCAAACAAATCCTATGATACTCTAGCAAACAGATTAAAAAGGGGGCATCGGATCACA
Source organism: Tauraco erythrolophus (assembly GCF_009769465.1). Lineage (NCBI taxonomy): Eukaryota > Metazoa > Chordata > Aves > Musophagiformes > Musophagidae > Tauraco > Tauraco erythrolophus. Next base: position 10,533,473 of record NC_141472.1, on the reverse strand, counting down.
AATACCCATTTATTGGTCTGTTATTGTAAACACAGCAAGAGTGAGCTGTAGTGGGCTAGATTTGTCTGCTACATCTCTGTAAACCTGGATTAATTTTCCCTGTGACAGTTGTGGAGATTAGCCTTGGTGACAGTGAGAGGCAAATCTAGCCCACCGTTTTGCTTTCCTGTCCAGGGAGTTCTTCCATAGGGGAGAAAAATGCTTCTCAAGCTTTCCAATGGCTCTGTCACGCTTGCTACGAACACCTGTGTTCCAGCACATGCTTAACTTTTATCACATGCTTAAATGCCACTGACTTTAAAGTTTTCTTCTGAGTGTGGATGTCTTGCATAAGTGGGGTCCGAGGCAACCTCGGAGTGACCAGAACTTCTTCAGATCCTTGTGCATCTCTTGGTTATATATTCTGTGGTTTAGCGATTGAAGAAGCTGATTCACTATGCGCTTGCTTTGAACTGGTTTTGGCGTGACATAGGATTTCATTAGATGCTCTCATGAGATCTTAAAAAGAACAAATGGGATGAAAACTGCCAAGTCTCTCTCAAGGTTCATGTACCCTATTCTTTAACTCTTACATTTCAGACCTCAGCTGCATCTGGCAAATTTAATATATTCTGCATTGGATGTTTAAATTCCCTTTTCTCTAAGAGGCTTTTTTTCCTTTCAGAGATTGGGAAATAAAACCAGAAATTTTGCCTGCTGTCTTTGAAGTCAGTGGGAGTTTATCTTCAGAAAAGGCATGACCGATTCCCAGACACTTAGCAAAGTGGAGATTGCCACCTACTTTATGTAAATGCACATACAGGACAAGTTTAATGAGCGTGGTGCAAGCCCAAGAATCCAGAACAATTCATAATCAAATCCAGACAAGTTAAAATTTTACGGTACAGCACTACCAGTTCTTAAGATGTTGCCACAAGTCTTTCAGGCCAGGCTTTTGAATAGTGTATAAAAGATGCTTAGTTTTTTATTTAAAACAAACATAAAATGTTTTTAGTGCTCAGGAGAATACTTGAATGAAGCCCAAAATGCTCAGCACTAGGCAGAACTCCAAACTACATTTTGAAAATATCGTGATTCAGGGAAGAAGAGGTCAGAACTCTTCCATGATATTTCACATGATTTTTTTAAGTGCCTTGGATATCTCGATCTCATGTTCTAGCTGCATGGGAGTTAGATAATGATGGTGCCTATTTAAACCCATTAAAACAGCAGCTACTGAAGCAGGACCCTTTTTACCTCAGCAGCTCCAAATATCTTACAGGCAGGAGTTTAAAGAGAGCTAGTTAAGGGACTTTAATGTTGGTTTTCGATAAGTCTGAGAACATGGGAAAGTTCTAAAGATCTGACAGAGTGTAGGTATGTGGGTATTAGAAAGGTTAGGGGAAAAAAATCCAAATATTTATAGGCCTGTCAATCTGACATTGATTGGGCTGAGGCCAATGGCATGAGCTTTAATAAGGCCAAGTGCAGAGTCCTTCACTTGGGGTACAAAAACCCCAAGCATCGCTATAGGCTCGGGGAAGAGTGGCTGGAGAGCTGCCTGGTGGAGAAGGACCTGGGGGTGTTGGTTGACTACTGGCTTGATATGAGCCAGCAGTGTGCCCAGGTGGCCAAAAAGGCCAATGGGATACTGGCGTGTATCAAGAATAGTGTGACCAGCAGGAGCAGGGAAGTGATCCTGCCCCTGTACTCAGCACTGGTGAGGCCGCACCTGGAATATTGTGTCCAGTTTTGGGCCCCTCGCTTTAAGAGAGATATTGAGCTCCTGGAGCGAGTCCAAAGAAGGGCGACTAAACTGGTCAAGGGGCTGGAAAATAAAACTTATGAGGAGCGGCTGAGAGAGTTGGGGCTGTTTAGCCTGGAGAATAGGAGGCTGAGGGGAGACCTGATTACAGCCTACAAATACTTGAGAAAAGATGGTGGGGAGGTGGGGGAAGGGCTCTTTACATTAGTGATGGGTGATAGAACAAGAGGAAATGGGTATAAGCTTAGTCAGGGGAGATTCAGGTTGGATGTTAGGAAGTATTTCTTCTCTGAAAGGGTTGTCAGCCACTGGAATAGGCTGCCCAGGGAGGTGGTTGAGTCCCCATCCCTGGATGTGTTTAAGAATAGGGTGGATGATCTACTTAGGGATATGGTTTAATGGGGATTAGGGATGGTTGGACTGGATGATCTCTAAGGTCTTTTCCAACCTAGAAATCTATGAATCTATGAGGTAAAGCAGGACATGCAAACCTGGACCTGCTTAATAAAGAAATAAATGAGAACTAATCCTGAGCAATGTGGACTGATGTAGCAGATTTTATCAACTAATTGAAATGTTATTTATGAAGCTACAAGTTTGCTTGATAAAGACAACAATATTAATGTAGTGTACGTGGATGTCAGTGAAGTGTTTGGCGTACCACTGCATGACACTATGATTAAAGAACAAGAATTGTGCAAAATTAACGTGGTACACAATTAGTGGAGTAAAAACTGCCTTTCATGATGTAATTATAAATGGATTTATCCTTATTAGATGGACAGCACAGGGATCAGCCTCATGGTATTTACTTGTTTTACCAGTGACCTAGGTGGGCACATACTTTCCTCATGGATCAAGTTCCCAGCAGATGTAACTGAGGAAGTAAGAAACGAACAGTTCTCTGACGCAAGCCAGTCTGATTTACTAGGTACACTGGTGCAAGAGCAGACCTCCTGATGTGGCCAAACGTAAAGCCCCAACGACAGAACAAAGGTGGGAAACCCCTCTGGAGACAGTAATGCTACAAAGAAAACTGGAGCCTTGGTAGTTAGTGGGCTCGTTGTGAGTCTTCTGCGAACGCAATGGGCCGAAGGGCCACCGTTATCCCGGTATACTTAAGAGGCAGACTCTTGAGCAGGGATAAGGATGTCAGATTGCCTCCACCTTTGGCCTTGATACATCCGTGTGTCCAGAGGCAGTGCCTGCAGCTCTGAAGGTACTGAGAAGCAGGGGAGAAGGCTGTGCACAGCCAGGGATGGTGGCTGGCAACCTAACTCTGCTGTGAAAGTTTTGATGCCCGTAGCTTTGTCAAGGGAAAGGAAGGGGGTGTGTAGGTCATGATCTGTAAGTACCAGTGTGGGGAATGCAAATGAGCGGCAGGGCTCTTTGTGCTGACAGACCAAGCCTAATGAGATGCCAGGCTGGCAATTAAAGCTAGACAAGCTCAGAGCAAAGTTTAGATGCACGTTTGTAAATGAAGGGAATAGCACACAGAGGTAAGTGATTAAAAGCTGTGTAGGATTCCTTGTCACTTGAGGTTCTGACACTTGGATGTCTAGATTGCTCTGGTCAGACAAGGATGAATGTGAAAGTCTGAGGCCTCTGCTGCATGGGAGGTCACAGCAGATGCTCGGTGGATCCTTAGTTCTAGGTACCATAAATTAGTTTACACATGAGATAGGCTGAGATTAGCCTATTTTGTTCAGCAAGATTTCTGTGTTAAGCAGCCCAGAAAGGGATTGATTATGTGGATAACATTTGTTCATTTCAAAATCCACACAAGTGTTTTCTCTCTGCCCTCTCCCATCTCGCTGTGTACATTTACATATGCAGGTAATGGAGAAGATGTGGGCTTTGGTAGCAATTGGAAGACCTCATGCATAATGCTCTGCTAATTGCTCTGTATTTAAAAATAGGCCACAACTACGCTGCGTTTCATCTCAAGACTCTTTATGTTGTCTGGCACTGGATAACTTCAGCAGCTCCTGATCTCATCTGAGTCATGACAGGCCCCTTTGGGCTTCTCTCTGTCCTGAAGTGCTGCTCTGATTCCCAGTGTAATTACCGGTCTAACCCCAGCTGGTGCTTGGAGGGACTGCTGAGGAGCAGGAGGAGTATCACCAGCTATCTCTGGAGGATCTGTCCAGGATCCTTTTCTTTCCCATTTCTCCTGGTGTAAGGGGGCGAGAGCAGAGGGGAGGATGGCACACAAAGAACTCTGAAGCTGGAACCACTATTGATCATGATTAAATATAATTTGATTTTTATCTGTTACTACAAAGAGCCTCCCCAGTTTTGATGTATTAGTGTATGTGACAGGTCTGGGAGGTGAGAGGGAAGGTACCAGAGTAGACTCTAACTGCTGTGGCTCGTACACGTCGTCCACTAGATTCAGACAGAGAGGCGTCTTCATCTTTGTTATAATAGAACCTTGATAAACAAATAACTTATTCTTTTGTACAGTGCCTGAGATTTTCATCAAAAGAGGAAGGAGACAGTTACATGAATCACAAGGCCAGTGCAGGACAAGTCTATGCTGTAATTCATTTAGACAAATGTTGGAGTAAATTGATGGACTCAGGTTTGTTTAGATTAGTGGCCTTTTGAAAAATGAGTTGTCCTGTGTGTACAATTTTTCAATCTGTTTACATCTAATTAGCTGTTCAGATTGGCTAAAATTAAGCGATGTCACTTGTAATGTGTTCAGAGGTGAAGATATGATAAAATAGGCTCTTTTATAATCTCTTCAGCGAGTGGCTTGGAGCACTGGCAGAGTGTGAACCGAGGGCGTATGGAAGATCAATCTGTAACGTGGAATCAAATATAATCAAGCTGCAATCTCACAAATGTAGTGAATAGTCTATAGCATCTCTCTCATACTAATTCAAAGAGGGAGCAAGTTTTTCCGCCGTCCTCTCCCACGACTCCTGTTCAGTAGATGTGCCTGCCTGGCTGGGGCGCAGCGTTGGGGTGGCTGCCCCTGCACACTGGCATCTTTACCTGTTTTGCTATTGATTCCTGCGCGCTAGATATTCCTCCCTGGAGACAAGTCATTTGAACAGCTTGAAATCTAAAAACTGACTGCTGCAATGTCAGGTTTCTAATTCTGCAGCTCAGCTGACAGCTCTGGAAAGTCCCTATCAAAGGCAGAAAATACAACACTCTTCAGCAGACTTTGTTCTGCCACCGTACGGCCCCAGTTCTATTTTACTGCTCCAAAGCCTACAGGCTTTCACATGTTTCTGACCGAAAATTCTGCTATTAATATGTAAGCTTCTCAGCAATTAAGCTGTGCTTATTGCTGCATCAGTGCTTTTAGACCGTGACCAGCAAGCAGCACCCTCTCCACAGCAGCAGCAATTTAGTTTTCATGCTTAGTCATGGATACAAGTCTAAGGAGATTTTGGCACAGGTTTACTCAAATATTTTTAAAAGTTTTTGTTAGTCTTTTCTTTCTTCCTTGGCTCTCCGAAGGCTTTTGCTAGCAATGTGCAGAGCGCTCCCCTGCCCTTGCGTAGCAATCCCCGAGACTTACAGGATTTGAGTATTTGCCAAACTGTGAGCTTTCCCACGGTGTGTATAAGGTGCTGTCACCTGCCTCCAGCTCCCTGCCACATGGCATGGCAGCGCTGTGCCCTCTCAGCTGGCCACTCAGCCCGGAGCACATGACGTCATGGAGTATGGGCAGGTTCCCGTGCCCCATTTGTGTGAGGGGCTTCAGTGGGACTGTGGCATTCCTCCTTGGTGTCCCGTCCATCTTCCTATGACCTGATGTGCCAGGATCAGTGGCGATGCACCTGGGTATACATACTGGAAGATAGGTAGGTAGATAGATAGATAGATAGATAGATAGATAGATAGATATCTCCTGCTAGATACATATACATATATGTATATATACATATGCTATATACATATACATATATATATATATATATATATATATATATATATATATAAAAACAGGCTGAGAGAGGTGGGGCTGTTCAGCCTGGAGAAGAGGAGGCTCCGGGGTGATCTTATAGCAGCTTTCCAGTACCTGAAGTGTGCCTACAGGAAAGCTGGAGAGGGACTTTTTACAAGGGCGTGTAGTGATAGGACAAGGGGCAATGGATTCAAACTGAATGAGGGGAGATTTCGATTAGATATAAGGAAGAAATTTTTTACATTAAGGGTGGTGAGGCACTGGAACAGGTTGCCCAGAGAAGTTTTGGATGCCCCATCCCTGGAAGCGTTCAAGGCCAGGTTGGATGAGGCTTTGGGCAACCTGGTGTGGTTGAGGATTTCTCTGCCCATGGCAGGGGGGTTGGAACTTGATGATTCCTTAAGGTCCCTTCCAACCCTAACCATTCTATAATTCTACCTATGTATGGAAGTATACATACTGAGTTGAGCTGAGTGGCTCAGGACTTCATGGGCGGGGTCTTGCCGTGCACTCGGCTGCCACAGAAGCAGCGGAAGGGGACCTGTAAAAGCTGGCAGGAGGATTGCCCTGCGAAGCCTTTGCTGGCAGCACTGGTGAGGCTCAGCAGGTGACTTGGTGACAACGCAGTTCGTGGCGAAGGCGGCCCAGCTGAGCCATCCATGTGTGGGAACTGGGCTGGCAGCTTCTACCTGGGGAGCAGCAGTGAAAAGGCCGGCTGAGGTCTGCCCAGGCACCTTTGGCATCATAACCCTTTCCGCGCCTGCTCCCGCAGGTACTGCCCGGAACTGGTTTCTGATTCATCAACGTTTCCGGAAAGGGACCGAGGGTGCTCAGACCGTGAGATCTGAGGTGCCAGGGCCGTTCCAAGCGTGGCTCCGTCCTCGCTGCCGACGCTCTCTGGCTCCGTCCTGGGGTTTCTGCCGTCCTGCCCCGGCGGTGGCTTGTGGCCGGTGGCCGGGCCGGGCAGGGTCCCCTTGTGTCGGCAGAGGGAGCTCGCATCTTCCCTGTGCTCCGGGCCCTGCCGAAACCTGCCTGGGCATTTCCCTTGGATTTGTCATTTACCCTTCACGTGGTGTACTCTGTCGGGCTGTATCCCGTGGGGTGGATCGAATCTGAGGCCCTCGATCTCAACACTTCAGCTTTCTCCTAAAGGTGAGGGTGGCGAACGCTGAAGTGGTATCTATAGGCAACAGTGATAATGTTGTTTTCGAAAAGAAAGTGTTTACTTCTACCCAGTAGAGCAAATCTGTATCTGAACCCCTTAATGATACTTACAGATTCAGGCTGGAAAGCTGCAGCGTGCTGTAGCTCCTCTGCTGTAAGGTGCTCTTTTCTGGGTGCCTTTAGCTGGATGACAGGGCTTTGGGGCTGAAATTTTCCTTGTATTATTCAGGAGGATTTTCTTGGATTCTTTTTTTTTAAAAAAAAAACAATACCGTGAGCCATTTTCAAATTGACAATAGTACGTATGAAGTGAAAGGTTTTAGTTTTAAGATATTTGTTCTTACTACTTGAAAACAGCAGTTTTAACAGGCATGAGCTAGTGCTGAGCAGTCTTCAGCAGGATTTTTCTATATTTTCTTTGGGCCTATCCAGCTACTCTCTACCTGAGGTTTAAGTACCTCCTTGCCATCTCAACTCCTGTGCTACAACAGTTGTTGGTTAAAAGAGATGCTCTCAATTTCCCTGGGCAGTCAGGCAGTTGTGTTAAGCTCAGCCTACGGGTCAGCTAGATTGAGAATAATCTGCGTTTTGTTACAGTTTCAAGCCAGTGCCAGGGTGGACAAAGAAGTTCCCTTAATTTGGAAATAAGGCTGAGAAAAATCTATTAGTAATTTATGTTTTGGAAAGATTATCTGAAGTAATTTTCTAGAGCTTATAGTTATTTGTAAACAATTCTAAAGTTGTAACACAAGAAGGTTCAAAGTTGTTAAGCAAATGAAAATAACCTTTTACACATAGTAGCCTGGAAACTCACCAGGCTACTTTGTCTTATTTTCCTGCCTTCACTTTAGGTCTTCCTGCTTCATTCCTTTTCAACTTGCTTCATAGGAAGGAGAGATTTTGCTTTGCCTTAACTAAGAAATTGAACAGCTGCTAGGGGCAGGAAGGATGGTGGCTTAAACGATCTTTCATCTAATTTCATAAGACGCTTCAGAATTCTCTTCTTTCTTGAAGAGATTACTTGTGCAATCTATGTAATTAGGAATGCACACCCCCGTGTGTCTAAGGCGATACGTGGTGGTGAGGCATATGATCCACGTTCTCTCTCTTCCTGTAGAAGTGCCGTGACTTCAGGATCAGGGCCTCAGAAAGTCATCTCTGCTGTTCTGTGTTTAATGGCGTTGTAGAACTAACCGATGATATGCCATTAATTTAGAGGGATGTAGAAGGAACAGAAGCTCCTCAGTACACTGTGATCTGACAGCAGGTGAACAGCATGGGGAGCTGTCAGATTGCACAAGTTGCTAAGGTCAGATTAAATTAGTGCCCAGCTACTTGTACAGTGGTAGTAGGTGCTAGCACGTATGATACAAGTGTCACTGTGTAAATCCTGCAAATTTCGGTCTTAAATTAATGGCACAGAGAAGTCATTTAGCTCTGTCATTGTCTAATGGCAGTGTCTCAGAATGGGGCTGGCAGTGAAAATTCTTTGTGTTTTTTAGGACTTGGTGTCATTTCTAGTGTCATTCATAAGGGGCTAGACTGGTTCAGCTTGACGTCTTAGCTGAGCTTACGAACATGCTGAAAGTTCCAGCAACCTTCATCTTTGTTACCTCTCATGAGGATAAAATGTGATTAAGGTGGCATCGTGTCATGCAAATAAAAGTAAGCACTTTTGCATGGTCATGTATGTATGTAAAGAAGAGAGAGAGAGAAGACATTGCAGGGCACCCTGGCCTGATGAGCAGCTTTAGGGAACACTGCTCAGGGGCGCGTGTTGGGTATGTCCAAGAGAGGCAGTGAAGGAATACACTGAAGCACAGAAGAAAGAACCAGTAGTGATGAAGGAAAGCTCTTCCCCCTTACTATGGTGGGGTTGTTGTTATGTGGAAAGATTTAGTGCCAGAGGGCTTCATAAAAAAACAGCAATCCTGAAACTGTAGTGGAGAAGGTTGTGTTACAGAACTTCTCTTCCTTTCAGCACAAGGCTGCTGCAATGTGGCTCTTGGCAGTAGCAGCCAGTTCTGCCATAAATGCCATCGAGGCAAACGTAATGTTTTAGCAGAGGCAGCCAGCAGATGCTTTGTGTAAACCTTAGTCTGCTGCTGGCCAGAATAGTATTTGGTATATCTTATATTGCATTGTCTTTAAACAAATATGTTTAGAATAATAATCTTCTGCTAGCTTGGGTTTCTTCGAAGTGCACAGCAAAGATTCCCCTTTGTTGAAGGGTGAAATTTGTGCTTTTTAAGAGCTCCCATTGTAATTGCTGACTCACCATATAGTTTACAGGCATTGTAGAGGATTAGCTAGAGAGTACTCCAGAGGTGCTCTTCAGTTGTCAACCTACAGCTGACAATGTCAATTGAGGGAGAAGAGTGCAGGTAAGAAATGCAAATAAGCTAAAGAGAGTGAAAAAGTTGCTTTCTCCTTTGGCTTGTCTTTCAAAACCACAAGATATAATTTCTGATCTTTTAAACCTATCCATGAATGAAGGCGTGTCAGTGAGTGCTCCGAAACATTTGGCTACTGGCTTCTCCTGTGTGGAACTCATTCTCTGTAAGAAAAGCTGCTTTTAGGCTGGGTAGCAATACTGTAAAAAATCCAAGCTTTCAAGCCAAACACAGTATCCTTATGATGAAAAGAAGAGAAAGGTCAGTGAAGCTTGTCCTTGATGAGAAACAATCCCAACTGATGCTCAGAAAACTGAAATGGTAAACTAAGCTGTGCTCACATGTGGCAAACACGGTCAAGCTTTTCACTCATTTCAGCTGCTTCTGGACAATTCTTTTCAACGAGATGTAGTCTTCAGCTGGGCTTAATTGAGAAGCGGGTCTTGCTAATGAATTTGTATGAGTTTACTGGCCCTGGCAGTTTTCACTGTAATGCACTCAGTATATTATATTAAAAATGTATATCACAACTGAGGCAGTTTTGTTAAACAAGCTTTAATGCGGCATCTGCTTATTTGTGCCTTGGGGACGTGAGACAACAGCAAACTGCTTACTGCTTGAGAAATCAGCACACCACCACGGGCGTTGCTCTGGTGTTAGAAGTCAGGGCAATGCCTTAATCTGGATGCGAATCAAATTGTTCTGTTGATAATTAGAAGACAATAAGCCTGCGTGAAATTGAACCAAGATGTATTAAAATCAGGTAGTAATTCTCCTTAATGCTGACTGGAAGTAAGCCATGTCAGAAGGTAACCAGAATGCATTATTGTTTGCCATTATAAAAAGGCCCGTTTAAATAGCTCTCTGTCACCTAGGGCTATTTAACCTTTTGTAGGTATGAGCATTACAAGGGAGCCTAATGCATATTTTGTGTGCATTATTGTGCATAAATGCATGCCCGCAGTTTTTACATTCCTATGTACATATTCATCATGAATCAGTCCGGGGTCAGTGTATTTCCAAATCATGTCACTGGTGAAAGCCAGGAGCATCTGTTTCCAAAGAAGGTGAAAGAAGCTTCAACCTTGAGCTACTTTAGTGGGAAGTCACTTGCTAAAACCCACCAACAAATGCTTGGCTTGTGCATTGAGATGGGAGTGTAAACATGAACCAGAAATGATCTCATATAAAAAAAAAGTGTTTGTGTGTGAGAGTCAGCTGTGAAGACGACTAAATGCTGGGGTGTGGTGACATGATAACGAGCTTAATGGTGATCCTTTTGCTGGAATGAAACCTCTTCCCTGGATGTTCTCTTTTCCTGGCATTCTGAAAGCCGAACATGAGACCCGTCAGGACGTAGAGGACCCTTCTCAGTGCTGGTCCTTATTTTGTTTCCCTCTGTGCTCCTTTCAACTTCAACTCCCCTGTAAAAGGTATGTGTCATTTTAGAGAAGCACTCCTCTGCTTGATGACATTTTATTTCCCAGCATTTCAACTTATCCTTTTCCTCCCCGTGTTTTTTGTACACTATTTTCTATGCTTAATGGGACATTATTAGTTTTATTTATAAGGAATACTGTTACTCATTGTTAGGTGATAGACTGTGTTGCATTCCAATAACCTGACATAACTGGCTGCAGTTTGCCATGGTTTTTAATAACGCTTCCTTCAAAACAGATGAACTGGTATGCTTGTGTTGATCAGTAACTAAAAGGCAGAAAATAAGGCAGCATGTGAAGCTCGTAGATGCAGTACACCTATGAGCTCTCTTGGTCTGATCAGCAGCCTTATGGTGGGTTTAATTTGCAAATCATTATTTGGACAAAACTGGGACAGAGTTCAAACAGCTGAATCTCCGTTGGTCCTGAATAACTTCACAAGCATCAGCCTTTCAGTGTCTGCAGCTCTGAAAGCAGATGCACTGTTTATTTACAGACAGATGTAACTGAAATCTCACATCTACACCTAATTCTGCACTGCCACAATGAACAGTTTTTAAAACCTGCATGGGCACCTTAGCATCACTCAGGCAGCAGGACAGGAGACGTGTCCTGCGGAGCTTGGCCTCCCATGGCCAGTGACACCAAGTAGCAGAAAGAAGAGAAGAAACTTCCCACTGCCCTCTCTCGTGTCCTCGGCTCCAGAGCACCACTTCAAGTGGTGGTAGCAATACAGGGCAGAGCGTTAGGAGAATGTGTTGTTTCTGTTTGCGTTTATGGTGTTTATTCAGCTATGAAAAGCATCAGTAGAAGCCCTTGCTGAAACTAAAGGTGTTACTGTGCTGTTCACCTAAGCAGAAGAACAGGGGAGATTTTTAATAGCCTTCATCCGCTCCATGCCAGAGCAGTTTGGGTGCAGGCTACCAGACAGATCCAGTGACGTTAGCTGGAGTTTATAACTTCCAAGGCTGCAACTCTCAGAGTGAAACCAGCCATGTAGCTCATCCTGAAACCTGAGAGCTAAATTAATCCATCTGCCCAGCCATGGGGGTATGTAGGTGTTTAATGCTTTCCATAATCACGTAATAGTGCAAAAGGCAGTACAAGCAATCTGAAACGTGGATCCCTGAAGTCTCATGCCTCAGGAAATGTCTTTGTTTCTGAATCGTGTGCCTTTAAGTATTTTTCAAGTGCTCATGGACCATGCAGTCAACTGTTTACACAACAAGTGAATTTCTGAAAATATGCTAACTGATTTTCATCCATAATGTCTTGAAAAAAACAGTGAGGTAGCCTCATCAGATACAATGGCTAGTGCTGTTCCTCAAGAGGTTCTGGGTTCAAGGAAGACTAGCACTCAGTGCCTTCTGTTTAAAGGCATTTAAATGGCTGATTCTTCTTTGTTCTTCTGGAAACTCTCTTTCTTTAAATTTACGGGTGAAGATTGAGGGACTTTGTGGCTGTTTCGTAGACCAGCAACAGAAGGAGAGAAGAGCTGCGTGTGTGTCAGTGTTGTACATGTAGCACATAATATGTGGACACACAGTATATGAGATTGGGTTACTTATATTTTTTAAAAAATCAGAATAATTGGTTAATTTGTTTTAAAGCCATGGAAAGCAGAATTTGTTCTTTTTTTCTTTTTTTTTAAGGCCTGCAGTAGGCACAGACTATGAAAACCCGCATTATTAAAATTGACAATCACAATAATGCTCTAAAATCCATGGGAAGAGGCTCTGATGATTGAAAAGCCAAGGAAATCATCAGCAGTCAAGGGCAGACAGGGATCCTAAAGGGATTCCAGCTTGTAGAGAAGAAATAATACACCAGGAAGTTACAAATGGAATTAATTGGTTCTTCAAGTAGAACAGTTACAGGAGGAAGGAGGATTATACATATGTATTATTATTTAAATAATGCAATGAATAGAGGACTCCAGACCTGCGGGTAGCACACAAACACTTACTAAGAGACCCTGGGCTGCTGAAATAAATCTGCATTACAACTGGGCAAGAAGGAGGAGAATAAGGTACAGCAGCTCCACTTGAACTGATTTCAGCTCATGATGAATTTGTTAAAACTTTAGACCTTCAGGTTTTAAAAGCACATCTTTGAACACTGAAAAATTGCATTTGTTTTCCATTTGTTTGTTTATTCAGAGGTCCTTGGCTGCTCTGAAATAAGTCGCTTCAGAGTTGGAATTCTGCAAGCCTGACATTTAAATGGCAGTTTCAGTTGTATGTAATTTTCTTCTTCAGTTCTTTTGGGAGTATTTTAGTGTCCTATTACGCAGTGACTGTACTACAGACTAAAGATGTCTGCGTACTGTGGCTTGCATGTCCTCCTGTGGTTTGTCCCTAGTTCTAGGCTTGAGTTCTGTGTGGGAAGCTTATAAGATTTGAGAAATGTTGTTGTTTGTAGTTTGGCTGTATGCTCTTTAAGTGTGAAGGTGTTGGATAAACAGAAAGTACTGTTCTAATTGTGAAGTGGAAAATCTTCCACAAATTTTGAGACAGGAACTTGTCATAGCAACTATACTATTTCCATTAGAGGAAATCCCTATAGCATCTTCTACATAGACTCCGTGTCTTTCTCCTAAAACGCATAAACCAACTTTTTGCTTTTCCTAGCTCTTATAATTAGCAGGGATAAAAACGTTTGAAATTTCAACAAGCTTTTCTGCTGGAGTGCAGATGTGATTCTTGGTGACTCAAACGTTTCCCAGAACTTCGTTACCCTCTATATAATTATTCCAAAGAATTATCCTTCCAAAATTAGAAGAAAAAAACATGTAATTACAACTGCGATATTAACATACTTAATGTCTGCCTAATGTCTGAGTATCAAGTCAGAGGCTGTATTTTCAAGCAATATACACACTGTAAGCAAAATGAATCGGGCCACGCAATTTCTTGAACAAAGATGCTAAATATATTGAGCCCCACGTGATTTATGTCATGATTGGCCATGGAGCTTGAAGAGAAACTGAGGAAAGTGACATTTTCTTTCTAATTACTCTTTCTCTACCCTCTTTCTCCTTTACATATTGATCCGGCTGTTTTGCCAAGCGCAGCAATCGGCTCATCTCGCCGAGGGCTGCTGAGGTCCTGCCCTGCGTTTTGCTGGCCTCGCCGTTTTCCCGGCCCCTCGCCGTGCACTTTCAGTACATCACCCAGCAGAAAACAGCTCGCGCGTCCGTAGCTTCATCCTCTGCTGATTGTTGCAATGAAGGGGCTCAGCACAGGGGCGCGCACGGGCCAAAAGCGCCTTGGGGAAGGGGCTGAGGAAGGGCAGGTGCTCGTTTTCCCCAGGGGGGCAGCAGCGGAGCTGGAGAGGATAGGTGAACCTGTGTCTGATGCTGTGCTGCATGATTGGAGAGTGGTCTGTAGGCATCATGGTTGTCAGTCCTGCTTCTGTCTTCCCTACAGAAGAACTTGGTTTTTAATTGGGGCAAGTGTTGCACCCACCAGCCCTGAACTGTTGTGAAAAATGGGGAGCAGGAGGCGTGTCAGGCCAGAGGGGTATGTATGAGCGATGGCGGTGGAAGAAGAGATGCTGCTGAAAGCCCTCGATATGCATTTTGTTTAAGGGGCTAGTTAAGTAGAAACACTAGAGCCTTATATAAAGTCAGGTGCATAAAAGGTTCATCATTTATGTGTTGTTTCTTTTAAAAACATAGCGCCTGGTTCAACTCCCTCTTTCTTTCCAGATAACTTTTTGTGCTTTCTATCTCTTAGTAGCTAATTCGACTCCACCTATTTAAAAAATGAGTTTTCAGGTTTTCAGATTGCTCAGAGTGATTAAATCCTGCTGTACTTTTGTTGGCAAGGAGCGGTGAGAGCTGGAGCAAGTGGAAAGGAAGGCAGCGCGTTCATATATGTGGTAGAAAATGTAACTTGCCTCACAGTGTTACATTTACGTGACATGACATGCTCATGTGAATCAAATGGGCTATTTTTACGGCATGTATTAAATGTGAAATTGTGACTGGTGTTAGTCAGAGCAGTGCAGGAACTCCTGCCAATGTGCCATGTAATTTTATTTTAAGAATGAAAGGTCTTGAATGAGAACCCTGTATTTCCAGCAAATTTATTCCATTTGTCTAGGGTCAGCTGTGCCCATAGGTTGTTGCCCCCTTTTTGTTTGATTTCTTCCTTACACGACATTTGATTTCATCTCAGAATATGAGCAGAGAAACCTGGATGGCTTCTGCAGCTGTAAAATCGTGTGCAATGCAAGGGAATGTCCCTTCTGTACACAGCATGCTCCGCGTCTTCAGCCAATGTTGACTGAAGTCTCTGGAGCTGTGTTGATGTGTGTAAGCAGAGGAAGAGCCTAACCCAAGAGACCCAGTTGGTTGGCAGAACCCTCAGCTGTGAAATAATCCCTCCCAAAAGCAGAGAGTGAATTGGGTTGGAATTCATGCCAAAAATCATGGTACTGTCTACATTGCAGACCTGGGCCAGGGGTGCATTATTAACGTGGTGATTAGTCTCAGAGCGTGGTAAGTAGTTTGTGGATGCCTGACTTGAGACATTGTGAAGGGACCTCTTTTGCCAGAAAAACTTGTGATTTCAGAAAAATCGGCTCCTTAAAGTCATGTCGTGCTGTGCCGAGGAAAATGCCCGTCTGTTTTTAAAATGTAGCCATGGCTTTGATCCTCCTTCATCAGAACAAGGTGATTAACGCCAGGGACAGACTGACACTTGAGGAAAGAGGGGTCACGATGGCCACCAAACTCCTCTGGACCTCCACTAGCTGCCACCACGCACTGCAGCATGGGCCAGGTCAGGCAGCAGAGGAGCAGCAGCGAATCACTGTTTCAGCTAATTGGGGTCTGTGAAGTCCAAGTACAAGACAGGATCACTGGGGACAAAAGGAGGCAATGCACAGACGAGCACAGTGAAAATAAGAGTGAGGGGGTTTTAATATTTACCTCTGAAGTGTTTCTCATCTCTCATATGTTCATCTAAAGTTCATCTGTCTAAAAATTCAAAAACCAAAAAACCCCCACAAATGTAACTTATGATTTCAGGGAATTATTTTACTGTAATTATAGCTAATCCAATTAAAGGTGATTTGTAATGACTGCAAATTAATTACAGAAATACTGGATTTAATGAGTGGATTACTATTTGTTTTGATAAAAGAGAAAATGCAAATACCAAGGTAGAATATTTAGTTCACTTAGATCATGCTGGGCTCGATACTGCTGGATTTACGGAGCCATTTGTTTCCAAAACGAGGGAGAGCATAGTCCCAGTTGAACACATCGAGACAAATATCAAGCTCTTTTCCTTTCAAAGAATGTATCTGTACGACAGGGTCAGATTTTCTTGATTTTCTTATAATGGAAATCAGATGTGATGTCTGAGGTCAGAACTTGGTGTGATGCATTGGGAAGTAGAGAAGTATCTTTTTTTTTTTTTTAAGTAGATTTTTATTTAATTTTCAGTAAAAGCTTGCTAGCTTGTACCTAGGATGCTGCTTGACAAAAAGCTTCTCTACACACCACGTACCTTTTTCTCCCATTCAGCAACAAGCTGAATCATTGCTGACGTGATTGATACAGTTGTGGCCTGATCCTACAGCTGGTAGGATACACAGAGAAATGAACAATCACAGAATGGTTTGGGTTAGAAGGGACCTTAAAGATCATCTAGTTCCAATTCCCCTGCCATGGGCAGGGACACCCTTCACTACACCAGGTTGCTCAAAGCCTCATCTAGCCTGGCCTTGAACACTTTCAGGGATGGAGCAGCCACAAGAAGCATGTGTAGGTGACCAGGTCAGGCAGCCGACAGCCCAGCAAAAGCAAGGTGCGAGACAGTGGTCACTGACTCTGCAGCGGGTGTGTTGGTGAGCAGTTGGGGGAAACAGCCTTATACTGATGTTGCAAGATGGTGAAATACATCGGTGCGTTGCATCCCTCAGCCCTGAAGCAAAGGCGAGTGCAGGACTAAGCTGTCCAGGGCTTTACTGGGTAGTGTTTTGTGTAAAGGTGTTGGCTGGGGGACAGAAGGCCGATACCGCAGCTCTGCTGTACACCTTCCTGATCAGCAGTGTGAGGTTATCCTGCTTCGTATGGGACAGAGACATGGGAGAACTAAAAGATTTGCTCTGAGGGCTGTGTGTGTGTATTGAAGGTGGAAGAAACACTTGTGGATATAAGGTCCAAGTCTTGGGAAGTCAACAGGTTTATAAAGCCAAGAGGAGCTTACACGTTAAAAAATACAAGTGTCTTGAGGCTCCGTTGGGGGACGCTCCCATTTACCAAGTATTGCATGAGTAGAAACGGAGAGTCTTGTTCCAGAGATGTGCACAGACGTTGGCCTGGTGGTTTCCTTAGTGGGCATGCCATCTTTATATGTTCACATAACTCTTCTCCTGCCTTTTTCTCCTTTCATCAAACCTTTCACTTCATTTTGACTGTCTGTCTGCTTCTTATGTACGTGCCACCATCTCACCATCCACGTGCTCCCGTGCACGTGGCTTGGCCTTGCTTCATCCTCAAAGCCTTTGCAGCTCTAAGTCTGGGTTGTGCAATTGTATTAGCAGATTTTTTTCAAGCAGCTGACTGTTTGGGTTATGTTATTGAAGGTGATTGACTAAGTAAATGGAAATGAGCTTCCTTCCCAGCAGCTCTTGCAGCAAATTAGGTACGGAACAAACTCTGGTTCCTAAGGAAGTCAGAAACTACTGAGCAACCTGTAATCAAGGTTCTCCTAATGTTGTGTTTTAAGTAGACCCATTATCATAGCTATGTCTTCCTGAAAGCATTTAGACTTCATTACCCCATTAGAGAAATTAACATATTTTAGCTGATAAGCTTCTGGCAGATTCAGAAACTTGCAATAATGCTGGGTGTTGAAGGTACTCTAAAACATGCTTTCATTAAAGGGGTCTTGTGCCTCATAGGAAATATATAAATAGAAAAACCGTAATTAAAATGCCACATTATCTCGTTCTAAACTTAGTGTGTCTTGAAATTTAAGTATACAGCGCTATCATTAGAACTTTCCAGTAGATTTTTTCCAATTTTATTAGCATAGCAGAAAAGGAATTGGGTGGGGTTTGTTTTGGTTTTAAAAAAAGTCTGAATTGAAAATGTGACTGTTATAACTGTCTTTAAAGTCGGAATGAATCTTTTTAAACCAGTCCCTGATTCTAAGAGATAGCTGATCATCGTTGTTGTATTCCAAGCAGATTGCACAGGGGCAAGTCAGGAAGAAATGACAAGGAGGATCAGCAGGGTCAACGTGGAGCCAGTGTAAGCGTTGTGTGTAATTGCAAAGTCAACAGAGAAGAGCCAGTTTATTATTTTTGTTCAAGATGAAATTCTGGCATAATGAAGTCTATAAACATAGATGTAAGGAGACCTTCTTTTTCGCTTTTTGCAAAAATAGCCAAAATTCAGATTTCCAAATGCTTTCATGGTCAGAAGATACATAAAGCCAGTTCCTGTGATTTGGATTCACAGCAGCTCTCTCCTCCGCAGCTCCTTAATGTTGCAAGTGCAGCACAATTTCTAGTACAGCCTTTCCATCAGTGGGAGCTCCGGTTGGGGTATCTCATCTGAATGAAGCTGCTTGTTCTTATGAGGCTTGTAGGGAATTAGTATTCTTTTAAAATCTGATCAAAAACTTGTGGGAGTCACACAGAGACTGACAGAAAGAGAAAATCAAAAAGTTATTGTGCTTCTCTAACAGTGATAGAAATGGCATGTGATCTCTGGAGGGCAAATTTAACTATAGAAAAGCTAAAAGATTTTTGTATTTGTAGGTGTCAGTGGTATTTGTGGTGCAGGGCTGCCTCACTGTGTCCCAAATCAAATTCAGCATCTCACTGTAATGCAGTTGTGAGAGCTCAAGCTACAACCCATATGAAGAGCACCACATGGGCCCTGGGGTAAAAGGGAAAGCATCCAAGGAGAGGTGATCG
Source organism: Tauraco erythrolophus (assembly GCF_009769465.1). Taxonomy (NCBI): domain Eukaryota; kingdom Metazoa; phylum Chordata; class Aves; order Musophagiformes; family Musophagidae; genus Tauraco; species Tauraco erythrolophus. Next base: position 10,514,864 of record NC_141472.1, on the reverse strand, counting down.
ATACAGCGACTTGATTAGCAAAAGAGTGATGCAGGACGTAAGGCTGCATCATTGGACAGCTCTGATTGTAATTACTGTCACCTCTTCCAGGTTGTTTCTTGTGAAGAGAGAGATTTTACAAGTTTTGCCTTTTGAAATATTCTACAAGTGTTTAAAATTAAAACAAACAAACAAACAAAACAACACCTCACTCCACCCCACCCTCATTCCTGGTTCATGCACAGAAATCTTCGACTCATTATTCTTCACACATCTCCGTAAGTTAAATATCGTTCTGCTTTTTAAGGGGGCCTGCCACAGACACGGGGAGCGTGCACACACACTCCTGTCCGCGTGGGACACGGAGAAATCGTACCGATGCAGGTGGAGGTTTGAGCGCTCTTGCTACTTAATGGGCCCTGGATTATTGGCTGCCTTATTAGTCAATAAATGACCTTCTGTATGCTTCTGGAAAATTATACTTTGATCGATTGTAGGCATGTTGCGTGTTTTTGTTTGTTTGTTTCTGCTGATAGGGAACACCCCAGAAGCGTGGTCGGAGGCAGTGTAGATGCCATTCCCTGGGCACAGCTTTCTGATGTATTGGCCAAGCTGAACGCAGAAGGAGCAAGTTCCCATTCATCAGACTGAGCTTCAAAAGCATGGCAGGGAGAGAGGGTTGTCTCTGTACTAATGATCTAATACACACTGTTTGTATCAAAACTGTCATAGCAAGGACACTGGTGGGAGTAAGAATGCAGTCAACTCAAAGCTGCGCTTCTGGCGTTATCTGGCACGTTTGCAAAATACATCCTTGAAAATGTAATTATACTGAATTCGCAGAGGTCTAGTAAAAAATGTGTCAAGTTGGATGTTTATTCTGATGGTAAACCAACTCTGTTCTCTCTGTGTTGAAATGTGGTCGTGTGTGGGTGTGTAATGATATGTATGCATACACACATAGGTATCTCTGCACATTATAGACAGAATGTGTATGTCGGTGTCTGGGTGCATATTTATATATTTGCTCTCTCACAGATGCCGCAAAGTGGTGATTAGATGCCAAGGATGGTAAATTTTCACAATAACTTTGTGAGGCCAATCTGTGATTATCTGATACTGTATCTTACATAAAAATTACTGCATGGCTCAGGCCTAAATCCTGCCTTCCTCCTCTACTCTAAGAAGTTGGTAAATTCTATATTTCAACTATTTCAAGTGTGGCTTTGATGTCATGGGAACTGCCTCGCCAATGCGCTGCCCCTGGGGTGCCTGCGGTGGGCAGGCGGGTGGGTGGTGGGGGTCACCTCCCGCCACGCAGGCAGCGCTGCTCCCTCCAGCTCTGTGCTGGGCAGAGGACAGTCTGAGGACCTGGTCCGGGCTGGAGCAAAGACCCAGGTACAGGTAGTTACGGGCACCACGGAGTGCTCCCAAATGCTGTCTTTGGCCTCTCCGTGCTGACTTTAGCACAGCGTTTGACCTATGTGACCTCTGCTAAATTTGTAGACGTGGTTATGCCAGGAAGCTCTCTGCTCCAAAAATGCTTGCAAGCTCCGTAGAGAAGACAGGCAAGCAGGCAAGGAAAAAGTAGTAGCTCTGCTGCCGTTTTACTGCTAAAGAACTGAGATGCAAGAGATTAATGGGTGTGCCCAAGGTCATATTGGAAGTCTGCAGCAGAGCCAGGCACTGAATCCAGATACGCTGCATCCCAGCTCAGCGCTGTAGCCGTATTTTTTTTTTTTTCTGCTAGTATTTAAAAGAAATACTGTTCCTAGAGAGGGAAACAAATCAGAAAAATAAGCTGGTATAGTGCGAATGAGAAAAGGTCATTTGTCCTGTTTCATCACTTTGTTGTCCAAAGATCTAATTACTTCTGGAATTACCTCAATGGCTTTCAATCAGTACCTGTCTGTCTTAGGTCATTCCACACACCTCACCTTGTCAGTTTAAGATGCTTTCTAAAGATTTCTTTTTTCCCCCTCTTAATTAAAAAATACCGCTCCTGGCCAAATCTTCTGCACGTGTTTTTCAAACCTATGCATGAGGTTGAATAACGGTAGAACCAGGCACTTGTACTCCTGGCATCCGATGATTGCCGTGTAAGAAGCGAGGCACTCTTACCTGTAATATACCAGAGCTTTCCACAGATTGGAGATGACTTATAAATTACACCGTGGAAGTTCTTCACCTGCAATTGAAATGTAATCACCATGGTGCTGGGAGGTGCAGCCCGTTTAAGAACACGGAATGTCTACACCGCACCTTCCCTCACGGCACATTTCAAAATCAGGAATGACTCTAAATCAGCTTGTTTCAAAATAATGTGTTTCTCTTATTCCCTTGCGGTTTCAGGAACTTTAAGTGTGCATTTATATTTTCAGGTTTTTCTCTGCAGTCACAGAGTTGGGCAGGACTCCTCCCCAGTCCTTCCCTACCCACTCCATGAAATCACTTGTGTGTTTTTTTCAGTTCCAGCACCCAAGGCCTGCACAAATCCAGCAAGTATCGCATATATCACAACAGAACCATGACAATAAGCAGTTCTCTGCGTATGGCAGGTTATGCAGGCAGCTGACCTGGAAAAAGTAGAAAATCAAAAAGAATGTGCTCGTTTTCGGTGAATAGTGCTTTCAGCCTGAAAGATACTTGGGATCATTCCCCAAGAGGTCCTCCCCCCCTCAACTTTGTAACTCTTCCAATTATTTTTTACAGTGACCCAGATTCTGGATGACTGATTTTGAGTATGACCATGTGTATAGCCCTGAGTTCTCAGGAAAAGCTTTTCCTGGCCTGGCTCCTAACTCATGCTGATCTCTGCACAGGAAAGGTGGTTACCTATTCTAAGGCCAGAGATGCTGGCATTTCATGGAAGGACCGATTATTAGACTGAAGAGTTTAATTCTTCCCGCTATACCTGTAAGTCCCAAACCATGTTCTGCCTTGCCAGCTGTTAATGCCAAAGTGAGAGCTTCAGAAGTCCTCTGGGAGTGGGACAGCTGCTGGCACGTGGCTAGCCCAGGCTGGCTCACCTTCATGGCGTGGTGGGTTAATATACCAGGGGCCAGGAACTCTCGTCAGGGATACAAACTGCATTTTGCAAGACATCCAAGTACAGAGAAGAACAAGGCTTTGCCCCTAGAAGTTTACAATCTAAGTAGGCCAAATCTCAGTTAATGGCTTGAAAATAATTTTTACAAAGCCATAATTAGGTTAGATTTTACCTTAGCCTCCTTTCTTTCCCCATTCTATGAATGGAGTCAGTGACCTAAAAGCTCTGCTAGACTCCATCCCTTTGTTTGTTATTAACACTGTTTACTTAGTATTATCCTTACTGCTGAGATGGACAAAAGATTCTTTTGTTCTTCTTAGATGCAATTTGTATGATACTGTATTTATTTAGAATTAAATGACAATAACAATGTCCATTCTAGGCCCTTTTGCAATTAATTGATCTCCCTCAAATTCGGCACAAAATAATGAGCTCACTTGGGCGGCAAAGAAAACTACCTCGTTTCACAGCTTCCCCCAAAATGCACCCTCGTTTTCTCTCCTCCACTTCCTCCTCTCCCTGCCTCCTCTGGTTTGCAGAGCAGCTGCCCTCGCTCTTTGTCTGTGCAGTCTGCTGGACCTGATTAGTGTGTTGCAAACGGATCTGTACCTAAGAGCATAATTGCAAATTTAACTTAGAAGAAGCTTAAAGTGGCTTCTGAAATAAAAGTAGAGAGTAAGGCACTTTCAGCTACACCGCATAGCATTTGTAGAGTCAGGGACAGAGGAATAGACTCTTCAAAGGAAAAAGGTTGACTGTCTTCTCAGACTTTTTGCTTTCTTTCTGTTTGGACGTTTGCTTTCATCAAAGACCTTAAAAGCGGTGCACAAGCCAGTTCAGTGAGGACTAAGGATAAAGAAGCAGTAAAGTCCAGCAATTCTGTACCAGCTTCTGTCCGTGTGAGAGATCGCAGATCTTTCTTGCTCTTACTGTAAAGGAAAGCACCGTGGGCTGAGTTTTGTAAGACAGCACCCAGCTCACTGGAGCAAAGGAAACACTGAAGAAAAGTCAGCCAGTGAAACAAAGGGAGATCCACTCTTTGCAGAGCTCTGCAGAGTGGCACCAGTTGGCAACCCAATGGGAGTGGCAGTGAAACACTAAAAATGTTGAGGATGAAAGGTGTAAGTCTAGGATTACAGTAGTGCTCTGCTGAGGTGCTCTTATTTTGGCCAATTCTGTATCACGTTTGCATCAAGTCCTAAACTAGCAAGTCCCAAATTGAGTAAAAGCTGGGTTACTCTACATTTCTTTTTTGATGTCAGCAGCTAATTCAAGTTACTGTTGACCAAAGGTCCTTTCACAGTCACCTGGCAACTTCTACTGTATCACATTAATAATCCTCTTAAAGATGTGCAGAGGTGAAAGAGCTTTTATCAGTTTCAGACTGAAAGTGTATTTTGAAAGAATAAATGGGATGATTTTGTGGAGTTTAAAATACCACAGTACCACGCTTCAGTCTGCACGTCCTTGGGAGAGTTTAGAGTTTTCCTTACATTAAGCACAGTTAATGGGTCTCTTTAATGTGCCTGTAACGGTCTGCTGCAATACATACAAAGGATTGCTTTTTTTTCCCAATGGGACAAGAGCAGCAATATCAGTTTTGAAACTTTTGGACTTATCCGTCAGCTTAGTCCTTTACTCAGCATGACCTTTATCATCCCATATCTCATTAGATCCAGAGATTAGTGATTTGTCTTTTGAAAGATCAAAATCATCATTTTTAGATGCTGTTTCGTTTCTGTATATTTATATCATACTCTTCCTTGGCATTTCAGTACAGGGTATGAAGCATTGGGTTTTAGCTCTAACAATTCTGAGAGGAGAAGAGTGAAACACTAGTAAAATGTCAGCATTGTTGTGGCTTAAAGAAGACTATTACAGTGTTAGCAGCCAGAGCGTACGTCATCATGTGATGAAGTTAACTTCCACCATGAGAAGAGCACAGTTATTTTCATTTCACAAATAAGCAGTTGAGTTATAGGTAAGTATAATAGTTTTCCTGAGATCATAGAAGGAGCTTTGAGAGAGCCAGTTCACCCCTCATCTGATCCTGACTAAATGAGCTAATGGAGGAAGAAGATTTAGGCAAGAATAGATAAAATGGAAATCACTGAATGTGTGTAAGAAAACATCCATAACTCTGCCCCAGATCGGTGCTTTCAGAAGCATCATTCTTCATACCTGGAATTCGGTTTCTAAGCATTTTCTACAGCGGAGTAGAAAGTGTTTGTGTTTATTAATACTCAATCAAAAATATGTAGTAAGAATTATTGTTGGTTTGTGATGACCATAAACACTGGTATGTGTGTGCATTTGCGCATAGGCATAGCAGCAGAATTATATTTTGCCTTTTGAAGGGATGATGTATCGTTAAGCAAAAAGTACGCAGAGTCCCAACTGCTTACCTGCCTCTCCCTTGATAATGTGTTACTTTTGATATAATACTCGTGCAAGGAAGATGACCTGTTATGATCCTCGCCTCCTTTGCTCATGGCAGGGCGAAGAGAGGCAGTTGCATTGTTCACTTGCATCTAAATGTAGGTGCTTGCAGGGAAAGTGCAGCCTCTGCAGTTACCCCTGTGCACAACATCAAGTGGGACATACAGGGCCAGAGGACATTTGGGGCACTCAAATTAGCCTCTTCCTCTGAATTGCTATATGTCCTCCAAAGTTTTGTTGTCTCTCTGCCTGTCGATGTATATGGACTTTAGAGATAACAGGTACCAAAGCTAGGGTGCCTGCAGAAGTGTTTGTGAACACTTAGTGCTTCATCTCTGCTGCAGCCCCATGGGGAGATGGCATCAAGGCCTGGCCCTTCTCCACCACACTGGACCTACCTGCCCAGAGCAAGCATTACCCTCTCCTCCCTTATGCAGAAAGCTGTAATTTGGGATGGGCAGAAGGGATGATTTGTCACGCGTTGGTCTCCTGTATGATGGTGTGGGGAAAGTTTTGACCTTCTCAGTGCTGTTATCAGGAGGTCCATGTGGAAATGATGCTCAAAGACTTTGCGATGCATCTGGGGTTACCCATGGGATATGATGGGCAGGGAAATATGCGATGACATGAGTTAAAGTCAATTTATCATATCCGTTAAGAATTGCTGTATATTGGTAGTACCCAGGGAAACTGAATATATCTGCAATAGCTAGAACAGACCTATTTGTACAGTGCCTGGCACAACTGAGCCAGGGACTGTCCTCAAAGCATAGCAAGAACCTCCCACATCACCAGCGCCCCTCTTATGCCTGTGGAGGGCACCTTCCAGCTTTATTTAGTAGTGAAGTATCAGCCCATAAATCAGACTGACCGATATTAGGTTGTGTACGTAGTGGTTGCCTTTTTCTTGCAACTGATCATAACCAAAGCTGGATGGAAAATAATGTGGTTCATCTATTAAGTATGGCATTTTATGAGCATTCAACACGGTAATTCTCATAGTATAGAGGGGTAATATTTAGGTCAAGTGATAAAACTAAGACTGATAGGAAAGACTATTTTTTTCTTTTAGAAATTACATATTTTTAACAAGAACCAAACTTTGTATTATTTGTTGAACAAAATGCATGAAAGCTTATTAAGCAAAATAAATAAAGAAAAATCAAAATAATTAATCACACAACTACAAAAGGAGGAAGGAAACAGCTTGGCAAATTGCATTTACAGCACAGTAAAATGTATACCGTGTCTGCATAAATAGTAAATCTGCATTTTTATAGCAATACTATGTGAAGCCACAAACTAGATATATGTAAATATTACAAAGTACGGATATATTTGAATATAAGAAGGTAAATACACCAAACGAAAGTCCAAAATTAGGCAATCACCTCCTGGTAATTATTTGTAAACATCCTGTTAATCTTAGAACTCTTTATTTGATGTTTTAATACTCTGTTCAGTGATGATACATTGCATGTAAGGCTGCATTCAAATAATCATTATTTTGGAAGTTTCCATTGTTAGCAGGATACCAAGAAGGTAAGTGATGAATTGTGGTTTCCTGATTCCATCTTTTCTTTGCTTCCCATAGGCCTCATACTGTCTCCTCTTGATTTGTGCCAGAATCAGAGCTCTCTTTCGGTCTGGGTAGTCTACTCCGAGTATGGGCTTGCTTTTGAGGCCGTGTTAAGGAAATCGAACCTTTAGGGAGCTGCCACATCTTGCCTCTCGGGTCTGAAAACCTCCACCTCGACACCACTGTTTTTCTCTTCCGTGGCTTAGAGACTGGCTGTCTCCAGAGGCCGGCTCCGGAGATCATTAAAAGTATTAGGAATGCTGATAATGGCTTAATGGGTTCAGACTAAGGTATATATTGTCAAGAGAGCTGTAAATAAATGCTTTGGGAAGATGTCCTCTTTCCCAACTGTGTGTAGCAAGGGGTGGCACTCGCTGACAAGTTTTGTGGTTTCATCATGGGCTCTGTGGTGGTTTGAATTTATACACAAGCTCAGGATCCTCTACATGTGATTTACTGAAGATCTGAGCTTTCTTGTCTTTAAGAAGATTCTCTTGCCCCTCTGTGATAGAAAGCAAGTTGGCAATACAGTCTGGAAACCCAGGGGGAAAAAGGCAGGCCTCAGGTTTATTATTTTTGATGAAGGACTTTTTTAAGCTGGTTTCACAATTCCTGGGTGTTTCCTCATCAGTCTTGAATTCTTGTCCTTGTTTGCTGGACCTTGGCTCTGCAGCCATGTGGCTTTGCTTTCTCAGTCCTCTGGACCGTGCTGGGCATGAATGTATTTTATCCTCTGTTCACACAGTTTATGGTCATCCAAGGTAACTACAAAGAGTGGGAACACAGACAAGCCCTAAATGAAACCTGGGTTTAAAATAGAGAAAAGGAGCTGTGGAAAGGTATCTCCAGGGATTCAGTCCAAACGTCCAGCTCAACAGAAATCTTTTAATTGCAGATCAGACCCTGAACACAGATGTCCTGTTCTTTTTCTTTGAGTCTGAACCTTGACAAAGTACTTTGACATGAGTACATTTTGGGAAATAAACAGCAGATTTCCAGTACAAGGCAGTTGTTCCAGCACTGCCTGAGCAGTGGAGGAGCTGCTTATCGCTCACAGCCTCTGCCAGGGCTTTCACTGAGAGAGTACAAAGAAGATGAAGAGGCAGAGAAGGGTGGAACGTGAACAGAATCTTGCTCCAATTAGCAGGAGGCATCTCGTTGGGCTGAGCTGAGCGCTCAGCACGCCCGGGGTTAGCTCCAGTCTCGCCTTTCCCGTTGAACAGTTACATAATAAGTATTCAGAAAAATAACTTTGCTTGGCAGAACACGGTGTATGGAAAATGAACTCGTTTCTCATGATGATTTAGATGCCACGGAGATTATGATGTTAAGGCTCTTGTTTTAAAGGGTTGCAGACTTTTAACAGATCACAAGGAACATCTCGCTTTGGGATTTAACATTTATTCATTCAGTTCATCAAGCACTGATATGCACATAGTACTTTGTTGCAGGCATCACAGTGCTGATAGTAGCCCGAGGTTATGAACAAGGGATCTCTAGACAGTATAGAAAAGGTTGGCCTTGCGTAGTTCCAACCCAGTCATCGTGTAATATTTCCTCAGATCTGACTTGCACGTTTTGTACTTTGAACAAATACATGTAACGCTTTTGCTCACCTCCCCTGCTTTCTGTTTATAAAGGGCTTTATCAATTGATTCTCGAAGCAGCTGTGAAATGGGTGATTTTTGTTTCCAGTGAGTTTGTCATAGTGGGACTGTGATAAAATCACCAGAGCCCTTCTGCTCTGAACACCGAAGCTATCAAAATGAACACACTACTAATTTTAGCAGCTGTCTTTGAGTTAAAATTATTAAACACCTTCCTTTCCTTTGAAAACATTAACGCAGCCTGGATCTCGTTATTGTACAGTAACCAGTGCAGGGTTTCAACTGAGTTCATAATGTCAGAATTTCACTGGTCCCAGTCAGGAGGAGGGAAGGGGACATAAAAAATACAGTATGGTGTTATCAAAAACAATATCCATTGATTTCAGCAAGGAATAATATTTCCATGTGCATTTTCTTCTCTCTGTGCTCTCTTTTTTTCCCCACTTTGTAAAATTCTATAGCTGGTTTTAAAACCTTACAGAAATGCCGTAAATTTTTCCAGAGGACTGAAAAGTTTAATGCAAAAAATTCAAACAGATGTTGAATCTCATGAGAATTCCTGGATGTGGATCTTCTATCAGGAAAGAAGTTGGCCAAGGTCACCCTCCAGATCTCCTCCAATGAAAGCCAGCTGAGTAGCTGCATAGAGAGGTGGCAGAGACCAAATGGCTCATTGATCCCAGTTCTTTCCACTTCCTGACACATCTCCTCTCTCTCCACTCCCACAATATCGCATGATAGCCATCACATTTCTTGTCAACCTCTGTTGTAGGTCAAACAAGCCACAGTCTCATATAATTTCTCTATTTCCCCTTATCCATAGTCAGATTCAGAAATTAGGATTCCTTGAGCATGGCTAACTACAGCTTAGCACAGCACTCCAATAATAGTATTAATTCTTCTCTGTTTCTCCTGATGGTGAAAATGTCATCTCAGAAATCCTAAGATTTTGTCATCTTTCTCATAGTGGCATCACAGCCAAATTTCTCACGGTCTGTCCATCACTGCCTCATCGCCCCTGTGGTGTTGCTAGATCTGCAGTGTTCCTCATGACTAAGGGAGTTGTGCTTGTCATTGCTGCCATTTAAATTTGCCTCTAAAGTTTGGATGCTTTGATGTCGCTGAAAATTATTTGATGCTGGAAGTAACTTTCCTGTTGACTTCATGGGGAAGTTTTGTGGCCAGACAGTGTGTAGCAAATCTGTTAATGTTCATCTACCGCTTTGGCTGGTGGCAAGCTGTCCTCTTATGTCACTCGTCTCCAAGGAGGGAAGGACTGCAGGTCAGGCTTAGGATCGCACATGGAGGTGTCTTAATTTTGTCACAGATTCTTCCTGATGGATAACATGAACCGTGGGCTGTGCTTTGACATGAGCTGTGGCTGTTGCTCATAGAAGCTTTTTCAGCATTTTGCTGAGTTGAGGTAGAAGGATGGAGATGATGTTGGTTTTTCTGGTCAAGAAACTGATGATAGTTGATGAGCTCGATGGCATTGGGCTCGTTCTTCATTAATGCTCTTTGTAACTGTACTGCACAGTGCCAGGATCTGCTGTATGCAATGTGTTTTCATTTGTGCTAAGCCATTTGTTTGTTTTTTTTTTTCTCAGAACTCAGCTCTCTATATATTCACAGTAACTATTATCCTAAAAATCTTCATGAAAGGTTATTGCAGTTGTAAGTTAATTTGATGAAACAGCAATCTTAATGCAATTATTCATGATAACAATGATCATAGAAATGAAGGAAATACATGTTGAAAATATTTATTATAATACTAGTAAGAGCAATATCACTCGCATTGTTGCTTAACAGCGTTCAATTGCTTTGCGTTGCGTGTTACGTTGAAATCAATGGCCTTGTTCACGGGCGTCTTTTTTTCTGTTTGTGCAAATACAATCTGTGTTAATGAATATGATCTTCGAGCTCATCCAAACTGGTTTGTCTTGGAGACTACGAGTAACAGTTTATTTATAACCTCATCGGAAGGAGATCAACATCCAGGCCAAGCTTTTTTTTCTCTCCCTTTATTAAGAGAATGGAATAACTTTCATACAGTGATATTTATGTTGCTAGAATAGAAATCATGTAGTGCTGGGAAGCTCATAGCACTGGATTATTTGCCGTGTCACTAATGTTTTCAGCAGTGCTGCAAGCTAACCCTTTAGAAATCAGTCAATGCTTTTACTAAATGGTAGCATTTAATTTTTGAGTGCTTTTACAAAATCCACACAGTTGATGAAAGCAGATTAAAGGAGCATGAAATTAGTGGGGCTTACATCTTTTTATGGTTTGTGAGCTGAACTATTATTGGTCTCCAGACCTGATTCTGAATCCCAATAAACGAAGGCCAAAGTTTCTTATATTTAGATTTTCTAAATAAAAGAGCTTTTAAATTACCTTCTTCACACCGGATGAACAGCAAATCTCTTGTACATTTGTGTATGAAATTACCCTCTGTCCTTTTCTTTAAGCTGTAACAAAAAAGAGCAAAATGTTGAATGAACTAACACTTCGGCATGAAATTTAAGGGCCAATAGTGATTACTAGGGCCTAGGGGGAAGCGTTCCCTGGGGCCACGTTATTGCCTTGATGTCTAATGATGGGCTGTCGCTGACTGCATTTGGAAATCAAATAATGCATCAGACTGTTAAACTCCCATTAAAACCGCGGTGTCTAATACGTCTGTGGATGAGAGCTTGCCTTACTGGATAAATCCCAGTTCAGAGTTAAAGAAGAAATGCTCTGTAGGAGCACCTACAGAAAAGACTCGTGCTTGTCTGCCGATCCAGATGACTGTATTATACAACTATTTTATTATTTATTATGATAAAATCCATACTGTGTTAAGCTGCTTCTGGCTGAAAAAGAAGATCCAAAGAGTGCAAATTCTTAAAGCAGAAAGGTGAGTAAGTGGAGAGTGTCATTACATGCAGAAAGGCTGCAGGAAGCAAGCAAAGCTGTAAAACTTGTTCATGGTCACACCTCAATGTAGTAACTTCCCTCTTACCACGTTGCTGATTTTGTTTCTCTTCTCAAGTATGGTTCACATCAGAAAATGATGTTCAGGAGGGGTGTCGTGAAGGTTTGTTGACTTCATAGGTCTTATAAGAAAGGAACAAAACGATGAAGTATGAATTTACAATGTTTGTAAGAGCCAGAGAGACGAGGAGGGAATGGGATGGGCACCAGATGACCAGGAAGGTGTCAGGGATTCAAACGCCTGGAGGCAGCCAGGGAAGAGTGTCATGCTGCTCGTGGAAGTGTAACGTAAAAGCAATATTGCACCCTGGAAAAGGGGAGGGCTGGTGAAAACACTGGTTTGAGAATGTTTTCACTGGAAGAGTCTTATTCGTGTTTGCAACATTAGAGGGCTAGGCTGTGAGACTGCATGGAAAGTAACCAAATCCCAAATAAGGCAGACTTCTAGAAGCAAGAAATGGTGGGTGGAGGAAGATCCTCACTGAGTGATGCAAGGCAGCAGGAGCTCCAAAAAGTTCTGATCAGTGGTGGGTTTAGGCAGGTGGTTTCTTTCTTCCTGGGGAAGTGAGAGGTCTCTGGGATTTATTCCATTCTCTGGAATATTATTCTTTTCCTGAAGTTGGTGTCTGAAGAGCTGTTTAACAGACTGACAGCTCTTTTTTGCATAGTCTTCATGTATATGGAAGCTCTGTTGACATTTTGGCATGTTACTCTCAATTTATACACAAGAACATATGGTACACATGCTTCACCCTCTTTACATTACTGTTCAGAGATGTGAAGGGAAGGGCCACATTAATTCCAGCCACATGTCTGAAAGGAGGTGCAGTGACAAAAATGTTTTGTTTGCTATGAGGTTTAAAACTTGTGCTGCCAAAGCCACTTCAGTGTTTAGATCGCCTACTTTCATGCCAAACTTTTTTTTTTAAGAAAAGAATGTTTCCGATGCAATCATAAGCAGAATGATCTGTGATTCCTAGAAAGCTCAGCTAAGCAACATTTCCACAAACATGAGAGGCTAATGCTTAGAAAAAAAAAAGAAAAAGGAACGTTTTCCAGATGTGAAGTTGCGCTTTCCCTTTGACTTCTGTTATTGTTTTCATTTTTAAAAAATTTTTCCAGTGCCTTGATCACAAAAAATCTGTTTTAAATTTGAGGCTCTTAATGAACATGGATTCTCAGCCACTCCCAGATAGTTTTAGTTTTTGAATATAAAGACCTTTATTCTTCTGCCTTGCTCTAGTTACAGTTCTGTAATTATTATCTTTTAAGAGAAGAAATACTTTTTCATCTTTGTTGTCCGTAGAGATACACAGGTGCAAGTCCTCTTGGCATCACCACACTAAGAAAATATGTAGCACAGAATTAGATCTCAGATATTTCTAATGTAAGAAAAATACTGACTGAATTGCTGCTTATGCCTGTTCACTTACTCTTAGCACAGTGGTAGAATAAATATGTTGTAATGGCTGGGAATGGCAGGGAGTGTTCTCATTAAGAAGAAACCCTGAAAACGTCCGTTATTTGCAATAAGGCTGACACCATTGTAAAAACGTACAGCTAGAGTCACCTAATAAGAAAATAAGTTTGAGTTCTTGCACAAAAAAAATCTGAAAGTTTTCATTTAAGGCAGAAACTTTTGCATTGAAAGACGCGTTTTGGTTAAAAAGGATGTTTTTTATTGAAGAAACGTTAAATTTTCAGTCAACTTTAGTTTCTTCTGCTTTCATTTTTCATCCACCCATCCATCCATCTGTCTATTCATCAAGCATATTAGCTGTGTCTGTGCTGCCTTTGGTTGCTGCATTCAAGTTGAGGTTTGAGTATAGACGAATGTCTGAAGACAGCTGTCACTGCTGCTTTTAATGGGCAAAGCCCGAGTGTGATCCGTTCTGTCTCCCAGGCCTAAAACTGCCTTTGCAGAGAGCTGGAGGGTGAACCAGCGAAGCAGACAAGCAGTCTGCACAGCAGAGAGTTTCACCTGAAGCCTTTTGTGTGTTCCTTTTTTATGTGCTGGGTTATTGCTGAGTTATTGCACTCATACCAAGGTACAGAAACGTTGTGGGTTTTTCTTTTTCCCTTCTCCAAACGCACAGCTGTGAAACCCTCCTCGCTGGGAGAAAAGGCAATCCTAACAGCTACATTTTCTTCGATCTCTCTTTGTTTCTTTTTGGTCCCTCTAGCTGAAGAATATATCAGTCATCAAAGCTTTGATCCAAACTAAGAGAGTATGCACATCTCTGTTTTCAGCGGAAACTTACATTCAGGAACCGTTTTTGATTAATATTAACATCAGGTTTTAGATTCTCAGTTCGGATGACAGAAGAGACCTTTGAATATAGCTTGGCTGCATTGCCTGCATACTTAAACATCTTCACAGGTTTCGAAACGGTGAGCAAAATTAGCCGTCTGCCCACAGCAGTACTTTTGAGGTGGGAGACTCAGAGGAGGGCCAAGAAGTGACCTCTGGAGAGATCTCACAAAACAGACGGGTCACTGTGATATTATGCAATATCACAGGGAAATAAATCTGAATGAATCCTTTTAATTAAATAAAGATCAGAGTATTAGGAGCAGAAGATAGCTTTTTCATCTACGGGAAATGAATTCCCAGATGAAAAATTCTTGACAGATACTCACAACTTTATGCTTACTTCCAGCTAACATAAGAGCAAAGATCAGATTTACCATTTCACCTGTAAACAATTAAACAAGCGAGAACTCAAAGCAACATCTACCAATGACCTTAAAATGTGTCGAAACCTGAAATTTCTGTCAAACTTGATGTGAATCTCAGTCCCATTAAGTTCTCATTAGGGCTGTAAGTTTGATGTTGGCACCAAGAAAAAGTAACTGTTGGCAAATGATGGCAAAGTGTGCTAAGTGTTAAAAGTAACAGTAAAACTGTTGTATGGTTTGCTTAGAATTTAATGAATTAGCACAAGATAGGTGCTGTAGGCTAGGTGCTCAGTTCATTGGTGCCAGTTTAGGTCTTGATGTCTGGCAGAGGAGCTTTTGGGTTTATTCCACCTGAGAAATTGCCCCGACTTCCCTGAGCCTGATTTATTTTGCCTTTGTTTGTTTTGGTATACTAGATTTTTTGAGGTTAGACTATCATGGGTTATTATGATTTCTTAATCTAATATCCTGCCCAAGAAAAGCATAAACCAAAACTTTCTAAAAGGTCAGTTATAATATCTCATTTACCTAATCAGATCACCACTCGACAAAGAGACATGAGACAATGGACTGTGCAAATGCCATTCTGTGGATGGTAAGCTGTTATAATCTGGCACGTGAGGGTCAAAGCACACAGAGATCAAGACAAAAACCTCTGTTGATTTTGTTAGATCATACCCTTGGCTTCTGAGGCTTACTGGCACATGCAGTTTCTGTATTTCATAGCAAAGAATGTTATATATGTTCGCCAGCAATTAATACCTGATGATTTGGTCTACATGAACAATAGTGAAGATCTAGATGGAAGATTATAACAGCCTTTGGGATTTGTAGTTTTTCCATTTCTCTCTTTAAAGTACGACTTGTTATTAAAATTAAATTCTGCAGTTTATTTGTAATCATTCTCATTTTATTTTGTAATGATTTGTCTAGCAAACAATTGAAAACGCAGGTCACCACTTGTCTGAGCAAATGGTGTAGAAGTCCATTTAAAAGAAATGGATTGTCCAAGGTAGATCCAAAGACGTGGCAGAATAAAAATGGTATGCAATTTATTTGTCATTTTTTCAGCTGAAGATTTGTATCCCAGTATTATTATCTGAAGATAGCAAAATCAGAGCAAAGAACATCCTGTATCTGTTGTGTTAATGACCGTATTAAAGTTGGCTCACTATTGGCTATTTTCTAATAGTCCTGTTTGACTTACAAGAGATTTTTTTATTGTGTCACGCAGGAATCTGTTCTTCCTAATGATAATTATTAGCAGTACCTCTGATTTGATGAATTAATAAAGAATTGGTTGCCAGAGTGTCTCTATTACTTAGGTAATCCGTGTAATTCCTACTGTAGTCCGTATCAGTCCAGTGTGGTAATTGTGTATTTAGTCTTAGATCTTTCTATTGCGTGGCCCAAGAATTGCATTGCAAGTTACCACAAAGTTCATGATACTATTATACTTCAAAATATTGAAGGATGCTACTAAGCTGAATTTATCACAGGTCTGTGGAGCTCCTTTAGTGAAAAGTCTAGCAAGTTTATGTTGTTTATAACTTTGAAGTCAGTCTGGAAGAAGGTGTCTCGAACTTTCTGGACTCAATATCAGTGATGGAATTATGCGTGTGGTCTTTCTTGTGATTCTAGAGAACTGGACCTTGTGACTCACTTGATCCCTTCCAAACCCATTTTTCTAAGAGAGGTACGTTCCTGACATGGTGGGAACGGTGATTTGGGATTTTCTCATTGGGTCTAGTATCGGGCTGTTGCTATTAAATGGTTGTAAAGGCCACTGTAAGGGGAGAGGTGCTGACTTTCAGACACAACATCATTAACTTGTGATCATTAGAAAAATCCCATGATACTTTTTGGAAAAGTAGAGTAGTTAACCTCGGTGGCTTGGCCAGACTCCAGCTTTTGTAATTGCATCCGACCTAACTAAAATTGCATTGCACACATTCAATCGGATGGGGTATTCTTCACCTTTTACCCTGAACTGCTGAGTAGTTCTGTTCAATATTTTCTATATTTCAACCCAGAAATGTCTTCATTCAGCGTTATTTGTTTTGAATGATAGTTCGTAAAGTGCTTTGAAATCTTCCTGGCTGAAAGTTGCTGTCTACTATAAATGTAAATTTTCTTTGTTGTCAGCTGCGAAATCATACAGGATTTAGCATCAAAAGATCTATGCCTTGAACCATTACGAGTTGGCTCAAAGAGCTCCTGAAAACCTAGGCAAAGCGTGCGTTAAACACAGCCATTTTCTGCAAGGATGCCAGAGAGAGAGTGCATCTCTCCCAAAGCCAAGCCACTGACATAATCTACCTATGGATCAATAGTACACCCTTCAGGGACACTGACACTCCAGGGCAGTCGGGGAATTAGCTGTGCTGGTAATGGCGGTGATAGCTTTAAGAGACCATGGCTATGCTCAAAATACTGCGAGAGGTTAAAATTCATCACCCTGGTAGACTGCTGGTTTGTCTGAAATGTAACTTTTGTGGTCAGCCGAGGGAAGCCTTTGCTTGTTTGCACTGAAACCTGTCAGGGGAATTTGGAGTGGACTGTGATCTAAATATAACCGTGATTGTTTTCTAAGCAAATCTTACAATTTTTGACAGAAGTCTTCCATCCGTGCATCAAAGCAAGTGCACTTCAAGGGGCTTTATCTGTGTAGATAAGGCTATGTGATACAGGAATTAGGAAAGGAATAAAGCTGGAATTAGTGCTAAATCCACAGTAATATTCTGCTGTGAGATACTTGGACCCGCAGTTCTTTTCAAGTTGTGCTGTGTGCCCTGCGAGCTGGCTGTGTGTGCTTGTAATGAAACATTAAGGAAAGTTTCAGGCACCTGAAGGAGAAAATCACCTGTTTATTGTTCTCCAAGTAATATCTACCACGAGAGTCAAAAGCATCCTGCCTCCCCCAAAAAAGAGAATTCAAGGGTGAATGGGAAAGAGGAAGGAAAAGATTGCCTAGGGAGAGGGGTAATGAACACAAAGCTTTATGCTTTGCCCAAGTGTAAATTTAGGATTATTTTCCCTTCAGATAATTCTCTGTACTTCTCCTTGATATTTTCTTGTGGGACGTGGGCAGACTGCACCAGCACAAGCAGTGCTACTCTTGGGATGGCTTTTACTGGCACCTGTGGCTTGATCCAGAGCTGACCAAAGGCAGCGCGGTGCTCCCTGTGGACTTCGGGGAGTTTGAGAGTAGAAAGCTCGAGTGCTCCAACAGTGTCTTTATTCTGCCAGTCTCTTCAGAATGAAGATGCTTAAAAACACCTTTCATCCAAAAAGTCTGAAAGTTTTCAGACTTTCATGTGCTCAGACTGGGGAAGTTTTATTACCTTTTTCTACTGTGAGCCTGTGGCCTCTCTTCATAGGCACATAACCTGTTTGGTATTTGATGTGCCCAAGCAGCATGTCTTTCTCTAGGGCTTACGTGGAGCCCAGCAGATTTGCTGCCCACGGAAGGGGTGCAGGCATTTTTCAGGCAGTGCTGTCTCCTCTCTTGCGGAGCATTGCCACTCAACAGGCAGTACTGTATTATCTGGGACACAGCTTATAAATGTCTTTAGAGGACCGTCAAGTGTAACAGTCATGGCCCAAGGAGCAAGGATAACGATGGCTTTGTGGTGAATTTGGGGCTAATCAGGGACCCTTGGCACAGAGGGTATTTTGAAGTGCCTTGCCCTGGCAGGAGTGACAGGCAGAGGTGACAGCCTGCCCACAGCCTCCATCGCAGGGATTTTCAGGAGCAGGGAGACCTTCTCCCATCCATCATGCTGCTTTCTGGTGAGACTGGAGCAGGCAGGGAGAGGGGAAAACATTGGTGGTTTATAAAACAAACAGCCAACCTCTTCGGTTTCCTGGCAGCACGACTGCAAATCTGATTTCAGATCATGTTCCAATACATGCAGTGGCAGGCGGGTTTTATTCACGCACAGCCAAACCCCCTTCCTTAATGCGATGACTTTCCTTCCCTGCCCAAGGAAATACAGTACCCACCCTTCCTCATTTCTACAAATGGTTCAAATTGAGCCCACAAGACTTATTTACTCAACTACGTGCCTAGCTTCATGAAATGCTGAAGTCTATGAAATGAATCGTAGGCAGAGATGGTTTTTTTTAACATACCGTAATTAATTCTTGCTCTTGGCCCTCTTAATAACCACTTGTATTCAGAGCACGCAAAACTGCTACTCAGACAGCGTTGGTACAGTAGGCCTGGATGTATTTGCTATAAATTTACTAAATTGCTGGCAGTATCTTGGATTGCCTTAGAAATGCAAAATTCATAGAAATGTGAACTGTATAGCTGAACTTAGTAAGATGGTAGTTTTAACAGGTGAAGATATATGATCTTATTGAGGTGGGGAAGGCACAAATCTTGGTGTAGCTGGCATTGTTGCTCCAAAACCTGATGGTAGAGGCACTGGCTTTTATACTGTGCTTTCCGTGTGCTCTGGCAGTATAAGCCCATTTTCTAGTTATCTACACACCCACCTATTTCCCTCAGGTATTCTCCAACTGTAGCCGTGAAGATAAGTTTGCATTAGGCCTTCTAGAACATGCTGCTCTCCTGAAGAGAGCTCTTCCACCTCTAATGAATTCGTGTGGCGTTGCCATAGTAATTTCTTCTTACCTGTCTGTGAAGCATCTACCCTGTTTCATCACCGCAAGCTCTATCTTCTTCAAAGCCTTCTGCTCCACACTGGGATGCTAATCTTCAAGAGGAACGCTGCCCAGTGATGAGAGCATTAGCCTGGGCTTTTGCAAAGTTGACTTCAGAGTCTTACTCCCAAAGACTACTGAGAGTGGCCATGTCCTGTCCCTGTATAAGGATGGCGTATGGTGCGTAATCTAAGCCTTTACCCTCAGTATGTGCAAAGTGAGAAAATCCAGGTTTGTGGCGCCAGAAAGAAGCCGAGTGTCGTTAGGCCACGGCTGGGCAGTGGGAGCACACAGCGCTGCAGTGCCCACGCAGTGGGCAGCCTCGACATAGCCTCCCTGCTTAGGTCCCTTCATGTGAAACATGGACAATTTCCACATTTCTTCTCTCCAGGAGATGTTCCATGTGGATAGACAGAAATATTTAAGATGCTTAGTGGGACCAAATAGCTACAAGATGTGTTGCAGTAGAAAGCAAGGAACCAAAAAGGCAACTAAGAGCCTGTGAGATACCGTGACTGGCCATCAAAGCCTTCCTCTGTCCCTTTCCATTGCCTTTAGCATTCGGCAACTGCTGTTCTCCTGTGCAAAGCCACCTCTTTCCTCTAGCTCAGGACTCCCTTGGCTGGCCCTGGTGTTCAATGTGTGCATGGGAGTAAGTGCTTACGTGATGCTATTGCTGAGTTCTCCTCTGGCGTTCAACAGGTAAATGAGAATGTGGTAGCTACGTTTTGGTTACCGTCGTCATCCTGCCAGAGTAAATGTCCTTGTGCTCAAGGGACACCTCCAGTGTCACCCCTTCAACAGATGAGCTCGTTGGTGTGAGTCCATGGCACTTAGCCCTTGTGTGATAATGGTGTGATAATGCTACTATGTATCAACAGGTGACATCTTTATTTCTCTTCTGAACTTTTCTAGCAGCTTCTTTTCTTGGTAACGGACGGGTTACCTTTATAGCTTACAAATGGCTGTCTAGTCCTAGGAACAATAATTTCAGCACTTAGAATCACAAACCCAATTAAGGCGTGGGTATGGCTGCTAGAATACGTGGAGAGAAGAAAAATATATTAGCAACAGCGTGAAAGCATTATCTTCACCCCTTAGCTTGTTCTCTGCAGGCAGGGTACCAAATTGCTATGAATTACAAGTGTACTTCAGAGGTCTGAAAAAACAGATCTGCAACAAATATCATGTTCTGAGTAGTCCTGGAGGTTGTGATTCGCTCCTTCCTATCTAACTCCAAAGTAAGAGGCGATAGCGATGTTTTAAAATTTGTGGAAGCAATTAAGGAAGAAGCCGTGGTGCCACGAGGCCTGGTCAGGGCTGCGGGACTGGTTTATGGGCTTGCTGGAGAGTGCGGGCAGACAGGGAGGCTGGCGGCTGCTCAGCCAGAGCAGCACAGAAAGGCGGAATATCCGGAAGGTTTGGCCTTTCGCACAGCGAACGGAGCACTGAAACGTTATATAGGTGCGGGGGGAACGGCTGCTGGCGCGAGGCCAGGTGCGAAAGATAAATAAAAAATGGAACAATGTGACCAGAGACTTTCTGGGAATAAATCACTGAACTCGGTCAAGTCTCTGGGATCTCAAGCCAAAATAGCGCAAAGAAAGAATGTGGAGAGGCTACAGGAAAGTGCATGTCTCCTAGAATGACCTGTATTGTTTTTTTCCATTTGTTAGTGGTACCTCTGATGTGATTTAGAGCTCAGCTGGTTGGACTATTTACATCCAACCATTCGGATACTGGTAGCAAGAGGTAAGAGTAGCTCACGAAGACATGGTGTTTATGGCCTGGCAAGGATTTTTGCAGCTGATTATAATGTTTTTCAACTGTTTCATGTCCTTGTCGGCTTTGATAGGTTTCTGAACCAAATATTAGAGGAGCAAGCATGAAGCAGGTGCGTTGTTTTACCTTGGCAATGGTGAAAGAGCAGAAGTGATTCGGGACAGCATTTACTCAGATGCTTAGGTTTGCCTCTTTTAGAAGGATCGGAAATAGTGTGATTCAAAGCAAAAGTTAAAGTGATAGTACTACTGGGTAAGTAGTAATATATTTCAGCATGAGATCCTGGATTTGAATAGGGATCAGTTCAGAGCAAGAATAACTATTCTGGACCTGTCAGAGAGTGGCAATCAGTAGGTACACATGGTGCTGTACAAAATGGGGAAAAGAGAAGTACCTATCCCACAGGCACGCCTGACCCAAGGCTGAGGTGAAGCTTTCTGACACTGCATAACTTCTATTCATCTATTTACATTGTAATAAAAAGTACCCTTAAAAAACCTTATGCTTCCAGAGGGAAAATAGATGCTCTGTAAAGGTTAATATCCAGAATCAAGTCTAACTGCAGACTTTTGTGTGTAAATAGATTTTGTAAAGGGCAAAATAAAATGAGTAAGGGAAAAAATGTAGAAGCCTATAGAAAACATAATGCTGGATTTTTCAATATTTTTTTTTACTCGTTCTAAATAATGGTAGTGTGGTAGAATAGTTTTATGAATGTTTCTGATTTGATCAGATGCAAATCCAGAAGCAAAATGGAATGCACTTAAGTAGGATACGCATATATGCCTTACCGGTCACATACTGCAGAGGGTATTTGAGTAAACCTGACTACAAGACCCTAGACACAACTTCCGATAGCAGAGAGTGTCTAATGCGCACTGTTCTTGAGGGTAATTACCAGGAAATGCAGAGAGATCAATCATACTTGATGCACTGAGCAATTATATTTTATCCCCTGAAAAGTCTTTTACTGTTCAGGAAATGCAAAGTGTGTGGATTTCATTTTAGCACAGAAATATTGTCAGGAAAACAACAACATTAATGAAGCAGACGGGCACAGTGTAAGACCACGAAGCTGCTCAGATACTGGGGAGATGCTCCTCATAAAATAGGAGATTTTAGAAATATGCACAAAGAAAGAAATATTGCCATGGGAATTGGCAAGTCAAGAAGAGGTCGTTGAGAAGAATCATCCCCTGCCTTCTCTTGCTACATGTGGACCCAAACCCTACAGGAGCAGGCGTTGTGCCCCTGTCAGCGCACACCCCAGGATGGGAAGCAGTGAAGAGAGTGAACCCAGATCCAGGCAAGAAGGTGGGATGTGACAAAAATAGGCTGTGGCTGATTTAAGAGCGATAAATACTAGGTTCTTCAAGAGAAGAGAGAACGGCGTTTTGTGCTCTGCTATGGGGTTTTGGATGTGCTAGTGGGGACTTGAAGCTCCTTGTGGGGTCAGGACCTGGAGCCCGCCTATGACGCTGGCAGAGTCAGGTCACCTGTTTTGTATCCAGTTCAACCACCAGCTGTCAGGGTGCTGGAGGTTTCTGTTTCTCTAAAGGATCTTTCTTGGAACTAGTGCAACGCGTGGCTGTGTTTTCGCCGCTTGCTTTGTTAGCTCTTTGATTAAACTGCCTGGGATAGTAAGGCTGGAAGAAATGATTTCTGTTTTCATTAATAACTCAGTAACACGGAGCTAGGCAGAGCACCTGGTAGATGCTGGTTGTGTGGTACAGCTGGAATCCTCTCAGATGGCCTCCTGCTGCTCTCCAGCCCTCTCCAAACTTCTGTAGCTGTCTGTGGCATGTTATTGATGCTCTCACCAAAACATTGGAAGGCAGAAGAAGAATTCTGCTCCACCAAAAAGCAAGGCCATCTGCAAACTTCATACATCCACGGTTATCTTAGAAACAGGCCATCAGCTCCAGTTTGAGCGGCTGGGATTTTGTGGCTTGTCCAGATCTCAGGCAGCGATGCAAATACCTGTGACATCCTCCTTGAACGTGTCCCCCATGGGCGTTCAGAATGAAAAGAAACTTGAAAAAGTAAATAAAAACTGGTAATTGCTTCTGTTTAGTTTGTCCAACGTGATCAGAAAGGTGATGCTGCCCGGAGCTCAGAGAGCCTGAACTGGTGCCAGGCGGCAGGAGCTTGGGCTGCTTCCGCTGTGAAACGGAGGCAGGGAGAGACAGCACCCAGAGGGTTTTATTTGAAATCCCGGAATGAGAGATGTGACACAGACGCCAAGTTCTGTTAAGCTGAAAGAAGTATCAGATGGTGGATCGGATCGGTTTGATTAATCACCTGTGTCTGGAGGACTGCAACTCGGCGGGAGTGCGGACAGGGGCTGGCCCACCCCTCCGAAAGGGACTGACCTGGTCCCTGCCTCTGCAAACAAAGCTCGACTGAACCGTATCCCTTCAGCGATATCTCCTTGTCGTTTTTTGCTCTCTGCATCTCAAATGGTGGTAATTATGGAACATGTCTTATTCCTTTTCTCCTTCTTTTTATTTTTCTTCCATTTTTACTCTTTAAAGTTTGTCTTTCTGAAGTTTGTGGTGGGATATCTTGAAAGTTCCTCCTCCCACTCAGCCAGACAAGGCTCCCGCAGCAAGAACTCGTTGCAGGTATACCTCCAAAGCATGCAAGTGCTAAGAAACTGGGCAGGCACAGAAGCCCATGCAAGTACTATTAAGCAAACAGTCCTGCCTGGGAGGGGGTGTATAGACCAGATCACATACACCGCAGGAAGTCCAAGCCTGCATTTACCCTTCACCTCATCAGTCCATTAATGTGATTCTACTCCCACCTGAAATGGAAAAGCGACATTAAAAAAGTTTTAAAAATAAAGCGGGCAAATAATCATGCTACGGAGAAGATGCATCTGTTTTTTTTGAAGTGTATTCACAAGTTAATTCAGGTAGGAAATTATTCTGACAGGTAGAGAGTAAACTTTACTCCCCTGGGCTATTTCTGCTTTATTTAGGGCTTAAATGAAGTGCAAAAGCTCATGAAAGACAGAAAATCCTTCAAAGTGGAAGACGACCCTCTGGAGGTGAAATACAGCTAATCCAATACAGCCTTCCCCTAGAATGTTGGCAATTGCTGCCCGGAATTGCGAGGCAGTGCAAGGGGGTGGCAGCCCCTGTTCTTCCCAGTCTCTTTTAAGCTCGCCTGTGTGCGCGGGCTTCGGGGGCACCAAGTTCCCAGGGAGGATGAACACCATTTGGAGACACACGCAGTTGGTTTTAAAGCCAGGCATTGCTGTCAAGAGGTTTATGAGCAGAGGCAGGCGCCCAGCCTAGGCTGTGACAGCCCCGGACCGCTGGTAGCTGGCAGAGAGCTTTTAATGCATGGTTTTCCCCTCAAATGAGTAGTCTTCTGTTCTTCCTATGGTTAAAACACAGACACGAGCTACGCACCTTGCACTTACATTTTAATGTGGAAATATTATTGCAGAGTCTGAGGTAATTACTTGGTTGTTCCTTTTACTGCCTGTAATTACAACAAAATACTACGGGGATAGTTTATAGCAACCCAGTGTAAAATACGGTACATGAAAGCAGTGGTTAGATCAGGTGCTGTTCACACTTCTTCCACTCTGAACAGGCTTCTGCAAAGAAACGTACCCACATCCACCATACACTAATTAACTTTTCCTAAGTAATTTTAATAGTGAACACCCAGGACTTGATCCCAACCCGTTAGGATTCGGCTCTGCTCTGTTGAAGTCAAGTGGACCCCCACCTGAGAGCGAGCTCCCCCCTCGCCGTGCCATACGTCTGAGGCCACAGCATTTCTTGCCTTTTAGACTGGCACATGCCGGATGGAGTTTATCCCGGGAGCTCTCCTGAAGCCAAATTTACACAGTGTTTTGAGCGAGAGCAACATTGCATCTTCTTTTGCAAATCCTTAATATTTGATAATGTTAAGACATTGCCCCCACCACATTGGGCCACATCGTTTTTTTCTGTGTCTGTAGACATGGAGATGCACTGCTTAGCTACGTTTGCATTGCTTGGGTCTGACTGCCTTCTGTGTGATTTTGGGTTTTTTTGGTCCAGATCTGGCAGTCCCGTGTTTGGGGGGAAGACACAAGGGGTTTGCTCTCTGCTGAAATAGCATCCGTACCATCTGTATGTGTTCTGTATGTATTCATGCATGCAGATTTACTGCATCGGGTGAGTTCAGGTGGCTTACCTGATGCTTAGCTGCCATTTCAGGGACTAGACTTTCTTGCTTCTTATCTCTGTGCTGTATCCACTCAACCAAACATAAAGGGTTTAATGTGATTGTTAGCAGAGGTAATGGAGAGAGTCCCGTTGATTAGAACAGGACCTGAATCAGACCCTTCATTTTTCCTGGCTGTCACATGGGACGCATTTATTATTCTGGCCTTTCTTTCTTTTTTTTTTTTTGTCGGAATTCACTGCAGACATTTTTTCATCATTATCTAAGAGTTTTTGGAAGGGAAAGTTGCATTTTAAAAAGAGCCTGCTTTGCTGCGATGTATTCAGCTCACCATTTCCTGACTCCAGCTGTGCCCTCATGCTCTAATAGGGTGAAAGAGGTTGAGTTCCTCCAACACTAAGTAGGGAGAAAACCTCAAGGTGATCAGGAACTGTGCATGTAATATTCTTAATCGTTCTGTTCATCATTAAAACGTTCATGCATGCACTTCTGACTGAAAATTGCCCATTCAGTTTTAACAGCTAATTACAAGAGTGACCAGGCATTTACATGGCACACACATGCTTATTGGATGTGACAGATGGGTATGTCTGGACCTCTGATTCATCATTTTATATTTCCTTTCTGAAAGGCTATGTTATCGCTGTGCAAATAGACTGCAATTCTGCCCCAGGCCTGACTTCTCACAAAGGAAAAATAAGGGGAAAAAAGTGTGCCCGTGTGCACCTGGGCAGCTACGTAGCCTGGGCGCTAGTTGCAAATGCCAGAGGCTGGGAACCTCTGAAGGCTGTAAAAGGGCTGCTAACTCCTTGGAAACAGGAACAGAGGGGACAGATTTTGCGCTGTGCCTCCAGCAGCCGTGGCACAGAAAACGCAGCTCCAGGGGACGCAGAACAAAGGTGGCTACAAGCCCTCTCCACCGCGTGACTCTCATCTGTCGCATGGGCCGCTGAGGCTTCTGACACACATTTGGGCAGTCACAGTCTGCTCTGGTCGAAATTAGGGCTCCCCGAGATGCCCAGCTTTGCTGTCCGCAGCCTTGGAGCTGGCGCGAGGAGCTTCACTCCCCTGCCACCTTCTGCCCGTTGCGTTATGGGCACAGCCACTGCGTGGTCCATGATGGGTAGCATCATGGCGTGAGGGTGGCAGGCTGCTGGGCAGGACCCCCGCCCTGACCTCTGG
Organism: Tauraco erythrolophus; assembly: GCF_009769465.1. NCBI lineage: Eukaryota > Metazoa > Chordata > Aves > Musophagiformes > Musophagidae > Tauraco > Tauraco erythrolophus. The sequence continues at coordinate 10,488,730 of NC_141472.1, read as the reverse complement.
GTTCTATCTATGTAAAGATGAGCCGAGCGATAACACTGGAAACACGTTGCTGACCACACTGGGAAATGCAATGCAACACCTGTGTTTCTGTATTAACGTAGATTTTGCAACCCATTTAACAAAACTTGTTAAAATGTTTTTTCCCTTTAAAAAGATCTAGACCTTTTCTCTAAAAGGTATTTTATTGTAATGGAACAAAAACTTGGTCAACTGAAACAGATGTTTACAAACCACCATGTCTAAAAAGAAAAAATAAACTGAGGGAGGAAGAAAGTGTGGTTGGCTCCCCAACCTCTCCAGGATCAGAAGAAGAGCTGAAGTCTTGTCCAAAAGGCCCTAGGTGTAACCAAATCCTCTGAATTTGCAGGAGTCAGGAACTTTTAGAGATTATGCAAGAATATATACTGCCCCATACGTGGGCAGACATCACACACCCAGCTCACACAAAGACATTTTAATGATGTTACCAACAAATGCCCCATGATTTTGATGGAAATTTGTACAAGTAAAGACTGAGTCATGCATATTATGGACCTCAGCCATTGCCTAACCTGCAGAAAAGGGATGTTATAGTCATAGACATATTGTTCTGGAACTAGCTTCAACTGATCATCTCGTCCATCCTTGTCAAGCCTGATAGATAGACTGTCCCTTGCTGAGATTTGCATGGACCAGTCTCAGAAGCCCTTTCTGAGCACACCAGCTTCATTCTGGTGCAGACTGTTCCAGCACATGGTAATTCTTAGAAGGTGAAAAAAAAAATAATTCCTAATATCTGACTTAAATCTCCTTTGCTGTAGATGATATCAATTATTTCTTGTCTCAGAAATAGTGGATGTGGAGAACAATTGATTATCCTTCTTTTTATAGCATCCTTTTTAACATTCCTTTTTATATCAGACGATTAGTCTCTTTTCAGTCTCCTCTTTTCCAAAGTAAAAAATTTCCATTCCCCTAAGCTCACCACGGAAGTTGTGTCTTCTGAATCATGTCATCCTTGCAGCTCTCCCTTGGACTCTGTGAAGGTGGCTGCCCCTTCTTAATTGCTCTGCTGGAGCATTTCTCTGTGTGAAACCAGAGCAGCATCAAGCAGAGTCGGATAAGAATGTCTTATAAACGTATCAAAACAGGTAGGGGGATAACTAGGCATCGGACTAACCAAAATGTCAATTTATATTTTTAAGCTGAGGATAAAACTGGGAGTGAAGTTCCTATTGCATTACACATTTTTTTCTGCCAGTTGTCCTGTTTTGACCTTTCCTGTCCCCAGGAGGTATGTACCGACAACTTCTATTGTATTAAAACAAGCTGGTCCTAGTTAATCAATGAGCAAGGCTCTCGGTCTTTACTAGGCTACTTGTCTGCGTTTCCTCCTCTGAATTGTTCATGCTTTTTCTGTTTCCAAATTCAGCCACTCCATTAATACAACTTCTGAGAAAATTGCTTACCCTCTCTGTCAAAGGATAGCATCTTGCATGTTCCTGTATCTTGTAGGTCTATGAGTTTCCTCTAAATAATTGTTCTTACTCTGTCTTTGATTTCAATTTGAAAAAGCATTAACGCGGTATTTACTCAGCATTGGCAGCAATAGACCATTCATAGGATTTTATGTCCTGAGGGTAAACAGCTTGTTCCCTTCATTGTTCATTAAAAACAAATACAGTTTGCACCCTTTGTCTATTCCCTTAAAAAAAACCCAACCCTTTACTCTATTGCCCACCAGCGCACATTTCAGTATTTATTGTTTAATTGCTGTTTCATACTTGCCATAAAGGATGTAAAATAGGATGCTACTACTAGAAGAATAATTATTAGTGGTGAACAGGAGAAAAAGACCCAAAACATCAGTGGCTGTGGAAACGCTATTTCTCACTCGGCAGCGTTGGGTATCATTAGCCGTGATAGCGAACCCTCTCAGCTGGCATGGTGAACCCTCGCACCGTGAAGCACTTGTAATCGTTCCTCTGTGGCACTGCGCCACGGAGAGATACCGTTTTCTGACTCGTTTCTATTGTTTTGAAATGAGATCTACAGTCTGCGGACACGACCTCTTGAAAGGAGCTCCATGCTTGATCATCCTCGTCGTATTTAACTGGGGTTTATAGTGTCCACTTGAGTCTACTGACACAGTGGGTGAGGAAATAGAGAATTAATCTTCTATCACATTCCCTTCTGTAGAGAAATTTCCTAATTAAACATAGCAGAAAATTACTTTAAAAGTAGCAGGAGGAGGAAAATAAAAAAAAAGTCATTCCTCTATTGTGGGCATGGGCAATATTAATTGAAAAATTGTAATTTATTCATGCAAAGCTTCTAACTGCACTTCATGTCCGCAGTGATTTCCCTAACACGGAACTGGCTTTGCCCTCACAAGGGCTTGCGTTAGGAAAATAGAAGAACCTACTATAATTACTGTTTTGCTTCTGGTTGGTTTGCTTCAGCTTTTCTGTTCGTATTTATCTGTTATTCTGAAGTTGAGAAAAATCCTTTGATAATTGCCTCTTCTCTAAGATCTTCTCACTGTGGCAGTTGTCACACACACTGAGAATTTTCCATTTTAATATTCTGGTCTATTAGCCGCTAAGAGCACAGATAAGATAACGAGAAATGGAAGTCCCCTTTTTGAGCATTTTTGTTTTAAAATGACAACTTTAAATGTATTACTCTATTTAGAAAGAAAAATCCAAGTGGATGGCATGATGGGTAATGATATGTAAATGACCATTCATGCATGAAAATCAGAGCCACAGTTGAATGTATTAAGCAATGACTGATATAATCATTATTTTGGATTTTGCATCTGAAGAGGGGGGATTGCAGATATCAAGTGAATTGCATATTTAAAGAAAACATTCATGTGTGTGTGGAATAAAGAATGTTTTCAACGTTTTTGCGTTAAGTATCCTAGTGTTATGCTGTTTGGACTTAAATAAGGTCAATATGTTGGGTTTATGTTTTTCATATTATCTCTGGCTCCGGCTTTGGCAGATCCTCCCTTTCCCTGTTTGTGCAGCACGCCATCGGAGTGCCAAGTTTGTAATGTCAACTCTTTTCAGCTCCCTGTAATGCTTTTATCTACAGAAAGCTGCCTTCTGCTCACATGGGGGCAGAGCTCGGGGGGAGCCAGTCGCTGGCATTTTAAAAAAATATGTAAAAATTCGTCATCGCTGTGGTCCCTGTGTCGCTCTCACGCTTGCAGCGCGTCCCGCGCTAGCAGGGCAGTGTGGGAAGGGGAATGCTGTGGGTTTCGTGGAGCTGCGAGGTTGAGCCGGCAGCCCCCATCATGGATTTGGCACTGGTCCCTGTCTCCACACATCACAGCTGTGCCCGGGGTGATCCCTTAACTGGCAGTTTCTCTTTCAAGGGTCGGGGCGGCTGCTGCGGGGTTCGAGGCCGTGGCACTGGGGTCGCAGGTTGGGAGGGTGATGGGCAGCATGCAGGCACCCATGCTTCGTGTGGCTGCTCCTTCATCCCCCAGCCCCCACGCTGGTGGTGCCTCGGCTCTGGATGTTACAGATGGAGAAGCAGGACCTTACTGTGGGCTCAGAGTGCAGCTGCTGTTCAGTCACCTCTGCAAACTGATAAAGTTTGTATATGTAACTATATGCATATTCTGAGTAGTGCTGCCTAAGTGTAAGCCACAGATGCTTTGTTCTGGTGACCAGGGGTGGCAGGCAGTGGGGAAGACTGTCTGAAGCTGACTCAAAAAAACGAGGGTAGTGTCCCTGGGGATTATTGTCCGGGAGGTGACAGTATAACTCACTTCTTTGCTTCCTAGCCAGAGCTCTGCGGCCGTTCTGCTTTTAAAGTGCTACTTTCGTGAGGAGGCTGGTGTTTGAGACTGAAATAAGAAGGGGACGTGGTATAGGTAGATACTTGAGACTGTGGTGTTTTCTTGTCTCATCTTGTTTTGTGTTATGAACTTTAAAGAAAAAAGAAAATTCCATTTTGGAACAGGAGAAAAAGAAGCTTCTGTTATACAATATCTACATTAATGGATTCCTTCTATCAAAGGCAGAAAATAGCTGTGTTACTAAATATAATTAATGCATCTCAAGTTTGGAGAACATTATGCTAAATGTCCATGATACATTCTCTGTCCCCTTCGGCAGCAGCATATGATCAATTTTGCTACTCTGTCCTTACCTAATTATTGCTGTCGCTAATGAAGGGAAGTAGAGAAAAACATGTCTTAGTAGGTTAATAAGCCATCCAGAAAATTATATTAGCATGATCAATCCTTAATGATTATGGTTTCTCATAATATTAGATCACCTGAAAGGTGTTTTTCATAGGAGATGGAAAGGGACGTAGATATCATTTTGCAGCCATTCTTCCAGGTGCGCTTAGTTGGTTTTTGGAGAGAAAAGCAGTCAAACTTTGGCTCGGGAGTTTTGACTGCTCTTGCAAACATTGATTCACTTAATACAAACATCTGGAAGAGCAGCAACTATGGAAGATTTTCTTTCTTCCCTCCCTGCACAAATATTTGTGGCATTGGCTTTCACTTGGGCTGATGGTGTGCGAGTTCCGTGTTGCTCTTCATAAGTTTTTGTGCACAAACTGGCAGACTCAGATCAGTCTAAGCAGCTTCCAAATGGCGTTTTCCCGCTTCCTCTCTCCATGATGGTACACCTTCATTTGCAATCTAGTATCTGGTTTAGCATCTGTCAGGATTTCTTTCATTTGTTTGTTTTTTGTTTCGTTGATGCTTCTTCAAGTACCCGTGTACGCCAGTACTGCAGCAAACTCGGGACACGTTTATTTTGATGAAAGCATTTCTCTTACAGCACGTCCAAGGCATTAAAATGAATAGCAGAGGGGAATGATCCTCAAACATCAGACTCTTTTTTTTTTTTTTTTATTTAAAGATTTTCCCGAAATTAAACTGAATCACAATCCTCCCTTTTAATTTGTTAATTACACTTCTGCAATGGTAATGCAATCAGTGAATATAGCTAAAGTGTTTGTGTCTGGGAATCAATATTAATGAGAAAGAGCATATTTGCAAAGCGTGGTATGTATCAGCTACTTGCTTTGCGTCCGTCTGCCGGTGTAAGGCTGCTCTAAACCGGACCCACCTGAGCGACGCAAGGAAGCACAGTTGCAGGCAGAGAAGGGGGAGAGTCCCTCCAGGTCCTTCACTCCCCATAATCCCTTTTACATTTTCCATACCGGGAGGAAGGAACAGAGCGGGGTGCGCTGCCGTTCAGCCGGGAGAGGCCCACGTTTCGGACAGCACAGCCCTCAGAGAGCTGGAGCTCAGGCGCTGCGGCGCCTTTGCCGAAGCAGAAAGTCGGGGCTTTCACAGGCTGCCTGCCCCGAATGACTTCGCAGGTGACAAAACTCTGAGCGAGCTCATAAAGGTTAATCACGACTAAGTGAGAATGAAATCTGGCATTTTCCTGCTGGGCTTCCAATTTTCTGTATATGCAGTATATTGAAGCTAAGTGAGATTAAATGTTTAAACCTTTCGTGCCATATGGCTCCCCCTATATCATAAACACATCTGTAAAATTATACTCAGAGGGGCAACATCGTTCTGGTGTAAATGGATTCCAATCCACGCTTCTCCGCTGCTCGTATCGAGGCTGAGTTTGACGTGTCGCACTCAACCTGTTTGTTCTGTTAGTGGAGGTCTGCGAGGTTTTTCCCTACAGGCACGTAAATTCTGGGTGACAGCACAAAAATAGATCCCGAGTTTATCCACAGACCTGGCCCGTGGAGGCTCCTTCTCCTAAATTTTGCCACCCTTCCAGGAGTGACTGTGCTACTCGTGAACTCCCTTGCCTTTCTGCTAGGCTATCAGCTTGGGAAGGCAGAAATACCTTTAGACATGTCAGGGGGAATATTTTTACCACTAGCTCTGAGCCAGATTTTCTTTTTTCTTTAAATGGAAGTTCTCACTTACAGAGAAAGAAGCAAACACAGGGATGAGCCCTGGTTGTGCAAGTTTAGAAGATCAGCTCAGCGGTGACAACTGCAGATCAGGGAGTGCTACTGTGGAAATATTAGATTCTTCTGTGAAGGGGGATTGAAGATGGCCCTTTGCACACAGGCTGACCACCGAGCTGGGGGAGGAAGAGGCAGATAAGGAGCCGTCTATCATGGCTGTCAGCCACGTGGTTTTTGACTGCCGCTTTTGGCACCTGGCTGAGCTGCCTCCTTCTGAGACTCCATCACAGAGCATGAGGTTGGCATGTGTCTTCTCAACTTCTGAGTTCCGGGGCTGCGCCTGCTCTGGGTTACATGTGTGTAACCTGCATTAGCACCACAGAAATAAACAGAAAGGAGTATAGCATGGAAGAAAAGCGGAATGGGAGAAGAAAAATGTGCTCCTCCTGTTGAATTCAGTGAAGGGTAGACCCAAGTCATTTTTACAGTAGAGCCACTTTACACTACTCTGATTATGTAAATGGGACATAAAGTAAATTGGACTTTCACTCGCTCTGACGCTCCCTTCCATTGCTGGAGTGATTTACTGAAACCTTAGTGTAAATTAGAACCGGGACCAGTGTCTGCGGTCCGCGTTTTAGGATTTAAAACCAGTCATTTCCCAAGATAATTGTGGCGCAGTCAAGATGAGGAGCAGCTTCCTAAAATTGGTTAATACCCAGATTTGGGTTTCTTCAGTGGCTTAAATGGAGTGGCATATTATCTCCTCTATAGTCTGCCTAAAAGATAGATTTGATGTCTGCGAGCAAAGACATGAAATTGCTATAGGCTTCCACTCTTATAGCCTGCCACCTATTTGATTTATGTGATAAGTGATCTCAGATGACCCTCCAAGGCACCGAACCATTAGAGAGTTATGTTGCACAGTGATAAGAAATCTTCAGAGATACCTAAATCTTCTTTTACCACTGGGAGTTTCATCTGTTCTGGAATAAAGAACATTTTTATGTATGATGTTGCTATCTTGCTAGCCATACTAATATTCAAAAGGATACACAGACTTAAATCAATAGCAAAGTGACAAAGACCTTAAAACTGAAGTAGTCACCAAGTGGATGCTAGACAGCTCTTTTAGGTTTTATCTCTGTTCCTTTCATTCTGTTTCTTGAAAGATGAGTGGCTGTAACGGTTCCCATTCAAGTCTTCTGTTAATCTTTCCACCAGGTAGGAAGCTGGTAAAAGCACCCTTTCAGTGTGGAAAGCCCTGGAAAGTCACATCACCCATTTGAGACTTCCTTACTGTAAACTTTGTGAAACCATGGGTTGGATGCTTCCTTATTTTTTCACTGAATTTCTCTAAATTCAGTGATCCAGGTTCCTCTCTGCCTAGAATGAATAAAAGCACTTAGGACCTCAATTGGGAGGTGAATTCTTGACAGAGATCAGGAAAAGCACAGATGGGTAATTTCTGTGGTTTACGTCCAACTGTAGCATCTTCCCCCACAGAGGAAGGCACTGCTGACTCATATTTCTCCAACTGAACCTCCATCTAATGCAGTATTTGTTTGATAGTATTGGCTGTAAGTGCAATGTTAGAGCATGTATGTAGTCTATATGTTCTGGCTATCAACTTATCTTTGCATCATGCGTTTAAGTGCATGAGGTGTAAGATATCCAGCAGCAAGCTCCTGTTTCAGGCAGTATGGGATGCAGGTTCTGCTCAGACACGCAAGATGAAGAGGAGGGGCCAGAATTAGTGTCTGCTTTTCAGCAGGGCCCAGAGATGCTGGGACTCTTTGCAGGTCCACAGGGAGAGGCTGTTTGACAGTCCGCAGAAAGGGTGGAGAGGGTTTCGAGGCTGGCCTGCTCCTCTCCCTTCTGGCCCGTGGGGCCAGCTGGCCACAAGCAGCACACACTTGGCTCTCCTCTTGAGTAACCTTTGAGGGCCGATTTTCTGACAATAAGAAAAGCATTACGACATTGGGAACTTTCCTGGACTGCAGCTTCCCATCTCCCATGACGGTGTTGGGGTTCAATGATCTGTGTGGCCAGGCAAGCCAACCTGAGGGAGTAATCTGAAATCATCTTTTTCTGTTTCTCCTTGATCCTGAAAAATCTTCTGGTTCTTGCAATGAGGACTACAGTAATCTCCTTCCAGGCCCTTTAATAACGGCCTTGATTGGTGACCTGTCGCATTGCATCCATCCAGCTGTGGGCATGCCCACTTGGTTGTTTTGTTTGTGCTGTTGGGCATATTGAAATACATGAGAGCAGGGACTGATGCCACAAAAGCTTTGGCAGCATCACGGGCATGTTTTTATAACAAGCTGTATCTATTCCTTGAAAATTCTCCTGCAAGGAAGTGATTTCTCTTTAAAATTAAATTAATGCAAGGCAGAGATGAATAGTCCCCACGTGCTATTTGGCGTTTTACTCAAAGCTGTTTATGAGGGAAAGCTCTTGGCAAAATGAAATGAGCCTCCTCTTCCTCAAGCTGGCAAATACTGTCAGCGCTGGTCATCGTACACCCTCATAAATCTGCGATGTTGGCATCCCACACGCACCAGGCAAACATCAAATTTTGTAGGGGGACCGCACAAGGGTGCAATAATCACAGCTGTTTCATGTCAGCATTCAGAAAGCTTACAATAGGGTTTTATTCAATGAGCCATTCCTTTTGAAATGCCATTAGAGATATTTGCTGGGAGAAACTGGCCTCGACTAATCGTATTTAATTTTTTATCAAATGCACTGTGGGAGCAGCAGGGATACGCATGAGACAGAAAAAAGCAAATGGTGTTTATTTAGAATAAATAAACTTTGAGTAAGAACTGAATCCTTTCCCTCCTGGCCACGGCTGTACAAATACAGGCAAGTCCCTACAGAGGTCTGTAGGGAGTCATGTCCTGCCTTCAAACCCAGATGCTCTTGGAGACCTCCAGTTGCACCCACTGAAAGGAGAGAACGGCAGTCAAATAGATGCAGGGAAGCAGTGCTGTTCCTATGAAACCATTCCCATCCCATCCACTTTTAGCCACCATAAATGACGTTCAGAGGGTGTGAAGGCCACCCATCTCACCAGGAGAGGCCTCCAAGCCCCTGGACTGGATGGCAGCTGGAGAAGGATTCTAAGGTTTCTAAGACGTTGAGCTGTGCAAAGTGCATGGGCCCATGCCTCTCCTCACAGCAGTAGCACCTCATCTGCAGGGCTGCCAGAGCTCATCTGTGCTGGGCCCTGCCTCAGGGTAACAGCAACTGAAAAACTGGGGGCGCTGGGGAAAGGAAAGAAGCCAAAAGAGAATGGGAAGGCAGGCATGACAGGAAGCAAGACAGGAGGTAGAAAATAAAGACGGAACTAGAGAGAGCAGCAGCACTTGGTAATAATGTGGAACAGTTTTCATACTAGGTATTTACTGAACTCAGGGCACTTTGCTCTTTTCTTGCATTAATTAGACCATGTCCAGGGCAGAATTGAAGCCTTCAGCACAAAGTACGGGCGAGCTCAGCACAGAGCCTTGTGTGAGAGCGAGCTGTTTCAGAAGCACTTCTTTCCTGTCCAATGTAAACTCGGCATCTCACAGGACTAAAAAACCATGAATCAGCCCTACAAAAATAATTAGTTTTTTAAAATTACAGAATTGATAGTTTCTGGTATTTATTATACTCGCAAGCTTTTTCTCCACAGCCCTAAAGCTTAGACGTACCTTTCAAAACAAGCATGCATAGAAACTGAGATCCTTATACATTGAGATAACCCGCCGGCTGTGATTTTAAGAGAAAATATAACCTGAGAGTCACAGTAAAAATATGAGAGCTGGAAAACACTGCAAATTGAGTCTGACTGGCATCAAAGCAGTGCCAGGCTCTATCTACATGGTCTTTAGCAAGAAGATAAGAGCACATTTTATCAGCAATCTGAGCTGACTGAATACATCTAGTTCCTCTCTGAAAACCCTGTTAGGTATTTGCATCACGCTGAAGTCATCCCGTTAACCTTTTCCAGCATTTGGCTGAGAATGGCAATGTGGAGGTACCCAGGATGGGATCTGAAGCGATATGAACACTGGAAATGATGGTCTGGTTTCCTGGGCCACCAGCTCAGGTATGGCACAACCCCTAGCACTGTTTAAATAACCTGCCCATCAACAGTGGAGAGGTTATTTCAAGGACTGACACTTGGTGTTATGGAGAAAGTGATCTAAGGCCTGTTAGCCTGAAGGAGAATATTTCAAGTCTCTTTAAGAAGTTCTGAGTCAGGTCCTGAGCTGGGTAGGGACACTGTTTTCTTGTGCAATAAGTAATTTCCCCAGCGTGTTTTTGTGTGTGAGAGAGAGCAAATTTGTATTTATTGAGATGGAGCCAGACGGCAGGAGTAAAGCAGAGCAAGGCATGTCAGAGTTTGGATTTATTACGGATACGGTAGGCCATTTTCTTTTCATTTTGACCTTAATGCCGTTCTGAACCTCTGCCAGCCTTCGAGAGCAGAGTTGTTCGTGAGTCGACCCCCTGCTTCGCACCCTTCATTTTTCTCACTTTGCAGGTTTTGACTGAGCTAATGCTTTCAGGAAAAAAGACTTATTGATTAGAGTGAAGTCGCTTGCAGCATCTGGACTTTTATTGGTCGCGTTCGTGAGGTGTTTTTAGCCATTTGATGGAGGTGCAGGTAGTGTTTGTTCTAACACATTTAGTAAATTCTGCTAGCTTCTCTGCCCTGATTTCTCAGGGCTTTCTCACTTCGTCCACTCACCTTGTCACCTGCCCAGAGCAGTCCTGTTAGGACTGAAAGCATGTGGTGAGATCACCTCAGCTGCTCTGAAGAGTATTCTTCTCCTTCTCCTCCACGTTTTAATTTGCACGTTGTCTTTCATTCCAAAATACAAAAAATGGCCATCAACCCTCATCTCCACATGATTTTTGTTATTACCTAGAGTATACAGCTAAAAACAAGTGGATATTCTGTTAGATTGAGCTAGAGCAAGCTTTGTTTGAAGTTCTTTCAACAATAGCAAAGATGTCCCACTGTGAGGAGTCAAGTCAGAATTGGGGATTGCAATGAGCACGTGTCTGATCACATCAATCAAAGGAAGACTACATAATGCAAAAAACAATCCTAACAAATAATTGTAGCCATATTTCTGTATATTCGAGTGTGTGGTGATGATGTTTTATGCTGTTTCTTTGTTGTGTTCTCTAGTATAGTTGAAATATGTTGAACAAGGATTACTATAATAGTGTTAGTAGTCCTACAAAGCCACACGAAAACTGAACTGAGACTGTCCTGAGTCTGCCCTGTTGCCTTCAGAAGCGTGTTAGTGAAGAGAGATTGAGAGATTTGTGTTCAGCCAGTGTTGCCACCTAATTCTCTCTCTCCCTCGTGGCTCACCATCTCCTCTTTCCGCTTTCATTTACTCCTCACAGTATAGTCCATCAGGTGAGTTGTGCGTATCCCTTGTGTCACTTAGGAAATTGGTGGCGCTTTGTGTATCAGATCAAGGCTGTGAGCTGCTGTGCATATTCCTAACCAGCCCATCAGAGCTGCTTTTCTGGAAATTGCAGAGAGTTTGTTTCCATCCTGCCTTTAACACTCACCGAGCTTCTTTGGAAGACACTGAGCAAGTTATCCAGAAGCTCGAGCACGGAGATTTCGGTGTCCATTTGCTAAAACAGCTAAACCACTAGTCATCAACTCTTAGTAGAGCATGAGTCTGGGAAGCTGTGTGGATAAAGTCATAGCATGATTTGCTGGGGTTGTAGCACCTGCAAGACTCTTGACTCAAAGAAATCAAAGTGTAAAGAGAAAGGAGCGGTGTCTACGTTGAGGGGACAGTTTGGGGCTTTTAGTTTTCTCCTGATGTTACAGGAGATAAGCACAGAGTCAGACCAATCTACTGATGATACTTTCCATCTGGTCATTCAGCTATGGAAGCAAAGTCAAATGTCTCCAGAATGATTTCTTTCTTGTGGGACTTGGAAGCAATACAGATGTTTTTGAAATCACAGCTATCTGATTTGAGCGCAGTGAGAACACCAGAAAAGGACCAAATGATTAAAACAGGAGCTGTTGTGGTTACCACAGTTTGTTGACTCTGCAAATTGTGTGTAGTGCCTTCCCAGCTAAAGAATTTATATTGCTTAGGAGATTGAGATAGTCTCTGAAGTGACTTCCAGATAATGTTAGTGACCTTATAACCCATGTTAGCACATTTCCTTGAACTCTGGAAGTTGCTAATCTTGCTAATACAAATAGGAACTTGCAGCTTAACATTTCTTGGCTGTGTGAGTACTAAGTTGTGGGCTTCAGCAGATAGCCTCCCTGGAGCCCTACTGTGCTCCTGCAGGGTCTTGGTGGTAAACCTCAGCAGCTGCTAATACGAGAACTACATAACATGCATGAGAAAAAGAGAATCGTACTCCTTTTATTTTTAGAAGAGGAATCCAGAAACTAGATTATTTTTGGTAACACTTTTTTTTCAGTTGAGATAGGAAAGCAAGTGCAGATCAACAAGTGCAGCAAGGACAAAAAAGGAATAAGAGTCGCCTTAGAAAATGAGCATCCACTAGTCCTCAAGCTACAAAGCAGCAGGAAATATTGGGAAAATAACTCTTCCTAAGATGTCCAGATTTATCAAAGCACTTATCTGCACAGCATGGAGAAAACAAACCGCTGCGTGTGTCAGTGCTGGGTGTGGGTGCACATGCCGGTGTGTGTGTTTGTGTAGGGAGAGAAAACACACCTTGAGGAAACGTAATGAATAATTTTATCTGTGGTTGCAGAAAACGGAAGGGGAGAGAGAGAGAGAAATAACTGTCTTTTTTAATCAAGACTGCTGCATGCTCGGACATTTAGCAACAATGTGCGCATTGATTATGGAATGCTGGATACAGAGTTTCTTCACGAAGATATGAAGAAGTGACGTATTATTTTCTGGCAGAAATTTAGGACTGCATTGTGTCTTAACGTGGATATTCCTCTCTAAATCAGTTAGTTCTCTTCAGAGTGATCAATCTTCCAAATGCCTTCCTTTAGAGACTTTAGTAGTTGTTTTACTCAGTTTGTGATGTGGAACTGTATGAAGTTCCTGGTCAAACCACACCTGCTGGACAGTTATAAATAGAAACATTACAAGGAGGTAAAAGAGAAATAGGGCATACATTTTAAATTATAAGGAAAACGATTTGCAGAATAATAGAATAAGAACATTCTAGCTCTTTTCCATTAAAAATATGTTTTCACCCTCCTGAACTGGAGCAATTGTTACGTTCCTGATAGGTGAGGAGTGCTCTGCTGTAATAAGAAGTCTTCTGCCCGTAGATCCCATTGTACTTTACATGCAGTCATTCGTTACAGCTCCCAAAGTATCTGCCAAATATTCTGTTCCCCTTTCACAGATGGTGAAACTGTGGCACGGCAAAGCCGCATGACTTGATAAATCCAGATCATGTGTCCTCTCTAATATCTTAACCACTGGAAATTCCCTGCCAAGATTGGCTGTCAAAGCTATCTTCCCAGGAAAAAAGATTTCTAAATTTAAAATATAAATGAAACTCAGTGAAAAACCCAGGTCTGGATGCAGCTGCAGAAAAGTGGGGAGGAGCTGTACAGTGGCATGAGCCTCCTGGTGCTGTTGGGTCAGGATCACACACGTGGCAAATGGAGATGCCAACGGTGTGAGGACACGGCCCTTGCACACCCTGTCCACCTTTCTATGTTGGCTCTTATAAAATACAAGCCTAAAGAGTTCCTTGGTCATTTAACGAATCAGAAAAACCACAGCTCAGACCCTCCCTACAACACCTGACAATGCAGTAGAACAAAAATCCAGACTATGTTTTCTGACTTTCCCCTTTGGTTTTTAGTACATGAGCTTCGTAGATATAAAGGTGAGCAAAGTTCTACAGAGGGCAAACCTCTCTTTTTTTCTGTTTAGGATCATCAGAACGCTTATCATAGGTAAATTTTTTTTCATTTTAATATCATCTAAATTCAGGCAAGACTGATAAGAAATTGCTGCTCATACCTAAACATGCCAACACTGTCTTCGACTATATTAAGCCTCAGGAAAAAGCTTCTGAGAGAAACTATTTACGTTAGGTATTTCTGTGGTCTGTATCACCGTAATATCTAAGCATATCATGATCTTTAATAAACTTATTTCCATACTCTTTGTTGGTAGAAAGTGGTATTATTCCCATTTAACACAGTGGGAAACAGACCAGAAGTTAAGTAACTTGTCCAGGGTAAGAAAGCAGGCACTGGGGTCACACTTTCTCTTTTAGGAGCAAAAGCTCTTTCTCCTCCAACAATTTTGTGAAAGCTTGGGTCTCTTCTTTCTTGACTAAGTAACAAAAGCAGCATATTCACAGTCAGAGCGCTCCAGCCGAGAGCCGCCAGTAGCACCCGGGTCAACGGGGTTGCATGCAGTGGGTGCACGGCATCAGGCAGGTGACTTGGCCCGTCGGTGTCCGTGGGGCTACCGACACGCCTCAGCGTGCCCACCGGCCTTGGTAGGTTGGACCAGAATGTGCAGTAGGCCTGCACCACAGTGCTGGCTCCAGATGAAAGGATGACCCTGCAGAGGCTGTTTGTGCGGATAACATCAGTCAGAGCTGATTGATACTTGCAGTCTGGGTCGGTTTAATTATTCTGTAACCGGCAGAAGGATATCACTAGGTACTGTGTCTTGCTAAAAAGCAGCACCTCTTGAAAGGTATCAAAGGGTGATTATATACTTCAATATAATTGTAGATTATGTTTCTTTTGGATCTTTTAACAAGCCCTCTTCTTGGTGCCTACCTTAGTGGTGTCTCTCTCTCTCTCTCTCAGTACTCAGCCATCAACATTTTTTCGCAGTCCTCTTATACCCATATTTTTATTTTCCCCTCAGCCCCTTCACATTTTTGACTTAAGGGCCAGTTACAAACCTTACACAATTGCAGACAAGGGTGTTGACTTCCCTGGGTTTCAAATTTAACCTATGCTGGAGATAGTCCCCTCCTCTGGACAGCACTAAATCTTTCCTGCCAGAGATAACTAGTCCTCGGGGCTCAGAGCTGTAGTTCTGAAGAGAATAATATTTAGCCTTTGGAACAGGCTAGATTGCACCACACGGCAAGCAATTTCAAAACATTTTTGAGGAAAACATCCCCTTGGGTCCATCTCAAGGCCTTCACCGGTAGAGGACAGAAGGCAACGTGTGATGTTATCAATACACCTCCATCAGTTTTCCCAGGGACCACAGTGGTGAGGCTTGATGGTGACACAAACTTCCTGGGCTGCAGCTTGAGGGAATCGTTGTGCAAATGGAAAAGGAAGAGGAAGGGTCTTTCTCCAGCTTTCCTTCTAACTCCATAAGACAGGGAATTTATCACAGACCGGCACGGAAATCTCTGTGTTGGCCCTGTTCAGAAACAGTCTATTGGCCAGCCATCGGCTTTGTGAGCAATGCATTAAGCTGACGCAGTAAATAGATTTTTCTAGAGAGAAGTGCTTTGCTACAGTGCTGTCTTTACTAATGTATATTCTTCTGCTTTCCATCAAACAGTCAATGAAGGCTCAGGTGAAACCAATCAAAAAGAGACATCGACCTGTGACATTTGCCAGTTTGGGGCAGAGTGTGACGAAGATGCAGAGGATGTTTGGTACAGTAATTTGGTCTACTCTTCTATTTTAATGACTGTTTTATTATTTAAAGGTACTGTGGTTTAGAAAGCATTAAAAATATTAGAGATTCAATTTTCTGCACCTAGAGATTCGTCACACAGTGATTGAGGTGGTTATTACTCTGAAAAAACGTATAAAACAGTCTGGTTTATAATTTTGGAACATGCACAATTTAGACAAAGTCTAGAAACACAATTATGCATTTTGTTGCTGTTATAACTTATGTTATTCCATCTGGGTTTTTACAGCTTTATACTTTGGTAAAAATAGAATTGGGAAAAGTAATTGACCTAAAGCTTTTCCGGTTAAAAAGTATCATTAGTATTATCACCATGTTAATTCATGTGTGGCATTAGAAATGCTGCGAAATCTGTCTCGATTTTTCCTAGTTGCTGCAGTTGAAGACCTTACCCTCAAATGTCTGAAATAATCAGAGTGTACATTTAGACATTTTCTCAATGGAAATTGTTTTGGGTTTTATTTTTTAAAAGAAGTTTCAAAAATATTCAGTTTTTTTATTATTATTTTAAACCTTAACCACATAAGCTGAAGGGAAGTAATTCTATCTACTCAGAATTTTATTTTTTTTTTAATTTTTCATTTTGCCTAGAAGCTATGCGCACATGTATTAAGTCAACTTTAAACTAATCATTTCATTGTGATTTTGGAACAGCCAATAGATAAAAAAAGCCGCTATTCCCAGAGCTGTACTTCTAACACTGCCTTAATGCCAAGCCTCATATTTCTATCTAAGTAATTAATACAAATTTAGAGAGACAACAAAATAATCGTGCAAACATTAGAGCCGTTGTCTGAACGATGCTTCTGAAGCTGTGGACTGGTGGTAGCTGAAGATGGGTACAGAGACTGGGCAGTGAGAGGTCGATCAAGCAGTATTGCCCAAATTCTAACTTGGGCGGTAGGAACAGAGCAGAGAGAGGAGTCAATGAATGAATGAATGAATGGTGAACATGACAATCGGGCCCAGTGTTGGGCAGCTGCCCTCATCCAGGCAAGGCATCCATGTGCTGTTGGTCAGGCATGAAATTATGAACATTTCTGCTGTTCAGTGAAGAACCTTAGGAATATGGCCATCCATTTGTGCTCATTTTGGTTTTGTCTTGCCAGGCTCTTAATAACCTCTGGTTCTAGCCTTTAAAACACACCCACTAAAAAAAGCTCAGAGACCTTGCTCTGGTTCCAATCATCAAAAGAAATTGTGGTGTTGAAAAACAGAAGCAAGGTGCATCATGGTTATAGGTTTGCAATAATGTAATGAGATTTGTGAGGAAGAAATTGCTTAATTTTGACTTTGCTTAAGAAAATTACTCCAGGTGTCAGGATTTTCGTTTTCTCCTTGACCGGTTGTCCTTGAGAGTTTTGGTGGTGAGATGTAGAAACAAAACTGTGGTAAAATTAATATATCAAAATTCACAGTCTAGTGCTCATGTTTTCATAATTAAGTGCACTTCCAAATTGGAAGGCAGGAGAAGAGAGGGGCAAGGAATAAAATTAGCTACAAGATAACGTTATTAATCATAAGCACTGAGTAGCAGTGTTTATTTTTTTCCAGAAATAGCTCGATAAAACAGCCTGATCCTACTTACCCCAGTAATGTTCCCATTGCAGCTTTTGCACTATCTAATTCCTCCCCTTTGAAACAACTTGGCTTATACGGAGCAGCGTAATGACTGCAGGAGCTGAAGTTCTCGATCTTTATTGACAGCCTATCTTTCTGCAGGGGAAGATGCTTCTTGGGACGGGAAGCAGGGAAGGGCATTTAGTAGGAAGATGCCACCAGACCAACTGTTAAAAGGCAGGAAAGCAGATTTCCAAGCAGAAGTACAAAGACCGTGTAAAGCCTGTTAAAAGTCTGCTTTGAAGTAAACAACTTCATATGCCGTAACAGAGCCCTGTTTGCCTGTCCCTGCTCCCTGATTAGTCTTGAATAACCGTCTTTCTAAAAAATGAGCCTTCTGGGTGTTAGCTCTTTGTTATTCTTATTTCTAGAATAAAAGCGGACTATGTATGGGGGACCTAGATCCCTCTTTCCAGTGTACGTTAATTGAATTTCCATGTTTGGCACCGGATAGACATATTCCCCCACTCCCCCTGCCAAGATCTGGTATGCAGAAAATGTCCTTAGATTAAGTGGGAAAAGAAATTTCAGTTTATTATTTGATCACTATTTTTACACGGATCAAATTTCAGCTGCCAGCAGGGCTCCTTTAGCTATCTCACCTGACTGATGAGGTTTGTAAAATCCAGATGGGGTTAGTGAGTTCCGGCAGCCCCAAGACCTTTTGTTACAGGGTGAGGAGCCCAGCACCAGCAGTGTCCCCTATCAATCAGAAGCAGTTTGAGGGTGCAGGGTCGATGCCTGATCTGTTCCAGGTAAGGAGGATGCAAGCCGGTAGCAGAGCCAGATCGCAAAGAACTGAAGCTACGAGGCTGGCTGTTCGCCTAATATTTCTAGGGTGCCAGAGTAGATCAGAGAAGAGAGCACAGGTGTGATGGCAGATGTGGTTGGGCTGCCAATGATTTAAAGCAACAATTAACGTTGTTCTGCATTGCCACAGTCTGTTATTCTGCAGTCCCTTGTCTCTGTTTTAACTCTTTCTTTATTTTTATTTTTTTTTGGTTATTCATTGCCAGTTGTCACTCAGCTAAATAGTGCTATTGTACTGTGTCACCATTATTTTAAAATCTTTTTATTTGTGTAAAACCAAACTGTTAATGGCTAGACTCCTGGGATTCTGATAGGGGGGCTGGAATGTAGGAGACTACTCAAAAGAGTAAGATATATGTGTGAATGTTTTCTGGAAAGCATAAAGAAAAGACAGAAAAGAACCCACTGTAATAACAGGTTTTCCACAGCGTGGTAAAGTACGCATGTATTATTATCCTATTCTGCAGTCCTATATCACGAGAGTGAGCGCAATTTGGCATTCCATTAGTGAATCTCTTTCTCTAGGTTAAAAACAAAGACTGTTCAGTTGAAAGTCTTTAACATCTTGCTACTTTAATATGTGAAAGCTTCTTGTCACTAAGAGGATCGTGTATTACTGGCATTATTCCCACCTTTAATGCATTTTGCACCACTGGGCTTCATGAATATTTAAAGGAGGGCAGTGGCTATGCTCTTTAGCACCGGATTGCAATCTATTGGTAAATCAGACATTCGGTGTTGCTTAGTTTGGGTTTTATTTCTGAGCTGGCTAAGGAATAATTGATTTTGTAAGACAGGGCTACTCAACATAACACCCCGAGAGATATACTTAAAAGGAAGTGAAGAATGAAGCGTAACGTTGTGAACCATGGTGTATGTCTAAGATCTTCCAAAAAGCACCCATGAAATACTCACTCACTGTGTATAAATAGTACTCACCAAATGGAGTACCTGCTTATCTGCTAAAGTGGCTTAGTATCAGTGCATAAACCACATCAGAAACCTGGATTCCAGTATTAATCTCCTCCTATGGACCACTGAGGAAGTAAGAGCACTCTCTACACTGCACAAGCTCTGGTTTGAATAGTTACTGAGCAGCTATTTCAGAGGTCCATGATGTGTCCAAGGAAGTGGAAGTAGATAAATAATAGGAAAAACTCTTCTGTTGAATTTCCGGTTGGAAAACGCTGAGAAGAGAGGACAGGAGTATTTTCTTAAAGCAAGATTAAAGCCTGCAAACCTCTGACTTGTAGAGTTAATCAAAATCAAAATGATGAATTGGGGTTAAATATGCATGTTTTTCCTTTGAATTTCAATATCAGCAGGTCAGCCAGCAGCAGTCTCAAAGTGCAGGATTGCCCAGAATGAGATACAGTTTGCTAGCTATAAGACAGACAGACAGAGATGTAGAACGTGCTCAGGAGACCACGCTTTCTCTGCAGCCTGGCAGTGTCTAAGGATGTGAGGAGGCCATCTCCACAGATTGCTCCTCTGCGTTCCCCTTCCTCCCTACTGGAGGTTGCAGGTGGAGGACAGAGGCAGCAGCATCCCTGGTAGGAGGTGCCTGACCCTGAATGGGCCACACATGGCTTTGCAGCAGTGGTGAAAAGAGGCGTAAATGACCCCTGCTGCTTCCCACAACTCAGTCCCATGCACCCCAACGACTCCTCTTTGGCTGAGCATAGTGTTTTGTGCTCTGCCATAGGCATTATGCCTGTGGTAGGCAACTTTCCTCTGTCCTCACAAACCTTGGGCCATGCTGGAGGGGCCTTTTCCATGTCTTGCAAGTGGACAAGGATCCCATCAGGCAGGTTCAGCTCAGGAGAAGATGTTGAAGCCATTCTGTGGGGACACTATGTCCCTGATGACCCAAAGCTGGGAGCTTGGAGGTAGCCATCCAGGCCTGAGTGAAGCGGCTTGGTGTGTTCAGTGTCTCATCCGGAGGGTGAGGGAAGGAGCATCGGTCTGAGGTGTGCTGTGTGGCTGGGTGGTGTTCCCAAGTGAGGTGGTGATGTTGCAGCATAATTACAGCAGGGCCCTTGTGTCCCTGCGCTTCTTTCCGTGTGGCTGGGACAATCAGCTCCACTTACAGCAGACAGTCACACACACAAAACATATTAGGAAGATGAACTGTTTCGGTCCTTCCTTTCATACTTTACTGCTAATCACTGATAGATACAGTTTGGGTAAACGCTCCTATAAGGCAAGCGCACAGTCTGCTACACATGAGGGTGGTGAAACTGCATTCTCATGCAAATAAGCCGCGCTGTACATGGGAGATATTTGTGCAAATCATGCAGCTGCCATCAGCAGCGACCTCGACAATCAATATTGCTCTAGCAATCGATATTTATCTTTATTATAGTATAGAAAGAAAACATATAAAAGAAACTAATGATTTTGCTAGCTTCTCAATCCACACAGCAATTAGGTCAGTCAGCTTTGGGTCCCTTCCCCTTTCAATCAGTTGCTCTCAACCAGAGCATCTGCAAACAAGATGCTGTACTACTATAAGGTACTAAAAGGTGGTTTGAAAGCTCATATATGTTACACGGGTATTGGCTGCTCCGTGTTCAGCAGCGTGTATAAGAACTGTGTGTGACCTACTTGTTCCAGAGGCAGAAACAACGAGCTACTTTAACATCTGCAATGTCCTGTGCATTATAGTAGATATATTGCCGTTTTCTGTTGCTTTCCTTTCTTTTTTAGAGAAAAAGTAGATCTTTGTTCATGGCTACGTATAACACTTAAACACATTCCTCGGACTTGTGGTTCAAATAAACACAGAGACGGAATCATGTCATTAAAAAAAGCAACCTTGCAAAGACTTAAATTTCTGCTTAACTTGAGATCTTACCTAAGGCACAAAGTGAAGCTGCTGCTGCATAAATCTTCATGTGGAGCTTAGTAGTGGTGTCTAATGACAGTCCAGGCGAGGGTTTACAGAGGAAAGTAAAGGGATTGCAGCACGCAATCTCTGCATTGCACAGCAGGAGACGGCCAAGTGGCTTACACCCTCCTACCTGTCATTTACCTTAGCCTTGGCCTATTAACAGAGCTGCCTCCAGTGTCTGCCCAGAAACTAGCCCAGTTAACTGTAAAGTTTTCATTTGGTCCCTGAGCGGGACGCGTGAGTCCAGGGCACAGCAGTGGAACTCCCCGAGCAGGCTGCGTGGGTCCAGGGCACAGCAGTGGAGCACCCTGAGCGGGACGCGTGAGTCCAGGGCACGGCAGTGGAACTCCCCGAGCAGGCTGCGTGGGTCCGGGGCACGGCAGTGGAGCACCCTGAGTGGACCACGTGGGTCCAGGGCATGGCAGTGGAGCGCCCCGAGCAAGAGCTACTCAAGGAGCTGCTGCTGTTTTACTTGGCCTTCATGGACACAAACAAGACGTAGCGGTTTACTTCCGTCAGATAGAAGGCACGCTGCAATTACCTGTTCCCAGAAGATTGAGACCAAACACCAAGAAGAACGAAGAAAAAAAAGAAGAATTAATACACTTTTAAGATATTTACTATCAGAAATGTCCTGACTTCACTGCTTAATCCACCTCCCACTTGCCCAGAGGAGCCAGCCCAGACCCCACCTTGTGGAAGCTGCAGAGCAAAATGCAAAACTGTTTAGTGGAACTAGATTTAGTTTTTTGACACAAATGGGGTGTCTTGATCCTCTCTGAAAAATTACTGGTTTGCTATCATCAAACTCAGAGCATAACAGAAGAATCTGGTAAGTGGTGTGGTTATGTTGCCAAGATAAGGCAAAGAAGAAGGACTGGAAACTGCAGACCTTGGGAAGCCAACGACTGTTTCTCACCGTCCACTTGACCCTTTGCTGTGAGTCCCCAAGACATCTGCCAACACAACCCTTCCCAAATAAACCTTGGAAGCAGCAGCAGTGGATCGGATGAGGTGAAACCCTGGTGCTGCCCAACCGACGGTTAGTTCCTCTCTTCCTTCCTCCAAGGAAATCTCTGTGTCTGCTTTGCTTTTCCCACGACCTGCCTCGGGCCTTATCTCTGCTATAGGACACGGCTGAGGTACAAGTCTGGGCTGGGCAAGTTCCCCTTGACCCAGCTCCTTGGGAATTTGAATCTAAAACAAATACATAGAAATTGATTTCCTGTTTCCATATCACTGGTGCGATAACCAGTTTCCAATTTTGTCTCCAGAGAAAAGAATGGCCACAAACTTAGGAGAGTTATGGGAGGATGACAGGATCACCATTCTATGAGCCTTTCTCTCAAAAGAAGAAAAAAGGAAAAAAAAAAAAAAACACCCTCTCCTCTAGAATGAACTGCTGCCCTGGAAACCGCTCTAGAACCAACAAGTGATCTAGAACCATGATCCGAGTTAGAACTGTGTCTAGATCCAAAACTGAGCTTTGCAGTCCCCAACACAAGAAGGACATGGAGCTGCTGGAGCGAGTCCAGAGGAGGGCCATGAAGATGGTCCAAGGGCTGGAGCACCTCTGCTATGAAGACAGGCTGAGAGAGTTGGGGCTGTTCAGCCTGGAGAAGAGAAGGCTCCGGGATGATCTTAACGCAGCCTTCCAGTACTTAAAGGGGGCCTACAGGAAAGCTGGAGAGGGAGTTTTTACAAGGACATGTAGTGATAGGACAAGGGGCAATGGATTTAAACTGAAAGAGGGGAGATTTTGATTAGATATAGGGAAGAAATTCTTCAATCTGAGGGTGGTGAGGCACTGGAACAGGTTGTCCAGAGGAGTTGTGGATGCCCCATCCCTGGAAGTGTTCAATGCCAGGTTGGATGAGGCTCTGAGCAACCTGGTCTAGTGGAAGATGTCCCTGCCCATGGCAGGGGAGTTGGAACTAGATGATCTTTGAGGTCCCTTCCAACCCTAACCGTTCTGTGATTCTGTGATTCTGGGATGTTCTATGGTTAAAAGATTTTGAAATAAAAAGAAAGCCCCTGACTTCTAGTGTAACTATTGAGACACCATGTTGACATAACTGTAGAGATACCATGCAGTGGGCTGAGGGTCAGCGATACTGCAAAAAGTAGCCCAAGCAACAAGATTTGAACTGGAAATCTGAACTGCAATGAAAGACAAAACATCAGGAATATAAAAAAAAAAGCAAGATGACACCTACCTGTCCATATGTGATGTTTTAATTATTAAACCTACTCAGAGGAAGACCCAGGTTGGTGGCTTTCATAGGAGTCTCCACTGACTTCTAAAAGACCTTAAATCAAGCCAAAAATTATATGGTTTTCCTCTTCCTCAGCAATGAGTTTGAAGAAAGAGCAAGAGAAGATATGGGAACAAGAAGTTAGCTTTATCTTCAGAGGATGTTTCTCCAAGAGCAGCTTATGGTCCAGGCTTTTTGAGGAGTAGAAGGCAGGAATGAGCACGTCGTATTTCTAAACTGAATGCATTACTAGAAGGTGCTTGGCTAGAAAGTTAATACTCGGAAAAATGATGGCTTGTTTGCCATCTGGTGAAATTGTTATACTCTACTTACATTTTATTTGGTTTTAGTTAAAAACAGCCATTTTTCCCAATCAGGTAAGTTTCACAAAATCACCTTACCATCTTTGCATCCTTCATCCTGTGCCAAAACAGCCTATTGAATTTTGAAGTGAGACTGATTCCCAACTCCCTTAGGGTAGTGGTTTGGAGAATTTGACCTTTCCATCCATTGAGTCAACGCAATCCTTCAGAGGCTTATGTTCATTTGACAAACTCCTGCCTTTCCAGATTCTCAGAATTTATTTTCTTAATAATGTTCTTAAAAAAACCCCACTGGTTTTAGCATAAGCCAAGATTGTCTGGAGTTACTTATACTTCATGGTGTTTTATTACCAATACACTTTGGAACACTCTGGTAAATAATTCAGCCTACACAAAGAAATTGGCTATATTTTCTCTATACATCGAGCAAGTCTGTCATGTAGACTATATATCACAGCTCTGAATGTTCTCGGATAAATGCAAACCCACATTGTGTTCAATCTGTACTACTTACCCAAGTAGGTCTTTTAGAGACCCTATATGCATCTCTTATCCAAAAACTAGAATCCCTAATGTTTGGTTTTGTAATAAAAAAGATCTTTTGCAGTTACAGCAAAACTCGCCACATGTCCAGGGGATAATACTCCACGCAGTCATAGCACTTACAGATCTTTTTTTCCTTGTGCTGCTTTTCAAATGCTGATCCAAACTTGGGTTTCAGTTTCAGAAGGTGAACTTCCAGCTTATGGAAGTCAATGAAAGTTATTCCATTGACTTCAGTGAAACAAAAGTATCATAACTGTGGAGTAACTTCTCAGTAGCCAGTGAAGCCTTTTGCCAGCAGAAGGAAGAACAGACTCTGCCAGAGAGTAAATGCACAGTGGTTCACAGAGTGCAAAGGAATAACTTGGAAATTGTGATGATAAAAGCAGAATTTGGCTTACTGACTCCTTCAGTTGCTTCAGAGGAAATATTGATTTATGAAAAGCCAAAAATAACTTCTCATGTTTTTTTAGGTTTTCTTGTCCCATGGTGCCATACTCCTGTAGGAGCAAGACACAAATTCTTCTGAAACTTAAGGCAGGGAAGGCTTGTAAGACGTTTAGAGCTGTCATTTGTCTTCACAATTGTTAGTATGTCAACATTAGAGTTGGGGGGAAAAAAAAAGCTGCAATAATTTTAAGAGTATGTCTCGAAATAGCCAAATCTTCCTGTTAGGTTCTTCTATGGCCAAGATGCCTACCTCTACGTTCAGCGTGTGGCGTGTGGACAGGAGGCACAGAGGGATGGGTGGTCATGGCAGAGAAGGCTGGAGGGATGGACTAGAAAGGACAGAGGACTGCGGAAGCAGGGAGAAAACCTAAAGCTGACTTGCAGCTGGTCCATTTTGCTGTTTGCTGGAGAGCGGAGAGGACCCGCAGCAGCTGCCCACGCGCAGGGGCTCGGGGAGGGTTTGGAGGACACTACCTGAAGGCAGCACGGAGGTCCTCCTCACCTGCCTTCCCTCAGCCTGGAGGCTGAAATGAAGTGCCCAGCATGGAGCAGGTGAATTAAACATTCATACGGCGGGGACAGGTGAAGATGAAGATGATCAGAGGGCTGGAGCACCTCTGCTATGAAGACAGGCTGAGAGAGTTGGGGCTGTTCAGCCTGGAGAAGAGAAGGCTCCGGGGTGATCTTATAGCAGCTTTCCAGTACCTAAAGGGGGCCTACAGGAAAGCTGGAGAGGGACTTTTTATAAGGGTGTGTAGTGATAGGACAAGGGGCAATGGATTTAAACTGAAAGAGGGGAGATTTAGGTTAGATATAAGAAAGAAATTTTTCACTCTGAAAGTGGTGAGGCAGTGGAACAGGTTGCCCAGAGAAGTGGTGGATGCCCCATCTCTGGCAGTGTTCAAGGCCAGGTTGGATGAGGCTTTGGGCAACCTGGTGTAGTGGAGGGTGTCCCTGCCCATGGCAGGGGGGCTGGAACTAGATGATCTTTAAGGTCCCTTCCAACCCTAACCGTTCTATGATTCTAGGTGGAGGATGTGTGGGGCAGTGGCTCGCTGGCAGCCAGGCGGTGGCTGTGGACTGCGTTAGCGCCGGTCTGTGCGCGTTACAAGGGTGCGCGCGTGGCAGGGCGTTGTGTGAGACGGCAACAACAGCCCTCTCTATTTTCAGGAATTTTCCATGCACAGCTCAACATATACAGGTGACAGCGTGGCAGAAAGCAAAGATTTTGTGTCCCCAGTTTAACAGAGGAGCAAGTGAAACCGGGGTTTTGGTTTTTCACTCCTCTGCCACCAGCTGCGACTGCGCTTTTCAGTCCCAGGCAGGAAAATGTAACAGCCTTCTGAGCGCACACCTTTATTTGCATTTGAAGGAATGGTTTTGGCAGTCTGTTTTGTACTCTTGCTGTAATACAGGGTGTTGTAAAGATGATGCCCGGCTCCCTCTGCTTTGTGGGAGGTGTACAAAAGGATCCCCCTTGGCTCTGCGAGGGCAGAGCTGTGTGCGGGTGCTCCGAGGCAAAGCCACCGCTGGGTTGTGTAACCTGGTAGCTGGGAGAGCCTGGGCTCACCAGGCTGTGAGAGTGCACATAAGGGATAATATGACAATGCACATCAAATATTAATGTGCATTGACACATAATCGTCTGCATACACCAGGGCATTACAGCGTGAAAGAGCGAGCGCAGAGACCTGGGAGAGCAGCGCGGTTTTGCACCTTTGTTTTTTTCCTGTTTCCTTTTCCCTTTTTTGTTATTTAAAAATAAGCTTTCCTCCCTCCCTGGCCCCCCGTTACGCCGAAGTCGTACCCGAGTAGTAAACGGAGCGGTGCCTTCGTGACGACCTATTTAGTCGCAATAAAAAGCCGATTGGCCTAATGCGCAATCAAGAAAGGAGTGACATTTATTGCTTCGGTTTTATGATGCTGTGAACTGAGCAAGATTTGGAGCCTTACAGTGCCTTCAGGGGGCAGGAGATCACCAGCAATGAATTGTATTTATACCTTTTCCAATTTCCTACTAGCATTTTAGCAATAAATAGAGTGTGTTGTTATTGAGTTTTATGTAAGTATGTTTACGAAAGCAGGAATACAACTTTGTAGCTTAGAATTACATGTGTTGGCTAAATAGATCAGCAGAGAGAATAACTATGTAAAGCACTGGGAAAGCACTTTCCAATTTATTATCAAATGTCTTAATAGAATGCTTCATCTCTTCCATCCCACTTTATGTTAACTATTAAATTAGAACTGCATCCATTGCAGAAGGTCGGAGGCTCCTTCACACACCCATGTCAGAACACCAAGGCCACGATTTGTTCACACATCTAAGCCATTAAAAATACATCCCATGCATTAAATATGAGCCCGAGGAGAACTCAATAGGAGCTGACGCGCCGGGCTGACCTCAGCTCTCACAGCCCCAGCGGGGTGGCAGGCGACCCTTCCTCACAGCGTCCATCTCCTGCCCGGGTCCTTTCCCACGTGCGACTTGCAGCTAAAAGCCTGTGTGAGATGTGCCCAGAGGTACAGACTTAATTGCTGTGTCTCAGCTTGCCTGTTTTGTAACAAAGCTCTCCCATGCAGAGGAGCACGGGTGCTCCAGGGACACCCGGCCAGGGCGCAGTGCTTGCGGGGTGTCCCTTTCAGAACCCGCTGGTGGATTCCGCTAATCCCTGTCCCAGACCTGAAGAAGGTTACTCTCATCTCCTGCTCCTTGCTGGCAAGGATGTGACCTTGAGGTGGCACATTTCATTCCTTCATTCATTTTCCTTTCCCTGGCAGCGGTGCTTTCCCCTGGGGCTTGCTCCCAAAGGCAAGTCGCCACTGTGGTCGTCATGAGACGGCAAGAGAAGAGGCAGCATCCCCAGCCAGTAGTAACACCTAGTTTTGTAGAGCACCTTTCACCTTCGGACCTGAACACTCTGAGGAACAAGAGGGTTACTGCCGCTCTCTCCTTCTCGCATGTGCAGCGAGTTGCTCAGGGTTGCATCGATCCCAGTCTCATACCTGTGGGCCGAGATCTCATTTCATCACCGTGCGGGCTGACATGAGGTTGTCTTGCCTTATGTCTGTCTCTGCAGGAGGTGTGAACAAAGCCTGAAGGAAAGCCCCAAGTATCTTCCTAAAATGTCATTAAATAGCTAGGCTGGATTTTGTTTTGTAATTTGAGTCAGCCTACGGAGCAGGGTAGCCTGGAGTACACAGCCGATTCAGATGGTGCTGCCTCAGGCAGGTCTCCTCGGAAGCGTGAGACACACGTGTTTGAGGGTGCAGAGCAGTTTATGGTAAGAGTTTGTCTGATTTTGCACGTGCAGAACGAGTCTTTGCAAGAAGGAATTATTTTAACACCGTTTTCTTCTCACTAGTTTTAGGAAGGTCACTTCTAAGCCTTGCCTTCCTCACCAGCAGTGGATGGCTCACATGCTGTGTGGGATGGGGCTTGCGATGCACTGGTCTCTGCTGGCAGGAGGGCTGTCATCCCTTTAGTCTCGCTGGTAAATCAGAGTCTGCTTTCAGAAGTAACTTCTGGTGTAGTTAACAAAGCTGTTACCAGAAATTTGCCGTTTGTCCCATCCCAGCTGGTACCGCGGTTCTTCGTGAGCAGAGGGAGCCTTGCTGCAGGGCACGGGCCATGCCAGCACCTGCAGCTGGACGGTTGTCCCGAGCTTCCCACCAGACGTTGAAATATTCCCGCTGGCTGTTGCAGGCCGGCATGAAACGCTGGGATTCGTGGGAACAATTCTCATTATTCTGCTGGCTTCAAGATAGGAGCGAACAATATCAGCAGTCTGAGGCACGCAGCGATAAAACGTTGGTGAAGGACAGCCTCAAATGTTTACAGAGGGAGAGAAACAGTCAGCAAAGCTTTGTTTTAGCACAGACTATAGAGACGTGAAGGACACCGAGTGTAGGCAAACCATAAAAAGGCATTTATTTTATTCTATGTGCTTTAAATAAACTTCACACGTTAGATACCTGCAGACACTTGAATTGGCATGTGAACAGAATCAGAATTTTCCTCTCTAGTCACACAGCTAGCGTGAGGATTTTTCCATCGCTCTTCAAACCCAGTCATCAGCCTTGTAATTCTCTAGTTTCTCTGTTTGGGTTTAAAGCATCCAGTCTAGGAAAGACTGCTTTACACAACGTAGTTCCTTTTAAATAGGAGTGAGATTTTTTAAAAAGTAAATTGAGACATTTATTTTGCCCTAAAGATGTTAGCATACAATTCAGTGTACTGTGGAGGGCACTGGAGGCATCGGGAAGCCAGATGAAGGTCATGTTATAATTGGTGCTTTGAATCATAAGAGGGAAGCAAGGGTGAAGTTTGTGATGGTTTTTGTCAAAAACTTAGTAAAGAAAGTTACAAGGAAAAATATGAAAGGAGAATTACAATCAAGTTGCAGTGTCTTGCACAGCAGGTTAAAGCAGTTTGCATGCGCTGCAGTCTCCAGGATGAAGCCTTGAAAGCTGATGGAGCCACGGGACCAGCTCCTCACCGAGCTGGTCCAGCTCCGGGAAGGAGCCAGCGCCCGGGCGGCTTTCCTCCCCACCGTAGGGTGAGGGGCCTGTGGGAGCCGTCTGCGACACCGTTTTGAAACAACCTCCATGAGCTGGCATAACAAACGTGCTCTGAAAAATCCATATGTATTTTTAAGCATTGCCAGGCCCTCCCTGCTATTAAGCAGCAGCAGCAGCAGCAGCAGCGTGGCAGCTGCGCGGCGATGGCCCGAGCTCCCCGCTCTGCCCTCCAGCTACGCTCCCACATTATGTTGCATTTGGTATGCAAGGAAGGGCAGCAATAAATACATTCACCACTTTAGCGCATTTTAGCTTGACATATGTCCAGTAAACAGTATTTTGGTCTCTTTCAGTCTCCTCCCCCAAAAAAATCACCTGATTATTCAGCGCTTCCCTCTGTTATGATGCTTTGGGGTCCTTCAAATCATTTTCATTATGCACTACATAATAATAAAAATCTCTATGCAGTATGATGATAATTCCGTGCATAGTCTCTGTGATTTCTAATTGTTTGAATAACAGGACGCTATTGAAATGCCATGCAGAAATATTGCATCACCCTGAGGGAATCAAGCTTTTCTCCTTTCACTCCTGGTGAAGATAAACATTTGAGCAGTTGAAATAGGTAAAATATCTGAGAGAAGCCGCTGTGAAAAGTAGATGCGCTAAAGCCCGCAAAGGACAAAAAGGAAAAAGAAATTAGATAAATAAATAAATTAATTAAAAACTTTGAATGGAAGGCATTCAAAATAAGCCATGATTTTTCTTCTCTTGTGATCTTAAAGCAGAAGAGAGGCACTAGCAGGCCCAGGAAAGAAATATCGCATGCTATTTTTGTGCTGCCATTATAAAATATGTATTGTTTATTGTTCTGCACTGCAGCTAAAGTTTCGCATCAGCCTCAAAAATACAGCAAAGTTTGTCTTGAAGGAGACACGTAGCATCTCTATTCTTTAAGCCTCTTAATGATGTTCTTTAGAATGCGGTGATAGGATTTCAATCTGGCAAGCACAGGCAGGTTGTAGGGTGTGATTCATAGGAAGTGTAAAAAACGTGCCTGTCTGCCTTATGAATATATTTTATATATACTATTTTATATACATATGTATGCCTGTGTACCTGATGTTCAGCTGCATGCAAAACCAGGCAGTGATGCCAGGCAGTTTTGTCTTCTGGCTGGAGACGTCGTTGGGTGCCATCCTCTTGGTCTGTGCTACACATGCTGCAGAGACCTGCACTGTAGCACACCTGAGCTTGGCCAAGCTACCAAAAGTCCCTGTTTATTCTGTATCGAGGGTGCCAGGACTTTACACTAAAACTTACCTCTCTGTAAAATGGGTGTAATAGTACCAGGTCATTGGTGCTGTAGGGCTGTATGAGATCACTGTGAAGCTTAGTGGTGTACCCGTAATTGGGCTGGTGTTTATGTAGTCCTTTTGAGACTGATGTTGAAACGAAGGTACGTGCAAGCCCCCCGAAGCAATCCAATTTAGCTGCCTGGGTGTGTGAGAGGACGACAGATACGGTGCCAAGGCAGGTAGCAGAGGTGACCTGTCGCTGCTCCCCAGTAAGGGGTGTCACAGGCAGTACGTTTTAACAAGGTGCGATGCAGCAGCGCATAGAGGGTCTGAATAGGCTGGTTGAGCTCCGGAGGCGGCGGATGCATGTGAGCATGGGTCTGCCCAGCCCGGTTAACCTTGCCAGTCCCTGCTCAGAACTAGTTCAAGTATCTCTTCATGGTGTTGTGTTGAGACGTATTAAACAAACTCAAAGCTGCCTGGGTAAACGAGTGCTCCCACCAGCCTCCTGACACACGACTGGACCACGGTATGATGCGTGTTTGAACGTTGAGGCATAATGTTAAGCCTGGCATCATTTCAGCTTGCCTGCTGGTAATGTCAACAAAGATGCCCCGGGTATCAGAAAGAAAAACCTTGCAGGAATCGAAATGATAGAGAAGGCGTTTGGGACTGATTGCCAGGCTCTTTATGCAGGTGTACACCGCCAGGTTTGCTTTAAATGGGCATTTAATGTCCCACTTGGAGGGGCGGGGGGCTTGGAGAGGACCGCGCTGACATCCAACCAGAAATTTGAGTTTCTGATCACTGTTTTCTAGTCAGAACAGAGGCAGATAAGAAATGTCTCTGGTGGAAATATCATAAATGTACAACGATCGTGTTTTTATTTATACACTGTTTTATGGCAAAGGAAAGACTTTGGGCTTTTTTATACTGCAAAATGTTGTTGGTTTTTCCCTTGCTTTTTTTTATTTTTGCCTAGAGAAAATATACAACATGTTTAAAATGATTGCAGAATGGAACATCACTTTCCCTGTAAAATAGTGCTCGCTGAGACATGGTGGGATCTCACACTTGACCAAATTAGCATATGTGCTCAAATATCAGAGCTCTGACTAGTAAAAATAACACTAGATTTGCATTTTCACATTTTTAGCTCTCGCTTCCCTGTCTGTTTGGTTTTATGCCTTTTTTCTTGACTGACAATTCTCTTTGTGGCAGATTTATTGCTGTTCTGCTGTTTGGACCCTGTAATCAACTAGACACTTGGCTGAAGACGTTAGTCATTTCATTAAGTACGTTTTTGCAGATATCTCAGACACAATTTTCTGTTGCTCCGGTTCCAAAAAGCAAATGACCCATGGCCAGCAAAGTCTGAATATGAATCTTTAATAAACAGAGGTAATACCAACAGTGCTCTCAGGTTTTCAGAGGGCTAACTAAAAGATGTTGAAGAGGGAAGAGCTGCCATTGCCATCTCGCTCTGACAAAGACGTGCCTGCATCTGTTCCCAGTAAAACTGCTCTTTTAGAAGCACTCTCTCATTTATCCTCTTTCCTTCCCATCAGAGCTACCTATGAAACCTTCCTTGTGCTACGTGCAGATATTGCATAGTAATTTTTTTAAAATTATTTTTCAGTAGTACATTGCTGAAAACAAAGACTGAATAGTTGTCTTAGGCGTAAAGATAAAGCATGGAGTAGAGTTCTTTTTATTATCACTGTGTCACTAATGATTACACTTTATTCATGAACTACGGAAATATAATTATAGCACTCCCTACGCTTCATGGGCAAAGAACCATTCGCCTGGTTTTTTGAGATGCCCCCTTAAAAGGCAGTTCCTCCTGCCAGGACCAGTCCTTCATAGCCGTGAATCCTCTCTTCAGTGGCATGCTTTCTGCAGGCAAAGGTACTCTCTGTGCCCAGAAAATAATGCCATATGTTATTTGCATAAGAGTGGGGAGTTAGGAGCCTGTGCACTCAGCGGTGTACTCACCCGTGCCTGGTTTGTTGACCCCATTAATTTTTACAGAGACTGATTCAACAGAAGGCCAAATTGGCTGCTCCAGCCTGGTCAAGCAGCCTGGTGCAGCACGTTGCCATCGCTGATGGGACATAGACCTCTCTGAGGTCTGGGCAGCATTTTTTCTTGGTCAAGATCTGTGCAGGAAATTACTAGTCTACTTTGCACTCTTCTCTCATTTCCCTGGGAAGAGGAGAAGCATGTTATGCAGTTGAAATAGTGACAACCACTCCCAAAATGTACATGGGTCCCCTTTATTGCAGTTACTGCCGTAACAGAAGCTCAAAGACTGAAGTGCAGCGACTTGCACCCCCCAAGTCATTAGTGTGGCATAAGGAGGTGCCTGTCGGCATCCTACCTGCCTCGGGCTTAGTTCAGCTCTGCCAGCCCTCCCATAGGCAGCCTCTTGGGCTTCACCGTGTTAGCTGCAGAGCTACCCCTCTGTCTGCAGAGACCTTCCAGTTGTGCTTGGACGCAATGTTCTCCTGAGAGGGTCCAGCAACATCACCAAGCAGTGCTGCAGGATGTTCCTAGGGGAGTTAGCCCAAAACCCACCAAGGAGGTGCTCAGGTTTGCCCGTTGGACAGTCTTTTCAGTTTGTTTTGATTTCTTTGTTTTCATGATCACCAAAATAACTAAATAGATTCCTGGATGTTCAGCTCCTCCAAGATTTTCATCATATGAAATGAAATGGAATAAAATAAAGCATATAAAAGAAGTGGAATTCAGCAGAGACTGTCATAATGACCTGGAAGAATAGACATAAGAAATTGAGCCTTGTATAACGATTGTTTACAGAGACAGCCCAAATTTTAATCAATTAACATATGAGCCCATTACTTGAAAGATGCGACAGGCCTGTGGGACAGCATTCAGTATTTCTTTCCCTTCTCAGGGGAGCTGCAGGGTATCGGCTGACATCTCGGAAGCACTCTTTCCTCACAGATGCTTTTAAAGCTGCTTTTCTGACTGCAGAAGACATAGTTAAGCCTTACACATGTATTTTGTATATGCTCCTGGGTACAGTTTCATCCTGTCACCCCATAGGAGACCTCATTGACCTTCTCACAGCTTCTTGAGCCCGAGGAAAGCTCAGTCAGCCTTTATATTGCCAAGCTTTCTCTAGCGCTACACTTAGGAACACAGAAACCAAATAGATTTATTGATATAATTATAATCAGAAGTCATAACCAGGATGATAAAATGGTCAAATGATCAAATTACTTAAAATTAGAGACATACTGAAGTGCCTCAGGGACCGGGAAGCTGCAGGCAGGCAGGCAGCCGGCATGCCAGCCCGCCACGTGGCAGCGGGATGTGTGCTGCCAGCCCCGTGCAGGCAGGGAGTCTGGGGGGAGCCCCAGGGCCAGTACAGCACTCAACCAAAAGAGATGAGGCTGCTCCAATTTTGTCACTTGTGAAAGAACGAGAAGATGACAGGGCAGAGCCTGGACATGGCCAGGGTGCGGGCTGAGTGTGAGAGGGGAAGCGCCTATGCTAGGTGCTAGCTGAGAGCAGAAGGGCATTTCTTGGCATGAAAAGCATTGGCACGAGGCTCTCTTTGGGGTAGGGGATTCCTTTGTCCCTGTGATGGTTTGATGTAAAGGGGTTCTGGTGGCAGGAGAGGGGATTTGCTTCCTGTGACTTCCCTGGTTTTTGAACCAGGTCAGAACTGGTTCTGGCCACCAGATCGGACTCCCATCCCCCTGGGGGTTGAGCCTATTGGTGCCTCTGCGAATTGCCCTATTTAAGTTGGGACAAAGGAATGGGAAAAGGTGCTTTGCCCAGGATTGAGGAGAGAAGGGAGGAGGGCACTGCCCCCGCTCCCCAGCTCCCGGCTGGGGGCTGCCCACGCCAGGCTGGTGCCACCCACTGAGGATGGCTGCAGTGGACCCGCCAGGGGAACTCAGGGAGCGCCCCGCTCCCAGGGTGCCCGCTGGGCCGAGTTCACCCAGAGAGGACTGAGATCTGAGAGAAACGGCCACACCAACACCAGGTCAGTGAAGATGGAACAGGACGAGGTGTGCCAGAGCTGAGTTCCCCCTGCAACCGGTGGTGAGATGGCAGCGGCCCCCTGCAGCCAGGACAGACTCGGTGGAGCAGAGACCCACTCACAGCCCGTGGAGAAGCCCACGTCGGAGAAGAGATGCCTGAGCCTGAGAGAGGTCATGAAGCGTGGGACGTGCGACAAGGTGGAGAGGCATCTGGAGTCCGTATGACAACCCACGCCGGAGCGAGTGGCAACAGCTCCCTAAGAATCCGAGACTGTGGTAAAGCCCGTACTGGAGCAATCCAATGGGGAAGGATTGCATCCTGCAAGTAGGACTCACTCTGGAGAAGTCCGTGGATTTTTCCTTGTGAGTAGGGGATCCACTGGAGCAAGGGAAAATGGTGTAAGGACTCCTCCTCCTTTAAGAAAGGAGCGGCAGTAACAACATGGGATGAACTGACCTGCACTCCCCATTCCCTGTCCCCCTGCACCGCTGGGGGAGAAGGTAGAGCCAGGAAGAAAAGGAAAGCGGGGGGAGGTGTTGTTTTTAAGATCTGGCTTTGTTTCTTTTTATCCTCTTAAGTAACTGGTTTTGTTTGTCCCTGTCCTTTTAAGTAACTCTTAATAAATTGCTTTGCTTTAAGAAAGCCGAGTCTGTTTTACCCGGGACCATGGTTGGTGGGTGCTCCTTCTCTGTTCTTGTCTCGACCCTCAGTTGTTTTATTATATTTTTCTCCTCTCCATTTCACTGGAGAAGGAGTGAGAGAGCGGCTGTGTGGAGTTTAGTTGCTGGGTCGGCCTAAACCACGACAATCTCACAGGATCTGAAGTCTTGAACACCAGTAGGACTCTCACCTAATATATGTCCTTGGGGGCCAAGTGGGGACGTCACAGGTTCTGCTATTAAACAAGCAAAACCAAACACAGTTTTTGATTCTGCTTGTTTAATAGGACTCAATGCCGCTTCTGCATTTTATAACACTTAAAGAAGTGAAGGCACCGTTACCTGTGGCTACATGATTTCATGTAAACACATTAAGTGCCGTTCATTTTGTATTTATTACATTGCCAGTGGATCCCACTTAAGGACAATGTGTGCTCTGTGGCTGCATGTGCCTGGCATGCAGGTTTGGAGTAAATGCCCCACCTCTTTCTCTGTAATTTACTCTTCTGGACTTCGGGGGCATGGTTGAAATGGCAGACGCTTGTTCCTCAAGTTTGAAAAAACATGTTTGAATATACTGTCATTTTCCCTGATAAGATGAGCACTATAAATTAAACAGAGTCAGCAACCCAGGCACATTAATCTTCCTGATGCAATCCTACCTTTAGCATTTCCTGACATATATTTGATGTTGACTTAATTGTGCAGCCTTAGAGTAGGACTTGAGTATATAAGTGCAAAAGCAGCAAGAAACTGCAGATGCAAGCTAGAAGCTGTCCGCTGAAAACCGAGCGAGGGGTGGATGACGCGTGGATCCTTGCAGCAAGGAGATTGGGATGACAAGTTTATTGTAGTGCTTTTTCACCAGCCATCTAGTCAGCCCTCAAAATCAGGCTTCACACAGGAGATCCTGTAAGACTTGAGCATATAGTGTCATGCCGAGGTTGTCCCTTTCTGCTTTCCCTCGCACACGAGCAATCTGACATCAGCACGAGCAGCACATGGTTCATGGTGCTCGTGTGGTGCGTCCTCTTAATGCAGCACGCAGCTACAGAGATCTCGCTTGGAAAGGTAGGTTTTGCAGCTAAGCTTTTAGAAGGAAGTTGGGAGAAGTCTTGGTTCTCTTCTCACTTTTACTGAAGGAGGTCAGAAAAGTAATTTCGGAACTTTGGGTTTTGGAGGATGTCAAAAGATGCAACTAAATGCCTAATGGGCTCTGAAATGGTCTTTGAAATCAGTGGGAGATAGGTCTCTGAGATTTCAGAAGTCCCACACAAAGTGTTTGCATGCATATTAAAGCATCTAAACACCTTTAAAAATACGTCTCTTAAGTGCCTAACTCTGAGCATAGGTTCCTACATCCCCTAGGCAGTTTCGAAATTGCATCCAAGCTGCTTAGATTTCCCCTAAAGAGCACCCTTTTGTTTTAATTTTCTCATTGACTTAATTTTCTCTTGACTTGAGACATAATATATATTAACCCACACTCATTTTTTTGTGGCAAAATGTAGAGAAGTGAAGCTGTTTCTGAGCTGTTTTATTACAAAAAAAGGAGCATATGGCTGATTGTGTCCCATCTGAAATGCAAATGGTGGAGCTACGTGGAAAGAATTACTATTACTTGAGCAGTAAATGTTTCCTAATGAAGTGAGTTTGACTAAGGTGGGAAGCTGGAAACGGCTGTGGGAAGAAATGACGACGGTTAATATTTCGGTGGAGCAGAACATTCTTATTCCGCTGATAAGGAGGTTCTTAGGAAATGGTCTGGGGTTTTTTTCATCTATTCTGCATGTTCATCAGTGTGGGGAAATTGTTACACAGGGAGCCAGACTCTTTTCTTCCACTAGTTATGAAATCACGTAATTTAATTTATAACCACAGGTTTTCACCGTTGGCCTCTTTTTGAGCTGACGTTTTCTGTATTGTGGGAACATTTGGGGAAAATAGACCGACCCAATGTAAAGAAAGTCTAAAAGACGATGAGTACTGGTTCTACTGATTTTCATCACCCTGGGCACGTTTGCAGAGGCCAGAGGCTGATGGGGGTGATGGAGAAATCTGACCCATGCTGTCTAATTTCCTATGCTTCCTCTTTCCACCAAAGTTTTTCACTTGCATATATATCTCCACACTTTCAATGGTCAAAAGTATCCAGATGCCTGCTGCGAATGGGAGGTGAACTGACTTTTAAACACTTTCTTGAATCAAGCAGTGAGGCTAGAGGCTGACATTTCCATTACTTAACTTTCCAAAGGGAGAGCTGTGGAGTCGGCGTTGTGAGGTTCGGCGCGACCAGTGGGCTGGAGATAGAGCATCGGTCGCACTACTTTGCCTTAAATGTCAGAAGGAGCCGGGAAGAGTTTAGATAGCAGCCTGTGCACAATTATGTGCTCAGAAGAGCTGAAGCAGCTGCCAGCTTAGACCTCTGGCTTTGTCCCCAAGCAGGATCACATCGGTGTTAACGCAAGTGTTGCTGAGGCTGAGCTGTCTGTTACGTGGCACAGTCGGGGACAGAAGGTTAGCGTGCCTTTCCCTTGCCGGTGCCTAAGGGTGTCTGACAGCACTAATGATAATGAAATAGGAGAAACCTAAAGAAAAAAGGCTGCAGCCTGCTGCTGGTGAAAGTAATTAGGCTTCTCCATCTTCTGAGCAATGGCGAGGTGTCGTGGTTTAACCCTAGCACAAATCCAAGACATAGCCTCATACTAGCTACTGTGAAGAAAAATAACTCTATCCCAGCCAAAACCAGCACACGAGGCTTGCTGGGGTCAGAATGTCTCCACGTCAGTGTGTTAGTTTAGATCTGGACCAGGCTCTTGAAGGGAATCCACCGCTGTGCTTTTGGTTCATGTCTCGCAGCAGCCCAGGAGCTCACTAGCTGGGTCATTGTGACTCTGGAGATGCCCCCGAGCTCCCCAAGGACAGGACCACTGCTGCCCTGCCTGCACTTGCCCATGCTCCACTCTTGGCCACAAAATCCTTCGCCCTGCACAGAGCACATCACCAGGTTGGGAGCAGGGTGACACCTGAGTAAGACTTTTTGGTTCCCAAGATATTCAGATGCTTCAGAAAGTGCTTGTGCACAAAATCTCTGCTAAAAACAGCATTCCTCTGATTTTAATACTGAAGTAGACCCACCATGTCCGGGAGCCAGGGAAGATCTCACCACCCCTAAACATGAAGCAGAGTACAGTCGCATTGCTAATGTCAGTCTTGGTCTTGACAGCTGGTTTTGTCCCAGCAGAGTGAGACGAGGCTTCAGTATCACACCTTTTATTACCATCAGAGTGCCTATAGGTGCTTTAATTATTATCAGAATTAAATCATAAATCAATATAAAACCACGTTTATACAGTGTTAAATAGGATGGACAGCACCTCAACAGGTGAATTTTGTGGCTTCTTTAATTGTGAGAGGGCGCAGCAGCTTGAATGATTGGCGTATCTGCTCGGGTGCTCTTTGGTTTACAAGAAATTACAAGCGATAATGCTGTGGCATAGTTTTCTCGTGTATAGCACTCTTTTTTATCTTTCCCTTTTGCTTGCTTTTCTTTTCTGTGTCTCTTCCCTCTCCCCGCATTTCATTTCCATCCAGAAATACAAATGACCTCTTGACAGAACTTTCCACTTTCATTCTGTTGATTTGCATTGTGCAGTCAAGAAAATACAAACGCTTTTATTTCTGAGATGTATTTATGATGTCATGAAAAACTTTCTCATATTAGCCTCTCCTTTTTTCTCTTTCTTTATCTTTTCAGGTGTGTGTGCAACATTGACTGTTCTCAAACCAACTTCAATCCTCTTTGTGCTTCCGATGGGAAATCTTATGATAATGCATGTCAAATCAAAGAGGCATCATGCCAGAAACAGGAGAAAATTGAAGTCATGTCTTTGGGTCGATGTCAAGGTAACTCTCATAACAAAACTCATTTCAAAGAATGTTTTCAATTTTTGTTCAGGGAAAAAAAAAAAAAAAAACTGGAGCTGGCTTCTTATTTGGCACTTCGTACATTTCCATTAGACTCTTGCGATTTATATTGTAGAGCTTAGGCTGCGGGAAGGGGCAGAGCCCTCCGTGGTACAGATGCCAAGCAAGGCGTGAGGAGTGGTGCCTGTAACCATTCCCACACCCTGCCTGCAGTGGCAGGGAACTGTCCAGCCCTGCTCTGGTGTCAAAATCAGGCACCTGGATTTTGCCCAGACCTCTACCCTCTGGGTAGGAGTTAGAGCAGGACAGCAGGAGAGCCCCTCAGATACATTTTGCCACCCAGGATGGATTCTCTGTTGCTCCCTTAACTGGGGCAGCACGAAACAATCTCAAGAGGCCGAAGATGTGCTCCCAGATGTGGTGCTGGTTCTTGTTTCTCATCTGACCTGCGCTGGCCCATGAGATGACAAAGATGCCTGGAAAGAAATTTTGCCAAGAGGAGCTCAAGTGTTTCTCCATGAATGGCATGCTTCTCTGTGCCCAGCTCATGGGCTACTACATCACCTGTAACCCTTGAGTTGACTTTAAAAACTCTATTTTGTTCTAAAATAAAAACGAAGAAAATTTGCCTTTAAATAGCTCCCGTAAATAAAGTGTCTGTTGAGGCTCAGACTCTTAATAGCTTTTTTCCCTTTAGTTTCTGACCTATAAATCCTCAATATATCTACTTACAAGGCCATACCATACAGGTATATTAAACACATTCTAGTTTATTCCTATCTCTTTGAAGTTAACCACTCTATGTGGCAATTCATTTCAGGGTACATATTAAAACTCCCCAATTACTTCAAATAGAGCAGAAATGACAACTCCTGCTTCATACTGATATATTTAACCCAGCTGCAATCTGTTATCACATATTGTTAGAAAAAAATGTGTTTTCTTAATGGAAGATGTTTCATGTTTCATTCCAAAAAGCCAGATCCTGCTGTTTTCACCTGGCAGGCCCAAGGGAGCCTCGCAGCCAGCAGCGATGCTGTGCATGCAAGCAAAGCTGCATTTGCCTGGGCACTGGTGGCGGGGACATAGTCTGTATCAAGTACAGTCTCCCCAGGCAATTCAACATATTTCTTTTCACACAGATAATACTACAACAACTACAAAATCGGAAGATGGGCATTACGCAAGAACCGATTATGCAGGTACGGTTCCTATTCTGTGAGAATCACAATTCGCAGGAACTGTGTGAGTCTCTTTTCTCCTCTGTTTGCTAAGGTGCAGTGTCCTCATCTTCTAGTATGGTTTTCTTGCTTTACTTCAAGAAAATGCTGTCTTCACATTACTCTTTCTTTTGCTAGAAACTTTCTTCTTAATAAAAGGGCTTCTTCCATTTTTGCCAACGTACAGGTATTCTAACCATAAAACACCTGTTCTGACAGTGGAAACAAGTATTGTAAACTATTTGCTGGAATTAGCAGGCGTTACTGAAAATTATTGAATCAGTGCACTGGGTTATGTGTATTTTTGTCACAATATACAGGTTTAAGAAAGTGAAAATCCAGAGCATAGCACAGCTGTGATACCATGAAATGTTGCCATAATAGATAATATTACCTGTTGATGTTTAACTATGACGGTAATAAGGTTCTTAAAATGTTTTTTTTTAAGTGATAAATGGTTTTAATTTATTTAGAAGCTACAATAAAATATAATGGCTGAATAGCCTTATATGGTGTTTGAAATTAAAAACATGTAAATACTGGCGAGGTTCAGGAGACATTTTTTACACCCTTTGCCTGGGAGGATTGATTTAGAAATTGAATGTGTGTGTGCGTGCACTCGTGCATGCAAATATTCACAGCTCGCACTGAGAATTCAAGCCTTTGGGAAGGTAGTGTGAAAATGGGTCAGGTGATGCATTCATTGCTCAAGTTTGTGATATTTTTGTGTTTTGAAAGTGTTTACAGAGAGTAGGTGCAGATCTCTGTGTTCACCTGAGCACCTTGCTGCATGGCTTAGGTGAAATCCAGCTGATGGTTTCACAGGTCTTAACGTTTCTCACCAGGAGAGTCCTATGACAGGGCTTCATTCAGCTGGTCATCTCTTGTGAGGGGCCTTTGTGCACGACGTCCCTGCATTAATAGGGTACCCAGCCATTAGAAAGGATCATTCTGTTCCTGCTTAAAAATGGTGCGTGGTGATTAAAACATAGAGCTATGAATAAATGATGTCTCGAGGAGGCAGAGGAGTGCTTGTTGTTGGGGGTGGCTTCAGCACGAAGCAGAGAGGGTAGAAATCTCTATGGAAAGTAAATGTTGGGATTAATTTCCAAAAGATCAAAGATGAGCCGTGGTCCAGGCATTTCCTACTGCCAAGGAACCTTTCCACGGGTGAAGAGAGAGTCATGCAAAGGAGAAAAGTCTTCAGTCTCTTTCCCCTAAACCCTTGATTACTCTCAGCTTTTTTCTGGGAGGCAACAGTCACTTTTCTTAAAAGGCTGGAAGGGCTGAGGTTGTATCCTGTGGTGGGCAGGAGATACAGCAAAGTAGGCCAAAATGGTTTATTTTAAGTTCAAAACATGGGCAAGCAATATTGTTGTGTAAAATCCTTTATCTTCCTTGCTGGAGAACTGAGAAGAGCATTGGCATCCCCAAGT
Organism: Tauraco erythrolophus; assembly: GCF_009769465.1. Classification (NCBI taxonomy): domain Eukaryota; kingdom Metazoa; phylum Chordata; class Aves; order Musophagiformes; family Musophagidae; genus Tauraco; species Tauraco erythrolophus. Next base: position 10,447,180 of record NC_141472.1, on the reverse strand, counting down.
CAAGATGAAGACCTGCAACCCCTTTTTAAATGTTGTGCAACCTGTGCTACTCTGCTACTGCCTGGTGGCTTAGCTTTAGGATGGCAGTGACCCACATCACCTAGAAAGGAGACAGCACATTTAAGCATGAAGCAACTGAGTTGTAACAAGAAGGGAGGAAAGGCAGATTGAGGATTAGGGAGGAGGAGGAAATCACAGCGATGACAAGAGAAAGCCAAGTCACGGGTCATGAAGGAAGAGGCGCACAGAAGGCACCTTCAGCTCAAGTGGGCAGGAGGAAGAGAACAGCTCTTGCTTAGGAGAGAGATGATATTTCAGCCCACGCTTGAGGAGAGGTGGTGGGTAGAAGAAAATTGATTGCAGCAAAATGTTGTGAGAGGTTAGGAGTCGAGCAGGGAACACAGGAGGAAACTGGGTTACTGGGCAGGAAAGAGGGCAGAGCTACGGCAATGAGGAGCAGGTCGGTAGTGGAGATGGTCTCTGAGTGCTGAGAAGTCAGAAGGAGTTGGGAAAAAGATGGTTCAGCGAGAGGTGATGAGGGCCTGTGGAAAGGAGACAGGGCACCTCACTCCACTGGAGTCATGGGAGGGGTGGAGACATCCTGAATCAGCAGTGAGGTCCAGTAGGTACCTCTTTGGCACAGAAAGACACCGTCATTGTGCCGTAGCAAGCAGCTCCTTAAGGCTTGTTGTGTGGCTAAGGCCCTAATGGACTTCCTGAGGGCAGTGACTGTGTCCCCCGAGTGGGGCTTACCGGGTACCATCCATTGATTTAACCTGAACTACAGTCACTTGCACAAGCCGATGTCTTCTTTTTGTGCACCTAACTATTACTCTTGCTTAAATTCTTTATGTTTAGATACGGTGACAGCATATGGGGTGAAAGTTGCAAATTCATGCAGGGCAATCCGCATCCTTCCAGTGTCCCTAGATGTTTGTGGCATTAGCATGCCAAGAAACCCTAGGAGAAAGGGACCACTGTATGAAAAAGCTGTAACAACTCCAGCCTTTTGGAAACAGTTGGTGAAATGGAAGACAGCGGTATAACAGGCTCGGTGAACACTCAGGCATCAGCGTTTGCCAGGCAGGAAGCTCCATGCCGTTCTCATGTTCTCTCAAGTGCAGAAACATTTGATGATGGCTGTTATAGGAATGTGGTATGTGTTACTTTTTTCCCACCTTCGTATCTCCTCAGAAGGGAAATGCTGCCCTGACCACGGGGAGCTTTGTGTGAAAAAGCAGCAGTTCCTCGGCTGTTGTGCCTCTGAAGCAATTTCCTTGAGCCTGCGCCTTTCCGGAGAATACTTTTGTTCTCTACCATTTAATGGCACTAAAAATCACCGAGACTGTGAGCACTACACGCTTTTAAAAACACTGACTCATATGGACTGACTTTCCCAGGGGAGAAAATAGCAGTGGGCATAACTGATGTTGTCAATTATGCTAATGCAGCAGTGCCAAATGCTCTTTGTGGAGATTGTGGTAACTGAGTGGTGCGGGTTTTTCCATGAACGCCCCTGCACGCTCAATGTGGGGTCCCAGGAAGGCAGCAGCTTTGCGAACAACCACGAGTCCCAACGCTCAGCTGATTTTTTTCACATTGAACTATTCAAACTGGCCGCTCAGTCAGTGTCTTTGCTCCCTCTTGTTCTTTAAAGTCCATTGATCATTGCAAATAACGCACAAATCTTTCAGTTTGCAAAACCGAGAGTGCTCGTTGCTTTGGAGCATCTTTGCACTAAGTTTACATCGCCTTGTGTTTTCGGGGCCTTTTACTTTACATAAGCAAGATTTACCCTAGTATTGGAAATGCCTGACTAATGTCAGAGACACCTAAAAAGCAGTGGCGCCTTTTTCAGCAAAGCCAGCGTGGGGATAGTGAGCCGTAGGTGGCCCTTCTCTGATGGTGTCCAGCTCTCAGGGTTCACCAGTCCACTCTTGCCATGGCTGTGTGTGTTCGTGACTCTCTTTGTGTGGTCCTGGCCTCTCGTTTTTCTGAAACCCCAAGGTATTTAGCAGACTTGGGGGGATTTTCATTCTTTGCAACAAATGGCGGATTGTTGACGTTGATCAAGTTTCTGAGATAAGATCTGGTTTTAGTCAATAAATGAATGCGTGGGTTTTTTCCCTCAAATCCAACAGAAATACACTTTATCTTGCAATTTCCATTAAATAGCATTTTTAAACATTTTAAGTGTAATGTATGTTTTGGAATGTAGTGTCTGAGCTGAAAGTCCTGTGATTGATGTTTTCTTGATTTTCCCCATTATATGTCTAAAGAAGTTGGCTGTTTCGGTGGTGGTTTTGCGTTCAGAGTCTAGGCAATCAAGGAGTTTTCATCTTGTTTATTCATTTGCCTATTTATTTTTATTCTTCAATATTTATATTCCCTTCTTAAGATCTGGATATTAGCAATTATTCCCCTAACTGATTTTATCTTTTCTCATCATCAAGTTACAGGGATTTTTTTTCAAGCTATTTTATGCACTATAAAGAATAAGTCAGTACGGATGAGCCATATTTCAATGTTATATATTCATGAAAATTGTCAGCGAAGACACTGACAAATTTGATAGACCTATTCAATCATATCATCTTCCTGGCCAGACAAACCTCCCCATATGAGCATTGATTAGATCAAGTCTCAGCAACTGAACGCCAGCAGCACCGCGAAGCTGATGGAAAGGGGAAGAAGACATTTTCAACCCAGATAGTCATCTTTGGTGAAAAATACACGTCCGTAAATGATCAGTTTGAGCTGTATTTTTGGGTTCCTCAACAGCAGTAAACTCTCGCTTGGCAGCAGCCTCAGGTGATGCCTTCAGCAGTCTTGGCTAGTCCAGGGTCTCTCTTGCAGGCAGTGCCATGGCCCCCCTTGCTGATGCTGTTGCTGTGCCTGGGAAACGCTCACAAGCACAAAATGCTGAGTGTCTGCTCATGACTGCTCTGTTCCCTGCTCTCCCTTCTGGTTTCCCATGGGATTTCAAATCTACGTGACAGTCTTGGATCTTTTTCAGACCACTTTCTGGCACTGGGGCCTTCCTGGCACTGCTGGAGGTGTTCGGGCAAGTAATCTGGCAGATGGCTGTGTTGCCCAAGCAAACTGAACGCTCCACCAAAAAGGGCAAAATCCATCTGTGTCAACACGTCATCTTCCCTTGGCCTGGCCAGAGCTGTGGGATGAAGGCCACAGAAGCCATCACAGATTCCTCACTCCAAGGATAAAGAAGCAGCTTAGACTCCTCAAAAGTCCAAGAGTTTTGGAGTCTAGAATAAATACAATGTAATATTTATGTCTGAGAAAAGAAAATTATCCTAAAACTTTACCAAAACTCGCCACTCTGCATCGTTAACTTCTAATCTTTTGCACAGGAGAACAAGCTGTGCCTATCAAAGAAAATGTGGAGAACTGGCAGCGGTGCGCTGACCCAGCACATGTGAGGAGCACTGGGCTGTGATGCATCCCTTTCTTCACAGGCCCGATACAGAGCCCGCCGAATTCGGTTACCGTCATCTTCATTGTCTGTAATAGGCCTGGAGAGCAGACAGGAATCAGAACGGCAGCACTGGGTTTCTGTAGAGAATGACTATTTTTTGTGTTTTTTTTTTTTTTTCCTCAGGAACATAATGTGAGAACTTCAGACTAGATTCCTTCTCCAGATTATAACATTTTCAAAGTAGGTTAAATTTTGAGTGTAAACCACTTGACATTGTCCCTTTAGATTAAATTTTGTGTCTACTACCTTGTCAGCCGTTTTCTAAATTGGGGAAGAATAATAAAGCCCCAGAGGTTAGCTATGAGATATAAACCATCACGCAGTTTCGCTCAGCCTTTGTGAGCCAGGCTTTCCTTTCTTCTTAATGGTATTAGCGAGCGAGACATAGAGCTGAGCACCACGTATCCATCACAGCCAGAGAGAAACCATTTCTCGTCTGTGGCTTTGTAAAAACGCCGGGGAAATTGCATCCTTGCATATGCAGATTGGCTTGGCTTTCGATTCTGCAGACTTCAAGTCAGAGGTTGTCACACTAAACAGATAGATTATTTAGGAAGCGTTCCTGCTTTTCCATCAAATCACTTAAAAATTGAAAAAAACGCATTTTAATATTTTGACAGCTGTGTGGCAGCATGAATGGTGTCTAGCTGCGGCCTCCACCTGCGCTCACACACATCGGCACACACACTCCCAGCATTTGGGAGCACAAGAATAATACAGTTGATACATTTCTTAAAAATATGAAGCTTTCGAATGTTGCTGCCATTGTTAGTTGCATTTACAAGTGCAAGGTTTTATGAAAGTATAGGTTAAGTTTCATGCACAGTGAAAATCCACAAAAGGTGACAGATGAGCTCTACAAAACGAAGAAAAAAAACAGTATAGATTGTATTTCAGGCTGTACAGTTTAGGGTTTTTTGGTCCATGACTTGAGGAAAGCAATGAGGGCATCTCCCTCCAGGAGATATGACCATATTATGCCTCATATGTGTGAATGTCCTTTGAGATGTCTGATCATTCAGAAACGTAACTGTCTACAAATAGCTGAAGTCTGGGGCACAGAAACTCAAGATGATGTAAGAACAGAGCCAATTTCCACCTATAAAATAATTTCCTAAAAAAGGCAGGTGGAGAAGGCATTTTGGTCTTGTTTTCCCTACCTAGTCCAGGCACTCCTGATAAAAAACTTTCCAAAAGTAGAACAGAGGAACTGTCACAGCTCGTTCCATGGAACCTGGAGGCTTCCAAAATCAAGCTCAAATTTACCATCATGGAAAGTAGTATAGTGTTTACTCAGGAATAACAACTGTGTGTAGCTTAGTTAAATTTATGGAGGACTATAAAATACAGATAAGAAAACTATTCCTATTCTGGCATTCTTCTGAGTGATTTTCAAGGGCGAGAGAGATCACCGTATTCTGATAGCATGGTGTTCTCCAGCCCTTCCGCTGCCTTGCCACTCCTCCACTGTTGTTGATAGCCAGAAGAAATTCTAAAAAGTAGAGATAGAGGCCAACTGGTAGGTTAATAAATCTTACTGGCAGCTACTTCTGAACTAAACTCTGAGTAGGCAGCAGTGTCAGCCCCAACTACTCACTTGGCCCCCAAACCTTCACTTGTCCTGGGCGCTTTTTTAAATGAAAAATTGCAGCTGCTTCTTTTTGTAATTTAACTTCTGGTTTTCAAAAGGTGGAGTGCGGAAAGTCCCGCTCCAGCATTTTTCTGTTTCATCAGGAGGACCGGATCCTTTATTTCTAAAATATGAAAAACCCAGATATTAATGCGATTATCTAGTGGTGGGCCCTGCAGCGTAGGCTACCCTAAAGGTTTGTCTTCTATAGAACATTCTCAAATGTCTCTTTAGATCCTGATAGGCTCCATCTTACTAAAATCTACGTTATTTTTTTTGAAAGAGAAGAACAGACACACTGAGGTAGAGGTCATGTAGGAGGCTCACAAACAAGTCCTGTGCCAGGAAGGAAGCTGCAGCAATCTGGAACGCCGCGCCATGCGATTTAACAGCACTTACCCCTAACGGTCTTTTCCTGAGGAGCATGCAAAATGGAAACAGGCTTATGGAGATTTTTAAAAACAAGCAGTAAGGAGAGAGAAATATTGCTCATTTAATCTGCCAGCCTCAAGAGAATACCTCAGTTTTTATGAGAGTTCTCCTTTAACTTTGAATTGCATATGCTAAGCTTGGTAAAATGTGCCCTGTTTTTTTGAATTTCTGGTTTTTGCGGTTTTATAATGAGAGAAATTGTGCCTTTTCATTACTTACAATTTCCCAGTGTCATGCTCATGGAACCTGTAATTGTTAGCATTAAAACTTAAGTCGGGTCTCAGGTGAACTGCTAGACATCTCTTTACCTAGACTGATGTAGCTCAAGGAAAAAGAACATTTCCATTTGTGCCTGTAAAGCTTAGCCCTTAATTTAGTCACTAATGAATGTGAATCAAAAGTTGCAGAATTCATTTGTGCTTTCTTCCCATAATAAGCAAATTCAGTAATGTTGTGGGTGAACATTATAAAGAAAGCTATTTGATTTGCTTAGAAGCTCGGTAGCCTCGGTAGAAAATTCAGTATCTCCAGGCTAGGAATTTGATCTGTAGGAAATAAACAGGAAAAGAAGGTACCAACTTGTAACAGCAATATTGGCATGGGCAGCCTAAGAATGTACAAAATCAGACCTGGCTATTTTACTGTCGTCAGAATCCCCGAAGTATTTAGGTCCTGGAAATGAACTCAGGTATAAAGCTTTGTCAAGATTTGGGGTGAGGGTGGAGTTTGTAATGCAAGTATATTTTTCCATCTGGGGTTTCCATCAGAACTGTGCAAAATTAATAGCACTTGCTCCAAACACTGGCTCCCACTTCTTCTGCTTCCACAAGACTGTGTACCTTACTGGTTGTTTTTTCCCTCATGCTATCATGTAAGCAGTCTTCTGTAACATTTTGTTCTGTTAAAGGTTATGGATAAAAACAGAAATTGTATGTGCAATAGAGATGAGCAGACCTGAGTTCACGTGGGCGTTTCTACAGATTCTTCCGTTTGTGTCCTAGTCCATAAACACATCGTGTATCATTTACATACATTTTGTCTTATTTGGAGCAGAGAAATCCATCTTCCTGAGCAAATCTGAGCCTTTCAGTACCCTCTGATCTTTTTTGTCCTCAGCTCAGTATGTGTGGTTTGATCAGAAGAATGAATAAGCTCAAAGGGAAGTAGAGCTTGCAGAAAAAAAAAAAGACACTCCTCTGCTTACACATAAAAATGTGATCCCTAAAACTCAGCACAACTTGGAATGTGCCTGATTTCTCAAGGTGTCTACAACCAGATGCTTTCTTTCTAAATAGGACGTCTAATGGCAAGGGATACTCAGATGAAACAAATGCAGGAATGGACCCTCGGAAAAACATTTCCATGGTTTGCAATCGTGCAGGTTGCTAAGCCACTCACAGAATTTGTCTTCCCCAACCTTTGCTTTCAGATTTTGATGGAAATGAAGATCCAGCCACTGTTCATCTGCCTTGAACATACAGAATATGCACCATAATACTTGGCCCATAGAGCATGTGGGCTCTGCCATTCTGAAAGGATTTACTGTTATCAAAAAAAGGACATTTTATATCTGACTAAATCACATTGTGGCACCTAGTCAATATTGTATCTTTGCCACTTCTCAGATGAGATGCCCCCCCACTTGTAGGCCCCTGCTTTAAGATATACCAGTATTAAATAACAGGGTTCTAGATTTACTCCATCTAACAACGCAGGAAGAGTCCGGCCATGAAGTATCTGTACTTAAATTTACTGCATACGGCCCCAAACCCGCTTCATATCAGAAGTCACAGGGAAGCTTAGATTCTTCTTCCTTTGGGGTCTGGAAGAATCATGCAGCTCGGTTCTTCTGTAGGACCAACAAAAGCGTGTAGGTACTGTCTGAGCCTTGCTGTGGCGCAGTGCGGTGGCACGCGTGACTCTTCCGATACTCTGCTACAATGGCTGAGTTTCCACCTGTGTCAGCTGTGGTGCTGCTTTAGGTATCGGTCTGTAACTCCTGAAACTTCATCCACATGCAAGGAAAATGGTAGCTACCAACTGTCTTTGGCCTTTTGACATCTTGCTGAAGGCATTTCCCTCTTGATAGCATCTTCTTTCATTGCTCAACCCCCTGCCTCCCCTAAAAGAAAGAAAAATTTTTTAAAAAGTATTTCAGACAAGATTCTGTCAATCTTCCCCAAGGAATAGGCTGGGAAAATTAATCCTGTTGTCTGGATTAGGGGAGGAATTTCGCTCGCCCTCAGTTCCACCCTTCCTCTGGGCTCCAGGCGCTTTGATTAGCTCAAGAGTCGTCGTTGAAGGATGTTGTTTGAGATGGTGCGCAGCAGCTGTTTGCCATCCACGACACTAGTTTGAATTAGTTATTGGATATTAAGGAGTCCCACAGTGTATTTTTGTGCCTAACAGCTCTATTTTAGGCCTAGTTTCTGTAAATTTTCTGGTAGGAATTACAGAGCCTTCCCAAGGATTTGAGAGTTGAAGTTATAATGAGATGCTAGAATATCCATTTTCAGGAAACATCAACATTTAAATATTTGTGTTTGATCTAGTCTGAAATGTAAAAAAAAAATATTCTGAAATATTCATAGAACTGAATTTCTTCAGAATTTTGTTTCATGGGATGTTTTGGCATTCTTTATGAAATGTTAGATATCAAAATATCATGAGATGAAAGCATATGACAGTTGTAATAAATAAGTTGTATGGTAAGAAAAATTGCTACTTAGAACTGACTGAAACATCATCTTTTCTAGAAGGAGTATCGTCATGTCAAATTACAATACAAACACAAGATAATTTGATCGTTTAGACACGTGATCTGGTAACCTGAGCCTTGAGATAAAAAGGGCTTTCACCTTAACTCGGGAAGTACAAATGCATATGGTAGAATGAAAAGAAGTACAATTGGGGAAGAAAAGAAGCAGCTGGTGTATCTATTTTTAATGGACCTTCAGAATTAGACTACATGGAGACAAGTAGCAATTTTTGCCTAGTTTAATAGATTTGGGTAAAGAAAGTAAAGACAGACAAATATCTTGCTGCATCGTCTTCAATTTGCTGATGATTCCACTTCTTTTCATTGAATACATCTGCTAAAACCCGTACCGTGCGCTGGTTGTCAGAGCAATGCGACGTAGTCTTTTTGTATTTCTTAACGTTTAGCGTAGGAGACACTGAAACCACTAGTAACAGAAGTTTGTTACTTAAGACAAATGGAAACGATTTACAGGCAGTAGGAAATGCTGTGGGAAATGCAGCATTTTGAATATCAGCTATACCATCTCTACTGCTTCTTTCCACGGAAGCATGCAGAGGCATTTGGGAGAAACCCAACCTCGGTGGTTTGAGGCACACATCCGTAGCACCGAGCAAACGGAAGCGCTCTTAAAAAATCAGGTTTGAAACGCAGCATTTACCTGCTTAGCAAGGTGACTTCTTACACACTGGGGCTGTCATTTTACGGTGTACCTACGAGCTGTAAGTTGGCGTGTAACGCTCTTCCCGTAAATACAACAGCTGTAACCAAAATGTGCTGCTGCAGAACCAGCGGCAGCGCATTTCAGAGTGCTGTCAGCAAGGAATCGAAATGCGCTGCTTTGCCGACCGCTGCTGGCACCAGCCGTTTTAGACGGCGTTACATAATGGCAAAATATTTTTCAGGAGGAAAAAAAAAAAAAAAATTAAACCCTCCCTATGGTTTTAATCTCCCTCTTTGATTTTGTCTACGGTTTAAAACTGTGTCAGGTGTACATCAAAACCACCCCCTCCCCGGGGTATTTCATTTACAATTTCATTTAATAATGGAAGTGTACTTCCATCTAGCTAGGATGGGAAAGGATTAAATAAAAAACACTGTTCTAAAATCAAGTAGCAGAAGTCTAGCCTGTCTGTGCTCTGCAAATGAAGTAGCCATGGAAGGACTTGTTATTAGTCTATGATATCAAAACTGATAAACTATTAGTGTTTTGTCAGGCATAATATATGCTAAACATTTTCCTCTGCAGATTGCCTCAACAAGAGCTGTGACGGTTTTTAGACACATCTGGCACTGCGGATTTTTTTCCATCCTGCATTTCAGTGATTTAAAGGGCCTTGGCTGGGCAGAAGGATGTCAGCTGTTTGGTTTAAAATACTGTTGTAAGAGTGAATAAGATTTAAAGAGGCAGTAGGTAAAATTCTGGCCTCGCTGAAGCTAGTGGGAGAATGGCCATTGAGTTTAATGGCTTCGTGATTTCTCTGTACAGCTTTTTCATCCATTTTTTTCCTTAGTAAATTTTCCATTTCCTGAAATCGCCCTTTCTTTTCCATTCAGCTTCACCGACTTTGAATATTAGCTCTAGGAGCGAGCAGTGAGATAAAATACCAAATCCTTTATTTACACAAATGCCATCTCTACAGATCGCTTCTGTGGCACTTCCATAGGACAATGATAATGGGTGCGGGCGTATAAAAATAGTAAACGCAGGTATTCATTTATATAAAAGACGCTCTTAATAGACTTTTCTGGCTGTGCTTCAAAATGTGCTGTGACCAGTGATGAATCTCAGGACCTCTGTGGTGTGGAGAAGCTATTTTGCTTTTTATGGAAAGAAATGGCAGGGCAAGCTCCACGCTCGCATTGTGTCCTGTTGTGCCAAAATGCATTGGCATGTAGACGCAGGTGTAGCCATTGCGGTCTGAAGAGGAGAGTTTGATGGGAGATGGACATCACAAGGCAACCAGAGCCCATCCGCAGCTGGCTGATTTCAAGAGGCCGAATCTGAGCTGGGTCCATGGAGGCAGGCAGTCACATGCAGTGCCATTCTATGTTACTTTACCATTTTCTCCAATACTTAAAATTGAGAATAGTAAGGGATGTCTTTCCAGCTTCAGGCACAGGAGAGGAAGCATACTGAACTCCTGATTACTGAGTAGGAATTTCTAACATATAGTCTGCTAAAAACTGATCCTCTGTGCAACCACAGCAGCTTTTAACAATAGAACTGGGCAGATACAGAAAGCAAAGTTAAAGACTGCGTGGACCCATGACCATCACTGTTTTACAGTGCAGCACTCAGAGGAAACAGGTGAATAAAATTAGAGGCAAACTGAGCAGGTTCCATCCCTCAGCAGGGGTCGTGCTTTGCCTTGTACAGAGGAGTCATCGCAGTTTTGCAACATGCCAATAGAATGTACTTACTTTCCTGAATAACCCAAACAAAAGCAGTGAAAAGCAGGGCTAAAACCATGCTTTTAGCCAACAGCAGACATATCCCCGAGTAGTCACGGACCATTCAGGGTCATGTTCTGGCAACTAAAATAACTAAGATTTGCACAAGGGATTTGCCAGGCACGTGATTCAGGAAGCTTTCAAAATACCATATATAAGAGTTACGTATTTTTATTTCAGTCTCCTGTTTTCTTACACACACTTCCCCCAAATTCTGCAGCTCTTTCTTCGGTTTCCTGGATAAATTCTCTCGGATGGCATGTTTTTACAAGCACAGATGCTACCTTGGAAAATAAGAAAGGAGGGAAGAGAGCCAAATGGGTGTCACACTCCAGCTTGGCAGTACTTCACTGATATGCGCCCCAAAAAACAAGAAAAAAAAACCCTGCTTTTAGTAATCAGAACTGAATATAAAATTAGTACAAAACTAGGGCTGTGAAACCTTCAGGTTGTCAAGAGGACTGAAGGAAACGCCTTGAGGCCAAAATGACATCCCTGACCTACTTGTCCGCTCTGTCACGTACCTGGGTAACCTTTCCATCTCCATGCCTCCCGTCAAACCTCTCCAGCAGCATTGCCATTCACACTTGCTTTCAGTTGTAATTTTTTGACTTTCTTTGAGGTAGGCAACCAAAAAGTAAATTCTCGTAACATCATGCTGGCAGGCCTAAAAATAAGCCAGAGACCTTTTCAAATACTGCTTCTTGCCATCCATTGATGTCTGCAGGAAACAATGCATTCAGACCCAGAGCTCCTATTGGAAATTAGGGGACAGCCTGGTAGTTGAATCAGGGTGCGCTTTTATTTGCAGCATTTTCCCAAAACGAAGCTCCTGTTCTGTTTCATTGACCGCCTGCCCAATCTTTCTGCCAGTAAAAGCCACTCAGATAGCTGAAGAGACAGGGTGAGGATTGATGGAAAATGCAGCTTCGCGTTACCTTAAATACGTGCGTTCCTCTGAGTATAGGCAGGCAGGTACAGATGATAAGTGCGTCTCCATACAAACATGAAAACGTGCTTTCTTAATCCACAGTTAAATTGCTTAAAAGCAATTATAATCAATGTGCTCCTTAAAAACTGGAAGAGCCAGCAGTTGCATCAATACTAAAATTCTGCCAGCCACCTGCACAGATGCCAAAGAGGGAATAACTTCAGGGCACTGGGATTGCATGTGTGGATTTGAGACCTTTGGAATCTACGTTATTGTAGGGATTGGAGAGGAGAGGAAAAACTGAGTTTGACTTCCACATTGCCAGAGATGGTTTGAAAACCCTAAATTAAATTTACAGGGTGTGCTCCCAGAAACACACTGGGCTCAATCATGTATGGAGTTAGCCTGGCAGCAATTGCGAGGCCATAACTTAGGGCACTAGTACGCCCTGTTGTACTAGTCCTCTAGAACAAATCTGCACCAAAATTATTGTTTGTAACTCTTACCCAATCTATCATTTTCTTCCATCAGAACCATGCTGCGTGTTTTATCCCATTGCGTTTATGAAATAAGCCCTTACTTTAATTCCTGTATAGTCCTTCAGAGCCGTACAGCGGTCACAGCCTGCCCTGCTGTGAGCGGTGTCCCCGCCAGCCATGCAAGATTCTACCAGCCACTGAGAGCACATGCACCCCGTTTCTCCCATTTCATCATCCCCACAGAAGAAGAGGTACATCCTAGGTGGACAGAGCTGAACTGGCAACCAGAACCCCTTTTTTCTGGATGGACACCGAACGCGCAGCCCTGCCCGAGCCTCGTCCCCACACACCCGCCGCGTCCGGGAGACGGGAGACATCATTAGTCATGCGACTGTTCCCCAGGGCAGTGCCAGCGAAACGATCTTGCTCCCTCCACACATCAATATTCTTGACACCCGTCTTAAAACTTAGGTGATGCATATCCATCTACTCTTGGAGAAGTGTCAGAAGGGTGCAAATATCTCTTCACTATTTTTAGGGCCGTATCAAAAGTATTTATCAGCTTTCTGGCACCTCATCCCATTTGTCATATTTGATGCTATCTACCAGTGGGCGGGCAAGGAGGATGAAGTCCTTTAGAAATGCAGTGACGGATGGGTGAAACTCTATGAGCTAAGACCACAGACATGGTTAAAGGTGACTCTCAGGGGTTGTTGCGCCTGTTGTCACAGTCAGGAAGCACCTGTCGCTGTCCCCCAACAGCAGATGGACCAGGAGCTCAAAGGGGAGGCTCATCCTCAGCTCGGTGTTTGCCCACCCCCGAGGTAGTAGGGATGTGGAGGAGATCCGCTCGCAGCAGTGGAGCAGAGCTGAGCTATGAGAGGGAGGGAGAGCTGATGCCTGGTGACTCCGCCATCCGCTCTGCATGTCATCAGCACTCCCACACCGCCCGGTGATGCTGAAAGACTGCTTCCTTCAGCTTACACCCTTGGCTGCGCATCCCGGCGCAAACGCGTACGAGGACAGGGCTCAGTCTGTGTATTATACATAATTCATACTACTCACGCTAGGTGGTACGTGAGAGGTGCTGGGATTCTTGTTTTTCTGTATACACCCTGCCAACAGGAAGCTATTCCAGCTCCTCCATAACACATATCTCGAGGACCAGCATCGTGCAGCTTTTTAATGCGCAGGTAACGTGTTCGTCCGCCTCGTGCCACAAAATTGGGATGTTTTCCTAGTGCTCTTGGTTTTTAGAAGGCAATGTATTCAGGTTGAAACTTTGCCCACATACCATCTGCTTCAGCCTTATCTTTCTTTGATGAGAAAGCTGAATATATAATGTCCATTGGCTTTCCCAGCGTTACATACGGTGGTGGTTTCATGTTAGGTTTGCCGTTGCGGAGCTCCTCAGCAGCTCTTGCAACAAGCTCTTGCCCTTCTTTTCAACTGAAAGATCAGTGACAAAAATCAATACTGTCTTCATAACCATAATGAATGTGACCCACAGCCTTTTTTAAGATGACCACAAGCTTCCATCATATGTCTGAGGCCTATTTGCAAATATTGATCTGTATTGCAGATTATCTGTAGCCGTTTCACGTGAAATGTTAAGGTCTTGCAGTTTTGCTCTCTGTACTCAGTTTGGTATCAAAGATTCAGCTATAAATCAAAACACCTGCTCGGAGACACTATTGATATCCAAGGTTGCCAAGTTATGAAAATGAGGTGTTTCAGGTTTTTTTAAGCTTTTAAGGAGGATGGTTCTCAGAAAGCTACAATTGAGTGAAAGCACTGCTTTGGAGTGCAGCAGACTCCGTTTTACTCGGAGGAGGAAAAAAAGTAGAACCTTCATATGCAAATGTATGGCATTTGGAAATGTCTTATAGCTGCATCTACATATAAATAAGCCAATCTCCCAATGCTGCACTAGCAAGGCCACTTTGATACAGAAATCGCATAGTAGCACACAAAGCAGAAACAGCAGGACACCACTGGATCAATTTCGGGGTTTGGGGGCAGGGCGGTTTGTTCTTTAATCAGCACTTAACTAAGGTGACTCATATTGCTGTGTTGCAGGGTGTTAGACCCCGACTGGTTGTGAATAGCCACTCTTTGGTTTTGCTGCTAGGGAGAGGCGTGTGTTCATATGTGCTGCATGGGGCTGTGCCCTCTGCTTCCTCCATCACACGCACAGTGCGACAAATCCTCTTTCTGGAGACCCTGGAAGATAGTGCTGAATGTAGAGATGCTTCCTACGGCAGCATCCCTCCTAGCCACCCTCTGCCTTGTTCTGTAGATCCATGCCTGCTTGCTCTGAAGGAGACGCGATTTGATCATATAGAGAAGCATCTTCTGCTGCTGACATCCACATACTAGGATGCTATTTCCATCTCCGTTTAATCTGATATTAAAAAGTAAATTGCAACTCTCAGACTTACTTTTTCAGAGGGGAGGACATAGAGAGGAACCTTGGTCTGTCTGTTTTTGACCACCTCCAGCACTGGCACTCGTGAGTAGCCCGAGGAGAGAAGGATGGGAGGGAAGGTGAACCATCGGCCGAGCCACTGGGAGAGATTTTTCACAGAGGGGTGACCACGGTCTGCTCGTGCCGTGCCACGTGTGATGAATACAGCATTCGCCCCTCTGCCTTGAGGCACACAGCCTAGTTGGCAGGAACCTCACCAATCTCTCAACTGACACCAACTTTTTTTCAACACAGAATTACAATAATAATAAGTTTAACTCATCCTCTAAGGGCTTCGTCATGAGCTGCCTAAGGAGATCATACGCAAGGAGAAAAACTACGACTTCATTCTTTTACATGACTGGTTTCTGAAGGGGGAGGGAGCCAGTCCCATGGTGCCGGCAGTGTCTCTCTTGGACAGGGGGATCCGAGGGAAGGGAACGTCAGCAGCACACCAAAAAACAAAAGACCAGCTGAGTTAGCACAAAGAGGGATTTAATCTATTCTAGGAACGGGGTTAGCGCAGATTTATTCAATCCTGGCACAAAAGAAGGAAGCACAAACTGTAAGGGCCCCTTTACCCAGGGCTTTGATAAATCCACAATACAGCCCTACATCATTAAATCGCATCGGTAGCGATGATCGCGGGCCTCCAGACCGGCCCCTGCGGCGGCAGTCTTAAAGAGCTCCGCCTGTCTAGTTTGTCACAAAAGTAGTGTGAGGTGACTTGGTGACAGCTGACACAGAGATGGTATGGGGAGCTGAAGACCTTTCCAGTTTACCGGACTGGAAAGCCAGCAGGTGCCGTTCACACGCAGCGATGAACCGCTCCGTGAAGGTGCGGAAGGAAGAGGTCAGTGTGTCACCTCTTGACGTCCTCAAATCAACCTGGAGGTACTTGTGCAGCATCTGCTTTAAATAACAGTGACTGCCGCTCTTACTGATGGCTTTGGTGGGGGTCAGTGGATGAAATTGAGGGTGGGGAGCAGAGGAAGTCAGACGAGATGAGACAACAGCCTGCTTTACCTCCCTGAATAAAACGGTCACCTCAGGGAGGAGTTGTGTCTAACGTGAGCACCTGAAAGCTGAGAGAATGCTGCCTTGGAGCAACACGTTAGCCCACATGACGTTTTTTTCTTTTCTCTTTCAGCTTGGTCAGTATTGCCGGGTGTTCCAGTTCAGGCGCGTGAGCAATGGTTGCTGGCGGGTGCTTGTATCACTGTGCTGTGTTGGGGTTGTATTGCACCTTGTATTGCAGTAGCTACCTGGTAGCACCTACTCATGTGTGTAGGAGCCTCAGCTGCTAGGGGTCTATATGGGCTCTAGGGTAGGGCATCTGCACCAGCCGGTGAATACAGCTGAATTACGGCCACTGAAAAAGGAATGAGGGTTAAAAAAAAAATGGTTATGTTCAGTTTTCAGTAGACAAATGGTCTTTTTCTGTACAGGAGAATGATTAACAAGTTGCCTAATTTCAAGCAGTCTTTTCGAATAAGGAAGATACAGTCACAGATGATGTAAATAAAAGTGCTTCTCAATTTCGAAAGTTCAGAGATAGCTTTAACATATATAGCATAGCCCACATATATATGCTGACAAGCTGAAAGTATTTCGTTCTCCATTTTGAACATCTGGGGATTATTAGTGTCTTAATTCATTGGTTTCTATTATTAATTATGGTAGCAGGCTGAATAATTACGATACATTACTGCAAAAGACAGAGCACAGTATTTTTTTTCCAAGTGCACTAGGACATCTTGCCATCATCTCAAACACAAAAAGCACTAGATTATTTTTAAAAAGGAAAGTGGATGTTATCTTATTCCAGGGAACTCATTTGCATAGGGACATTTAAAATTAATAAATTACTATGTTGAGCAAGCCTATTTTGTGCCTGCGAAAAGAAGCGAATGTAGTTTAATTCACAAAGTTCCGTTTCTTTTTTTCCCTCTCAGTAAAGTAGCTAATATGGGGATGATATTTTTTGCGCGGTTTGTGTCGAAAGACTAGCTTGAAGTTTGTACTTGGAGTGGCTGCAGGATGAATTTAGGCTGGGGCTGCAGCATAGTGGTGCCAGCCGTTTTCAGCTGACATTTGGTGCCTCACTTTCCACTAGCTCTCGGGGAGAGTGGGCTGGTGAGCTCCCCCCTGCACGGCAGCAAGCACTTCCTTTGGAATTTTCACGCCAACGCCCACCCAAACAGTGATTTTCAGGCGAGTTACTTGTGCACATTTTCTTCATTCCAAAGAATTCGTAAGATCAAGTGCAAGGTTTTAAAGGTTTTAAAAGATGGGAACATATGCGTCAAGATAATTAATAGGCCGGATCTGAGCAGCTGTTAATGAGGAGGTATGGCTGTGGTGGTGGACGGCAGCGTGGCTGCTGGCAGCTTTGTCAAGGGCAGGGTGTCTGGAGCTGTTGAGCAAAGACTCGAGAGAAATCGCTTTTCTCTCATCAGAGCTGGGTCTGAGCTGGGATTTATCAGCACGTTTCTTCATTACGAGTAAGTAGGAATCCTGCTTAACGACTTCATCCTCATAAGTTGCTATGGGACCTCAGTTCTTGTTAGATGCTGTTAGAGAGGAGGAAGTACCAGAAAATCTGGTAAAACAATTCGGCACTTTCAGAGGGAACAACACCATCACAGCCCCATTGCTCCTGACTTTGCAGAGGGACCTTCAAACCTCTGCAGATGCTGCAAACGTTGCAGGGCTGAGGAAGCTCCCTCTTCCCCCAAAAGAGCAGCCGTTGACAGTAACGTAGACTGTCCCTAGGCTCTTCCACAGGATTCTGATTCCTACCCCTAGTCAATCACTGAAGCTCTTCTACAAAACTCAGGGCATCTTCCACTGTGCTCCACAGGTTGATACACTCTGGACCTTTATTTTTATTTCAAATAAGAACTGCCACACCAAGTCTCTATCATGGAGAGCCAAAGAGCTCTGTTAAGTAAGTTCCCCATGCTATGCTCTCTTTGGGAGAGCTGCCAAGGAGATAAAAGGAGTGGGGAGGGATACACTTTCAAAAGGGATTGCGAAGGTTAAGGACATACATTTGACCCAAGAATCCCTTTCCTCCTTCATGAGTGCTCAGAAAACATGATGTGTAAGAAGTCACTACCTCAATATCAGCGAGAGCTTTCGGCTGCAAATTTGACTGACCTCAGCAGCATTAAAAGATTAAATTATTATGTAAGTCAATTCTCCTTAACCACTGTTTCCAATGAGATAGGTGTCAAAACAGCTTTCGCTGCACATCATTCACCATCCTCTCCCTTATTTGATGAAATAGACGTATTTGCTGGACCTCCCTCAGTCCAGTGATGACTGTACACAAGGTATTAACACTGTACATGAACCAATATTTTCTCATATGAGCAGTTATTACTTCCATAGGCTCCAACATTACGTGCTGTACAACAGTGCAAATGGTAACATGCGAATTTACAGGCTGTGCTCCTCTACTTTGCCTGCCTGAAATCACCTAGAAAGTCTCACTGATTCAAACATAAAGAACAACAGAGTTATCAGCCCTGCAGAACTGATTGTTAAGTGCCTGACAGTCAGTTTTTGGACATAAGAATCCTATTTTTGCCTAGATTTTTTTTTTTCCTAATTTCTCCAAGTGGATTGCAGGAACTTATGTCTGGAAAGAATTGTCTGGGCACTCCAAGCAGTACTTCATATAATCCTCATCAAGGGCACTAATGGATTTATTCGTTTGTCAGTGGAGCTACTCCACATGTTCAGTGGCATAACAGAGCTCCACAGTAGCTCGGGTGGGAGCTGGGGACCAGTGAGGGCTGCCCAGAGAAGAATCTGGCTGCATCCATTCTCATCACTTGCAGAGTCAGGTCCTGCAACTGGCAGATGGTTTCGGCTTTTGAGTTTCAGCCTCCACTGAGATATTTACCTGAGAATCCTAATGGTGCGCATTCAGCTCCTAAAAACTTTTAAGTAAAGGCATAGCTGAACCAGAAATTGAAACAAAAAGAGTACAAAACGTATCTGGACTCATTCTTCTGCTGCTTCTTAACAGACGGCACGAACGGCCATAGATATTAAGGAATTTAGACAAGACAGCTTTAAATAATTTATTTAACGTTTCTGAAGATAATCCATCAGCAAAAGCAATATCACTGAGAGGGTGGTAAGTCACACAGGATAACTTTTCAGGATCCAATTTCTTACCCCAGAGAAATAGCTCATCGTCTCGGCATCTCCCTGCCATCCACAGAAAGGCTGGAGAGCAAGTGCTCAACTGGGAGACTCTTCTTGTAAGCAAGATGATAAGCCATTTCAGACTACACAAAGTAGCATCTGGCCTCAATGTATTTAAAAATAATCTGTTTTGACTAGTATATCTTGTATGATAGGCTATCATGTCATGTTCTGGCAGTAACAAAAGATGCGAACAATATGAAATGTCATGTCAGGCTAAAGATGCAAAAAATGTTGCAGAAATGCAGAAGACGTTGGCTTCATCAAAGTGACGTTTTCTATCAGAAAAATGCTTCAAGATAAAGGTTTCTGAATACAGTTGATCTGGAGGCTGAGCATGTATTTCTTTTTAAAATAAAAAAGGGAAGCATTTTGCGAAATATGGCAGGAATTACATTCTTCCAGAGATAGGAGAGACCGATCCAGCCAGTCCAGTTTTTATCTTTAGGTTTTACAGCTTTGTCTCAAATTCTAACCATCACAAAAAGGTACAAATCAGTGCAAATAAAAATTTCACACATAGTTGCCAAGAACAATGCAGCAAGTCTAATGTTTGAAGAGGAGCTACTGAATTTAACTTTACTGAAACCTGACTAACTGAATTTGGTCTGTATGGTTGCTCTGTGAATACTGATCTGCTCTGCTTGGAAAAAAGTGGGTAACTTTGCCTTTAAGCTTTGCTCTCTGTAGGTGTAGGGTCGGTGTGGTAGAGGGACTCCCTAGGTTGGTGGTTCTATAATGTGATTAGTGAGGATTGCCTCCAGTACTGAATTTATAAATACTCCAAAATTGTAGTCTTAATTTATTTCATTATTTTTACTTTTTTTGAATTTTCTACAGTTCTTATTTGATTCATAATTTCAACATGTTTTTATTTAATATCCTCTCTTTTTAGAAGTTATTTATAGTTCTTGTTTCATAGTGATGTAAACCCTGTGATGCATTCATGACCATATCTCATTAACCTGAGGGAACTTTTAAGAATGTCTTGGTGTTTGGGTCTATATTTTGAATCTGAAAAATGTTTTATGTAATGAGAAAAATAACTTGGTTTGAGGCAGGGCAATTACTTGGGTGAATTCAAAATGTACCGGAACAGGAGGGGAACTTCTTTCTTTGAAGTAAACGATGCTTTCCTTGTGGTCTGTCTTTCGAACGACTGAAATGACACATCAAACTACGTAGAAGGTTTTCCCCCCTCTCTGCCTTTATGTTCAATCCCTAACTCTTTCAGAGGAGTCATCAGTCAAATGAGGGACTGCAGACAGTTTGCACCTAAGTTCTGTGGTTTCTTCTAAGCCAGATGACAAGTGTTCCTGTATGAAGCGTTTATCCTATGAACTGCTAGCAAACCTTGGGCCGGCTCATTTTTGATTCAGTAAAGCATTTTCCATCATAACATTACACTTAGAGGTGTAATTACAAGTTCTGCAGGATCCTAGATTCACTTTCAAGTACACTAGAGACCTTTTTAAGGAAAACATGGTTTCTATCCACATGATTGCAGGAGGAGGAAAAATCATTCCTCTTTTTACCAACCCTACAGCCTACACACAGTGAGAGCATCTGCAAGCCTGGGAGAGGTCCTGATCTCCCTTTCAAGTCCTTGGGGATTCGTCTGTCCTGAAAGTCACAATTTCCCTCACCATCTTGAAGCGTGCCTTTGAAAAAAATGAAACCAAATGGTGTCCTACCGTTTTAGCAACACTGCTGGCTCATCTGAGAGGAGGGATCCTCATGCTGGTTGGTGGTGGCGCACGGACATCACGGAGATGTCTTGGTACCTCCAAAGGAAGGACTGGAGTTACACACAGGCACACATGCACATACGGAGAGTCTCCTGTTCTTCAGAAGGGAAGCAAACTCCCACTAATGGAAGATTCAAAGGAAACAGCGTAATATTTTCCACAATAGAAAAAATGTGATATTTTGATAATTATTGATAACAATCCTGTATTTCTAGCTGCAGTTTCCAGAACAGACATATATTTGAATGTGGACCATAGCAGAGGTCCAGCACACCCAGAAGCCATCAGACATGGTGCATGGATGATTCCTACATGTGTATGGAGTCCAACAAGTCCAAAGCACATCAGGATCTACTTGTGTGCACTGGGAAGTCCATTGATACCTCGCATATGTCACACATTTTTCTGTTCCAGGAAGATTTCTAGGCGGAAAAAAGGAATGTATATGAAGTCCCGATGGGATAATAACTCTCTCTATGTATACATTTTACATGCTGGTAGCCAGTGCTTCACCTAGAGGGTGATATGTAACCAAAAACGTTTAGTGCCAGACCAAATGGACCTTTACTCCCACCTCTTTCCAGTAGCAGAAATTCCTGGGCAAGCTCTCAAAGGAGGTTATGCCATGCCTGTAGCACACCTCCTGTCATCCTATCCTATCTGTGCCATCCCAGAGACAACTGTCAGCCCCAAGCCCAGGAATCATCACTGCACCGTGATGCCCACTTCTGCGCTGCCTTGTCCTCAACAGCCTTCATGGCAGCCTTGAGCAGATATCCCAACGTAAGCAGGGAACCAGGAGAGACAGCCAGGTTTGTGTTCAACATATGTGCATTTAAAAAGGTGCAATAATGGTCCGTAGTGCAGAGGTCCTGAAAGTCCTAAAGACGAAAAAGAAGTTAATGCTGCCTGTCTACAGGGATGTCGAGGTTACCCTGTCATTCCTGTTTGCTGGGAGCTTGACCTCACCTGTTTTAACATAAGGACGATACAACCAACTTTATTAGCACAAGTCGTTAGAGACTTTTAAAGCTCTCCTTGGACAGCAGCGATAGGGAAGAAATTCTTTATGAAAATCTGAGTCTTGGATCCGCCGCACACACTTTTCCCAAAGGTGGGATTATACCTGAGCATACCTACTGCTGGCACGACTGGCTTGGAGGCAGAACACAAACTGCAGTTGTTTCATAACACTGGGGGACTTCATTTGGGAGATACAAATGCTTCAACTTATTTGTGTGCAAACTACATTTCCTCAGACATCTATCATGAGATTTTTTTCTTCTGTTTTTAATTAATTGTAGTTAGATGGTACTATCACAGAAAAAGGATTTTTACCATCTGAGATATCATAAGTATTGGTTAAAGGGAAGAATTTGCCAAAATTACCCAGATTAATTAACACTTTCATGGCCTACAGAATTCGTGTGAGTTTATTGCAAGTAACGCTCTGCATTTCAGCCCATGATGTAAACGGGTATGTAAAAGCACATACCTGTTTCAGAACTAAATGACGCCTCCATTTTCCTCACTACATGGAGGGGAGTGTTTTCCAGGATTTGCCGTCTCAGTGACTATTTAACAGCTGCAGAAGTAGGCCCAGAAAGTCAATCTCATTTAAAGGTTCCCGTGCTGTGGGATGGGGAGGAGGCCAGTGGGCTCTGGGGCGTGGGCACGCAGCACTGATGAGAAACTTCAGCTCCGGACTCCTGCTCCCCTACTTCAATCATAAAATTATATTTCTGAATATGTTGTACTGAATGACCAAACGTATTGTAATGGTATATTACATGAAAATGTCCTGAATCTTCCTCCTGGCCTTGCCTGGGTGCAAGGAGAGAGTCCGTAGAGGGTAACAGAAATTATTAAGTATTTTTCATGTGCTATTCTGTAATCAGGTTTTGAATAGCCAAATTATTTTTTCTGGTGTTGAATTTGCTCTAACTTGACAGGAATTAGATGTTCAAACCCTTCTCTTGCTTCCCATAAACAATATCTTTCACACCTTGTTCGTCTGATTTTCCTTTCTTTTGTACGTAGAGTTCTTTCCATCGTTTCACCTTATCCTGCATTGTCGGGCTAATTTTCCCTTTGCCTGTGTTCACAGAGAATGCAAATAAACTGGAAGAAAGTGCAAGAGGGATCTACATCCCTTGTCCAGAGCATTACAATGGCTTCTGCATGCACGGCAAGTGTGAGCACTCCACTAACATGCTGGAACCGTCTTGCAGGTAACCCTCCTCCCCCCAAGGATGAAAGGCTGCACACCTGAAAACACTGACTTACAAAAACACTTATTCTAGATAAACTATGGAAAAGAATGGTAACCATGGCCTTTTATAGTACAAAACCCATTAGACTTCAATTATTCAACAAAGTCCCTCTTTCTGTGTGACAAAAGTGTATTGAGTTATGCACAATGTTAAGCGATTGTAAAAACATTCAGTACCCTTCAATTATATTTAGATATATTTTTGTAAAGCACTTCACAAAGCCCCTAGGTAGCCTCCTGAGTCTGAAGGAGAGGAGTGCCACCAGGGATACGTCCCCGCCACTGCAGGAGTGATGCTCATGGGGCAGCAAGCTGAAGCGAAGGTGGCTCCTTCGTACGGGAGGTGGCTTTGGAGGAGGTTGGGGCAGGGAAGAGTAATGGTGAACGCGTGTGTTTGTGCAGCAAACGCCTCCCTGCAGACGTGGGGATATTACTGCTGAAGTCCACCAGGCAGCCTAGTGGCAAAGAAGAGACCTATTGTGCACGAAACAACATTTTGCTGGGATGTTGGACTGGGAGAGCAAAGATATAGACCAGACTCATTCCCCAGGGTGGATCCGCAAGCCAGCTTCTCCCAGCTCCCACAAACAGCCAGGGCACGTTTTGCTGTTTGCAGCTGCTGTGTTTTAGGTTCTCCATTCAGCTGGAAAATGTCCTTTCTGCAAGCTGCTGGCTGCTGTGGGAATGCAGGAGAGGAAAAGGGTGGAAGCTCAAGGCTTAATCCATCAGGGTTGGTGGCCCACTAACACTTCTGAGAGGAGCCCAAGCAATCTGGCTCACTCTCTTTTGGTTGCTGATATCATTGACCTGGATTTTTGAATCTTCCTGCTTGGGCTTTGTAAGGGAAAGAGGGCAAGAGCTACCATGGGAAAACCACTGTCTCTTCCCCAAAATCACAGAGGGGAGATGTCAGGCTGCAGGATGGGAACTGGTGAGCAGCGCAGCAGGCGGCATTGGGATGGATGGTTGCAGCATCAACAGAGGGGTTTTTTATAGCAACCAGACAAAATGTAAATGATGTATCCACTTGCAGGAACATCTAATCACATTTCATATGGAGCTTGGATGATTGCTTATCACTTCCTTAGGGGTAATCTGCATAAGGAGCCACAACTAGATGGCTTTTCACCCTCCCCCACCTCCCCAAAGGAAGGGAGAAATCTAAAATATGTTGTGCAAGGAACTAAATGGACTCTCATCATGACATGCAAGTACTTGCACTTGATGCTAGACGAGTCCTTGTCCCCTGAGCACATCCCAACACTATTGCAGTGTCGGTCACTCTCGCAGACCTCGGTGATGCTGAGGACCTGAAACCTTCCCTCCGAGAGGCCCAAAGAGGAACCGGTGCTCTCTCTGAGGGGTCCATCCTTCAAAAAACCCCACATAAGCATGCACTTAAGCCACCACTATTTTTTTTCAGATATTATTTGTTCTGACATTCTTCAAAAGCAGCAGGTATAACTGGAAGAAATATTTTTCGTTTCAGATGTGATGCCGGCTATACTGGACAACACTGTGAAAAAAAGGACTACAGCGTTTTATATGTGGTTCCAGGTCCAGTACGATTTCAGTATGTCTTAATAGCAGCTGTGATTGGAACCATCCAGATTGCTATCATCTGTGTTGTAGTCCTCTGTATTACAAGGTCAGTATCTCTGATACTTTGCAATAGAAAAAGAAAAGACTTCTGTTTTTCCTGCTTTGTGCACTGATTATACAGATTTCTGCGGTGACGCTACTGATAACAAATGCTATTTAATTCACCAACAAACAGAAGATACCGTCTGGTCCGGCCAGCCAGTCTTGCTTTGCTATTATAACTGAGTTTTTACTTCCATCTTAATCAAACTTAGGTAGGTGCCTAGAGCAAATGAAGTTTCCTGTTTCGTATTCAGATGCTTGGACAAATATTATTCATATAAATAAGGGGAATATAAATACAGCAGCTGGATCAACACTTAATAAAACTAATCATATCTCCATCTGGTTTCCTCAAGGGCCCATTCCCTTAGTCCTAATCAGGCAAAGCATACAAATTTTTAAGCCTGTTTGCAATCCCATTGATTAAATGATTTCATTAGGCTTGTATACATGTTCAAAGGTACTGCTCATGTTTTAAGGTCTTCACTAGATGGTGGCACACCAAGCTAAATATGGTTTATTTTTTCTTTAATGAGGAGGAAGGGTTTGTCTGAATGGAAATGACAGCCCCGAGGTGGTTCAGAACAAGAGGGGTAAAAGCAATCCTTCCCCTCCTACACCTGCTGCTCTGTTTCCCCACTGAACTGTGTTACTCTCCCTGGGAGGGCTTGGGGTAAGTTCTGAACTCGAGGCGTCTTCAGGCTTCTCTCAGAAATCATGAGGTTAGGTTCACTTAGCTACCAACACTGCTAAATCACTCTCTTAGAAATAAATTTCTTCTAAAAAGATAGCAAAATAAAAAACAGGTATCATACCTGTGTTGAAAATAAAATCTCTAATACATCTCAGTCCCTATGTTGCACTACCTGGCTGGAAGACAAGTGTGGCATTTGTTTCTAGGAAAGACAGCCCCAAAAAAATCCTAAGTCCTTCTCTGGCCTAAAGACATAAAACAAAACCATCTGATGAAACAGCTGCTTTTTTTGGCTAAGCTGAGTCCACCAACTAAACAGTAAATGCCAAATGAGGCAATAGATTACATTGTGGTGATATTCACAGAAGTAATTCAAACAACCCAAAATGTAGTGTGTAGTAAGAAAAAGAAGATGGTCTAGTAACGGAAGAAATGCTCTGTATCGGTTGGTCGAGTGACTCGAGTTTTGTCACCTTGATGCAGTAACGCAGAATACTTTATGTTGGAGAATGAAGACAGTGTGCTCTGAGCGAGCTGGTACTGTAATGCAAATTACCCATCACACTGTTTTCATACGTAGCTGGTACCTTTTCCCGCACACTTGGTAACCAAGTTAATTTGTGATCTTTTGACCTTTTTTTCTATAATGCATGTAATTACTGCAGAGCATCCTCCATCCGGCATAACGATTCGAGATACATTTGCAAAAGCGTACTTTTAAGTGGCCTAAGAGAAATCCACATGACAGGAGAGCATTGTGGCAGCATATGCATAAGTAATTGAGTTTTTCAAGTCATCTGCTTTGGAGAGCCTGACTGTACTGGTTTGAACTCCATATCCTGAACTCTTGAAAGTGCTCAAATCACCCTACCAGCTTCCTGGGAGAAAGAAGGGAAACTTCAGTCATTCAGAGGCCCCTGCAGCCAGATTCTTGGCCGCTCCTTTCAGTGCAGTTCAACCTAACTAATTTGTCAAATGAATTAGGTGCACTGTGTCCAAACCCTGCATTTGAGCCGCACAAGACTACCAGCGTAAATCTTTTAGCCGTTGTTACTGTTCTTGCTCTTAAAATCATACCTGTACAGTGGTACAAATCTACAGGGTGTCCTCCATTTCTGAAAGTCTCTGAGCAGTTCCCGGCCACTTTTAGGACCATTGTTGCGTACACACTTTAATCTGGATAAATGAGCTGTGCTGCTGACAGGGACGGTCTGCCCTTGCCCCTTCCCTTGGCTCCTGGGCACTTGGTCCTGTCAAAGCTCTTGTGCCACACAACGAACCTGGTCAGGGGATGGGTTCAGCTGAAAACTCAACAGAAACGATGATTTGTTTTTAAGCAGCTCGGTTCCTTGATGAGGTTGGCCACCTGGCTACTCATCGCTAGTGCCAGCAATGGAAATAAGCAGCTGGAATGGAGGAGTAAGGGACTGGAGGCCAAGAGGTACGGAGGGGAGATGGAGCAATGAGGCATGAGGACTTTTAGCTCAGAGGTAAAGCAAGAGAAGCAATGGTAAAAGTGAAGGAGGATGGCAAATAATATAGGTATGGCCTAGTGTCATAATGATTCTCAGCAGTTTTCTTTACAGCTTTGCATTTTTAGTGCTTCCCTAATGTTTAGTCACAGCAGTCTTATTTATGTGAAGAAATAACTTGATTAAAAATGAATGCATAATGTGATTTACCTGCTATGAATCACATTGTGAGTAACTCAAGCTTGCAAGCAAGCTTCAATGGAGGGAGGGCAGGCAGCCTATGCTCCAGTACCTAGTTTACATTGATAAAACTGCTGTGTTCCTAAATGAAAGCATCCCCCACACAGAGTACTACAAAGAACTTTTGATTAAAGAGTTAAGGAAAAGCTGTCACTCAATTTTAGCAGATGATTAAGCCTAAAAAGCTGGTTAAATACCAACACCCCTCTTAGGAAACCCAGATGCACTTCAGACACACCTTACCTGTAAATGCAATAGCACTGAATTTAAGCAGTTGTGATGTCAGTACTTGGCCTTGGGGCCTTCCCAGGCTTCCAGCAATTGGTAGCATAGTGTATTATGTGATTAAAACATGGGCATTTTTGTTTGAAAGGTGCTTTTTAGTTATCTTAATTGGAGTAATCTCTATGTTTGAATTGATTCATCTCAACCTTGGACTAAGTGACTGTACAGACAGTCATCAGTGTCAGTTTTGAGAAAGAACCTGTGAGATCTCATCTCCTTGCTTCCACCTGGAGCAGTCGATATCCACTGTTCTCTGGGAACGCACGCTGCCTCACCTGGGATAGCTGACAATCATAGAATCATAGAATCATAGAATCATAGAATGGTTAGGGCTGGAAGGGACCTTCAAAGGTCATCTAGTCCAACCCCCCTGCAAGGAACAGGGATATCTCCAATATCCTGGTACCACAATCCTGGTACCAAGATATTTATTACAAAACCAGTCTGGTTGTGCCCACTGTGGCTTCACACAGCTGGCTCCCCAACCCTGCTTCACGTGGCCGAGTGCTGGGGCAAAGCAGGGCTGTGCCTTCTGGTGTGAATCCTCATCCTCTGGGACTCGGGAGGAACCCCGGCAGCTTGGCCAGCCCGCGCGGCTGACGGCCGCTGCAGCAGGATTCGCAGTGCCATCTCTCCAGGGGTTGGTGACACCTGCCATGGCGCGCTGCGAGGTCCTGCTGCACGGCGTCTGGCTGGCCGGGTGGGAGAGGCCACCGGGGGATGGCAGGGCTGGGAGGCTGTCGGCATGGCTCAGTGAATCAGCCCTGTGTTTGCTAACAGCGGCTCCCTGACTCACTCAGAAAGTTTGATCGCCTTTTTAGGAACACACGGTGAATAATGAGTTTGTCGTGAAATCGCGAACCAGCTGAAGTCTGCATTGGTTTCATAATGAGAGCTCCGCCGTGACCTCCCAGAGCGCTGCAGACACAGGCTTATTTTTCCTGGAGTAATGATAGCAGCCTACTTTACTGCTTCCAAGAAAGGAACGAGGCAAAATATAGCACACAGCCATACAGTTTCTCATGAGGGGGTGGTCCCGTTGGCTTAAAAGTGAGGCAAGTCAGGACAATCTGACCCATATTTTGTTAGACACTTATATAATTGTATTTCAGCAGTTTGAAATGCTTCAAAAGTCCTTATGCTCTTGTTTAGCCTTTCAGTTGGCGTCACAAAGCTATAGCGTCACCCCCATTCAACAGGGAAAAAACAAAAATGGCCTTTTTAAGGAGTCAGTAAAAAGTTATTTCACTCTATTTTGCTAATTATTTGACACAGAGCTGAAGGCAAGGGCCACTGAAAGCCTCCCGGTAACAGAAAAGCAAGTTACCCTGATAGAAAGGGATTTTTTTTCCATGTCAGTATGATCTGGAGTATCATGGGGCTTTCCGTCATGCCACTCCAAGCGGGTGTTTCAGTCCTTGCGTAGCTGCCCACGCAGAGGGCAGAAAGAGGCGACCCAGGCTAAAACTCATACTGAGCTTCAGCTGAAGAAAAAAGACAAACACGTGGCCAAATTAGGAACAGCTTCTTCTTCCTCCTGCACAAAAAGTTAACAAGGTCACCCTGGGTAAAGGGCCATTTTTATTGCTGGTTGATTTTCTGTAGCTCACCGGTTTCCTACCGGTACCATAAATGCAGAAAGCGTTTTTAGTGGGTGTTGGTCACCCCACTGTGGTTCTGCTTGCCCGACAGTTTCTGCCATAACCCTCTTGGCTTTCAGCTGCTTAGAACTTCCTGCAGCTTCTACCTGGGGCTAAACTTCTCCATGCTTTCCGTCTAAGAGCATCTTTCCATGGGAGGAATCCAGAAACAGCTCTTATCTTTCTATTAGCGGGAAGTGCTTCGTAGCAGCCCCCATAGCCGACACTGCTGCAGGTAAAAGGTTGAAACTTGCCCTTGCTGAGGAGCACTGTGAGGCCCTGAGGCAGAAGAGATTTGCTTTTGCAGCCATCCAAAGGAAAATAAGATTTTGTCTTTGCCGTGCGATTGCTTTCCGCGCTAAGCCAAGCAGCCATGTGAGGAGCGTAGCGCGGTGCAGGCACCCGTAAGTAAAGTAGCTGCTCGCTAATGACCTGAGCAGGGAGCATTTCCATGGAGACTGATAGGGATTGCGGACACTTAGCTCCTCGGAAAGGCAGCCCCTGCATCTGCTTTGTAAATACTTCACAGACCCGGGACGCCGAGCAGGTGAGCGCGAGACCATCCTAAATCTCACTGAAAATGATTCTGTTGTTTAAAGATGAGCCGAACTGCAACCCAGAGGTGCGGTGCAGTAGGAGCTAGTGCAGCGCAGCGGAGTCGCCACAACTCCCCAGTAAGGAGCAGGAATTGGAAAATTTCCCTCGCCATATTTTTGTTTGCAGTATGCCTTGTGGGATTTGGGGATTTATTTTTTTTTTGTGGTACCGTGGCCATTAGCCAGCCCTTTTCGGTTCATTGAAGAAAGAACGCGCTGAGGGCCAGAGGACACCTCTCAACCGCTCAGGTCCACTGCCGCCCGCGCCGCCCCTCGAGCAGACGCGTTGTTAAGAGCTGTGTATTCTCACAACTCTCTTTTCCAGGAAATGTCCCAGGAGCAACAGAATCCACAGACAGAAGCAAAACACAGGGCACTACAGTTCAGACAACACAACAAGAGCATCGACAAGGTTAATTTAAAGAGCGCATGTTTCCACAATGGCAAAACTAACTGCAGAGAGCTTGGACTACAAAATACAGTATTATAGACAAAAGATTAAGACAAGATCTACACATGTTGCCTTGCATTTGTGGTAATCTACACCAATGAGAACATGTACTACAGCTATATTTGATTATGTATGGATATATTTGAAATAGTATACATTGTCTTGATGTTTTTCTGTAATGTAAATAAACTATTTATATCACACAATATAGTTTTTTCTTTTTCATGTATTTGTTATATATAATAAATACTCAGTGATGAGAAAAAAATTGCCTTTCTTAAATTTGCTGTATCTCATAGCTGTGTATAGTCCTGGGATATTGTATATGGACACTAACAAATCTCTTCTTTTTTTTTTTCTTTTTCCAGTTCTAGTGGCAATTTTGAGTCTACTGAACTCAGTAGTAGGGTTTTGAGTTGGTCCAAGATCAGCGACAATTATGGATGTGGGAAAGGTGAAGAATAATTTAACCTACATTGAGGAGGGATAAAATATTTCAGATCCGGAGTCAACTACATTTCATCAGCCTTCTTCTCCCATACCATCTATCTTTACTCTCCCATAGCTTAGGAAGTCTTTGCTTTCTAAATTAAATCCTAACCGAAGGGGAAATGGAAATTCTCGGTAACCACGATGGGAGTGTCGGGGGCAATGTTTCGATTTGGGAGGGAATTAGGTGTCTGTCAAGGTGAACCCTTGCAGAATCTCCAACTCTGGTCACTGGAGTGAGTGAAAATTGCTTCTTACTGTTGATTGAAAATTATTAGGTTAAAAAAGTTAATAACATAATAACAGCTGAAATGCCAGCACCATTTGTACCTCGCGAACATGCTGATATAATTTATTTTTGCAAAGAGAAGGTGAAAACCACTCAGAAAATACCTTATGAATAACTTTATGGGTGACCCTACTCCATTAAATGTAATGAACTCAAATGTTGGCTATACCTCAGGAAAATAAGGGCATGTGTTTTGTCACATCCACATGATGGACAAGACGCAAAGTTATTTCCATGGTAGCTGAAACTCTCCAAAACACGGTCTTTCGAGAAGCCAATATTGCTCTAGTTTGTGCTATGAATTTTGAAGACGGCAGAGTGAAACTGAAGGGCAGAGCACAGTAACTCCACTCCTGCAGGATAACATCCACTCCACTAATTGACTGCTGGAGTAGTAATCACACTAAACAACAGAATTGTTAACTACAAAAGCCCTTGTGACGGTATTCGTTGTGCCACTCCTCTCCAAAGAGTCTTTGCCTAGGCAGAAAGTGCCCATAACAAGAGTTAGGATGTTTCTCTCCGTCATCACCACATGAGAACTTGCACTGGGGTCGAAATGAGATCTGGGGTTACCCGGGCTGATGGCTCATGAGTGTGTTTCCATTTCCTGCTTCAGCATCGGTCTGATCACTCACAACAGTCCCCACCAACCCCACCGGTGACAGTCCACCCGGTCTGGCCTTCAGACACAGGTGAAGCAATACTTCTACTCTAACACGGCTTTTGGTCTCCCCCTCCCAGCCTGCTTTAAAGTGAATCCATTGCATGATGTTCACACCGTCTCAGTTTTTGTCTTGTTCTGGGTTTCTTGGCTTTTTAAAGGTAATAAAAGGCGATTGGCAAGAGATGCTTCCAGGCACCTGGTCTGTGCTGATTGATGGGAGTGGGAGCGCGGCGCTTTCACAGACGGCGGCGTGTGGCAGCTCTCCGGCGCTGGGCTGCTGGCCCCATAGGGACCATCTGCTTCCCGCAGCTGTGGGCTGGGACGAGGGGCCGTACAGCCGCTCTCTGCTCCTCAGCCCTCACCCCCCGCTCTCCGATTGCCGAGGCTTCTTTTCAGATTAGAAGAGCGCTGGTGCTGGGTCGGAGTGTGCAGCAGTAGAGGGGCAGCCTGGAGGAACAGCACTCGGCTGTACGGGTTTGGTGGCACAGGAGGACTCGTAAGGAGACTTGGCAAGCTTCGTTAATTAAACCGATACCTCAGTGGCATTATCATGCCCCTCTTCAGATCCCTCCATCAGCTAAAACCCAACGCAGTGATGGCAGCCGATGCCTCCGAGGAGCACTTCAGCATTGGCTTGACGAACAGGTTGGAGAGGGCAAATGTAGCTCTGCCCTCCAGCCCCCCCACACTCCCCACGCTTTGTGCTTTCCGAGTGAGGTGTTGGAGCCTAACAAGCCTCAAAACCATGGATTTTAAGCTGAATCCAAATGTCAGTCCCCCCCACTGGGACTATCAGATCTGGATTGTTTATTTCAGTCACTTACATTAGATACAAAAATCAAATGTTAGCACATCCGCACAGCCGTGTAGCTATAGCAATAAACCTAATTAAAACAAGGCAAGGTTTGGCCTCACCTAAAATAGCCTAGCGTCGCTCAGGAGCGAAAACAGGAGTCCGACACACCGTCTCTAGACTTCCCGAAGTTATTTGCCTTGCTTTTGCCGTGCAGCACAGCGTTTAATCCCTGAACAGCCGGCGTTGGAGCGGTGTTATTAGCTGTGTCCCCCGCCGCAGCGCCTGTCACAAAGCCGGCACACCGCCGAGAACACAGCCGGTTGTTAAGTATCTGCCACAGACCGGAGGGCACAAAGGGGAAAGTGGTTTGGGTTTTAATGCACAGAGGACAGGTTCGAGCGAACATCAGATGCCTTTGGGCCTTTCAGACTTCACCTTCCACACGCTGGTAGGGGCACGCAGTCCGAAAATACCCGTGTCTTGGGGTTGTGTGTACAGGAACGGAGATTTCTACAGAGAACATTCGCAGAACTTGCACCAAACGCAGCAGCAGATTTGGAGAAGTGGATTTGGGGCTGCTTTCTCCTTTTCTGAAGGGAATGGAAATTGGCTTTTTTTTTAAAAAAAAAAAAAAGCATAGGCTGGCCAGAACTCAAGACACGAAAATCTTCGTGCAGTTTAACTTCACAAAATGAAGCGAGGTGGGCTGGCATGCAAGGACTTGGCCGGGTGAAGCCATGGCCATGGGGACAGTGCCACGTGCGGAGGCAGAGCCCAGCTCATCCACCCACAGCTGCGTGGAGGAGTGCCAATGTATTGCCATTTGTCCGCTTCTTAGTGCGCTCTTACACCAGCAAGAGTAATGCCGATGGGTGTGGTGTCATTCCTTATTCAGGGGCGCAGTAACTCGTTTATTTTGGCTGTTTCATAGGCTTTTTTTTGTCTCGGTGCTGTGGCATCTGTAAATAACCCCACGTACCAGCACACACTTGCTATCCAAGCTCTGTGAGAAAAGACCTAAAGGTACACCACCACTGAGAAGACCCATAAAACCACGCTCAGGACAGCTTAGGGGCAGCTGATGCCACCAGCGTCCCAACAAACTGTGGCCACATGCCAGCCTGGCTGTTGGTTACTGAAGCCAAACCACTTGAGCTAAGGTAAAAACCAGGGCTGCTGGCACACATTCCCAAGGCTTTTCCTCTCAGCCTGTAGCATTTTTGGAGCTCGAAGACGTGTGCTTGTTTTGGACGTGACGCGTTCAACTCAACAGCACCCTGACCTTGGTATGCAAAATAAATCCAGGGATGTTCAGATGATGTTAAACCCCTTGGAGCCTTCAGATGCAGATGCAGGCAAATAAGCCCGCTGTGCCAGATCCCAGCCCATAAAGAAGTCACCTGGGTAGGTGCTGTACAGCCCCAGTGCTGAGCTACAGGACAGGCACTGCATCCACATCCTGCCATCAGGATGCTTTTCCTTAAAATAAAGTCTGTTCGGATGTTCATTATCATCCCCTTTCATCCAATGACAGTAAGACACAATCTAGAGAACGTTATCCTTACAAAAATAGAGTAATTAATGAAGTGAGGCTGGACATCCTATGCTAGCTGCTGGCCCCCTTACCCCGCCTGCCTCCGCACGCAAAGAACGGCGATTAGTTCCAATGAAAAGACACCGAGGAAGCTTTTCCTTGCTGCTGTAGGGTCTCATCTTCCTGGGCAGCACAAGATCAACTCAGCGTTGCAGACATTCCCGTGGGCACGTGCATGTCCCACACCCAGGTTAAGCGTGGGGGCGGGGGGACGTGGGCAGAAGGTGGGCACCGTGTCTCACCACCACCTCTTTTCCAGAAGCAGCTCTCAAAAAGCCTCATCTTCAAAGAGCTCTCTAAAGCTTCTTTGAAAACAAAATGATTAAAGGCTATCTTCCCTCTCATCCGACATCAGACGCATCTCGCGCCGCAGCCTTGCTTTCACCCCTTATTAGGCATGCAGCTTCTCCGCAGCTCCCGCTTTTGCGTTGGGATGGAAGCTACAACCCCGCGTTAAAAGCGAAGTTCATTACCGCACATCAAAGGAGGCACCGCGCCTCCGCCAGGGCTGCCCTTGCTTTTATTTATAGGTATGTGACCGGGCTGAGGGTTGGTTGCAAGATACTTACAGATGTCAGTCCCCCCAGGTTTGTAGGGCAAACTGGAGGCAGGAATTCCCACGGCCGGTGGTGCTGGTGGGTGATCAGGAACCTCAGCTGGGCTGAAAGGTAGATGGAGATACGCTGGCTGTTACGAGTAGGTATTTAGAGCCATTTTATTAATACTAATAAAAATAATAATTATTTATAGTGCTGCTCTGGACGGGCCATCACCTGGCTGTTAAATTGTGCTATTTGACATGGAAGCCAAAAGTCTCAGGTTTTTTTAGCCTGGGACACTGCATCCTGCCAGTGCCACCAAAGCATCCTCTGCTGGCACCTGCGGGCTGGAGGGATGAACAGGCATGACCGGCTCCTACTCAGCCAGTCTTTAGGCTGATGCTTTGCCTTCAAATGCTTTTCATATTAGGTGGGCTTAATTTCTTTTCTTTTCAGTTTAATTAACAGCTTTGGCACAGCAGGAGGGCTGTTGAAAACAAAGATGCGTCTTAAAAAAAAAAAAAAGCAGCAGGATTTTTGTCAACTTTTCCTTTTGCCGTCTTGAATGCCAGCCACAAAGCAGTAAAATATTCCGCAGTCTGACACAGCAGCCGCCAAGCTGCAGAATCAAAAAGCACGTGAGGAACGTGTTCCATAACGCGAACTGGGTGGCATCAGCCACATCTTTGTCCATAAAGTGTGAGGCTGAAGGAAGCCGAGCCCAGGTAGGAGCCTTCATTTCAGTCCCTCTCCCATCCAAGTTCACCGGGGCCCGGGGAGCCGTTAGCCCTGCGTGGCTGGTCCGCGTCAGGGGTAAGGAGGGTGGGAGTGGGGGCTTCAGCCCTCCAGTGACCAAACCCGCCCCAGGCACAGATGTGACCCTATCCTCCGGCTTGCTTTTCTGGGGTCACAACCCCTTCGCCTGTCACCACCCCAACATGCGATTAAAAACGATTGGAAGGTGAAAAATGTTACGAAAACATAGTATGACACCTCATAAACTCACCGTCAGAGAGGTTCAGCAGGAGCGTGCTTTCCGTCGGGTCACTCAGACGTGCAGTGCAATTATTCCAGACAATACCCAGCTTTGGAACACAGATGCACGGGGCAGAGCAGCGCCCGGCCAGGACGTGGGGCGGCAGCGGGCGCTACGGCCAGGAGCTTTCAGCAGAACAGGGACGAGCCAGGAGGTGAGGAAGAGTCGTTTAATGTGACCTGAATTAGCAGCTATAGATAGTGCTTCCTGCCTGTTTTACATTTTCAAATAAAAAGGATCTTCTTGTTTAATGGTTAATAAAAATGATTAGTGCTCCCAGGGCACGGATCCTGACAGATGCAGACTGTGCTGGAGGGACCAGCTACAAGACACGAGAGAAGATGAAACCCTTTTTTTTTTTTTTTCCTGCAGAGTACATCTCTACCAGCATTTGCAAGTTAATTTGTAATATAATTATATGTTGCTTCTGTCACAGAAGCGAAGCACGTGTGACGGGCCAACGGCCCGCCACTGCCACCGGCAGCCTGCCACAGCCCAGCAAACAATGCTGCAGCAAAGAAAAGCCAATGGCTCAGAGGGTGGGTGTGGGTGGAGTGTGGATATACGTGTATATACACACATATATGTCTGTGTGTGTATATACACACATACACGTGCACATATATATACACACACACAATGTATTATATATACACACTCATATACACACAAATACATACAATATATGCACACACATATATATAAAAATATAGTTTTTATGTATGTATGTATGTATATATACGTGTTTGTGTGACGGATACTGCCCAGGAGAGCAAGCCAATTGCCTTGGAGCATGTGCTGCTTTAAAGCCATGGAGGCTAACTGGCCAGAAAAGGTTTTTATTCCCCAGTGCAGTGCCTGGCATCGCCACCTTCCCATCAAAAATAAAACCCACCATGCCACCCTCTCGGCAGGTTCTACAACCTTGGTCTGAAAGCTGGGTTGACTTTTTTTTTTATTATTTTTTATTTTCATGGCATACCATGCAGAGGATTATGATCAGTAACAGTTTTCTAAGAAATAAAGTCTATGAAAGTAATTGTTAGAAACAAGCAGCGATAGCAAACGCTGGCTGAGTGGTTGCCATAGTGCAGGAGCACAATCTGAGATTTAATATCATTACTAAAGATATTTACTTGGCCTGCAGGAGGGAGTGAGACTTGTGCTCCCTAAATGTCATTTGACTGCTAATATGTCAGCGCGCGCACCCAGCCTGGCCCCGGAAAGGGACCTGGCATGACCAGAGGCATCACTGCCCGCAGGAAGGCGATGATGCTGCTGGTGGTGCCCCCTGCACAGGCTGTGCCCACCCAAGGAGCCCACGTTTGGCAGGAGTGGGAGCCCCTACATGTGTAGCCGCAGCGCTCATGCTCAGCTCCTCCTTGGCACTCATGCTCAGCTCCTCCTTGGCACCCATGGGGCACCACCAGCCTGGCCTCCATCCACACGGCTTTCGGCCGAGTTACACAGACGGTGAGATCAGGCTTCCTCTTCTCTTGAGCTTCTCCATGGGAGGGGGAGACATATTGCCTTGCTGTAAAGTGAGCCATTTAGTTTATTAAACGCTGTTAAGGGTGCCCTGAGGTCTCTGCACATGTGGGACCATCAAGGCGGAATCGTTGTTATTATTATGGTTCTTATTAGTCATAGTCATTTTCCCAGCGATACATCTCACGTCCAGATGTCTTCCCATCTATCTCCTAAATTTTGCGATGCCAACACAAAACTCTTATGAAGACAGACTAGTCCAAGTCCCACTTCACCCAGTACGTGAGCAGCACATTCGTGCAAAAATAAATATATATTTTCAAATTAAAAGACGAACGAAAGAAAGGGTCATAGTTGGCTAAAAATGAATTGTGCAGTGCACAAAAGAGACAACAGATTAGAGAAGATAACATTTTAGTTTAAGTGTTCCATCATTATTAATTCATTTGGTGCTCTTTATGATAATACCGATCATTTGGAATTCATTTGGTGTTTATGTGGATGTCATCTCGACTCCTGCAGAAATTCCAAAGTAATTCAGCGTTAATGCGCTATTAAAAATTGTTACCAGCCACTACCTTCATTACCGCACCAGCACAGACTAATCTTTCTTCCCTCATTCTCTAAATTCAAATTTCAGTGTTTATTTTGCTTTTATCTTTATTAGGGTTTTAAAATGTAATGCTGCTATTTAAAAATTCTCCTTGTGCTACATGAGCGTCGTCTTTTTTTTTGACAGCATCAAAACTGTGTGAATAGAGGAGGGGGTTAACGGTGGGATTGCAGTTTGTTACCAGCATTTGACTGAGAAGCAACCGAAGAGGTTTCAGCTCATCGTTTACAGGAGCGAAGTTACTGAGCTGGTATTTATGTTCACAGCAGATGACACCGAACCAAATCTGTATGAAATACCATCTGTACCATATGGAGTTCTTTCTTTTTGGGCGCAGTAGATGCCCCCACGCCCCCGAGCCAGGCAGGGAAGGGATGAGGCTGCCCTGGCCCCGGCCCAGGGATGCAGGGTACCCAGGGGGAACCACAGGGGCCAAAAGGGCCAAGCTCCCGCTGCCCACCCTTCGCTGATTGACCACATCGATGGAGCATCCTTCTGCCTCCAGTTGGGGAATGCTGGGCTGGTGGCTGTGGCAATGAGTATTCTGGGTCCAAACCTTGGCAATAGTGGGGAAAAAATGCTGCACTTGCAGGTAACATTAAAAAAGAAAAAAAAAAAAAAAAAAAGCCCTGGGAGATTAATTGCAAAAACTTTGCATTAAAAGAGCATTAATTAGGTTTTATAGTCAAGGACTCGAAGCTCAGAAAATGCCAGATTGCTGGGAGTCTGAAAAAAAGACCAAAATAAAGAAGGAAAACAGAAAGGCTGGGTTCAGTTCCTCGCTGCGCCTGTCTTGGTGCGCAGCCCCTGACAATACGCTCACGTCCCATTTTCCCCTGGGCACCTGCTTCTTTTGGCCCATGGGACAAGGGCATCCGGGGCAGAGCGACGTTTGCGCTTGGCAGCTCTCGGTCTGACATCTGCAAGTGGAGTGCTTCAGCATGCAACCAACCAGCCCTCCTAACGCTGCTTCTTGGCAAATACGATTTGTTTGGAATTCCAGACCACCACAGCCCCATGTGCACGTGAGCAAAGATGTAGCGGGTGGGGATTATTCAGTGCCCTGTAGCCTAGATAAACTGAAGAATACAACCTAAAGCGTGCCAGCAATCCCTTTTAAACACACTTTTCGAACACATTTTTCACAGAGCGGAGGGATGAAGCTTCTCAGGTGACCAACAACGTGAAGCCCGTGATGGGGAAGGAGCCAGCACCCACCTGGTGATGGAGGAGGGAGATGCCACCACTGTCCCCTGGCACTGCTGGATCCCAGCCAGGGCTGAGCACCCTCCGCTGCTCATGCCGGCCGCGGAGCACAGCTTTACATGGAGAATCAAGCTCTTTGCAGAGGAATTTTGCGCTTAATCAACATCCTGGGAAGAATATGAACGCTTATAGGTTAAAGGAACCTGGCAGCTCTTACTTGTCTGTCATGTCTTTAAGGATTGCCATTAAGTCATAAACGTGACAAAGATTAAAGAGTTTATTAATGTTATTAGAGAGTTGAGATAAAATGCTATGCCTTGCAGGGTCTCTCTCCCTCTCTCACTATTTAATGAAAACATTTTCATCACTTTCTGAATCTATTATACCAAATATTCATTTCAGGAGTCCTGAGACGATTTCATTTTAATTAGAAAAGACGTAGCAACCACCTGAAAGTAATACAGTTAAAATACCTTGCCACGGTTCCCCTCTCCCCGCTGGCGGCAGATGAGGGTTTCTCCCATCGTGCCATGGTGGCAGAGCAAGTCTGCGGTGACCAAAGGGGCACAGGGAAGTTTCACAGCATGGCAGGACCATCCTGCTGGTCCCTCCTGGAGACCTCAAGAGCCAGCAGCACTGGCTTGCCAAGGGCTCCCTGCATCCCCAAAAGCCACCCCGTCCACCAAGCTTAACGGGCAATGAGACCACAGGTTGGAGTGGGGGCATGTCCCTGGGTAGCTGGTGAGGGGTGGGAGCACCTTCTGCAAGCACAGGAGACAAAGTGAGGTCCTTGCCAGTAGAGAAAAGCCAGAGAAAGAAAAGAAGCTTAAAAAAAAAAAAGAAAAGGGGGGGGGGGTGTGTGTGCGACAGCCTGTGAAAGGAGTGTTATTGTCTGCAAATCTACGGCAACTATTCACAAAAGCAGCAGAAAATAAGCAGCCAGAGCCCTTTCTCGGTGTGATGCTTTGGCTTCGGCAGGCAGTACAGGACGGCTGAGCTCTAATCCACGTTTAGAGCAGGTCCAGGCTTTGATGCTAAAGCCTGAAAATCAGGCACTTCTAGGCAGAGCCCAGACAGTTACACTATCATATGGGAGCCTCCCCTTCCAGCTCAAGACTTCCTCACTCTGTTTGCAACGCAGGCAGCTCACAGACGCTCCTTCTGTTAAACTTTCCAACTAACCTGATTTAATTTGGTAATTTATTCTGTAACCTGATTTACTGTTAATTTATTTTGGTGAGTAAGATATCCCAGCTTTAAGTTCCAATTAATTAAAGGGGAGGGCTTAATGTTTTTCGCGACACAGCATCTTCCTGCCACGCTGTATTCCAGTTTAACACACAGCGTTGCCAGCGTTTACTGCCATCAATGAATATAAATCCATACATCTGTGAATTAATTTCAGGCACACAAAAGATTGCTCTTTGCAAATGTACCTTTAAGAGGGGAATATTGGCTATAGCAATCATCACTTGTTGCTTAGCAACAGCCATAGCATCAATTACGGCAAGTTTATCCTAAACAGCAACGTAAAGCTCAGGGACATGCCTGTCCACCCCACATCATCCATCCGCAAGAGCACTGCTCAGTCCTGGGTTAACAGCTTCACACTTCGCTGATTCCTTCTTTTTCGGGAGGGTTGAGGGTTGTCCAGTTTTAGAGATCTTAAAAACAACACGGTGATCCTCAGCTGTTACACTAATTTGAAGCAGTGAGCCAAAGCTTGGTGCCCCGTTCCACCCGCGACGGTGATGCCAACGCACGCGCGAGCGCCTGCGTCAGCCGCGGCCACCCCACCGCCAGCCTGGCGGCTTTGCACCGAAGAACTGTAAAAAAATTTACACCCAGTGTGTCCCAATCCACCCACGGCTAGAAGGGGAAAACCAGATTATATGGAGATTGTCCTGAGGGTGTCCTGAGGCTGTTGTAGCCTTCCTGAAGCCCTGGGAAGCCCCACAGCCAGGAGCTCTCAGCTCTCATCTCTGTTCTTGCAAGCAGCCGGCACTGCGACAAATGGCCTCTGCAACGGTGCCTATATCCTTGTGCCAGTCTGTCTGTCCGTCCGTCCATCCGCCTGTGCCTCCTCCAGCCCCCCCGGCACGGCGCCTGCCAAGGAGCTCTCCGACGGGACGCTCCCGCCTGCCTTTTGCCAACTGTGGGTGCCGGCCAGCCGCTCCCCTTGGCCAAGACAGTGGCGAATAAATATTCCAGTAGCATCCATCAGCCCGGCCTTCGCGGCGCGCAGAGAGGGGCCCGTCAGCTCGTGCCCCTGCTTTAGAGCCACTGTGCCGTACGTGTAGGCGCAGCTAATTCACAAAAGATGAACGCAGGGTTTGCAATCGGGGGAAATTAGCCCGGCAGGCAGCGGAGGGGGTGAACACGGGAGGCAGCCAGCACTGCCAGCGACCTCCGTTCTGCTGTTGGCGAAGCTGGCTGGCTTGGCAAGCGCAGCTGTAATGGGATAAACTGAAAGAGCGGGCAACAGGGCTGCTCTTTGAAGTAATTATCCTCTGGGGCAACGAGGAACAAGATGAAAAGGTTTTTTTAGAGACATGGTGCGGATGCGCAGGGAACGTTATTTGCATTCCTGGAGTCAGCCCTCGCTTTGCAAGGCTCCGGCACGCTGATGCCAAGAGAACGGGCAGAAGAGCTCCGGCAGCGGGTGCAGAGAGGAAGAGGAGTGGTGGTGCCGGGTGATGCCAGCGTTAAACCTTTATTGCTCCCAAGAAACTCTCATCCGGGCAGCCGCGCCATACCCGGGGTATGGCCCCAGAAACCGGGCGTCACGGCAAACATCTACCCTTCAAAAATCCGTGTTGGTTTATGGGTCAGCGACCAGGGGAAGGATGAAAACATGCACCACCACATCACAGAGTGACCCACAGGTGAGCACGGAAAACCCCGCGGATGGGCGGTGCAGTGCCGTACACACACACGGCGGCGGCACAGGCAGCGGGAGGCAGTGGTAACACATGGCACACCGCGCTCCCTCAGCTTGCTCACCGCTAACCAGGGGAGCTGCTGGCGTTCTGCTAGTGGGACACTTGGCTTAAGTCTAAATTTGAGTCCGTAAACAAAATTATTTTCAAAGCAACGAGGTACTTCCAAGCTGCCGCGCACGGTGTGCTGTGATGAGCGGGTTCCATCCAGCGAGGCCAGTGTGGAAGCTGTGCCAGCAGCAGGGCGCCATTGGCTCCCTGAGCAGGTGGGTGGGTGAGCACCACCCCTGGCCCCGCCGGAGGGGACAGGCTGAGAGGGACGCAGGACACGTCCCGCTGCTCCCGGCCTGCCATGGCCAGCAGCAGGGCTTGTGTCATGCTCTTCCAACACTTACAAGTTAAAATCTTTTCCAAAATAAACACTGAACAGGTGAAAGGTCTATTTTTTTTTAAAATTCGTTTTCAATTCAAAAGGAACACCTTCAAGCAGAGCAATGCGGAGCTGGGCCTGGACCAAGGACCAGCTGTGTCCAACAGCTCCAGCTGTTCATCCAGCTCTGGAGTCTCGCCTGAGCCACTGCTTGGTGACCCCCATCCCTGCCTGCGGGCAGCAGGAGGAGGGACACAACTGCCCAGTTCCTGCTGAACCCTAGAAGCTTTTCCTTTTCTTGCCCACAGCAGACTTTATAATTAATCTTTTTTTAAATCTTATTTTTAATAGAAAGACCATGAAAAGTAAGAACACACGTGAGGGCTGGGAGGTGGCAAAAGGCAGAGCAGGGGAGACACGCGTGGAGGCAGCAGGACCAGGAGCGGCACAGGGGGACGGAGAAGAGGGAAAGGCAGCCCCAGCCACAGAATGCGGCAGCTTCCCCAGCGCCAGCCCTTCCCTCTGCCCCCCAGCCTTGGCGAAGGAGCTGGAGGCAGAGAACCGGAGCGTGAAGTCCAGATGCACTTCTCCGAGTCCCTCAAAACCCCGTAACATCTCCCAGAATAATGGCGCAGAGCCAACCAAGGTGAAAATATTTATCACAAAGGAGAATTATGAGAGGAGTGCCCGAATCCAGAACAAAATGTGAAACAGGGGAAACAAACGTAAAAAGATCTATAAAAGTTTTAATGGATCCTTTCAGATGTGGAGCGGCATTTTAATGTGATGTTTTAAATTATTCCTTTTCCTTTTTTTTTCTTATTGTCCTTTTTAGCTTCGAGGCAGACCATCCTTCCCTGCATAGAGGCAACGCTGCAGAGCAGGGACCTTCCAGAGGGCTGCTGGTGGGCAAAGTGCAGCTGGGGTTGGAGAAGTCAGGGGGCTGAGTGGATATAGCGGCTGAACCTCCTCCTTCACAGAGACAAGGTGCTGCCGGAGGAGCAGCGGGGTGTGCTCCCCTTGCCGGGGCTGGGAGCCAGGGGCTGCCCTGGCAGTCAGCGGCATCAGGGTGAGGGGAGCTTCAGCCCAGGAGGATGGGCTCCCAAATGCCAGGAACCCAGCGAGGCCCCGCCATGGCACCCGCTTCACTGACGGTTTGAAAGCGAGCAGCAAATGGGGTGGGTTTGGCGTGGAGGGACCCACAGTCAGCACAAAACAGCGTGCGCACACCTCCTGCTGCTTACGGATCATAGAGTGGTTTGGGTTGGAAGGGACCTCAAAGATCATCTAGTTCCAACTCCCCTACCATGACCAGGGACACCTTCCATTAGATCAGGTTGCTCAAAGCCTCATCCAACCTGGCCTTGAACGCTTCCATGGATGGGGCATCCACAAGTTCTCTGGGCAACCTGTTC
Source organism: Tauraco erythrolophus (assembly GCF_009769465.1). Lineage (NCBI taxonomy): Eukaryota > Metazoa > Chordata > Aves > Musophagiformes > Musophagidae > Tauraco > Tauraco erythrolophus. The sequence continues at coordinate 10,403,829 of NC_141472.1, read as the reverse complement.
CAGTGCCTCACCACCCTCAGAGGGAAGAATTTCTTTCTTAGATCTCATCTAAACCTAAACGCACATATACAGAGCGAGGCAGTCCTAGTTAGAAGCTTCCCCAAAGCTCTCCCCATGCCAAGGACCTACTTTCAGGATTTGACTCCAGCCTAGGCATTTCCGACACATTAAAAGTCTCAAACTGTGTGCTTAAAAATCTTTGGCCCCTTGCTGACCTTTCTGAATCCCGGGAAGAGCCATTTCTTCTTGCTGATGCAGATGCAGGAAATTCTTCACTAAATCCTAACTGAGAGGCAGAAAACGAGATAAGCAGGTTAATCCTCCAGCCCGGCAGAGTCCGGCCACTCTCGGCCCGCAGGTCGAGTCCTCGCTCCACACACCAGCTCAGCACTTCGCTCGTCCCCATCTCGACTGTGTCAGCGTGCGCTTCTCCGGGGCTGGGGAGGAAAGTGTTCCCGTCTTCCAAAGAGGGAAACATCACGCTGCAGGTCATTCACTCGCTGATGAAGCCGGTCTCTGGCTGCCGCTCCCATCACAAAAGCCCTCACAGAAGTCTGGGGAAAAACACGTTTACAGAAACACACGTGATTCAGGTGGTGGAGTTTGTGTGCAGCTGTCAGTTTTTAGTAGCATAAAGCCCTCTCCTCCTCAAAATTCTAATTGTCCCTGGCAGTGCGTGACACTGCTCAGCCAGGAATAGCAATGTCTTTTCAGGAAATGGCCGTGTTAGTTAATAAGGGCAAATAGTTTCAAACGCAGCAGCACTGCATATGCAAAAAATATTGATTTTGATGCCTTCAGAGACCCTGCTCTGGTTAAAAGGAAATAAAAAAAAATAAAAAAAAAAAAGGAAGTCATTTTACCCAGAACACTGTATCATCGCTTGCGTCTGAATTCAGTCTGGTTTTTCAAGAAGGGGTCTGGAAAACCATTACAGAAGGAAAATAAAATCCCAGCCACTCACTCATTAATGAAACAGCAACAAAGTCATTAAGAGCAGCAATTGCTGCCGAGGGTGCCCCAGTCGCACCAGCTGCTCCATGTGGCAGAGCGCTGCCGGCAGCCCCAGCTACGCTGACGGAGCTGGTGGTGGAGGGTCCCGGCAATTTAGAGGAGCTGGGCCCACAGGGGACTGTGGCAATGACAGAGACCCCACCTATATTAAAAATACCACCAGCGGGTTGTTGCAAAAGCTGCTGTGGAGGAAACCTGTCCAGAAGAACCGTGTGGTCAGGCACACCTGCCGTGCTTCTTTGTAGCTCCCATACACTGATCCCTGTCTCCTCCACCACCAAAGACTGGAAGTCTCAAATCACCTCTTTTCCCCTTATTTCCACTTATTCCACTCCCAGTCGATTGTTCCCACGCCTGCAGGCAGCATTAAAACCACAAGTAGCGTGAAGAAACTGAGAATGCGATGGAGTTGGTTGAAAATAACCTCAGTCGATTAACCCCACTGAAGGTCAATTTTGTCTGCCCATCACCACTCGCAGCCTCTGCAAACACCAGAAATTGTGTGGCTCTCCCATGCTACACTTGCCAGAGCCCAGCCCCAACCTGAAGGACGGCCTGGCACAAGCCTGAAAGACAAGCAGGCACCCTTTCCGTTGGGAGTTGTCTAAAGCCCATGCCCGAGAAGCTGGCAAGTCTTCTTGTGCTGGAGGTGGAAGCCTGAAGATCAAAACCCAAGACCTGAGAGTGAAAATGTTATTTCAGAATAGGGTAAGGGATGCTTAGGACATGCTGCTCTAAGAGGCACATGGGGCTGGGGTCATGCCCGCAGGAAAGCCTGACCTGCTCTCCTCAAAGCCAGGAGAAAGGCAATCCTCAGAGGACGAGACGACGACATATACAGCTCTGTTGTTTCAACAATATTATTTTCTAAACGCATTTCCTCTAGCAAACTGCGCTTAAAAGCCTGGCTACAAATCACCATTGTCACTTCTCCCCCAGGGAACCGAGTTGCTTCATCCCGACACACGTCACCTGCTGCAGCAGCCAGAGCTGCTGTGCCAGAGGCTACGCGGAGAACATGGGATGCCCCTCTCAGGCCATACCAAAGGTCCAGCCAGCCCAGAGCCTCACCTCTGACCTCGGTCAGCAGCAGAGGGTGAGGATGCTGGGTCCCTCACCAGGACTCCCCGACCAGCACTTATTGCTGCTGGCTTCTAGCAATCATCACAGGGCCTCTTCCATCAACACCGCTGGTCAGTGCTGGGGAACGGCATCCTGGGGATTTCAGAGTGGATAGATGCTGCGGAGAATGACCTGTTGCTGCTTTGAGCAGTAACAGCAAGTGCAGGGACCTTGTCTTCCCCCTGTCTCCCATGTCCTCCTGACTTCTGCTCACCTGTAACCAGGGATTCGCTAGAGCAGCAACTTCTCCCTTCTGCTCCTGCCCATAGTTCTCTTGCTTCTCCCTGTCTAATTACTTCATATTTCGGACTCAAGGTTTTCCCTAAAGCTCTTCCCAATCCTCTTCTTCTTTTCCTTGCACACCTCCATCCTGTCCTCCACTGAGGACAGCTGTAAAGTCACTTAGCAGTACATCTTCACAAATGTTGGTGCATGCTTGTTCAGAATTAAAATAGGTCTATATTAATGTTGCCATAACTAGTGTCTAAATAAAGTGAGCAAAAACCAGAATACTAATAAATACTGAGATATCTCAAAAACAGGAGTTCAGCAGCACAGCTGTAGTACTTCCAACCCTCTCTTTATCAAAAATAGAAAGACAGCGAAGGAACGTCTTGACCATGTCCTTATCTCACCCTTGTGAGAACTCCAGGCACTAGAAGGGTGGTGGGGCTTTGTGTGCTTTACACACCAGACTGTGAGAATATTCAAGGTCAGTTAAATGGATGCAGGATGTATTTGTATATCGCCTATAGCAGAGGTGCCCTCCATTACATTGCCAGAGCTTCACCGATGCTCATCCCCATCAGTGACAACAGTATTGCTTTCCCATGAGGTACTAGAACCCGTAAAACTCCCACAAGTGCTAGGTACGGTCTTCTCGCTGGCTTGACCTGCCCTTCCACATCTCTGTACTTTTGGCTGCTCTACATACTTATTTAGTGTTTCCAGACGAGATTATTTTTCTGGTGCATATTGACATCGTCTTAACGACAAAATATGTTAATCACAGCATGGTGGAGTAGCAAGACCGACAACATTACAAAACGCTATACTTCACCAAGCTAAGACATACCATCCTGTACCACATCTCTGGTCCCATCAGAAGAGTCTCAAACATGGATTTCCCCTGCCCCTGTACCACTTCTTGTGGTCACTCCACGCAGGGAAGAGTAGAAAGGCACCAGCTCGCTGGGCAGCGGTCACAAAGACCAAACACCTCATAGAATCATAGAATCATAGAATGGTTAGGGTTGGAAGGGACCTTAAAGATCATCTAGTTCCAAACCCCCTGCCATGGGCAGGGAAATCCTGCACTACAACAGGTTGCCCAAAGCCTCATCCAACCTGGCCTTGAACACTTCCAGGGATGGGGCATCTACAACTCCTCTGGGCAACCTGTTCCACTGCCTCACCACTTTCAGAGTGAAAAAATTTCTTCCTTATATCTAATCGAAATCTCCCCTCTTTCAGTTCAAATCCATCACCCCTTGTCCTATCACTACACGCCCTTGTAAAAAGTCCCTCTCCAGCTTTCCTGTAGGCCCCTTTAGTTACTGGAAAGCTGCTATAAGATCACCCCAGAGCCTTCTCTTCTCCAGGCTGAACAGCCCCAACTCTCTCAGCCTGTCTTCATAGCAGAGGTGCTCCAGCCCTCTGATCATCTTCGTGGCCCTCCTCTGGACTCGCTCCAGTAGCTCTATGTCCTTTTTATGTTGGGAACTCCAGAGCTGAACACAGTATTCTAGGTGGGGTCTCACGAGAGCTGAGTAGAGGGCCAGAAGATCTCTCTTGACAGCAAGCTTCAACCACTCGCCGGCCATCAGCCAGGATTCAGTGGCTTGCCCCAACTAAGCACCACTTACTGAATGCACTGCACCTCTCGCGGTGCTTCCAGCCGCAGAAAATTAACCCACTGTAGGGCAAGGATCTGTAAAAGAAGAACATGTCATGGTCCCTGACTTTGCTGGACATACCCAGCAGAATTTGGGGACATTGAATAACCTTTGATGACAACTAAGACCGACCTGGTCAGTGGGTGAAGCCATGCTGAATTTGATTAATACTTCTGATGAGAAAACAAAACCCTGAATCCAGAAAAAAATACTTTGAAAAAGGTTCTGACATTTTTTAAAACTTTATTTTCTTACCTTGAATTTTCCTAGAAGGGCACACACGGTAGATTTGAGACATCCATCCTTTAGTCTCTCTTTGCAACCAAAGGAGAGATTTCTTTAAAACGCTCTTAAAATTAGGCTCTGAAAAGGCTCTGCAGAAGACTGTCATCCTCCACAAAGGCAGTGTCAAGGGACACCAGCTTGCTCTTCCAGACGCTCTGCACTGCTGATGGTGAAACCTCTCCTCCGCTGTGTCTGGGAAGTCCCAAATGCTTTAATGCACCTGGAAAGACTGCCAAAGGTGTTGCTCACCCTCGAAAAGCAAAAACCTAAAAAATAAGTACATGAATTTCACATGAAGTGACACTGGTAATATGCTTTTAAATAGAGACATACGAGGCAACAGAGAAAAATAGCGAGATTAGAAACCGACTAATCCTGAAAAGCCATTTTTATAGGAGAGCCAGAGGAAAGAGGGAGACAGGGAAAGATAACCGCAGTCTGAATGATATTGGAGAGAAGGTACTGGAAGGTGCGGAATTAACCTTTTCCTAATTAATTACGAGTTGTAAGGCGGAGGAAACCAGCCAGTCGAGAGCAATTTCAGTGAGATAGGGATTTCAACACTTTAAACGCTTTGGCTCTCTTTTAAAAAGCAGGAGAGGAGGGGAAGCAGCTGGTGTCAGGAAAGGGGGGGAGATGGTGCTGCCATACCACGCCAGCCACCGCCAGCGCCGAGCCCGCCAGTGCCGGAAGGATCGCGCTCCCAATGATGGCGGGGAAGATTTCATTACAGGATGTAAGCCCGCGAGATAACGATCAGTAAATGTGCTCTAAACGGGGTTATTCGAAAGGTAATCAAATTTTTGCAAGAGGAAAATTATTCGGGAAGTTGGACTTCAAAAGGCTGCTTTAACCTCCTACAGCCTGACATTTCATACACTCCTACCTCCAGCTCTTAATTCTTTAAATATTACCGTATTTAGTAACTGGAGAAGACATGGAAATATTTGCTGAAGGTATTCGGTGGAGAAAATTTGATTATTTTCTTTTTAGTCTGGATCTTAACTTCGCAAATCACCCAACAGCTCACCGCAAACCTCCTGCATCATCTCTATGGCAAACACCTTGAGTGCAACTTGGCCAGAAGCCCTTTTTTTCCCCCTTTTTTTTTTTTTTTTTGAAAACCACTTCATTTTTATTAACACCCACATGCTTACATCTCAATCTCAAGATGGAGAGCTCTCATGGATGCAGGATTCTCACGAATGCAGATATGGCAAATGATGTAGAAAGGATTCAGGCGGAGAGCAATTCTCTGCTGTGTCTGCCTGCTCCTCTTGAACCTCATTAAAGCTGCAGAAGGTGCAGACCTGCTCTCTGGCCCAGTAATGTTGAATCTGGGAAAATATGCAGCTTTAAAACATGCTGCTTCTTTAGATTGTGCTACCTTGAATTACATGCTGCTGCACTACACGAAACTGTGGACCAATGTGACAATAAAGAGGGAAAATATTTATCTGCATTTAAAAAAAAAAAAAAAGAAAGAGAGAGGATGGAGAGAGTTCTATGTTTTGATGCAGAATTTAGCTTGCTTTTTTTCCCTTGCAGTCCCCATTCAGCTGGGTGTTGCCCAAGAGCAGGAGGTATTTTTCTGAGTCCCTTGAATGACATTTTTCACCACAAGTCAGCCAAAGTATTTCCATTCATATTAGTTCTTGGAGTAACACATAGCTAATTGAGGACAGCCAGCTTTTCTGCCTTCTGTGCATGAGGTTTAAAAGCTAAATAGCATCAAGAATAACACTGTAGCATCTCGCTTGCCTTACCCCACTGGAATATCCTCAGGTGCCTGGAGATAGTTCAGAAACAAAGGAGCCCACCCTGGCCCTGTAAAGCAATATGCTGCAGGACAGTTGCTCAATGCCTAGTGCTAGGAAACAGTAGAGTTACTACTGGTAGTAGAAGCTCTGAGGTTGGGTGAACACATTAAGCAGTCAGGAACCAGGCTTTTTTTTTTTGTCTTTCAACTGTAATACTTTTTAGGATGCACTTTTCAAAGCACAAAGTCAACTGATTTTTTTTTTTTTTTTTTTTTTTAGCCCTATAGGTTATATGAAAGCAAGCTTATTTGGGAAAAAAAAAAGCCAAAATCTGGATGCTCTGTTTCTTCAGTCACAGGCTTTCCAGCTTTCCCCTTCCACGGTCTTCCTTGTTCCCATTCAGGGTTGGATTTGTGGCTACTGCTCCTAGCAAGCAATGAGGAAGTCAGGAAGTGAGGTTCTGTGGAGAAAGCAAGCTCAGAGAAAAAGCCCTCCTCAGATGAAGATTAATTTTCTCAACCCTTCTTTCAGCAATCTGCAATGCTGTCAGAAGATTCAGAGGGGAAAACACTTTGGTTTGGGTATTTTTTTTGGAGGGATGATGTCCCTGTAAAAAAAGGTCTGCACTACCAAAAAACCCTATGGTGAGGAAAACTCTAGGCTAGATGAGATGCCCTTGTACTTCTTCTGTGCCCTAAGTCCCTGAGCTCCCGCCATCTTCCCCTTCTAAGCAATGAAGAGCAGAAGAGACGAATCTTCATCCACAGGATAAGCTGTGGGATCCAGGGCCCTGCCTATGGCTGGCGCAGAACAGACAGGGATAGGTACGGTTGCCACCAATTCATATGCCACTTACAAGAAATTCTTGTTGAAAGGCAATGGCAGAGCAGCTGGTTGGTTTGGAGGACTAATTATGGGATGGAGCCTTACACATCTGGGTCGTCACTTCACATCCATCTCAGTTGCGTACTAGTGACAAGGTCATTACTCTTTGATAGTTCCTTGGTGATGGACATGACATAGCTCTGCAGATCTGGACCAGTTTCCAGGGCACTGGTCTCCTCCTCAGTGTGCCCCACGTGACAGAGATTAATCAATCTTTGCGTTGGCAGCATGAGCAGAGATCTCAGGGCTGATCTGCTCAGGAACGGCATCAGGATTCGATGCACGGCAAGTGGGCGTGCTGGAAGAAGGCCAACTTCCCTGCCACACCGCTTCTGCAGCCACCCAGAGAATGGAAAACTCCTGCACCATCTTGTTCAAACACCTTTGACACAGCGAAACAAAACGGCCTTCGGCAAAGGATCATTATCGGCGGAGTGCCCCCAGTGCTGCCGCTCCACCGTCCTTTCCCACAGCAGGAGCAACCTTGACACGGCTGCATCCCTAAATCGCGGTTACCCTCTCAGAGACCTGCGGAAGGGCCAGCTACACAGCCTGCAGCCCACCGAGAGTCAGGCCTTAGTGGCTAAGGATCCGCGACCTGAAATAAGAACAAAATCTTGGCAGGGAAAGGCGTACGCCCGCTCCGCAGCAGGCCCCCGGTCCCCCCGGAGCAGGCCAAGGGAAAGTCTGTTGGACGGCAGCTGGAGGAGGTCTCTCGCACCCGGGGCTGCCGCAGGGAACAAGCAAGGGGTCATCTGAAACACCGGACAGCATCACGGGTTCAGCTCTGCAGCCGACACCACGTAAATAACTCCCGGTGAACTGTGCTCGGGTTAAAAACCAAGTTCACCCCGCTCATGGCTTTGATTGGAACGTGGGTTCACTGCCAGTAACCCAGAGCGTGACAGCACGCAAGGCAGCGGGTCTAAAATCCGCAGTGCTCGCTGCATAAACAAGCTAATTTGCAGCCTGACATTTTAGCCATGTCCTATGTAGATGACTTTCTGCTTATTCAATACTTCTGAATAAAAACACTTAATAGCTGTGCAATAATAAATAAGGTATTAATACCACGCGCTGTGAATGCTCAGTACCTGATTTAACCTTCTTGTTTTCTTCTAACCTCAACAGGGGCTCTGAAAAATACACAACTTTTTCCATAACAAAGTTATTAAGTGTTTTCAGTTGCTGAAAATAATTACCATCAAGAACAGACATAGGGCAGTATGCATAGGGCATATATCAGACAGCAAGGAGAGAGTGCAGGAAAGAGAAAGAGAGGACAAGAGAGAGAAGGAGAGATGATACCATCAAATACCCAAGATCCTTCCAGCCTAGGTTTCTGTTTTTCATGTACAAGAACAAACAGTTTTCAAAATATTCCTCTGTGAAGAGGGATTAACTCTAGAAGCCAACTCCAAAAAGCACTCCCACTTTTTGGAGGCTCTCCAACCCTGGCTCTCCCAGGGGACTGAGAGGCTGGCTTCCCACTGGAGCTCTGCCACATCCCACCAGCTGAACTCTTCACGACAAACCAGCTGGTCAAGGTTCAAGTCTACTATGACAGACAAGGTTCAAGTTTTACTCTACTCTGCTCTCGTGAGACCCCCACCTGCAGTACTGTGTTCAGCTCTGGGGCACTCAACACAAGAAGCACATGGAGCTGTTGGGGCGGGTCCAGAGGAGGGCCGCAAAGACGATCTGAGGGCTGGAGCACCTCTCCTATGGAGACAGGCTGAGAGAGCTGGAGTTGTTCAGCCTGGAGAAGAGAAGGCTCCAGGGAAACCTTCTAGCAGCCTTCCAGTACCTAAAGGGGCTGCAAGAAAGCTGGAGAGGGACTCTTTACAAGAGTGTGTAGTGATAGGACAAGGGGTGATGGCTTTAAACTGAAAGAGGAGAGATTTAGATTAAATATAAGCACAAAATTTTTTACAATGAGGGTGGTGAAACACTGGAACAGGTTGCCCAGAGAACTTGTGGATGCCCTATCCCTGAAGGTGTTTAAGGCCAGGTTGAATGAGGCTTTGGGCAACCTGATCTAGTGGAAGGTATTCCCCCTGCAGGGGGTTGGAACTAGATGACCTTGAAGGTCCCTTCCAACCCAAACCATTCTATGGTTCTGTAAGTCCCGGTTTGCTTTTTAATTATTTGATTTCAACAGTTCCTCATTCACTCAGTTCACACAACTTACCCTGTGTTTAGTGGAGGGGGTGGTTTTTCTTTCCTTCTTCTTCCCCTGCCTTAACACAGGCACACTAGTAGTGACCTGAGGATAAAAAGGATAGAGAAAATCAAGAGTGCTGCAGTGGGCAAATGCGATCACCGAGGCCAGCTGGCCTGTGACAGATCCCAGTTGACTATTTCTCACATCATTACCATGCTCAGCCCCAAGAACCTCACTCTGACCAGAGGCTCGGAAAAGAGCTACAGGATGTGCACCCAGAGTCTGCTGAGCTTTCATCCTTTTCATGCCATCTTGTCCCATCATCGCTCTTCATCAGAAACAGTAACTCAGGTTGACATTAGTCCTACCAGAGATGAGAGCTATTGAATCATCTAAGGACAAACCTAAATACTAGCTTTTAAAGGATAACTGATCTACTAAAAGCAAGTATTGTTTTGGACATGCCATGTTGTATTTATCACGCTTGGCTTTGCATTGCACTGTTATCTCCTGCGATGTCATTTGAACAACATGAAGTCGCATGGCACAACATGACAGGTGCCTCAGCAATGAGGGAAAGACACTCTCTGCATTACGGGTCCCTTATGTCCCCTATAGGGATCCCCCTCCAGACCCCTGGGCTCCCTTCTTGGGGTCCTCCCCCAGATTTGCTCATTCCAAATCAAAGATTCAAGGGATACAAATGACAGTGTGCCTGTAGACCAAAAGTGACTCCAGACTCCCTGGACATTTGCAGAAAATAGATCTCCTCAATTTGTCTGATTTTCACACAATTAATGTTCCATTTGCTTTCATTAAATGTGATTTCATTATCATCTTAGAATCATAGAATCATAGAATGGTTAGGGTTGGAAGGGACCTTAAAGATCATCTAGTTCCAAGCCCCCTGCCATGGGCAGGGAAACACTCCACTACACCAGCTTGCCCAAAGCCTCATCCAACCTGGCCTTGAACACTTCCAGGGATGGGGCAGCCACAACTTCTCTGGGCAACCTGTTCCAGTGCCTCATCACCCTGAGTGAAAAATTTCTTCCTTATATCTAATCTAAATCTGCCCGCTTTCAGTTTAAAGCCATTACCCCTTGTCCTGTCACTACACGCCCTTGTAAAAAGTCCATCTCCAGCTTTCCTGTAGGCCCCCTTTAGGTACTGGAAAGCTGCTATAAGATCACCCCGGAGCCTTCTCTTCTCCAGGCTGAACAGCCTCAACTCTCTCAGCCTGTCTTCATAGCAGAGGTGTTCCAGCCCTCGGATCATCTTCGTGGCCCTCCTCTGGACCCGCTCCAGCAGCTTCATGTCCTTCTTGCATTGGGGACTCCAGAGCTGAACGCAGTATTCCAGGTGGGGTCTCACGAGAGCAGAGTAGAGGGGCAGAATCACCTCCCTCGACCTGCTGGCCACGCTTCTTTTGATGCAGCCCAGGATACGGTTGGCTTTCTGGGCTGCCAGCACGCATTGCCGGCTCATGTTGAGCTTCTCATCCACCAGCACTCCTAAGTCCTTTTCCTCAGGGCTGCTCTCAATCCATTCTCTGCCCAGCCTGTATTTGTGCTTGGGATTGCCCCGACCCACATGCAGGACCTTGCACTTGGCCTTGACCTCATGAGGTTCTCACAGGCCCACCTCTCCAGCCTGTCAAGGTCCCTCTGGATGGCATCCCTTCCCTCCAGCGTGTCAACACCACCACACAACTTGGTGTCATCTGCAAACTTGCTGAGGGTGCACTCGATCCCACTGTCCATGTCACCAACAAAGATGTTAAATAGCACTGGTCCCAGTACTGACCCCTGAGGAACACCACTCGTCACTGGCCTCCACTTGAACATTGAACCATTGACCACAACTCTTTGAGTGTGACCATCCAGCCAATTCCTTATCCACATCTTCTTCCAAACAACCTTTTTAAAAAGCAGGAAAGGCCCTTCTTTCTGCTTTTTACCAACAATAACAGTCCCGAAGAACGTGTCAGATAGAGGCAGGCTCCTCTTTAGCACAATACTGATCATACTCCTCGATTTACTGCTAGATAATCTCCTGTTCGTTAGGAAGAGACGTCACCTCGAACGACCTCCATGGAACAACACGAGAACACTTTGCCAGTCTTCACAGGAGCAGCCCATCCTCATCCTTTCCAAGAAGGCTGCTCGCCTAAATGTTCCTTGAGAAATTTCAAAAGATAATAAATTATTGAGAATGTACTGTAATAAAAAGTATCCTAGAAGAAAAAGCATCCATGTGTATTCAACTTCAAATTCGTAAAAGCATTCTCATTTTCGCTCTCTTTTAGTGCAGGAGGGAAGAGAAAGCAGAAAGGTTATTTCTGCCTTTCACTGAAAACTACCTCTCCTTTTTCCAAAAATATCCAAAAATGAAATGGAAAAGTAGTTCTGTTTCCATATATAATTTCTGATCTGAAATTGGTGAAAAAACCCCAGCATTTTCTTTCAAAGAACTTAGCACTTTTGGAGGAGATTTTAAACATCGGTAAGCATTTTAATCAAACTTCCTAAAAGCTCACCTTCCAGTTAGAAAAGGCTTTCATCAAAACCAATTAAAAAAACCCTCCCTTAAGCTCCAGTTCCCCAGTTCCTGTGACCTTGCAGCTCTTCACACCCACCACAAAGGCTTGGTACCTGTAAGTATCCACGGTCCATCCTGCAGATCCTGCCGTTTTTCATGGCCTTTTAATATCGTCTCCATAGCAGTTTCTATTCTGATGTTAATGGACCTGCGTATCGTGCTCTGTGCCCCACAAATTCACCAGATGAATACAATAAATTGGCAAGTCCGGTCTGACTGGCCATACGCTGTTCAATTTGTATCTGCTGGCGTCCTGACCTCGCTTTTGTCCGAGCTGCTAAAAAGTCCAACTGCACGGCTGAAATACTCTCCTTTATCCGAAGCTCAGGAAACTATTCTTTCCCCTTTCACATAAACTTAATTTGCTTCTCAAAGAAAAATAAAAATGTAGTTTATTATTGTGCTCCTCGAATATCTGAGGAGATACCCAGAAAATGCCTGGCACATATGGTATTTTTATGTGGCTTATTTTTTTCCTCGTCTACAAGTCTGCACAGAATTATTACTATTTGGCACACGGCAAAAGGAAGTCTCCTGTGCATAACATGATTTAGTCTGGCCGATAAAGTGGAAGTGGATTTCTCCATTGCATATTAAGTTCCGCTGGATACCATTTGCACAAGAGAGCAAAATTGCAGTTTCATGTTCCTTTATGACGATACATTTCCCACCAGACAGCCTCATCGCTCTCTTTCTCCAAATATTAAAATTTCTCCCAGTAGTGACTCTCCAGATTTCCCACTCTCATCCGTTGGCTCTCCAAAGGCAGCTACTCTCATTTGCACGGAGTTTGCTGCCGCTGTGTCCTCCTCCACTGCTTGTCTCCCTCGGCCCGGGAGCTGTGCTGCGATAAAAGACTTCTTCTCCTTGACCCAGGGCTTGCCCCTCCATGCAAAACACATCACGTCTGAGGCGCCAATACCTTCTCAAAACGTAAGAACCAGTAACTTTTGCTAAAGGAGAGGCCATCCATAACCCACCGCGTTTCTTGCACCGGTCACCAGGGTTGGGTGAGTTGTACAAGTCCAAACTGGTTGCCCAGTGCCAAAGCAACACAGTAAAGCACTCGCTGTTTCTCTGACTTGTTATGTTTCTTCTTTCGTGCTTCTACAGCACAACACAAGCTGGGTGCTGCTGGTGAAAATGGCTCATAACAGACATCATATTATTTTATTCTAAAAAATATCAACAGGCAATGTTAAGGATTGATTGGGACAAATCCCATCAGCGTTTCTAACCTCACTGCCTAATAACACAAAACCCACTCAATCACCGTGCACGTGTAATGAACCAGCCAGTCTGGTTGCCATCTCCGCAGAAGCTTTTGGCCAGTTTCCAACAACCCTGGCTGAAAGGCAGAGGCTCCAATGGTACAACAAACATCACTGCGACAGAAGGAGCGGACCGACAGGAGGGAAACGTTCCTGTGACCCAGGACCACCCTCAGAGGAACACTCCAGCAAGAGGCAACCAACCTTCGTGTCTTCAGCCACTCGCTGGCTGCAGATGTCACCGGTCCCTGTGCCACAGCATCACGTCACCCCATCCCCTGTGTATTCTCTTTTCCCCACTGGACCCCCAGAAGCAGATGTCAGCACCCTTGAGCCACCTGTCCCCCCTCGCCCGGCTCTCCTCCCACAGCTCTTCTCATTCAGCAGCTCTTGGCTGACCTGCGTTGGCACAGTTAGGTGGCTCGTGTCGTACTTTAGAGTCAGTGGGAGCTCGGATATGGAGTTCAATAAGCTGAGGATGACCCATATGGTCCCTGCCATTCTTCCTTCCCCTATTAATTCCTCTCTCCATCCTTTCCTGTCATATTGGTTTGCCTATTACTCCATGCCCAATAAATTATCAGTAATGCTCCAGCATCAAATATTTATTATCCTAAGCATCATGTGACTAATGAGCGAGTTAACCTCCAATTTCTGTCCGTATAATTCACGCACATTGATTTTACATGAAAAGAACTCTTGACTTACATTGGGTGACCCTGATAAATTTTATCTCTTTAATGTTTCTTCTTTCTAAATAAACGTAAAATGTTTTCCTTTAGAAAGTTTCTCACCAGTAAAACCTGCGTTGCAACTTGGCAAAAGAACTCCTCCGCTATCCTGTTGAACTAATCAATAAAACTTAAAAAAAAAACCAAAAGCCCAACCTGCATAAAAATTCTCTGGTCCTCCAAGCACCAGTGGCTCAGCCAGTCTGACAGTGCTGTTACAAACACGACAGGTAACCAGAGTTGACAGCCGGTGTCAAAACCCGCAGCTGGAATTTAGCAGCTGGAAGAGGCACCGGTTTGGGGCTACTTTATTATTTGAGAGTAGCCCTGAGGAAAAGGACTTGGGAGTGCTGGTGGATGAGAAGCTCAACATGAGCCGGCAATGTGTGCTGGCAGCCCAGAAAGCCAACCGTATCCTGGGCTGCATCAAAAGAAGCGTGGCCAGCAGGTCAAGGGAGGTGATTCTGCCCCTCTGCTCTGCTCTCGTGAGACCCCACCTGGAATACTGCGTTCAGCTCTGGAGTCCCCAACACAAGGACATGGAGCTGCTGGAGTGAGTCCAGAGGAGGGCCACGACGATGATCCAAGGGCTGGAACACCTCTGCTATGAAGACAGGCTGAGAGAGTTGGGGCTGTTCAGCCTGGAGAAGAGAAGGCTCCGGGGTATTCTTATAGCAGCTTTCCAGTACTTAAAAGGGGCCTACAGGAAAGCTGGAGAGGGACTTTTTACAAGGGCATGTAGTGATAGGACAAGGGTCAATGGCTTTAAACTGAAAGAGGGGAGATTTAGATTAGATATAAGGAGGAAATTTTTCACTCAGAGGGTGGTGAGGCAGTGGAACAGGTTGCCCAGACAAGTTTTGGATGCCCCATCCCTGGAAGTGTTCAAGGCCAGGTTGGATGAGGCTTTGGGCAAGCTGGTGTAGTGGAGTGTTTCCCTGCCCATGGCAGGGGGGTTGGAACTAGATGATCTTTGAGGTCCCTTCCAACCCTAACCATTCCATGATTCTATGATTCTATGATTCTATGATTCTATTCCTGGTCTTCTCACCCTCCTTGCCCCACGGCACCATCTCAGGGCTGGTGACACAAGCAGCCAGGCTGGGCAGGGAGCACAGGAGCAACGCGGCCGCCTCAAGCCACGGGGACCCTGAGAAGCCCCCAGCAGTGTGTGCTGATGGGCCTTGCAGATACGTCAATGCTGCTGTCCCTGGCTTCACTTGGCCAGGGCAGAGGACTAACCAGGAAACCACACTTTGGATTTTGTGCCGGCTACCATGGGGCATCGCAGCGTCTCCCTAGGACACACACGAGGCTGGGAGCTTTAGACACTCAAAAACTTGCAGAACCCTTACAGAAGGCTCATAACAAGAGTCTGGAGGGTGTTTATTTAGAGCACAGAGGTGGAGCGTCAATCTTCTCCATCATGCATATGTGCTATGTACAGTAAAAGGTTGATGCAGAAGGATTTGGGGTGACAGGCTCCAAAGTGCAAACCAGAGACAGGCTGGAAAGTCGGCTTGTCCAGCAGCCAGGACCACAGCCAGGCCAGGGCTTCACCACAGCTCCTCAAAACCGAAGGAATAATTAACTTTGAAAAAGAAAAAAAAGTTATTTTGCCACAGGAAAAATATGTGGCTGGGCACAGACAGCTGGGTTGCTCCTTCCACGGGGAAAGAGAGACAGGAAGAAGGACTCCAAGAAAGCTAGAGAGGGACTTCTGACAAGGTCATGCAGTGATAGGACAAGGAGTGACGGCTTTAAACTGAAAGAGGGGAGATTTAGTTTAGATATAAGGAAGAAATTTTTTACTGAGTGTGGTGAGGCACTGGAACAGGTTGCCCAGAGAAGTTGTGGCTGCCCCATCCCTGGAAGTGTTCAAGGCCAGGTTGGATGAGGCTTTGAGAAACTTCATCTAGTGGAAGGTGTCCTTGCCCATAGCAGGGGGGTTGGAACTAGATGATCTTTGAGGTCCCTTCCAACCCAAACCATTTTATGATTCTATGAATGTCTGACTGGCACCGAGGCGGAGGCAGCAAGAGCTGGGCTCGCTGCTCCTCTGGCTTTGCAAGGGAGAAGGCTCCTGTGGGAAGGAGAATGAAAGCCATGAGTGGTACTGCTGGAGGCAGCGACACCTCTCCACCCCTCCCCTCCACCACCACGGCTGAGGCCAGGCTTCCCACAGCTCTGCTGCAGCCTGCACCACCTCTGCTGGAAACCACCACAAGTTTAAACTCCTGCCCTTCTCCCATCCACCTACCGACAGCACGTCAGACCCTGCCACAGCAATGTGAGCCGCTTCTCTCTGCGAAAATGCCTCCTCCCTGCCTGTGCTCCAAGGTCCCAGCCAAGAAAAAAGGGAGAGAACAAGTAACCCTGTACTGAGAGAGGCAGAGACCAGCCGCCCTTTGGAAACACGGATGGCTTAGGAAGGGCGTACCAGGGAGAGCAAGCGGAAACAGAAGGGGTTTGTTTAGGTTGCTCCCTTTAAAATATGTCCACTCCCCTCCGAGCCTGCATATTTTACGCTCTCGGCATACTTTCCTTGCTGACAACTCTGGAAGGCTCAGTGATTTTTTTTTTTTTCCCCTGAGTGAACTCACTCACCAAATGCATTTTTCAAGCTCCCACAACTTGAGGAATAGAAGTTGCAGCCTGGAAAAAAGCAAGGACCAAAAATATCAGATGCTAACGGTGATGCTGCAGAGCATGGGGGGGCTCGAACACACGGTGACTGAAATGGATAACTCATTTGCTTTATTCTTCAGTCATTAATTTTTATTCCTTTTCATGGTAAAATGATTAAAATATTTTGTTTTCTGTGTACAAAAAAAGGGTAAGGATCACGGCCATCCGGACATCAAATAGATGGTTTTAATCTACAGGATGCAGGAAAATAGCGGACAATTTATATCTACCCAGGTATTAATAAATATTTTACTTCAGATACCCAAATATCAGAATTCTAAATATCCAAGCATTAGAATCATCTGCCTTGTAGCAAGAAATCCTGTTACCAGGCAAAAGTCAAGAACAGAAGATAAAAAGAAATCAACTGTGCTTGAGGACGTCAGCACATGGATGAGCAACCCAAGTCCGCGAAACTTTGTAATATTTTCCCTGACGATAACAGCTTTGGATCAGACCTAGGAACAGTTATGTGCTATTCTAAACAAACAGCTTGGTATTTCTTCATGCCAAGTAACTCCTTTCGGTGCTTGGCAAAAGCTTGAGAACACTGTCCCTCCACCACCACACCCAGGTTATCACTATTCCCCCAAAACAGACGTTCTAACTCCATGATTTTTCACCAAAGAAACACCGGAGAATCCAGTCAGGGCAACCAGAGTGCCCAGCTCATCTCCACATTGCTGTTGGTGGGTCAAATCTCCTGGCACTCCTTCCACCAGGCAAGCACCTTGTGCAGACTGGAGTGGTGTTTTTTTTTTTTTAAATAATAAAAACAGTAAGAAGAATGGAATAGACTGGAATAGAACCTGGTCTAGTGGGAGGTGTCCCTGCCCATAGCAGAGGGGTTGGAACTAGATGGTCTTTAAGGTCCCTTCCAATCCAAACCACTCTATAATTCTATTATTATTTAAAACCAATAATAACAATAACAACAACACAACAATAATAATGAGGAGGATTCAAACTATTATTTTAAAAAAAACAATCTGGTGTTGCATGGGCTGCTTGCGTGGTGGAAGGAGCACCGAGAGATTTGACTCACCACGCATGAATATATTATAAGTATGTTAATTATCACGACAATTATTATACATAATAATCAATATATTCGTATTATATAAGAATAACTATACCAACTAACACAATATTGTTGGACATAATTGTTATATATTGCTATATTAGTATGCAATAATTAGAATAATAGTTATATTGATTAATATAGAAGTTTTTTAAAAAAAAATAGTTTCTATTATTAATTTAACTCCTTCAGATGAAGCAGCAGGCCTTAACTCCGATCTACACCCACAAACTGCCCGGGACTAACCCCCTTTTTCCTCCCTCCCTTCTGTCTCCCAACCCCTCTCCCATAGCTCTTTTCCTCCCATGCCCAGCTGTATTTCCCGGTATCTCCTGCCATCTACTGATGCTTGCGAGGAGGAAACTACGGTATTTTTCTAAGTGTGGGGCGAAAATACACCATTTGCTTTTAAAAAAAGGAGGGGAAGAAGGGATGGGGGGTGGGACCAGGGGCCCGGCCACCGTCCCGACCCGCCCCGGGCAGCCTGTGGCCGCCCGGGGCGGGTCGGGACCGGGGCCGGGCTGAGCCCGAAACCTCCCCGGGGTGGAGGAAGGCTCAGCTCTTAAAAGCAGAGCCGGGATCCGGCCTCCCATCCCGGTACAGCCATGGGGGAGGCAGCGGGAGGCAGCGCGGTACCTCCGTTACCGCCGTCGGAGGCGGTCGGGGGGCAAGTGAACGCCTTGACCGTCTTGGCTTTGTTGGAGAAACTGGTGTCGATGTTGGAAGCGGTGGAAGGGCAACAGAGGCAGATGGAACAGAGGCAACGGGGTTTGGAAGGGGCGGTGAAAGGTATTCAAGGGGACCTGGGCAAATTGTGTCGAAGTCACGGGGCGACGGGGGAAGCGGTGGAGAAGTTGTTGGAGAAGTCGCGGAAGGTGTGCGCCCATACCCGAGCTGTGCGGGAGCGGCTGGAGAGGCAGTGTGACCAGGTGCGACGGCTGGAGCAGCATCATGCTCAGCTCCTCCGGCGGGACCGCTTCAAGGTGCTCATCTTCCAGGTGAGAGGCCCCGCAACCACCCCTGCGTCCCCTCGCCCAGGCGCTTGGCCCCACCGAGCTTTACTCCCAAATTTGTGGAAAGAGCTCATTTCTGCTAACTCCTAGCAAACTCGAGCCGCTTTGTATTCTTTGCAAACTCAATGAAAGAGCTGTCATTTTGCTAACTTGGGAGAAAAACTGTCTTTCAATCCCAGCAAACTTGGGGAAAGAGCAGTCTTTTCTACTAACTCTTGGCAAACTTGGAGAAAGAGCCCTCCTTTATTCTTAGCAAATACAGGAGAAACGCCCACTTTAACTCTTAGTAAACTTGGGCGGAAAAGCCTGTTTTGATAACCCTTAGCAAACCTGGGGAGAGAGGCTCCTGGCCCCACTGAGCTTACTCACAAATTTGGGGAAAGAGCCTATTTCCACTAACTCCTAGCAAATTCGAGGGAAGAGCCACTTTTTATTCTTTGCAAACTCGGGGAAAGAGCTGTCTGGTAACTTGGGAGAAAAACCTTCTTTCAGTCTCAGCAAACTTGGGGAAAGAGCGGTCTTTGTTGCTAACTCTTGGCAAATGTGGAGAAAGAACCTTCGTTTATTATCAGCAAATACAGAAGAAACACCTACTTTTACTCTTCGTGAACTTGGGAGAGAGCCTGTTTTGTTAACCCTTAGCAAACCTGGGTGGGAAAGGAGCTGCATTTTTTTTGCTCTTAGCAAACCAGAGGAAAGAGACCTTGTTTTGCTAACTCTTACCAGACTTGGGGAAAGAGAAATCTTTTACTAACTCGCAGCATACGTGGGGAAAGAGTTGTTTTGTTGCGCTTTTTATGTAAGCAAACTTGAAGAAAGGGCCTTTTTTTTTTAAGCAAACTCTTAGGGAACTTGAGAAAAGAACCCATTTTGCTAACTTGGAGCTAAAAAACTGCCACAGCATCCGCCCTCAGAAGTGGGAGAGGGGCAGCTGCCCCTGCCCCACTCAGCCTCACCCTCCTCTTTGCTCCTCAGGCTGTTTTGGCCTGTTGAGGGATGAGCTAAAAATTCAGCTAAAAACTCCGCTTCCTGGGAGTGCATCCAGTGATAGCGGCACTTTGCATATTTTCCCCTTTTTAAGCAATGGTCTGGACAGAACGCAGCGTGAGCTTTAACTAAACACAGGACATGACTTTCACATCTTGGAAAAAAAAAAAACAACCCACCACACCCAGACCTCCACAACATGCTGGGGGGGAGGAAGGAGACGGAACACGGGGCTGGAGCAGCTTCAGCTCGGCCACATCACAGGCTCCTCGCACTGACCTCATCGGCTGCGTTACAGCTGTCAGTCGCTAACTCTCCTCCTTCCGTTGTTGGGTTTTTTTTTTCTATTTAAACAAACTCAAAACAACAGAGCAGAACTGGATGGAACAAGCTGGCAGGTCTGAGTAGTTCCCCCAGAAAGGAAGCCCCCACCTCCGTGCTTATTGTTCTCCCAAATTGCAGTCCAGGCTTGTCAAGCCAGAAGAGGAGGAGCTGTGGTGTGTACCGAGCGTGGCGGTTTCCACCCCAGAAGGAATGTGGAAATTATTCCGGGGACTGGGTAAATTACAAGACACATGTTCTCTGCACTTCCCCAAGTAATTTAAGATCCGTTACTGTAAGTGCAAACATTGCCATTTCCCAGGCCACGCTGGCTAATGACTGGCTCCCGCCTCCAGGTTCAGACCTGGACCTTGAACGCTTCCCAAGGGGAGGGTGCACCAGCATGGCCAGGGGCGGGGGGGGGGAAGAAATTGTATGGCATTTCTGCTGCCTGTAAGCATGAGAAGGCCTTGCTGTTGCAGCTACAGCGTCTTCCTCCAGAGAACCCAGATTTTAGCATTTTTACAATGACACAATGTGCAGAGGAAAGACAAACCCTCAGCTGTGAGTGTGCACCAGGCAGTTAATGTTCCCTTGGATCTGGATCCCTGTTAGTGCTGCCTAGTGGCAGTGATTTACAGGCACCAGGCAAAAGTAATGGCAAAACAACTCGCCAAGAAGGGTTTGAAGGACAAAGCAGCATCTCGGCAGGGGAGGGCTGGCTTTGCTTGTCTCCTGGCACTAAATAGCATTGCAAAGGTAAGGCCTATCTGAAGCCTTTCCTTAATACTGACTCCTAAAGTGCACAAACCCAAAGCAAACAACGTGGGCCCAGGTCCCAGATCAACAGCTAAAGAAAATCCACTGCTTCTCCACCACCCATCACCGGGGTGGTACCTTTGGACAGGAGGTCTGTTCTTCACTGCTTTTACAAGGATTTAGTTGACTGCCTTCCCGTCTCTCACTGGAAAATATGTTGGTGGGGCGGGTGGGGAGATGAATGTAACTGATCCCAAGCCGATGCAGATGAGGAACACAAGCCTTACAAAAGAAACACTGCAGTTAAACTCGGTAAAATAAAAAACATTCAGCTGTCAATTAGGAATTGCTTCTGGCAGTGGCCTGTTGCTAAAAGGCTGGCTGGAAAACCAGGGTGACAGGCAGAGTTTCCTGGGATGTGGGAGAGTGGCCACTGAAGGCAGTGCCCCAGGCTTTCTCTGGCAGAGCCTGGGAGGAGCTGGGATTTTCCACTGGGGAAGCCATCGCACCCGGAGGGATGGTGAGTGCTGGCCAAGCTGTGCCTGTATGCATGCTGCCAGCCTGGGCTGGCACCTTACCTGCGAGCCCACCTCCTCGAAAGTTCCTAGCGGGGTCTCCTGACAGGCTGGAGGTGGGACAACCTGGTAATCAGCAGGGCCACCCTCTTGCTAGGATAATTGTGAAGCGCAGAAGGTTGGCTGGGCTTCCGTCCTGCCCCAAGCAGGAATCCATGGAAAAACAATTGCAGGAAGGAGAAGTCACAGCAACGAAGCCATATTGACGTCAGATTTCTGTAAGAACAAAACGGGAAATCTGGATGTATGAGACTTTTTTTCAGTTGAGGAATCTTCTTTTCCACTGGAAAAAAAAAAATAATCCAGGCTTCACACAGCATGTTTCTCATTAAGACCCACTTTTCCAGTTTAGGAAGACAGCTCAGTAGGAAAATAAAAATACACATTTATGATTCAGTTCTTCATTCACTGTACTCCCTGGTACCTGGTGAGTGCACCAAGCATTTCCAACACATGGGACTGAGCTCCAGCTCTGCGCTTCATGAAACCGTGCTGCCATGCGCCAGCATCAGCTTTCCCTCGGCGTACACGCTGAGAGTGAACTGCGTTTAGGAAAGTTCAGCTATTTACATATTTTCCATTAAAATCGTCTTAGTTTTCTCTCCCTGGAGTGTCTGCATTGTTCCTAGTTTGCATATATTTCTTTAATTGGTGACATATTTTAATGGAGCTCCCTTCCAAGCATTTGAGGATGCAAGAGTTATTATAAATGCCACAAGTGACACAGCAATTTAGCAAAACACTGAAGTGACTGTTTTAAAAATCCTTGTTAAGCTTTGGCATTGTTCCCCTCTATTTTGTTCTCACCACATGACCAGCTTTTTGGTCCTGGTTTGGTGGGGGTTTTGTTGCTTTTTTAGCTGCAGAAGCAAAATGCAAGATAAAAGAAGGCCCGTGTTTAATTTTTCAGTTAAACGTCGTGTTCGCTAGCAAATAGGACAGATAAGTCAAAATTACGGCCTGGCGTCAAGCACACTGATATTCCAGCCCCTTTCTGATGCTGCTCTTGGTAAACGCTTCACCCTGGAAGGAAGCAAGAGGAGGGCATAGGAAATGAGCCATTTGGTTGTACCTTGTTGTTTGGGTCACCATAATAATCTTTTGAAAAAGCCACTTCCAACTCAAAAATGAACAAGTGAGGGAAGTGGGAGAATTACAAACCGATAATGTCATTAGCTAACTACTAAATTTCCCACTGGAGCCTTGCAGGGAGAATACTCTTATATTGATTACAGACAAAAACACCTCATGTGGCTCTTCGGGCCTGATCCAGCTGTGCCGTGGGAGGTCAGGGGAACAGTGCAGCCAAATCCCCAAGGCCCCAGCCTGCAGAGGACGTGCAAACAGGTGGCCGGCAACATCCTCCTCCTTGCCTGCGGTCCCAGCCTGCTCCCTCCCCGTGGTGACATCCAGGTCCAAAGAGCATGTATTTTTCCGAAGGGAAATAAGTGGAGCTCTAGTTGGTTTTAGAAGGATTTGTCATCTTTGGACCTATTTTGTGGGGCAAAACAAGTCTTAGACTAATAATCATTTAGGCATATAATAGCATCTATAAAGTAGAGTGGAGCCCGGACTGCTGTCAGCACGGAAAGGCCATGGCCCCTTACCACAAATCTAACAAAAACCCAGACCAAAGCACAGATTTCCCTTATGCAGCATCAAGAGATTCAGCACTCCTGAGTAAATTGACCGTCTGTTCGCTCCAGCCAGCCGGTTTCGCAGTATCCCGTTATGGATCTTATCTTCCCTTCTGGTTAAAGATAGGGTCGAGATTATGACCTATAGCAAGTTCTCGAGAACAGTGGACCAAAGCCACAGGGAAGGCACTGATTTTAACTTTGCAAGTATTACTAGTATTAGCAAGAGTCATTTTACACAGAGAATTTGCACAAGTGTATTCGGCTCTTACATGGAAAAATAAATTCAGAGGAGCTCGCTACCTACAGCAAGCTCACCTGAGAAAACACCAGTGCTGTTTTTGAACTCTGATGTGGAAAATAAAAAGATGCATTGCTTTCTGAGAATTTTAGATTAGATCAAGAAGAAAAGATCAAAGTTCTACTTTTTTTTGGCATGGAAAATAGTTACACAGTTTGTAACAGTTGGCATTTTTCAGTGTATTATTCTAGTCTTCCTAAATTAAATACTGGATTGCTTCAAAAATGCATCAAAACAAAACATAGGTGTCATATAAACTTGTTAGACCAAAAAGTTACCAATAGCCCACTTATAACATGTTATCAGTAACTGTTTTCGAAACAGAAAACGTCTATTCCACCACCAAGAATTCCTACTACACCACCTTTGTCTTTCCAAAGCATTCTCCTTAATTTATTTTCATTTGCATTTTAATAGTTCCTGTTATCCTAAGGTCTTTAGAAACTAAAAGTCTTGGAGATAGGAAAGCATGTCACTCCTATTTTACAAGCAGAGTAAGAGCTGCCCAAAGGCTGATGTTTTCCCTAGTCATGCAGGAAGCTTAGACAGAGAGGTGATTTCTTGACTGCCAGTACCATCTGACAGCCAAAGACTACCTAGGATCTGCTTTTAATTGAATCATTAGCTACTAATATGTAGTATATTTTGTTTGTCTTTTTTTTCTTCATAAATACAGATATTTTGATAGTCTTCCTTCTACTCAGTCACAAATTTGATAAAATGGAAATAAACTCCCTGTCCATATTCTTCTAGAGATGGCATGCAGTACTTCAGTTTATTGTGAATACTGTAGACACTGAGTTAAACTGACCTTGAGATGAGCCACACAGGCCCATCTCTGGCTCAGACCACACTGTGGTCAATCTCATATGACACCACTTTCCTCAATTAAACACTTTAAAAGTTACAACCCATCTTTACTCATTAAAATCAGAGTTTTCTATGCCATTCAGGCACTTACACCTGAACACTGAGATGCTTAAAACTGTATGTGATTACCTAGGTTTGGAAAGAATGCACAAGTCGCGTAAATTATGCCTTATACTGAGTTCTCATACTCTGGGGAATAATTTAACACTGCACCCACTCACGTAATCCACATTTCATTAACTGCAGTGGCAAGAAAAATATAAATATTTGTACTGCAGTTACAGCTGTTTTCACTTAAAGCTGGTGCAGGTTTTCTTTGTTTTGTTATCTTGGTCACCATTGCCGATAGTTGCAATAACATTTACAGGTGTCGGGAAAAGAACACTGGCTTTATTAGATGTTCCACTGCAGGCAAAGGGCTTGGAAAGCCTTGTCCGTGCTGAGGTATCCAACTGAGGCCAGGAAGGTGTGCGGAAACCGTAGAAGCAAAGCACATACAAACTGTCAAACAGCCATTAATCTCTCGATACTTTTCATTTTTATATCCCGAAGGATATTCATCAACACACTCGAATCACAGAATATATGATTATATATTGTGTATATATGGGATAAAATCATTCTGCTTGTCCACGTGCATATTCTGGAGTTCCAGAAGCACTACAAGGTAGTCAGGAGTACTTTGTTTTTAATGACAATCGTGTGCAAAGTACTGTGGTATTTTGTAAAGGCATCCTTATACAGTCTTGACTGACAGCAAGTTTAACTGGGGCTGCTGTTCTCTCCAGTGATCACAAACTGTATGCTCAGTTCTGAACTTTGAAGTAGATGTGGCCTTTTTTCCCCTTAACCATACACGCGGGCCCGCTGGGGACAGATCTGACGCTATTACAACCATTTCACTCAGCACGTACTGCTTTTCATATCTAAAGATAAATACGGGGCGGGGGGAATCAAAAAAATCCTTCCGATCCATAAGACTCGGTGATATTGCATGTGCTCTGTCTGAAGGTGATAAAAAAGGTAATAAGCAGGGAATACGCAGATCTAAGGCAGAATGCTTCTGAAAAGCAAAGGGAACGTGCGAGGAGCCTCGTTTTCTTCGCATGGGCAGACGCCTGCAAAACCTACCGCAGAACAGAGCGTTCTTTGTGCTGCCTCCAAATGGCACGGGGTTGCCGAGCTGCGGCCCGCGGTAGTCACAGACGTCCTTCGTCACCAGTTGCAGCTTCTGCCCTTGTTCAGCCTGTTTTGTTTTCCTTCCGTGCCCTTTCATGCATTTGTTTCCAAAAAGCAGTCGTTTTACTCTTAGCCAGACGTGACCACTAGTGTTTTCTAGGTGGTATCATGTCTGGTTGCTTTTGTATGCCAGAAATTTTTTTATTATTATTTTTCAAGGAGTTGTCCCGTCCATATTTTTTTAAATTTACAAATTTACCAACCAAATTTACCTTTTTTGGTTTTTTGCACATACTTTAAACATCTTGGACTGCACAGCTTCTCAGTACCAACAATCCAGTTTTAACAGCAGCACACGTTTTTCTGAAATTCAGTGCAGTGCTAACTGCATTTGCCATCTAAGATACCTCCCGGACACACCCAGTATCTCTGCAGAGATATTGCCAATCTTTAGTTAGAGAAACCAAAAGCTCTGGGGGTTACATGACTTCCATAGGTCTTCGCAGGAGTCTAGCACAACCTTCTCAGCCACCACACCATCCCTTCTCCCCAAGGATAGGTGTACAACTTGACTTTACATCTAAACTCTTTAATGAGTCTATCTAATTCAAATGACAAAAGAATGGGATTTCCATTCTGTATACGTTCCAAGTCACTCTGAAAGAGAAATCTTACAGCTCACAGCTCATTAGTCTTCAGCTGTACCAGATAATGGTTCAGTGGGCTTTGAGTGGCTTGTTACTGGTTAAATATACTGAAAAAATAAGAAACGTTCAGCATCCTTCATCTCATCGTGGGGGGAGAAAAAAAAAGTAACTGTTCAGGATTGTGCTATGTTTATTAAATTTGTGTCCTGTGAACTATGAAACTCAAATATTGTCAATTCTTTCAGGAGGAAAATGAGATTCCTGCCAGTGTTTTTGCAAAAGAGCCTGTTCCCAGCATTACGGAAGGAAAAGAGGAGCCTGTGGATGAGAACAAAACACTGGAAGAAACCTTGCACACGGTGGAGTTGGGTTCAGATGATGAAATGTTTCACGAGGAAGATGACATGGATGACAGTGCAGAGGAGAAAACAGAAGAATCAAGAGCTGAGAAAATTAAAAGATCCAGCCTCAAGAAGGTAGACAGCCTCAAGAAAGCATTTTCCCGCCAAAACATCGAGAAGAAGATGAACAAGATCAGCACAAAGATTGTCTCACCTGAACGGAGAGAAAAGATCAAGAAATCCCTTACTGTACATCATCAGAAATCCTCCTCTTCCAAGAGTTCGGCTTTCAAAGTATCTCCCCTCACGTTCAATGTGAAGAAAGCCCGTGAAGGAGAAAGCCCTGCTGAAGCTGAAGACAGACCAACAGAAACTACAAGCAACGACCAAGCTGAGAATGAGGATGACGTGTCGTTCGCTGACATGCACTCGGATATGACGCCTACCACCTCGCTGACCGAGGAGGGCAAAGCAGTAGCTGATTCTCTAGAGAAGGAAGCCAGAATGGAAGGGAACCCCATGATGAACAACAACATCGAGCTGTCCATCGTTGAAGATGATGAAGAGTACAGGATGGCTCTAGAAGCTTCTAGCCAGAAACTGTACGATGAAAGAAACAACCCAGTCGGTGGGGAAATGGAGCAATCTGACGAAGAAACAACCCAAGCAGCTGTCTTGCAGATAGACCAAACAGCGTAATCAACCCGAGCCATCCTTCACCTTCCAGATACGCACGCTTTTCCTTAGCGAGTAACTGGTTTCTGCCACACAGGCAGCAGTAGCGATTCAGTTTCCTCCATCCTTTTCTCTGCAGTGGTAATTTGTAGCACCGTGCTGGATCGCAGAGCGAGCAAGGTCAATGACACAGGCCGCAACATACTCCGTTTTAGGCCGAGTCACCAGTGTTTACTAATTTAGAGATGCTGTCAGCTGGCGTAAGAGACTAGCGGAAAATAGTACGTTTAGTAGAAGCAAGCTGGTCAGCTGGCTTTCTTATAGTTAGGTCAGAGGAATGCGTGGAGAGTAGTCAAAACTCAAACATTTCTGTTCTATTTTCTTCTCTCCCAGTCTTTCACAGCACTGTGAGTAGTTTTGTATGTAAATGTAGAAATACCAATGAGAACATTTGATTTCGGTTTCCGTGTGATGCCCTGTGAATACTAACAGCCTCAGTAACTGTGCGCACACGTATAGTGTGTTTGGGGCTTTGCTCCACGATGCCGTAAGACTAAAAGAGCAGAGTACTTACAGGGTGAAGCTGAAAAGTTGGTGTCATCCTTTTCAGCGGGGGAAAAGATTTTTGCCAGTTGTCTCTCGCTATTCACTTAGAAAAAATGACTGCATTCAGGCGGAAACGAAAAGACGTTTTTCAGTCTACCAGAGTTACGGAAGTACATTAGTGACAAGCATGAATGTGTGATCAGTTACTGTACCTTTAAGGAATCAGAAATTGAAAAGAAAAAAAAATAGAAGGAATTTGATAGAAACATGGAGATAGTCTGGAGAAAGTATGACATGCTATGAAACATTAAAAAAAGGCAAAAATAAAACCCCGCAATATTAAATCTATACTCCCAGCTTAAGGAATATATGCTCAGATAACACTAATTCATTCATTCTTAGTCTTCATAGCAATATACTATCAAACTTGCACCTGCACAACTTTGTATCTCAGAGTATTTTGAAAATAGCATAATTTATCTTTTTACAAATTATTCCATATATAGAGCTATATCTACACAGAAGAGTTAGATAATTACAGGGATGTAAGGGCAATTTTTTTCAAAAAGGTGAAACACTCTTTTAGGCATGTCTAAAGGGAACAATGTGTTAGGGATTGAACTTCATGGCAGGGATTAGTTTACATGAGGATGCAGGATTTACGTGAAGCCACAGGATTTGATTCTCTGCTAATAACTTTCATCGAAGTCACCTACCTGCTCTCAAAGTTACAAGGCTGTAATTTTTCAAATTTCATTGAAAATGAGAGATTACAGGGTAGTTTGTTCACAATGAATGTTCATTCCTGTCACTTAACAAAGGTAACGTGGTGGGGAGGAAAGGGAAGACCAATACCCACAACAGTGACCTTACATCCTTGTTTGTTTATGCAGTGGGTTATTTTTTTTTTTGTATATACATATATCTAAAAATAATTCTACTGATACTTAACATTGCACTAAAAGGTTGCTTCCTTCAACTTGTATTTAGAATCACAAATTACAGGGGAAATTGAAAAACTACAGCAAAAATACCATTATGAAACAATTAACAGATATTAGTCCACAGGGGTAGTATCTGTAACCAGTAAATCACACTGGAAGTTAGGCAATAAGAGCTTAGTGTAGGTGACTACTATTAAGAGTAAAGTTCTTAAGTGTATGGTATCATATAGGAGATACTGTTTCTAAGAAAAACCATGGCATAACCCGTATCGCTATATTTTTATTTTGTATTAACTACAATGGATTTCAATCATTTTTATTTGTAACTAACTACAAATACAGCAAATAAAAGCATAACATAAAACACAGTCACGTCAGTCTTTGGGAGAAGCAGTCTGGGAAGCTGGCAAAGATGAAATTTAAAGGTCAAGCGCTTATTACTTCAGTTCATCTCCCCGCTCTACCTGTACCATTTTCCTCCTCATCCTCTGCTGTTATTTAGCAACAAAAACACCGGTGCTCAGACTTCGCTTTCCAGCCACTCATCAGCTCTCTAGCACGTCTGAATGGAGTCGGGCACTTCCCAAAATCCCCTAGCTCCATCTGCATTTTTTTATTGGGCTGCAGCACGCTTCTAATACTTTAAACAGCCTTGAAAGCATCTTTATATCCAAGTGTACATTCTGTTTATGCACGCAGATAAATTCACGTCGCCTAGAGTGCCACATAGACTTTAGGAGGCTTAATTTTACTGACAGACCAAAGAACGCACGTTTAACCTTTATGTAACAGCTGTCAACTTCCCGCAGCCACCAAGCGCTACCCGGGAACCCCGGCATCGTGTTTGCATTTCGCTTTCAGATACGCCCGGTTTGTTTGTCCTGCTAAGCTTTAATTCAAACAATACCCCTGGCCACGCTTTATCCAGTTTTAGACATGCTGAAACGAATCCCTCGCGCAGTGTTTTCAGAGCATTACAAGGCTATCCAGTCAAATCCTTGGAAATGCAGATCCTGAGCATCTGTGAGAATTAATTTGAATACCCACTTCAGGATACACCGCGCTACACACACAGCCGTCAGTTGCAGGACTAGAATTAAACGTTTTCTCCGCCACAATCACACATTTACAAGGACGAGCGGGCTTGCAATCCTAACAAACGTAAGAAAACGTGCTTTGCACGAGAGAAAAACATTTACACAACTGGCAAATGCCTGCTTTCATGCTATCTTTTAAACCAGGGGATGAAGCAAGCTCAGGATCCTGAGAGATGTCCCCCGAGCTGTTTCTTCCCCTCTTTCCATTCTCGGGTCCTGACTGAAAATATTAGTCTGCAAAACTCCGTGTTTCAGGGAGGAGCCAGACCGCAGCGCCAGCAGCACTGTATTCTTTCAAGTATCTGAAGTATGTGCCTGCATCTTGTCAGGCTGGCAGATGTCTAGCATACGCACGGGTATTCCACGCTCGTGCTGACAGGTTTGTCTACATAATTACTTTTTTTAAAAAAAAACCTGCTTGTTTACCCTTCTTGACACGATAACGTGGGTACAGCACCTGCTGTGAGCTCCACTCGTACCATTATTCCTTGGAAGACCTGATCCGAGCTGCTGCATGGATTCAGAGTTTGACCTCCACTGAAACTGGTGGGAGCTCTGTACAAAGAAAAAGGGTGCGATAAAGTCCTTATGGCATAAATATTTAAACTAGCAGCACTCAGCGGCTGCTGACACTTCCATTTTCAATGCCAGAAAACCAGCTGACATCTCTGTCCCCTTTCAGGGGAGAGGGCAAAGAGCATCCTGCTGACCCCCACGTGCTAAGCCATGAGCCGGCTCCTCTGTGCAAAGGCACAGACACGGGCTTTCCGACTGTTTCGCTGTCAAATAAGAGTGCAGTGAAAGGCCTCACACCTCATACGGGCCTGACTGAAGCACGTCTGATGATTATGGAGACAGAAGAAAGGGAAGAAGAAGAAAAGGATCAAAGGTAAAATATATCTGTATGCCCTTGACGATGATGGACAGTGAAAACCAATGGTTGTTATAGGCTGTAATGCCAAACAGTTACATGACTGATAGTCACACACTTTAAAAAAAGGTAAACTCAGAAGAATTAGTGAAGTAATGGCAATCTGTTAGAGAGCAAACTGTTTGCCAAGGGACCACTCCAACCCTGGAAGTCAGTGAAAAGCCTTCAGCTGGCTCAGAGGACTCTGAGCCGTACAGTGTTTTTGGGCCACACGTACCACTCCTGTGACCATCAGTAAGAGCTGCATGCATAGATGCAGGACGTGAGATCTGTCTATCTCCACGATTCAATCTGCTCAGCTCATCAACAGAACAAAAAGTTTTATTGCCATCAGCACGGCAGATGCACCAGCGTGGCAGACAGGAAGGCTATAGCCTGCTTTGCAGGGTACACGGCGAGCAAGATTTCAAGCTAAGTTCTAGCTGCGAGGTCCCTGCTGTTGGTAACTGCGTACAACAGAGCGAGCGTAGCTCCAACTCCAGAAAACAAAGTTGAGGGTGTAGGTAGAAAAGTTTGACTGTGACCCCGTAAGACACGCACACTCACACTGAGCGTCAAGAGGAAGGTGTCAGGTAGTCCTCCTGCACACAAAGAGAAAGGTTCATCACCGGAGCAAAGCAAGCACACAGCTGTTGGGCCCCAGTCCCGGTCCGAGTTTTGCCTAGGCAACTAAACAACTGGCAGGAAACAACTGCCAGAGCAGCCCGGAGGGTGCTGACTCAGCACGTAGGTATCCGCACTCCCTGGCTCACGGCCCTCGCTTTCCCAAATAAACGGAAAAAGGCTGATAGCTACTTTCCACCACTTTCAACTGCCCGTTGCCAGGGTTTTGTTTCAGGATCTGCATTTGAACCCGCGTCAACCCCAGGCTGACTCTAACTGCATGCATAAAGAAATTTTAATCAGCGTACTTGCAGCTGTCGGTGGTGGCTGATCTTTCTTGCCCTCCTTTTGATCAAAATGCCTTTTTTCCCCTTCCTCTCACTCTGCCGAGTCATATGCGGAACTCTGAAGTTCACGGCAATTCAAATAAAGAACTCTTTCTAACTGCACGTTGAGAACTGATAATCAATGTCATCTTTAATTTTTCTTACATGGTTATCCCCTTTAATGGAGTGTGTGGCAGTAACTGAGAATAAACCTGCTTTGGGTTAAGCTAGAGATTGTTATTTATTTTTCTTTCAGATCAGAGATTAATATTGCTGTATGACCATTGGCACTAACCTCTTTTTCCATAGCAACACTAAAGAGAACATAAACTATGAGTCATAATTTCTCTCTGGAGGACTTTTTTGTAATTATGATCATTCCACAGTTCCTAAAATATATTAGCTGATATATAGCTCTGGTATAACAGCTTTGATTTTCCTTCGTTTGAACACACAGGCGGAAAGAAGAGACTTCCATTATTTTCTCTTTCTCAGGCCTAAACACTACAGAGCTGAACACCACACAAAGTACCATACGTTCGTTATTCATTATAACTGTGTGCTCCTAAAAACTCCCCAGCAATGTTTTCCTTATAAAGGTGGAATAGGTTTCCTTGCTTGCAATAACCTTAAATGATACTGACCTTCTAAAAGAAAACGTGTCCTTCCCAACATGGTTAGTAAATTGGGGTCTGACAGCTGGAACTGATCCAAACTAGAAACCGTATTATACCGGGTGGTGGCAAAACTGCAAACAAGCATTGCTCCTCAGCCAGTCAATAGTTTTAAACTCTCCAACATTTCCTTTCCCACAGAGTACAGCTACAATACACAGCCCAAATCCAGTGATAATTATGCTCCTCTTTACTCCCTTCAGTGAAAACCTGGCCTTGGAACAACATACCCATACAGCTCCTTGGAATATCTCAACAGATGATCACACCAGATCATCACAAGAGATTATAAGACTTTTTGTGTGTGTGTGTGGCCGTCTCCTACGTTTCCCTTACAACACAGTCTGCTCCGTGCTGGTGCAAAGCGCTCAGAAAACCTATAGAGTCTGTTGCAGGACAGGAATTAGGAAAGAAGATTAGCAAGCCCAAGGACACACACATTCACTCAACAGTCATAATCCAAAATGGAGAGACAGAATGAGCTCAAGTCTCTCACTGCTCTGCAGCGTGATCTCCAACAGCTAAACCAAACCCAGATGGCACTAACACGAAGGATACGTGGTTTGCTCTTGCCTTGCCAGTACGAAGCAGCACATGCAGGCTCGGGCTTGTGCAGGCACACAACTAAAGACCAGAACACCAACTAACGCAATATCAATCACTGCACAGACTTGCATACTGCTCTCTAAAGGTTTGGGGGGAAAAAAAACAAACCTTCAAATTCCTGACCGCAGGGAGCAGAAGGTCATTGTAACACCCTATGCCATTAACTCCAGCAAGGAAAGTCTGGCTCTGCCTTCTTTACTCCCTCCCATCATGCTCACCCTGTGTAGAAGTGAGGGTGATGGGAACTGTGCTGAATACTGAAAACGTGCAAGACAGTGTTAGGTACAAATAGCACACAGGGGATGTCTACACTGCACGCCATGCACACATACCTCATTTAGATCAAGTACCAGGCACAGCCTGACTACAGAAACACAACGCTCCATTCAAGCAAATTTATCTTATTTCTCAGCTACTTAGCTCCTGATGTCCTCCCCTATTCATTTAAAGCGAGCTTCAGCATCTTTTCAGTACACTGCCAACTACAGTTATATATGCCCTTATATTACTTGTTCCTTCTGACATGCCTGTAGGCAAATGAGCCCCGTGAGGGTGACAACATGAGCTGCATTAACCAGCCGCCTGCTCCCCGGATCGTTACAGCTCAACACGGCGCTGTGAGAGACATGGGAAAAGGGACAGTGAGAACGACTGACTAGCAGTAAACAAACCATGAACACATTTGCAGAGTCAATTGTCACTTCCATGCTATCACAGTGAAAGCTATATGCACTGTGAATTCTTTTAAATAGCCTTTGTTTTCCTACAAGATTTACCATTTTACTGTTGGTGATTGCTGGAGGTTGAAAGTCAGTGAGCAGGTTATGGCCGGAAACATTAAGAGGTGATATGCCATGTCAGACTTGTGTAAATAGGTCCTACCTAAATTGGAAAAGAAGGGGTTTTCTGTTTGCACGTCCAGGCGTAAGCTCTTTAGAAGAATGACTGTGTCCTCTGCGTGCCACGGCACACCTCTTCAAATAAAAGACAAGCCTGCAGTACGTGGAAGTATGCAGTTCTGGTTTAGGTTTAACAGCATGGAGATCTCAACTAAAACAAGATCGTGCTATGCAGGAGCACTGAAACACTACTTATGACATAGATATGGAATATACATGACAGCCAGTTTCAAATAAGGTAAGGATCTGGAAAAGTTTTTATGGATTTTGGAATTGCTTTAAATTATTTCACTAAAAAGGAAATAGACTGGCAGGATCCTATAAATCCAATCCTAAAAACTAATCCATTAGATTGGTAATCAGTTCCCATTACTTCTTAATGATACAATAGCTGACATTCAGCTGGGAGTGGAGGGAGGAATTAAGACAGGGAGAAGTGTGTGGGAAGAGAAAACAGATAGGAAAATGTGGGTAAGAAATAGAATGGTGGGATGTGCAGGAGAGAGGGAGCGTGTGAAGGAAGGAGTTTGTGGGAAGGGTGGGGAACAGGGAGAAAGGAGCTGAAAGGCTACTGAGAAAAAAACATCGGCAGAGTGCCCAGAATGGAGGCAAAGACCTCAAAGCAAAAGATGGGACAGAACCAAGAAGCATCAACAAAACAGGGAAAACAAAGGAAAACAAGAGCCAATAAGGTCTAGGGTTCAAAAGGATGGAAATGAGAGTAGGGAATCTGAAAAGACTGTGGGATGGCTGTCATGTAAGAGAGCAACAGTGAGGAAAGAGCACAATATTTTATCATTTCCCTACCTGCCAATCTGTATAGCAGAGCAGTGCCCAGGATTTAGGTCTAAAAATTATTTCTCTTGTGCAACGTTGTCCACGCTTTTTGTTTTGCTTGAAATATTTTGTTTTGCTTGGATTTGTTTGTTTGTTTTGAGGGATGGATATTAGTCAAGAATAGACAAAAGCAACATCTTATTCACACACATGGAAACAGCTCAGCCCAAGCCTGCAGAAGGCTATGCTGGAAACGGCCCCTTCCCAGGTCTGCAGCGCTTACGAAGAAAATAATTCTGGGCTGAATCCTGCTCATCAGTGTATGCTCACGCAACACCACACATTTGCCATGCCTCCTTGCTTCCAAAAAGGCTTAGAAGGAGGGTGGTTAGGGGGGAAAAAGAGGATAGCTGCTGTGCTAACAGCAGGACGGGGTCTCCTCTTGCCTAGACATTTAGCTAATCCCCCACGGAGTAGGGACGACCTGTGGCCGAGGGGCAGGCAGGATCTGGCAGGAGCACTGAGGAATGCACCTCCAACAGCTGGATTTCACTGCCAGATCACTGAACCCTCGCGGCTTGCTGGAAGAGAGCCAGCGGGATTTCTTTGCTCTTGCAAACAGGTTTTTGGGAAAGCAAACTCAGCTCTCCTCCTCCAGCGGGCCTCACCCCCTTGCCTTGCCAAGAAGTCTGCTATATTAAGATACAAGGCAGCCATGCTGGCTGGACCACTTTTCCTTCGTGCTTGGCCTCCCGTGGGAGTTGCTCCATTCTCACATATCTGCTGAGAAACAGCTTGTTCTTTCTGGCTTTCCTCAGTTTCTTTTTTTAGTGATGCCTTTCTGCCGCTTTGCACAGAGGCCAGGTTCTGCGCTGACGCCAGCACAAACCTGCCCGAGTCCCATCCTTTCCACACGCTGCTCGGATCAGGAGCAGCTTTCTCCTGCTCCTCTCTGAACATCTCCTAGGTTGTTTCCTGGCGTTTTCTTGTACTTTCCCAGCAGCTCTCCAGTTCGCTATATAACTCTCACAGAACGAAAGGCTCTGCTATGAATTCCTGTTAACATCTCACAGGATGCAGGTTAATGGATACATAGTTTTTCATATCTACCACACTTGGATCATTTTCTACGCAGAAGAGGGAAACATAGGAACAAAACGACAAAGAGCTTTGCAGCCAACAGAAGGAAAACCTGGCTTAGGACTCTCCAAAACGGAAATGCATCCTCACCTACTTGTCTGCTGCTGTCAAATTTCAGTGCTTGAAAAGAAGGTCTCCTTCTACAGAAGAGAAGAAGGGGGAGATGTATTGAGAGATGAAGATGACAGTGGAAACTCAGGAGTTGTATCATTTCTTTGCCACACAACTCTAGTGATATGTATGTATCTCACACATGCGGACATATACCTGCATACACATATACACATGAGACATATGTATCTCTATATGCGCACTTGTATATCCATCTTTACCATTTAGTACAAGGATTAACAGGCCAAATCCTAAAAAAAATAGTTGGCATCCAAGTCCCATTACTTTTGAAGACATCTGCACATCATATTTTATAAACTAATAAAGGCCAAGTTCCTCAAAAGTTTTCCTCCTGACATTTCTTATAGTGCCTACGCTACCACAGTACTCAGCATCCGTTCTGAAAAACTAAAATTCAGGCAGTCCCCTTTCATGTGATGTGACAGTAGTCAAAACCTGTGCCAGCAGTGGAAGACTAACAAAATCCAAATGTGTTTAGAGAAAATTAGGGACGAGAACTTAAATTAGTGGTTCTTGATCATAGATGAGAGTTAGTCAAGCTGAAACTCTAATAGGAGAAATTTCGTATTACAGAGAGTGTTTCACTTTACAAGGATTTCACAAAATCACTCTGCAAGTCTTTCACGCGCAGTTTTGCGCAATATTTTTCAGGCAGAGGCAACATCCACACCGAGACAGACGCAAGCTCACCCTGCCCATGCTTCAAGCCAACTGGAAGACACGTAAAATGTCAGACATTGCCCCAAGCTAACATGCCACGTCTCTTATTATTTCAAACGGGGCACTACACTAACTGCATCCATATGACGCCTGGTCAGCTCGGAACGCAGACAGGGTGAGATCATCTCTGCCTGTACAATACTGTTAGGCAACGCAGCCGGAGAGTTTTGCCTGCACGAACAATGCAGTTGCAGAGGATATTACTCCACTGCTGCTCCGTTAATTCCTAACCTACCCCAAGTAATAGAACAAAATAGATCTTCAGACTGTAATTTAAAAAAAAAATAAATACATCTGGTAAACGTTTTACTTGTAGTAAGTACTGAAATTGGAGAAAATATTGTCTACTTGGAACTCATCTGATTTGCTTGTTATAGCAGAAAACATGGCAAAAATTCCTCTTTGATGCTATCCTACTA
This sequence comes from Tauraco erythrolophus, assembly GCF_009769465.1. Classification (NCBI taxonomy): domain Eukaryota; kingdom Metazoa; phylum Chordata; class Aves; order Musophagiformes; family Musophagidae; genus Tauraco; species Tauraco erythrolophus. Next base: position 10,367,213 of record NC_141472.1, on the reverse strand, counting down.
GGCCATCAGAAAGAATATTTTGGCTCTATAAATCTGAATCATCGCTCTACAATGCAGCGCTTGGTGTCTGCTCTCCTTTTATTTGTACAAAGCTCCAATATGAGAGTAAAGAAGGGATCAGCTACACTGTGCAGTGGTTTTCTTCTGGTCTAAATCCTCTGGAGAAGCTGGCATGAAACACTACCTGTGTCCTCCATGATATGGGGACCCATCCGCTGGGGCCCTGGGCAAAGCTCACAGTCAGATATGTCGCCAGCAGCAGTTCCACTGCCATGGCTCCACCGTCCAGATGACCACAGGGACTTGAGGTGGAAGAAGTGGAAAGATGCTTTTTTGACATTCTTTAGATCCATGGAATTCAAGAAGCTTAAACAGAATAATCACTTGGATGAGGCTTTAGCCTACTTCCATAGCCCCACTGCGATGGAGATGTTTTATTCTTTAAGATTATATATTATTCAGTGAATTTCATCATCTTTCTCCAAATATTGTTTTCGCTCAACAATACAGCTGGCCAAATACTGCAAAAAAGCATTAGCTGAAAAAATTATTTGTCAGGAAATAGGGTTTCCTCTTCTCCACCTAATGCATTCCAGCAAGTTCCAGCTACATTGCTTCCTCCCAGCATTTAACTTGACAAAGCATGTGGTGAGCCTGGCAAGAACCTGAAGACGTCAAATGTTCATGATTATCAGCATTAACAGTTGTTATTGTTCTTATATCAATAGTCAAATCTTGCCCTTAGGAAGAAGTATTTCTTTTTTTCCTGACTACTAGAAATTTCTTTTGCACATTAATCCTCTTTATATAGCATCGTCATCTTTCCAGATTTTCATGTTCAGCTTTGAATGCCGCATGAATACTGCCTGGTGAGGAAAAGCCTGCTGCATTTAATATATATTATAGTTTCATTCTTAACCCGATTTACTACAGTGATCATTTGTTGTTTTTCCTTTCCCAAGTTGCATTGCTGTGGCTGCTGCCTTCTAAGTTTCTTGCTTATTTTCCATCCACATTTCACTATCGTTACCACCATGATTTGCATTATCAGAATAGTTTTTACCAGGCTTCTACTAACCCATGTCAAAATTTGCAGCCACCTAACTATACTTTTTTTTTTTTTTTTTGAGGTGGGGTCCTGACATCCATCAGCAGTGGCATCCTGGAATCATTTGTTGCACCATCTATTTATTTACATTTATCCTGACCACATAGTAAGAGTCCTTACGTTGCTGCTTGCCTTCAAATTTCACTGAGTTTGTACATAAGGTACTCAAAAGTGCCATTTTCAGAAACAAAATCATCAATGGTTAAACTGAGTGAGAGGTAAGTATGGGGAGCTTTATTCTACTCTTGAATACGTGGGTGCCGTTTTGGAATGAAGCACTGAAGCCAATGGAGCTGTGTAAGCTCTCTAGCTGTGCTGTGCAGCAGAGAAAAGAGGATCGCGGACCGGGCTCCCTTGCACAGCTATGTTAGGATCACAGAATTCTTGTTTGTAGGAATACAGAAGCCATATTTGAGCTTCTTCAAAAGACAGATAGTCTCTTTACCACCTTCAGGACTAAAAGCCTGACCTGGGAATCAATCAGTGGATTCAAATCAACTTCAGCGTGCTTTGCGTTTGATTAAAACCCAGATCTTCCTCTTTGCTATGACTTCCCCAAATACTTCCAGTACGTAAACTAGCTTTGAAGAGAACTTTCCCTGAACACAGATTGAACACACACCTGCAAGACCCTTCTTCGAATTTAAGGTAAAGTACCCAGATACTGTTCTGAGGAGTATGATACACAGTATCTTAATTCTCACTCAAACAGTTCCTGTTTATCTTCATGGAGGACTGACTCAAATATTAGCTTTTGGATTTGATAAGGGACACATTAAACAAACGCTGATGCCTGTATCATAAAAAAGCTGGCGCTCAGCCAGATAAGTGGAGCACTGCCTACAAGTTAAGTATTATTATATTCAGGCTCTGCTTGCAGTAGTATTTTCTTCTACGGCCTCATTTTTTTTCAGTAGTGCATAAGCATATCTATTAGATATGCCTACAGAGAGATTTCAGTCATGCCCTAGCACATGACAAATGAGACATCTCTTAACACCAGCTCAGCTGCACGCAGTACTCCTCTCCCTCCCAAGAACTCCAGTACGAACTTTGAGTCTGAGACACCATTTTGTTACTCCATCATAGAATCATAGAATGTCATAGGCTGGAAGGGACCTCAGAGATCATCTAATCCAACCTCCCTGTCATGGGCAGGGACGCCTCTCAACTAGATCAGGCTACTCAAGGCTCCATCCAACCTGGCCTTGAACACCTCCAGGGAGGGGGCATCCACAACTTCTCTGGGCAATTTATTCCAAAGTCTCACCACCCTCGTACTGAAGAATTTCTTCCTAAGATCTAATCTAAATCTGTTCTCCTTCAACTTAAACCCATTTCCCCTTGTCCTATCACTACACACCCTTGTAAAAAGTCCCTCCCCAGCCTTCCTGTAAGTTCCCTTCAGGTATTGGAAGGCAGCTATTAGGTCCCCCCGAAGTCTTCTCTTTTCAAAGCTGAACAATCCCAGCTCCCGCAACCCGTCCTCATAGCAGAGGTGCTCCAGCCCCTGGATCATCTTTGTGGCCCTCCTCTGAACACGCTCCAACAAATCTATGTCTCTCTCATGGTGAGGACACCAGAACTGGATGCAGTATTTGAGGTGGGGTCTCACAAGAGCAGAGTAGAGGGGGAGAATCACCTCTCTTGACCTGCTGACCACGCTTCTCTTGATACACCCCAGGATGCGGTTGGCCTTCTGGGCTGCATGAGCACACTGCCGGCTCATGTTGAGCTTCTCATCTATAAACACCCCCAAATCCTTCTCTGCAGGGCTACTCTCAACCCACTCTGTGCCCAGTTTGTATTTGTGCCTAGGATTGGCCCGACCCAGGTGAAGGACCTTGCATTTTGACTTGTTGAAGCTCATGCAGCCTGCACTGGCCCAATTCTCAAGACTATCAAGGTCCCTCTGGATGGCATCTCATCCCTCAAGTGAGTCCATGGCACCACACAACTTGGTGTCATTGGCAAACTTACTGAGGGTACACTCAATGTCGTCATCCATGTCGCTGACAAAGATGTTGAACAGCACTGGACCCAGAACAGACCCCTGAGGGACACCACTTGACACTAGTCTCCACGTAGACATCGCACCATTGACCACAATTCTTTGAGTGCGACCATCCAGCCAGTTCTTTATCCACCGAGTGGTCCATCTGTCAAATCCGTGTCTCTCCATTTTAGAGACAAGGATGGCATGTGGGACAGTGTCAAACGCCTTGCACAAGTCCAGGAAAATGACATCCGTTGCTTTACCCACGTCAACCAGCACTGTAGCTTGGTCGTAGAAGGCCACTAAATTAGTCAGGCACAACTTGCCCCTAGTGAAGCCATGATGGCTGTCACCAACCACTTGGTTATTTTTTATGTGCCTTAGTACAGCTACCAGGAGAATCTGTTCCATGATTTTACCTGGCACAAAGGTAAGGCTGACTGGTCTGTAGTTTCCTGGGTTGTCCTCGGTCCCTTTTTTAAAGATGAGGGTTATGTTTGCCCTTTTCCAATCTGTAGGAACCTCACCAGACTGCCAGGACCTCTCAAATATGATGGCTAGTGGCCTAGCAACTTCAGCCGCCAGTTCCTTCGGGACCCGTGGATGTATCTCATCAGGTCCCATGGACTTGTGCACCTTCAGGTTCTCTAGGTGTTCCCGGACCTGATCTACTCCTACCCTGGGTGGTTCTTCACTCTCCCAGACCTAGCCAACATTCTCTGTGATTTGGGTGGTGTGGTTCAAGTGGTTGCCAGTGAAGACTGAGGCAAAAAAATTGTTGAATATTTCAGCCTTCTCCATGTCCTCAGCAACCAGGTCACCTGTATCCTTCCGGAGAGGCCCCACATTCTCTCTCATTTTTCTTTTTTTTCTCACATACCTATAAAATCCTTTTCTGTTATTTCTAATATCGCTGGCCAGATTTGACTCTGTCAGGGCCTTAGCTTTTCTAACCTGGTCTCTGAGTACACGAGCAACTTCCTTGTACTCATCCCAGGTTACCAGTCCCTGCTTCCATGCTTTGTGTAATCCTCTTTTGTATTTGATTTTAGCCAGGAGTTCCTTGTTTATCCATATAGGTCTCCTGGTGTTTTTGCCTGATTTCTTCCTTTTAGGGATGTAATGCCTTTGAACTTGGAGGAGATGATCCTTGAAAGTCAACCAGCAATCTTGGGCTCCCAGTCCTTCCAGGGCTTTATCCCATGACACACTACCAAGGAGGTTCCTGAAGCGGTGAAAGTCAGCTCTTCTGAAATCGAGGGTTTCAAGCTTGCTGAGCTTCCCCCTCTTAGCTGCCCTTAGGATCTCAAACTCCACCATCTCATGGTCACTGCAGCCAAGGCTACCCAGGAGTTTAACATTACCTACCAGCCCTTCCCTATTGACGAGAACGACGTCTAACATGGCACCTCTCCTCGTTGGTTCCTCTATCACTTGGATAAGGAAGTTATCTTTAATGCATTCCAGGAATCCCCTGGATTGCTTGTTCCCCGCCGTTTTGTTTTTCCAACTGATATCAGGGTGGTTAAAATCCCCCATGAGGACCAGGGCCTGTGAACGAGCAGCAACTCCTATCTGCCCATGTAGGGCCTCATCCACTTGGTCCTCCTGATTGGGTGGTCTGTAGCACACTCCCACTGTAAAGTCTCCTACCCTTCCTTTCACCCTGGCTCACAGGCACTCGATTCTTTCGTCATCACTTGCCAGGTGAAGCTCCATGCATTCTAGCTGTTCGTTGACATAGAGGGCAACACTCTCTCCTCGTCTCCCTTGCCTGTCCTTCCTGAACAGTTTGTACCCCTCTAAGTCCAACACACCAATTGCAGGAGTCATTCCACCATGTCTCTGTGATGCCGATCAGGTCATAGCGCTGCAGGCTCACAAGGATCTCCAGCTCCTCTTGCTTATTGCCCAAGCGGTGGGCATTCATATAGAGGCATTTGAGTTGGGTCCCTGATGAGGTACCTGGAGCCCCCTGAAGATGCTCAGATGCTTCCACAGTAACCAACCCCTCAACAACCCCTGTGCTCTGTCTGCAACCTGGCATGACACCTTGATCCCTTGCTAATTCACAAGACTGCGCGATCTTGCTAGTGCATTCCTCCCCCACAAGCACTGGCACACTGCATTCGGGCTCCCTTCCAGTGATCCTGATTTCATGCAGTGATGAAAGAAACAACACTTCAACTGTTTTCTATCCACGAGATAATGTGTTACTCCTCTCTCTAAGATAGTGAGGCAGGAAAAGGAGGAACATGAATGTAAAGTAAAAAATCCCAGTGATTTACAAAGAGATTTTGAAGTAGATTTATAGTAACTCCGAAGGAGCTGCTTTTGATTTAAAAAAAAATCACCATCAAAATCAGCCGACTAAATAAAACAAGAAAAAAGGGGTAAGAGAAAGTCACACACAACAGAAAACAATGAAAGTTTCCACAGGCATTTACCAACTTCCTTACCTGCGCCATGCAAATGTTTAAACACACTCTTTCTAGATCTTCCAACGGATAGTGAAAATTTCACCTCTTGAAGATGACTTCCACATCTTCTCAAACCTGTGTTTACCTCAATAATTTTTGAAACCACAGGTACAGGGTAAAAATGCCAGAAATTGCCACTGAAATGTGCCACCTGAATGCAGTAAACATTTTTGGAGCTTGCCTTACGAGCTCCTCTTCCCAGGATTCAGCCTTCCGCTACTCACGTCCCGAAGTAAAACACTGAAAGGAGTTATATCACTCACGTTGGCCACAAATACCAACAGCTCTGTCACTCGTGTAGAAGCTAACGTATTTTTCCATAAAACTTGAGAAAAATACCAAACTTCAGCCTGTCCCTGAGGAACCATCCCCTTTCATCCCAGTCCCGCTCATAATCAAATCCCTGCACAAGGGCGCTCCGAACCGTGACTGCGGCTCTCAGATACTGCCACAATAAAGAGTAAATAGTGGAAACAACAACAGGTTTCCCCCCGAGAGGATTGCATCCAAGCACTTGCCTCACAGCGATAAGCGAGCATCCAGACAATCAGAGGCGCAGACGGCATTGCTCTCAGAATACTTCCTGCGTTCTCGAGTCTCACGAGAGGCGACGGAGAAGATTTCCCTCTCGAGGGCCACTGCTCCGCACGCACACTTTCTTGCGCCCTAGCTCACCCTTGGCCCTCGCTGCTCAGCCTGCCCTGCTCTCCAAACATTACAACCGAGAAAACCGGGAATGGCACAGCTTGCTTGTGTGCTGTTTGCCGTAGATTTAGTGTGCTGGCTAACCAGCCCCCAGGTTCAACAGCATTGGTTGTACCTAAACACTACCATCTACACACTGCTGAAATGGGTCGTTGCTGAGGAAGGTCACCTCTCGGGGAAAAGCAGCACTCTATTTCAGAAAAACTAGCACTACCTTACAGACTAAGGTAGAAAGAAAGAAAGGATGAGTACTGTTTTTTCCTCAGGCAGGCAAGTATCTATTAGAAAGCTATTTCCAAAAGGTTTAGAATAGACTGTGATACCTGCCAGGTGAAATAAAGCCCTGAGCATCCTCAGCAGATCTTGTTCCACAAGCAGGTAAATAAGCTTCCCGCAGTCGAAGCAGCAAAACTCCCAGCTTTTGGCTCCTGTCTAGTAGGATCACCCAGGAAGCCAGATTTATTTTGCTTAAGGGTAAAGAAGGTCTGTTCCCACAGGAGAGCTTCGCTTCCTGCTTTGGGAAAACTAAATAGGTTGATTATGTCTGCTACAGCCTCATAAATCCATGTCAGCTGCTGCCTCAGGGAGAGCCATTGCTCCTCTGGGCGATTTTTTTTCCCCACTTAGAGAAGATGAACAGCTGGTTACGTGTATCACAGCTCTGGCAAACACTTACCCATAGTCTTATGCCACTGAAGGAGCAGGTTTCTGTCATTGAGACCACAGGAAAGCAGGAGGCAAAGCAGAAGCAGCTTGTTTTCTTTTGCACCAGCTTTTTCTGACCAGAAGACAAAATGGTAGTCAGAGAAGACTTTGGTAGTTGGCTTCCTGAACGGCGCTAGAAGCAAATCAAAGAAATCGTATTTTAAACCTGCTTATGAACATGAAAGTGATTATAATTTGCCTGCACAATAAATAAAGTTATATACTAAAAAACTGCAGGAGCCTAGATAAAACAGATTCTGCGCTGAAGACGGAGGGCCGCTGCAGAGAGGCTGTGCCTCACAACAGGTGAGCTTCCCACGCAGTCACCCACGGCTCCAGCACCAGGGCCATGGCACGCAGCCAGCATTGTTGCTCAGGGCGCACAGCACCAACGGCTATGGCACTGCAAACTTTAGACTACCCAGGGCACAGCGCATCCCGTAACCCATCCCAATCCAGCAAGCGCGGTAAGTCGCCGGCTGTGCTTGGGCATTCGGGTCTCATGACGTCCAACACAGCTTCTGACTCCAGGGTTTTGTCTCCAGGGTCGGCTTGAGCCTTAGGAAACCCAGGCTCAGCCCTCACGACACAGACATACGGGCAAAAATACTAATCACCAAGAGCAGGTTTAGTAAAACCAGGTCATTGCAAAGCTCCGGGAATTACACGTCTCTGAGGTCTTCTCTGGCGACACATACAGCTCTACTGATACCAACAAAGATACACTGGCTCATACCCACCAAAAATCAAATGCAAACTGCATTAGGGTAACACTGTCATTTAATAACTCGGTGCTTCTATGGATTTTTTAAGACATACAGTTTTGCACGCATATGGCAAGTTTCCAAGGAACATAAAGTTCCTTTACACTGGGGCAGAAGTATTATCACACGAGTTCTCAACAGTCTGTTTTTCTTTTCCTAGCTGGACGTGTCAAACAGACCACAACCAGCAGATAAGAAATGCCTACAGAATCAAAGCGCAGATTAGAGAGGCAGCAACAGCGGCTGAGAGAACCATCTACCGCAGCTGCGAGACAGATCAAGGGAGCTGAGAAAAGCTAAGTGCAGTTCCAACTTTACAGGGCATTCTATTTATTACATAAATAAACAGGGCATTACAAGGCTGTGAAAACACTGATTTTCTTTCCCGCTTGTTAGCCGTGGACTCTGTGACATCAGTTGTGGCTAGCGCTGCTGCTCACGATGCCGAAAGGCATGAACCTAGAGCAAAAATAAATTAGCCTCTTCCCTCAGCTTAGAAGGAAATTTTTACGTATGGGTGTTTGCGAGGCTGTATACATCTGGTTTCCAGCAAACTGCCACGGCAATGTTAAAACCTAGAACTATTAATCTGGGAGTGCTCTGTGATTCAAACACACGTCTGACGGGTAAATCTTTCCCTCCAATATATGCATTCCCTAGAACCAAAACAAGTGCAGCTACAGCAGAGTTTGCACATCCAGGAATGAGTTTATGTCATGCGGTGTCAATGTAAGGAATGCAATGAACAATGCACAGACAAGGCCTGCAGTATTTTCCAACGCTTTAGAGTTACAAGTCAGCTCTCATCAGGGATACTGGCCAAACACTTTGTATAGATGAAGCTGAGTGATATGGAAGCCATTCCTAGTAGAGAGGCTCAAAAAAGGTCGTGAGATCACGAATCTCCCCAACTCAGACAACACAAGGCTCTGATCAGGCAGCCCTTGCCCACGCTGGTGAGCACCTGAAGCGGCAGGATCTCCCACTGGATGAAGATCAGCATTTACAGGTACCCTGGGGGCTCCAGGCAAGCAAAACCACTACTTCTATTGGAAAACCAAAGCTGAGCATCTGCTCTCTAGGATCGTGTGGGCAGCTGGAAGCAGTACCAGCTAGGGGAACTTAATTCCCTTTAATAATGTATTGCTTGTTAAACCACTTGATTTGTGTTTGCAAGTGAGGAAAATTAGCATATTAGGCACCAGGTAGTTTGGTTTCATTTTCCCGAATTTCCAAGTGGGAACTCCAACCAGCATTTAACTAGCAATCCCTCTCAATTTGAGCTGGATCCATGCAGCTGGATGCCAGCCAAATTCTTGCAGTGGTTTATCACATCTATAATGACAAGAAGATCACATGACAACCAATACCCTGTAACAGCAACTAATATTGAAGAATTTTCTAACAGCCACTGAGATTTCTCAGCCGCTCCCTAGAAAGCAGCCCACAGAGCCTAGCTATTTTATCTTATCTTTTTCTAGTTAGAGACAAGAATACCCTGAACACACATGGCAGAAATCAGACTATGCAATTTCTGATTTAGTGTCAAAATGGATATGTAAACAAAAAAAAAAAACCCCACCTTAAAGACCATCTCCCTCTTCTTCACCATTGTAGGTAGTCCTTTGATCTATAACAATTCTACCATCTGAAATTCACCATTTCCGAAACGCATCTTTCTTCTTGCTAGGAGAACAATGACTCAAAGTGAAAATATCAAGTGAATGCAACTGTGGCCCTGATGTCAGAACAGGAACAGAATCTAAGAGTAGACAAATAAAATTTACATGTCATTTGTCTTTCCTTACAAAAGAGCGGTATGACGCACTGAGGTGCAATAGCACTCCTTACAGCACAGCTCCTTTTTGTATGGCTTGAAACACTGCACTTTCAAGGACTGTATTTTTCCCCACTCACAATAAACCGAATAAAATGGGTTGGAACGAAATTGCCAAACGTGACAAAAACTTGCAGAGCCATTGTTGCAGCTTCAAACATCCACCCCATTTCCTGCTCCATCTCAATGCGGTTGAAGACACGTTTATGCTGCAGTGATGAAACTACTACAATGCACACACAGTACAAGAGCTAAGAAAAACATCCAGGGTGTTATTAAGTGTCACTAGAAAATCTTACAGCACTTAAAGTATCCAGTTATTTTTACCTGGGGTTCTGGTGATTAACAAGCTGTGAATGTCAGATCCATCTAACTCACCCTGAAAGTACAGGAGAGGGAGCCGAGGAACAGGTCCTTAGCACCACTTACTGAAACAATACCAAAGTAAGAATTATTATTATTGCTAGTTCCACTGTTGCACTTCAATTCAACTGAAAATCTGCCCTCCAATAGCACAAAGGTGAGTCAAGTGCCTCAGGAGATGAAACAGCCAGCATTACTCTCCAGCTTAGCTTATATTATACCTTGCAAGATGAAACTATCAGAAACCAACGTTCTTTGTATTCCTGACATACACAGGGGTGCTTTTAATTCCTAGCTCTGCCTTCCCCTCCCCTCCCCATGAAAGAGTCGGAGGGTTATGAATATCAATTAAGATAAGAATATGGTGCAAAATGCTTAACATGCCTCACGAGGTACTCTGGATGGACCGCATGCCGCACAGCGAAGCATCAGGCCAAAGCGGGAGACAGCGTCTGCTTCAGAAAAAGCATGTAGTTGGGAATTACCTTTCAGTGGAAAATATTTAACCAGATGGGAATGTGGTTTATACGCGACGCTTCCCGTTAGCGGCGACTAACATTCGTGGTATGAAAGCTCTTCTTTTTACAGCACTAGAGTTATCCCACGCTTTTAGTCATTAGTAGAACTATTCTCCTTTTCCTTCCCAGCCTGTACTTTCAAGTTGTCTATGGAAGGACTACTGAACTATTATGGTCTCGTGACCTGCTTAGCACGAAGCAGGGCAGCAGATAAGCAAGGGAAGAGGGGCAGTCGCGGGGACTGGAATTTGTCACCGTGTTATGATTCACTGCTGATTTATGTGGGATTCTGCGTAGCACAGGCAAGATCCAAGGACGCACTGAAGTCTGCCCTCTGCCTTTTCTTTTCTGCTTATAGGTGGGGCTCAGTCCACAGGATTTCCCCTTCCTCTGCCGTTACAGATCTTCAAGGTCGCTTATCAGACAGGGACCACAGGCTGGATACGCTTCAAGACAACCCAAGTTTCACCCCAGGGGTGGCCTCAGGGACAGCTCAGGCTGCTAACGCCTCAGGACAGCAAGTTTTCAGACCTGCAGAATGTAGCATGAGTCAGTGTACATTCACGTAAGGGCTATACTTTCCTTCCGCAGACCTTGTGCTTAAAATTACAGTATGTCCCGTACACGCATCGTTTCCAAGATGCGTGCCCGGCAGCACGAAGCCCCGCTGCCCGGCGGGCTCCCGGCCCCGACCGCCCGCACCGGGCACGGGCCGGGGGCGGCGGGCACCCCGCGGGCACCGCCCGCCCGCCCGCCCCGCCGCGCCACTGCGGCGCCCCCTGGCGCCCGCCCGTGCTCCAACAACGACCGCCCCGCAGGCCGGGGCGGCCCGGGAGGCGACAGGGCGGGGAACCGGGCTCCCTGCTGCTCCGGGGCGGCTGCCTCAGCCCTCTCCGCGTCTGTACCGCCTGCAGGCTGGCCGGGGCGAAGGCACGTCTGACCCTGCGGGGCAACGGCCACAAAAAGGGCTACAAGCGATTCTGGCAGCGGTTCTCCGGCAGCTTTCCATCGGCGTTCCCCTCATTAAATCTCCTTTTAATACAGCCCTGGTGAGACAGCAGCTCTCAGAGGTGGTGCGTTTTTTGGCTGTGTTTCAAGTTGCAGTCGAAAGCAATTAAACCATCTTGCGTGGTGCTGGGCTCCCAAGGTCCCGGGGCGTCTTTAGTGGGTCGAGGCTGTTAGGGTAACGCAAGAGCGTGTCCAGTCAACAAGATAGTGCTTTGGGTTTGTGTGAAGGCAGCCCAGGCAGGAAGTGATACAGGATTACACCTAAGGAACCAAGAGAAACGGACTCACCTACGCCCTGGCTAACATGAGAATGTAGTCTTCTGTCTTAGCCTTGATCATCCAAATCCCATAGGACTCAGAGGAAAAGAAATGTGGAAAGGAGAATTCCTTGTGCCTATTCCTTCCGTCTTGGCCTGTCCATCACGTTTGTCCTTGGCTTAATGAGATCTGATAGTAGGACAGGACAAAACTTGTATGACCATCCATGCTCGTCTTGTGTTCCCCTTCTTATTAAAAAAGGAGCAATGACACATATTTTGCCTTCAGCAAGGCTTTCTTTGCAGAAAAAGAAAAGCCGTAAAAAAAAAAAAAAAAAAAAAAAAGAAATATGACCTAGAGTGCAGCAGATACTCTGTCCTCAGAGAGCTGTATCAGTGGTTCACTGTCAAATTGAAAGGCTATTTTCCATGATGATCTGTCTTGGGTGACTTGAAGACTTTCATAAATAATTTGGATGATGGAAGAGAACATGCTTACTAATTCTGCAGATGACAAAAGCTTTAAGGAAGTTTGAAGACAGAGCTAGAATGAACATGATCTTGGCAAATCAGAAGAACAAATAGTCCTAAAAATGTAAGCCTTAAGAATGTAACTCGTCTTGTAATCTAGTGAAGAAAAATGCAGTGGCCTACACATAGTCAGGATTCTATGATTCTATGATAAGCACCTGTATGAAACAGGGAAGGGCAAGGCACTGGTGCAGGAACAATTCTGGGATGTTCGTAAGGATTCATGAAACGCGTATGAGTGAAAGCGATGCTGCAGCAAAAAGACATCACAAAATGCAGTATCTATAAGAAATACCCATGGAGTAACGATAACAGCAAACCCAGCAGTCCTTAGACCTCAGCTGAAATACTGCACTTAGGAAGCTATGGGCCAACTGGAGAGAGCCAAGAGTGTCAAAGGAACAGAAAATACATGATCCATTTGTCATAATTCTTTCAACCTTCCTGCACAAAGATCAGAGGAAAACTTACTAACTTACTAGCAGTCAGTTATGAGAAGGACTTTAGAAAACTAGGAAGGGACCATCTAGTTATTATGTCCCTTAAGGAAAGGGTAAAAGTAATGATCTCTGATGTCAGCAAAGAGAGTTAGAGTGAACATCAGAAGGGGTGAGGGGATGCTTTTGAACCATAGCCACCACAAAGCACCAGTGAGATTGCTTGGGGAGGCTGAGGAGTCTATGTCATCAGATGCTGGTAAGAGAAGGTTGGACAAATCCCTGCCAGGAATGACATACCTGTAGCTGGACGAGGTGGTGTGACTTGGTCCTCTGAAGACCCTTTGTAGTGCTGAGCCTCCAGTTCTGTTCACTGGTGAGGGTGGGAGCCAGGAGGCTGCTGAGTCAGCCCATCTCCAAGTCATCATCAAGCACCCACTCGGCTTTTTTGCTCCCCTCAACCTGAAGAAGCAGAAACACCAAGGGAGTTTTAAGAGGTTGACCAGTCCTCAGAACAACGCTGCTTAAAATATCTCTTTTCCTCCAAGGCCTATAAACAATCTCTGCATATAAAATGCAAAACTGGAGTTAAGTCTCTGACTGGTCACAGGAAATACAAAATTATATACTCTGACTTGAAGGGTTTATGTGAATCCAGTCAAAACTTTCTGAAGTGGATGCCTCAGATCAGGCCATTAAGTCCCTACACAGAAGCCTAAATCAGTGGCCTCATTTTCAAACACACACTGAGCACTCAGCAGCTCCTGTAGAGTCTAAGAGGAGCCGGTGATTGCTTGTCACATCTGAGAACTCATGCCACTTTGGCTCTGAAATGTGGACCTGAAAGCAATTTTCTATGCAATTTTTCACAGTCCTAATCCTGGTGTTTTGTGAACACTTTCCGTATTTTTTTTTTTCCTAGGCCATTATTTTCTTTGTAATGTAAAAATAAATATTTCACATTAAAGCAACTCCAAAGCTCCAACTTTGGAAATCTTCAATGGGTGCAGAACTTCAGGCTCAGAACTACAGCACGCCGAAGATTTTACCATATCAAACGCGGTTTGCACTCCCACATCCCCTCCTGCATTCATAATTACATTCTGACTCACATTATAATCACATTCGGGTCCCAGTCCTGCTTTGGAAATTTCATGGCTGCAGGCAGGGACATATCTTCCAATGCACAGCACCCATCTTCGGTTAAGCCGTATGCAATCGTTACTGCCGCAGCCAAGAAACTGTTTTTTCACCCTTTGAATGCACCAGTTACCGCATCTGGACTTTTGGCTGCAAAAGCCATACAGTGCAGAATCCTCAACACCCTCTTTACCAAAAAGATGCAAAAAAAGGAGTATCGCTCCAGCATTAAACGGGGAGATTTTGTTACTGTCCCTCGCAAAGAAGTTATAATGCTGGGGTATTTTGGAGCTCAGCGATAGAACAAGTATTCTGTATCTCTAGGAGGGACAAGAAGCTGTGGTTACCTGCAATTAGAGTAGAACAGGAAAAATCAATTTTACCCCCAAACTGAGTATTTTATGCAAAATGCATCAGATACATGATTTTGAACAGAAATTCCCAACTTTTCCCAAAATTCAGTCTCAACAAACTACAAGAACATCTTTCAGGAATTTTGCCAGCAGGATGCACAGCCAATAGCAGATGCTCGCAACGGTAGTTAAAGCTCAGAAATAGGAGAAAAGGATCCATCAAAAATCTTACCCTAATACTACAGAGCATATGACATATGTGGTGGGATTATTCTCACCTAACTTCAGATACCTACAAGTTGGATTTCTGCACGGGAAATAGTCACCCTTGGCTGGCACCGTAGCCAGAGAAATGAATGTGTGGTACCAAATGAAACCAGCTTACCCAGGGCAGCAGTGTTTGCACAGGGGGAGAGGAAGAGCTCCTGCTTGCTTTAGTAACTGCTTTTCCTTGCGTTATCAGTTGGCTTTCTTTAGTCTATTGCATTTGTCTTAAGTGGTTGCTTTTATTTATTTTAAAGTGTTGCAATTCATACATCTCAAAAACTTGCTCTCCTTTATCCTTCCCTTTTTTCTCTCCACAAACCTTACAGTTAAGAGATGTACCAGAGAATAAAAACCATTACCTGACCTAAGCTGCTTAGATTTCAGGTATCTTAAATGAAGCACCAGTTAATTAGTAATCTGTTTACAGAATTGTAAAGAAATAGTTCTTAAGAGAGCTTTATTTTATGTGTGTTCATGCTGTCTTCTCACTTCCCCACCTAGAAATCAAAATATCCCAGTGATATCCTTGGACCATGCTGAAACTGGAAACGTAGCCAACAAGTACCTGCTGAGCCCAGTTGGGTCAAACACAAAGACCATCAACTTCCCTTATTTCAGTAATTTTTTTCTTCATCACTATTAAACCACAAGATTTTTCTTATTTGCACAGTAAAAACGCTACCTGCCAATGCAAAAAAATGCTTTCCAGTAAGTCACCCTGACATGCAGCAGCTATAAATTTGGAGCCGTTTCCCACTCTCGCATGTGACACCTCCAGTTTCTCAGGAGAAAGTCAATCTAACATCACCCTGCAGTCCCAGCTGCTTATTCAGAGTGACTAGGAGATGGCATCCCCACGCCTGCCCGCGACAGATGGAGAAAGCCACATGCCACCATCACGGGAGCTGTGCAAGGTGGTGTGTTTCCATGCCTCTGCTCAAGCCATCCTGCACACTGCCGACACAACTCGCCTCTGCAGCATCTGAGAAGTCAACAACCCGTAGAGTCAGGGAGCAATTCCCCAGTCTTATCCCTCTCAGTATATCTTATTACCTTCTGAAAACAAGTAAACAAATCGGCAACTGAAAACAAACCAACAACTGAATCAACATCAACAACAGGCATCTGAACTAGCCACAGATCTGAAGAGCTGAGGATGAGCCAGTTCTACAGGAGGTTAACAATGTTAACATTATTTTGGGGTAGAATTACACATATTTGAGCAACCTGATCTACAAGAAGGTGGCCTTGCCCATGGCAGGGAGGTTGGAACTAGATGATCTTTAAGGTTCCTTCCAAGCCAAACCTTGATTCTATGATATTTCAAGAAGTGAATTTGAATGCTTCATCTCTTACTAAGGAAGCTTTTATTGCAAATTCTTTTGTCTGAATTCATAATTATTTGGGTTTAGAGAAAGGAGAAGTGGCAGTGGGTTTCTCTTCACAAGAATTCAGTTGTATTTCAAGGCGAGGAAATAAATCCTAAACCAATTATATCTATTAGCTACTCCAGTTAGTGATGTTAAAAACAATATAGGCAATATTAATCACGAGTTTACAACTCTTCATTAAATGGTAAGAAAAGCCATTTGTGTTTACCCTCAAAAGCAGGAACTAAGTACTGAGCGCAACCAACTGAGGAGTTGTTTTGAGCAGAAGAGTTGGGTTTGTGGGCAACTCCAGCCCTGGAGAACACTGATGCCAGGGATCAATCCGTCCGGGCAGCCACCGTACAGACCTCTTGAATATCCGCTGTCAGCCACAGGAGGGCAAAGCGAGCCTAGCCAAAGAAACCAGAGTAACCTGCCACACCAAGGCAGGATCACACGTGGTAAAAGGGAGAAGGTGGCAGGACCAAATACAGGAAATACGGAATATTTCTAGATATCCTCCAGTCTGAAGTTTTTTTCCGCTACTCATTAGCAGCTGGAGCCAGCTCAGGAGCAGGAAGAGCACGGAGGGAAGCAGCCCGGTGAGGTTGCCGGCCATGCATGCACCGGCCAAGGGTCTCGCAGGGCCAGACCCTGTTTGCGTAAGCCCAGTCTCAACCAGCAGCACTCTGTGCACTACAAAAATCAGACCCAAAAACCTCGCCGGCAGTTGAGTGGCTTGCCAAGCAGAGCGCCGAGCCCTGGTTTCAGAGTAAACTTACTTGGCCATCGCAGACGCTGCAGCTATTCATCATTCCCCCTCAATCACAACCAATTTCGTGATTGGAAAGAATACTCGTTTTTCATAAACGCTGGCATCTCCCCAGCAATCAGTGAACTCCCTGGCAGCCGGCCAGACACATGCACTGGTGGCAACGGTAATTCCTTCTCATTATAATGTTTATGTGTGCATAAATCTGAGCCAGGTGAATTCACAATATGCAGTAGAATGACAAATGTATCACGTGCAGCGAAAGGTCGAGAAGGTGACTCGGGAGATTTTTCATCGCTGCATGACAGCATGATCCAAATACACAGTTCTCAAGGTTTTCAAGTTCTGGAACTCCTTGCCAAGTTTCTGCTAGACCTCAGCCTTCTACTTTGTCCACAGATTTGCTTTAGTTTTCATCAAACAGATGATAAAGGTAATCTGTATATGATTTTTTGTAACTCAGTTCAAATGTTTTTTAACGTAAACACTCGAGAAATTTTTTTCAAAAGTAAATCTTGTTTTTTCCTTGGAAAGGTAAGGCAGATCTTTCCCAGCTTTGCTACAGGACCTGTGGGAAATAAAGGGTGCTTATTTTATGCATTTTTCATCCTCACTTAGAGCTGTTATACACAGGGTTGGTTTGTTTTCTTCCCCAATTGGATACACTCTCTTTTCTCTCTATTAAAAAATCAAGTCGGGGGGGGACACCCAACAGAGCACAAAGGATGCTTGAGATTTTAATTTGTGCATTGTGTATTCATATCATCCAAAGGGAAAATTACTTCAACATGTATGTGTTGGAGACATGACCAGAAAAAGGAAAAAGGCTGCCTCCACCTTCACTTTTACTGAGGGATCTTTGAACAGCCATGTTCAAAACAGCTCGGCTAAAAATCCGTGTCTTCCAGTCTAAGAAAAAACAACATTTCAAATGTAAAAGTCATACAAAACAAAAAGAATTTTCAAAACGATCCTTTCCACCCTGAGATATATCCCAAAGAAGCAAAATCAGGGGAAAACATTCTTTCAGGTACCACCTTAAAAATAAAAGCCAGCTGCGAATAGTTGCCAATAGCACATCAAAATTATCACCCTGGTTTCCTCCAAAGAAATCACAACCTCTAAAACCAAAAAGCTTTAAAATGGGGGGTTATGTATCTCTGCCTTGTGGTGTTCAAGCCAGTTATGTCACCATGTTGAGCACCCTCATGCTTTCAGGCCAATTTTATTTCATGAAAGCAGCCCAATCACAAGACTGGAAGCTTGAGCCCTAAGGAAAATACTGACTATCCTGAGACTCCCTACTAAAAGAACCGGAGTGAATTGTGAAGTGCAGAGGTCTTTAAACATAGAAGCTGTGTTTCTTATCTGTGCCATTTGCGCAGGAAGCTCGTGCTTGGTTTCTTCCCTCGGGTGGCAGGCAGTTGAACTTTCCATCCAAGAACTGAATTTGCAATTTCCAGGTGTATTTCAAAAGGAATTTGAAAGAGCCTCCGCTTGTCTGCAGGTATTTCAATCCCATCACTCAGGCAGGAACCGAACAGCTGCTACATTAAAGGGAAAGCCCATGCGTCAGAAGCAGAAAAGGAGAAGATGTTAACAAGCAGACCTGAGCAAAAGGCAGCTTATGATTAAGTCATGAGAATGTAATTAGGGGTGTAAGAGCACTGGAATACCCTGGCAGATACTTTCTTTGAGGCCTCCGCCTTGGGAAGGCAAGAGGCTCTGCTGTAAATGCGTGCAGGATCTATGTCAGCTCTTCTTCGTCACAGATCCCTGCTAACTTCCAGGGCTCCTACAAGGAGACAGGCTAAAGTAGGACTTCTTGAAGGAAATGGGTGCCACCACGCTTATGTCAAATTAAATCTGGAGAACAGTTAAATAATAGGGAAGACTAACTTCTACAGCTACTTGGGAAAAGGTATTGAGCCTGCGGTAGCCTGTCCTGATGCATTCAGGTCTGCTATTAAATTGCCCCAGTTACATCTTCCCAGGCAAGGATTTTTAGCTCACGGTTGCAGTGGGGCTGCAGACAGGCAGGAGAAATGGGATGTACCAGAGTGCTTAAGGCAAGAATGGAAAGAAGGGATAAGGCAGCAGCTGAAGAACCAGGGAAGTGCTACTGGACTGTGGGATGCAAGAACGTGCGCATGAGCGGAAAAGAGAGTTATTTCAGGTAGAAGGGAGGGACAGGAATGGCAGAGCCAGAGAAACCAGGAGTCGGCAGGGGAAGGAGGTCGGGGCAGACAGAAGCAGGGAGACACAGCCATCCAAAAGTTTAAGTAAGTGACTTAAGTCACAAAGAGTGATACCGGGGCTTAGCAAACACACGAAAAGAGGGAGAAGTCAAAGAGTCTCTCTATACGAGGCTGTTCTGAGGAAGGTCAGGGTTTGTTTCTTGTGTTTGGTGGGGGCGGGGATAACAAATATTTTTTTAAATCCTTGATCTGCTTTGAGGTCTTTTGAGTTAACTCTGGTTGAGTTAATTCACTATTTGCATATAATTAGTTTTTGCTCCTAGGTGGTTATATTTGCCATTTTGAGTCTAATTAATCATTAAGGCACCTGGAGTCTTTGTACCAACATTTGAGAAATTCCATATATTCCAAAGCAGGTTCGCTTTGGTTCGTGTCTTTGTTGCAAGCAAGCCTGCTAGCCAGGGACAGAGCTGACACCACCCTAACACTGGATGCTTATAACCTGCAAACCTTCATCATCAGGTATCTTTATAAGCATTTCTGCTGTGCACAAGTCAAACTCTGTACTCAGAATTTCTATCTTTCACTGCAACAACCTATTTGGTGCAGAAATAGATTTTTAAAAGCCAAATACACACAATGGGTGTAAGGGAGGGAATAAAAATACTTCCCTGTCAGTATATGCTTGACCAGGGAGCCTATGTTAGGTGTCTTCTCAGCCAGTCACAGCCAGTGAGATGGGCTTCTCCAGGGAAGGATTCAGCATCACCAGGGTCAGCTGCCTGAACATTTAGGACAGCAAACAGACCCTGGGAATGGCACATCTCAGGGGACTGACAGCAGGGTAGAAAACCTGGGGCTACAGGTTCACTTCAGTCGGTTTTTACAGGGAGCAAAATGTAGCATCTGCTAAACTCAGGTGTTCCCAAGGGGCCAGGATGCAGATGGTATGAAGCGGAGGAGGAGGAGGACGTGTCTCGAACCCAGCTGGGCTCAGCCCAGTGGAGACCTGGAGGAGAGACCTCAAAATGCCCTTCCCGAGCTTTGGGCAAGTAACCAAGCTATTTGAATAAACTCACATTGGTCATCTGGGCAGCCGACAGGAATTAAAAGGGTAAAATTTGTAACAGAAAGGTCTGTGAATATCAAAACTCACAATAAAAACCTAAATTCTTCCTGAGTGAATCAGACAGAGGAAATGAGGCACGTTTCTCCCTAACACTGATTTACTAGAGCTGCACTTTGCATTTTTGCCATTACTATTAAAGTAACAGTTTTGACTGACAGGAGCTCATTTTTAATTAGCCAGATCAACCAAGGCACATCAGCATTTCTGAAAGTATCTGAAAAAGCAGCCTACTTCTGCAAGAAAAGCTTATTTCCATTTGAAGATTAAAGGTTCCAGACAGCAGCAATATGTTTCTATCTGCCATTTCAAAAGGAAGACTCGAAAACATCAGGCTGTACCACATGAGAGATTAAAAGATAGAGGGAGATAACTCACAACCAATCCTGCTTCTCAGAGGTCTTTCTTCCTTAATCCTGTCCAGCAACAGCCTTTAACAACGGTATAACCGCATTAATCAAGGATTATTAGCAAGAAATCTTAATGCAGCATTTTCACCCATCCATCTCAGATGCGTTTCACTGAGAGTGCCATCACCCCTGAATTCATCGACAGGAGAATCGCACGCTGTTAGGTGAGGTGACCCATCCCGCTTGGCAGAGCAAGTCACACCTCCATCCGGAGCAGGATCTGCCCACCCAGCAGTGAAGCCGGGGACGACAGCAAGGTCTGCTCCTCGGCCGCAGTGGCCAGAGATCACCGCAGCTTCTGCCTGCAGCTTTACTTCGACCGCAGCGGGAGAAAGCTGTTGCCCCGTTCAAAACTGTGCTGTGCGAGGAGAGGCAGCTGGGAAGGGGAGAGAGAGAACAAATGGCAGAGATATGAGAGCCTGAGCTGCCTTAACTTGGCTCTTCCATCCTATCTGGCAAAGGCCTTGATTAATCCATGAACGCAGCAAAGCAACAACGTAGTAGAAATGCTGTCTAAACCCTGTTATCTCCACTACTCCTATCACCAGGAGCGTTCCTGCTCTTTGAGGCATTTTTAGCCAAGTAACATTTTCCTGAAACTTACTGCTTTCCCAGAAAACCTTTCAGCTTGCAGATATACTGCTCTCAATCAAAGCTGCTTGGAAAAGCAGGCAGGGAGGCTGGACAGGGTGCAGGCAGGCACACGCACACGCCGTGGGTTTTGCAGGTCGGTGCAACAGTGACCAGGGACACGTGAGTCTCCCAGGACTTGCACCTAATGCCCTGGCACATGAGGACAAGCAGAAGCAAAATGTGCCCTGCGTTGAGAACGCACCCGCTATTTTTACACCCACACCAGATGTTTCCATTTTGATGAAAACGGTCCAAAAAAATTTTCTGTGGTTTCAATATGAAACAGACACAGTTAAAAACCTTGAAAGCCGCAGCAAAGAGACATTGTCATTCCCTGGACAGCTGTGAGCAGGATGACTGCCGGCTACAGGGTATGGAAACAAACCCTTTTAGAAAATATTCCTGCAGGCAGACTGCACTGCTTACGTTTCTCTCTCCTCGACTTGATAGTCTCCTTACATTAAACATTGGAAGGCCTGAGCATTAATTTCTTCTGCTGTTGGGCAGACCTGCAAATAGCTATCCATAGGGATCAATTTTGAAGAAAAAGCTGAATCAAATATTTCCATGTAATAAATTTAGACTCCAAACCCCTACATTTAACCACTGGAAACATTAGGACAGAGCTTCTCTGGCAGTGGAAGTCCTGATGGCCTTGTGCTCCTGCAAACCACTAACTCTGCCTCCCTGATTTATACCAGATTTCCCAGACCTGCAACACAACCATTTGCCAACCTTCCAGCACACGTTTACAGTCTGATCAGCAAACTCCACAACTGCACATTCAGCGTGCAAGGAGTTGTTAGACACCCAGCTTTGGTTAAGACACTCTTTTTTCCTTTTTTTTTTTTTTTTTTTTTCCAGCGGTCATAGCTGCTTTGGCTGACACCAGGGGCTTTGTCACTCCTGCTCAGCATCAGCAAGGTTTCCACTTTCTGTCATAACCACTTAATGCTACACAGAACACGGAGACTAACAGTCTGCTTCACTGTCCTCCCTGCTGCAGCCTTTTTTCTCCAGCAGCTCCCACCCACCTGGTCATTACTTTTGGGAGCTCACCACTGTTTGCCCTGTCCCTCTGTCACAACACCCATCTAAACGCCGTCTACCGGGCACAACCCCGAGCACCCATGGAAGTAACGCACACGACGTGACGCTGCCTCTGCGGTTTTGGTACTGCCCAGACTGCTGAGAGTGGTTTATATTTAAGATTCAGGTTTTACTTACAGCTGGCAGAGTGTTCAGCTCTCCCTTGTCCGACCCCACCGCTAGCCTGACATGCGTACTGCAATCTTTGAAAACGCTCCAGCTTTCCAGGAACCGCAGCAAACGTGCACCACCTATCGACACGACAGAGCCGGTGGTGGAGGGCCAGGAACCCGCCAGCGATTCAGCAGTGCTCCCGAGTACGGGAATCATCGTTCTGCTCCAGCACCTCACGTTATAACAGGCCTCACGAAGCAGCGTTCGATCGTACCAGCTGTTTGTCAGACACCAGCAGGCACCTGACCTGACCATATCTTCTGCCCTCACCCATCCCAGCACAGTGGGTGAGCCTGGAGGTCCGGGGGTGGCCGAGGGGTGCTGCTGCCCCTTTGTGAGCAGAGGTGCTTTGAAGAGAAGGTCCTGTGCCTCCTCACCTCTAGCTCAGGCATTTCTGGATTCCGCGTCAAAAAGAGCCCTGGCCACAGAGAACTTCCTCCACTGGAAATTAACTTATTTTCTTCTTCCCATGTGTTTCAAGAACTCAAAGACAACATCTTCTCCAGTTTAAGTTATTCTTACCATATAGGAAGCTCTCAGCTTACCCCCGCCCCACTGATCCTGTGCTGAAGGGATGCCCATCCCTTGTGCAGGTCACAGACATCCCCAGCATCTCCGCACTGCTGAACCTTTTCTGCACGCTTCACAGCAGGCACTCAGACATTGGTATCATCCGAAATACTACATTATAGAAAACTCTACCAGCATCATCTGTCCTCTCTGAGCAGCAGAGCTGAGGAGACTTTGGGAGGCTGTCCCAGGTGGTGACATCTGCGGTGACTCCTCTGAATACCAGTTCCACTGTAATGCATTGAGCTTCCTGCTGTGAGTGTTGTGGATTTGCTTTATGTTATAACAATTTTAGCTTGCAGGCTTCAGCATTACCAGCACACATTACACACCTACTCTTTCAAAGCCATGTACTTGCTGGGGAAAGTTGGTTTTATTCCCACTTTCCCCATTCTGCCTGGCCCACGCTCCATTTTCTACCTGCTCTGAATTTTTTCTAAGAATCAAATCAAGGCAATGGAGTCAGCATTTTCAGACTAGGTCCAGCTGCCTGTGACCCTCAGGGATTCATTTCATTTTCTTCATAAAAGGGACACAGGGGACAGCACTACTGCATGAACAGCCAGGATTTGTACAGCACCTCCCCGGTCCTCATACTGAATCTGTTTCTCAGACACACACATTAGGTCACATCCCTATCAAGTTTTAAGTCAGAGCAGTTCCAGTGAAGATAAAGGAACAGAGCCAATACCCACCAGGCGAGAATTTGCCCAACAACTATAAAACATGCAGGGCAGAGTGGAAAGACAAGCTGCTGTTTTATCGACAGTGACTCCACCACCACCATCCACCTTCTGCAGTAACAGCGTTTTCCTTCAGCCCTCACCAGAACTCATACTTTTCTCCTGCCCCTGCAGCATGAGTCTGCTTTGATCTCCTTGCCTACAAACCCTTCAGCTTGCAAGGCTTCTCTAACCTCATTAATATACCGAAACACACAGAGCTGACAGAGGCTAAATACGTACGTGGGCACCACTGCCATCAGCTCAGCCCATGGGCTTGCAGCAGGCAGGACCCAGCTCAAAACCTCTCGCTCAGAAGGAGAAGGCTCTGGCCACAAGTAACACATCTGGAGCCAGCCCAGAAGTGATGGGGAAGGGGAAAGGCCGGACAACTCTTTTGTCTGAGCTCTGTACCAGAGTCTTCACGTCTCTGAGTGCCACAAGACATGCACAGCAAACCTTGGCGACACCAGAGAGGGGCCTCAGGGTGAGCTCAGAGGTGGGACGTGATGGTGCTGTTTCAGAAACCCTTCAGTGGCTTCAGCTGAGTCGCCTCAAGCTCAGAAATTCTACTTTTTAGGGCATTTTGACACTTAGCAATTAGGTGGGGCTTCCTTCACTAATCCAAACAACACAAATCCTTCCAGGGTAATCAGCAACTGGGAAAAAACTCATTGATTTGAGACAATTTGGGAGTTTGGGATTTCAAAGTTTAGCTTTGAATTTTATTAAGGAGTAAAACTGCTTCAAACCTGTCTCAGTTAAGAGGCAGTTTGCTGGAGAAAGCCACAAGTACAATTCAGTTCTACTCGTGCAAAGCCCAGTTGCCCCTAATGACCTTTAATACAACAGAGACTATTTCAGTGTTTATGTTGGATTGATGGGCCACATGCAACTCAGACACAAGGGCTTCAAAATTTGGAAACTACTTTTTCTGGAAGATTTCAAAGATAGAGAGATAAGCCTATTTTCACAACAGAGCTTGTTCAAATAAATGAATAAATAAAAAGCCATTTCAACCTTACTGGCCTGACCTACTATGATAGGAATCCATCGAATCTTTGAGAAAGCCCAAGCAGCTTAATTATATGGTATATGCTTACACCCAGGGTACATTACTTAGCTCTTGGAAGAGAAATTGGTGGCATCCAGAGGCCAACTTATTTCTTTTTGCAAAGGATTCAGCTTCATACCAGCTTTGATGCTCAGTTTTCCTAGCGTGGCATCTGCCAAATGACAGCAATCTCCAAGCACAGGTGAGAATCCCATGCCAAGAAAACACAGCAGTTATTTCTTCAACAATTTTTAACAAACATCTTAGACTTTTCAACATATCTAGTAATATTACCCAGCACATTACTCTGCACGAGCTCTACAACTTGAAAGGTCTGTCAGATTTGAGGTATTTTAATCCATTTTCTTCCAACTTTCTTTTTGATATTTAAAAAAAAAAAATTACGTCTTTCTTCATATATTACATATCAGTAGTTAATTGCAGAATAACTTACTGTAGCCTAGAAAACAATATTATTATTGTTGACTGTTTCTCAAATGTTCCTTGCCCAGGACACTCCCTTGACTGTGATAAAGCAAGCACCAAAGCACTGCAATGATCCAGAAAGTGCTTGCCGACTCACATGAGGGCCAGATTCTCATCTTTATTATAACATTATTTCTTTCCAAAAATTATGTACGAGACAAGTCTTTTGATATTCAATAACCTGTTTACGGGAAATGACTTTACACAAAACATCAAATGAGTTGACAGCAAATTGAATTTGAAATACGATTTTAAAAAATGCTCATGAAATTCATATTCCTTTAAATATAAATTAGCCACAGTGCCAGAAAGGATGAATGTATTTCACTACTTGACTGCAGATAATTTAAATGAACAGTTTTAGCTACATTCCCTGTATTCATTGTACTTTCCTATGAAGGGGTGAAGGAGTCGTCTTAGCTGCCTGGTCACATACATTTCCTAGGAACGTTCAAAGGCGAAGGGGTGAAGGAGAAGCCTTTGGACGGGCACACTGCTGTACCCGTGCTAGATCAAACCCAGCTGTGCTGGATCTGCAGGATCACAGAATCATAGAATGTTAGGGATTGGAAGGGACCTCAAAGGATCATCTACTCCAATCCCCCTGTTGGAGCAGGACCACCTAAATCAGATCACACAAGAACACGTCCAGGCGGGTTTGGAACATCTCCAGAGAAGCAGACTCCACAACCTCTCTGGGCAGCCTGTTCCAGTGTTCTGTTACCCTTACTGGGAAGAAGTTCTTCCTCATGTTTAAGTGGAACCTCCTATGTTCCAGCTTATATCCATTTCCCCTTGTCCTGTCATTGGATGCCACTGAGAAGAGCCTGTCTCCATCCTCATGACAGTCACCCTTTACATATTTATAAACATTAATGAGATCATCTGGGTTTGATCATCCAGAAGGATCCCAGAAGAAGGCTAACAACTGCGCAAGACAAGGGCTATCATTTTGCTTTCCCAGCCAGCTCGTCACCTTGGTACCAAGAACATGAACTGCACAACTGAACATGCATGCATCCAAATTAAAAGAGAAACTACATCTTTATATCCTCTGATCAAGGTTCATGCTGTAGTATTTTCCCTCACTTAAAGCAGTATCATGCATCCTGGTCAAATTCCAAATCTAATAATGATGTTCTTCCTACATAAACTCTTCCCACAGCTTTAAATGGAGTCAATATTCTATATTTTCTGCCCATAAGTCTCTGTGCTTTCAAAGATTTGCTGCCTGCTGCCCCGAAGTGAAGTGATACATGCAAATTAGTTTGAAAGGTCTCTGTGTTCCTAAGAGGAAACACGCTCAACTTCAGGATCTTACTATCATTAATAAATTGAACAGACTGGATCGTTGGGCTGAGGCCAATGGCATGAGCTTTAATAAGGCCAAGTGCAGAGTCCTTCACTTGGGGTGTAAAAACCCCAAGCATCGCTATAGGCTTGGGGAAGAGTGGCTGGAGAGCTGCCTGGCGGAGAAGGACCTGGGGGTGTTGGTTGACTACCGGCTTGATATGAGCCAGCAGTGTGCCCAGGTGGCCAAGAAGGCCAATGAGATACTGGCATATATCAAGAATAGTGTAACCAGCAGGAACAGGGAAGTGATCCTGCCCCTGTACTCGGCACTGGTGAGGCTGCACCTGGAATACTGTGTCCAGTTTTGGGCCCCTCGCTTTGAGAGAGATATTGAGCTCCTGGAGCGAGTCCAAAGAAGGGCGACTAAACTGGTCAAGGGGCTGGAAAATAAAACTTATGGGGAGCGGCTAAGGGAGTTGGGGCTGTTTAGCATGGAGAAGAGGAGACTGAGGGGAGACCTGATTACAGCCTACAAATACTTGAGAAGGGATGGTGGGGAGGTGGGGGAAGGGCTCTTTACATTAGTGTTGGGTGATAGAACAAGAGGAAATGGGTATAAGCTTAGTCAGGGCAGATTCAGGTTGGATGTTAGGAAGTATTTCTTCTCTGAAAGGGTTGTCAGCCACTGGAATAGGCTGCCCAGGGAGGTGGTTGAGTCCCCATCCCTGGATGTGTTTAAGAATAGGGTGGATGATCTACTTAGGGATATGGTTTAATGGGGATTAGGGACGGTTGGACTCGATGATCTCTAAGGTCTTTTCCAACCTAGAAATCTATGAAATCTATGAAATTCATATAGGATATAATACTACTACACATTTCATGGTTCATACTATTCTGATAGTCGCCTTAATAATCACACTTCCCACAGATGAACAGGCTTGAATAAAATTATATCCAAAACCTCACTTAAAAATTGAATGCAACACATGAGCAGTAACTTTCCCTTTGCTTCCTTGTTTCCCATGCACACAACCAAATGCCTCTGGACTTCCTATTTTTGCGGTGGAAGCAAATCCCGAGGCAGTCACCATGATCAACCATGCAGCAGGCAGAACCCACACACTTGAGACAGAGTCCTCAAAAACCCAATACCTGCAGAGCTGCGCGCTATCTACACATCGGCTCTTGTTTCAACCTAACTACACAATATGTAAAGACATGGTAAAGTGCCGCAGATGTGCAAAGTTTAAGAGTGCTTCAAGAGAGAGTGACAACTAAAACAAACCTCTCTGCATAAAATCAGCTCTGTGTATTTTTCCACCCTCTATCAAATTACAGGATCCCCAAATTATGGCAAGAGAAGCCCTGTCTAAAATGGGAGTTGCTGCATTTCATCAGCTATCAGAGATGACTCAGGGTTACGAGTACTGAAATAAAATGAACATCCTGTTCCAGTTTCTTTAACTAAATTCTCTCAAATAGCATCAACAAGTGACTCAGTACAATGTCATAACAAACAGTACTTTTGCTACAGCAATGTACTTGGCAAACAGCAACTCTCACAAATAAATCAGTCGCTTTTTACTGTAGCTGCTAATCGGAAGATCTTCATTTTATCTTGGGGGCGAAAACAAAAAGGAAATAACGTATAATAACCAGATGGCAAGTAAACAATGTTATTTCCATAATAAGTGGGAAAACTATTCATTTGCATTTGGATGAACCAATAAATAATGTTTAGGACTATATTTGGCTTCAAGTTGCGACACCACCGTTACAGCAAGAGCGTATCGCTCTTTGATCTCACTGGGACCACCAAAAGGGCCATCCTTTTCTCTCTCAGATTTTGGTTAAAACATCCCAGGTACTAATGCCACTCAGCTGAGGGAGAAACTGGTTTAGGGCACAGCAGCACCAGCCTGCTCTAGATCAGAATTGCCTGGGCAGTGAATGAGCATCGTTTGGGGCTGCTCTTAAGCGTAACCCATACACTGTTGTAGGGCGTTTGATGCGCTAGACACAGCGCACCTCTCCCAGATGCCCACTTCCAAGCAGTGATTTTGTTGCCACGTCACTGCTACCAAAGCATTGAGATCTCTGCGCTATTGTCAGTGCTGCAAGTACCTTACCTTTGGGAATCCTAGTCAAATGCTCAAAGCCTCTTCTCAAATAGCACTCTCTGCTCCTGAGCAGTCAACCAAGTTACCACGTGTTATGTTTTGCATTATATTTGGAAAAAAATCCCACAAAAACAAACCAAACAACAAAACAAAACACAACCTACATCACTACAATATCCAGTTCTTGATAAATAATTCTGGAGGAAAGGTCATGCCATTTGGAGAATCTATTCATTTCCACCAAACAAAAAAGTCTCACTAAAAAATAAGCTCCTTCTCACCTGTAGCTAACTCAATAATTAAGTGCAGCTAAACGAATTAGTTATAATCCAGAGATTACATGGGATAATAGTACGCTCTAATAAGGAAAAATGATGTTCGGCTTTCAAACATGTGGGTCTGTGGCAACCTCCTTAAAGGGGAGCATGCTTGACAAAAAATGTGGGTTCAAACAAAATCGCAATTTTAATTCTTTGCTGTGAGAAGTGAATAGGAAAACAGTTCTCAGAAGCCCAGGAAATCAATTTTCCTGTTTCTTTGTCCCTAACGTCGGGTAGTTATTTTGAAGCTTGAATTTCTACCGAGTAGCGGGAGCCCTGGGAGCCTGGCGCTGCCCCAGCCCAGTGAGGAGAGTGGGTCCAGCCCTTCGGGAGAGCCCGGAGCAGTGCCGAGGCAGGGCTTTGGTCAACACAGGTGAGAGCCAGGCAGCCAGCACTCTGTGGCACGTTATGGTCAGAGGGTTCACTTTCTCATCAGGAGCACAGCAAGCAAGGTGGCAGGGCCACTGCTGGCTCAGTGGCAGCAAAGGTTTCCTTTCTTGCCGCAGACCAGGCAAATCAAAATCATTAGCTTGTGTTCCCCATCTCTACAGCCCTTAGTGACCTCCCTACAAACCCCGCTGCCCATCACCTTCAGCTGCCCTCTTGCCTTTCCATTCATCTGTCTGATCTGCACAGCGTGGTCCTGCCTGGTCATACACACAAAACTCAAGCGACGCACAAAACCTCCCTTATTTAGCACCTTCTCTCACCCTGACAAACAAAAGTGACATCTCTCCCACTTCCCCATTTGACCTGCTGGTTTTCTGCTAGACTTTTCCAACATCAGAGTCTCACTGCGTGAGACAGACCGTACAACAGCCTCCCTCCAAAATTAAGCAGGCAGCAGGGTGTTGGATTTCACCATGGTACAAACATAAAAGTACTAGCGATGAAAAGTGAGCATGGATTTTGCAGGGGGGGGGGTGATGCCAGGTTTGAAGGTTTTAGTGGATGGGGTTGCTTTTGTTATTGTAAGTGGTGACCTATCCTATGTGCCAGCGGAAAGCAGATTCCCCCCTTAGCGCCACAGATTCGCAACAGTTATTTTTTTACAGTGGTGGTAATCAAGCATTCCCCTGGATAAGCACTCGGCTTTCAACCCTCTCTTTTCAACTTCAGAAACAAAGTTGTAGTCTTCCAAATAGTTTTACAGTGACTTCATATTTAACTTGCAGCCCAGCAGGTCAGAATACTTTTGGTCATCTTTAATACACTTACTTACGCGGCGCAGATAGGACCGTATCACAGCAAAGGCAGTATTTGCAGAACGCCGCCTTTAAATCACATGAAAGTTAGTTGCTTTGTCTCAAGAGAACTATGTGTTCAAACCCTAACAAACTGTATGCTATGGAACTATCCCCAGAAACACAATGAACATACCCCAAGCGATTTTAAAACACTTATTCTAAAATGAGGCTACCAAAGTTAGGTGTTTTCTTAAGCAATTGTAGAAAGATGCATGGGAACAAATGTATTTTTATCCTGTAAAACTAAACATTTTTCTGCTGAAGAGAAAGACATACTGTTTTTAATGTAGACCTGTTTTGAAAAGGACACAGCTGTTGCCTGCTCACTTACCCCACTGCTGCCATAGTCTCCAACAGCTTTTTACTGCAAATTCAGGCTCAGTCTTGGGATGTTCAGATTTTGTTTGAGACTCTTGAACGGGAACCCCCATGAAGCTGGCTCCATGCTGCCAGGGCGGTTAGCATGCTGGGATGCCACTGTCTCGCCCAAGACTTCCACATCAAAGGCACAGTCCCACTTTTCAATAGTTTGGAGGTTTCAAGCTGTCCTAGAATGGGATTTGAGGTTGTAAATGCTGCTGTCAGCCCAATGTTTCTGAGCCCTTGCCCAACTGCCCAGCCCTGGGAGAGTCCAGGAACAGCTCCCTGCTCTGCCCAAGAGCCCAGCTTGCAATGGGCTTCTCCAACAGTTCCTTCCATTACTTCTGAGTGGATAAAACAAACAAACAAACAAAAAAAACCCAAAAAACAAAGATCAAACTGAGATTAATTACAGTAATAATTAAAAGCTGACCTTCCAGCAGTTAAGCCAGACACCTTGCCTTCTACAAGAGCCCATCGTGCAGCTGAAAAGGGACAGTTTTGATGCTGTAGCCCTTCCCACTGTGTTACTCTTCATTTACAGATGTCCAATTCGCCTTATTTTATAAATCGCTGCCTCAAAACAAGACCAAAACTAACATAAACCACTCTCATTTTCCATTTGAAAAATTCCTTAGTGCTTTTTCAGAGAGCAGAAAAACATTTGTTTTGGTGTGGGGGGAGAGGGGACTTTGCTTTCTCCAGTACTAATCACTCCTGCCTTTGCATACAGAGATATACCTCCAGATGATAGAGATAACCATGAGAGACAAAACTCACCCAACTCTAGATTTCATTTCACTATTTTATGGCACAGATTTGAAAAAGATCCCTTTAAAATAGCAGGTATGGTGGGGAGGAAGGGCAGGGTTGACCCATCCCACTGCCTCCTCTGCCCCAGCCACACACTGCCTTCACTCCACAGGGCCTTGCTCGCGATATGTACCATGAGAATATCCAAGGACCCTCTA
Source organism: Tauraco erythrolophus (assembly GCF_009769465.1). NCBI lineage: Eukaryota > Metazoa > Chordata > Aves > Musophagiformes > Musophagidae > Tauraco > Tauraco erythrolophus. The sequence goes on along the minus strand of NC_141472.1, from coordinate 10,335,826 downwards.
AACATCCAGCAGCAGAGCACTACGTGGTTTTCTGAGTAGTGAACAGCCGCAAGCCCAGCAGCCGCCACTCCTCCTGCCTCTCCTCCATCACTTCCCTTCAAAAATCAGTGTTAGCGATCGGTATTTCCACACTGAGACAGACTCTGGGCTTTGGCATTCAGAAACACTGCAGTCTCGGTTTAAGCAGGTATTTTGTTAGTTGTTCGGCTCTTTTCTTCCACATCTTGGCATCTAATTGAAATGGGCTTTACTAGGCACTTACATAGTAAAGCTGCAAAGAAACCAGCTGGTTAATATTAAAGAGTGCAGTCCTTACAGCATTCCCCTCTGGGATTTTCCTGAAGCACACACACACAGAAATAATTTGCATCACTTCTTAACCATATCATTAGTTTTATTTCTAAGTCCATATTCTAGGGGGAAAAAAGTCTCCATATCCCTTTTGCATTAAGCTACAAACTTTGCAGGGGTGAAAGAGTCTCCTGCATTATGAAAAGAAACGTAACAGCAGAATTACAGTCCCACTTGCAATCCAAAGCCACCAAAATGCTAATGTCCCTGCCAAGAGCACATTTTGTCACTAAAACAGTTGACACTGCAGGCCAGCGTTAGCCCAGATCCACCTCGTATCACTAGAGAACATCTAACATATACCTGCACAGGTCTTAACTGCAGACTCCTGGAAGGGACAGTGACCGGCAGTGCCAAGAAGCTTCTGTGGGGCTGACAAGGGACAAGTTTAGGATGAGGCAAGGTGCTGAGTCTGCAAAGCTGATACAGGGCAGAAGGAGCAGAGAGACAGGCAAGGTTATAACAGCCCTTGGAGGTGGCAGGGTGACAAACAGCTGCACCGTCGGAGCTGCAAGAGTTTGGACAAGCCATGAGACAAGGCTGGAGGCAAAAGGAAGGCAAAAATCATCTCTGAGACTATTTAAGTTGAAAACACGAGAGCAAGAAGAATGTGAAGGAAGAAAGGGAGGTATTTCCCTGTGGGAATGATGGTATGTAGAATCATAGAACCACAGAATCATAGAATGGTTTGGGTTGGAAGGGACCTTAAAGATCATCTAGTTCCAATCCCCCTGCCATGGGCAGGGACACCTTCCCCTAAAACAGGTTGCTCAAAGCCTCATCCAACCTGGCCTTGAACACTTCCGGGGATGGGGCATCCACAACCTCTCTGGGCAACCTGTTCCACTGCCTCACCACCCTCAGAGTGAAGAATTTCTTCTAAATAATCTAATCTAATCTAATCTAAATCTCCCCTCTTTCAGTTTAAAGCCATCGCCCCTTGTCCTATCACTACACGCCCTTGTAGACATACAGCTGGTTTAGTTACTCCTTTTTAGAAGTATCAGGTGGTGTTGTTTAGACAGCCTGAACAGCAAATTCTTCCAGGGCCATGAAGCCAACCACCAAACCCATATCCTACCCTTGTCCCCAGAAATGACCCATTAAAAGGGTACCCCAGGGTCCTCACTCAGCACCCTGCACGCCAGCTCCCCGTGCAAGGCATGACGGTGACATTAAAAAGAAATCCAGTTCTGCACGGGGCCAACCTGCCAGATGTCAGAGCCACGGAGCTACTCCAGCAAGTCTGCAGAGTATTTACAAAGCAGTTTGCTAAATTATACAAAGGGAATAATTTGCGATGTAATGGTGTGTTTGCATTCTGAATATCTGATTTCCTGTTCAACAAATAACCTAAACACTCCCAACCAAATGAAATGTAGACAAGACTTAAAACATTTGAAGAAAAGCACTCATCCAGAAAATTAAGGTCAACACGGAACAGATGGTGCCTCTGAAAAATGTGGCTTCAACATTTATCTTTATGTAAAATAAAAATCTTTTAAAAACCTCCGGCTGTTTGGTGACAGTCCTACTTGAAATATTGAATCTCACACTCCACGGATAATAAAGAAGCACTAAAAAATTACTTCAAAATACTAAATCTAAATAAAGTTCTCTCAACTACTGCACGGTAAGATTTTTGTGGGCACGCAAATACATATCAATAAAAGATAGATTCGATCGCTTCTGTAACCGCTATAAATATTGCAAACGCTCTCCCCATTTCCATAAATACGTCCCACAACTCCCAAGTGAAAAGCTTTTTCATTTGCAGCAGTCGGGGGGGGGGGGGGGGAGGGGCGGGGAATGATCCTTTCTTCTTTATCAAAGTCTTTTGAAAGGCTGAATTTGAAGCCCAGCGGAGCTGCGATCAATTTGTTACGACAGTGCGTGAAATGCCTTCCCTGGGCTGAGCGGATTCAATCGCTGGGATTGTGGGAGGGTTGGCTGTGATGATGGTGGGGAGGCAACGTCCCATCCCACCGACCTGAGGAAGGCAATAGGGGCGCTAAGTGGGCAGGCCTGCAAATTACCTGCATAATACAGGGATGAGCTGGAAGGAGGAGAAATAACGAGACGGACCTGTCAGACACTCCATGAGTAATAACATCTTTGAGAGAAACCTGAATTATACTCAAGAAGTGGAGTATCATGCGAGTAATGGCAGGGCAAGGTGAGCGAGGGGCAGGACCGCAGGTAAGCGCTCTCCACAGCGGCTAGCAAAGACCTTCTCAGGATGGGTAAAAGAGAGGGCAGTCGGAGAAAACCCAGAGCTGCACAGCAGGGATCTTCCAAGTTCACCCGAAACGAGGGAGAAAACCCACCCAAAGTCCACGCATCCTGGGCCGGAGTGAACCAAATGTTTTTGGAGGAAGAAGAAACACCTGCAGTACCTAAACCTATGGTCCCAGGGAGACCTTGTCCCCTGTGGCACACACGCAGCACTCTGTCGATAGCCAGGACCCACTGACAGGTCATTACTTCTGATCACCAGCTACACGTCACCCAAAGCACTGCGCACATCACCCTTAGGTGAATTCCTAAGCAGCCACCTTCATGCCTGAACTGAAGAAGTACCCTGTGATAACAGCTGCAGCTCACCCAGCTTCAGCCATCAAAGCAGCCACAGCCATGAAAGGAGCTATCTGCTCATACCATCCCAAAGCCATCATATCCTGGGCTGTATTAAAAGAAGCGTGGCCAGCAGGTCGAGGGAAGTGATTCTGCCCCTCTACTCTGCTCTCGTGAGACCCCACCTGGAATACTGTGTTCAGCTCTGGAGTCCCCAACACAAGAAGGACATGGAGCTACTGGAACAAGTCCAGAGGAGGGCCACGAAGATGATCAGAGGGCTGGAGCACCTCTGCTATGAAGACAGGCTGAGAGAGTTGGGGCTGTTCAGCCTGGAGAAGAGAAGGCTCCGGCGTGATCTTATAGCAGCTTTCCAGTACCTAAAGGGGGCCTACAGGAAAGCTGGAGAGGGACTTTTTACAAGGGCGTGTAGTGATAGGACAAGGGGCAATGGATTTAAACTGAAAGAGGGCAGATTTAGGTTAGATATAAGAAAGAAATTCTTTACATTGAGGGTGGTGAGGTACTGGAACAGGTTGCCCAGAGAAGTTGTGGATGTCCCACCCCTGGAGCTGTTCAAGTCCAGGTTGGATGAGGCTTTGGGCAACCTGGTGTAGTGGAGGATTTCCCTGCCCATGGCAGGGGGATTGGAACTAGATGATCTTTGAGGTCCCTTCCAACCCTAACCATTCTATGATTCTATGAAATTTAGCCCAGTCACAACAGACTGCTGAAGCACGTCCACAGAACCACAAGGTAGTTACAGATCTCCTACCAGTTTTTGTTTGATGATCACCAGCCGTCCAATATGTCTGTTTTCCAACGTGGCTTCCAGCCATTTGCATCTACTTTTGTAGATATTTTAACTCAACGCCTTCAGCTGCTAACACTGATGGAGTTGCAAGGAAAACTCCTGCAAATCCACTCTGCTCAAAAAGCTACAGGGAGCTTATCGCAGCAATTTTTCCCAGTTGACACATCCTTCTTATTGGCTTCATGATACTGATTTACTGACATGTTGGGTCCTGCTTCCTCTAGAAATTGCCTCCGATTGCCCGCACTGCTGAGGCAAATAAGCTCAGCAAGAACATTTCGACACGCCGTCCCTAGCAATGGGCCCTGCCATCAGTAAAGCACAGCCAAAATGAAACGAGATTGCACGTACCGGGGAAAGGCTTTCAACAGCGGCTTTTGCACAGGGGTTTCTCGCTGCGAGGTCATCCCAAACCACATCGCGGACAGCCCTGATAACCAGCAGCACAAGAACAGCTCACTGGAGTCTTAGAAATAGCAGGGAGTAGATCAAGTTCTCTTTCTCTCCCTACTTAGGGCTTTTTTAAACTGAATTAGGTCTTTTCTTTTAGGAGAAGGTTGTGTTGATTTTGTCGGTCCTATTGCATAGCTGAGCACCGCTGCTGCACATAGAAATGCCTCTGCATTGGGCCTCAACTCACTATTTCTAGAAATAAAATAAGTCGTATTAATTTGTTTCTCCGGCACCTGGTCTTTGAAGTTATTTCTTGGCAACTTCTGTTCTTGGCATTTAAACATTTTTCCTATTCAGCTGAAGTCTGGAAGTTATCCCTCTCTGCCTCGCTAATAATGTGGTTGATGGCATGCAGGTGGGTTTCTCATAATTAAAAAACCCATTTGCAAAGTTTGCATTGGGTGAGCTGAAAAAATAAAGCACTCCATTCAAAGGTTAAATACAAGTAGGCTGCAGAGCTCCATGAAAATATTGCATAATTTAGAGATAAAAATAGTTTTGCCTTATTCAAGCTAGACAGGATAGGTAGATTTTTACCGCAATCAGCCTAAACCTCATCTCTCCGAGTTACATGCTCAAGTTGATTACAGAAAATTAAATTTAGTATTAATCAACCTAGGAAGGAGGAAATTACAAAAATTAAGCTAATGCATAAATCATAGAAAATAATGGTGGAAGCAGCTACAGGAGATCACTTAATGCATCTTGATGCTTGTCCCACACCGGAATCAACACCCCCCTTCCCAAACCACTCCTGACAGGTTTGTGTCCAACCCTTTTAAAAATTCACCCACGACACCGATACCAGAAGCCACCACCAGAGCCCTCCAGGGCCCCACCAGCCCTTCTGCTACCGATCTTTCCCAGACATCCTCCAGCTCTCCGGATTTGGGGTATCCCCCTGCCCCACTGGGAACCCCTGGCAGGACCTGAGCGGAGCAGAAGCCCCAGCTCTAGCAGATCCGTTGCCAATGGCTGCGCTTCCCACCCAGCAGGACGCGTTTTTCCCATTTCTTCAGAAAAAAATCAAAGCAAGCTTTGCCAGCGGGTCCCACACAAGCAGTGTCTGTTCCGCCTCTCCCGGTCACACCTGCAAGCTCTCCGTGACCGGCGGATCACTTGCGTTTTTGGGCAAAGATCTGCAGCACTTGGCACTTCTGGAATAAGAGCACACCCAAAGAGCTAACTATAAAGAATCTGAGCTTAGGAATGTATATTCTTAAATGTCTCTTGATTTAGAAAGAAAAATCTACGCATTAGCTGTGGCTTTCAGCTTTTCCACAGCATTCAGTGTCTTCCTAAATTACAAATTCAGCATCTGATAGATCCACCCTCCCGCCTTCTTCTGGTTTTAAAGACAAGAACCCACTGCCTGCATAGCACCCGAACTGAGTCATGCGTGAAGTCAGCGGGATCTCCTGGCCATCCCCATGGGGCATGCAGCAGAGGTGGGCAAGCATAGTCTCAAATTTCTGAGCCGCCCAGTACTTTGCAGGACCCTTTCACCCTCTGGCCGTGAACCCAAAGGAAGCCTGGTAGAGGGCTCTGCTGATACACTACAACATACAATTACACTCCTGTGGAGTCTCAGTTAATGACATAGTAAGCCAATTTTGTCTTTTATGTGCCAATTTAGCTAACACGTAGCAGGTAGTCAGTTCTACAGTGACTGCACCACTTGGGGTTCTCCGCTCTGCAGAGCAGACACCAACCCATTTAAACTTGTATAGCAAGAAAGCATTTAGCTCTGAAAGTACATTTACAGAACAAGAATTTTCTTTCTGAGCTAAATCCTTACGTTTTACTCCTTCTTTAATCTTGTTCCCTAGGAAACATACAAATCCAGACAGTCTTTACCAGCTGGGGGACTGTGAGGGCAGTTTTAGATGAAGTTTTTATAACTGCATTGCTTTCTTCTTGAGAGAAAACATCAACAATTTAGGGAAACTGAAAAGCTAAACAAAGTCCTTAAGAGTTCCCGTTAGTCACTTCCAAACTTTTTTTCTAATCCCTTTGAACTCTCTCCTCTGTAGTTTAGTCAACTTTAGGATTAATTTTTTCAATCTCAATTACAAGATGCTGTGTATGTTCATACATATTACATATATATACACACATACACGCACAAATGTCCATCACAGAATAGATTAAAAAGCATAATCCTTATAAAGAGCCATAACAGTCAAATTCTCTGGAATCAAGAATAAAGTAAGTAGTAGCATGATTAAGGCTGGAGTCAGAAAGCGCATTTCTGAATGAATTCCTGGTGACATTTGCTGAAGAACTCAATATCTCAGTTTTTAGACGATTGCCCCTGGTTTGGTATGTGTCTTCCAGTGGCAACACAAGGGCTTTTGTTGTTTTAACTGAAGCCATATCCCTGTGAACGGTTCCCCCCTTCAGCCATCTCCCCAGTTACACAGAAGCGAGCCCAAGCATGCCAGCAAAGAGGCTGCTACACCAGGCAAGCACCCAGCCCTGCAAGGGCTGGGGACCTCAAGCATCACCAGCAGTGGCTGAAGCACCAACCAAGCTGCTGAGGTGGGCAGAGCCCCTCAGAGCCCCCCAAGCCTGGCACTCGGAGCTCCTGCTCTGGTAGGGAGGTCCAGGCTCGCCCCATGGCATTGCAGGGCACAGGGGGCCACTGCTGCAGACATCCCAACCGTTAGCCCTGCTGTGGTCATTAACAGAGCCTCATCAGTACCCTGCGCTGGTGCTGCCCGAAGGGGAAACTCCCCAAATCGACCAGCTCGACAGCTGCAGGCAGAACACGAGGCACCTCCCCGGGTCCCCCTCAAAGCATGGCCAGAGCCCGTGCTCAGCTGTGCAAATACTCATGTGGGTTAAGAATAAATAGTATGTCTAAAAGGGCAAATCTCTGGCCATTTGAGAAGGATGGGAACAAACTGGCAGCTGAGAGGGCTCAGGTCCCGAAACACCCTGGGAAACTTCCACAGGAACACTCAAAAATCCCATTGCTTTTACCAATTCCTAGTCCTAACAAAGCACTTCAAGAGCTGCTGATAAAAACCACCTTACGGAACAGGACTGGATCTTGTTGTGGGGGTACAGACATGAGCTGCAGAGGATGACCATAGCACAGCCAGCTCATTAGCCAAATGCAAGTGTTCATATCTCTGAAAAACATAAGGCCTCAATGAGCTACAGGGAGCAGTATTTGACTACTAAGCGCTCCTGCGCCCAGAGAAATGCACACCCTGACAGTGCACGGCTGACACCCCTGCAATGCTGCTATGGGTGCCATTTACACAGGGACTGCACCAACATGATGTTCCATATCACCCACAGCACCTTTGCAGAAGCAGCACTATCTGCAGCCGCCCTTACTGGAACACGTGTGATGCTGCAAAGCAGCCTTCCTGGGGCGCACAGGACTGCAACCTGCCAGCTCCAAATTAAGGCCAAAGTTAATTACGTGAGTTGTGAAAGCAGTTGCTATACCAGATGCCTCGACCCAGCATTTATGCTTGTTCTTACAGCACCTTCCCATTTCACCATGGACACAGAGCTCACGACTCTGCTATGCATCCAAGGTCAGGACAGTGTTTCACAGTACAGGAGTGCTTTTCCACTCTTGGGATCAAGGTGAAAGATTCCTGTCAAGGACAGACAGAAGGAACACACAGAGGACTGCAGCAGACGTACAGCAAAACATTCTGCACTGCCGCATTGCTGCAGTCCGCCATCAGTCCTCCTGCTGGGCGTGAGATGAGCTGTTGTGGGGCGACAAGAGCTGGGACTCAAGTGTATGGGGACTACTCAGCAGCACTTCAGCACCGTGCAGCTTGTGTCTGGACACATGAACACCTTCCCCAGTGTTTTTTCCCTTTGGCAATCTGCATTATCTAAAATGAGACGACCTTAACTGCAGCCTTACCTTCATTATCTCAGGAAGCCATCTGTAAAGAGGCCCCCTGATGACCTAACCACTGGGCACCTACGACCTGCCTTATAGTGTCAGTGTCATTCGTTACAACTGCTTGTTTAGGTGGAGAAACACGTCTCTGGGCACACCGAGGCGGTACGGTCCAAACCGGCTGTAAGGCAGGCTCCCAGATTCCTCTGCAAGCCGAGAACTCACTACTGTGACACTGATACCTCTGAGGGAAACAACTTTGTCTTAGGTTCGCCAGAAGATCAGAAGACCTTGAAAAATTACTCTATTTACTTTAAGTCCATGCGACTTTTCAGGGCACAGATTTCCCCTGCAAAGAAGTAAATATTTATTAATAAACTGAAATAGTTTCACATAAGAAAGAGGGAGGCAGGAACGCTACTAACCTTCAGAACACGAAGACCAGCCTCTTGCTTTTTTTCCTCCCAGCTGCAAATCAATAATCCACTTGACAGCAAGCTTTTAATCTTACACCACTTTATCAGCAGTAATCACCTCACTTTTTATTTGGAATTTGTGAACAAGCATTCTGTTTATTAGCTTTATAAAAGCTCAAATGCATAGAGCTACAAACACCGGGCACCTCAGCACACACCAGCACAGGGCTCCCCTGTTTCAACCTTCTTTATGCTGTAGAGAAGACCACCAGGATTTGAGATCCATGGTGGAGATACTCCAGTGAGTATCAAGTCCCCACCATGGCATCACTTGCACTGTCCGCTCCCTACCTTTACAGCTACTACTGGAAAGCACAGCTCTTACACCGTACTTATGTCTCAGTTACCTCTAGAACATCATACATACTTCACAGGTTTAGAAGTCCTCTTGGCTTCTTTCTCACAAGCACATCAAATGTCTTAATGCAACACTGCGCAAGAGGTTGTCCATGCATCTAGACTATATATGACTTATTTAAATAAAAGTAAGCAATTTAAAGTCCCTGAGTTACACATCACCTCCTTACACCATTTCCCCAGAAGTCATTGTGTGCTTTCTGGTTCACCAGTCAGCACTGTTCTTCCGTAACAGCATCCGTGGGTGACCTCACGAGGTGTGCCACCCTCTTGTATCTAGTTCCACCTGGAAGCAGGTACCAGGATAGCTCTTTACCAGACCAGAGGCAAACAGTCCTCAGGCATCTGGGCACACAGGTCTCTCTGAACCTCCCTTCAGAAGTTGGTTGTTGCCACTGCTTGCATTTAAAAGAAAGTTCAGTATTTCAGACTAAGCAAGGAACTGTTGCCAATTAGAAGCAATTTTCAACAAACCATCATGATACAAGTACCAAAAGCAGAAGTATCAAATGCAAATAACTTGTAAACATTAGTGACACAGTAGTAGACTTAGTTAATGTGAATGACCACAGAGACAACTCACAATTCAGAAACAGCCTTTTGTCATGAAGTCTTTATGGCTTGACAGAAAGAAAGTTAGATTTGTTTTCGAAATGGTTAGTGCAATTTTTTATTTGAGAGGTCAGCTATAAGACGAGTTAAACAGATGAATCCAGTATGATGCCTCAGCTTCCGAGCTGTTTTTGAATCTGATCTGAAATATGGCACTGGACTCTTACCTAGAGTCAAGGTATTTGTGATCTCAAATAAAACCACAGCTGAAAGTTTCCCCCTGGGAGATGGTCATGGTGGGGTTAAGTTCTTTAAGGGATAATTCGTATTTCTTACAAAACAGAGTAAGGAAAGCTTAGCAGTTTAACAGCATCAGAAGTGCAGCTGTGTGCTCAGCCAGTATCTCAGCAATCCACAGACAGCTTCACCTAATACATAATTCATTTGGAAAAGTGAATGAAGAAAGGAGGAGTGGGCAGCCTCATTGAAGAGATGGGTAATGCAGCATCTGAAAACAGTTATTTCCTGGAAATTCAGACTCCTGCAAAGTAACCTTGGGCTTTTACGCACGGAGCAGCTACAAACAGCCCATTCACCAGTACTGTCTGAATTCGGATCCTCCTCTCCTGCTATTTCACGCAAAGCAAGAATGAATATCCAAGCTTCTATCCAAAGCAAAAATCAGTGTCACTTTCCTTGACAGTGATAATGGTGTTTATGGGGAATTTTTTGATTCCTTTTTGGAATCAGAAGTCAAGCTTCAAGACACGCATCATGTCTTCAGCTTTCATCCGAGTTATCCATGCTCTGATTCAGGAGACGCCACCATTTCCTTATACTTATTGCTTTTACAAGCTAGATTTGCTCCAAGGACACCTAGTTCACGAGAGCATCTTTGCTCTTCCCCTTCACTTCTCTTCCAATACGAAGAACTTCCGTTAACCCTAACAGAAGTCAACGTATGCGTGCACAGGACATAACAGACCTTTTAAGGCTATATGGCTGACCAATAGAAACAGAAAAATAATACATGTAACTGAAATTTTCTTCCATTTAGCAAAGGGTACTGAGTTTTAATTGACTCTAACCCATTACCCTTACTTTCTTGTATCCACCTACACCCTTAATTTACGGGGAAGACTCACTGTGCTTCCCTAAGCAAAACAAGAAACAGATCACATCAAGTTTGCTCCATAGACCGAAAGGTAAAAAAATAACACCAACAAAGGACAAACTGGTTCACAGTTAACTATAAATAAAAGTGCAATAAGTGTTCAAGTAGAGTGTAGAGTTTAAGCAAGCTGTACAACCACATTTGGCATAGTCATCTCTTAAAGGCTCTGCGTGGGTCCCTCCCATTACTGACGGCAGGGAGATGAGGCTGAACGCTATTAGCTGGTGCTGGATTTACAGGTCCTCGTCCATTGCCTCTCCCACTACCTGCATAAGTGTGGCCGTGATTATATGTAAATGGAAATCCACTTGATTCAGGTCCAGCATGTAAACCATTTCCTAAAAAGACAGAAAAAAGGTCATTACGAGTCCCATGGACTGAAATCACTGCTCCCTTACATAAAGTTTAGCAACAGGGAACATGTGGAGTTTGCAGCAACCCGCAAACCCCCGAGCACCAGAACAGAAAAAGCCCCTCTGGGCACTGCAAGATCCCAAACCACAGCTTACCTTTTTGTCCCCTCCCAAACCACCTCCCCTCCTTCCCTACCCCACACTCTCAACTAAAGCAAGAAGAGTCATAGAGTTACATGCCGATTCTTTGCCCAGGAGAGACACTGGAGTCTCAAACTCCACTGGTGCTTTCAGAAACATACACTATCTTGTAGGTCACAACCCAAGATGTTCCAGAGAGACAGGAGGACAGCAGAAGTCAAGGAGAAACAAGCAAAAGAAAAGCAAGCTACGCAAAGTTCCTTGCATCATTCCCCACCACCAGGCACGTGGAAACAGAAAGCTGCCTTGTGAGGTCCAGCCACAGAAGCAACTCAGCTAGCACCAAGTTCTCATGAACTTGAACTTCATAAGCATCAGCGCTCATGTTTTGCTGGTAGGAAGAGGGACAGAGCTGAAAAGGCAGAACAACGACAGGAAGCATGGAGAGAGAAGGAAGAGACAAACGGAAATCACTGCATTTAAAGACCGCGCAAGAAGCCAGAAGAGAAAAAAAAAGACGTTTCAGAAGATACAACATCAGTGAAAACAAAGCTGTCCACCAAGGAAGTACCTACTCATTAATTGAGCTAAAAGCCTACTCGCCTCACCCTGGCACTGAGGAAAGGCTGGCCTCAAAGCACTGCCCTTCTTTGCTCAGAAGCATTTATTTCCAAAGGAACAGAAAGGGCTCATAAGAGAAGTAAAATCAGAGAAATGAAAATCACGTTACTAAAGAGGAAGCAGGCAGTCTCCGAACTGAAGTGACAGAGAGCTTTTTCACAGCAAGTGGTGGATTGGTTTGCTGTCACCGACCAGCAGAGCTTAGCTATACAACGCCAGGCAGAGTCTGAGCATCATGTAGGCAGGTCATATAACTAAGGCTCCCTCTCAGCTTACACCCACTCAAGTCTTTGAAGCATTTCTTTATTTAAGCTCAGTGTTTAAATACATCACAGAATGATCCAGCCAGGTCAAATATTGGAATTCAGATTACTAACACTTCTGTTTTAGGGAGCTAACGTGGCAGGACAGCCAAAGTGACTGGCAAGATTAAAGTCAGTCATTTTTAAAGCCAAAGTCTCAGGCGGTTAAAAAAAACCAACAGAATTTCAAGTGCTGCAAAAACTCTTTGAAAGCACCAAAACAATCTTGGATTAGTCAAGTCTCTTTACACAATACAGGCACCTTGAATATTCTGATCTCTTCTAGGGAAGAAATTCTGAAACCATTATTCAGGAAATGTTCATGCTTATGTGCTTGCAGGCTCAGGCCCCAGTAAAAGACTTTTTAGAGCATAGTACACCTTTGTCCCAGAGTGGAGAACTCTTGGCAAGATAAATTTCCTTTTATTCCTACTAAGTGTTTCTCATTCTTTCACTTCCACAAAACAAAAAAAACCCCACTTACCCAGTGGCCCAAAAGTACAAGAACCCGTATTACTTGATGCAGAACTATTATTCTGTTCACCCTGTGCCTTCGAAGAAATAAAAAAAGAGACATAGATCACAGAGGGAAATTAATTTCACATTTTTACAGAAAGGGGCTGATTTTTCCCTGTGTTTCTTACAGTGGCTCCACATGGAACTTATGTGCCACTCTACTTATTGGCTCATTTTTATACACCACTTTTAAAGTCCATTTTTCCATGAGAGTCACATCTGATCACAGCCTAGTGTAAAGTATTCAGAACAAAGAGCACTTTATGCCAGAAGCCTCAGACAAGTTTAACATACCGGTTTGTTCTGCCCGACGTGTTCCGAGTTGGGTTCACTGAAGTTTGGCACTTCTGAGTATACCATGCAGAACCTGGGGAGAAATTAGGATTATGACGAAGCTCTAACGCCATTTTTTAAACAGAGTTCTCAACTCCACAACTTCAAAAACATATGTTCTTGACATATCCATCACCTAGAAGTAACTAATCCAGACTCCACTGTTCAGAGAGTATCCATAGGTATTAAAAGGCTCTTTGACCCCTTTATAGGCTTGTGGTGAAGCTGTCACATCTTCCTGGTGAGGATGTTTCAGTCAAGCAGAGGCAAGCACACATTTACTCTAGGAGGTAAAACAGCCTAAAGAAAACAAGAGGTGATGAAAGGGCTCCCGTCACCTCTCTTCCAGCTGCACAATCTTGTCCAGCACCCACTCACAAGGTCACCTGAGGCACAGCCATCCAGCCTGCTCCCAGACTGGGAATGCATTAGATCTCTAGGGAAAACTTCAGCACTCCCACGCTACTGAGTGCCCCATTAAAATAACAGCACAGAGCAGTCAAAAACAGGGAATGGAATCCAAAGCATCCTTTTCCAAAGGGACTATGGAAAAACACAGGCCCAGGAACTCACTGCACGGAAACTATTGCAGAGGGGAAGAAAGATTTGGATTGTTATGCAGCTTGGACTCATTGAGCAGAAATAGGGCTCTGCCCTCCTCCTGGGAGGCACAACCCAGGCGAGGACTCACCTCCCCGCAGTTTGCTGGAGAGCAAGCCCACTGGGTGACACTTCTGAGGTGATGGCTCTCCACCAAAGAAAATCTGCAGGTCGTCCCTCACAAAATCCAGTGGAGCACTGGGTATTTTTGAACCATCTGAGAAGAGAGGTTGGCCACCCCACAGCCCCACTTCCCCGATGACTACAAGGCCTCCCACGGCACTTTGCGCAACAGCAAAGTACTTTTCTGGTTAGAAAATGTTTGTGTTTTTTCCTCTTGCTTGCCAAGTATGCTACTCATGTTTGTTCTTAGTCAGGAGGAGTCTCCACCTCAGTTTGTGGGCAGTTGAAAGAAGGTTTAATGAGGCTTGCTCCTGTTTCGATATGATTCACTGGAGTTACCTTTGTCTTCCTTCTTTGCACTGCTTGTCTCCAAAGCATGATACACACGAGACTTCCACCAAAATAAAGTGGTTATTCAAGCTGAGGCCCAGGCAAGTGATGCAGATTAAGTCTCTGGTCATTTACACAATTCCCCCCCTCTAGGTAAAACCCAGACTTGTACCACGGTAAAGGCCGATTCTCCTCAATATAACCAGAATTCAGAGAGGGTCGAAGCTCATTACCACAACAGCATGTAAAAACTCACACCGCAGTGGCCTGTACTGTACCTACCTGTGGCACATCAACACACTTTTGCTGCCTGAGCTTCCATCTGTGTAAGAGTCACCACACCTTATACTTACCATGACGCTCCACTGAGAGCAGGATGTAATGCCACAAGTGTGAACACACAATACTTACTCCCCAATTTTATGCAGCTCGCCTCCTCGTCCTGTGTAAAGCGTCAGGCATCCTTTCCACAGAGATGCATACCTGGTCAAAGAAAGGAGAAGCAAAGCAGCCTCTTAGCGAACAAGAAACACCACTGTTGAAAAAGAAAGTAGAAGCGTGCTTTCTTCAAAGAGTTAGTATTACATACCAGCATGGACTAAAATTTCCAGGGACCTCAACTTTACCAGGCTAAAATTTTATAGATACCCTGTTTTACTTCTAGCAAAAGGTACCGGAAGTTCAGCGGACTCCTTTAGCAACTCCAGGAAAGCAGCCCATTATTTTGAAACTGGATGCTTCTTCCCTGTCATAACAGCCCTTACGACTGTTCCTGCAGGGGAAAGGCATTTTGCCAGAAGCAGTATCTGTATTACCATTCACTGACAACTCAGTTCTGCTTCCAGCAGCTAGCCAGGAAGAATTACCTTTGCACACTGGAGAATTACAGATATTGCTACTGAATGTGTATAATAGGAAGTGCTTACTTTTTTAGTACAGGACCTTACCAGATTTTTTTTTTAAAGGCAGAAGTTTGACCCTTATGCTCCAAGTGAGAGAAAAGGAATGAAATAATTTTTTGATTGCGGAAACATTCACTTACAAGACAGCATGAGCACACTCTGGTCTTTATAGTGGCACTTGACCTCAGGCAGTGGCATGTGAGTTATGCAAAACTTTTCTGTAGAATTTTTCCCTTCAGTGAAGGCCATCACGTATGAGAAGAAAAAAATGAAAATACAGAACAGAAACCCAGGTGCAGCACAAGGCAGTTAACAGGAATATGGGTGTCTTCTAGCAAAGGAATAGGGAGCCCCAGCAATTGCACTCTCAGGAGTCACAGATAATCCAGACAAGTCACCACTTCCTTATGCTCCGTGTCTATCTCTGGAACACAGATAACAAATCCTCCTCTTGTCCTTCGCCTTATCTGCTGAGGCTGGGAGCCATCCGGCCACATACGGAGCCTGGAATGGTGGCACCAGGAAGGAGTCAGGTCGGCAGAATGGGACTGTAACGCCAACACAACAGTAACCTTCTCTGTAGTTCAGCACAAGCAATAGAGCATAGTATTTACAGTTACAGTGCCTATCTTGGGAGTTTTCCATCCAGAAGCAGGAGTAATGCTCACTTCATAATGCTTTCACTTCAAAGAAGATTCCCTCTATGCTCAACCTTTAATAAACAGCTAGCTGGACAGTCTTGTGTCAGAGCACAAAGAAAAAGAGCTATGAAATAATAAATATAAATCAGACATACATTTACTGGGACAAGACCCAGCAAATCATGGGACTGATAGCCTCCAGCACAAAGTTATTCCATGTATGCAAGCATTGTGAAAGAGCTAGCCATAAAGCACAGAATTCCAGAACTAGCTTTGAAATTAGAAATATTAATTGCAGCAGCTTCCCATAAATGAGTTAATCAGCCAATGACAAAAATCAGCAACAGTGTCTGCTTTTGCAAAAGAACACGTTTACAGCATAAAATTCAACAGGAAAAGAAAAAAAAAAAGACACGTTTACACGTAGGGCCTGGCTAAGCTTTTCTGCTTGTAACACTGCAAATCCTACACTGGAAAGAGTCAGATTAGCCTACAGAGCTGAAATTTACCCACCTTGCAATGGCAACATCACACAACCACTGAAATTAATCCTATTTTGAGTCAGGTACAAAATCATGTTCGGAGAACCTTGTATGCCAGTGTGAGGGCGTTTTTCTTAATATGGGCACCAAACCAGGAGTTATTTAGCTTTTCCCATTTCACTCGCTACACAGTCCTAAGTGAGCATGCGATTCATGTAAATGAAGGCATGACTTAGCCACCCACCAGGAACAGTGATGTCAGCTCATAAATTTAATTCCAACCAGGAATAGTGATGTCAGCTCATAAACTTAATTCACACAAGCCAAACTCTTTTTTGACATGACGGGATGCAACGACCCTCCCACGTGTTGCACTGAAACACCAGAGCAGCTACAGCAAGACAGTCTCAGAGCAGAGAGCAGTGACAGTGCTCAACAGTATTGCTATTAATTTGTTTCAGTGTCAGAGGGCTTTGTGCTGGTCCAGAGCTCTGGTTTAGTTCCGCCATCTCCATGCAAGTCGGCTTCCCCAGAAGCACCTCTGCTGAGGAGTCAGCCTGTCTGGTGTAAAAGGACATTTGCATAGGAGGAAACAGCTGTGGTTTTGGTGGCAAGGGTCATCCCGTTTCACCCCAAAACCAAGAATTACACTCAAATGAACTTAAGAGCAGCTCAGTTAGCAGCTCCGCTGAGTAACCTTTTACGTACTTTTTCACGAAGACAAATTAAAAGGGCCTTATGCATGCTGTAGTTCCACCATCTCCCAGAGTGCTGCAGGCCAGAGGATCAGTGCAATGGATTTCTAAGGGTAACCTAGCTGGCACAAAGAACCCAAATGAAAGTGACTATCTCTTTGCTACTGACAACTAAAGTGACATGAGAAAGGATTTTCCAATTGGAACTGGTATTCTTTCTCACAATTACAATAAACATAAGTTGTTTTGTTTTTTTTTTTTTAAATTAAACCAGCTCTCCAAGATAAACCAACTGCACCTAACCAAACATGCTCTGTAGTGTAGCCCTAGTATGAACTTTCATAGTGAATGTGAAAAGCTTCTCCTTCCCTGTCATTTCTGTTAAACCCACTGCAACAAAAAGCAACTTTTCTGCATGAGAGACATTAATCATTCCCTCCTTTCATTAAGGGGCTGACTGCTAGAGCAAAGAATTGGCTGTATAAATAAGAACATGCTTTTGAATTCCTTGCTTGATTTACAGACCAGGACTGACTGTTGCACTTCCCTCCCCTCAAAAAAAAAAAGAGTATTTTCCTAAGGAGCTTTTTAAAAGCCAAACCAAGCCTCTTAAAGACCACCTGCTCGTTAAAAATACAAGCCCTTCCTAGCCACCTACTAGATGGCATGCTCACGCTAGGCATGTTCTGGGGTGGGGGAAGAAGGTTCTAATTTGGCCAGTGACCTCAGGGCGCTGCCTCGGTAACAAGGAGCCAGCCCAAAGGGGCCGAGCTGTGTCACCCGCGCCCCTCGGGAGGCGGCCGAGCCTGCCCACGGCCCCGCACCTCCGCCTCCGTGACAAAGGGCTCCCCGAGCCGGCGTTGCCCCGCAGCGGGGGCAGCCGCTCGGCCGGGCCGGGGAGCCGCGGGGCGGCGGCAGTGGGCGCGGGCCCAGCCCCGTACGCACCCTTTGGTCAGGCGGATGATGTCCCCCGGCTGGATGAGGCCGCCGATCTCGTCCCACACGGAGATGGTGATGCTGCCCGTCTTGTCCGCCACTTTGCAGGACCTCACCTCGTGCCCGTCCTTCGTCTTGGTGACTCGCCCTGCGGGGAGAAGCGCGGCGCAACGCGGCTCAGCGCGGCCGGGGAAGGGGAGGGCAGGGCGGCGCGGCACGGCACGGCGCGGCCCCGCCAGCCCGCCCCCCCTCCCGCGGGACACGCGTGGGCGGCCCGGGGGTGGGGCGTGCCGGACGCCACTTACCGATCTCCAGCACAATAAAGATGACATTTAAGTTTTTCAGTCCGGGTTTTATGTCTTTTATGAGGAGGTACGTGTCGCTCACCGCGCTCATGCTGCGGCCGGCGCGGGGGGCAGGGCTGGCGGGGCGGGCCGAGCCCGCATCCCGCGGGGGAGCGGCGGCAGCGCAGGGCCGGGCAGGGGGGCGCCGGCAGCCCTCACAGGGAACGGGGACACGAGCACCGAGGGGCTGCGCGCTGACTGTGCGGCGCGCCCGACCCCCACCGCTCCGGACCGACAGCACCAACGCACCCCCACCCCCCCCGCTCCCACCGGCACTGAGGAGCACATGTGCGCCGCGCTCCCCTTTATAGCAACCGGGCGGGCCCACCGCAGGCACCGGGCGGGGGGGGACGGCGCGGAATGGAACCTTCCCGGGCACGCGGAGCGCCGGGACTGGGCAACAGGCGGGCGCGAGCCGGCGCCGCGCGCTGATTGGCCCGTGCCGCCGCCATCTTCTCCTTCTCGGGGCGCTGCCGGGACAGGCGCCTCCGCCGAGCCGGGCCGGGCGGGGCTACGCTGCGCCGAGCTCCGGCGCCTCAGCGAGTGTCAGTCAGTCAGTTCAGTCAGTGACTCACTGCCTCACTGCGGAGGGGCGTTAGGAAGCGGATCGCCTCCTTCCCGCGCCATTTTAAGGCAGGGTTGCAGCACCGAGAGGGGTCACGTCAGAGAGATTTCCCGGAGGGTGATTCCTGAGCAGCTCTGGTCTCCCTCATTGAGGAAAAAAAATACGCGTTTAGGAGAAGCATGCATCCCCTGGGATGTAGGCTACAGGAAACTGTGGTGCTAGGACGAAGGAAGTCTGGTTTCGGTTTCCACCAAGCAGAAAGAAGGGCCCGTGTGGGGCTGGAGGGAGGAGCAGGAGGGCGGTGGTGCTGTGTGGCACTCTGCGCCACATCATCGTGCTCCTAGAATCGAATGCTCAGTGGACGTACGGAAAGTCGGCGGTTCTGCTGTACCATGATTTGAACCTTCATATACCAAAAACGTGAGCCTGGATCCTGTTGAGCACTATAAAGGCCATCACAGCACCCTGGACTCTGACAGGAGCTGTCTGCAGAGGCACGTTACGCTCTGAGCTTGGCTACAGGCTGGGTCAAACATGAGGTGAGGGCGGCATCTCCAAGGGGAAAGCCATCAAGGTGGTGGACTAATGCAAAGCCCCCTCCGCCTTGTGACATGCTTGGCTGGAGGGTGCTGAGGAAATGGCTCCCTGCCACGAAGCAGCCCAAAGACGTGCAGAAGGTTCTGTAGTTCAGCTCTCTTCCTAGGAAAGGTAGCAGAGCAGGGTATGTGCACTTTGCTTCTCCTTTTCAGAGCCAGACTTAGCTAGCTGGGCATTCCCCTTCTATTTCTGTAAGCAGAAATCCATAGATGACAGCAGTTGTGAAATGCTTGGCCACGCGTTCTGCCACGCTGGAGCTCCGCTCCAACAAATGTGCGGTATTAATCTGCGGGACGTGGGACAGCCCTGCTGGGTGCAACTCAGTGCTAGGGCTAGAGCGCGTTGCATGCAGGAATCGGAGAGGAAGGCAACGTGAGCTACAGCAGAATTTGCTTAAAGCCCCTAAGAGCTTAATCCACTTCTGTCCCAAATCCTTCAGTTGGTGCAGATGGGTGGAGATGACAGACTCCCTCGGTAGCCTCTCTCCTGACTGGCTCTGTAACTTTAATCTAGTAACGCTGAAGCCTTCAGAGTGATCAGCTGTATGTCAGTACATGAATGTCTTTAATTTAGTGACTTGGGAAAGAGTTCAAACCAAACTGTAGGAATGACTGTCCCTGGCAAAGACTGGACAAAAATAATTTTGTTCGTAGAACTGTTGAAATTTTTCCATACAGATGGAGTTTTTCTGCCTTCCTCTCTACCTTTCGTCTACCCCATCTATTTAGAGCCCTTGGGAAAGAATCATTTCGTATCCTCTGTTGTCGGTTCCAAGCACAGTAGGGTGCTGTCCTGGATCACTCACTGGGCCCTACCAAAAGAAAATGTGACTCTCGGAACTAAAATGTCTGGGACAGGACAGCCAAAGGCCATATGCTGCTCTGCCTCATGGAGAGCAACCCTATGGAAAACCTCCACAACCACTCATGGGGAGCAACCCTATGGAAAACCTCCACAACCAGTTCCGTCTCTTGCGTGCCGACTTGCTAGGAGGGGAGGAAAAAGAGATGCTGGGTTGTAAGGCAAATCTCATTGGAGATTTGAGGAGAATCCTTCGTTTTGCAAGAAAAAACAGTTGAAAAGAATACTCACCTTATGGAAAGTCTCAGACAGAAAGGAAGTCACAAGAGTGGTTAGCTCCAAAGCAGAAAACACTAAAAAAACACTTCACCAAGGACACACTTCTAGTCATGTGTCACTGGTAGGATAGTTTCAAGTGAACATCTGTTCAGGAAGGCAAGTGTCAATGTAACACAGCAGCTGGGAGAGGTGCAAAGGACACCAGATGTGGGCTACCAAGCCACCTTGCTGTTGTAGTCTGTTTATTTGCAAATAGGCTGTCAGGCTGCCTTTGCATCAACGTGACCACTTCTCTGCAACATGTCTTGTCTGGGCTGCCTGGTGCACATCAGCCAGCACGGAGCCACGGGGCCTGCCACAGGGAGTGCAGGGACCAACAGTGAGCATGGAAGGAAGTGGATTTCTTTCATACTAAGGTTAAGTTTGAAGCTAGTAGGAAGAGGTTTAAACTAGAAATGGCAATACAGCAAGGCCCCAGCAATCTAGGGAAGTTCAAGAGCACACTGATGACAACTGCCTGGCACAGGTGATCAACGAGCTAATAAGGAAGGGTGCTGTCTTGGACCTCATACTTAGAAAGAAGGAAGAACTGGTTGTGGACATGAAGGCAGGGTCAGCACTTGGTGCAGTGACTGGGAGATGGTGGAGTTCAGGATCCTAAGTGGGGAAAGTGGCGCAAAAGGCAGGACCACAACTCTGATTTTGAAGACCAGACTTTGGCCTCTTCAGAGATCTGCTTGCGATATGGTCCTGGAGAGCACAGGGGTCTAGAAGAGCTGGCTGGCTTTCAAAGATCACCTCCTCCAAGCTCAGGGAAGGTCCATCCCAACAAGTAGGAAATCAAGCACAGGTGACAGGAGGCAGGCAGACCCTTCTCAGTAGCGCTCACTGACAGGACAAGAGGCACAAATTGAATCACATCAGATTCCATCTGAACACAAGAAAACATTTTTTGCTGTTGGGAAAGTGCTCACAAACTGGATCAGATTGCCCAGAAAGGTTGTGGAGTCTCCATCCATGGAGATATTCAAAACCCAACTGGACACCATCCTTGGCAACCTGCTCTAGCTCACGCTGCTAGATGGAGGTTGGACTAGATGATCACAAGAGGTCCCAGCCAACTCCATTGAGTCTGTGATTCAGTCAAATATTTCTGATCTGTCTTCTCAAATGCAAAAAGAGACACAGAGCTCCAGGAAGCTTGATGAGTGGAATAGGAAGGCAAGGAAGGTCACAAACTCCCTCTGTATCCGTAAGAGGCTGAGACTGTGCTGGGAAGACAGAGCTGGTCATCTTCTCTGTTGTTATCAGGGACATAACGTTCCTTCCGGATTCATTGTAAGGCAGTGTTTACAGTGTCCTTTCCGCCACTGATGGACAATTTTGCTCTGTTTGTTTCACAAAGAGACACTTAAAATCTTGCTCATATTTTTTTAATCATCATTCCAACTGCCAGCCCCTGAGAGTGCCCTTGGTATTATCCAGCAGTGACTGACTGATTCCTATTTGCTGTGAAGGTGACCTGCAAAGCAAAACAGTTTTTCTCCCTTGCTTCTTTATAATGTATAAAGAAACCAGAATTATTATTAATTTATTTTGTTTTTCTTTCCCGCTCCTTTTTTAACCTCTGAACCATGAGACTATCCAGTCGCAGCCGTGGGTGATGGAAGCACCAGCCTTCTGACCTCCTTTCTGGAGGTGTAGTCAGTCGTTCGCAAACAGGAGGAGCGCAGGTGTATCTTCAGCCACAGAAGCTTCCAGAAGACTCACAAACATCCTGTAACAACGGGTGGGCCTAAAAAGAAGTCCGGAAGCCACGGTGGCAGTATGCAATGGCAAAAGAGAAGAGAGAGATGCATTGTCAGTATCCAGGGTTCCTGCAGTAACCTGGTATTAAAAAAAATGTTCATGACGACTGACTGCATGATTGAGTCACGCTGAGAGACAGCACCAAAACATTGCTTGTGCAGTTCAAACGAGCGACAGGGAGCATGTCGAATAAACGGTGTGACTGCAGCCAGAGCAGGAGCCTTCAGTGTCTGTGTGCCCCTCAGTCAGTGTCTTACCACACGAGCCAAATTTAGCCCGCCATCAACATCTACAGCAAGGGTTCCACTGATGAAGGTAAATCCGTTTCCAAGCTCGTTTGCTTGCTGCAGAACATTTTTCTTCTGTGTGCAAGATGCAAGTGTTTATAGACTGAGACTCACAGGGAGGTTTCAGTCCAAAGCAAAATCAGGGTTGAGTTGTTAAAAGAGTTCTCAGCAGTCACAAGTCTGGCACAAGTCCCATGCATGTCAGCAGGGCTGGGATTTCACCCTCTGGCTGTAATGGAGTTACGCCAGCAGAGACATTGGTCCGAACTCTGCTTTTTTCTGTCAGTTGCTCAGTATTCAGTGCTACTGGAGTCCCAGAGTAGATCTTCCCGCAAGAAATCTGCCAACAAGAGCAAGAGCTGATGTTTAATATTTTACTGTACACAGAGATGAAAAATGTACGGAAGCCTGCCAACGCCGCCATGAACCAAGCCTTCCCAGACCATTACCATACGTCTGACAAGCTCCTAGATTAAGCCACAGGTCCGGCAGCTGTTTTTTAACATTGATGAGACTTCAGCTCCCTGATGACACTCCAGTGCCCATTTAACAAGCTGGCAGCCAGTCTGGCATTCTGGAGACCCCAGAAAACAATGGTTTGGTGCCTTCAGCGTTTCTTGAGCACACCATATTCAGCCATCGAGGTCAGGATTCCCCCAAGGAAATATGAATTACTCCAGGGGAAGCCACACAGACTCGAGAGGAACTTCAGCCAGAAGTCAGTGGGACAGATGCAGTGGCGAATCCCCAATCTGTTGGGGTCATGCTCCTGGCTCAGGATTGCAGATTCCAGCTGCCTGCTGCCCTCCCTGCTTCAGGGCGGTACACCTGCAAAGATGCCTGAAGCAGGAAGGACTGCCAGGTGTCTGACACCAGGATTCCAGGAAGCTTTGTCTACTTACCTAGCTGTTAGCTGAGAAAGACGACTTAGTACCAGGGCACTGTGATGTACCACAGGAGGAAAAAAAAAAAAAGCAAAGGAAACATTCTGAATTCGCAGCATTCTTTCCAGTGGAGCCACGTGCACGTCCTGCAGCACCAGCGTAGCCTTTTCTTCCAGGGCTCCACACATTTTAGCAGATGTTTTCATCTGAGGACCCAGTCCTGCAAGGTGTTTATGGAAGTTCTTTACTCCTCTCTTTTGATTAATCCCACAAACATCAGTAGGATGATTTACATGAAAGCACTGATGTGAGGCAATTCTAGGGCAGCTGTCCTGCTCAGCTGTGAATCTGGGCTTGGACCAGAGGAATTTGAGTCTCAATTGCCCTACACAAGATGAAGAGCATAGGAGCTAGTGCCTCCTCAGCTTCTCCATTAGAGATCCAAAGGACTATTCACAAGTCCCAAAGATTTGTGGGCTTAAAGCCCGCTAACACAGTTGCTGTTTCTTGGGTCTGTAGCCAGTGCTCTAGCAAAACCCAGACCTCACAGCCTTGCTCTTTCATCAGACTGGTCTTTACTTAAAAGGTTTAACAAGCACAGATGAGGAGATTAGCACTTTCCCACTGTCGCTATGCCAGAAAATAAAACACTGTTCACCAGGACACTAGTCACAGTCACTTAAAACCAGCTCAGTAACTCCTGTTTACATACGGATAGATAACCAGCTTTACACCAACAAAAACGTGAAGTGATCCCTTAAATTAGCGCCGCTGCCGTGGTTGGTTGGCTGATACAAGAGGCAAATGCTTCGAGTTGGGCACAGAGCTCTGCGTGGGCTTCTGCCGTCCCCCCTAGTGAGCCCAGTCACTTGTTCTGCACACACAGGGCTCAGCGCAGGACAGTCAGCACCAGGGAGTTGTCTGAAGTGGCTCAGAAACCCTTAGAACACCAGCAAGGCGAGCCCTTTTCCATGGGTTTTAGCCAGGGGAGGCAACGTTTCAAAAGGCTTGGCAAATGCCTTCTCCTTCTGCCAGCCCTGCCTCTGCCAGGGGTGATTCCTGCAGGCTCGCCCACCAGTTTGTCCCATCACACCCCCATGGCAGCGACTCTTGCCCTTAGAGATGAGGAGGATCTCGTACCTCTTTCCACCCCGGGAAGGGTTTTGCTTCTCACCTTTTCTCCAGTGCTAGGAGGAGGTATGCAGACAGACCACATCGCCCTGTCTGCTGGCTGGCTCCGCAGAGGCTAATGGGCTGGAAGTTCAGCCTTGGTCTTGCATCATCTAATGCTGACCTTCAAAAGAAAAATAGGGGATTTATGTCCAGGAAGAAGGCTTTGAAGATTTAATTTGGTTTGGATTTATTTTTTGTAATGGGGATTTGAGTTTCTTTTCTATGTTCTTTTTTTTTTTTTTTTCTTTTTTGTTGTAGCAGTGTCTGCTTTTTCCTCAAAGTTTGTTGGTGGTCTTAACAATATGGACTTTTACCTTTCTCAAATCTTAATAAGCAATAGGGTGTGTTAAAGATGGAAAAAACTCCATCTTCCCACGGGTCTGTTCCCTAAGCAGAGGAACCACGTTTTGCTTGCAGTGCCACAGAGCTGGATGAAGATGTGATGGCCCTCACCTTGCCCCAGGTAGTCACCACCTCTCCTCCCTGACCTCCCAGCACCGCTCTGAGTGTGACCGCTGCATTCCTGTTAGGCAGGCAGCTTCCCTAACAAGTCAGAAGCGGCTGCCACACCTGGTGGAAGGAAAAAGTGGGGAGGTGCGGTGCTGGGATGAGTAACTGTGGGAATATTAGCCCTACCCTCCGTGCTGTGCAAACAACGCGGCCGTGCTGCTGGGGACGTGGCTTATGGCTGGCAGGCGCAGGGCACGGAGCAAGCTGGTATCTGCAGAAGAGCATGTAGACACAGTCTCAGTTGTTTAGTTCTGTGTTAACAGGGAAAAACAAATCCTAAGCGGACTAAACAAATCTCATTGTGGCAAAGTGCTTCATAAATTACTAATTCAGCCTCCTGCAGACTCAAGCTATTTACCTCAGAGCACGACACATTTTTCTTCTTTGTCTTCTCCCTGTGGCACCTGTAGATATATTCAGATGTGCAAAGCTTTGTGTCAGTGACTAATGAGTCCCTAACAGCTGCTGCAGATTTCCGTAGGCTGCACATTATCACTCCTATTTACGACATCAGGAAAAGACCTAAGAAACATCCACCTGGGCCAAAAAGGGTCAGCAGATAAAAAACCTTTCAGAACATCAAGCCTGGCACTGCAGCACATTTCAAGTGCTACTGGCAACACGAAGAGGTTTTGTACCACAGTTTTTGCGTTTCTGCTTCCATTTTCTGAGTGTATATAAAACTGACATTCCTGCCCAGACGAGATAACAAAGGAAACCGTTCCTCTGAAAGCCACTGATGTACGTGAAATCAAATGGGTACTCTAAGTGGCCTTTTCTGATGAGCACCCCTGGGAAGATGCTGCTTGAAACAAGCCAAGTTGTAATTTGCGATATTTTAAAACAACAACAAAAAAAGCCTAACTCATAGTGATAACATGAACAGGAACCGTTTTACTGCAATCTATGTTGTTGCCCAGTGTTGTGTTGGGGTGTGGGAGAGAATGGAAAAATAAACCGAGTATGGTGACAGCTTCCTTGGAAGTCTTGGGTTTTTTTTATTAGGACAAGGGGTAATGACTTTAAACTGAAAGATTTAGATGAGATATAAGGAATAAATTTTTTACAATGAGGGTGGTGAGGCACTGGAACAGGTTGCCCAGAGAAGTTGTGGCTGCCCCATCCCTGAAAGTGTTGGATGAGGTTGGATGAGGCTTTGAGCAACCTGGTCTAGTGGAGGGTGTCCCTGCCCATGGCAGGTGGGTTGGAACTATATGATCTTGAAGGTTCCTTCCAGCCCAAATCATTCTATGATTTATGGAGCATCCCACCTCGTGGACTTGCTGATGACTGACATGTCATTCAGGAGCATAGGTTCCTGGATATTCATGAATAATCCAGGCAGGGCAGTTCAGAATAAGACCATCCAGAAGGCGCGTTACTGGGAAATAGGGGTTGCATTTTGAATTTAGACTCAACTTAAAGGCAATGTGCTCAGGAGGGCAACATGGCTGAGCTGCTCCAGCATTGCACAAACAGGACAGAGTGGTCCAGCTCCTTATGATCCCACAGACACTCCAAGCATGAAAGCTGTGCAACAACTATCAGGTTACAAGCCTCAGGTCATCAGCCGCAACTGGGTGATTATTCCCTCTTGGCATCTTATGCCTACAAGCAGGTTAACCTTTAAAGGCCTGATTTAGTTCCCGCTGCAGTCCTTGGAAGCTCTTCCAAGAAGGCAATGCCAGTGGAGTAGGCACCAGGTAGTCAAAGAGGATTTTACCCATGCTTAAAAAAAAAAAAAAAAAAAGACTTATCAGATGTCTCAGTGAACGCAGCTTCACTTTAGGAAAGAGGAGAGTGATTCCTCATGGGCACTGCTGGGAAGTGGTTATTCCAAGGCATCAGATGCCTTCGCTGCTTTTATTTAAAGGGGTTTGCCAACGAGGTGCATTTCTGCTTTGTAAAACTTGCACTACCATGAAATAGCTGTTGTTTCTGTTCTGCTGGGTCTCCTTGGCTTTAAGAATTGTAAAATATCAGATACTGTCTTCACTTTGTGTAGCAAGTCACTCTGTTCCCTTCTCGTTACTTTCGGACACATATAAAGGAGAGCTAAAATTTTGATTCTTCTGTGGACTAATTTTTTTGTGTGGTTTTAGCCATGAAGACAGTGGTGCTGCCAAGTATACTTCTTCCTATTGGGCTTATATTTAAAGCATTTCTAAGAGTCTCATCTTTGCTGCAGGGTGGTATTAGACAATACCTAATAAAATATATTTTCTGCAAAAGGGTAATTAATTATTGGAATTAAGCTTAACCAGCAAACATAAATAAAAAAAGTCTTGCATAGCTGGAGGACCAAAAATTCCTCCAGGTTGTTTAGTTTGCAGTTGTATTATCTGTTGATGTGGTATTTCATTAAGTCCTCCAGTCAAGCTAGACAATAATGAAATCTTAGCATACAAGAAAATTATTTTGTATTAGAGATATTTAAAGCTTCTTTCATGATTTATAAAGAAGTAAAAGAGCATCAGTTCAGCTGTTTTATGTAAGTCATCTTTACTGTATGTGGATATTGACCTCCACCTGATACAATCCCAGGGTTGTGTCTGGCATCTTGAACTCTAGGAGGAGCCAATTCTTAAAAATTCCACCCAGCCATTGCAGAAAAACACCCTTAGCCTCTGCTCCCAAGGCTGAATATGACAGCAAGAAAAATCTGAATGACCCTACTTCAAATTTGAAACTTGGTCCTCTTTTTCTCTCGTGTCTCTGGAATGATTTGACTGACTACAGAGCAAGTAGTGCCAATGACAACGGGGAAAAAGGGATGTTCCCAAAGTGGCAATCACCTGAAGGCAACTTTTAAAAGACTCCAGGTGATGGTTAACTGGCAGAGCCTTTGCTGAGCAGATGACCGTGAGCCCAGAGTATGGTTCTTGCCATGTTGATTTACTTCATATGATGAAGGCTTTGATGTAACCAAAGTCTTTCGTCTGTTGGGCTTGTCTGTACCCTGGACTTCAGTGTGAAAGATCAAAGCCAATACATGTTTATTACCAAAGTTTTGCGTTATTCCATCTACAGCAGTATTTTACGTCCTGCTGGGCTCTCTGATTTTTCCTGTCCCAAGAGGGAGTACTTCCAGTAAGCTACACTATGGATTTGTTAGACTACTGTTTCATACACTGTTAAAATATTGTTAGGTAAACTAAACCAAAATCCTAGAAAAACAACCCACTTAACTTGAAGTACTGATGAAACAAGTAATATTTTATACCTGTGTAGCATCTTCCATTGGATAGAATCCAGGTATGTTACCCATGGTGTATTAACTTAATCTCTTGAAATGATTGTAAATTCATGGATATTATATGTGGTTAACAGACGAGGCGATACTAAGGAAAGTGCATACCTTCTCAGTTTGGGACTTGCTAGATTTGGGAGTAAAAATCTGTAGTTCCCCAGTTGTATTGCAATGGCTGCTGCTTCTTTCCAAAGGAAGCAAATAGCAAACCATAAAAATGATCTCACTACTGACATAAGTAGGAGTAGTACTTCATTCCCTGATGCAAAGTATTTCCCTGTGATATCCTCAATGCATTTTGCAGGTCTAGGTAAAGCCAATCTGCCTCTCCCTGCCACGTGGGCTTACACATGGAGAATCCAACTGAGAAGGTGCTTACTGGGACATATGTCTGTACATGGAAAGTCTTCCATTTTGTCCAATTTGTTTGCTTCCCATAAGATCATCAGGAGGCACATCATCCACTTGCCTATATAGTCATTCAGTTGTCAGTCCCTTCTGTCTGAGCTTCAGCTGCTGGGATGCAGAATAGAGAGACACGAACACCTCAATAACACAGTTCCATAATCCCCTAAATAAGATAGATTCTTGATTGTCATCAGATGCCACGTGAAAGAAGATAGATAATGACACACTGAATGTTTTGGGGTTCAGGTTTTCCATGTTCAAGCTCATTTTTATCTTGTGATAGAACAACAGGTCTTAAAATGTTCATATAGGCCGGGCTTTAACCAGATGTTGATTTCAGAAGCTTGATGGCACCTTTCTGGTTTCAAAAGCCAGCCCTATATTGGAACTGTAATGAAACTTTGCAGCGCAAACATACTATTTTAAGAAAAACTCTTGATGACATTTGTCAGCCTAGCTACCAAGGTGAAATCATGGTCAGTCCGGCGTAACAAAGAGGTGTGCGTCTGATAGTCTCTGCCAACACGGCTGGGCTTCTTTTCCAGCTGACTGAGAAGAAATGGCTTCTCCTACTACAGCACGTTCACTTCCCTGGAGTTAGGAACCATGACATTTACATTTATCCATCCCAATCAATATTGCTGTATTTCTGCACAGGAATGTCAGTAAATCCTGAAGAACATAAAAAAGACAAGTCCCACTGTTGTGTTAGCCATTCTAGTTTCCCTCTCTTTATTAAAATTTTTATCCTCCACCTCTGCATTTTCTGAATTTGGTGGTCACTGCCCTAGATTACACACATCTCACCTTTGCCACTCTCCTTAATTAGCAGGTAGCAGAGCAACATGTAATTAGCAATAAGTGTTGCCTGTTTTCAGCCCAGGGATGCACCAGAGGAGGGTGCAGAGATCTTGCATGGAGCAGATGTCACGCAAGCCACTCCATGCTGGCAGGATGCTCCTGCAGGCTCTTCTCCTGGGAGAACTCATCAGGTACACGACACCCAACACCTTGGCAGAGAAGTGTAAGAATGGTGTAGGAGCATCGTTTTGATAGCCACCCTCGGGTTTCATGGGGTTGATGTGGCATGGAGGTATCTGGTGTGCCAACTGCAGACCAGGTTAAGGGCTTTATAAATAGCCCCAGGCTTTCCATCTACCATCGCTCCCCTCATCCCAGCAGCAAGAGGTGTAACAGTGGCAGGAAGCCCGTTGCTAAAGGTGCGTCAAGCAACCGAAATCAGCAGCGGTGGCTAGTGCGAAACACTTTCTTTAATGTCAAGACCTAAGATTGGGAAATACTCGTTTTTATCAAAGCATGAGTAAAGATATGGCAAAGCAGTTTCAGGACTGTGGGAATTTAATCAAGTCGCTTCAGTTTGTCAAATGGAATTAAAAAAAAAACCCACAAAACCCACAGAATTTTTCAGGAATGCTGCCAGACTTTGCAGCACCACAGTCCCCTCGGCACTGCCCCCCTCACCTCTGCACACAGCTGTGCTCGGTAGCCTGGCACACAGCTGAAGCCAGCAACCAAAGGGTTAATTCTGCTCATTTGAAGAATCAGCCACTAGACAGCAGATAGTTTCCTTGGCCGGTAATTAAACCAATTTGGCCATCCAAAGGGCAGGTCTCTTGGCCAAGGTGCAGCAGCTCCTGGCAGGCAGAGCTCCCAGCTCTCCTGCATCCCACCGTTGCCATGGCAGCGTGAAGGATGTGCACCTTATTGCTTATTAGGCTCCAAGAAGCATTTCCCATGTGAATCAGGCTGCACAGTCACAGGCACACAACTGTTAAACCATCACGGTATGAAAATTAGCAATGGCCACAATTACATGAAACTCGGAAAACTGGAAGAGCGCTCGTTGTCTTTGGGCACTGGCTGTCCCTGTTTAAAGCTTTATTTATCTCTTGACTTCCAAAACACTCCAGTAAGCAGTGGGGACACCAGGTAAACGGGCATCTTTTGACTGAGTTTGACAAAGGAGCCCTCCTCCTTTCCGCTCCTGCTACTCCTTTAATATTTACCCCCCTGACACGCGGTGTTTATTCCGCAATCAGAAAGGAAATCCATCTGCTGTGCCTGTGCTGGAGACCCCCTGGCATTGCCGGCAGCAAATGTAAACTCCGGCGTGACCTCTTGCGTCTGTGAAGCCTGTCGCCCTGGATCACTCTCTGCTCTTTTAGTTTTTTAGGATTCCACAGATGCCAGAAGTAATCTTAGTTTACATTAAATACGTGCAGGTCAAAGACACTCTGCTGGAGCCAAGAGCACTGCTTGCATGAGTAGGGCCTACTCACAAGAAAAGGATTACTGGTAGAAATAGGGATTAAAAGACTGAAGCTATCAGACTATAAGTCTCTTTTTTGCTGTGTCAGGCCCTGAATATGTAAACTGGTCACTGGAGTTGAAAGACTCCCAGGATGACGCTGCCTGGAGATCACAGCCCCACCTACATTCTCCCAAGGTTAGGCTTGTGGCTTTTGAAGTTTCTACCATTTTGGAGGACACTCAAGCCTAATGACAGCAGGGACTAGGTGCTGCCAAGAGCACAGAAGCTGCTGAAATCATCTTCATGCTCTAATATTGCAGAAGTGGCTCAGTGAAGCTGAGCAGTTGGTCCAGGCTCTGGCTCCCAGCAGAGCAGCGTGTTACGGAGTGAGGCGGTGACAGGGAGTGATGAAGCACCCATGGCAGTGACCTTTTCAGGGCTGTCACAACACCCTGCACCAGGACAGAGTATGCGCTAGCTGCCTGGCACGTGGATCTTCTAAAGCACATGAGGGGTGCAACCTTTGACAAGGTCAGTAACAGGTTTAGGGTGACCCAACATGTTAATTTGAGATGTTCAGAGCAGAGGGGGAACGCAGTGATGCTGAGTCACGTCACACAGCCACTGCTTTGGGCCAATGAGTTGGCTACAGCCTGGGATGCTGCCCTGCCTCCCACTTGTTTGTCGTGGCACAAGGAAGAGGGGTTTTGCCCGGAACGTGGCCTGAGAGTGTGAGACAAAGTGGCTCTGGTCTCTCTCTCTTTCTCTCCTACTTCGAACTGAAAGTAAGTCTGCCTTTTACAATGCACCCGCCCCCAGGGAGCTCAGCAGTCTCCTGCGGTGGCCCTCACTCTGTCACACGCGCTGTAGCGGTGGACATCACAGTGCCAACATCTCTGCAGGATAAGGGCTAACTCAGGTTAGGACTTCCCTGCACGCGTTGCCTTGATACTGGTTCCTCTCTGGTCAGCCACGGTGCCCACCTCGCAGGGAGGATGAGTAGCAGGCTGGTAAAAAACTGCTGCGCTGGAAAGAGCAGCCATCGCTGTGGGGTGGGTAGGGGCGATGAGGAGAACCTCAACGCAGGGACAAAGTGGAGAGCCTTTTCCTACCAGCCTTCAGTAACAGCAGCGTTTCAAACCCCCATG
The DNA here is from genome assembly GCF_009769465.1 of Tauraco erythrolophus. Taxonomy (NCBI): domain Eukaryota; kingdom Metazoa; phylum Chordata; class Aves; order Musophagiformes; family Musophagidae; genus Tauraco; species Tauraco erythrolophus. The sequence goes on along the minus strand of NC_141472.1, from coordinate 10,303,896 downwards.
TCTGTGCAAGCCAATGTTTCAGTGCCTTCAGGTTGCTATGGACAACCAGAGATTTCTAAACTGTCTTACAGAGCAGAGCACTGTCACACTATACGCAGTAACAACACTTGGCATTTTTATTACCAAGAGCTCTTGCGTCAGAAGAAGTACTGTCATCACTTTGCAACTGAAGATACTGAAGGTATGATCGGTTTAAATAAAAGTGATCCCTCAGGTAACCCACACCCATTTAGGTGCTCTAGGACCCAAAATCACCTCCTCAAACATACAGCCCCTTCAGATAACCCACACAACATCTGGGGCTGAAGCACGGGCAAACTGTATGGAGGCAAGTCACTGGGGTAAGAAGAACGGGCTCTAGAAAATGACACGGGGATTATTGGGAAGAAAGGTGCCTGGAGTGAAGTTTCCCCACACGTATAATCCAGGCTGCAGCGAAACTGTGCATTTATTCACAGAGCAGCCTCTGGATTGCACCTGCAGCATTGCTGTCCGAGGGCGGACTTAGAGCCGTGAAGAGTAAAGCCAAGGACAAAGCGTAGAGCCTCAACACCCCTCGTTGGCGCATCCTCATCTTCACACGGCTTCAGAAACCCCAATATTTAAAATAACCTGCCCACAAGTTCTTTCTTTGGCTCTGTCTCATGCACACGGACATGGCATTATTAATGCTGGGCCTTCTGGGTGCAGGGAGTGCTGTTACCTGCCTTTCAGAGCTGGGCAACGAGGTGGAGTGAACTGGAGTGACCATTATGCAAGACAGTCTGTGGCGGAGCTGTGGCAGACTTGGGTCTCCAGCATCTGCTGACAGCGTTGCAGTTCCTAGCAGAACCGAGACAACTCTGAAATTTAGTAGTGTTACTGCTGTTTTAAGCTGGTGAAAACACCTGTACAATCTGCAGTCACAGAAACTCCCCCCGCGCCCCCGCAACCTGTTGCCTTAAGCACAGCAATACGCTTTCATTTGCTCTAAAATGAAAACTGTGATACAAAATGATGCGGGTTGGTTAATAAAATTACAGTCCCTGAACCATTCTTTGTCTTGGCACAGAGAAAATGTCAAGGAAAAAGATCCAGGAGTAGATTTTGCGTATCCTTCTCCGTCTCTGCCCTCCTCTCTTTCAGCAGATCTGCAAAGTGCCACCTAATTTATCTTCCCCTCGACGCAGTGGCAGAGAGCACACCTCCATGATTAATGGAGTTTTATACCCAAGGAGTTGGTTACATCGCAGCAGACAATGAGGAATTTGATTACCGCTAATATGGTATTGACACAAGTGTCAATGCTGTAAGGCAAGCAATTTCATTTTGAATCAAGGATCCCTTTCATCATTATTATTTTTGTTTGCTTCTTCCATTTTAATAAGCTCTCGCTCTTGCGTGTTACCCAAATACTCCTGACTCAAACTATCTGGGGACAATTTAGTTTTTATGTAACACTTCATTAAGTAGGAGGCACTTTTAACAACAAGGTGCTGTGTGTTCATGTAGCCCTATTATCATTTAAACATGCCATACTCTGTCCAAAAACTCTGGTCACCTCATGCCTTTACCTCAGTGATAACTACTCCGTTGTTTTATCAAAGTCAAATACAGCTGGAAGCGGGAATAATGGCGCTTTTTTTTTTTTTTGTCTCTGGAGAATTGCACTGATCAAATCACTCAAATCTTGACCAGTCAAAAATTAAATTAAGCCTGGTGATCCCGTCACTCAGCTGAGAATTGAGGGAGCCCGATCTGCAGGTGGAGATCTTTCCTTGCAAAGGGCCCATCACAATATGGGTGGAAGGCTTTGGTGGGTCAAGCCTTGTGTTCCCCTGGCAGCCCCTTTGCTTGGGAAGAGGACCACCCTTCCCACCTGGGGCTGAAGGGCTTTGCCCTCAAACGTCTCTCCTGGTTCTGGGTTTCCTTGGCCAGGCTAATGATTTTGGACTGTGGTGCCTGACGTGGGCCTTACCTCCTGCCTCCCCCCCCACACCTGTCCCTTCCTCTCTATTGCGGAGGTCTAGAGGTCTGCTTCTCGTGAAGGGTGATGTCTTTAGCTGTTTTCTCTTACCACAAGTAAATCTCATTTCAGTGCTTTCTGATGGTGCCTCCAGCCTCTCTGGGCGCTTCCAAGCGCTGCCTGCAAGCCCCACGTCTCAAATAGCATCCAACTTGGCAGATGGAAATGAGTCCATGAAGGAACTCAGTTATCCTCATTGTGCAATCATTAAATTTCCATAGCTTTGAGAAGGAATTAGCTTAGCTTCTAACTCAAAAATTTCATAAGGACTAGAGAAATAGGCAGGATGGGAGAATAAGCGAGTTTTTAGGGGCTAGGGAGGGAGCTCTTAGTGGCATTCATGCAACCACTGAAGTCCTTAAACTCAGCATGGAGGCTCTACAAGAAATTATACCAAGCCTCGAAGCCGATCTCATTTCTACCCGAAACAAGAGTGGAGCAGAGGGAGAGGAATGGGAGGCAGGGGAGAGACGAACCTCATGGCCAAATGGCAAAGTTCACGCGTCGCTTCGAACTTTATACCTGTCCTTCGGGAAGCGAAAGCACAGCCCAGGCAAAACAAACACAAGAGAGCTCACCTGGCAGAAACCCAAAGTGGAAATTGGCAAAACCAAAAAAGAACTTTTAAGAGCTGAAGAAATAAAAACTCTTCCATACTTTTTATTAATACTTGAAAAGCTGAAAGTCTGCAAAAGCTCTGGTAACTGCCCAGCTCACAGAGGGGTGGCCAACAGAGCGAAGTATGAGACAGGAAAGCACTGCAGAGCGGCTCGATAATCTCCGTGTCTCCGTCCTGCTGCAGGGTGCGATCGGGCGGCAGCTGCATCCCGACTGCTGCTCGGGGCGATGGACCGAGGTACCGTCGGGAATGGGCTGAGAAAGGATGCGCAAGCTCAAATTGATAAATAAAACAGAAGAAATATCAAGAGGACTGAAGGGCTTCCACTGAAATGGTATTTATTCTGCTGTTACTAGCTTGCTTGCTATTATGCCTGAAAATTGGGAGTGCTTTAGCCGAAAATAAAGCACGCCAGTAAGGGGAAGATAAACTGTTTGAACAAGTGAGTGGATTGCTCGTGCTGAGGGTATCAACTCGGTTACAAGTGTCCTCTTTTCTTCTTTGGACATTATGGCTTGTTTCACCTGATAAACACGTTACACCACCTGGTCAGCAATTACTTAGGTGGCCATTCCTTTCTTCCTCAAGACCTAGATGTTCTCACAACCCAGTGTTATCCTGGATTTATTATTTAGTGGTGACAGCAAATTTAAATGCCAAAATGAAGGAACTGAGTCACTGTTAGGCCGCTCCAGCAACCGAATCCCACACACAGCCGGTCACTCACCCTCCCCCACCCCCAGGAATGAGGGAGAGAATTAAAGGAGAAATGGGAAACCCATGGGTTGAGATAAGAACAATTTAATACAGATAAGTAATACACAGTGTAGATGCTCACCACCCCCTCTTATCCGCAGCCCGTCTCGTCCCGAAGCTGCAATCCCGGATGAACGCCAGGCCCCGAAATAGAGAGGGGCAGAGAGAGAGAGAGATAGTACTCCGAGAGTGGGAGTACTGGGAGAGAGAGAAAAAAAAAAAAAAAAAGGCAATAGAGCAAAAGCGGCAAAAGAGCCAAAGCGCAAAAGCCCTTCTTTCCGGCTGTTCCTCACTTTTATACTGGGCATGACGCTGCATGATATGGAATACTAATTGGCCAGTTTGGCCCTCAACCTTAAGTTCCACCACAAATCACAAGGGGAATCGTGTCCCCCTTGTCCCAGCTATGCTCCCCTCTTATCTCGCCGTGCTTCTTCACTCCGGCACACTGAAAAGTCCTTGGAGTCTCATGTCCAACCACAAACATCAGCTTGCTATCAGCATTCTTCTCAGAGCGAGCCTCTGAGTAAAACCAAGACACAGAGCTCTTCTAGCTGCTAAAAAGAAGAGCTAACTTTGTCCCAGCTAAAACGAGGACAGTCACAAACAAGAACAGTTTGATACTACTTTAAGCTTGGGAGAGAGTCAATCCTATAAATAAGGAATACAGCCCCATAGACTAGATGGAAAAAGGCTAATTTTGAGTTTGCCCAGGTGGTCTCTGGCCCTGGAAAGTGAGAGGACAGCCCTGCTCTTCACTGCCTCCTACGCATTATGTGATTATATACTGACTCCCACAACAGTAAAAGGAAGACGACAAAGATCACTGCCCAAATGGTTGGTCATTAGTGCAATCTATTGAAGAACCAGAGGCATGAGCTACAATTACACCAGTGAATATAAAAATGGTATGGAAATGCCATCCATCTCCCGCCGCAGGCTATGAAAAGGCAACAGCTGTGACAAGGAAAAACATTCACTTCCCCATCACGGGAGATTTTAAAAACTGAGTTAGACAAAACCTGCCTGCTGAAGGTGAAGCCACTTGTGCCCTGGGGCAAAAGGGTGGCCTAGATGACTTCAAAAACGTTATCCAAGCCCTGTTTGCTACGGTCATACATGTGCAACCTTTTGCTGCTGCAGTACTGGCTGCTCAGGAGTCGGTATCTGCTGGCAGATGAGATCACGGTTACTGCAGTAACCGCAGCAGTTTTCTTCTCTAAGGGATAGACAGGAGGGGTTTTTCTTCCTCAAACTGTAAGAACGCTCAGATCACGTGCTGGAACGCCTGCTGCTGCCAGGCTCTACAAACTAGCCCTGAAATGAAGAGTAGCAGCAGTGTTTGGCCCGTGCGTGGGCAGTAGTGGTACCTGCCGGTACCCACACCCCGCATGGCAGGGCTGCTACAGGATTAGCACCGCGCTCACCAGAACTTTAGAAAAAAAATAAATGGAAAAGTAAAAAATGCCTCCACGAATTGCCTCCCTCCAGATGTGGTGTTCAGGTTTCAAAAAACTGCAGATGAAAAATGAACTGAAATAGCTACAGAAACGGAGAGCAGTGATAACCAAGAAAATGTAGGTAGCCCAGGAACAGGCTTGGTGTGAGACTGGAAATTGCTGCGCACCCCATAAATGAGACACACGGGCTGCCATCCACAGCATGTTGGTAGACTGCGCTTACATGGCACGATCCTAAGTCACTAGGACTATTTTAAAATTCAAGTTGTACATTTAATCTATCCTTACACTTCATAGAATCGTAGAAAGGTTTGGGTTGGAAGGGACCTTCAAGATCATCTAGTTCCAACCCGCCTGCCATGATCAGGAACACCTTCCACTAGATCAGGTAGTGCAAAGCCTCATCCAGCCTGGCCTTAGGCATACCATACTTATCCATACCATTTGAATCTAAGCATGAAAGCCTGATCTGACTTGGTTAGGGACCAGTTAAGCAACCTGGCCATCCATAAATCCATGGGTCCTGATGGGATGCACCCGCGGGTGCTGAGGGAGCTGGCGGATGTCATTGCCAGGCCACTCACCATCATCTTTGCTAAATCGTGGGGAACGGGAGAGGTGCCTGAGGACTGGAGGAAAGCAAATGTCAATCTGGTCTTCAAAAAGGGCAAGAAGGAAGACCCAGGTAACTATAGACCGGTCAGCCTCACCTCCATCGCTGGAAAGATAATGGAACAACTTATCCTTGGTGCTGTCTCTAGGCATATCAAGGAAAAGAGGGTCATTAGGGGCAGTCAACATGGCTTCACTAAGGGGAAGTTGTGCTTGACAAACCTGATAGCCTTTTATGAGGACATCACCCAGTGGGTGGATGATGGTAGAGCAGTGGATGTGGTCTGTCTTGACTTCAGTAAAGCATTTGACACAGTCTCCCATGGCATCCTCACAGCTAAATTGAGGAAGTGTGGTCTGGATGATCGGGTAGTGAGGTGGATTGTGAACTGGCTGAAGGATAGAAGCCAGAGTGTAGTGGTCAATGGGACAGAGTCCAGTTGTAGGCCTGTATCCAGTGGAGTCCCTCAAGGGTTGGTACTGGGACCTGTATTGTTCAACATATTCATCGATGACTTGTATGAGAGAATAGAGTGCATGGTCAGCAAGTTTGCTGATGACACTAAACTGGGAGGAGTGGCTGACACACCTGAAGGCTGTGCTGCCATTCAGAGAGACCTGGACAGGCTGGAGAGTTGGGTGGGGAGAACTTTAATGAAATACAAGGGCAAGTGTAGAGTCTTGCATCTGGGTAAGAACAACCCCATATACCAGTACAAGTTGGGGACTGAACTGTTGGGGAACAGCACAGGGGGAAAGGGACCTGGGGGTCCTGGTGGACAGCAGGATGACCCATGAGCCAGCAATGTGCCCTTGTGGCCAAGAAGGCCAATGGCATCCTGGGGTGTATTAGAAGGGGTGTGGTTAGTAGGTCGAGAGAGGTTCTCCTCCCCCTCTACTCTGCCCTGGTGAGGCCACATCTGGAGTATTGTGTCCAGTTCTGGGCCCCTCAGTTCAAGAAGGACAAGGAACTGCTTGAGAGAGTCTAGCGCAGGGCCACAAAGATGATGAAGGAAGTGGAGCATCTCCCTTATGAGGAAAAGCTGAGGGAGCTGGGTCTCTTTAGCTTGGAGAAGAGGCGACTGAGGGGGGACCTCATTAATGTTTATAAATATGTACCCTCACATACATAAATATGTACATAAATATGTACCCTTGCACCCTCAGCAAGTTCGCCGATGACACCAAGCTGTGTGGTGCCGTCGACACGCTGGAAGGGAGGGATGCCATCCAGAGGGACCTTGACAGGCTGGAGAGGTGGGCCCGTACCAACCTCATGAAGTTTAACCAGGCCAAATGCAAGGTCCTACATCTGGGTCGTGGCAATCCCAGGCATAAATACAGACTGGGTGGTGATTGGATCGAGAGCAGCCCTGAGGAGAAGGACTTGGGAGTACTGGTGGACGAGAAGCTCAATATGAGCCGGCAATGTGCTCTTGCGGCCCAGAAGGCCAACCGCGTCCTGGGCTGCATCAAGAGGAGCGTGGCCAGCAGGTCGAGGGAGGTGATTCTCCCCCTCTACTCTGCCCTCGTGAGACCTCACTTGGAGTACTGCGTCCAGTTCTGGAGTCCCCAACATAAGAAGGACATGGACCAGTTGGAGAGGGTCCAGAGGAGGGCCACGAAGATGATAAGAGGGCTGGAGCACCTTTCCTATGAGGACAGGCTGAAAGAGTTGGGGCTGTTCAGCCTGGAGAAGAGGAGGCTCCGGGGTGACCTTATAGCGGTCTTCCAGTACCTCAAGGGGGCCTACAGGAAAGATGGGGAGAGGCTGTTCAGGATGGCCAGTTATGATAGGACAAGGGGTAATGGTTTTAAAATAGAGGGAGGTAGGTTCAGGTTGGATATTAGGAAAAAATTTTTTACTATGAGAGTGGTAGAACACTGGAACAGGTTGCCCAGAGAGGTGGTGGATGCTCCATCCCTGGAGACGTTCAAGGCCAGGTTGGACAAGGCCCTGAGCAACCTGATCTAGTAGGAGATATCCCTGTTCCTTGCAGGGGGGTTGGACTAGATGACCTTTGAAGGTCCCTTCCAGCCCTAACCATTCTATGATTCTATGATTCTATGTAAAGGGTGACTGTCATGAGGATGGAGCCAGGCTCTTCTCAGTGACATCCAATGATAGGACAAGGGGAAATGGATATAAGCTGGAACATAGGAGGTTCCGCTTAAACATGAGGAAGAACTTCTTCCCAGTAAGGCTAACGGAACACTGGAACAGGCTGCCCAGAGAGGTTGTGGAGTCTCCTTCTCTGGAGATGTTCAAAACCCGCCTGGACGCGTTCTTGTGTGATCTGATCTAGGTGGTCCTGCTCTGGCAGGGGGATTGGAGTAGATGATCCTTTGAGGTCCCTTCCAATCCCTAACATTCTGTGATTCTGTGATCTGCCACATTTATCTTTCCTTACTTTAGACGTTTCTCCATTGCTTCACATATGTTTTCCCTAAACAGAGAAATAAATGTGATTCTTCTTTGATAATCTCCTGAAAAAACCTCTATTGGTACTCACATTGCTGATATTCTCTAAAGCTTCTAATCCTCCAGTCCTTATTGGGAGAGTTGTTACTTAAGAAAGAACTTAATTTGAATGGTCAGATTTGGCCTGAAATTGAACTGATGGAGCCTTTATTCAGCCCAGGTACAGCACTGGTTTCCATGGCATGGTGACCATTAAACGCTCACCAGTAAGAGCAAGGGCTTTGTAAACTGGTCTTCAGGCACACAAGTGAGACTTCACACCTCTCATCCCATCACCGATCAACTGCAGAGATCGTCCCAAGCATATTTCTAGGGCCGTGTAAGCCTGGTGTGTTGTATGAGTTGACTGACGCCTAGCTTTGTGCCTCGTATCCCATTTTCATTGCCATATGTAAAACTTGGGTGGGTTTTTTTCCCCCCCTCTGTGGAAGTCTTCCCCTGGGATCTGCTTCTCCGTACTGGGCACTTTTAACAGCATCACAGACTCCTTTTCCCCAGCACATAGTTTCCCATCCTATTATATTTATGTCTCTGCTCGACTTTCTCTGCCAGTGCATTTGTTGAGAAAATAACAGCCCTCGGGGGCAGATATTTCTTATATTTTCTTCATGCCTAAAATAATTGTACCTACTTATTAAAAACCTCAGTGACAGCATGATACAATAACCTTTGTGATTTATTTTTTCAGTGAGCTTTAAAGAGAGCTACTGCCTCTTTTCCAGCTTTGTACTCTATAGTCCATCATCAAATGCAGCCCTGCGCTCTGATGTTTGTAACATGCTACAACAAGAAATTGGGCTTTGAATTACATTTATTCTACCCTTATCTAGTTGATTTACTGGTTCCTCAAATATTTGCTTCCTTATACTATCTTAATTGAAGATTCCTCCTGCCTATATTTTCTTTCACCACTATTCTACCGAGAACAACACTGTCCTAGCAGCACTTTCACGCTGTCTTCCCCATTTTCTGTGTAGAGCACCATGCTTTTTTTTTTTTTTTTCCCATCGCTTTAGTCTTTAAAAAATCCCAACTAAAAGATTTCAAGGGCATTAAAACCAGCTGGATTCCATGATGCATTTTTTCTTTTCCCCGAGTAAGGTCAACCTTCTGGAAGCCACAAGCAAAACATTTATAGGAGGTACCGGCATTGTTAAGGAACCCCCTTAAGGTCCCTTGCCCAGTATTTTTCTGATAACTTTTTATTCAAGACAAAGGACCCATTAGTTGTGGGTTTGTTTATGTTTTCTGGTAGATATGCCTGGAAACAGGGCCAAAACCTCACCACTTTCTGGTCTGTTCCTGCCATTCTAGCTTGGACTAACTCAATCGTAATCAACTTTCCACTGGTAGAACAGAGAACAGCATCTGGTCTCACAACCTGCCCAAAGCAACGTTTGATACACCCAAAATCAAGAAGTTTGGCCTTCTGTGGTGTCAATAAGTACTCGTGGTTCCCTCTATATAGAGGATCGTGGACAGACTGACTGATGACACCACTCCTTCACTCTGTGCCTTGCTAACAAGAGACGAATAGTAGGTATTGGAGTGAATTTATCCCTGTCATCAGTGAGATGGCCTGATCCTGGCATTGCTCCACATCTGCCACCACTGTCCGAATTAGCTTCGGAGGGCACCGGTACTTTTTTTTGTCAAAAGAGGCTGCTGATTTCGAACCTCTGCCCTGTGGTGGAAGTTCTCAGCTGTGTGCTGAGGCACAGGCAAAGCTTGGCTTGAGAAGCAGGAAGAGCTCCAGCAGATCAAAACAGCAGAGGCATGTTTTTTTCTGAACAAACAATGAAGCTTTGCTAGTTCGGCCTCACTATCAGTTGGATCTGTACCTGTGAATGGAAAGCAGATGAAAAGATCTAAATATTTGATCTGTTGGGTGGGATTTTTTTACTAAAATCAGGTAACTGGAGTATGGGAACTCTCATCATGGAGCAGACTAACAACCCAAAATTGTAAGCGAACAGGATGAAGTGCTTGGAATAAAACTAAAAAGAAATGGTAGCACGTTATTCCAGAAGAGCACCAAACAGAAAATTATAGAATCATAGAATGGCATAGGCTGGAAGGGACCTTAGAGATCATCTAATCCAACCTCCCTGTCATGGGCAGGGACGCCTCTCAACTAGATCAGGCTACTCAAGGCTCCATCCAACCTGGCCTTGAACACCTCCAGGGAGATGTTCAAGCAATTCTCAAACCTATTAGAGGAGAGGCAGTGCCGTGTCACAGACTGGTACAACTCAACGGCAAGGACCAAGAACATCACTTCACGATCTCTCCTGCTCCATACCAGCCTCTTGGATAAAGTGGTATTTTGTGGCAAGGATTTACACAAATTCTGAACGTTTCTTTGGCTGGTTTAACTCTTCTTGGTTTTCGTATCTTTGAGCATCCCCTGTTTTATCCTTAAAAATGGAAACAGAGCACCTGATTACCTCCTCACTGTATTGCAGAGTGTGGCATAGCTGGTGATAGCACTCCTTATTCTTTTCTAGTACCTTTTAAAGTTTCCCAGGGCTGCTAACAGATTTGTAGCCCAATTTTGAAGCCTGCTTTTTTCACAAAAAATAATCGTCCAGTCAGAAGGGACTTTAGCCCTTGAGAGCAAAAGAAAACCTGTTTTTCCTTTCCTGCTGCTATCTTATCTTTTTTTTTTCTAATTAATTTTTAGATCCAAAGAAGGCGACTAATAATGACCACAAACAGGAAAGCTTTGCCTGAAGTTGCTAATAATATTCTATCACCTTATCTTGAAATTGTTTTTCATGGACTATAGACGTTTATAATTATGAATCCTCCCAGCTTCATTTTATCTAGTACAGTAACATAATCAAAATAGTCCTGCTCTAAACTCTCTATAGCAAATCCTCTTTTAAAAGCCCTTGTTCAACGTCCTCCCTCATTTTCATTTTCTTTGCTTCTGCTTATTGCACTGACACCTGGCATCTGAAAATCGAAGTGCAGCGTTAACCATTTTTTTCAGCACAGACCATACCTGTTCTTTCTGGATGTTAATGCTGTATGTATATTTTAACACACGGGGCTGCCTGCAGTGAAATGCCTTGCATTCCCATTGTGTTACTGTAAATACCATTATTACGAAGCAGTGATTGACTTTGTTTAACGCGCCGTTCAAACAGTCTGCAGAGATGTCTGTGGTGCCAGTGTAGTTCTCGTGCTTTAATTATAATTTTAATCATCCGTGGTCTTCCATTTGTTTGTGCTCTGAGCTAATTATTTTTTTTTCTATCACAAAGCACCGGAACGATGTCTTAGTATTAATAATTTTTATTAAGTAGATTTGCACTTCGCTCCTGCTCACAGGCTCCACTAGATTCTCAGTTTCCAAAGCTGCTCCTAAAAAACCCACGAAACATCTGATTTCTTCTGCTTCCCACTCTGCACCTCAGCAGGGCGTTTGACAACTTGTTTAGGTTGGGACTTGCGTTAGCAGAGCGTCACACTGCAGGGTTAATACAGGTACCTACCTACAGGGCAGCGCAACAATTCCCTACACCCCGCAGCCAGCATCCCCCAGCTCGGGGCACTTCTCAAACTCTTTTCGTCGCCCTGTGGTCAATAACCTACATCAGATGTCCTTCACAGCAGGCTACGTCCTTTTCTCTCAGGTCTTTGTATTCCCATGAGAGGGGAGATGTAAGAGGGAGGAACCCAATCTCCCAGGATACGTCTCTGCTTTTAACATTTCTCTGTCTTTGACAGTTGTCCTTCCCTGAACACACGTATCGGGGTGCGATCAGCAGATCCCCCGGGAGCGCTGGCTCGCAGGAGCGGCCAGCCGGCTGCTGAAGGCTTGTGGCAAGGCACGCTAGAGGAGTCCGCAGCAGCTCTAGCCTGACGTTTGTGGGCTCAACATCCGAAGCGCCTACACGAATAGGTGTGTGTTCATCTGAAAACACAGATGGGTATGTTAAAAAATCAGCCTAATAAGGACATGCTTCAAGTCTGAATACAGAAAATCCGGAAAGGGACTTAAAACATGCACTGGGCTGAGCGAGCCTCCTGCTCCACACACCCGTAACTCCCGCAGGGAGGCGAAAGAATTACGAGCCTTGGAGCAGATCTCCCCTCTGCCGCAGCAAACCACCTGGCAGGCTGCAGCTGGGCAAGAGAAAGCACCAAGGAAACTGCTCCTGATTTTAGGAGGTGATACCAGGGCTGCAGAACCCAACTCCCATAGTCTGCTCAGCCGCCTGCGAGAAGCGCTGGCTCACCTGCCTGTGCTGTGCCGAGAAGCTGGAGAAAAAAAAGAAAATAACTCTCCGCCTGATTTTCTTCATCAGTCTTCTTGGGATGCCTGTGCGTGCTGGAGAGCCTGCAGGTCAGCTCCAGGGCAAGCAGAGAGATAGCCTTAGAAAGGATTAAAAGAGAGGCTCAAGCTGTGATGCCAAATTCGTTTCCAAAGCATCCCGCAGCGTGGCAGGTAGCTGGGTATCGGTTGTTAGCTGATGTCCACACCTAGAAATGCAGCAAATTTACATTACTTTTCTATTTCTGTACTTTCCACGAGCAGGCGTTAGACGTGCTGTGAGGTCATCTGATGCTATGGGGTTTCTTTGTTTTGTTTTTTTTTTTTTGCTTTGATCTGTTTTGTGGATTTACGTTCCTCAGCTGTGCATGCAGGGTTTGTGGTACTGCAGGCAGCTGCCTGTGCTGGGCCAGGCTCAGCGGACACCTGGCCTCTCCCAGCTGCCTGCTCTGGGGAGGACAGAGGGACTCGCCACTCGTGAGCGGTTTCACGCAGAGGTGGTGACCCAAAGCAGAATCACGCAAGGTTTTCCACCGGCTGCAGGGTGTGCCAAGTTTGCCTGTGCACAAAATCTGGGCGTTTCAGAGCATCCCCATGCTCGTCTATGCTCTCCTTGCTAACATTGGCCCAGTCCCCTCCCTCTGTCCCCAGCTGCTCCCCTGCTATCGAGGCTTTCTCGTCAGACTCATACTTTAGGCTCACAGACAAACAGCATCTTTTGCTGTTCCCACCCCAGAATACCAGGACATAAAGGACAAACCACAACGCTGATACAAATATCAAATTAGTGACAACAGGAGCAAAAGTCTTCATTAGAGGAGTTTTCCACACTGTCAAGACACTGAGGCTGGGCAGGGCGAGCACTTTTATACTCCAGATTCTAACAGTTATTTAAGCAGAGGGACTTTCCTTTCCTGTGGGGATGGACTGAGGTGCACGCAGCCCGTTTTGCTCGGCCTGTAACCCATTGAGTTGCAGTGACCTGCTCCCTTACGGTTGTCCCTTCATGCCCTAATGCCTTGTTCTGCACAAGTGCTGGGCTCTGCCTCCAAAATAAACATGACAGAGGTAGGAAAATTGGTGTGAATTAACCCATTTCTTTTTTAAAAAAAAAAACACCAAACCTCTCCTTTCTAAAAAAAGACCCTGTTCAGAGACTATTATTCATGATAGCCTAACATCTGTTAATTTTAAAGTAGGAGTTTGAAGAAGGTTGTCAGTCCGTGGTTACCCTTTATTAAAATCCTACAAGTATGAGAATAACTACCTTTTATTGACTAGATAAATTATACGTACCAACAAAAATTCATCATAAATGTAAAGTCAGGGGCTTTTTTCTCTGGCTCTCACAATATCTTTTAGCATGCTTTATAACAGACAATATGCATGGCTTCCATTACGAAAAAAATGGTTAGTTGGCTGTGACAGGTTGTAATTAGACTGTAATATAAAGCAGGGCCAGTGTGACGCTCTGCTGTGTATATTATGCATATGCTGTGTATCGCAACAGGATCCCGGCCTTGGTTGCCTGTTCCTTGTGCCTGCCCTAATAACCATCATTAGCAACAAGAGCGGGTAAAAGCTCTTTTCTTTGCATATAAACTACAAAGTCGGCCTACGGGTTCCATAAAAAGAAAGTGGTGTTACACTGACCGTACCAAACAGGAGTGGTGCTAAGAAACGAGCTTCTCTCCAACGCTGGATTTGATCAGTGAGTTCCAAAAGCATCAAAGACAATTCAACACGGAAAAATGTCAGACCTGTGTATAAATCTAATTAGTTTTGAAGGTGCTCCCAGTACTTTCAGCAACCAGGTAGAGCTCATTTTTCTTCCCAGAGTTTGGAATTAAACACAGTTCCATGAGTCCGTAAGTTAGTTCAGCTTGCAAAAATGCAAGTTCATTTTTATTTTACCCAGACTGGCTTCTACTTTAATGCTGGACTGACTCCAAATCCCTGAAAGTGTTGAAGATACAATCAGCTACCCTATCTGAGGAAGGCCAGGGATGCTTCTAGATGGTGGAGATTGCAAGAGCCTGCTACCAAAGTATCTAAAGGACAGAGTAGTTAGCACAGCACGTAGAGTGGGAAGAGAGAAAAAAAAATATCTTTTTAAAATAATAATCAGAGATCGTGGTGGAATAGAAAGAGAGATGATATTGGATCACAGCAGAGCACGTAGGAGCAAAACCCAAAGATGAGTAGACTTATGAAAGATCTTGAAATCAAAAAGAAGCGTGACCATGGTCATGCAGGCACTCACAGAGAGGCGAAATTAAAAGGTGACAGTGAAGAAAGCTCAGTTTAGCTGTGCATTCTCTGCATGGGAGGGAGGTTTTGTGCCTACTAGGATGCCAGAGGGAAAGAGGCTGCAGAAGCCAACACAGGAGATGTTGGAGGAGATCTTTGGGTGGGAGGAGAGAAACCAAACATGAGGGCAATAGGTGTTATCTGAGCAGGGCTTTTCTGACCTCTTCTGAAGAACTGGTGATGAAGCTGGCGAGGAAAGGGCTCTGCTGGGCTTGTCGCAAGCTGGCGAATAGTCCCCGGTGGGACAGAGCCACGTGTCACCAGGGTGAAAGCTCTGGAAGGTCATTTCCCGTCTCCGGCTTTCTTTTCTTTCCTCTGTGAGCGGCTCCCGTTCAGATGCTGCGATAAAGCAGGTTTCTCATTTGCATTTTCCGAAACAGGCTCATGGGTTTGTTTGCTGTTTAAAAATTCTTTCCTATGACCTTGGCTGGAGAAAGCCCACAAATTCCTTCTGCTATTTGACTGGACTGCTCCTAGGAAGCGGAGAGAGGAACATTTCAGCAGTTCTCAGCCTGTGCACATCAGTGGCAGCTCCCCAGCATCTCCCAGGTTTCAGGTCCAAGAACTCAGCCTTTCAAGCTTTGGTATGAAAACCCACAGTACAGATAGGAACTATAACATCACGTGCGTCTAATTACCATTCCTCTGCTGCCCTAAAAATTAAGAGCAATACAAAATGATCCATGGGCTGTCACCCTCATGCCCTGTGTGTGTTGTGAAGGATTGATGTCACACTCGAGGGGGCACGTGGCGCACGAGGAAACAAAGACCCTGTTTTTTCCCAAGGCAACGACTCCTTGTGAAAGCTCTTGCAGCAGTTTGCTACAGCCCACGTCACTGAAAATGGTGCCAAACATTCAAAAGAGACAAGTGAAGATCCGAAAGGTCTGCAGAAAATAAAGCAAATCACCAGGGCTGGGATTTTCCGAGGGAAATTAAGTGCGACAACCTCGCTGAAGAGCAGACCTAAAATACCGTGAATATTGCTGTCTTGCTGTGACCAAATTAACTTTTGTGTGACTTAGAATAGACCTGACACCTCTGTATGTGGTCCAGAATAGCTTCATACAAATGCAAGACTCTTCCCTTCACTTCCATTAGGAAGGTTTTGTGCCTTAGGCAGCCTAACCACAGGCGAGACCCCCCCGCTAACGAAAGGGGGGTCTTAGCAAAGGGCTGAGGCTCCCAAATGCAGGTGTCAGACGTGAAAAAGCAAACTGGGCGTCACGGACACAGCACTTCATGGGAGGATGTACGAGATACGTTTTCTACCGAAAAAGCTCCCCTCTTTGTTCAAGAAAATCCAAGTGGTTTCATTTCTCTGCTGCAAAAAATTCGATTCCTCCTTCTAGCAGAAGGAAGCAGCGGGGATTTTAGGCAGAACGTTAACCCCAGAGAGAAGCCACCTCTGAAATACACCTACCTACACCAGTCACTCGCGGCTGCCTCTGAAAGGCTGGTTTGCTACTCAATCTAGTTCTGGCTTCAGCGAAGGAGAAGAAAAACAACCCACCGTTGATTTTGCAAGTCGTCATTCTGCGGAACAAACCCAGCAAACGCAGCATTTGTTTTGCTTCCTGGGGATCTGTCAGAGAGGTCACTGGAGAAGTGACAGAGATTTAGAACAGGAGATAAAGAGAACCTGTTTTCAGTTCAAGTGGTTGGTGCTTGCTGAAGCTACCCACCCACCCTAGATTTCTTCTTCCTACAAGAGTTTGGTGGAAGAATAAATCTTATCGAGGCCAAAACCTGGGAATTATGAAGTGGCTTTAATTCCCTGGGTTCAGAGCAGGCTCTTAAAGACTGATGATAACTGATAACCCTCCATGCAGACATGCATGGAGTGACAATTCACTTCACGCTTATTCAGGTGTGATGAAACGCAGAGGTGCCCGAGGCCCCTTCATGCCATGGGTGTAAGTCATCCCACGTACTACCCCTTCCAAGTCCCAGGCTCTTCTCGCTCCCCCATTCCCGTGCCCTCGTGCCTCCCTACAACCTCATCAGTCAACCGCGTCTTCCACGGTGACTAAAGACAACCCGTTTCTTGCACTGTGCCAAGATGGTTGCTGGTGTTCCCGTGTAGGGCAGAAGGACCCTAGAGACTCTTTCATGTCTGCATCCTATAGCAAGAAAAAACCTATCTGGGAAGCGATAAGATGTGAAAGGTTTTATCAGTTGTTTCCGCAACTTGCAGATGCCGCCTGCCCAGCACTGCCGTTGCTTTTCCTCTAGAGCGCACAAAGGCTCTAAGGCTATTTTTTCCCTTTGGAAGGAAAATAAATCGCTCCAATCAGCTGCTTTTCTTGAGGTGCTACAAAACGAACTACAGTGGCAATGTTATCACTGGTAACAGATTTAGCCTGCAGGACTGTGTGCTCATTTAAATGTTAACATTTAAAAATAGCTTCCCGTGGCACCGTGTAAATACAAGGTATGGCCAGCACAAGCAGATACAAACTGAGTGAAGTTTTATTGCTGGGAGTTATTTATTTCTGCATTTGGCAGCTACTGATGAAACCCTGCCCCATCACTCACCCAAGCCCCCTGTGCATCCAGGACTCCGGAGTGACTCCGAGAGAAGGAAGAGCGTGCAAGAGACATTACCATCTTAATGATTACGCTGATGCCCCTCGCTATAACACCTTCCTGCCACCCAAATACCTGGGAGGAATAAAGTGTTTACTATCTCGACAAACCGCTTGTGCCTGATTCACACCACCGACGGAATTACGGCAGTCCCTAAGAGCCCAGAGATGCCATCGTCATGCTCCTCCTTACCGTGCTACAGCTACAACCTGCTGATTCAGGCTTGATGGGATAGAAAAATGGGTTTGGAATCCACTATCTTCTCAAAATAAATAAAAAAATCAATCAATCAATCAATCAATCAATCACTAAATCGGTTGTTTTCTCTGAAAGCCTTTAGCTGGAAGGGGGAATCAGCAAATATTTTGTGTCATTCCCCCCAAAAATAAACTTTAAATACATGTGCTCAGATTTATAAATAAACCAACTGGAGAAGTGAGAGGAAGATGCGCAAGAGCAGGATGCTCTTGTCTGCTCAAAATTCCAAGCTCGCTGCTGAGGCGGAGGCCTTGCAGGAGCTCTTAAGGCTCCTGAGCTGGCCTAAACTGGACAGATCGAAGCCACATCCCTAGCAGAAGCTATCGTTCCTCCAGATGCCAAGGCTTTGCCCTGTAAGACTATCACAGCTTCTTGAACAATAGGTTTTTCCTCCTCTTCCCCTGTCCACAGAAATGATGCTTTCCTAAAATGCAGATACTTTCCTAAAATACTCAGGCTTAGTCCTGCTTGGCGCAAACCAGCTCATGCCATACAGTTAAATCTATCTGAGCTTACAACAAACTGAGAGCAGGATCCAGTAAGTAGCAATTAAACAAATTGCAGAGAAGAGATGCTGCGTCCTACCTCATGGGACCTTTTAGAAAACAAAGCTGAAGAGTTGGACAACTCTTGGCCTGAGTTGTCTTTGCAAGGAAAAAGGCTTCAGCGTACAAAGGAAGGTGCACTCAGAAATACAGGGATTTCTTCCACCTCTTGATCTAACAAAGGGCTGTCTGACCAAGGGAAACAGAAGGAGATCTATCGTGGCACTTCGCAAGTGCTCCTCGTTGGATCAGCATTCCTCACACCATGACTTTTTTGCCTATGCTCTGTCTTCCTGACCGATCGTGCTGTCTGGTATAGCTGGATGACATCCCAGGGCAGCTGCTCTGTAACAGTGTCATTATAGAATCACTGTAGAATGGGTTGGGTTGGAAGGGACCTCAAAGATCATCTAGATCCAACCCCCCTGCCATGGGCAGGACACCTTCCACTAGACCAGGTTGCTCAAAGCCTCATCCAACCTGGCCTTGAACACTTCCAGGGATGGGGCAGGCACAGCTTCTCTGGGCAGCCTGTTCCAGTGCCTCATCACCCTCCAAGGGAAGAATTTCTTCACTCTATCTAATTGAAATCTCCCCTCTTTCAGTTTAAAGCCATCACCCCTTGTCCTATCACAAGGGCACTACATGCCCTTGTCAAAAGTCCCTCTCCAGCTTTCTTGTAGCCCCTTTAGGTACTGGAAGGCTGCTAGAAGGTCTCCCTGGAGCCTTCTCTTCTCCAGGCTGAACAACCCCACTCTCTCAGCCTGTCTCCATAGGAGAGGTGCTCCAGCCCTTGGATCATTTATTGTTAGAGAGATAACAACATCAGAAGAGGCGAAGCAGCAACATTAAAGACTGACTGTCAGAGCTCAGAACAAGTTTTCAGGCCTGGCCTTTAGGAAAACTCTGTTTCTGATGTGAATTAAACTAGATCTAGAAATAGAAAAAGAAAAGATATGGAAGTCCTCATCATCAGTCTTAGAGGGTGGCTTTTCAGAGAAACCAGCTTTTAAGGTCATGGACTCATCTGCCAGGTGGCACATCTTGTTCAACTGAATCCTTACCACAGGTGGGCTTTTAGCTGCATTTGTTTCAAAAAAAAACCCACCCCAAACCAACCCAAACAAAACCCAAACCCAATCCCAAAACCACACATGCAGTTTCGTATGTGTACATGCAGGAGAAACCGTCCCAAATGCCAAAGGCTTGTCATTTCATATCTTCCTTAAAACAGAGGTTCTTTCATAATCCTGCAAACATAAGGAATGAGGGAAATGACAGGTCTTTGTTACAATGAAAGTTCCTGTTAGTTTCTTTGCCTGTTTTTGTGAGTCAGAGTGGCTACTGAAAAATAGGGAAAGCGTTTGGTCTTAAGTATCACACGTTCAGAGCATTAAGAGCAGCAGTAGGGCATCAAGAGCTGTATTGGCTGTGACACACTTAGGGTTCTGTAGGATCATCCCAAATATTTGCTGGAAGTTGAGTTTTTACTCACGTTAAATTTCTTTTTAACATTTAACAACAGACGGTAGTGCAAAAGCTAGAGGAGAAGAGAGGCTGGTCACGCTCCCCTCCTCTCCAAGCTGTTCCCGCAGTCGGCAGGGAATTGCCGAACTTACCCGTGTCCTTATTTAACGCTTCAGTCATTCTTCACACTCCTTTGCAGGAGACACCGGGGCTTTGAGACAGGTCTACCAGCAGGTACGCCGGGACTTGAGCGTGCTGTGAAGGAATACAAACACCAGCTAATTAAATCTATTGTTAAAACAATTTGTTTCTTGCTGGGGCCGAGCCATCTGAAAGCATTTAAACAAGGCAGGTCTCATTTCTGAGGGCAGACTGCCATCTTCACTCGGGAGCTCCTCGCCCTCCTCACTTCTGTTGGTTTAGATTTAAAGTACAGATCAGCAGCAGGGAAAGGATTTATATTGAAATAACATTAAAATAAACATCCAAGGCCCAAACTCTGAGGTCTCCCTTAGAAAGAGCAGCGTTTGGGAGGAAAATCCATTATTTAGCTAAAAAAATCACTACTAAACCAAATATCAGTTTCTCACACACCTTATATCATCTTCCCATACTCCCTATGCCAGCTTCTCACACTCCCCAGGCCAGCTGCTCACACGCTCTTTTCTTTTCTATCCTCTTTATTGGTGGTTCACAACTTCAGAAAGAACACAGGCTTAAATCATCAAGGCCAAACCCCAGCTGGAACTGTGTGTATGATTCCACAGGTCCCCAAATGGATTCCTCATCCCAGAAGGCACAAAAGGTAAAAACTCTAAAATATCTGCTGGTGGCAGTTCCCCAGTGTGTGCGCGGGCATGCCTGGCATACCCGTGAGCACAGAGGACCCACCAGACACCTTTGTTGTGTCACAAAGACACTGCCGCGCAACACTCCACGCTGTCACAATAGCTGGGTGAGCCCTGGAGCCTATAAAGGCACTTGTGGGCTTCGATTAAGCCCATTAGTGTCACTTGGGGCCAGGAGAGCAGGTGCTCCCGTCGCCAACTCACACATCATGCCAAAAACCGACGCAGGAGAGAAACTACTTCGTAAGCTGGGCTACAGGCTGGGTCACACGATAGGAGAGGGAACCTTCTCCAAGGTGAAAGTGGCCACCTCCGACAAATACAAGGGCCCCTTAGCCATCAAGGTGGTGGACCGGAAACAAGCATCCCCGGTCATTGTGCACAAGTTTCTGCCCCGGGAGCTCTCCATTGTGTGCAAGATCCGGCACCCCAACATCGTGCGTGTTTTCGAGATCATCGAGGTCTGCAATGGGAAGCTCTATGTTGTGATGGAGGCAGCAGACACTGACCTGCTGCAGGTGGTGCAGCAGCTGGGGAAGCTGCCCTGCGTCCCCAAGGCCCGGGACATCTTTGCGCAGGTCGTGGGGGCTGTGCGCTACCTGCATGACCGCAACTTGGTGCACAGGGACCTCAAGTGTGAGAACATCCTGCTGATCGCTGATGGCCGCCGGGCCAAGCTCAGTGACTTTGGATTCAGCAAGGAGGCCAATGGCTACCCGGACCTGAGCACCACATTCTGCGGGTCAGCAGCCTACACTTCCCCTGAGGTGCTGATGAACATCCCGTATGATGCCAAGAAGAATGACATTTGGAGCCTGGGGGTGGTACTCTACGTGATGGTGACGGGCCGCATACCCTTTGACAATACGTGCATCCGCAGCATGCCCCAGCAGCAGAAGGAAGGGGTGCGGTACCCAGAGGGGCTGCCCCCGCTGCCAGAGCCCTGCCAAGCTCTCATCGCTCAACTGCTCCAGTTCGACCCGGCCTCCCGGCCCGGCGCGGGGCAGGTGGCCAAGAACAGTTGGCTGAAGGGGGACATCTGAACGAGGAAAACCTCCCCGGAGATCCTGGGAAAGCAGTGACACTTTAGTGTAATCAATGCTGTTGTGAAAAAGCGTTTCTGTGGTTTATTGATCATTTTGAGCCCCAGGGTGCCTATATGTGGAGGTGATTGAACTTCACGCACCGGCAAGACGCCGTGCTCTCAGAAGGTGGTCAGATCCCTCCACAAAGGAGACACGTGAGCCTGCTGCGGGTTGGGTTTCGAGATGCACTGACCATGCTGAGCTAGCGGTAAGAGCAAAGCACGGGGCTGCTTACACCAGCAGCGGCTGCCTGACCACAGCAGCGGACCTGCACCCCCCGTCAGGCAGCTCAGGGCTCTCCTACCGAGCCAGCACAGCCAGGGCAGCATGATGAGGTGCAACATGCACCAGCACAGTCCTTTAGGTTGCCTGTTCCTTCATAAGTGTAACAAACACCGAAACTCCTGTGCTGCTCCTCACCCTCTGCCACCCTATGCGCAGGGCTGCCTGGGGCTGCAGGAGGTAAAGCTGCTCACACACGGGTCTTGGCTTGTCCTCAGCCTTGTTCCCCACTGAACTGTATTTGAGCTGGTGGGAGTGGAGAAGTCGTGGTCCTGCAAATTGCTACTGCAGAGAAAATGTCAATTTAGTATACCACTGTTTAGATCTCACAGTGATATTCACAGCTCAAATTCATAGCAGGATCTTTGCAGGCAACTGGGCAGCATCACCAAGCTGAAAGTTTTGGTATGGGCTTAAGATCCACACCTTACCTTCCACTATATCTTTCGGACGCTGATCCTTACCAACATTTGAGATCTCTGCCAAAAGATATTTGATGAGAAAGAAATGCCACTGAGGTCATGGAGAACCTGAAATGGGAAAGAGATAAAGATGGGAAGGAGAGCTGCTTTGCTAACACCTGCTGTCCAGCTTCTCCATAGAAAAGTTACCAATTCCTCTGAATACGACCCCCAAAATCTACTACAGATCCCTATCGGCAAGTCCTGTTTTCAAAGGGTTAATTAAAAGGCGGGAGCTGGCACCTGAGATGTGCTTTCATGAAACACTTCAAATCCCCTTTAAACAATCTCCGATCTAGCTTCCACCGAAGCTGAAGTCAAAGGGAAGGTTTCCAGTTGGGTGGTCCATCAGCCTTTGTGGGGCTGGTGCCACGCAGCAGACCCAGCGCAGCCCTGGCAGCAGCTCCCGCGGCCAGGCCACGTCCTGCACGAACCAACCAGCGCACGTGGTTCTGCTGGAAGAGGACAACACATCTCTGGTAAAGCAAACGTTTTGGGTCTATTAAAAGCAGCGCTTTAAGTAGAACAAGATGTGGCAGCAGAGCCAGCCCAAGGCTTTTCAGCACATGGGCTACAGTGAATTTTGCCACTCCCTAGAATGAAGATTTATTTTGTTCTCCTCCTTGCAGCTGTGAAGTAAAACTTCATAGCAGCAGCAGCAAAGTCCAAAGTAGACAGAGTAAGGGATAGGAGGGGTGTCTTGGGGCCATCTGTGGCTAGGGAGACAGGCTTGGGAAGGATCAGAAGGATGCTGGGGATGGAAAAGAAGGAGAGAAGTCATAAGGATGTGCGAAGTGAGGAGGTGGATTTTGGGGTAGTGAGGTTTTCAGCAGGGCTCAACGTTCCTTTTCCTACTCACCTTCCAACCACCCTGTCAGCCTCATTCCTCTCCAAAGCCACCACCTTCCTTTGGGAGAACTCCCCAGGATGTCCAGGTACCTTCTCATCTCCATCCCCTGCCTCGCTCCAGCCCTTGCTTACCTCCAGGTTCCTCCTCACAACCTGGGAAGCAGAAATCTGGTGCCAAATCCAGTGCTACCGTATTCCCTCTCCTTTCACTTTCTTTTAATTTTCATTTGTCAAAGACCAAGCTAATACAAAACAAGTCATTCTAAACCCCAGACCCCATTAATCTCCCCTCAGCTCCCCATTCTCCTAAACGATCGCGTCTGTTGAGGACATGAGTTGGGACAGACGACTGATGTTTTGCAAGGATGGGACCCCTCGAGTGGCCTGGGAAAGCAGCGGGGTTCAGGTGGTTAGTGGCTGGAAGGAGCCACTGGTGGCTCGGACGGTTGCCCCACTGCCCTCGCCTGCTCCATGCAGATGGTGATCTCACAGGGCCCGGTGCTAACGATCTCAAAGCGGTCCTGAGACGGTGAAAATAGTCTGTTATGAATCTAATTATGCAGATTAAAAATAAAAATCGCAGTTAAAGAGTCTGAACCAATTCTTACTTAATTTGCACCAGTGGAAAAATCAGTTTCGAAGGAGAGGACAACCAGAGGTGCTGAGCAGGCTGGGGAGGAGGCTCCTCGGTTGTGCCCCGGCGGAGGACTCCGCGAGCATCCCTCCCCTCCTCGCTCTGTGCCAGAGGGACTCCTGAGGTCTCTGTGTGCTGAGCCTGTGGTTTCCCTCAGCTTATTTCCCCCTCAGAAGGGCAGAAATGCTTTTTACCCTTCCTGGGAGGTACACGGCCGATGGAAGTGCCCCTTCCCTGACTTCTGGCAGATAAGCCCTGCTCTCCTGGCCGTGAATCACAGTGCCCTGTCTTTCGGGAGAGCCCTTGAACTTTGAAAGGGCACCCGTGGGAGGCATAAAGAGCTACGCTGGGTTATCAATATCCCCATCAGTCCCACCGGAGTCATTCTGCAACATGACTGTCCTCCCCGGGCTGTTTGCAACGTATTGGTGCCATACCATCTGGAGACAAAGGGTCCTTGTCTAATATCAGCACCAAATAAATAACTTTCTACGGGGTAGCTGATCACCATACAAGATACACCATAAACATCCTTTATTTAATCCATGATTTAGCTAGGCAGCGTGGGCTCCTAGGATAAGCAACAGCAGCGAGCAACGAGATCTGCAGCACACGAATCATAAAGGTCTATTTCCAAGGAACACCTGCCCCAAGAGGGCAGTGTGATATTAGATATACTTCATGGCTCGTGAGCACCCGCCGCCTGAGCAGTGGGGCGCAGGCATGCCCATCCCTCCATCCCAGCCCAGGCTGGCGTGCCTGGCTTCCACGCTCTGCAGTGACCATCACTAAGTCAAGGGGACCGCCTGGTCTCTGCTTTCGATGGATTCGTTTCCCTTTTAGGGAAACACGTGAGCAGGAAAGCAGCAAAAAGCTCAGTTTTCTGGAAAGCAAAGCAACAAATGCAACGCGAGGTCTTCTGCTACTTGTGTGAGCAAATCCGTGCTCGCTGCCCACCCAAACCACCCACGGTCAGCCTCAGCCTGCCTTGGCCGCTTTCCTCTCAGGGTCACGGCTAGTTTCTTGCTTGGTTTCTCAGGCAGTTTCTTTGATTCTCAGAAAAGCCCATTTAGTTAGATGTTGGATGGAGCAGACTTCAGCAAACGGCCCTTCAGGGTGGTCCCTGTTGCTGCCTCCAGCCTTGCTTCCAAAATGTCTTCTTGCTTACCTCCCTCTTTGGTATGTACATACCCAACTATCTGATCCAAGATTACCTCCTTCTGCTATCTTGAGTTTGTCTTTCCCAATTTTCCAAGTCTCGGCCTAAGCTTTCTCATCAGTTTTGACAGCTCTGAAGCTTTCTGGTTTGCATCTCTATCCTGTTCTCCCCTTTAATTCCATCCCTGCCAGACTCTCGTGCAGGACTGGCTTATCCAGGGCTAACCAGACCCGTGGGAGAAGCCTTCTCAGTGGTTATCTGAGCACCTTCAGGAAGCGTTTTAGCACATGACTTCAGAGCAACTAGTGAAATCAGTCTCTGACAACTTCCGTTTAAAGGTATTTAAACATCTTCTCCACAGCCATAACACTGCCATCAACTTTCCAACTCTTGTGTACCACAGGCTGTTGTAGCCTAATTACAGGCCAAATTCTGCAGTCCTTAATTGGCCACAAATTGATTGCAATAGGTGCCAGACAACTAAATCTCTTTCTGAATACATAATGCTCTGCAATGAGGTTCTCCACAGGCAGGTAAGTAAATCAGCATGAGGAAGAAATTTAAGTATCATGCATTTGGGATAGTTAACCACAAAACACTTACTTGCTTTTCTAACTGAATTATACTTGGATTTAACGGTCATAAGACCCCCCCTGCAGTGCTTGCATTCAGCTCTGGAGTCCCCAACACAAGGACATGGAGCTGTTGGAGCGGGTCCAGAGGAGGGCCACAAGGATGATCTGAGGGCTGGAGCACCTCTCCTATGAAGACAGGCTGAGAGAGTCGGGGCTGTTCAGCCTGGAGAAGAGAAGGCTCCAGGGAGACCTTCTAGCAGCCTTCCAGTACCTAAAGGGGCTACAAGAAAGCTGGAGAGGGACTTTTGATAAGGGTGTGTGATAGGACAAGGGGTGATGGCTTTAAACTGAAAGAGGGGAGATTTCAATTAGATCTAAGGAAGAAATTTTTTACAATGAGGGTGATGAGGCACTGGAACAGGTTGCCCAGAGAAGTTGTGGCTGCTGCATCCCTGGAAGTGTTCAAGGCCAGGTTGGATGAGGCTTTGAGCAACCTGGTGTGGTGGAGAGTGTCCTTGCCCATGGTGGGGGGGTTGGAACTATATGATCTTTAAGGTCCCTTCCAACCCAAACCATTCTATGATTCTGTAACTTGATGTGGTAAGAAAAGCTTCTCATTTCCCAAATTTTCTCTTGTCCCTCATCACCACCCAAGGCGCAAAGCCAAGGTGCTTTGCTTTAGTGCAAAGCCTCTAAATGGCAGACCTGCCAGGGGAGCCCTCCTGCTCCCTGAGCAACCAGCCTGCCAAAGCCTGCTGAGTCCCTTTTGTCTCCCATTCAACTCTAGCTTATTGCCTTCAGGCTTGAGATCCTTGGCAGGTGCAGCCTGGCAAAGCCAGCTGAAAAATCATGTTTGCAGATGAGCCCATTAGCCCTTCCCATCCTTCATCTCCTCTGGCACCTACTGAAGCACTCAGAAGCTGCCCAAGAGCTGGTGGTGTGGCCTATTGCCATATATCCATTCCCTCTGATGGCTTACAAGCCCATTTTCTATCCCTTACACAGTTTAAATTCTCATTTACATGGAGAGATGTTTCTGGCACGCAAGAAGTGCCAGGCTCCAGTTTCTCTTTAGTGTCTAAACAACCTTGGTTAATCAAATGGACAACTACAGAGTTTTCTGTTCAGTGTTGCTCTCATCCTGCTGAATTTCAAGGAGTCCTCTTGTGGGACTCCACAACCAGCTTCACAACTTTATTCTGTTTGAACAAGAGGTTAAGGGCAAGATCTGATGGCAAACAGCTGTGGGGATCACAGCTGCTTCTGAACACCAGGAATGTAAGGTCTCAGATCTCCTTATCCACCAAAGGGATAAAAAAAAACCCCAACAAACTACATCATAGACAGAGTGTTTTAAACAAACACCTGTCCTTGAGACGTGAAAGAAAGAAGATGACAAAGCAGCACAAAAGAACAAGTACAGCTTTCTGACTACCCGTGACTTTGGTTTCCTCCATCGCCAAAGCTGCTGTTGCTGCCCGTAAGGAGCTGTGAGACCGTGGCCACAGGCAGGCTGCAGCCATGGGCACACACACTGCTTTTGTAAAGCACTCGGAGACAAAGCTTTGTAGTTAGTTCTGTACCTTCAACTTTCCAGGTCCATTTCACACCAGTGCCTAAAATAACCTCCCAGATAGCTTGATTGTGCAGGAAAAGATCTAAGGCAACAACAGAGCTCAGCTCCTGAGGCAGCTTGGATTCAGTGTGCTTTTCATGGGACCTGGCCCATTTTTCTAAGTGCTCAGACATCGCGCAGGCCAGCAATCAATTACCTTTAAATAGCTCACTGAATGGCACTTGGCAAGTAAGGGGCAAATAACATGACTAGAAAAATGAGAGTACTTGCCAAGAGTGTCATTTTCTTTACTGGCTGTGCCCTATTAATGAGCGTCTGTACCTGTTACAAGTTAACCTCACCTTGGTTTGTACCTTTTGGTATTAATACCTGGAGAGTGTAGTATAGCTCCATGGGACTGCAGAAGAATTCTCATCTGCAGAATTTTCACCAGCCTTCAGCACTGGCACAAACTCCCTGCAACATCCAGGTGGGTGGAAAATAGTGCAACAAGCAGCGGGTTTCTTTTCAGCCCAGTGCTCTCTGTAGAACAACTATACATATATATATTTTTTTTTTTTAATCAAATACAGGGTAAAACATCAAAAGCTTGTGCTTAAAGAGCTCTTTTTACCCATTGCTGGCAAGAAGATCTTGGTAACTTCAGTATTAGCTAGGAAAAAATGTGGTTACCCTTTGCATTGTCTATAAGAAGGTAGTCAGGCAAAAATATGAACATTAGTTATTTTTACTTCTTGTGCAGCTGTTCACCCATTCCCACGTTGACAGGGTGCTAAGCAATAAGGTCTGGCCATAGACTGGCCACAAAGTGGGGCACCTGGGAATTACCTGACCTCTCTTGAAAGTTACAACCCCTGGGCTCCCATCTCTGCCTGTAGGGAAATAGAGGTATTTAAAGAAATCTCAAGGGCTCCGTGCAAGTACCGAGGTCATTCTACACATTGTAACTTGCAGCCTTGTGGCATAAGGTATAAAACTAGGGTTTGTTTTGGCTTCTAGACCATCTGCATTAACAGGAGTTATATTTTGGTATGCTTGTTCCGGCAGGACCCACATTACGCTCAAGAGACGGGTGATTTCCCAGCTACCAGCTCCAGCACAGCCAGGGTTTTCCTGCAAGAGAAGGCCTAATTATTAGTGGAAAAACAAGCCATGGGATGACACAGAAAGAAAAACATCCTCCTGTAACATCTCATGGCTTATTTGGCTCTTCTCTGGTAGCTGTGCACAGGGCAGAAGGCTGGAGAACTTCAGCTGCATCTCAGCAAGGTGAGTTAACAACCTGAGGAACACCATACTATGTAATTGTAGAGGACCCAGGACCTGGGCACGGTTAACTCCGAGCTCCTCCTGGTTCTGGTGTAAAGCAATGGGGGATTTTTATCCCTTTTTGGTGGATAAGAAGATCTAGGATCTCACATTCCTGGTGTTCAGAAGCTTGGTCTCTGGTGAGGAGTCCAGCCCTGGGTGATGCAGGACTCACCCTGGATGGTACATTAACTTACACTGAGTTTGAAACAGGTGAGTTGCTTTCTGGGGCACCTGGCAGCTCTCCAGTGTCCCCGTGCCACACAGCAGCCTGAACCTCTGCAGACCAGTTCCTCCTGCGCGTTCCAGATCGAACAAACCAGTAGTTGCTGCCTGATTTCTAATTGCTCTTCATTACAAGAGCAATGGAACCAGTCAGTGCTACAAACACAGCTTTGATGTAAAATATGCACCAGAAAGCTCAGCAGCTCCTTTTATAGGTTAGTACTGAGTTCCCTATGAGAGTATATTGGCGTGACCTAAATATTTATGCTGCAGGTAGCAGTGTTTGAGGTGGAGGGATTGAGAGCAAAAGAGATTTTTGGTGTGTTTCTATACTGATAAATATTGAGCCACCAGCTAACAAGGCAAAACTCCTGTTTCTCTGTGACCTAAGCACAGTGTAAAAAGCTGAGCTCAGGTATTTTCACCCCTCCTCTGCCTGACAGCGTCCTGCCAAACCGACATCTCTCACTCATGCCTCTCGCTGTCTTTCTTTGGAGCCCTTTGCCGCAGCCCCGGGCCGAGCTGTGGGTCAGGATCGTGGCGATGCACCGTAGCGCGTCTGCAGCCCCGGCAGCAAAGCTGCTCGCAAGGATTCGTGGCCCGCAGCGCACAGGACGGGGAGTGTTTGCTGCAGTAGCTGCTCCGGCCCCGTGTTCACCAGGGCTTTCTTCCCCGTCTCCTCCAAGGCACTGCACAAGCCCTTCGGTCCCTGGGATGCTCCTGCATCCTGTTTTTTCTGGGTTTAGAGGAAAACCTGCTGAGTCGTTTCCCAGTCTGAAACTCTCCCTCAGCCAAGCTTGTCGAAAATCTCCCAAAAGCGACACGCTGCCTCCAGCAGACGGAGTTACCAGTGGTGCAGGGCTCCATGCTGTTACTCCTTACCATCCCAACATGGTCCATCATTGCCACCTCGTTTTTTTCCACTGTGGTTTGGACACCACCTCTTCTGGTTACGTTATTAGAGGGGACTTCAAAGAGGTTTCCCATCAATGAGGGTTTGACCTGTAGGCTTTGGGAACATGTCTATAATGTGAACTCGCCTTCTTGTTTTAAAAGATATACTGATAGCCACATGCACAACTTTCAATCTGTCGGAGCCTGCAACAATGGCATTTTTCCGGAGGCACTCCAGTAGTAAGTGGGGAAGGGACGCCTGGTCTAAGCGTTTACCCTTGTAAAAATGCCCACATTGGTTCAATTATGTTTAGCCACCTCCAAGGTCCCAGCTCCTGTGAAAAGTCCAGCTCAGACCTCTTGCTGAAGTCACTGTGGTTATGACTCACAAGCTGAACAGAAGTGCCAGGAAATCATGTGTATCCAGCAAAATGGCTTTCGGCATCTGGCCCCCTGATTGCTAGGCAGGACTTTTTTGTGTGTAAGCAACAGCAGCTTCTGAACAGGAACTTCTGGAAATGGCTTCTTTCTGATCAGCTTCAGAAGTAAGAAAGCTGGGGGGATTTACCTGATGGCTCAAACAGAATGGGAGCATTGGCTGGGTTGTGATGTCCTGTGCATGCGGGGTTCCCTCTGCTCGACATCCCTATGAACGTCAGCCCCAGGCAAGGTCCTCGCCATCAAACAGGGCCTTTGCTCTCTTCAGAGGAGATAAGGATGGACTGAGGGCATTCCTCAGGGGTCAGCAGGGTAGCGCCTGCATGGGAACACATCCTCCATGAAGCAACATACATGCTGTTTGCCCGGCCTTTTGACAGCATCTTTGGTGATACATGCCTGGCAACTCGCGTCCAACCACAGCACATTGGATTCCCATCCTTTGACTTGCCTGTAGAAACAGTATCTCAAGTGGGAAGGTGCCTTGGTTTTGACCCGCCGCTTCCACAGCGGATAAAACACCATGACGGTTACTTGCCCTTAGGAGTCAGGGCAAAACTCACCGCAGCACATACAGACCCGTGTTTGCAGTTCCCAATTAATTTCATTTCCTCCAGTGACTTCAGAGTACTGACAAACGGACTCACAAGAAAGATTTTCTTCAGTCTTTGGTTGAGTCTTAGTCTTCTTTGGAACCGATTTGCAGAACAAAACTTATATTCAAAAATTAAAAATAGTATTTGGGTTGGTATTGAGGAAGACGGACGTTTTGTGGTCCTAGGCTAGCCGGAAAGGAAATGCAGGCTCCACAGGGACAGCAGGATCCTCGAGAAGCTTAAAAAACCAGCATAAACCAGAAACAACCATTCCCGAGAGCCAAGGACACAGCAGCTAGAGGAAGGAGCAGACGCTGGCCTGGGACGTGGCGTGCGACAGGAGGGACGCTTCGCTCGGGAGCGGCTGTTGCCACCCAGCCCAGCTGCCCTCTGCTCCTGCCCCGTGCTTAATTCCACTGTCACCTTATGGCAAGTAAAAACTGACTAAAAGCATCTAACAGCTAAATTACAGAAGCTCTCCAAAGGATCTCTGGTCTCACTTCTCCATAAGTCTCCAAAACATCGTTTTGGTAAAAAATAGAGCAATTCCAAGTTCATGAAACTGAAAAGCTGTTTCTTGTGAAAGATGCATTTAAAGTTCCCATCCACACCACACAAAGCCAGAAAGCCCACCTAGTGAAATAGCTCTCTGCACCATCATCATAAAAAAGGAAATATTTACAGCCAAACAAGGTGGTTTGCAGTGCGGGACAGTAGAAATCACTCCTTTGCACCGCTCTGTGCAGTTCTGATTTTCATACAACTAATAATCTTAGACGATCTTTAAGGTCCCTTCCAACCCAATCCGTTCTACGATAACACCCTGCAGAAAACTGGCATAGGTCCCTGCGGCGGCTGAACGCACGGACTCCATAGATGTGATAACAGAGACATTTATTACAATTTACAAGCAGCTTTTATAGATCATCACTTCAGCCACGATGTGTCCACATGCCCCTTGCCCAGCTGTGATTGGTTACAAATAATAGTGCACGCGCCTATTTTAGCTTTACTATTGGCTATGCCTAAAAAATCACTACTAAACTAAATATCAGTTTCTCACACACCTTATATCATCTTCCCATACTCCCTATGCCAGCTTCTCACACTCCCCAGGCCAGCTGCTCACACGCTCTTTTCTTTTCTATCCTCTTTATTGGTGGTTCCCAACTTCAGAAAGAACACAGGCTTAAATCATCAAGGCCAAACCCCAGCTGGAACTGTGTGTATGATTCCACAGGTCCCCAAATGGATTCCTCATCCCAGAAGGCACAAAAGGTAAAAACTCTAAAATATCTGCTGGTGGCAGTTCCCCGGTGTGTGCGCGGGCATGCCATGCACACCCTTGAGCACAGAGGACCCACCAGACACCTTTGTTGTGTCACAAAGACACTGCCGCGCAACACTCCACGCTGTCACAATAGCTGGGTGAGCCCTGGAGCCTATAAAGGCACTCGTGGGCTTTGATTAAGCCCATTAGTGTCACTTGGGGCCAGAAGAGTAGGTGCTCCCGTCGCCAACTCACACATCATGCCAAAAACCGACGCAGGAGAGAAACTACTTCGTAAGCTGGGCTACAGGCTGGGTCACATGATAGGAGAGGGAACCTTCTCCAAGGTGAAAGTGGCCACCTCCGACAAATACAAGGGCCCCTTAGCCATCAAGGTGGTGGACCGGAAACAAGCATCCCCGGTCATTGTGCACAAGTTTCTGCCCCGGGAGCTCTCCATTGTGCGCAAGATCCGGCACCCCAACATCGTGCGTGTTTTCGAGATCATCGAGGTCTGCAATGGGAAGCTCTACGTCGTGATGGAGGCAGCAGACACTGACCTGCTGCAGGTGGTGCAGCAGCTGGGGAAGCTGCCCTGCGTCCCAAAGGCCTGGGACATCTTTGCGCAGGTCGTGGGGGCTGTGCGCTACCTGCATGACCGCAACTTGGTGCACAGGGACCTCAAGTGTGAGAACATCCTGCTGATCGCTGATGGCTGCCGGGCCAAGCTCAGTGACTTTGGATTCAGCAAGGAGGCCAATGGCTACCCGGACCTGAGCACCACATTCTGCGGGTCAGCAGCCTACACTTCCCCTGAGGTGCTGATGAACATCCCGTATGATGCCAAGAAGAATGACATTTGGAGCCTGGGGGTGGTACTCTACGTGATGGTGACGGGCCGCATACCCTTTGACAATACGTGCATCCGCAGCATGCCCCAGCAGCAGAAGGAAGGGGTGCGGTACCCAGAGGGGCTGCCCCCGCTGCCAGAGCCCTGCCAAGCTCTCATCGCTCAACTGCTCCAGTTCGACCCGGCCTCCCGGCCCGGCGCGGGGCAGGTGGCCAAGAACAGTTGGCTGAAGGGGGACATCTGAACGAGGAAAACCTCCCTGGAGATCCTGGGAAAGCAGTGACACTTTAGTGTAATCAATGCTGTTGTGAAAAAGCGTTTCTGTGGTTTATTGATCATTTTGAGCCCCAGGGTGCCTATATGTGGAGGTGATTGAACTTCACGCACCGGCAAGACGCCGTGCTCTCAGAAGGTGGTCAGATCCCTCCACAAAGGAGACACGTGAGCCTGCTGCGGGTTGGGTTTCGAGATGCACTGACCATGCTGAGCTAGCGGTAAGAGCAAAGCACGGGGCTGCCTGACCAGCAGCGGCTGCTTGACTACAGCAGCGGACCTGCACCCCCTGTCAGGCAGCTCAGGGCTCTCCTACCGAGCCAGCACAGCCAGGGCAGCGTGATGAGGTGCAACATGCACCAGCACAGTCCTTTAGGTTGCCTGTTCCTTCATAAGTGTAACAAACACCGAAACTCCTGCGCTGCTCCTTACCCTCTGCCACCCTATGCGCAGGGCTGCCTGGGGCTGCAGGAGGTAAAGCTGCTCACACACGGGTCTTGGCTTGTCCTCAACCTTGTTCCCCACTGAACTGTATTTGAACTGGTGGTAGTGGAGTGGAATCCTCCAAATTCACAGCAGGATCTTTGCAGGCAACTGGGCAGCATCACCAAGCTGAAAGTTTTGGTATGGGCTTAAGATCCACACCTTACCTTCCACTATATCTTTCGGACACTGATCCTTACCAACATTTGAGATCTCTGCCAAAAGATATTTGATGAGAAAGAAATGCCACTGAGGTCATGGAGAACCTGAAATGGGAAAGAGATAAAGATGGGAAGGAGAGCTGCTTTGCTAACACCTGCTGTCCAGCTTCTCCATAGAAAAGTTACCAATTCCTCTGAATACGACCCCCAAAATCTACTACAGATCCCTATCGGCAAGTCCTGTTTTCAAAGGGTTAATTAAAAGGCGGGAGCTGGCACCTGAGATGTGCTTTCATGAAACACTTCAAATCCCCTTTAAACAATCTCCGATCTAGCTTCCACCGAAGCTGAAGTCAAAGGGAAGGTTTCCAGTTGGGTGGTCCATCAGCCTTTGTGGGGCTGGTGCCACGCAGCAGACCCAGCGCAGCCCTGGCAGCAGCTCCCGCGGCCAGGCCACGTCCTGCACGAACCAACCAGCGCACGTGGTTCTGCTGGAAGAGGACAACACATCTCTGGTAAAGCAAACGTTTTGGGTCTATTAAAAGCAGCGCTTTAAGTAGAACAAGATGTGGCAGCAGAGCCAGCCCAAGGCTTTTCAGCACATGGGCTACAGTGAATTTTGCCACTCCCTAGAATGAAGATTTATTTTGTTCTCCTCCTTGCAGCTGTGAAGTAAAACTTCATAGCAGCAGCAGCAAAGTCCAAAGTAGACAGAGTAAGGGATAGGAGGGGTGTCTTGGGGCCATCTGTGGCTAGGGAGACAGGCTTGGGAAGGATCAGAAGGATGCTGGGGATGGAAAAGAAGGAGAGAAGTCATAAGGATGTGCGAAGTGAGGAGGTGGATTTTGGGGTAGTGAGGTTTTCAGCAGGGCTCAACGTTCCTTTTCCTACTCACCTTCCAACCACCCTGTCAGCCTCATTCCTCTCCAAAGCCACCACCTTCCTTTGGGAGAACTCCCCAGGATGTCCAGGTACCTTCTCATCTCCATCCCCTGCCTCGCTCCAGCCCTTGCTTACCTCCAGGTTCCTCCTCACAACCTGGGAAGCAGAAACCTGGTGCCAAATCCAGTGCTACCGTATTCCCTCTCCTTTCACTTTCTTTTAATTTTCATTTGTCAAAGACCAAGCTAATACAAAACAAGTCATTCTAAACCCCAGACCCCATTAATCTCCCCTCAGCTCCCCATTCTCCTAAACGATCGCGTCTGTTTAGGACATGAGTTGGGACAGACGACTGATGTTTTGCAAGGATGGGACCCCTCGAGTAGCCTGGGAAAGCAGCCAGGGTTCAGGTGGTTAATGGCTGGAAGGAGCCACTGGTGGCTCGGACGGTTGCCCCACTGCCCTCGCCTGCTCCATGCAGATGGTGATCTCACAGGGCCCGGTGCTAACGATCTCAGAGCGGTCCTGAGACGGTGAAAATAGTCTGTTATGAATCTAATTATGCAGATTAAAAATAAAAATCGCAGTTAAAGAGTCTGAACCAATTCTTACTTAATTTGCACCAGTGGAAAAATCAGTTTCGAAGGAGAGGACAACCAGAGGTGCTGAGCAGGCTGGGGAGGAGGCTCCTCGGTTGTGCCCCGGCGGAGGACTCCGCGAGCATCCCTCCCCTCCTCGCTCTGTGCCAGAGGGACTCCTGAGGTCTCTGTGTGTGCTGAGCCTGTGGTTTCCCTCAGCTTATTTCCCCCTCAGAAGGGCAGAAATGCTTTTTACCCTTCCTGGGAGGTACACGGCCGATGGAAGTGCCCCTTCCCTGACTTCTGGCAGATAAGCCCTGCTCTCCTGGCCGTGAATCACAGCGCCCTGTCTTTCGGGAGAGCCCTTGAACTTTGAAAGGGCACCCGTGGGAGGCATAAAGAGCTACGCTGGGTTATCAATATCCCCATCAGTCCCACCGGAGTCATTCTGCAACATGACTGTCCTCCCCGGGCTGTTTGTAACGTATTGGTGCCATACCATCTGGAGATGAAGGGTCCTTGTCTAATATCAGCACCGAATAAATAACTTTCTACAGGGGAGCTGATCACCATACAAGATACACCATAAACATCCTTTATTTAATCCTTCTTCAAGTACAAGAAGGAAAACATTCAGAGACCGTATAAGGCAATAATAATGCAGTGTGCCACCATGTAGCTCGTGTTGGCTTACTGCACAGGCTGAGCGTTACCCTGTCCATAGCCCTGTCCTCAGCTGTTGTCATGCCCTATGTCACCCGACGGGCTTACTTTCAGGTTTTTGAACTCATGTCTTGAAACCAATTAGAGGGACTCTCCAAACAATACTCCACAGAACAGGGAGTTTAGTATTTTCTCGAGATGTTTTCTAAGCATCTTGAAGCAATTTTGCCCCATTTAATCCAAGACCGTTAATCATTTCAAAGACGTCTTCCAGACTTTTAGCACAGCTTTCCTCCCACTGCTCCTTTGTCCAAATTCAGCATCCTCCTGCCTGAAATACAGTCTTTATTTCAGGCAAATGAAAGGCAGGGAGATAATTCACTGCACGTTGACATTAAAGCTCCCTTTTCAGCTAAGCAAAATTTGCTTTCAAGATTTTAGGTAATAGCTGACGTGTCTGATAAGCTTTAGGACTCGGCTACTTAAAAGTCTCCACGGTCCAAAACTCTGGAGATAAGTATACTCATGAATTGTGGGAAAACACTGCTGGGTAATCAAATACCTCACGTATCCCTGTGTCAGCTTTGGAGCTGGCTCTCGGGTTGCGCCTCCAGCGAAGCCAGGCTGCCCAGCCTGCAGCTAACCACCCTCCCATCGCCCTTGGCCCAGCCAGTGTGGGCGGGTCGGGTGGGAGACTACACAAGTGACCCTGCCTTGCTGGGAAGGCAAAGCTTTCGATGGGCAATTACATTACCTTCTCCATAACTGCAGTCTTTAGTGCCAGCAGCCTTTCATCCAGCTGCCCACCGTCCTCCTCTCCCTTCTCAAACCCCATGCTGCAACGAGTTATGGGTCTCCATGCTCTTGTGTGCATCTTGACTCTTCTTCAGCGTAAGACCTCCTCCTCTTCTCTTTCTATAGTTCATCGCTCTACACTTGTCTGTTGGAAGAGATAAGGAGGGTAAAAGGGAGCAAACGTTTTCCTGTCTTGAGCCGTTTGATTATATTAAGCGTAATTAAAAAAAAAAAAAGCTAACAAGAGGTTCTCCCAAAAGGACAGGATCCAGAGACTCTTTGCGCCCATACTTTTCCTTGCAGACAAGAAGCTTTCTGTGAATAATATTTTTGTTTTCACAGCACCCAGCAAACATTAATCTTCACACTAGCACCAAGTGGTAAACATTATTCTCCCCGTGTTATAGCAAGCAGACCAAGTGGCTTACCTCAAGCCAAGAGGATTTCATTTTACATTACGGTTCAAAACTTCCCTGGCTGCCAGTCTTCTGGTCAGATCATGACTTGGTCTTGAGACGATAATAAATTCAATAATATCTGATGGCCTGGAAAGACCTGAATTCCCTCTCCCAAAACTGCTTCCAAATCAATCTCATTTTATCTCATAAATGAATGAAAGGGAATACATTACAAAAGCAGAGGGTTAACGCTTCTTTTCCATGCTCTGAAGGACTCAGATTTCTTCCCCGCATTTAACACCCGCTTTCAACAGTTGGGATGTAAGGAGGGCCCAGCTTGCCCAGCGAGGCTGGGCGATCTCTGTCCTTGGGGGTTTCCAAGGGCTGACCAGACTAAGCCCTGAGCAGCCTGGTCCTGTCTCAGAGCTGGCCTTGCCTGGAGCAGGACATTGGAGTGGGGGACTCTGAGGTCCCCTTACCCACCCGATCTCACCAACCCAGAATTCTGCTCAGAGGTTGTGACAGTTTGATGTGTGGGGGGGTGTTCTGGCGGCAGGGGAGGGGATTTGCTCCCTGTGCCACCAGATCTGAGTCCCATCCCCCCCCAGGGGGTTGCGCCAAATCGGCGCCTCTGCGAATTGCCCTATTTAAGTTGAGACAAAGGGACGGGAAAAGGTCTTTTTGCTCAGGAATGAGGAGGGGGGAGGCGGGCGCTGCCCTCGCTCCCGGCTGGGCGGCTGTTCGGGGCCGGGCCGGCGCCACGTGCTCAAGATGGCGCCGGGGGAGCCGCATGGGGGGCTCGGGAAGCACCTCGCTCCCGGGGTGCCCGCCGGGCCGAACTCCCCCAGAGAGGATTAAGATCTAAGAGAAAACAACCACAACGACCAGGTCAGTTAAGGATGGAGCAGGAGGAGGTGTGCTGGAGCTGAGGTTTCCCCTTGCAAATCGGTGTGAAGATGGCAGGCAGCCCCCCTGCAGCCAGGGTGTACTCGGCGGCGCAGCGACCCACTCGTGGCCTGTGGAGAAACCCACGTCGGGGAAGAGATGCCTGAGCCCAGGAGAGGTCGTGGAGCAGGGGATGCACGACGAGGTACTGTTAATAATGGGGCATGGGATGCACGACGAGGTCGTGGAGGCATCTGGAGTCCATGGGACGGCCCACACCGACGCGAGTGGCAGCAGCTCCCTAAGAGGCCGAGACTGGTAAAGCCCGAACTGGTACAATCCATGGGGAAGGATTGCAATCCTGCGGGCAGGACTTACGCTGGAAAAGTTTGGGGATTTTTTCCTCGTGAGTAGGGGATCCACTGAAGCAAGGGAAAAATGGTGTAAAGACTCCTCCTCCTTTAAGAAAGGAGCGGCAGTAACATCATGGATGAACTGGCCTGCACTCCCCATTCCCTGTCCCCCTGCACTGCCGGGGGGGAGGTAGAGCAAAGAACGAAAGGAAATACGGGGTGGGGAGGTGTTGTTTTAAGATCTGGCCTTGTTTTCTCTTTCTCCTCTCAAGTAACCGGTTTCATTCCCTTGTCTCTCTTGTTAAGTAACTGTTAATAAATTGTTTTAAGAAGAAAGCCTGAGTCTTGTTTTGCCTGGGATCATGGTTAGTGGGTGCTCCCTCTCGGTTCTTGTCTCGACCCTCAGTCCAAAAACCACAACAGAGGTGACAGCTATTCTTTCTCTCTCAGATGCCCAGACTTCCCAGTGATTTTGACTGTGAAAGTAATAAATAATTGTATTTTCTAGGGCTGTTGAAAATGTGGGACAGCAAGTGATGCCTGCATCTGCCAATTACGTTTTGGCTATTGTTGACTTCTCTTATAGGTGGCAACATGACATAAGCACCTAAAAAGATAAAGTACAGGAGTAAGGATGGTTGTTAGGTGTTTCTTTTTGAAGTTAAAGAGCTGTACAAGGGTGGGTGGGGTGCCTGTTCTCCTCCCTTCCTTCTTATGTTATTATCAGCCACAGCAGCAACCGATAGATTCCTTGAAAGACATATGTGGTGCCATTTGTTTCTCTCAGCTGACAGACCTTCATTATATTCAGGTAGCACCTAAAATCCTAAATGTTACAGGAGAGCTGTTGGGAGAGGTCCCATGTACTGATTTTGTTATTGATCATCCTTGCCTCAGGAAGATCTCACCTCTTAAATGAGAGGCACCTTGGCCACAGGAGAGGACCTTCTCCTGGACCATGCAATCTGTAGGTGGTGTCACAGAGAACGGACGGACGGTAGGACACAATGGTGATCACGCGTTCCCTCGATCAGAGAAGCATTTCTGGGCGATGTGG
Source organism: Tauraco erythrolophus (assembly GCF_009769465.1). NCBI lineage: Eukaryota > Metazoa > Chordata > Aves > Musophagiformes > Musophagidae > Tauraco > Tauraco erythrolophus. Next base: position 10,264,933 of record NC_141472.1, on the reverse strand, counting down.
CTCACAGTGTGCTTTACAAGTGATAAGATACAAGTGATTCCTGCTAACAAATAGGAAACTAATTAAATGCCTCTTAGCAAGCCAAATTAACACCAATAATGAGACAAGGTCGATAATAGCAGCATCAGAGTCAGCATGGGAGCTGATAGGTTCACGGATCACCTTGCACCCTTGTAGGAGTGTATTTAAAAAGGGGTCAGATCCCACCAGGTCTTGGGAGCTCCCAAGTCCTACTAAATAGTTTTAAAGCAAACAGTAGCTGAGGGAACTGAGCCACCAGGCAAGCCCTTAAGAAATCCCTGACCACTTCTCCTCCATACAGTCACTTTGCTTATTCTCCATGTGCTATGTTGTCTCACTGGAAATGTAACTGGCAACATCGTTTTTTTCATAATACTCCACCTAGCACCATCATATCAGTATCTTCTCCAGAGAGGGACAAATGTGCCATTTCCATTAAAACCTTTGTTAAAAATACAGCTTGAGCATTTACTGCAGCCGACTTGGCTTTAGCTTTAACTCGGACGTTGGTGTCTCCAGCCAAACGGTTCATGGCTGAAGGCTGGTGAGATGTTGGAGTTCCACCACGAGTCCCAAGGTAGGGCTCAGCGGGTGGCAGCCAAAGGGAGTTTTCGAAAAGAGGCATGATTGGCACAGCTGGCTGGCTGCCGAGCAGAGCACAGCCAACAACCAACCTCACCTGGGGACACCAAACAAACCAGACAACATTCTTATTAATTACAAGCAAAAAACCAAAACGTGCATTACTGACTCAAATATAATGATAATCCTTAGCTCCTCGTTTGCATGTTCATTAGCTTGTTAATAGGATACCTGCTATGGAGCACCTAAAACACACAGTCATGCACATGTGCACCCAGTAATTTATTATAACAATAGCTTCGTCTCTTTCTGTTTGACGTATTTCTCTCCTGTCCAGAAAATGGATCAAACCGCGCCAGCCAGGGCAAGCTATAATTGATGAATAAATCTCAGGGAAATCAATTTTGCTTTCCGTGCATTATACAGCCAATTATCTTTTCCGATAGCGAGAGCTGTGTTTATTTACTAGTGATGGATCCGGGGAATTGCTGGAGGAAGGACCCATGGGAGGGTTGGACCTACAAATAAATCCACACGGCCTTCAAACGAATACCCATATTCTTATAAATAGGGGAAGAAATATCAAAAACAAGTCCTCATAAACAACACTTCTTCAAACCACTGTGCCAAAGTAGAAAGAAACTACTCCTGGAAGGAAGCACCTGCCAGGCAGAGAGGTGGCCCAGGCACAGGGGAGGACAGACCTCTCGACTCCAAGGAGAGAGGATGAGGAGCGATGCGCCTGGGGAAGCAGCAGGGCAGCGGGCAGGAGAGCGGTGGTGGGGCAGGTGTCTCGCTAGGGACAGGGGGCAGAGCTCAGCCAGCCTAGGCGAGCAGGACAGTTGCCCGCCTACGTCACCACACACTTCATTTCCTCTCCACAGCAGAAAAAGCAACTGCGGTTTTCTGTCTTTTGTTGGACTCTTATTTCAGGCAGCGCCTGGCAGGAAGATGTTCATGGAGACAACTGTGCTGGTGGTTTTGGGACGGAGCATCAGTCTGCCAGAGGATTAAATCCATTACAAATGTTATTCTCAAGACATCATGCAGGATCTAAACTTCAGACCAACAGCTCAGCACAAACTTCATTTCATTAGGAAGCCAGAGCCTTTTCCTAGTTCGTCTGTAACACTTCTAAAACGCTGGTGTTCTTCATTGCACCCTGCTCCGTTTCCGTGGTTTTACTCTACCCCTAAATTTGCCACATGCCTCAGATTTTTACATGGGCAAGGCACAGCTGCATCTCAGATGCTTAGCTAGCAAAACTCCCGGCCTCACAGCAGTCGGGTTGGACACGAAAACGGGCATCAGCTGATGACCTACCTGCCAGCAGGGGAGGAAGAGAGGTTTTGGTAAGTAGGTCGGTGGGCGGGTGGAATTTCCCATTGAGCAAAAAGCGTCAGAAGAGACTTTGGCATGTAAGACCAGGACTTTAACTGAGCGCACACGTTAAAATGGACTACCTCAATTATTAATTCTGCTGAAAATTTAAATGTTGCTAAGCCTCCAGAACCGATGGTCAGATAAAACAAATCGCTATGTTGAGTTATGGTTGAAATGACCACCCACAAAAAGACCATCACAATACATTGCTGAAGTTGAGCTTGTGTTTCCAAGATCTTCCCCTAAATTTATCAGCAAGAAAATTTTAAATAAGTATATGTGCCTGCAGAGCTGCAAGTCATGCCAGAAACAGACAGAATTTGTAGCTAATTCCAGTATCAGAGAAATGCAAAAAATAGCACACAGAAGGGTAGTTTTTGTTAACGGTGACATTTTTTCCAGTAGTAGACAGACTCAGGTCACTTGTATGTATTTAGCACCTGTCAAATGATAAGGGCTGTTGCCAGCCAGCAAAGCACACGCCATCTCACTCTGGGCACACCAAACATTTCCATACGTTACCTGTGGCTTTTATCATCTCTGCTACCAGATTTGCAATTCGTTACTGCAGCATAAGCAGACCACAGAAAACCTCCTCAAAACCCAAAAACCCACTTCTACTCCTTAAACTATGAAGTTCTCAAGTGGGACCTGGCCTCACTGAGCACTGCTGAGGAGGAGAGTCCTGGGATGCTCACTGACCTCAACCCTTCTGCCCAGGGGACGACACAGTACCAAACCTGTGGTTGCCCCCCAGTTGCCCATGCACTGAGGAAGGGCAGTACTGCGGCTCACAGTGCCATGAGTGGGCAACGTTGGAAAGAAATCAACGGTGGCATGGGTTCGGCATGGTCGGTAGATGGCCGCTGCCATCAAGGATGGTCTACTGTGGTAAAGATCTTTTGATGTCACCCCTACGTGCCTTGTGAGCTAGCTTTCCCCACAGTTTAAAATAAAACATTCTACAAAGACAAACTCTCACCAACCAGCGACACCAGGGAATGAACTATGAGGTTCAAGGAGTGTGAGAGACTGTTTCTCACATTGATGGCCAGTGGTCAGTTCAGCTGCTGCTGGGGAGGCCAGAAACGTGGCTGCTTGGAGCTGGTAGGAGGAGGAAGAGTCATAAGAAAAAAGCCCAGATACCCGTGGAAGGTTGAAGAACACACACACAAAAAAAAGAGCATGTTGTGTCCAAAAGAAAGTTCAACAATTTTCCCAGCTCATTGAATTGTGGGAACTTTGCTTTTCCAGGGAATAACTCTGCTATTTTTAGCATTTTTATTATACAATTTGTCATGAGCCGTCTCAGGAGACTATCAACAATCAGTTTCAAGCAGCATCTGACCACAAACACTTCTCCACATGTGATTTGAAACATCTGGAGCGAAGGAGTCGGCTCTCAAAGCATGCCAGCACCGCACTGCCTCACCGCATCTCCTCTTCTTCCTTCCATCTTCCCATCCAGTGTCAGATCCCGCGCAGAAAGCGGGATCGAGAAGCCAAGCTCCGAGGTCTCGACAATACACCTGCACTCTGTATTTGCCATAAGCGCACGGGCGGATCGGATACCGCCTACTTTGAAAGAGGACCGCAGCCGGCGATGGCTGGTGGCACGTTCCCTGGTGTCACCGAGCTGCAGCGATTTATACGGACGGGAGATGCGATCCTCGTCCCGGAAGCAGGCCAGCACCAGGACTCGCGCCAAAGCCGGTGCACCGTGTGTCACAGCCGCGGAGCCGAAGAGGAGGCCCATGCCGTAGGCACCAGTTCTGTATTCAGTGCATGGATTCCTCCGGCAACCCAGGGAAACCTTTTCGCCAGAGATCTCTGGTGTGTAAAGCATAGTCCTTCAGCAAGCCTGAGGAGGGAATGGGAAAATATGAGAAAGGAATCCAGGCAAATAGCAGAGGAAATGACATTACGATCCCAGCCGGACACTCTGTAACGATCTGCTCCGTGTCTGCGCAGAAACCTGTATGAGAACGGGGAGAGGTTCTGGCCCCCGCAGAGCCCATGAGAATTTTGTCATCAGCCAGAGCGGGGCGAAGGTTTCGCACAGTCATTAGCTTTGTGTTCGTCTTTAATTTCTCCGACTGATCCACACGTGTGTGGTGCAATCCCACAGCATTATGCACTCCCACTGCCTTCCACGCCTTCCAAATGCTGGGCCTGCCGGGAGGAACGCTGCGGGGCTACCAGCGCTCCCCTCCGAATCCCAGTCTGTAACAATAAAGTCAGCACCAGGGGGGAGAGAAATCTTGAACCGTGCTTCGTAAAGAGCCGCTGACACCGCAGCAGGATCTTTGTCTGCTTCTCGTTCTCCTTTGTACGTTCTCAAGGAACAGCCCGTGAAATTTGGGGATGTTTGTCACAGAGGAAAACCTGGAGTTTTGGCCAACAGCATCTTCTAAAGAGCTCATGAAGTCCTCAGAACCCGTAGCAACCACAGAACACACAACCAGCGCTACCCCAGGGCGGGCTTTCGCGTCGCGCCTGTGCCAAATTCAGGGCTCCCTGCGTCCTCTCCCCATATCCTGCCCCACAGGGACCCGCGTCCCCCCACAGGGCGGCCCTGTTGCAGGGCGACTGCTCTACCCTCCTGGCACGCAGCTCCGGCTCGCCGCAGGGCCAGGGCGGCACGGCCAGAGCTGTGGGCAGGAAGGGCCAAGGCCACGCTGCTGCGGTGCCAGGCAACGCGCTGGTTCGGCTTGAGCCGAAGCGTGAAACCACAGCCTCGGTTTCATTTTTCCAGCCATTTTTAGGAAAGAAATAGATGCAAATGCAGGTGCTGTTTGCAGTTGCTGAGATCCATTCTGTTTCTTTTTTTTCAATACTGGGGACAGTTTTCAATTCCGTTAGTAGTCAGTTCACACTAAAAAAAAAATAAATAAAAAAAGAGGAAATTTGTCCCTCTAAAATTACATTTTTTCTTGAGGAAAGAGATGTGTCCTTAAAGCCACAGTGACCTTTATGTCACATTGCAAGTGAAACAATCTAAAAAAAGAAAAAATACAAACAAACAAACAAAAAAACAACCCCCAAAAAAGGAACTAAAGGTTCCACAAGGGACTAGACACTATTCCCAAGGAACAAAGTGGCCAAATCCCTTAGATAACAAGGAATCGCATGCAGCACACGTGCCAGGCCGAAGCTGTTCACAATCCGTGGATGTTTTCATCCCCTTGCAGCATGTACGTTCGCACACCTGGGTTGAGGACACCAAGAAGAGCTTTCCAAGCGCCGGTGAGAGTAACACCTCCTCATCGCCACCCTGCCATGTCCCAGCAAACACATTTGCCGCTGATTTAAGTCATCATCAATATCAAACGGAGCAACGACAGACTCCAAAAGCCCCACACTGAACCTCACAAGCTCCTTGTGAAGCACGAGTAAGACACCGGCTGTTTTGACCGATACTCTGCTTTTTGAGCCCAGGTCTTCAAGATTAAAGAAGAGAAGCTGCTAAACCCCGAGGTAGGTGGCTGTGCTTTGGCAGCCACCAACAAACTCCTGATGCCTTGCAGCTCAAGCGCCTTTTTTGGATCCCTCTTATCCATACGCTGCTTTTGATTTGGTCTCCCTTCAGAAAGGATTCCCCACTCCCCTTTCCAGCCCAGCAGTTTCTCGAAATTCCCCCCCAAAGTGTGACTAAGCCTCAGCAGAGATGGGCAGAGAGGTCTCAGGCAAAAGGAGGGCCATAGGACACACTGGAGTTATGCAAAAAAAGGGAACATCTGGCAAAACTGCGCATGAGGAGAAGGCCACACCAAGGGAAGCCTCTAAATAGCACCATGGACCAGGATTAGCACAGTGGAAACACAAAAATAGATCAAATCCACAATGGGCTTTGCTCCACCCTGGCTGGAGGAAGACATGGGCCCCAGCTCATGGTATTGTGGGGTCTGGAAGCTGGAGAAGATGCTCTCCTCACTTTGGAAAGACTTTCCTCACCCCCTTTGCACCGAAAAACGTGAAGACATGACTGAAACTTGAAGCATGGATCTGGCTCATAGTCTCCCATTCTTTTCCAGTTTGTTCTTTTTTGTTTTGTTTTGTTTTGTGGTTTTTGTTGTTGTTGTTTTTGTTTTTATTTTTACCCTGAGAAATCCTACCTCTGCCTCAAGAGAAGGGAGAAAAACACCCAGGTAGGATCAAAACCCATGTCCCAAGACCATGGGAAGCCAAGCACGTGCGGGGACATCATGATGTCAACACAGCAACATACTGGAAGCACAGCTTTCAGACAAGAGATGGTCAGGGAAAACACCTCTGTGCCAGTGATGGGCTGACTGTAAGCTGGAAACAATCACACATTTATGTTGCAATGAGTTTGCTGTTGGTTTAAAACAAACAAACGCCTTTTTCCTGTATCAGAAATAGCTGAATTTTTTTATTCTTTTTTTTTTTTGTGTGTTATCCCCAGAACGGCTTATGAAAAACTCAAGAACCTGCCATCACAAGGCCACAATCCCCAAGAAATATCAAGAAGTTTGGGATGCAATCAACATTTAGGATTCCCTGCTGCCAGCTCATCCACAATTTTTGGACTTTATTATTAAAAATTAAAGGCTAACGAATAGCTTATGGTGCTTTCGATCAGACAGCATTGCTTTGAACACCTTCAGCTGGAGTCTCACGGTGAAACTTACGCCAAGGTCCCTTGCCACAGCTACAGCAGTACACAGGCCAGTACAAGCACACCTAAGTGTGTCTGCGTCTATTTAATCCTCCTTTGCATCTGAATATAAATGAGTTCCCTCCTTTTGGCACCACGGTTTGAAACTACCTGTTTCATATCCTGACGGATTCTTTTTTCCAGGCTGCAAGCAGCAGGTACAGCGAGCTGAAAGGCTGCAGGCTGGGAGCGAGGCCAGCAGCGACTTCGGCACGACACCACTTCAAGTGGATTTCTCTCCTAAAAGGAAGGGACAGAGCACATAGCAACAGCATCTTTTAATGTTTCAGGCTTCAGCGTTGCTTTTTGTCAGAATTTTGAGAAGCACTGGTGACACTGATCTAGCTAGCGAGTTCTCTCGAAAGGGAACAAAAGCATCTTTCATTACAAATGGCTCTTGGTTAGAAGGGAAACAAAACATTTCCTGTATGTTCAGCTGAAACCAAGGTGCCAAGATGCAGGGGTAGATAATGGAAGAAAATAACCTAAAAGAATAACATTGCTGCTTTACCCCAGAGACAGCCGCCTCCCTTTATCGCTGCAGAGAATGTCAGAGGCAGGAGGAAATCGGAACGTGATGAGAGCCAGAGCGGGGAACAGCACCCGGCATCTCTGAGACCACCCAGCATTGAGATACTGGTAGGGAATGGATTGGTAACGTCCAGGAGGGACTTCACCGAGCCAGCAAAAATCACCATTCGTTGTGGCAAAAAGCGTCATCAGAGAAGAGCCTAAAAAGGCATTCGATGTTTCAGAGGGTGAAGGTGAGACTGGGCAGTGAAGTCCTGAGGGTCTGGGCAAGGAGTCTCGCAGAAGGAATCCCTGCAGATCTCCAGCACTTTGCCATGTTTCCAGGGAAGAAGATTCCCCAGCCAGAGGAATATTTAGTTTTTATCATTTCTCTAATGACAAAAGACCATAAACAGTAGAATGTTACACAGCGAAGAGATCCTTACCTTGGTTTAAGTGCAGGGTGCAGCCTTGGAAATCTGTGGAATTATTAAGAAGAGGTATTCACATCTTGTTTTCATTCATGTATAAAGTCTTTTGTGCTTCGAACTTCAAAATTTTGCCTAGTCAGTTCAACATCAGATGTCAAAGTTTGGGATGAAGGAGAGGGAATCTGTTTCTAAAAATCTTTTAGGACTCAATTTTGTCAGTGGTTGATAACCAAAGTTAACTGCAACAGCCTCAAACTGTCCTAATGCTGATTTTAAGTTATAGCCTGAATACCCAACTCATCCATGTGCGTGAGGGAACAGGAGCAGAACTGGTTCTAGCTGATAACTAGATTAAGTTGATACTCCTCTCACAGCCCCAACCTTTTAAATAGTGTTAGTTTACCATAGACAAATAGAGTCAGACATGAAATTAGCAATGCCTTTCCTCAAAACCAACAAATTTGTAGGAGCGCTTTCTTCCTCTTTGCATTCCAGCTAATTTTTTGAGACTGGCCAACGCGAATCCACCCCAGCCTACGTAAATAGGTTTTTTACAAGAATTATTAACAGCAACTGTAAATTCATCACAATCCTCCATCCTCTATATATGCCAAAAGTCCAGAAGCACTGAGAGATCCAATGCTGCTGAATGAGCAAGTGCCTCTGGTGGTGTTACCTTGCGAGGAAGAAGGTGGCTTTCCCGTGCAGTGTATGTATAGCGTGTGCTTAAAGCATCGACCACTCGTACATATGATGTTTCATCAGAAGCAAGGGCTGCTCTGCCCACCAGCTCTGGCAATGACATTGTTTTTTTCCATACGCTAAACCTCCCTCTTCACCTGCATCTCTAGGAGGAAACACTCCAGGTAGTCATAAAATGGAAAGTCTCGCCGTAACTGGGACTGAGACACGACGGCTGTTCTCTTTGAGGGAGGATGCCTCTGCCCGAATTAAGTCTCCTGAAACTACTTTTCACACAATTTCAGACAGACGGTCTGTAGGAAAAATTAGCGCAGACTGTGCTGGAACGGCTGCAGGACCGCACTACGTGCCAACAACCTTTAGTTAACGTTTAACTGGAAGGTCACGGGACAGTGACATAACACGTAATTACTTTAAACTACATGATTAAAAGCAGTATCCAGAGAATTTTAATCACTTGAAGGGGTTTTACAAACATTGGTAAAGAATTGCGTCCCCCCTACTCACAGTCAAATGTTTGCGTAAGCTACAAAATACTCCCGTAAGGATGGAAGCTAGGGAGGGGGAAAGCTGGAACCCATCTGTTAGTGATGCTAATGATTACTTAAAATTCACACTTGTCTGTATTGTTAGAAGTTGGCAGCGTCCCTGTAAAACACTTTCAGTTCTGTCTTTGAAACATCTGTTAGGAAGGTCTAACGTCCAAAGAAGCGTAGAGCTGTGCTTCTCCCTCCTGCCCATCGCCATCGTGCTGCAGTGCGATCTTTTAAAATAACCATGACCATTTCCTATAGAATATGGAAAAAATGTTGTTCTTTAAGGATATAAAAGCTTGAGAATTAACAGTGAAATTTCCACCGACTGGGGAAAATGATCCCATTTCATATTGAAATCTTGACTTTATTCTTCAATTTTTTCCCCAGAACTGGTTAGCAAAAGGCTCTCATTTTCGCAATGAAAACAAACTTGGATTAAAATTGAAGACGCTTTTTCTGATTTTACATTTTAGTTTCTTTCTTCCATAATTTGTATGATGAACAAAACCATACATAAATCAGGAAAAACTATTAAGGATAAAAAGAGAGAAAAAAAGATCACAAGACAAAACATGTGGAACAGGATAGGTTTGGGGCTCAGAGCCATTTTTTAAAAGCCAGGTTAATCTGGCTATTAATACTGTTCTTAGGGAATCAGCCCAAATCCTAATGCTAGGAAAGTTGAGCTTGCAGAATTTTCAGAGAAAACTATGTTGAGGAAAGGACTTGTGCTGAAAAATTGCACTGAAAAAGGCTACCATGAATTACTGAAGAAGACGTGCTTCCTCTTAAGGAGTCACATACAGAATAAAAATGTCTTCTCTCTCCAAGTCACACACCATTGTTGTGTATATTTAACCTAAAATCCCATCACCTGCACTTTTTAGATTTGATGGCAGTAAGGAAGATACAGATATATAGAGAGTATAGGTCTAGGAACAGAATTTTATTTGATTCTGGAAAGTATCATGCAACAAAATCTCTTTTTTTTTTTTTAATGATCCTTGCCCAGCTTTCAGATGACAAATTAAAATTTACAAGTAAAAGGATGCATAGTTAGCACCATAGGAGGAACAGTCTTCTCTTTGTAACTCCATTTGACAGGTTATAAAAGAAAACAGAGGAAAAGAATAAAAAAACCTAGCTGACCTTGCATTTTCATTTTCAACATCCCAGATACTTAAACCTAAACACCAAGATACCACGACTCATTTAGCATTTCTAAATAATTCACGTTCAGCAAAACTTGCTCTGTACATTAAGAAATACTTAAGTGTCAAATGGTAACTATCACAAAGTACCAGCTAATACGCAAGGTAAAAACTGTAAAGGTCCAAAAAAAGAAATGAGACAAGAGAAACCAAAGTGAGGAATTTGCCCACCCGTTCCAGTCTTTTGCAGGTATGGCTATCATGATTTGCTGCAAAGGTCGAAAAAATAAGAGAGATGTGTACTGGTTCTGCCTGGGATAGATCAAATATTCTAATACTAGCCTGTAATACTCTAATTTCACAGGCCAAATATCCAGATGCACTTAATTGAAACTCTCCTGTTTTCTGCCTCAAGCAACTACAGGATCACCTCAGACTTCAGATGTTAGTTTTCCTTACTTTTGTATTCATTTTAAAAATTTGCCCCTTTTGGTTCTCACTATCAGGCTTTCCAGAGACTGAAGTTTTACAAAACCTCCAATCTTCACCAAGCAGCGATTCTAGTACAGGATTTCCGAGTTTTAAATGCCATGTTATTATGTGCTGTCTTCTTAAGGCAATGGAATAATTCCTTTGAAGTCTCCCAGTTTTGCATTACAATTGATATTAAGATTTCCTTTGTAAGCATCTCTATTCACAATACCTGTAAAATGATTTCAGTTTTACTAAACTATTAATCTGACCCAATTATTAAAAGAAGGGTTCAAACTAAAATCATAAGGAAGAGGCAACTTTGGGTCATAGTTTGGAAAACGTATCTTTCGGTAATTCACACCTTTCAAGGTCATGCACATGGACTTGTTAAAAGCAGCATTAAACAGCCAGTTAGAACATTTGCTTTGCATCCAAATCAGAGCAAAACCTATTTACTTTAAACCCAAAACGAAACGTGGTATAACCCAAACCACCTGGGTTTTTCTTTCGGGCAGAGAAGAGGTCACCATTAGCACTACGACATCTATTGCAGTAAATGCAGTTTTAACGCGGAGAGCCAATGTGAACGTCCAACTACCCGGAGGAGCCTCCGCAGCCATGAGCGCTACACATCACTTTACCACCAGGAGAGTAACGAGACTCTGAACTTTTCTTTATCTTGCCTTTATTTATGCTTGGACTTCCAGCACTGCACATCAGATACCCAGGGTCTTAATCCGTCCTATATCAGTCTGCAAAAATACAACGCTTTCTCAACTGTCCTTGCATCAACAAATCAAACAGTCACATCCAACAAACCCTGCACTTGAGTAGTTACTTCTATCTGAAAACACATCTCTCCTCTTCGGGACTTCAACTAATGCTTCTGGCTTATAAGAGGTTAAGTGCAATCAGTTACACTGAAAGGTTATAACGCAGCGCTCGATTGTATTTTCTGTGCACGCATTTACATCGGGTACACAAGTTATATAAAATAGTTTGGAGTACAAAAATATGGTTATAACATGGGAGTACCAAACAGCACAGAATTAGAACAGTTTTATTACCGTGATACCAATTTATATACAGACCCCCGAATTAAGCATTTTTTAATTCTAAGTCTTCTTCCCAAATTGACAACTGTAGTGTACACTCTAAAAAACCGCAAATTAACAACACAAATCTATTTTAACCCCTACATTGTCTATGCAGTCTGCACCAATCCTCTCTCTTGCACACAAAACCGTATTATAAATAATTTTTCACAAAATGTCATGTATGTTTTATTGCACATTGTACATGCCAATATCTAAAAGAAAGGCTCAAACCCTTCACTTGATAACTAACCGTTTAAATACCTAGCGGTTACTTGTGTTATGAATACTACTGCATTTTTCAGGCTCTAATCTTAAACGATAATTTAAAAGAAAAAAAAAAAGCGGAACAGAAAATATGCCTTGAACCATATAGCTTTTGTGAAAGAAACAAGCTGCTTTAAGGTTACTGATTTCTACTTTATAAAGTCATTAAAAATGTCTGACCTAATTAAAAATCCTGTTTCAAAATTTCTGCATTTTTTTTTACTACAAAATTATTCATATAGCTGCTTGTGTAATCATATATTCCTTTTGTTTTGCAGAATTAGATGTTCCTGTGCTGTATTGACTAAAGATCGAGTTAGGTAGGTCCTAGTGTTAACTAGAGGAGTTAGTGTGTCCGTCTCCGTTCTGCCGGTTTCCTCAGCGGCACCAAGCAAGGAGCCCGTCAGAACAGGTCGGTATAGAAAGACACTGAGCACACCTGGCCATTGAGCATCAAGGTCATGTGCGGTTCCTGTCAAGCGGATCTCTAGACTAAGGCATATGAGCAATTTATCGTTAATATGTGGGTTTACGGTATGCTGCACTAAAATACGACCCTACAAAGAGAATGATTCACGTATGACAGATACGTGCCAGCTGGTAAAAATGCCTCAGTGGGTAAAAATCTGCGTTTTGAGGGTTAAAACTCTGGCACGAACAAAGAGATTAAAAAGTCGATTGATCAAATGTTTTGCCAAGGGTTTCTAAAGCTATTAGCCATCAACAGCTCCAGAAAGGGATAGAACCAGCAAAACCAAACAACTAAAATTGCACTATTACAAAGAAACAAGTCCGTGACAGGGAGAGTCACCAGCCGCAGTTAAGGGACAGCCACTTCAAGAAGCCGATTGTTTTTTCGCTTGCAAGTTGGGATGTTGCCGTTTTTCTGGCTGCCTTGTATGAACTTCACACACACTTTGTCTTGTCTGAACTGGACCAGAAACCTAGGAGAGGCAATAAGATACGTTTTAGTTAAAGGTGGAAAAAAACACATGATGAACAGAAGTCTTTTCTGGTCAGTTCTCAGCATCCCTCCAAAAGATATAATTTTCAGGTCTGTATTAATAATAAGAGCTGGGGAGTTAAAAAAAAGTCATAGGTTATGGTATGGCTTGAGTCTCCTTCAGGTAGTTATCTCTTAATTATTACCTTTTGTCTGTAACTCTGGACCTCTTACAATAGTTTGCTATTCCTTTAGAGAGGAGGCAGTTTAAAACAGAATTTCTATTGCATCAGAACCACAGCAAAGATTATTTCCAACTGCTTCACCGTTGTCCAGAAGGACTTTTCTGTTTTCATGGAAGGAAGCTAAATACTTCTATAGCAACATCAGGAGCACATTTCTTCTGGTTTATGCTTAATTTAGTATATCTGGTATTTTAGCAGCTCTCATAATCCTTACTTAGCCTTTACAGCCCCCTGCTCGGCAATTGGGAAAATTCACTTCCTTCCCAGCAAGCTCCAAATTTAGGTATTTCCTACAATCCAGGATAAATTAATTAGGATTTCACTCTTCACTTTTTACTGAAAGAAAAATTTCATTGAACGTGAAGAACTGCTTTAAAAAAAAAACCAAAACAACCACCAAAACCAATAGGCTCCTGCGGAGCCTCAAACTTCTCACTGATCTGAATAGCAAGATTAAAAGCAATAAACAGGGCAGCACTGCCTTTTGGCTCACATGCAGCGGCTGCTGACCTAAAAAGTCCTTTGTAATACAGCAGATTTTCCCTTTTAGCATCCTTAAAAAGTCCTCCAGCAGAGGCCAAAACTTCAAAGAATTTGTTCTCCAGCCGGAAACCACAAATCAAGCTGACGGCAGAGCTCAAGGGAGGAAGTGGCCTCTCCCGTGCCGAGCTGCCCTTCGGTCTTCTTTTCCTGCTGAACAGCCCAGGGGCTCCAAGATTAACTTGTTCAGCGCTCCCAGCCATGCAAGCATCAGGAAAATGCAAGTAGGTCTTACAGTCATCATCCCTTTTCACCAATGCTGCGTTTTCCTATACCCCTTCTTCCAATATTATATATGAGAACGGTATGTCTCTTACTAGACATACCCCTGGATCAACAGCATTTTTATTTATCTAAGCTCTCTTCCCCAAAAGTAGTGTACAGAAGTCAAAGTAAGGCCAGATGTTCTCCTCCATTCCTAGCTGTGCTTGTATCTAAACTCTAGCAGGGAGAAGAGAGTACTGCTTCACCATGGAACTGCTAAAAAAGAAGCAAACAACTTAAAATTATTTAGGCTGGATAAACTCAATAGCAATACACACTTCAATGTTTTTAATCTACAAGACAAGAAACAAAAGCACATCCCAAAATGCAAGACTCCCAGAAAGCAGACTGTTTTCCAGACCTAAGGCAGGCAGGCAGGCCAGACTAGCGCAGTGCACGCTTAAACTTGAGTTTAGTAGTTCATTCCTTTGTAGCCATCGTTAAACTAGAAACTTATGGAGGACAGCCACACTCTTTTAGAGGCTAAAAACACACACCCTTGAGCAAATTAAACCACATCTGCTAACAGAACAAAGGAAAATGGCAGGTGTCATTTTCAAGGAAAGAGCAAAATTAGCCTTTAAATAAACCCTCAAATCTGAATGGATACAAACTCTACTCGTCATCACGACTCTAGAACACAAGCGGTGCTGTGCAGCCAGATAAAAAGATCAATTTTTGCCTACAGAAATTTTATTTCACTATTGTTAAAGGCTTCCAAATTTTCTTTTTTAAACAAAATTAATAAAGCCACCAAATCAACACTACGGAAATCAGGGGGCACTTCACACAACAAACCGAGCGCGTAACAATGGAGGACTAAGTGAGGGACTCTCGCTCAGCAGGCTTTAGGAGCTCACACACACACACAAACATTTTTATTCCATGGATACAAACACTGCAAGTGCAGCCCTTACTTAAGGCCAAAATATAAAACTGCACCAAGCAGAAAGAAATATTAATTTGAGATGCAAGCTTTTTATCAAACAAGGCTTTTTAACAACCAAAAAACCCCAAAACAACAATAGGTGGTTCCAACACCATCGGCAGAAATTTTAAGAATAGGTTTTTCACCTTCACAGAAGAGAAGGTAGAGAGCTTCATAGATCTATGTTAGTAGTGCCACCGTTACACTTGTCTGGAGAGGAGCTTTTCCTTCTGTTTTGGTTGCTTTCACTGGAACTTAGCACCTGGTGTCCACTTTAATCAATAAACATCTCAGAGGAATACATGAACTTTTCAGTTACACACAAAATGATTCTTTCAAACGTAGTATCTTTTAATTATTTCTACAGCAGCAGCTCTGCTTCACAGCCCTATTCAAAACTACCTTAAGAAAAGCACATTTTCTCTAACGACTTTCACAGAAATAAGAGCCAAACTGAATACTAGAAACGAGTACGCCTTGAAAATTGGACCCTTTTACAAGCATTATGTCAAGAGAAAAGAAGTATTTGTTACACAACAGTGTTTTCTTTTTCTAGCATTAGACACTTGACTTTTTAGCATGTTTTATTGAAGGAAATGCACTTTTAAGCAAACAAGAAACATACTCATCAGATATCTCAATGTTGAGCTTCTGTTTGGTTTGGCTGAGAGTAGTGCGGTAAAGTTTAGTGGCCATTTCAATAAGATGGTCGCTGCTGAGCAGGAAATCTCCTTTACTAGCTGCTCCTGAACCCTGAAACAGAAAGGAAAGTAGTCAGGACTACCAAAACCTAAAATATGATCAATATTAAATGCCAGCCAAGAAGGAGGTTTTACAAGGAGTCTTCTCTTCCTGGTGCAATGAAGCAACAGCCTTTTGTCTTGTAAATTACTAGGGATGCAGTGCAGTGTATAGGGTCAAAACACTATTCACTCAAGTAAACTACAAACTTGTTGAGAAAGTTAAAAAACCTCTTCTGACCCTAAAGGAGGTTCACCTTTATTTGTCCTGCAAAACTGTAGCGTTTCTGTATCCCACTTTTGGCCACGTCGCAGCAAGCTCACAATATTTTCAGGAAGGAGCAGAAACCAATTACCAACAGCAGTATTAGGATGAAGGTGATCTGTATAAAAAGAACACTATATACAATGTTCTTCAAATCCATTTAAGCTAGAATACAAGTGCCAGCTTAATGATTTTAGCAGAGCGACGCTGACAGTGCAGTGAAGTAAATATAGCACTGAACTAAGTTCTTTAGAACTGAGAAACCACATTTAGCTGTGCCTTAACATGGATTTCTTGGCATCCCATAACGAAAAGAGAAACACTCTGCCAGTGTGTCAGGAAGAATTGTATGAGCAGCTAAAAAGGAAAACACTGCCACAAGGTATCCGAACCAGATTAAAGGCCTGTATTACAAATGGAAAACTCCAGTCCTCAAGCAGCTACAGTGAAATATGAAGTCTGATTTTCACAAGTAAATGATCTTTCATAATGTAATAGATGTTCTCATTTGGTTTCAGTAGTTTTAAATCAAACCGTTTGCAGATCTGGCAAAGTTCAAACTTTTAAACCTACAGGCTAACCACTACGATTTAATGCTACAAGATAATTAATAAACAATTTTTATTTCACTGCATGTAAAGCAGTGGTATTATTGTATTATAAAGTTGTAACCAACCTCCTTGAGGTGCACTGCAAAGAAGCCATCGTTCTGGGAGCTCATGGACACTTTGGCAACATCTCCCAGGGGAACCTCTGACTTGATATTCCCAGATTTCTGATCCGCAAGAAGAACGTTATTTTTGGTTAATAAGAAAATCCTGGATGTAGCCTGTGAAAACACAAAACCGCAGACCATTATCTACACAAAGAGAGAACTGGTCTTTATTGAGCACCTACTGAGACTACAAGCAGTTCATGGAGTTAATAAGCTTGGCCCACATTAGTAAACATGAACATCTGATGTTCAGTAAAAGCTGAAGATTAGTTAAAATCAGGTCAAATTTATTTATGTGTCTAATTATAGATTGAGAAGCCTAGCTCATTTTGGCACATATGCTTAGATATAAACAGTTCCTTTAATTACTAGCTTACAGTTATAAAATTTGGAAACTGAAACTCAGAAACTATGCAAATCAGGATAACCTCATTTCTCATGCTCTGTCAATCCCCAGGAAAACCAACGTACCTTTTTCAGTGATAGCTAATTCAGGACTAAGTCTCACTATTTACTGTTATTCATCAAAACTGTGTTACAGAAGAACACAAATCACGTAGGTATTTTCAATGTCATGTTCTCCTCCTTTTATCGATTGGAATTATTCTTTAGGAGAATGCACATTCCTATTTTCAAATGACGAATCTTTTTAAAACACGAATGTGTGTTCTTAAATTCGTCTTAGAAAATAGTAAGAGAAATGAGAACTTAATCTACATATAGCTTTTTCTCATCTAAAATTTTAAATAATGAAATCTTCGCTCTTATAAATAAGAAGTAGCTGTGTTAAGCACACAAAATCATAGCTCATTAACAACTTTTTTTATTAAATCTTGAGAACTGTAGCCTATGCAAGTACAAGAAAGATATTGTCTTCATTTAATTAGTTTCTTCTAAACCAGATAATTAACTTGGCATCAAAAACAGGCAACCTAATTTCACTCCTACAAATGCATAAATGACATCTACATCTGAGAAATTGAGATCTACTACTAGTAATGTTTAGATAGATATGGCGAAAACAATTACAGTTAAGAGAAGATAATACCTCCTGTTTTAGTAAGGATAATTTACATGCAAAACAAGTTCTGTGTTGGCAGAATAAAAAAGTACCCAGCATATTTAACAGCTTTATTCAAATGATACAAGAAAGCTGCCTTTTCATTCCAAAAAGCCTTTGATACCAATCAGAAGACAGGCAAAGCTAGCAGAGTATGCCACTCACAACTTTAAAACATGACAAAACGTGATAATCAGGAGCTTGGACGACAGTGTGAACCGTGAAAGGTTAAGTTTTCTAAATACTTAAACCAGAACAATATTCTCTAAATACTTATTTTCATCAATTGGCACACAGAAGATCTAAGTTTGGTGCAGAGACTGCCTTTAGTTGTGAATCAATACAGCCTGTTACCAGTTGACGAGATGCCATTTTTGTTTATAAGAGTTGCTGAAAACTACAAACCCAAACAAGATTTTAGGAATCTTTACATAATTTTAAAATGTGTGCTTAAAATCACCAGTTTACAGAAATCCAACATTTCCAGTCTTGCCCTTAAAAAAAGGATTGTAAAAAAAATCCTCAGGCTATTACATGACAGAAAGGAAGTCTCCCTCTTAGTTTATTTGTAAAAAAATGATCTAACTCTTCTGGATAAAGCAATGCCATTTTATTACCTTCCCATTAGCTCTGTTGATCTTATTCACAACTTCTGCAATAATGATCTTTTCATCCACAGCATCCTTAAGTTTTTTGTACTTGGGGTTCTTGCTGATTTCCAGGTAAGCTCCTTGGAACGGCTGCCCAACGCTGCCCAACAAAAAGCCAAGAGAAACACGAGTTAAATACGAATCGCAGGGAAGAAGTAAACCTCCTGAAACCGTCTTGTTCTGCTTCAGGCTTTGTGGAGCCAGGAGATGCACCAAATACCATTTTCAATGACTCTACACTGCCAGAAGCTTCCTTAAACTTTGCTACGCTGCCAGGGAAAGCCATTTGTTGCCTCATTTTTAGTGCAAGAATACTCTGATCAACTCAGAAACCTCTACTCGCATTTTCTACCTGTTTTAAACAACAGCAATGCAAAATAATTTGCAATTGTGTAACAGAATAATTAGAGCAATACATAATTGAAAGTGAACACAGCTCTTAACATGGTGTATGTTTATGCAGAGCAATTGTCTTCAATCCTGCTGAGAAGCCAAAAACTGCAGCCCCTAAAGCTCTGCCCCAAGACTCTTCAGGTTGGTACCACCATTCATGCAGTGCTGTGGCGTTGGCATCAACCTGTGCTGTGGCGGTGTACTACATCAGCTGGAAATAACTTGGGAATTGCTACAGAGTAGGGTGGCTATATCTCCCAGCACCTTATCCCAGGGGAAAGAAGGAAGGAGGAGGAGGGGTAAGAAACGTTATGTGCATTAGACACAGAATCTTGTATGTATTAACAGCACAGTGATAGTCAACAAAGAAATTTATCAAAGACAATAATAGGATTATTTTTTTTACTTGCTCTGGAAGCATTTTCCAATTAAGTGGGCCCAGTTGCTATAGGTATGAGACACAAGTACATCCTTGCATATGCAATCAATTTTGATTTAAAAATCACCCAGTAACAGCCTCCATGAAAAGAGGAAAGAAAACTTCAGTAGTAGGACTGACACCTCTGCTCTTCCACAGTATTTCAGAGTGACAAGACAAGAACTTGCCTTCAAGATTCGTTGTTAAACGTGTACCTGCTCTTTGTCAAGACTTGTTGCACTTGCAAATCATCCCATCTTTATCCTCTCCAGGGTTATACAGTAACAGCTTTGTTATCAGTTAAGAATTGGTGAATACAGTTGCTGCTTGCTTTTTTCAAAGTCCCTTTAACTAATTGCTTTGGTTAAGTGACAGTCAAAGTACTAAATGCAAAGGTTTGCCAAGACTAGAGCTCAAGAGGAACCAATTTACTATGTAGAATAGAAATACCTTTGTAATTGCATCTCTGGCACACAGGGAGATGGGAGAGAAAAGGAGGGGTACTGGTGTTTTAGTCCTCACAAAATAATTACATTACACACAGAAAATTAGGCATATCCTGTGAAACATTATCACAGTAACTAATCAGAAACTTTATACAGAAATTTCCTCCACCCTTCAGGCCAATTGAAAAAAACCACAAAGCAACAGGAGCTAATCAGCTCTGAATACAAGACAAAAAGAGATGGAAATATTTCTAAATGAGTGCAGGGTGGGGAAAGCATTCTAACTTTCTACCGTGTTGGAGTTTTGTTGGTTTTTTTTTGTTTGTTTTATTACTTGGCATTATGAAACCAGAGTCACCAAAACTGTAGATTCCCTGTGGACTTTGTCCCTTATCAACCAATAATGACTCACAAGCTAAAACTGAAATGAATCAACAGCTACCCTCTATCACACATACCACTTAAGAATGGCTTGGGTAGAAGTAACTCAGATACATATTTTGCTGTATAGTACTTCATTGTTCAGCTTGGTGTAAAAAGTGCCTAACCAGGGATATAAATAAAATTCCTTCCTTCCCAAGGAGCTCTACACTGATCGGACATATACTGACTCAAAGCAAAAAAACCCACTTGCTCCTAGCAAAGTCCAAAAGCAGCATCGTTCTCTTTTCCCAGCAGCATAAAAAGACATCCCAAAGCAAATAAAGAACAAACCACGAGCTAACATATACAGCCATTAAAAAAAGTGATCTGCTGAAGGGAAGAAAGAGAAATATACACTGAGCTTATTACAGGAAAAAAAGGAAACGTCTCAATAAAAAAATGAAATAAACCAAACCCAATAAAACACACAAACATCCAAGCAGAGCTTGTCCATGCGTGGAACTGCCCTCATCAACTCTTGCACATTCCTGTTCCTCCCTCTACTGAACTTTGCTTCTTGCTTTACAGTGCTTTGTTCCTGCTCAGCTCAAACCATGGATTCTAAAAGAAAATCCTCCCGAGATCGACGAGACCTTTGTTTTCAAGAAAAACACAATTTCTAAGCTCATGTTCACTTAAAAAGTTCAATTCGATTTCTTTCAAGAACACGAGATCTCTATGTTATCAGTTTTATTGTATGCAAAAAAACAGTGCATTCCTTAAGTAAAATCACATACTACTGCACTAACAGTAATGTTAGCTCTGCAGATAGCAATGACAAGAATTTATCAGTTTTTAAGAAGTTGGTAATCTGAGAAACCAAAAAAATCTTATTTACAGAGATTTCACATTTTTAAAAAGTCTCCAATTAAAAAAAAATAAAATTCTAAAATGGAAATGAACTTCTAAGCACTATTTTTAAAAAAAGTATCCTTTCAAAAAGATATACACTAACCTATCTAACTCTCAAACTACCTAGTCTTTACATTAGAGCATTATGCCAAACGTACTAAGTTTGAACGTAGGAGAGCTCCCTGGCACACCTCATCTGGGAGTGACTTTGTCTTTTATAGCCTTTCAATTCACTCTACATTTATTAGTTGCGGGAACCAGTGTGATGGAAACTAGGGGAAAGGGTGAGAATTACTCCCTTTTACAAGTTCTCCAAACTTTTACAATGTGAACAGGTCACAGGGGGTTAGAACAGCAAAACATCTCGGCTTCTGGACAGAAGTGCTCAGTATCACAGCGTTAGTGGGCTGCAACAACACCTACATTAGAAGCAAACTGAGGCCAATTTCCAGGATTGTAAAGTAAAATGATGGAGGAATATTGTCAAACAAAGAAAAATGCTCTTTCCTGCTTAAGATAAAAAGCAAAATCTCGCTTAGTTTCCTAAATCTACACAAGGATATCGAATTTATGTACACTAAAAGCAGCAGAATAAGTCGTTACCTGGCTGGATATAAAGCCTTCTTGTCCTTGAAAAGTTCACTTGCTTCCAGTTTTTCTTCATAGATAAGCTTCTGCTGATCTGTGAACTGGTCTCTGTACTTTTTACACTACAAAACATGATATATTTAAACAAATGAAAAAATTATCCCCCCAAATCTGATTTGAAGCAGCAGCATCACAGACTAATGTTTGCTTATTGCTCAAGATGCACATTCTTTGTATGCTTCTGAAGTGACTCAGCTCCATCCTACATGCCCCTGTAGCACAGTAACACACAGCAGAGGTGTTTTTTCTCCTCAGCCATTCTAGATACTTCTGAATTACACCAAAACCAATCTCTAAAACACATTTAAACATCTTGCATTTGAACATGAGCTTAATCAATCAGATACTGGTCACTGGAAGACTCTGCTAAACAGGTTTGCAGAAACATACATAGTTCCAGGTTTGAGGAAGTTTATGTAGACAGACGGAAAGAACAAAACATAGCTGAGAGGATGAATTTCGCAGAAAGAAAAACTATTCCTTGACAATTCACAGAAACCACAGCCCACAAGGATCAGTAAAATGTCTCATCAGCACTTACACAGATTCTTGCCGTTCTCTCCATCGAAAGATCCAAACCAAATTTCAGCTAACCACAGTTCGTAAGCAAAAAATTCCACCCGATACTCCCAATGTTGGTCTAAGTATTATAAACTACCAATTAGCCGGCAACAGGCATATTGCTTTACTATTAAGTTAAAAGCTGATGGCAGGAAGCAATCCTCTCTCCCTAGCCCCAGAAAGGAGTTATACTCCTTGCAGGCCAAAGACAATGATCAAAAGACAGACTCCTTCCAAAGAAATAAAATATCCTGTCTGGAACAGGAAGAAATACATCCTAAAAATAAGCTCATCATGCACAACACAAAACTACTGAAAATCATGTGATGAAGTTCTGTACAGACTGGACCAGAGCGTGTCCTACCCTCCACAAATGGAAAATCCTCTTGAGTTCCTTGTGAGTTGAATCCAAGAAAAGGTAAGGTCTCGCTGGCCAGTTTTTATCGATTGGTGATAAAGAAGGCATCTTATTCTTCATTTCCAGGAAGTATTTTTGCATCTGTGGTAAAATTGAAGCAAGATGTTTTGTGATCGTTCAAATAGCAGAGTTATTGAAATAAGCAAGGACAAGCAGCTGCTCTGTGATTAAAAGCACAGTTACCAAACTGCAACTCTCAGCTTTCATAAACCTGGATAGGGACTTAAAAAGCCAAGTATATTGAGAAATGCAGATTTAGGTGTCATACGAGTGTGGCAAAATGCTTAGTTAGCACCATTCCCACACCTTTAAAACACTATCACTATCCTTTCTTTACAACAACAGAATATTTAAGATGCCAGTTTTCCATATGCTTAGCTTGGACGTTTCCTTACAAAGACTATCAAGGCCATAAGACAGCTGTTACTTTTGCTAGAAAATAAAAATTTAAACCACAGAAAATGTACATGGGCTTTGTAGGGATATATACATACAAGTCTCTGAAGGGTAAATTCATAAATTTTTCTTCCAGCATTGGCTCTGAAGAATTTCCTGTACTCTCTACGGACCTGAAAAGTTAAACAAACCCTCAAAGTGAATGCAAAGAATATAAAGTACTTTTTTATGAATCTCTATAGCAGAAAACACTAAAAAAGCACACAAACATGCAGAGTGTTCCCTGAAATAGGAACACTAACTGGGTACACTTAAAATAAATGAACCAGACCGTGGACCAAGAGGTCAGAAAGCTACCTTGGATGACCCCAGTACAGTCATTTGCAAATTTAATGGAGAATTTGAAATATTTTCCTCTGAAAAGGCAAGCTATTCAAGTATCATTGAATCCACAGCATGAATATGTTTTCATAGGCTTTTGCATAAAGTTGGACTGGAAAAAGTAAAGTATCATTAGGGATACATATTTTATTGTGTCTGAAGTGATGCTGAACTGATGTTAATTATATAGTTAACTGATGAACCGTTTCTGATTTTTCTCCTTTAAGATTCTTAATACACAGAACTTTCTATAATAAAAAAGGGATTTTTTTTTTTTTTTTTTCCAGAGCAGACTTATACATGAAAAAAACCTCTTTTCACACAAGCAGTCTTCATTCCAAAAGGAAAATAAGGTTTTGGTGGTCGGTAAGAGTAGAGAATCAACACAAGGGTTGCTTAATGTCAGCAAGCTTGACATGTGCTCCTAAAATTTATTTAAAAAAAGAATCAAAAAAGCGATCGAGAACCATTTTTGAAGGTGATAGCTAATGTTTGACATATGCTTGTAAATGCAAGTTTCAGAGTACTTGTTTTGCCCTTGTTATTTCTATTAGTGCTAATTAGCACAGTATCTAAACTCCCCCCTCTCAAAAAGCCCAATCTGAGAAAGAGCACAACCGGTTTGAGGTTTTCTGTGATGCCCAGGCTCATGACAAGTCAGCTGAAACATCCCCCAACTTTTTCCAAAGCTTGGCACAGCCTGCAACACACCTGTTAAAAGTTTCGAGCAAAAACCAAGGAAAACATCGTGGTTTTGCATAATTTACCCCAGAGCAAATTTTGTGGTTTTAGCTAACTCGCTACGTGTTGCTGAATTCCCTGTAACCAGAAAATCATGGGAAACCCATAGAGGAAAAACCCACATCGACTTATAAGAACAAGTTTGCTTGGCTTATCCTGGCACACCTTCTGGCCCATACTGAGTCTTGTGAATTTTAAGATAAGCCAGTGTTTCGGAAAGCAAGACTCTGTCACCATTCTGGGACTCAAAAAAACCCACAGATAAATGGGCTGTGCTTAATTACACATGAAGATGCATCAAAAAACGGACAGCATTCAGCTGTCCTTGTTCTATGCAAATACAGCACATAATTTTTTCCTGCTCACTTTATAAGAAAAATTTACTAGAGTTCTTATTCACTGATTTTCTGTAAGGTTTAGTGCTCTATAATTAGCATATGTCCTTTATTTATTATTCAGGGATGGAAATCAACACTCAAAGCCACTCCAACCACAATCATCCCAAACCTCCCCAAGTTCTCATAGACTCTCTTTAATGATGTTGCTTTGTATTATTCTTTGTGAGCTGCAAGGTGTGCAAATTAATTTGGAACAAAGGGACTAATATACACCCACACATCCTATTGGCGCTGCAGGGAAGCTGCAAAGCAAGCACTGAGAAATGCCAGCCATTCCAGAAAAGCCTAAATTCGGAAAATACCACAAACGCTATTAAAATCTACTTATCACACAATCAAATAATCATAATAGAAAAAGACCCAAGAATTAATGGTTTAATCTCCATCACTTGTATCAACTTTAAATCTTCACCTCAGTATGTCATGGGTGAAAACACTTTGCCACCAGACAAATGAGAATCGCCTGCGATAACAGGGATGTATCGGAATCCCAGACCGTGTTCTTATTCAGAAAAATCTGCGTGTTTCAGGTGAGACAGAAGTGCCGCTCACACTACTTACAAAATGCATTGCAAAAACCACACCACAGACAGGCAGAAACATATTCCTGCTGTAACATGCCTTAAAGGTTTTGGATTCATCAGTTTTCATTTAAATGCTGCTGTTTGATAGAAAACAGCCTCTGAGCTCTCAGGAGGGACATATTCTTGTTTTAAAATCATAAAAACAGACCCACTTTGGCAGTAGTACCTAAAGTATGATTCTGATCTGCAGAACGACTTCTTAAAATGGTGCTTTTGTATTTCCAGCTCTGGCTTCCATGTATGTATTGTAATGGATTTTTTTTATATACATAGATTATATATAATTACATGGTTTCTAACTATTTTTCCCATTTCATCATTGATAGAATAAGTATGAGAATATGAAAGCTGGACTTTCCTCTGCATTATCAAGCAAATTGTTCCCTTTCGTACTTCTGTAGTCTACAATACCCTATGAGCAAAAGTGACACCCAGCCAAACAAAAGCCATTCCGATTTCCGCAGTTCTTCAGAACCACATCTGTGAAACTACGTTTGAAAACTGCGTTCTGTAAATCATTTGGGCACAGACCTGAAACGCTGTCAAGATGCCATTTTCGTAGTCTCTTTACAGAGCAGAACTACATTTTTCCAGATTACAAACGTGTTTTCTTTTGCCGAGCAGTCCTTGAAAGCGAGACAGAAACCAAAAGACTCTCGTATGTCTCAGTTTTTCTGAGAATTCGTGGCTGCCACCAGCTGTAGGTAACTCCATGCAATGCCATGCCCTAAGAAGGCTTGATGGAAGTGACAGGACGTTATTGTTAGCTTTACATCATGCCCTCAACATGGGTGTTGGGGGTCTAATGCGAGCAGCGGTGAGAGTCAAACAAGTCCACCCTACTTCCCATTCAAACAAGCAGAGGTCACAAGAAGAAAATACATCTTTGTAATCTTTCCAGATAGGATCTTTGCCAATGTAGGTCAGGTTTTTAAGTCAACAACAATACTAGGGTCCTTTTAATCTGACGTTTGTCTTTCACTTGAAAACTGAAATTCCTGATACGACAAAACCCATTGATGCCTAAGTATTGCCAAGGCGTTTTCAGCTTACGAATTTTGTCAGTAAATTCCACAACAAAATTAAGCAACATCATTCTGTGTAAAAATCGTCCCTACAAGTGAGCCCACATAACTGCTTGTTTATTAAGTGTTAGTAAGATGCCACGCTTTATTGAGTGCATGTTGAGAGACAGGAGTGTTTGAGAAAGTACCTTCAGTCCAAGCCAGTAAGCCCAAATGACTGCAACAGCATGCTTACGCCTAGCCTCCTCCTTCAAGCGTTTCAATTCCCTTCGAGCCTAAAAGGTTTAGATAGTGAACAAAAGAGACAGCCCGATGCAGATAGCACAATGACCAGGAAAATGTTTCTCCCAAATAGAACAGCCAGCTTACAATCAAGATACAGAAAGATGGAAGAACAGCATTTAACCTTCAAAACCCAACACATCAGTGTGAATTGGCGTGAAGCCGCACAGGAGGTCAAAAGAGCCTCCACTGCTGCTGAGGTGGCACGTACAGGTAAGAATTTTGTCAGCTCCATTATCTGCTATGGGTGTTTCTGTCTTCTCTTCGGTGCACACCTTGCAATCAGTGGTATTTTGTAACTTGATTCTACTGGATAACTTTGCCTGCAGTTGCATGATCCAAATGATGCCTATGAAAATTAAGAATTACTAAAATCCTCACTATCTAGTCACTTCTTCCACTGGCAAGTACCTGGGCAGAACAGAATCAACTCTGAAACTATGTATGTAATGATGAATTACTGAACTGTATTGAGGGCTTTTGTTCTGGAGATTATTTTTTGTTTTAATCTTCATGTACTTTAAAAAAAAATTCTCCAGCCTGGTAAATTATGTCTGTCTTTACAGATGAGGAGGTAAAATCCCCAAACCTAGTGCCTTCCCTCATGTACAAAGACATAGGCACCTGCCTACATGTCACCAATCATTCCTATTTTAGGAAAGCAATTTGCAAAGTATGCTAAGCACAAAGGCATGTGTGGGCAACTTATCAGAATCTCACATTTTCGGAGATACCAGTACATTCATTATGCTGTTATCTGATGATAACACTCAAGTAAAACAAAGAGCAGCTCTAGCAATATATCTGCAGTTGTCAAACGGACTTGTGCAACGGCAGTTCCAGCCTGTGCCAGTTACATCTTCCTGAAGTAGCTAGGAAGGTTAATTTGCGTTAGACGTTGGCTCTCATCAAGAATGTGGTTTCACTCATCTGCTTGGAACAAAAGCTCCTACTCTACAGCACTGCAAAAACGAGGACTCTGCAAAGCTGAGTATTTGTCTGTCTTGTGAAAAGGAGGGAAACTGAGTACTTGAGGTCTATAGTTTCTTTTTTTTTTTTTTTTTTGGTAAAGCAAGTAATCTCTGAAGATAACTTTCAGAAACTTTTGTTTTAACTATTCCCCTGGGAAAAGATAAAACATCAACCAATAACGAGTTTTATCTTTACTAGATACTGTAATTATTTTCTAATCTTAATTCAATTTAGATTATTATCTCTAGAGTTATATCTATCATTATATTTAGATAATTTATATTTAAGGAATAAGGAGACAGATTTTCATTAAATTCCTGTGAACCATTTGATAAAAATAACTACTAAAACATGTTAAAAATGATCCAAATCTACTAAATATTTAAACGAGGAGCTCTAACACAGTTAACATTATTGCATTGCTTTCTAAATTGGTCCTTTTTCATTCTAAAGAACATCTTAAACCCAGGAAAGTAAATATCACTTGCGCAGTACTGAGTATTTTTTTGGGTGAAAGGAACTCTGGCTAAAAATAAAATAAATTGTCAATGTACTGCATTTAAACAAATGTAGAGGCAACAGCGTGTCTGTCAAATTCCATAGTTACCTAAATAACAAGCTAGAACTGAAAAGATGCAAAGTCCCTCTAGTACGAGGGAAATGCTGTGCATGTTTGTTTGGATTCCCAGGGCTGCCATTTAATTAGAAATCTAATAGATTTATATCAAAATAGCAAAGGTCAAACTCAGCATTATACTCCAGATGTAATTTGAGTACATTTTTCCATGCAGTTGGAAGGTGCTCTCACAACACCCCCCCCGCTATCCCTCCAACCTAAATAACAGGAAGATGTGTTAAGCAACATATTTACTCAATGTGGTTTTCAACTAAGTTACAAATTTATTAATTGAAACCAATAAATTTTTGACCTCTAGTGAACAGCATTTCAAACGTTCACATAACCCACAACTGCAGGCTGGGGATTAGCAAGAATCTTTCAGTGGGACTTTGCTTCTGAAAACAAACAGCTGATGCTGGAATTCCTGGGATTTTTCTAGGGCTGTAAGTTTAGAATTGCAAACTAGCATCATTTTCTGCTAAAAGACCAGGTCATAAAACCACGCTTTACTTGTACTTACTGAAATTTTCTTACTGGTTCAAATCACAGCCAGAGAATCAATTAAAACTGAAATTTAGTAAAACTTAATAGTGTTGGTTTGAACTTGGAAATGAGGAGTGTCCAGGGTGCAGAATATACAGCCTGGAGAAGATCTCAATTGGATCACTAATACAGTGTCACTGAAAGCACTTGTTAGGGGAGAAAAAAAAAAAAAACATGCCAAAAAAACCCAACCTTCTCTACCCCCACAAACCATGCTTTGCATATTCACATGGAGTTAAATGCATTTTCTAATTTGAGGATACCATAGTCTAGTCATTTTTAATCTAGTCTAATGGCTTGTTAGTGCAAATCACTACTTGGCTGCCATGCAAAGAATTTCCTACTCTACAAAAAAACTGACATTCAGAATGCTGTCAGATTTATTATGTGTGGCATGAATGGAAATGGAAGGAATCAATGATCATGCTCTATTATTTTAAAGTCAATTGTATTAGTCATTAATTCTCACTATTTACTATTGATTAAACGTTGATATTGTTGGGTAATGAAGGGGGGCATGTGATATGTGCATGAAGTACCTTATATCCAAGCCAGTAAGCCCAAATAACAGCAATAGCATGTTTATTCCTAGCCTCCTCCTTCAGTCGTCTCAGTTCCCTTCGCGCCTGTGATGCATTTGAAAATGGGATATAGAGAAGCTTAGGAAAGAAAAGGTTACTGCAAGTTCCCAGTGGTGCAAGAAAGAAAGAAAGAAAGAAACCATTCGCTACCAACAGCAAATATTAAAGCATGTCCCAGCTGCCCAGATTGCACCAGCTAAAACATGTTAGCAGCGAAGAGAAACTTAAAAATCAGTAATTTAAGCCACCGAAAATATTCCCAAATAACTTGATTCTTCATTCTATGCAGAGACAATTACGTGCACAATTTGTTGCCATTTTCTCACCTGGGTCCCATGCCAGTAAGCGGCAATTATTGTGGCAGCCTCATTACAGCGCTTCTGATGCTTAAGCTCCCGAAGAAGTTTCCGAGCCTGTAAACAATTGAAAACATTATTTTATTCAAATAAATGATTTCTTCATGATTTTAAACTAAGGCACTGCAACCTGTAAATCTAGGCAAAACCAGACCACAATGCCTCCAAATCCCCAAGCAAATAAATTCATAAATGCCATGCAGCCTAACATTCGCTGTTCCAGGGAAGGCTCCTGGAATCCTCCTGGATTCCTGCAATCCTTGCACAAGTGAGAGCTGGGGACTGGCAGCTCAGGGGATCTTAGTTCAACATTTAGTGTTCTCCCAGATTTGCTGCATCACCTGAGATATCTATATGTCTGTCTGTACAATGGCAACAATACTGTTCCTCCACATAGTATACATCTTAGCCATTTAGACTGCAATAAGGAATAAACGACAAGTAAATTGCCTGGCCTTAGGTCACACTTCAGGCTGCTGTCCCACTAGACTTTTATCCATGGCAGTGCTACCACAAAAGAGCATGTTCTCCACTGACAAACAGAAAAGTGTAACTCGAGATGATGCTTTAACCCTCATGGGAAAAGACAGCACATCAACAGTTAGACTGAAACGATATTTTTAACTCATTTAAACAAAAAAATAAAGGCAAAGTAAAAATAATAATTAAAACAAGAATAAAATCAAATTATGCTGCCTCATTGCTGGAAAACTTCAAAACCTTCTGGGGAAGAGAGGGCTGTTTGCACCTAAGCTAGTAACTGTGGCCCCTTCCTTCCCTGTCCAACAGGAAGGGAACTGACCCCAGAATTAAAGGCAGTTCTCTCTTCCCTAAATAGAGGGGAAAGTCACGTTTAGTGGGGTAGAGGAAGGTTAATAAACCTTTAAACAGAGGAGCCCAGGGACAATTTTTCTGAAGCTGGACAGCAGTAGTTGCTTTAAGCACTGTGGCTGCTTCCACACGAGCCGTTAACCTCAATTTTTCTCTCTTACTACAGCATCACTCCTTGAGTCTCTACTATGGCTGCAGGACTATCCCTTCATGAAGTACTAATCTCCCGGAGAAGAAGCAAAGTTGTAGTAAATTGAGGCAAAGGACAAGCAAATAGCAATGAAGTACTTGCTCAACACAAGTTGAGTACAGCACACTTTCTCCTCTCTGCTTAGCACACAGAGGAGAATCGAAGACTTAACCCAAAATAACATACTGCCCAGCTGACCCAAACTCTTTATTTTAAGCTTGCTTTCAGTTTTGTTCATTCTTCAAGAATCCTGCTAGCTGTAAAATAACCACCAACCATGACTTATTTCTTCCAACTCAGTCCAGCGTTACAGTTTTCACAAGTCCAGTGGCAGAGTCCCGGACCATCCCGCTCTGGAGCTGCCAGGCTGCCTGGTCAGCGTGTACCTGGATCTGCTCTGAACACCGGACTCACTCCCTCACACTCCGTCCTCACACCTACGTAAAGAGGGGGCCTATATAAAGAGGGCACCTCTCTCCAAATTCCCTGGCAGAAGATGTCCCAAGGATAAGCCAGCAGTTTAGTGTGGCCCCGGCCTTCCACTTGCACCGTTCGCAGGGATTTAGAGACCAAGCTACAAAGCAGAGATTCTAAACTCACCTCTTCTATGACAAACACGAGTGTTTAACAACAGCTGTGGCCCAGTGTGTGTTTTCTGACCTGCTCCTTACCTCACCATGCAGACACAGCCGCGGTAACAGGCAACTCACCTTCCATCCTCTGATGTAAGACTGTACGACAATGGCCGAACTCTTAATCTTCTGATACTTTTTTTGTTGCTGTATTGGAAAGAAACACGCGATGCTTAGAACAGAATATTGCAACTGTAAAATATTGTATAATAAAACTTTCGTTACGTTTCCTCTGAAAACACCATTAAGGACACAAGCACTAAATGGAAAAAGTGAACAATTTTTGACCAAGCAGACCAGAGCATAGGTTCTGCGTTCAACTCGAGGGGAAACAAAGCACATCAACAATGCTGCAGGGACAATGTCGCTCGCTGTTTACAGAAACACTAAGTTCATGGTCAGCAGCACAAAAGTGACATGGATTAAATACTAACAGTAACAGCTTTATTTGTCTTTCCCACCAACAGAACAGCATGCAAACAGTCACAAACGCTCAGGTTTGTTGGCTAAGCTTTTACCATCTTTTCATAAGACTTAGTACTGTTTCTATTACCCGCAGTCCCAAATGATAACTTAGGAACAGGGAAAAAAAAGAAAACCCACAGATTCCTGAATGACATGCTGGAATATTATCCAAATATGCTAGTGTGAACAATAAATTTCCTGGGCAGATGAACATTTTCCTTCTAAAAAGCTCAGTTCTCCAGTAGACCAGTGGTTAATGGTCTACAGTTAAGAAATAAACAATGGTGTGAACTTGGTCATGTATTTGTTTTCATTTCTTTATATTTAAAAGTTGTGCCAATCGAGCTGTGGTAACTCCATTTTTAATTTATTAAGATCGTATGAGATCACGATGAAGCCATATGGGCACAATGCAATTCTGTAACAATGCTGTTAGTAGAAATGGTGCGTTCAATCACAGAAGTTCAGAGAAAAGAGTTTTTTACAGTGAAAAAGTATTTATTCATATTTTTTCTAAATTATCCATACTTTTCTCTAATTATCCAAGATAACTGAATCAAACACTAACGGCTTTCAAGATGATAAACAGAAGCGCTCATCAACTGAAAACCAGTGATTGTCAATACTGCAACTTGCAGTTTAAGAAGATGCTTTCTCTCTATATCATGTATTTTATCAAGCTTTCCAATATGCACACAATAACAAAATGCAGCCAAGATGTGTAAGAACTGGTCTAAAACTTGAAAACACTAAATCTTATTTTATCATATAAGTCAATGTTATTTACTAACTGATGAAAAGACAGGAAAGCATCATAAAACAGTACTGTTCAATTCATGACACAGGACACCCAGTCTAAAAACAGATTTGAAACTGGTTTGAACTGTATCAATAACAACTACTGCACTGCCAGCCTCATGAGCTATAATTAAAATAAATCCCTGGGATCCTCTCAAGCAGCATTCTTGAGCCTCAAACGCAAAGGCTCCAAATAAGGCAAAAATACAAAAAGCCTTAGGAATGACTGAATTCCACAGTATTGCACATGTATATTACCGAACATTTTTTACACATGAACCGTATGTTTTGAGAGCACTCTAAGTGCCAGGCAGCACAGCATTTTAGCTGATTGAAAAAGACTCTTCCCAGCTGGGCCACAAAATCCTGCCCTCCCAGAGCTGAAGGACTCTGGTGAGCTTTTTAATTATTTAAGCACAAGCACAATGTAAATACTTCATAGTGGTCTCTAGAAACTAAATTTTCTTTTGTTCACATTTTTGCTACTTAAATACTAACATAAAATCGAATTCTCTCAACACTTCTCCATACATAGCAAGGAAAAATATCATGAGGGTTATATGAACTATCGTATCAAGATTACAAGAAAAATAACATATTAAATGATAAAAAGAACCCCCCCACTTAGTAAGGATATTATCTTACTGCATATCTCCTGTACCAGGAAGCAATCACAATCTGGCTTTTTTTCATTAACAAGAAGCGTGTGCGGCACTTCCAACCTCTGTAAATCTTCGCAATTAGAGTAGCCAAGTCCTCCAACCGCTGCTTCCTCAGATCTTCTAGTTTGAAGAGCTGGGTGTGGGGTTTTTTAGGGTTTTGTTTGATGTTGGAAGAAAAACAGTAGGAGAGAAAAGACCAAAAAACCCATCAGCACAGCTATTGTAAGAGAAATCTGTCCTTTATTCAAGTCCCCCTTCAGACGCCTTTTGGTTTATTCATCTTTGGAGCTATAGGCAGATTTATCAACAGGGTTTGTGGTGGATACGTTGCCACAAGTCAGTGCACGGAAGTTACCTTAAATTCAGGCTGACAGCTATTGTTGAGTCTTGATTCACACTGATTTTAATGGGTCTAACATTAAAAAGTGCCTTTTTCAATGCTATATTCCACAGCAATGTATCAAAGCACTGTTTCTAGAAAAACTTGTAGTGACCAACTAGTGAATTACACAGTTTGTAACAGGCTGTCCTCGTGAAAGATGGCTTGGTTTTGCAGGGGAAGACATTTTCACTTACCGTTCTTGGGTTGCGGATGAATATCTTTGATCTACCAAACGAAAATTCTTCTTCAGGGATTTCCAATTCATTAAACAGTACCTCTACTCCAGCCCTAATAAGAAGTAAATGAGCTTAGCAAACATAACCCCCAGCTCTAAAACTTCTTAGTTTACATATTCACAGATTAATTTATGGAAAGTATATGAAAGCGTATTTTAAATTCTTAAATAGTGCTTGACATAAGAAGATTGAAAACCTAACTCATTTACTTACTGGTTATTTAGCTAAAGGCAAGAATAATCACTGTAAAGATTTGGAATAATTTGATGAAAAAAGAGCAATTTTTATTTAACATCATCAGCAATGGCCTATTTTTTCCTCTTACGTCCATAATAATTTTACTTGAAAAAAAAGAAAAAAGGAAGGGCTCTCACACTAACATCAAAATGTGAAACAAAGACTGACGAGTTTGACAAACACTAATGTTCCTCACCCTACCAGCTGTGTTTTATAAACGTCAACCAAAAAGAAAAGAGAGGAATTGCACAGAACTTTGTGAGGATTGTAACAATGCTACTGTTATCAATACTGCACTTCCACCGCTACCCTGACAACCTACGGATTTAAATTGTAGCTAAAGATATTAATCTATTATGAAAGAAATTTAAATCATACTATTGGTAGCCACGTGTAAAAAGAACTAAGAGCAGCTCATTTGCTTACCCAAGACATCATCTGTAAAAATACATGTGAATTCTATGCAATTTAAAATTACATATTTAATACGATCGATTTGCAAGAGGTATTATCTCATAGTTGTTCACCAATCATGACGTAAAATTATTCTTGAAAGGACAGAGGAAGATTGTGCGACTGTCTTCAGAGAAACGGGCGTTCCTACACTTTGAAAGTTGGTTATTAAAGATAAGTGTCCTTCTGATCATTCCAGACCTCCTCATCATTTTGATTCTACTCCAGTATTTCTCCCTCCCCTGCTCTTTCTTTCAGGCCCAATATATTCTAAAAACAACTTGCTCTCCTTGTTCACGTGCAAAATCTTTTCCATTAGTAGATTAGTTCATCACTGAAGTCATCTCCTTTGCCAAGGAACTGTAATTTTGAGCCTACTGAAAAGTATAGGTTTCCCAGTGAATGAACTCATCCAAAATCTGAAACAAGATGCTAAGGAACAACATAAAAGTAAAATACTTGAGCCACACCGGCTTCATTTTTAATTTGCTATTAAAAGACTTGAAAGTTTATTAAATCAGAAAAAACTACAAATATCATAACATGTGGAAGATAGTAATTTCAATCCTTGGAACAGTACAGGTAAGAACACTCATGTTTGCCTACCTGGCTGGCCCTCTCCAGTGTGGCCACGTCTGTTTACACAACATTTTGTACCTTTCCAGGCAAGGCTCGTACGCCTGCCTGAACGCGTAACCTGCCCTTCTGACCCGCACGTTCTCCAGAAGACCGAGGTAGCGGATCTGGTGGCACACTAGGGCGTCATTGAAAACGTATGCAGCCTTTTTGTCATTGGGTTTGATGCATCTGGAACGGGAAACAAACAGGGACACTTGTTTGCAGTACTGCACGTGTCAACAACTATTATTGTTAAGATTAAACCATAGATTTCAATAGTTTACCCTTGGATATCACGATTTTTTTTTTTATTATTTTTAACTTTGCCAAACATAAATTCACCAAAGCTTTGCCACTGGAGTAATTTACCTAATGTAGTTTGGATTTTTTGTCTGCAGATTTTTCATCAGGGTAGCAACCGAAGCCTTGAACTGCGAACCTGCTGTCGGTGGTCTCTTTAGATTTATCTTAGCAGGGTTACCTTCTGGGAACAACGCTTTGATAAGAGAGTGACTGGCCTTCCACATGGCCTGGGAGAGGTCACGGTACAGAAGATCATTATTTTTGTCGACAAATCCTTCCACCTGGTACATAACCTGAAAGATACAGAAGAGTCTCATCAGAGCATGTTTTGAACATAGGCCAGTTCAAAACTGAACCAAAAAACTGTTTTCTCCTTCTTTCTCACTATCTAAACCAAATGATAGACATCTCAGCTTTCATTTTAAATTTGACATTTGGAAGACTTTTTGTTGGATAAAATTTCTGTGAACATGCTTCCTGAGAAGGATGCATCTTCTCACACTGCTACCAATTCCCTGTGCTCATCAATTCTGGCTTCTGAAACAGAAAAACCCCTTCTGTAATAACTCTGATACACCACTGCTTGCCAATACTCCAAAACAATTTTTTTTTTTGGCTGACAGAAGATTTTCTTCCTCTCTTTTGTATCACAACAGCAAAACTACTCTTTCTCTTCAAAGTACTGATGCTTACTTTATTTGCCTAACTAGAACACGACATGAAATATCACCTCTTGATATCGCAGCAGCAAGCAGCTGTCTCCGCAGGCCTCAGGGGACTGTTATTTGAAACGACTTTTACCAGGAAAACAGTCCAACGACAACAAGCATGAATGCAAAGCTCTGACCTGCAGCTGGAAACCCAGGAGGCGTCCAGGGGAACTTCATGTACATCTCAGATTGCTACTGTGTTTTTTAATTTTTGCAGGTAGGGGATTTAGTTTGATTGTGTCAAGTCAGCCAGCTGGTAATACAGATTCTTCAACTTCATGATTTTCCAGTTCTATGTAGATACATATGATGTACCCAGAATACTGAGTAAAACTAATACTGACATAGCCATATTTTATACACCAGCAAGTGACTGGGAACTCAGGCAGCATCTTTCTTTGGAGTCCACACTTCTGCTTCTGACAGGTGTGGGTAAATGCCACTACTGAATAAAAACCTGCTCGTGTGAACTTGCTTATGTTTCATAAAAGGAGCATCAAACCTTTGTTGTCCGGTGAATAGATCAAAATGTTCTCAGCTGAGGATGAAAAAACAACATTCCTCCCAAAACAGGAGGAATTCACTGACTGCCCTACCGGGTAAGTGAATGCCAGTAACAATCGAAGACCCTCACAGTCTGTTTGCAGTCCTCCTCAAAGCACCGGGGTATTTTTAATTAATTTTGAATTTAGACAACTGAAGAAGTATCTAAGTATTAATCCCTGATAGATTATATGCACTTAGAAAATATTCTTGGCAAATACATAATGTAAAGTTAACGAATGGCTGCCCGAAATGTTGAAAGTATGACACCTACAGCATTATTCTGCATGAGCACATTATCGAGCTATGCAAAATTGTAAGATTGAGAAAATGTTAAAAAATAGGAATAGCAAAATGAAGCACTTCTCAAATATTCATTACTCTGTGAAACTAACAGTTCAGCAGATTCAAACAAGAGGTATAGCTTCAACCCCTACACTTTTAATTTTTTTTAAATATGTTGTCTTCTTTTTACAAATTTAATGATCTTGATTTTCATGAATAAAAAGTCACACTGAACTATACATCAAAAACTATCAGACTTGTATTTATTCATAGTGCTTATGGCGTAAAAAGTAAATACATTTGCAAGCTCTCTGCATAGCTCTCTCTTCCATCTGTTTAAACACAGAGGCTGTCAAAATAAACTCAGTTCCTTCAAATGTACAAAAACTCCACTTTCTCATCAACACGACTGAGGACTTCAGCTAGTTCAGTGACAAAGAACATGTTTTCCAAAATATCTTGCCTTCAGAATTCTTGTCATTCTAAACAATTTTTTTATTTCCAGAGACCTAGCAGCACGAGCAGTTCACCACCAAAGCACATGGGACATCTTTCTCCTTTGCTGAAAGGAGTACTGCCCTTGATTTCAACCAGAGCGGCATGATTTCTGAAAATCTTCCAGCTCAAACCACAAATCTTGGGCTTAAGACAGAAAAGATTAAGACAGGTCCAGGGTTTTTGATCAACTATTGACTCAAGCAATTCTCCTCTGCTACTGTAACATTGTTTAAGGGACGAAGAGCCTCCCCATAGTACCAAACCTACACATCACACAGGTACAACACCCTCCAAACACCGCGTACTCCTCGCTTCGCCGGGTACCTTGCCAGCGTAATGCTGAATCCTGAAGCAGCTGTGAGGCAAGGAGGTGTCGTTGAGGAACCGCGAGCACTTGCTCATTCTGCTCTCAAAATGCTGGTGAGTGGCACAGACTTGGTTCAGTTTTTCTAAAAAGGTGTCATCGGTAACAGTTCCTGGTCTCAGGCATTCTTCATCTAGCATGGCCAGGATTCCAGTTTGGTTCTGAAGTTTCAAGAGAAGAGCTTTAATGTTTGTTTCCATCACATTTCCATCAAGCCATAAAAAGAAATGGCATTTATAATGCAGCATGTGATATATGCTATTGAAAAGGGCACTAAATGTAAACATTTAAGGGCTGTTTGGTGGTTTGATGTTTGGTGGGTTTTTTTTTTTTGTATAGGTGCTCCCAAACATTTCATACAATCATAGAATGGTTTGGGTTGGAAGGGACCTTAAAGATCATCTAGTTCCAATCCCCCTGCCATGGGCAGGGACACCTTCCACTAGATCAGGTTGCTCAAAGCCTCATCCAGCCTAGCCTTGAACACTTCCAGGGATGGGGCAGTCACAACTTCTCTGGGCAACCTGTTCCAGAGAAGTTCTAACAAAGAATTTCTAACAAAGTAACATATAGTCTTATCGATTTTTTTTTCAGTAAAATAAACTTTTACCATACAAAATAAGATGACTAATACAACAAGTGGCTTGTTTTATAAAATCAAAGTGTGTGAGGATGCATACAGACTTTACGGCTAAGCTAAATCCATGCATTAAAAAATTATTCAGAGAGATTCTTGAACATAACTTACATTTTCTATTAGGTCGCAAATTATAGCATTGTTGAAATACTCAATATGAGTCCATTCAATCCCCTATATGAAAAAAAAAATAAAAACGTATGAACAGGAGAACAACTGAGGGAGCTTTTCCTCTAGGCAATTTAAATTTTATTCCAGTTAAATAAGATACGACTTTCAATTTTAATTCTATATGCTTACCAACATTTTATTTATTGAGAAAGAAATGTCATCATCTACTACTAATATTATCCGCGCAAAATGACTGTCCCGGAGCCGCTGCCAAACCCGCTGTCCATTCCTTTCCCCAACCCGTGTCAGCTTCCCATGCACTCCATGGGCACCCCGCCAGGCTCCGCCTGCCCCAGCACTGTGCTGCCCACGCTCCCGCTCATTACAAGGAAATAAACCCATTTCACTCCAAGCATCTGAGAGCAAAATTTCCAAGCCCTCTGTTTTTAACAGGAGGAAGAAATAGGGCTAAATTTAGATGAAACTATCTGAAAACTCCAGAGTCTGGCTGTCGTTCAAATATTGCTAATATCCTAATTTCTTTTTTTTCAAATATCAGTGATAATATTTCCAAGATGAGATGCCACTGCATCAGGAGGTAACACTGGTAGAGCAAAGGGCTGGAAAAAGAAAACATTAATTTCATTCTTAATTTGCATTCTGCAACACTTCTTACAGTTTTGTTTTTTCAGAGTGTTTGAAAAATCATTCAAGAACCGAATTGCAGTAACGATGTTTCAAGAGTTTCAGTGCTGAATGCAAAAAAGACATGCCTAAACTTCCTATCATCCTCAAGATTATAAGGCAGGAACTTTATTTAATTTTTAAAAATGTTTATACAGCAAAATGGTATCATCCAATTTGGGTACAGACAGCGTATGGCAGTTTCTACAGCTGTTGAGCTGGGATTTTGTCTGAGCTCTGTAGATCATGGGGAGTACTGCTAAAACCGATTAAAACTTTAACTTGATGTTCACTGACAGGGTAATATCAAACACTGGAGCTGGGCTCCAAAGCACATCTTAAATTGACCATAAAGCTCACACAGCTCTCTTCAATGCTTAACTGAAAGAAAACCAGGAATAAAAATCAGTTTGTAGTTTCTTTCATGCCCTTGTTTTACCCACCCAATTCCCTTTTGAAACAGGATTAGCTGTGGCTGCTGTTAGGGTGCATCCAGATGCTACTGCGTAACCCAAAACACAGGCTGTAGGGTAATGGCACTAACACCAGAAAGCAACGTTAGTCTTCTAGTAAATGAATTAGCCCTTGCTGAGAACTGCCAGTCGTCGTCGCCAGTGAATGAGAGTTGGGTCTGGTTTGTACCTGGACAACTCCTAATGTGAAACAAAACCCAAACTGACTTTTTTTTGCTTAGTGTAACTATCACGTGGCCCTACTCAAACATGCTCCATGCCAGGCCTGGGGTTAAAAAAGTGACTCTGTTCCCTGGAAAGAGAATCCAGGATGCAAGTACCTTTACAGGGACAAAGGGAAGAGGAGAGGATAAGGAAAGAGCCATTCAAGTATTACCTCTCGGATGTATTCCTCCTGCTCTTCTTTGAGGGTAAGCTCAATGAAGATCTGCTGCAACTTCTCATTACAGTAGTTGATAATGAATTGCTCAAAGCTGTTGTCCTGTCAGATAAAACACGTTTGCGTTTGCTGTTGTGTAAACACCCTGGAACTCAGCTGGAGCAAGTTACTGCAGCAGCTGCAAGTCAACAAGCTGCTTTATTAACTACTCCTTTCAGTTCTGCGATGTGATAGTTTGAGTAATACCTTACTGGGAATGAAATTAGCTTGGAAATTTTAGACCAAATCCTTCCCTGAGGCTGTCTTCATTGGGAGGGAGAAAACCTCTGCAGGTTTGTATTTGCGATGGCTCTGTATCAATTTCTTGGGACAAGTCACAATAATTTTGCCTGCGCTAATCGGTCCCAACATGTAAAATGTAGTCTCCTGCAGGTTCTGATAAATGAAATGATGATGGTAGCATTAGCTCTTTTCCAATCAGGCTCAATCAGTAGCAAATAAAGTATCTTATTTCACTACAGACCAAGGCCCAGGCTGCGACTTTCATTGCAGCTGAGTTAAGAGATTATTGGCTGCAGAGGTCAACCCACCTCCTCCCTGCCAACAAACTGCTCATCTAATTGTCCTATGAAATGATGGGAATCAAAAAAACTTTATCAGTCAAAAATCCTTTAAAAGGCTAACTCATATAAAACTGGGTTAGGGAGCACGCGTGCACGTGACCCTTTGCAGAAGGGACCAGGGAGTGGAGCAGAGCCTGGAAGGAGGGGTGGGCAGCAGGGAGGCTGCTCAGCCATGGCAGCCTACTCCATTGCAGCTGCACGGCAGGACTGAAGTTTAGTCCTCTGGTTATTTAGGAAGCCTGAAAATTTGCAGAATAAACCACTATGCCTTTTTACACTATCGAATCAGCCTGCTGTACAATGCCTTTGAAGCTCAAGTTCCAGTGATCCAACTTTTATGATTAAGGGCAACTGCAATCATTTCAATGCTTTAAATTAAGGATCTGGTTGCTAAAATGAGATTAAGAACACACAAGCAGATTAGCAAAAATATTGAGGTAGCACAGATTACTTTCATCATTTTAGTTTCAGGTAAAGCAAAATCATAGCCGATCACCAAACTTTCTCAGCCACATCAAACCCTGCCCCTCACACCAATTGCAACTGTCAATCAGAGATCGCAAAACTTGCACAGCTCTCGATGAGAAAGTTAAAATTTGGCATGCATCGAAATCAGCACTGCAAACAAGTCATACTTACTGCGTTCTGTTGCAAAAAGAAATTACATAAACTGCAGTCAGTATTTATACCACTTCCATAACAACACAGAATATATCTATTAGCATTTACTTGGCGTACTAAGTAGATCAGTCTTTTTATCAGACTCGTATTTGTATGTCACTGAAAATGTGAAGTACTACACATACTACTTCTTTGTAAATTAACATATTTTTAGGTAGTATCCAAAGATTATCAAATAAACCAAGGGACTGAGGCACATCAGAGTGCACCACAAAACAACATTCTTGCATCTCTAAATCACCACGTATCTTTTGTCTCAAAAAGCCGTATTTACAACCTTTGGTCAACACATCTTAGTCTTAGGAGGGGAGAATGGGGGAGGGAAGAGAGAGTACTGGAAGAAGAATGAGTAAAAGTTTATTTGACATTCAGATAAGGCCATCACTTTAGATATATTGAATTTGCACTAAAAGGACCCCCAACTGACACATCACCTTGGCAAAGAGGAAGGGTAAAACACACTCCACATGCTCCGGCCAGGCACGTGTCACCCAACGCAGAAAGACGGTTTCTCCAAAAGACTATGTTATTCCGATTACAAGGACTGCAGGGCTTTTCGCTCGCATATTATACACAGTCTTTGTCTTCAGAAGAGGATGGAAACTGAACTGCAAATCCAGCTAAACCATCGAACTAAACCATCATTAACAATATATTAAAGTAATTGCTAGATGCTTTCCTGATTTACTATGTATCTGTGATATTTACGGTTTGCCAAAGAAAGGCAAACCCAAATCCACAGAGTTCTCTGCAAATCACTCACTTTAAGCTACTAAATTCTATCTGCCAAACCACTGAAAATTGCTATTCCAGGAAAAAAGTCATTGAAGAGCAGTGGCAATCATGTTCTTTATGTATGATACAAAGCAAAAGGCTAACAGTTAATTACAGGAAAGAAAATGAGCAAAAATGTTTGGAAATTCTCAAAACACTTAACTCTGAACAGACCAGAAGATGTTTAGTAAATTAAATACACTTCAGAAAGTGGCATTTCCTTTTACAGGCTTTAAAACACACTGCATGAATCATAGAATCACAGAATGGCATAGGCTGGAAGGGACCTCAGAGATCATCTAATCCAGCCTCCCTGTGACGGGCAGGGACGCCTCTCAACTCGACCAGGCTACTCAAGGCTCCGTCCAACCTGGCCTTGAACACCTCCAGGGAGGGGGCATCCACAACTGCTCTGGGCAATTTATTCCAAAGTCTTACCACCCTCGTACTGAAGAATTTCTTCCTAAAATCTAATCTAAATCTGTTCTCCTTCAACTTAAACCCATTTCCCCTTGTCCTATCAGTGGACACTCTTGTAAAAAGTCCCTCCCCAGCCTTCCTGTAAGTTCCCTTCAGGTATTGGAAGGCAGCTATTAGGTCCCCCCAAAGTCTTCTCTTTTCAAGGCTGAACAATCCCAGCTCCCGCAACCTGTCCTCGTAGCAGAGGTGCTCCAGCCCCTGGATCATCTTTGTGGCCCTCCTCTGAACACGCTCCAACAAATCTATGTCTCTCTTATGGTGGACCAACTAGAGTGTTTATCTCTGGGGAAATCTGAGTAAAACAACAGAGATTGTGAATTTATTCTCCTTTATTGTACATCTATAATTTTTAATTATGTGAAGGCTTCACAAAGCATAGATGAATGCTCACAAATGAATCGTCCCCCAGTATTTTAATGAAGGCTCCTAGAAATTAATATAACAGAACTAGAAGGGATCTAAAGGACTTCTGGCAATGTTTTTTTAGAAGGCAATAGGGAATGGTTAGTATCAGTGATAGCATATCCCTAAATCTGTTCATAAGAAACAGGCTGGAAGGACCCAGCTGTCAGAGACTGTACTTGCTCCTTACCCTGACCATTCACATTAAGAGACAGAAAGTGTTTTGACCAACACAGAAGCAGCATGGTCAGTCAAAATTTCAGGAAGAGTTGTTAAATTCAAATATTCTTAGGAAATTTTAGGAAAAAAAAATAAAAATTAAGACTAGCACTTCTCCAAGTGTTAGCTTCTCTTCCAGGCTCTAATTCCACTATTTAAGTGTTGAAAGCATCACTTCAATCCCTGCATTTTTATAGCAGCATTTCAAACTATCCCTTTGAAATCACTGTGGAATACAAGATATAACCTTCAGGGAAGGAAAAAAAAACACTCAGTCTCTCAAATGAAATTAAAGGTGCTGGGAAACAGAATGTCACCTCAGATAGGCTTAAAGTCATGTCAAATTTATAGATACAGATCAACCAACCACCCTCAGCTTATCCTCTCAAGTCTTTTATCAGGTGCAACAATAAATTTAGACAAGTAGAAAAATTCACTGACAAAAATCAAAGGCTACTTCACCATGTTTTTCACTTCACAAAGAATGGTGTCTTGCTCATACAGCTTTTTTCTTTATCAGTCTTCAAACCACCAGGCGTCAAAGGCAGCATTTCATGAACAGCAAGTTTTTGAACTCTAAAAAATTCTGCTCCATGCAAAAATATAATGCTTATATACACAAGCAGATCACAATCTTATACTTGCTCAGGTTGTTTGAGTCAACCATGAAAAGATAAAAAGTTCTAGTTTTGAACCACTGCTATTACATGAATTACATACAGATGCTTGAAAGTCTAAGGAAAATATTTTTTATTCCATAATATTTTACATAATCTCTTCTTTGGAAGATTCCAGTCATGCGTATCATGGAATCATCTGAAAAAACATATATGGATGTTGCTGACCTTATACATTGTTTTACCAGTAAAATACCAATAGCAAACAGACAAAATAAAAATATTTTTATCAAAAAAAAAAGGGGGGGGAAAAAGTCTCTTACTGACCTCAGGCAGAAAAGTCTCTATATGCTGCTCCTGAGTGTCATTTCTTGCATTACATTTTCGAACAAAAAAATATCTAAACCAGGGCATTTTCTAACTTTTTGTCCCCGTAGAGAATTCAAATTGACTTTCGAGTACCCAGATTCCGGTGATTTCCAGAGACTCTGAGGCAACTAAGATACCTAATCAAAACTAAAAACTGGGTACTTTCCCATACTAGTAGGTAGGAACAAATTCTTACCTTCCATCTGCCTAATAAAGCCCTAGTTCAAGTGTTTCATTTTTTTGTGTCCTCT
Source organism: Tauraco erythrolophus (assembly GCF_009769465.1). Lineage (NCBI taxonomy): Eukaryota > Metazoa > Chordata > Aves > Musophagiformes > Musophagidae > Tauraco > Tauraco erythrolophus. Next base: position 10,220,810 of record NC_141472.1, on the reverse strand, counting down.
CCACTTCACTGTTTTCCCCAAATCAAGCATATGTTGTTGATCCAAATCTACAGACTTGGCTATATCATCAGTATCACACCTATACAAGGTGTTTCTCAGTATTTCCTCTTCCTTTTCAATCTTTCATCACATCAGTTCTTGTTAAGAGCCAATTCAAAAATCTACCTACTGCTCAGTCTACAACCACACTGACGTAAGCAGTGTTCAGCAACACCTTTTCAATTAGCTCATATGAACAGATAGAACTAAAAAAATACATGAGAAACATTCAAAGGAAAAGCGTAATTTAAAACAAAACCTAAATCATAGAATCATAGAATGGCATAGGTTGGAAGGGACCTCAGAGATCATCTAATCCAATCTCCCTGTCATGGGCAGGGACGCCTCTCAACTCGACCAGGCTACTCAAGGCTCTGTCCAACCTGGCCTTGAACACCTCCAGGGAGGGGGCATCCACAACCTCTCTGGGCAATTTATTCCGAAGTCTCACCACCCTCGTACTAAAGAATTTCTTCCTAAAATCTAATCTAAATCTGTTCTCCTTCAACTTAAACCCATTTCCCTTCGTCCTATCAGTGGACACTCTTGTAGAAAGTCCCTCCCCAGCCTTCCTGTAAGTTCCCTTCAGGTACTGGAAGGCAGCTATTAGGTCCCCCTGAAGTCTTCTCTTTTCAAGGTTGAACAATCCCAGCTCCCGCAATCTGTCCTCGTAGCAGAGGTGCTCCAGCCCCTGGATCATCTTTGTGGCCCTCCTCTGAACACGCTCCAACAAATCTATGTCTCTCTTATGGTGGGGACACCAGAACTGGACACAGTATTTGAGGTGGGGTCTCATAAGAGCAGAGTAGAGGGGGAGAATCACCTCTCTTGACCTGCTGACCACGCTTCTCTTGATACATCCCAGGATGTGGTTGGCCTTCTGGACCGCATGAGCGCACTGCCGGCTCATGTTGAGCTTCTCATCTATAAGCACCCCCAAATCCTTCTCTTCAGGGCTACTCTCAACCCACTCTGTGCCCTGTTTGTATTTGTGCCTAGGATTGGCCTGACCTAGGTGAAGGACCTTGCATTTTGACTTGTTGAAGCTCATGCAGTTTGCATTGGCCCAATTCTCAAGACTATCAAGGTCCCTCTGGATGGCATCTCTTCCCTCAAGTGAGCCCACGGCACCACACAGCTTGGTGTCATCGGCAAACTTACTGAGGGTACACTCAATGCCATCATCCATGTTGCTGACAAAGATGTTGAACAGCACTGGACCCAGAACAGACCCCTGAGGGACACCGCTTGACACTGGTCTCCATGTAGACATCGCACCATTGACCACAACTCTTTGAGTGCGACCATCCAGTCAGTTCTTTATCCACCGAGTGGTCCATCTGTCAAATCCATGTCTCTCCATTTTAGAGACAAGGATGTCATGTGGGACAGTGTCAAATGCCTTGCACAAGTCCAGGAAAACGACATCCGTTGCTTTACCCACGTCAACCAGCGCTGTAGCTTTGTAAACATTTCAGGTCATGAGACTGTCTGTTGAAATCAACAAAACTAATGCCATTAAAAGGAACTTTTTGATCAATATGGAGGGCAAAAAGACATATAGCCTCAGAAAGTAACTTTTTTTTTAAATCAATGCAGCTCTGGGCACCAGAAGTCTCTGACCTCCTCCTAACATAGGCAGGTGATCCCAGGTAGTTCATCAGGCCCCTAGACTACTACTGAGGCTCCTAGAGAAAAAGCCAGATGGCAAAAGTAATGAAGATAAAAGACTAACTTACTCGCTTCACTGAGATGAGTGGTGGAATGAATGGTGAAACCAACCAGTAAATTCAATTTATATCCTACAATGGTGTCTGGGGATAGGGATTTTTATGTATGACTACAGAAGCATATGAGTTTATGAGATGAAACTAAGAAATACAAATGCTAGAAAATGAAAATCAGCAAATTGGGGAAAGTGCATTTAAAGAAAATGAAAAAAGACACTATTTTTATCTTACAAAGCAATGAGCTACATGTGACCCAGTTATACAATTTTTTAAAAATTTTTTGCAGAGTTAGTGAAGGTATGTTACCAATATTTATCCCTTACTTTTCTGTTTACATATACAAACATTCAAATAATCAAACTTAATTGAAAAATATCTTATGTAATCTAGAATAAGCTCTGTGCTTCTGCATAAGTAGCTCTACAGGCAAAAAATCAGAGAAGTGTATCATTTAACTATAAATATTCCATGTATATGTAATCAAACCACATTTCAGTGCATATAACGGAAGCAAGAAAGATATATGCTGAAGCTTCAGGGATTATCCATGTTCTGTACTTGTGTAGCACAACTAACTTCGGTCCTTATTGATGCTACTGACACTGGTCGTCTGAAGTCCATCTTGCTTTCAGCTATAGTGTCCGGACACACAGGTCTAAACCAAATTTGGGGTTAAAAGGGCAAGAAACTACAGTGAATCCAGTGCACGTTATGCATGTGTGATCCACAGGGAAACCCAGGTACAATCACTTCAACAAACTCAACCTCATAAATCAGAGTCCGGGAAGAGCAGGAACTACAAATGGGCAAGAACCTACTATATAATCACATCCATTCCTCTACTAAGACCGAACAGCTGCTCTAGGGCAAAACGCTATTCTCACAACCTGAAGCAGAACCTTTGTGTATATTTGCTCCAGCATTTCAAGTATTTCCTCTGTTGAAAACAGCCAGCCAACAGGATTTACTTTGTAAACCTGTGCTTTGCAAAATAAGCCTTTCTAAATACGTAAATTATAATGTGATTAATTAAATGGTGATTAACTTCCTGGGATGCACCTCTGCTTCTGAGCATTCTAGCACTTAAGGAGATGATTGCTTTAACTGTATTCCAAAATCTCCATAGCACTGAAGAGTCCAACCAAGGATCCCTCTCTGTAAAGCTCCCTGCTTTCATAACACTTGCCAGCAGATGTAGTTGATCAATTATAGATTAAAACTTCAGTTCTCCTCTTTCACACTAGGCTGGGCTTTGTCCTGCGTGACCAGATTGAATGGAAGGCCGGGTACATGCGTTATGGCACTGCCATTTGCCAGTATATGACATGCTGATGGGCATCAGGAAAGGGCTGGACAATTTGGAAAAGGAAATCTGTTGCATAGTGGAGTGCCTAGAAAAGGTGGCTGGAAATTACAGTGTGGAGATTAAGGCAACTACCAGGGCAACAGATATCCACAGTTGCGTTGCAGCCAAAGTGAAGACATGAATGAAGAAAGAGTCCCCAGAGCCTAAAAAGATGAAGATAACAGAAGATCCTGATAAGCCAATTTTCTCCATATGCTTTTTTTTCCCCTCTTATAAGTTGTCTTTCTAATAAATAACTAGACCCTTCTCCAGTAAAACCATCCTTGGATGGCTGAGGGGGAAGTTTTTGGGCCAGTGGCGATCTCTCAGAGCTCAGCATGTTCTGCAACTGTAATTTCCTTCACGTAATGAACAGGATAGAAAAAGGCAAAGCACGTATTCAGCAGCCAGACCAAGCTGTGGTATAGCTTTACGGTAAAAGTGGAAATACCTTCCTGATTTTTTCATGCCTTAAACATCTCAGAAAGGTCATTTCAATGTTTATCCCCTCCTTATTTGGATACATCCCTCTAGAAACAGATAATTATTGCAACTATGAACATGTTAATATAATGAAATTGCATTCTTCATATTTCTAACGGATTCCCTCAATAAAGATACTGGCATTTTATCAATGTCCAAATGACAGTTTACATAGTACATGCAACATGACCAAGCTTCTTTCCATCACCACAAGGGACTTCTATACACAAGAAACAAGCTAACTGCTGTAAATAAACAGAAGCACTATCAAAGTGCATCACAGACTGCAAGAAATGAACCTGGTTTTACTGCTGAGTGGCTTGTTTAGCTCTTTTGTTGATGGTATTTTTATTTACTGACGGGTTTTATGCAGAATGTGATGGATGCTGCCACGTCTTTGCATGTTCTTGTGTACCTGGAGCAGAAGGAGTTGGTCAGATGCTGTCCCAAAGACAAGGCATTCACATCACCTCAGGTCAACCCTCAGCAGACATCTGAGAGCCAAATGGAAACAGTCCCTCTCCGCAGCCTTTACTTTTGCAGCAGTATCCCCAACGCACCCTCGCTTCTCGTCAGGTTAAAACATGTGGAACAATCTGCTCCGCCAAGGGACTGAGCAGAAAGCACTTGTACTCTCAAACTGTCTTCTCAGGGCCTGGCAAATTTCAAGAATAAGCCTTGTTTGGCAGCCTTAACTTTCATAAAACCGCACTCCAAATCATTAGCTTCACTGTATGGACGAGCTACGTAGTGGCGCCTGAAAATTCAGAATAAAGCCCTTAAGCCAGCTAGCACAGACAGACGTTTTTTATCTCCAAAGGCTCGGCAGGATGAAACACTCACACTTGCTGCATGACATTCATTTCTACATAGCCTAGCCCTCGTCGACACAGGAAACGTACCCGACAGAAAATTAAATGTTCCAACCAAACAGAATGAGTCTTCCGCTCACCTCTGCTGAAACCTGCCAGGCCCTCAATCATCCACCTTCTACAGCTTTCATTTCTTTTCCATAAACCCCATCCCTTCCACAACCCTACCCCGACATTTTGCAGAGATGTGGAAACTGCTTCTGCCCTAAAAATACAGAATCAAATGTGGAACAAAATGGGTCCAGCCTTAAACCTACCCCAGGAAGTCTACAATCGGGCTGGTTCTGAAATTCCTGGTGCCACTGACCATCATCCCTGCCCCATCTCAAATCGCAGCCTAGACCGCAGACTGACAACGCACGGAACTGCTCAAAAATGTGGATAAACGTAATTGGAGCAATTAGTGTCAGGCTTCAACCCGCTGCTCAAGCTCCAGCAGCGTTACACAACCAACTCAGTCCTGTAGCCTGCATTTTCACACTAATCCTAGTCCCTAAATCCTGGTCCATAGACGATCCACACAGACACACACAAAATTTCAGCATTTCACTTTCAAAACATTCAGTCCGGCACACAGCCTACCACAAAGGGCACGGCAGGATTCAACAATAAACACAGCTTCACAGCACCTATTTTGTGGATTGTTTAGCCAAGCTCGCTGTTGACAGCTGCCAAACCCACAGAGGCTGAGGATCATCGATAGATTCAAATTCCCTAATCTGAGTTTTTGGACAGCCAAGTCCTTAAATCTGCTTCCTTGGATAGCTTTTGGGTTTGTCTGAAAAATAGGTTTTGTGCTCGATAAAAATACTAGCGGAAATCAAATCCCAAAGAGTACAAGCCAGCATTATCAATACTCCAGCATCTTTCCTTTGTTAAGTTTCACGAAAATTCCAGTTAATTTGTAAATTAACTTTATCTTAAATTACAGAAAATTGTAGAAATTACAGTAAACAGTAAATAATCTGTCAAAAACAGAGGAAAAAAAATCTAATTTATATAAGCTTCGATTTGCATATAATAGAACAAGACTCTATTCGCATCAGAAGGTGAAGTGTAGAATGGTGAATTTGGATTTCTTTACTTTTCTTACAGGAGGAATTGTGAAGGATCTAAGGAATCATCCTAAACAGGAATAACGCCCAAGAAATATTGTCTGCCCTGCGCGTTATAAAACAAAACAAACCTCTCAAAAATCTGTAGCAAACTAATGTTTTTGCAGTGGAAGCAGACTAGTCCATAACGTATTCCAATAACTTTAAGCCCCGAGAACCTCAGGACAAACCAGGTAAACTAGAATATCAGTACTTTATTCTTTCAGCAATCCTGAGGGGTAAAAGGGTAACATTAAAGGGGAAAAAAACCAAACCCAAACCAACACACCTTCAGTTAACACGTACTTTGCTACTTATTTCAACGGTATTAAGCTTCATGTGCAAATATTTAGCACGTATATAAAAATGTTCTTCTACACCTTCTATGTTTTTTGATATGTTTGGCCTCCAAGGTACAAGGACGCTTCAGGCCAAAGAACATGCACTAATGATAAACCTATCTGCTTTCTGAGTAGAAACATGACTAAAGTAGGCCTTTTTACCTTCAGCATATCGAATAGCTTACAAGTTTAAAATGCACAAGTTCACAGATAAAGAAGTCTTTAAAATATATTTTTGCCCAAAAATACTATTTGCAGAGGTGATCTTAGCTCTAACCTTCAAGAAAATCAAAATCTGACTTAAGAATTAGGTTCAAAAGGGAATGGCACATTGTAGTCAGTGATTTTAAGTAATTTATAATTAGATGCATATAGTTACTGCCATGAGCTACACCTCATTTTGAATGTTTAGCCATCATGTTTACAAATGTACCACATACTCCAAAATCCACCATATTTTTTATGCTATAAATCTTAAGACATTACTGAATTTTCCTTGAGTTACTGTATTGTACAGTGTTAACACTTCTTGATCGATTTATATAATACATTTTAAACAACAGATTTTCTGTGAAGTAGTTACTTAAATTCTCAACAATAATTGCTTTTTGGAAGCATTTTCTCAAGATCCTTACTAATTTTTGTGAGATTCAATCGTTTGGTACAAAACTCAACACAAAAATATTTGGCAGGCATCCTCTTAATTTACCTTACTGCATGATATTCATTCAAGTGACAACAAGATCAGTTACACTTCACCTATACAGCGTTCATGCCAGAATTATTTTACTCAATTTAAGGATTGTGACAGAATATCATCTTTTGCTCCAACTAGAGCTGTATGGAAAATAAGTTTTCTTTTGCCTTGAAAGAATACCTTTGGTTTTGATTCAACTGAGAATAAGTCAGCAGTTTCTGATTATAAAACTAACCTGTCTGGAAACACAGGGATGGCTCCTGTCTGGAAACACAGGGATGGCTAAGTGCACGGTACTGGAAATACAGCTGGATTAGCACTTTCTAATGGATTGGTTTTCAACCGTTCACCCTCCGAGTTACAGTACTGCCATGCAGTCCCAATACCAGTACCTGTACTAGTTACCTCTAGAAACCTAAACCGATCTAGTTTCTTTTTCAAATGGCTTAAAATTAAATTTTGGTATAATAGAAGCCATGCATGTTTCTGGCATACTGCCTGAATCCCATTTAGACTGTGCAGAAGTAACTTTATTTATTTCTGTGCCACTGAACCAAGTTGCTCAGCTAGTGCTCTCACCACACTCCGAACTCACCAGAGGAACAGGCCTGACTTCTGTGAACGTACTGATTATTTTAATCCTCTAAGTCACGAGGCAAACCTTTCCCACCTTTTCCAGTAGAACCGACACTCAGTGTTTACAGGACTGAACAATAACTGCTCAGATTATTTTAAAACTACAGGATTAGAAAAGCTACATTGTAATTCAGTGTGTAAGGGTAAGTGAAAAGAGCCTTGGTTTTTCATTCTTCCTTTCCTGTACTCAACTACTTACTTATGACCTTCTAAGATGCTGAACTACAAAAAAAGAAAATTACACACGAGAAAACCTTGTTTCTGCAACACCATCCCACAAACACGGTTACTCAGTGCGTTTGTGTGCTAGGGCAACGTTCCGTCTCCCACCTCACCCTACATGTTTATCTTTAATCAAACATAAAAGAAAGAGCCAGTGAAAACAAGAGTCCTGCCTGAAGATGCCAGCAGTACCATTCCTGTGTCCAGCTTTCCAAAGGCACGCTGAGGACCAGCTCCAAAGAGATTTGACACCGAAATCGTTCAGCCACCTGACCGCTTGCAATATATTTTCATAAACATGCTCTTATGTTTAACGCAAACAATACAACCCAGCTTAGTAAACCCTTGTAACAAGTATCAGCTTTGTTCTTCCTTTTCATAAGTGTATTTTAATTTGTATGTACTTTGATGTTACACTTCTGAAATAAAACTTACACCACCGTCCCATTTATAATTATTCTTATCTGGTTTATTCCCATCTTCTACACAGTTTAAACACACTCTCTGGATTTTCAAGACGGATGGAGGGATGTGGGTAAAGATTGCAAGTTTGGTACTGATTTTTCTCCTCAATTGAGTTTCCAGTTTGAACACTATATAGTCTCCAACTGAAATCTATAAATCTCTTAAAATAAACTTTCAGAGTAAGATTTATGAAAACTCCCTCCCCGGGGTGTTCTCTAACCCAATTAAAAATTCCTTGTTGATTGTTTTTGTTTCGGAATACCACCAGTCTAAAAATACTATCATAAACAAACAGCAGTGAGCCACAGATCGTTAGCTAGGAATCGGTACTGAATATTTATCTAAGTGAACTGAGATGAAATGGAATATAATGCCTTGTTTAATTCTGACAGGAAAAAAAATGTATAGTTCTTGTTGTGTTTTTTAAAGGATACAAAGGTTCTTCAAAGGCATCCACAAAATGCCTCAGGGCAGAACTGACACTGCCAGAGTTTCTCTTATACTCAGAATGTACGTCACAACAAAATGTATTTAGTTTACCCATCGGAAATATTTATTTACCTATGGTGTAAAAATACAAGTCGAGCTTTCATAACTTTTTGTTTCATTTGCCAGACATGCTAAGATCTCCCTTGGCTTACTTTTCTAGTGTCTTTTTTTTTGCCAGGAATGACATATTTGATTCAAATTACATGTATTCTGATTACACATTCATGAACTACGCTATTGAGCTTTAGTAACAACTCTCATGTTAAATGTTTACCACTATAAAGGTCTTACCTCAAAAATTTCAAAGCCATAGATGTCCAGCACTCCCATTACCTTCTTTCTTACTTTTGTTTGTGCCTTTAAGAAAAATTAAACATCAAGTCAATCGCCTGTACATTTTGTACTCAGGAATCAAGAAAACTAATGTATCTCAAAAGTAGGCTGTCATATTCTGTGAACTAAAACGGTAAGTATGATTTCCCAAAATACACTGGACACAACTGTTTTCATAAGCCTAAAAACAGAGCAGACAGCAATTTGTTGAGCTGCGATAGTTATTCACCTGTACCATATTCACCACCGTACAACCATGAAAAATGAAATTGGTAAATACAGTTTTACTGTCCACTTTAATTTAAAGGATTGTTTTGGTTTTTTTACAGGCACAAAACAGCAATACCTTAATGCTCTCATTGATTCTGGTAACAAGCCAAGAAAACAGTCGACTGTACAAATTCTTTGCCAGAGCATCACGGGCGTAATAAGCCTAAAAAGAAGAAAGAAGAAAAACGTTATGAACACTGGGCTAATCCCAAACTTTTTATGCTACTGCCGTATCTTAAAGGTGCTATGAACAGAGTGAGAATGGCTCAGGCAGCAGTGCCTCCGCACCAGAGCCAGACCAGGGGTGCCAGGACACTTTGGCAGCATCGGCAGCTTCCCGGCCACGGGCTGGCTGGGACAGCAGCCACCATCAGGGCACTTCGACTCCCGTCCAGCTCATCCAGATATCCTCTAGAGACTCACATCCCCCCTCCTAATCCTAAGCAAAGGAACTGGAGCAGCTGCAGTTAGGGCAAGGACATTCCTGCTAGCCTGAGCTGATGAAACACGGGTGGCAATTGCACCGGCTCTAGGGCATTACAGAAAGAGAAACTGGCAGCAAAAGGTTTTTTGGCAGCCCGGGGTGTACAACTCGCATGAAATGACACCAGTTGCTCTAAATGAAAACAGTCTGCCACAATATTTCCAACATGCATTTTGTGCAGCACTGTTTCGGTGTTTCATTCTCTGCAACATTTTCCAATCCCTCATCTTTTTGAGGTAATTCACATATAAAAACAAAACATCCAGTATATTTGAACACTTAGAAACTGCTGAATTACAAACACACTTTATGCTAGTGGTATGTTTTATTCAGTACAGCCTATTACAGTTTTTATTTGGGCAGTTATGGTTTAGTCCTGGTTTCAGCTGGGACAGAATTGGTTGTTCTTTTTAGCAGCTAGAAGAGCTCTGTGTTTTGGATTTAGTCTGGGATTTGTTATGAGAAGAATGTTGATAGTGCACTGATGGTTATAGTTGGTGCTGAGACATCAAGGACCTTTCAGCTTCCTGTGTTTTCACCAGTGTGCAGCAGCACAACAGGCTGGGGGGAGCATGGCCAGGACAAAGGGCCCACAACTCCCCTTAGGATTTGAGCTTAGACCTAGGATTGAAGGCTAAATTGGCCAATGAGTATTCCATATTATGCAATGTCATGCCCAGTATATAGATGAGGGTTGACCAGGAAGAAGCTCTTGCTCTTCCAGGGACCCTGCTTCTGAGGGCTCGCTCTCTTGGAGTTCTATCACTCTCTCGCTCGTCCAGGATTGTGGTGTCAGGACTTAACTGTTTTGGGATCACTCACCAGGACAGGACAGGCATTGGTCACTGCATGGTAAGCAATTACACTGTACATCACTTGTTTGTATCTATTATCATTATATATATATATTCGCATATTATTATATCACTATTAATTTATATTCACATATTATTATATCACTATTACTTTTAATCGTATATTAAATTTTCTTATCTCAATCCATGAGTCTTCTTCTCTTTTCCCCTTTAATTCTCTTCCCCTTTCCCCAGGGGTGGGGGAGGGTGAACAAGCAGCTATGTGGCATTTAGTTGCCAGCTGGGCTAAATCACGACAGTCACGTAGAATAAATTGCCATTTAAAATGATTCTTTCCTTTAAAATCACGACCTCATTTTACCTGAGCCACGTTTAGTGTTGTTGAAACTTTCTCTTGCTTGGCTTCAACCGTCCGGAAGCTGAAAGCTCTTTCCAGTACAGACTGGTCTATACCCGTCAACTCGCAGATTTCCTTCAGTTCTAGCATGAAAAAGGACAATATAAACAATGAATCCTTCCATATGTTTGCTTTTTCTTCCCCAAAACTCTTAGCTTTTAAATAGTTCAGTATTTTCTCAAAACAGGTTTTCTTCAACAAAGTTGTGCCCCAGCCACACTCTCTCCCCCCTACCCTGCCAAGCAAAGATTTTAAAAATATGCACAGTATGAGAAAAGTTATTAGTTTGAAAGCACTTTATAGTTGTTTATTTTTATGAAGAAACTTTTCTTCCATTTATCAGAAAGTACTTTTTATGATGAAAAACTTTCGAACAAAAATAAATGAACTTTCAAATCATATGAACTGCAAAAACACGACCAAATTAATCTGATATTACAGACAGGAATATCCTACTACAAAAGAACTAAAAGTCTCCACTGCAGAAGAACCAAGCAGTCACAGAAATGCATAGCATCATTTAACATTTCAGGCAAAGGTGTTAATAAAGTGGGGAAAAAAAAAAAAACCACAACATTTTTGGAATTTCAAACAGAGCAACTGAAATGGCACAGAATCCAACCCATATTTGCCTGTGGGTGAGTTCTAATCTCTAATCCAATTTCATTCATCTGTAAGGATATTGTATGTCTAGAGAAACTACAGAATTAATAATGACTTCAGACAAATTGCTGGTTTTCCTCCCATAACTAATCTCATCTTACCATTTTTATCTTTGATTTTACTTTCGTCTAAGCCATTCACACGAGATTCAGGCTTAAATTCAATATTTCCCAATTTCAGAACAGCTGCCACCACTTCGAAAACAGACTGTGTTTCATGATCCATAAAACCAACAATCTGCATTGCATTCTGTAAAGGGGATAGATAAAATTATGAGATAAAAGAATCTACATTTAAACAGATCATACTTGCAAAATTCATCATTTATCTATATTAGCATAAATTAGGGATGTTTCATGAACACTTTTGCTACAAAAAGAATATGATATCACTACTACACTTACATATTAAAGTTTTTTGATATAAAAGATTAAAGAAAATCTGGTGATCGATCTGCCATGTGAGTCCAGTCCACTTCTAAGATTCATTTAGTTTATGGGTTTCTAAAATGCAGTAACTGTTTTTTAGCCACTTAATTTAGTTTATAACCCAACCCCATTTTTCACAGTCAAATCAACAGGTACTGCTGTCTCTAAAAGCCAGTAACTTTTAGGTTACAAATTTGCATATGCTGGGTAACAGGGTCCCACATTCTTCCTGTCCCTGAGTACAATCAAGCAAAAACATGGTAAATGATCTTGAGAACCATCCCAGCCTTGTTTTTCTTTCGACTTGGTCAGCATCACCTGGTTCATGAAGCTCAGTCACTGCTGTCATAAGCAACTACACAATATAACCTTTTCCATGATCTGATCATGATTTTTTTGCCTTTTTTTTCTTTCTAATTTCCAGTTGTAGCTAAGCTTCCCTGCGCAAACACGCTATACCCACACATGAAGAGGGAGCAGCGCTCTGAAAATGACTCAGAAAAGATGGTCCTCCAAGCCCAGCACGAACAGCCAGACCGAGGGCATTAAGAACTCTGCGCCAGGGTTGAGCCCTCTGGCAGTTTACACCCGACCACTGTTACTTCTTACCCGAACTGTTCTGAAGTTTGCAGCATCGTCCACTCCGTTCACTTTGGCAGAATCGAGGCCTAGGTAGTTGTATCTGCTGAAGTCCCGCTCCAGTTTGAGTTTGCCTGTTAAATATAACAAAAATATCATTAGTAACAGCATTCTTGTTAGTACCTCTTTTATCCCAGAACCAGCACTGTCAAGAACTGTTTTTATCAGTAGAATTGAGTTTTCTTTAAGGATCTTTTAATTACAAGCTTTCACAGAATCACAGAATGTTAGGGATTGGAAGGGACCTTAAAGGATCATCTAGTCCAATCCCCCTGCCAGAGCAGGACCGCCTAGATCAGATCACACAAGAACGTGTCCAGGCGGGTTTTGAACATCTCCAGAGAAGGAGACTCCACAACCTCTCTGGGCAGCCTGTTCCAGTGTTCTGTTACCCTTACTGGGAAGAAGTTCTTCCTCATGTTTAAGCGGAACCTCCTATGTTCCAGCTTATATCCATTTCCCCTTGTCCTATCATTGGATGTCACTGAGAAGAGCCTGGCTCCATCCTCATGACAGTCACCCTTTACATATTTATAAACATTAATGAGGTCCCCCCTCTGTCACCTCTTCTCCAAGCTAAAGAAACTCAGCTCCCTCAGCCTTTCCTCATAAGGGAGATGCTCCACTCCCTTCATCATCTTTGTGGCCCTGCGCTAGACTCTCTCAAGCAGTTCCTTGTCCTTCTTGAACTGAGGGGCCCAGAACTGGACACAATATTCCAGATGCGGCCTCACCAGGGCAGAGTAGAGGGGGAGGAGAACCTCTCTCGACCTACTAACCACACCCCTTCTAATACACCCCAGGATGCCATTGGCCTTCTTGGCCACAAGGGCACATTGCTGGCTCATGGTCATCCTGCTGTCCACCAGGACCCCCAGGTCCCTTTCCCCCTGTGCTGTTCCCCAACAGTTCAGTCCCCAACTTGTACTGGTATATGGGGTTGTTCTTACCCAGATGCAAGACTCTACACTTGCCCTTCTTGTATTTCATTAAAGTTCTGCCCGGCCAACTCTCCAGCCTGTCCAGGTCTCTCTGAATGGCAGCACAGCCTTCAGGTGTGTCAGCCACTCCTCCCAGTTTAGTGTCATCAGCAAACTTGCTGACCGTGCACTCTATATCCTCATTCAAGTCATCGATGAATATGTTGAACAATACTGGTCCCAGTACCAATCCTTGAGGGACTCCACTGGATACAGGCCTCCAACTGGACTCTGTCCCATTGACCACTACTCTCTGGCTTCTATCCTTCAGCCAGTTCACAATCCACCTCACTATCTGATCATCCAGACCACACTTCCTCAGTTTAGCTGTGAGGATGCCATGGGAGACTGTGTCAAATGCTTTACTGAAGTCAAGATAGACCACATCCACTGCTCTACCATCATCCACCCACTGGGTGATGTCCTCATAAAAGGCTATCAGGTTTGTCAAGCACGACTTCCCCTTAGTGAAGCCATGTTGACTGCCCCTAATGACCCTCTTTTCCTTGATATGCCTAGAGACAGCACCAAGGATAAGTTGTTCCATTATCTTTCCAGCGATGGAGGTGAGGCTGACCGGTCTATAGTTACCTGGGTCTTCCTTCTTGCCCTTTTTGAAGACTGGAGTGACATTTGCTTTCCTCCAGTCCTCAGGCACCTCTCCCGTTTCCCACGATTTAGCAAAGATGATGGCAAGTGGCCTGGCAATGACATCCGCCAGCTCCCTCAGCACCTGCAGGTGCATCCCATCAGGACCCATGGACTTATGGATGGCCAGGTTGCTTAACTGGTCCCTAACCAAGTCCTCATCAACCAGGGTAGACTCCTCCTCTATCCTGACTTCCTCAGGAGCCTCAGGGTTCCGGGGCTCGTCAGGATAGCCTCCAGCAGTATAGACTGAGGCAAAGAAGGCATTCAGTAACTCTGCCTTCTTCTTATCCTCTGTCACCAGGGCACCCTCCTCATTCACCAGCGGGCCTACATTGCCTCTAGTGTTAGTTTTATCTGCAATGTATTTGAAGAAGCCCTTTCTGTTGTCCTTGACCTTTCTTGCAAGGTTTAATTCCAAGGAGGTCTTAGCTTTCCTAGTTGCCTCCCTACATCCTCTGACAGCAGACCTATATTCCTCCCAAGTGGCCTGCCCCTCCTTCCATGATCTGTACACTCTCTTTTTCCGCTTGAGTTGCCCAATGGTTCCCCATTTAACCATGCAGGTCTCTTGGTGCCCTTTCTTGACTTCCTACCTGTTGGGATGCACCGGTCTTGAGCTCGGAAGAAGAGGTCCTTCAAAGCTAACCAACTATCTTGAGCCCCTTTACCTTCCAGTACTCTGTTCCATGGGATTTCTCCTAGCAATTGTTTAAAAAGATCAAAGTTGGCCCTACTGAAGTCCAGGGTTCTAGTTCTGCTAGGTGTTCTCTTCCTGCCACATGAGATCCTGAACTCCTCCATTTCATGGTCACTTTCTGAATAAGAACAGGCTTTCTTCTTTGTTTATAATACATTGCAAAGCTAATTCGGACTCAGATGTCTAGATAATACCGAACCATATATTTCCTTCAGGTATTACTATTGCCACTACCACCACTAACTTGGAAAATGAATCAATATCACATTTCCCACAAAAGAAGGCATGCAAGGAGCAGCACATTAAATATAAAGACGACTCATATCTGAAAATGCCACAAAGGGCAACACTTACACAGGAAATCTTCTGAGGCACCAGACAGTATCTGATAGAAAATGTGAAAGTTTCTTTCACCTCTTGTCTGCTTAACAACACGAGACTTCTCTAGCAGATCTAAAGAAACAAACAAACAAAATCTCACAGGTCAGGGAAAGACTGTTGGAGTAAAACACTTTAATATGAATATAATCCCCCCATCATTTTCTATTTCATTGCTTTATATCTTCAGCAGCAAATTAGATGATAAATGGTAGGCGCAAACCTTATCACAAAGTATCAAATTAGTACATATTTCTCAAATAAGTTATTTGAGCAAGCTGTAAGCCCGGTACACTTCTAAATGCTGCAGTCTATGAGCTGCAAAGACAATTCAGGTCAGGGAGGCAATGTGTTTAAAAGACATCAACCGATTTATAGTACCACCACAAAAATTAAGATTAGGTGAAAGCGATCTTATGGGTGAAGTTTTGAAAAGAGCTGAAATGCTAAATGGCTAAGCACATGAAAGATGGGTGAATGAAAGGGGGAAGCCAAATAAAGAAAGAATTTAAACCAAATGAGGTAGCACTTTGTGATCCTCAGGTGCATCAGACTATGAAATAATTCCCAACGGGACTGACAGACGCTCCGTCATAAGACATTTAAAGTGAAATGGAAAAGTATCGCCGCACCAATTGAGTAGTTTGACAAGAAGATTGCTCAGTCCACCACCACCAGTGACAGGCACATTTCTGAGCCTTACCAGTAAGGGCAGGAATCCAGGCAGACAGCAGAAGTGGATGGACTTGTAACACATCCAACGCTTTGGACTCTACATTGTATTGACCATGGAGATGACAACCCAAAGGTTGTTCAGGCTGTACTGCTCTGAAAGGCTGTGGGCCCCAACGCACCATGAAAGGTGAGGGGGATGCCCTAAGAGAACCTCTGAACAGGTATCGTGTCACCCACTGCTTTTGCACAAAAAAACCCAAAACGTTTTCCCTTCTTTTCTCAGTGGCACGCAAGGGCTCCACACCATTTTCCCAGATAGCAAATCCGCGGTTTCCAGTACATTCTTAAGCTACACATAACCAGTTACACCAAGACAGAGACCTTCAGTGCCGCGTCCCAAGCGCACAGCAAAGGAGGTCCCCATGCCATCCACCACAGCTGGCTCAGTCTGGGGGTAAGGCCTCTCTGAGCTGTGCCCGGGCAAGAAGAAAGCCCCAGAAGGGAAATTACCGCAGCCTGGATGTCACGCTTCGCGAGAGCTGCCGCAAAGTTGGGATCAAGCTTTCACAGAGGCAAAACACAGGGAACACCGATTCCTTTGAAGACATGTGGGGTTGGTAAACACTTTCCCTGCCTGGCTGCTATAATATCCAACGTACAATCTACTATAGCTTTCCTCATTTCTGCTGAAACTGAACCCGTTTAGTCTTACCAGTCCAGAAAATCAGAGGAGGTGCTCAGTGCAGCCCTCCAGCCCCACCACGGGTGAGGAGCTGGGGAGCGGGCACAGCCCCCGGGCTCTGCTGGCATCCTGGCACGGATGGGCACGTCTGCCCTGCAGTTTGCCCCAGGAATGGCAGAGCAAGGAGGAGCGCAACAGAGCGTATTCGTATTTTCACCAGGTACAGGCAGCATGTTGTGCCCGTGCTGCCTGCTGTAGTCACCTAAGCTTACACCTTTTCTCATGGAATGGGAATTAAAGACCCAACTTCGATCCACCAAATTATACCTGCCTTCGGAGGCCCTCCTCAAATTAACTACAGCAAGACAGATTAAAAAATTAATTTCTGCTCTAATAACTAGCCTGAGAACACAATGACAAAATTCAGACAGTATTATTAATCTTCCAGCTGGCTTGTAGCAGGACAAGTTCCAAACATTTTACAGACCAGCTGAACTATGTTATTCCATAAAGATGCAACTGCCTGAGAGAAGTGTAACCAGCACAGCAGGTGACAGCGAACGGAGCTCCCAACAGCCAGAGCATCCAACTGTATGAAGGCGAATACCTCTTCACCATCTAACGCATTGTGTGACCATATCAGAGCTTTAGTCTTCTTTGAATAGACACTTGTGTTTTTACAACTCAATAACCCTACAGTCTCCTTCCTTCCAAAGGTGGCCCTGGAAGTTTTGCACATCCTGATGAACAAGCTAAAGCCAAGATACGCTCAAACAAGCGGCTGCCACATATTGCCAGCAGCTCATCTTCACATTAGGATAGGGCAGGTTACAGATTTCTACTTTTGCTTTTTCTGTTTTATTAACATCTTTTTTTTTTCTCCTTTTTCCTAGTTAGTTAGCCTAACAATCAGATACCTGATCTTCTCTAGTTTTTAATCTATAATTGAAAGGGAGAGGCTGGTGCACCATCCCAGTGTTAATTCTTGAGTCAAGAAGGCAAGCGGAGAGCCAGGCAGTTTGGAGTCACGCTGGCCGTGAAGGTTCTCCAGCGAACTGCTGGAACGGATAGCAGCCAAATTTAATCTCAAAGAAATAAACAACTCCAGCTCCCGCCGTGGCTGCACACGCTTCAGGAAACGGCTGTTTTTTCAAAGGATACTGAAGCAATGCTGTTTGCAAAGCGGTTTGGCTTATTTGGGTTTCGAAGTACTTGACATATGAATTTACTCAAATGCTGTCATAAAAGCTCAGCTATATATCCCGGCAAAATATTGTACGTAAGTCGTCTCCTAATTACATGAATGCCTTCAGCAGGTTTAACACACAGTTTGTGAAACGTATCTCAATTTAGTTCTGTTAGATGGATCACTGTCTTGGATTTTTCACTGCAGTTTATCTTATTTATATATTTTTTAGAAGCAACAAGGTTATTTACAGTTAGCTTTCCAAAGTCCCAATATTCCATATTCTGTCAGCCTTCGTAATTGAGGAAAAAAGCTCCAGAAAGCAGTTACTGACAGAAAATCAGGTATTTACCTTAACAACACAGCTGCTATCAATTCTTTTAAAAGCTGTACTCATTCTCTGCTTTTCCTTCTTCTTTCTCCTCACATGCAGACTGAAATCAGACGGGTAGAAAAGATCCAGACCATCTGCCCTACTCTTAAGAAAATGTCTTCTCTTTGTTTGCCCTAATTAGCATTTTAATAAATCAATCAAATATATTACTCTTAAGGCAACCACTGCACAACCACTAACAACTCTTGCGTTGACTCTCACGTGATTACAAATTCTGCGGACTAACCAATCAAAAGAGAAGACACAAAGACGCACATCAGATTTCTGCACGCACCCACTTGGTAATTCTGTTTACAGGGGCATGTGTGGACAGATGGTGCTTAAAGACATGCAAACCCACACAAGCAAAAAGCCCCAAACTCAATACATACTACATTGTGTTGTACAGGGTATAGAAATTATGTATAAGAACTATACAGAATTATCTAGAGGGAACATACAGAACTACTTATGGTACATTTATGGGTTAGGTGTTCTTTCTGCATTATCTAACAATGCTTCTGCTTGAACTGAAACATGTAACGTGTTGCGTGTATCCAAGCAACTGTAAGAATTAAATTGCTTTAGAAAGGTCCACCCTGGAAACACTTCTTAAATCATATCATTTGAAAACCTGACAATTCAGCTGACTCAAAATCCTGCTACATTCCTCAGGTTCTGAAGATTATTTGTTATTACTAGATAACTGGTTTAAATGCAAGAGATCTGTGTAAACATCCTGCTAAACTATTTGACTGAACTCAACATGAAAGAAAAAAAAACAAGAAAAAAAACCCAAAATGATGGTGAATACTTCCACAAGCTCTAATGTACAAATTTATATTATTTCTTTTCTGTTACTTGACTGACGCAGAAGAATTTGTATTTATATCTCTAAATATACTACAAATTGAATCAACATTCATCAAGAAGGGAATAAGTAAACACTACAAACAAAAAACGACACTATCTTGATACATTCTGAATAATCCAAGAAAACTTACTGTAGTCACAGTCTCTTTAGCTGTCCATGACCAAGGACCTTTTTAGCTATTCAACCAAACTCACAGAACATTTTCCAGTCATGGAAGCTTATCTTTTCACCTACATTACATTAAATTACGGTTTTTGTATTCCTACCTCGATTCCTCAGCTGTCATCAAAAAAAAGTCACTGATGAAAAAGAATATACGGTAGTGGTTTCTCAGGAACTTCTTCCCATTATTCCCACCAAGTTTATTATAATGTTCTCTTGAATGAAATGTTCTGTAATTGCATCAAATCAAAACTACTATCTGGGCGGTATGTGCAGTGATAATACGATGACTGCACAATTTTAAGAGTGTTAAATCCTGATTACTCAAGTGATAAATGATGTTTGAAAATGAGCTAATAAAAATGCTTAGTATTGTTTGTTGGGGTTTTTTTTGTTTTTTTTAAACACTTCCTAATTTAGGCAAGGCAATTACCTAAATGGCGGCAACTGTGCTAACTGAAACACCAAGCGAGATGTTGGAACAAATTAAGATTTAAAAAAAAAAAAAAAAAAAATCAACAAGAATAAGTATCTCTTTCCATAATGTCTAATTGTAAAATTTGTGTAATATTTCCCTGAGCAAAGGGGATTACTAACAGCAATCACATAACTAAAATCAACAGCCCGAGTTGTTGACTTCTCAGTAAGTGGGTAATTGCTTTCGTCTTTTAAAACGAACAAACAAGTCGTAAAGAAGAACAAGTTGTAAAGTTATCGCTATCACTTTGGTAACTTAAAAAAGTTGTTGATTTAGACAAACATCATAGGTTTTTTTCACGTTGTTGTTGGAAAAGATGATAAAACAGGGCCCTTTCTTAATCACTTGTTGTTTGGACTGTAAGTACACCGAGCTGGTTAAAAACGGCTTTTCAAAAGCAGGGCATTACATACACTGAACTTGACCTGCACCACTGTTGTCTTCCAGTTAATCATTAAATCACTGAAGGGCTTAGGTAGATTAGGAAAAATCACCTAAAGCTAAAAAGCTAGGTATCTTTCAGCAGGAAATCCCAGGTGAAACGTGAGCATCTAAGACTTGCAAAAATTTTGGGAGAGACATTGTAAGATCCCTGCTTTTGAAAAGGTCTAAATAACCACAAGTGTGAAGCATTTTGAACTGTACCATGCAAAACTATTTCAACCATAAAATTAAGTGTACATGAACCCAGTACCAAAGCTAATGAATTCAGTGTGCACACAAACATCACCTGGAGAATGAAACAGATGCAGCATCTGTGGACAGAGTCATATTTTACAGCTGTACAAGCTACTGCAATCAGGATCTATTACTCTGAAAACAAATGTACCTGTTTTTACATAAAATAAATATTATTCTGTCCTTACAGAAGAATAGTAGTTTCTTTTCTATCTTTCTCCTGCTCCCATCCCCACTACATCATGGTAGTTATAATAAATGGAAAACCTCAGAACAGTATATTGATGGTTTCTGTAATTTATTTCCACAATAGAACACTCAGGTGGAAGCAAGTTAATTACCCAACACTCCAACTGCCCTTCCTCATAAGTGCTTAGGGAAAAAAAAAAACGAGGGCGTAAGCACCGAAAAGAGCATTCACTGCAACAGCAGCAACCGCAGACACCTCATGGGAGGACAGAAAGAGCAGAGTACCAGGTTGTACTCAACTCAAGGAGAGAAAACGTAACTGCAATTTACCTGTTTGTACAGGCACTTGAGAGCAGCAGCATACCTTTAGGCAGGGACTGGTGTTCCTTACAAAACAACGATGGGATACCTACAGTCTCGGAGGAACAACCCAGCAAGGGTTTTGTGTTCAGGAGAGCTCACGAGAGTAACCTGGGCTCCCTAACACCACACACGACACAGGCCACCCGTGAACAGATGCCTCACCTCACATTGGGTTCCAGCATCTACCACCCATTAGGAAAACAAGGTGGGACCTTCACAAAAACTAACAAAAAGGGAGGACTCCAACCACTCCGGCTTACTACGTACCTCAGCTTACTCAGCCCTTCACCCTCCTGTGGACACAGGGTCAAACAAGTACAATACATGCTGCTTGAAATCATTGTTCTTTTGTACTCTAAGAGGAAAAAATTCCTGACTGAAGTAATAAATGCATAAATCACGTTTATCTCAAGTTTTTCACTCTCAGTTTCTTTCTATGACTGTACATCATGATACAGCAATATGTCAAATGCCTCACAAATCAGTGCACTCAGAAGCTCTGAGCAGCCACGTAACGTACGTGTCATGAGTCTGTACGTATTTTACACTGTTCAAACCTAAAATTACCTCCAGTTTGGGAGCATACCAGTTCTGACTTAACAGCTGTTACAAACCTCTTCCGTTACAATCTCTTCCATTTTATTATTCCCCTCCTAAACTCAACAGATTTACCCTTCCATTATGGCACATTAAACATTTCAGATCTATCAGCTCCTGCTAAAGCCGACAGACCAAAAATCAGACAGGACAGTCATGCAGTATGCATTGTCATGACAATTTTGCCCTCTAGCTCTGTCCTGTGAAAGGCTCACTTGTAGGTTAACCCTTGTCATTAAGAAGTAAGAACTCATTGAAGAGCGCCAGAAGAATGGCCAAGGGAAGTTCACACTAGCTGCTACATGAAAGGTCCGTGGCAAATTGACTATTCTTTCAGAGAGCTTCACAGCATTTCAGAGCAGGACAGACCAGACTATTTCAAACAGGCCTTTTTAGCCTAATAAGTCTCTGGCTATCTTTACTAGTCTGATAAGGGTCTATCTTTACTAGTCTTTATTTTTTTACAAGGGCATGTAGTGATAGGACAAGGGGCAATGGATTTAAACTGAAAGAGGGGAGTTTTAGATTACATATAAGGAAGAAATTTTTCACTCAGAGGGTGGTGAAGCACTGGAACAGGTTGCCCAGAGAATGTGTGGATGCCCCATCCCTGGAGGTGTTCAAGGCCAGGTTGGATGAGGCTTTGGGTAACCTGGTGTAGTGGAGGGTTTCCCTGCCCATGGCAGAGGGGCTGGAACTAGATGATCTTTGAGGTTTCTTCCAACCCTAACCATTCTATTCTATGATTCTATAAAATTAGTAGCTTATTTTCATCATTCTTTCTTGCCACTGAAATAAACTAGATGTTCACCACGTCTGCTTCCAGTCACTCACAGTATGTAATACAGCTTGGTGACAAGAGGCTAGGATCCGAAAAGCCCACTAACTTCATTGGTGCTTGGCAATCAAGCTCATCAGATGCAACTATTAAAGTTTAATCAAAATATTATGGTATTATCTTGACATCACGTTAACACCAAACCAACAGATGGTCAGAAAGTGAGTAATATTTATGAATAAACTAACCATGCTTTCCCTTCTAAGGATAGGAAACTTGAGCACTACTTGACTTCCTACTTGATGAATTCGGATGACAAATCCTAAATTTGACTAAAAACAGAGTAAATTAAAAGTGATGTAGAAGAATTTAAGCCCTTAGTATCTCCAGAGTGGTGATACCTCACAACAGAAACATTTCTCATCCAAATAAATGCAATGCAGCAGATGTGTGGAAAAATGTAAGGCTGGAATTGCACAGAATTCAAACCTGTTTTTTAAAGAGACATGGATAGACTATTAAATTTTGCAAACATTTAATCAAAGATGAGATATATTAACAGGCAGCTACAGGAACTCAGTATTTAACTGTGACATACCCTGTCAGCATGGGCTGTTTCATAGCTCAACAAGTAACATTTTTTCCACAATAGGGCCTACACATAAGGTCTTTATTATTAAATTTATATCCCTCTTCTCGCTATTAGATAATGCGAGAAGACAAGGAGAATGTCTAAGATAGGTATCTTTTCGAAAGATCTAAAATACGTCTGCCCTTGATTACACATGTCATCACACCATTATAATTACATGTAATGCTATAATTACAATGTGCAAAGATTTATAAGGCAGATAAACTATAGAGCAACTATTTTGATCACCTTTTGATATGACACAATATTTTAATTAGGTGATTCAGCATCTTACTTTCAAAGACGAACTGTTGAAAGCCGCTCTGCAAAAATAAAGTTCACTTTTATGTATTCGTTTTGAATGTGCTATAAAAAGAAACAAACACCACAGCTAGCCTGCTAGAACCTTTTTGTCTACATTTAATTATTGATGAATACACTGAGTATGTTTGGCGTCCAATTCCATTGACTGTCAAATGTCAAAGTTAATAGAAAGCCATAAACACTTAAACAGTGACCGCTTTGAGTTTGAAGATCTACTCTGCCACAAAAATCATGCTCTTCCAGGCACAGCTCCAAAAGGTGACCAGGTCCAGAAAAAAACATTTGACCTGTGAAAAAAAAGACTCAAACCCTATATTTATGCATAAAATTCCTCCTCACAACGTTTTAAAATGTTTATATTCTATATGGGGAGTTCAGTTCGCCTTGGAGGATTCTCATTATGTCACAACCAGTAAAACTGCCATGGAGTCAAAAAGTCAGTCTTTAGAAATAGCAATGAATTTGGCTGAGTGGGAAGAGAAGCCAAGGCTAGGTCAGTGACACCCAGTATAGTCACTCTATCCCTTTTTAAAACCAAGAAAACCAAACAAACATAGCTTTATATAGCACAGAAGAGCAATTTCTTTAAAAACCTGCATTTAAACTCTCGAAAGAAAAGCAAGTCCATGCATCCTGGGCTGGCATTCAGTTCCTGGCCTCTTTCTTCCCAACAGAGAGCTGTTTAAAATTTCTGAATCGTTATAGATTTCATAGCAGCATCCTCACGTCAAGTGACAAAATCTGAAGCCACCTTTCCCTCCCTAAACTCAACAGCTGTTCATCCTCCCTCACGACCAAGTTTTTCCTATACTGTGAGGTATGTTAAAACTAGTACAGAATGCTTTGATTTCAAAATAACCATACCCAACTCATGGTCATCTCCAGCGTACTTCATGTCACTTTCATGAAATACTAAACAGTTTATCTCAGACATCATCTATCATAAATACACAACCTATCAAATCAAGTAACATAACTGATCCCAGGGGTTCAAATATAAAAAGAGTCTCAGATACACTTTATCCGTCTGCTACCAGCTTTAAAGACAATATATGGACCCACGCCCCTTACTCATTACCTTTTAAAACAATACAGTACATTCGTTATTCACGCTTACTTCTTCCAGTCTGTTTTCACTTACTCTAAGGTACTCTTTTTGGGACCAAAACAACAACAAAATTAAAAAGTAGAATTTATCTCATAATGGAGAGAGATTCGATTAGACAAGCACAGCTGATCTTTTCAATAATTTAACCATCGTCCTTTTTGAACGAAACATTTTAAGCTGTTAATGTGCTGATACCAAGAGTCATACTTACAGTTGCTTATAACTCCTCCAAGTGGGTCACCCTTGAAATCGAACTCAATATCCATATATTTTCCCTGTGAAAGTAACATTTTAAGACTGTAAAGTCTGTTTAAGAAAAACTGCTCAACACATCTTTTTTAAGAAGTTAGTTGGTCATTTAAGAAGTTAGTTGGTCATAACAGGCTAAAAGAGGGATCTGGAAACCTACAGTAAACTCATATCAAATTTTGAAAAACAGAAAACAATTCAAAGCTTCTAAGACAATTGCATTATCACAGCCAGAGATTTTCCCGAGAACAGCCTCAATCAGGTTTGCAGTGCAACCCAATAATTTGCTCAGTTTCTACGGTTCTACGAAGAAAAAGCACGTTATACAAACTTTCATCAGAACGCCAAGAACACCAAATCGTTCCCGTGGCTATGTAGGTATTACCACGCTTACTGACGGAAGAACGCAGGAAGACGTTCTCTTCCACGCAGACTTATTTTCTCGGCGCAAAATCATCTCAGAGCGTGCACGAAGGCAGCTGAAGGACAGCCGCCCCGTTTGGCTTTCAGGACTGGCTGGCAGCGATTACCGTTAGTAATCATGGGGCGTCTGTCCCCAAGCACGTGCCTGCCTTGTAAAAGTGATGGATTTTTCCCGCTGAACTCTTTCCCTCGTAACTCAGGAGACCAGAGGCAACAATTAACAGACTGTCACCGCAAAAGCGATTTCATTTTCAGCTGTAGTGGCGCAGCGTGTTTCCTTGACTTCTGTTTGACTTTTCCGTATCACAGAAGATCGCTCTGGCCTTTGCATCGCTTTAATTTACATGACAAGTGTTTAATGCACTAACGGCAACGTTTAACAGCGGCAAAGCGGGCAGGCCCACACTGTGCAGAAAAGGCAAAAGCCACACAACGCTCACTGGCAAGGAAGTTTAGAAAGATAAAAACTGCTGGTAGTAATTCAAACAAATTCCGCAAGCCATGCGCAGAAATGATCTCACCACCCTCTGGTGCTTACTTAACAGAGGACAAAAACGATCTATTGAAAAGAGAAGCCTTGTGTTTGTACCTCCTTATTCACTGTATTTAGGAAGTTTTCTTGTTTTCTTCCTCTTTCGATTTTAATTACAGAACATAAAACCCAAGCACTGTACATTGGCTCCATCAAAGATGTTTTCTAATTTACTGGGTATTCTGTCAAGATTGGCTTAACTCTATTTAAACTCCATCCTTTCCCTCGCTGGCAGCTGAGGCAGGCTAGACAGGACAGTACTTGCACTTTCTTGTTTGAAGTTAATTCTGAGCCGATTCAAATTTCTGAGATAAAGAATTAAATCAGATAATTAAATTTTAATTTCCCAAGGACTGGGCCAGCTGGATGTTTCCAAAAGTATTTTTAGCTTTGTGTTTATAAGCGAGGACTTGAAAGGCAAATTAGCAGTTGGTTGCACTTTGTCCTGGAACGACTTCTGTTGGCAAAAGGCACGTCTTCTCCTCTTCACTGTCTCCTCCTCCTTTCTATAGTACGTCATCTCTGACAGTTGCACTTCTTCTACCCTTTCTATCACGAAAAAATTTCTACAGTGCCTCAAATTTTTGGCCCTGACCTTGTGATGAAGACCCTTTTCTCTGTTCACAAGCAGGAGCAAAGACAGCCACAGAAGGAGCACTCATAACCATGCAGAATTGTATCATCAACTCTAGAGAATCAGAAAGGAAGGGGAGAGAGGTATCCCATGTGGGAAAAAAGTCGCCCTAAAGTGTCACTATATCCCAAGCTTTTATCCATTTGCTTTTACTCTCAAAGCACCATTTTCCCAGTGTATTAATTTGTCTGCTGTCGTCTGCTTCACTCATCTCACAATATTACTCTTCTGCACACAAGAGAGCAAATTATAAGGTTGCATTCAGTCTTCTGATTTTAGCAGGAGAAACTATGATGAGTAATCACACTTGTCAATCTCCCAAATCTAGCTGCAACTTTTTTTTTTTGCCAGTTCAGTCCTATAATTTCACATTCCGTTTCATGCTAAAAAAGTCTGAATTCAACTAGTTGATTATAAAGAATACAAGCAAACGAGTAACATTACAAACTAGAGTTGTAAACACAGTTTGAAACATCATAGAAAGAAAATGAGAACCTGAAGTAGCAATTTTAACAGAAAAAAATTATACATATGGATGGAAAACAAGATTGTGCAGAAAGATCAACTTGCTAAGCAGTGAGTTACCAGGCACTTGGTCGCTGACATTAAAGCCACCAGTGCCAGAAAATTAAAGAATCCAGCTGTGCTGTAATCATGTTTTCATCCGGTCACACACTGTCACATCCTATTTTTTTTTCTTTTTTTTTTTTTTATCCTGTACTTTGATTCTCAGTAGAACTCTATGCCCACATGAGAAATCAACAAGTTTTCTGGCAAGGAGGTGAAACATCTTTTAAAAAGAGGAGTGACTGCTAATAATGCACTACTAACACATTGGGGAAGGAGAACACGCTCGAACGTGCAAAATGAATATTGATTGCTGCTGAAGGTACTTGTCCTCAGACAACTACAAGAAAGTTCTCTATCCAAATTATTCATTCGCTCCTTACAGATGCCTTGATGGCTGACACAAGGTAAAACAGAAATAGCCATCAAGGTAACACGCTCCCCTAAAAGGAATTCAAATTCAGCCTTGAAGAAAATACTTACAAATCTAGACGAGTTGTCGTTCCTCACAGTTTTGGCATTTCCGAAAGCTGGAGAAAGAGAAAAACAAATATGACAACCAAATCTATCAGTAAAAATATTTAATGTTAAAACACCTATGACTATATATTTCAAGGAATTATAGACTTCTGAGAAACAATACCCTGTTCGTTGTATGGGTATCGGTCACTGGGGATAGACAGAACGTGACAAACACGATCACAAGTGAGCAAACACCTACGGAAGTCCAAAGAAGTTTTGTCTCAACACTTCCTCTGTTTAAAAAAGTGAAAGAAAAACATACAAGGGTAAATGGTCCAAGACAAAACTGCATCTGGACTGAGCATATATCCTCGGGGTTTGAATCACAAAATTTAAAATTTTATTACCCAAATAACTTCAAATCTAGGAAATACTTCTTCCTCTTCAATTCAGAGAAATAAATTAATCTTAGTTCCCAGAACTGAAGACGGTAAAAGATGAAGGCCAGAATGGAGGAAATTACAGAATGACACTTCAAAACTGTTTGCATGCCACAGTTTAATGCATGCTTTGAAACTGATTTATTCCAAAACATTTATCCTAGCTTAAGCTCAATAATCCACTGAAATGTCTGATTTACAACGAAAGTTTAACACACTCTCTTCAGCTTGACTTAAACTAGTCTTTTGAATAGTTTGGGTTTAATTTCTTTAGCTCAGGTTTTATCACAATGAAAACTCTCTGAGAAAGGACTTCCCAGGGCCACATTCAGATGAGCAGCCACCAGCTTAGAAAACAGGCAGGGTAAGAACTCAGGCTGGAGGACAACTCAATCTCTAAACATCACACATTGTCAAAGCACATCGAGTCAAATGGGAGTGTCCCCTATGTTATTAAGTATTGCACTCCCACTCCAACAGTAGACTTTATTTATCCCTGTATTTATTTATATAGCATATATATTTTCAAAGACCAAGTCAAGTCAATGTTTTTTGGACAGGAATAAATACATGCTTTTAGGCTTCAACAAACTTGCATGAGTAGACTTATTCTTGATCAAAAAACTGAAGCCAAAAGGAAAAGTTTGTTGCTCCTGAAGGCCAAGGATAAGTAAAAGAATTGTTTTCAAAATCTTTATGCCCTGCGATAAATCGTCTTTTCAACAACCAAATCTCTGAGCTGCATTTTCTTAAACACAAGCGCTGAACAGTAGAGTCATTTATAACTGCACAGAATCAAGCACAAACGTTCCATTATAAAGCATGAGACACATTCCTCAGTTTTCCCTTAAGTTCATTGTTCCCAAAAGTTAATTTACAGTAGCAACTTTAGTTAAAAAAAAAAAATTCCCATAAGATAAATTATGCATATGTAACATTTATGTCACTTTCTTGCACCACAGCTTAAGTGAAACAGAACTACATAACCAAAGAAAAATAAATCTAACCACAAATGCTTAATTTCTGTCTAAAACTTATATAAGCAGCCAGGCTTGCTCACAGGCCTTGTGGAATAACCCAGTGTCCTACCTTCCAAAAACCTAAATAGGCAGTTAGCAGCGCACCAAGTAGAACAAATAAAACCTTAAAATGATAAGGCCCTCTTCTGCAAGCTTAGTCTGTTCCTCTTCCATTAAAACAAAGATTCACAAACCAACAAGAAATCCGATACCTTTGGTGGTCCCTGGGGAACAATCTAGCTTTGGCAAGAAAAGCCTCCATACTTCCTATAGTATTTCTGTCTACATCTGGAATCTGCCTTCCAGAACAGTGATAAAAGCAACACAGCTCTTCTCTGGGAATCCAAAACAACGTAAGACTGCAATCCTCCCATTCAGCTTGAAGTGGAACATATTTCATCATCAAAGAAAGCCTTATCCAGTATTTTTGTTATTCTTAAATTTTAACATTTCATCCTTTCTTTACAAATCTTTGCTTACAATTTTTGTTTTGTGTACAGTCAATGACTACATTTTACCCATCCAGTTTACCAATGCTCTCAGTTCTCTCCCCTTTCTTTTACTTCCCCGTCCTGTTCTCACCTGCAGAGTGCTTACTCCCTATAGACTGCAAATCATTGCATATACGTACAGGTAGCTAGGCAGTAAATAAAATATGCAGTGTTCGTAAGACTGTTGAGTGCTATTATCTGGCCATAATGCAAAATTATTGTACAGCAGACATGAGAATTTGTCTCAGCATCACAATAGCTTAAAGAACTGGGGGAAAGACCGAGCCAGGAATCAACACAATAGACCTAAAGAAGTCAACGCCAACCAAGGCACTTCTGAAGGCAATTATTAGACAATGGGACAAAACTGCAAGCTTTGAGGATCATATATCCTATCTCCAGGAAAAATTAAGATCCTGTTGCTGGCAGCCAAAGTCTTTAAGTTAAAATGACTAATTAAAAAAAAAAAAAGGTCTTTCATGGGAGAGCAGGAAAGGCAGTTGTCAGGAAGACAGGCCGACAAAGTCACCAGACCCAGGGAACAATAAGTCTCAGGGAACAACAGGCATGCATATGGATTGGCTTAGTTTTGTCTGATCCATTTCTTCACCCTTTTTTTCTTCTAAAAGAAAAATAATGCTTTGCAGAACTTGTTTGTTTACTAGAGACTATAATAATATAATTTGGAAGGAAATGAATCAGAGGGACTGGACTGAAGTTAAGTCTTTTGATATAGCCAAGCGTCATCAAGGCAGGGTGGTTAAGAAAGGGTAACACCCTCAGAGAGCAGCAGGAGCAGTCTGGGAAATATGACCTAACTTCCTAAGCTCTCCCTTCATGAGGGAAAACAGCATTCTTCTCAAGAAAACCTCTCCTTAACGGAATAAAATCTTGTAGCTGTCTTCACAGAAAGCATCTCCTATGGCTTTGGTCTCCAAATAAGAATGAAGCAAGAGCAGACACAGTTTTCCAAACCATCTCAGCAGGAACACTGATACACACAGAGGTAATACGCGTGTACACGCTCTATGAGATTCTTACCTTCAAGAACTGGATTTGACTGCAAAAGTTGTTCTTTCACTTGATTAACCTCTGCCCCTTTTCCACACACAGCAGCTACATATGACATGACAAGTTTGCTCGCCTCTGCGGGGGGAAGAGCAAAATAAAGCAGTGATAAGTATTGGCAAATAAGCCATAAAATGATTTGCAGACTTGATCTCCATCAAATTTTCACCACACCAGACAGGTGCTGTAAGCACATTTCGTTTCAGTTTTCATTGACGTTGTTGTCCCAGCTGGAAATGAGGAAGGAGCACATCCTGCTACGAGACCCATGCCATGACGTCAGCAGCCCTATTGACTTAAACACCTAGAGCCTTCCCAAGCTAAAGAAGGATCAATAGATATGGCACACCACCCCCTACTTTTTCATTTAGCCTCAGTAAGAGGCATTCAGTAAGGAAAGAATATTAACCCTAGCTGACACGTTGGAATGGTTTTAATCTAGCCTGAAAAAAGAGGCCCAAGCAGTTTCAAGATGCAAAATTCAATCAGTTTATATCGTCAGATACACCACAAGTGTAAATATGCAATACTATACACGTCATTACAACTCTCAAGTACGCTACAAGTAAATGAATAACTGCAACATCACATAACGCTATGCAGTCTGTTTCAAAGTACAACGCATAGAGAAAGTGAAGCATTCATTTAAACATTTAAAGAAACTAATTTGAAGGTACAAACTTTTAACAAAGTCTGGAATGATTTTTGGACTCTCAAAGCTGGGTTCATGTGGATGTCGATCACCCATATACAGACAGAAACAAATAGTAAATAATTCATTCAACCCTTATTTTTCTGTTGGTCAGGACAAAGAGCTGCTCAGAAAGGATTCTGTTTATAAACAGAGTCAATGATGTTTAGTACGAAGCAAGATAGTGAAATTTGAGGCAATATCAGCTGACATGCAACAGCATTACTAACAGCTGGAATCTGTATCAACTCAAGACACTGGTCATAAAAAGCCCATTACGTGTTCTTCAGAGATCTGTTTCAAATTTAAGGGTTTCATGTCAGGAAAGCACTGACAAACAAGAAGTAGTTTTCCCTTGGATTTTGATTCCTTCCTATTTAATCAAATTTATTTGCTAGTATGAAATTACTATTCCATACAGTATAAAAACTGAGCAAACCTGCTACACAGGCAGCAAGCAAGAGGCAAGCACTGTAGATGTGTCCATAAGGCCTCCCACCTCCTTTAATTGTATCTCAAACCCAGCTATCATTTTTAGGAATCCATTCCCTTCAGAGCTTGGAATTACCAAATTATTTGATTTGAAATATCTCCCAAAACAGCCAACGTCTTTAAGTAGAGCTACTCAATCACAGAGAGAAGAAAGCACTGAAGCAGCAAATAAGCCATTATAAAATAATATGCAGTAAGACAACACACAACGACTTCAATATAGGCTTTGAACGTCACTGAAAGAAAATAAAAGCCTTTTCTTTTATTAGGAACTCTGTTAGGTCCAATAACACCACCAGGAAGGGAATCATCATTTTAATATCTAAAAGCATTTAAATACACCACTCATTCTAGTAACGTACCATGTTTTCTTGCACAATGTTACTATTGATTAGCAATATAAACATGCAGTGAAAGAAGAACAAAACTGCAAGTAAATAAAAAAAAAAAACACTGATGACAGTTCAGTTTCAATTCTTCCAACCCAAACGTGCCAAATGTTCTGGCTACCAAAAAATCTATAACAGAGTTATATAGGATCTGTGCTAACAAGTTTTTTCTCAAATCCAGGAACTTCCTCCCTGTCCTTTTTTTTTTTCTTTTTTCTTTTTTTTTGCAATGAAAATCTGACTTCTCAGTTAATAGCCTCATTTCAGCAACAGTAGTTATATCAAATGTTAGAGAGAATAGCACAGCTTCTGAGTTGATTATTGACTTGAATTTCAAATCTTGTATTATTCTGTACTTACCTTTGTAAAGAAGGAATAATTCATATTCAAATATGAATATTCAAAAGAAATAATTCATTTCGTAGCCATATGTCCCATATGGCTATGAAAATTACAGAACAGTCAAAATCTCTATACAAATCTAAACGTACCGGAATATTCTCTGCAAACAGAGAAGTTCAGAAACTCAACCACTGCTACACCTTTTAACTGAATAAAGAAATGAATGAAAGGTAGACTTCAGTTGTATGAGGCGCTTGATAATTCTCAGTTCCTGAGGAAATCAAGACATTAAATAGTATCAATACAGAACGCCTTTCTAAAGCCTGAACTCCTAGACAGAATCTCTAACAACCATATTAATAAAAACTTGATTATTTTAGTATACCCTTTTACTAAACACACCTGCATTTTCATGATATCGTACTGAAAAAAAAAAAGGATTATATTCCAAGATTCCTAGACCTCTCACTTGAATGCCACTAATCAGACAAAGAAAAACAAAGATGAAGTCTACACTTTACATTTTCACAAAAGGCTTGGAAAGCAACTTCTTGTTACCCACTTCAAGTCTTGCTCAGTATAAGCCTAGAAAGCTCCACATTTTCTCAGATTTAAATGAAAAAATCTCTTAAATTACATGGAAACAGATGTATGTGTTCCTACCCACTGCCTCTTCTGCAAGTCACCGCAGTTTCAAATTGTTATTTCAGAATGCAACTGGCTTCTTTCTTCTTTAACATCTACCTAAAATGCTCTGCAGTTATGCAATCCTCGCTTGATTTCTACCATTCCAGTTTAAAAATCAGCGGTCGTTTTCAAGGCAATTTCAGCTTTGCCTGAGAAACACTGTGTTCTGGTACGCAAGCCAATCTTAGAATTGCAGCTGAGCACAGCATGCAAAAGACTGATGAAATTTCCAAAGCAATCAGCTACTATTCTTTATTTTCCTTGGATAAATAGCATAATCCAGTTTAAATGGATATTTTTATTAAAAGACATGCAAAAGTATCAAAGGATTATCTACCAGTCTAGGAGACCAAGAGCATTCAGTTGTCCTCATGTTTCCCACAGGGAGAGCCTAAAAGCTTTCTGGCCCTTGCAATACTCTCTCACAAACCCAGCATTACTTTCCTATCACTTTGCATACTGATGAGGATATTGTATTAACATGCAACCGGACTGCGGCACGGTGGCAACGTGAAAAAACACCAGTTTATGTAAGTGCACGCCTATAGCAAGAAGCGTGACAGCGCTGATTTTCTGCAATCGCCAGACACGAAAAGGTAACGGCATCTCTCAACTCTTACAGACTCCAGCATCGCTTTGCAAGACTCTGAGTAACTCTGACAGTTTTTTAGTAAGATCAAAACCGCTTATTACCTGTTTTTCCAGCTCCGCTCTCTCCTGTAATAAGGATGCACTGGTCTTTGTCCTGGTCCCTTAAAGATCTGTATGCTTCATCTGACAGAGCAAAGCTGCAAAGAAAGGAAGAGTCGATTGAGAATTAGATAAAACAAATACAAACAATAACTACAATCTGTCCTTCACATCCAGGCAAGGAAAAAAAAACAACAAACAAACAAAAAACCCAAGTGCTAATATCCTGTAAGTGGTCAAGCATTCACTTTTCAGACTATAGAGACACACAGAAGCAAAATGGATGCTTTTTCTCTGTGGCTTATTTAAACTTTCTCCAGGAACAAGCAAGCATAATCTCAAAGTTTTTCTAAAGACAGCAAGCTCAGAACAAATTCACAAAATTTCAGGGAAATTTAGGAAGATTTCTTCATTGAACAACGTGTCATATTCTTCATTGAACAAAATGTCAGGAAACAGGAGAATCCTGAGCCCTAACAATACCATAAGCTGCAACTTCTCTGAAAAGTATGAAGAAATCTCAGAACCTTAAAAAATACTGAGCATTTTAAGCATTCGGGTATCGCTGGACCTTTGCATAAATATGCAGAAGTGTTTCTCAATAAGTGTGTTCTTAACTCAGCAGGGGCGATGTCATGTAGTGCAATTAAAGGATATAGTGACAATCGACATCTATCTTGTACCAAAAACATCTTTCCATGGAGCTCACAACATCACGTCCCTGAAACTACTGGGCTGCAATTGGAATCCAGATGTGCTTTGCTGCTGTGCAGCACCATACGTTTTGGAGAAAAGCAGATGTGTTACTTACATTTAGTTTTCTTTAATAGTAACTTTGAGACAGAGAAAGAGCATGATTGATTTTGTTTCAATTGCATTTTTCAGTTTATGGAATAAAGGACTCCGGAAACAGAGCATTAGAATCCCTTGGAAAAATTTAAGCAAGTAGTATCTGAAAAAGGACATAAAAGTAAAATTCAAATAAAAAAGCACGCTTGCATTACACAACTTACGGAAAAAACCTGATAGCCAAACATGGCATGTTTTTACATGAAATAAACATCCATTCAACAGATCAAGAGCTTTGTTAGATTACTGCACCTAGCAAAATATTTAGTGTTTGTATGTACCTAAAAATGGCTGTTGTTTATTATTTACAGTAAACAAATCATGTATGAAAAATAGAAATGAACTTTCAGGTCAACATAAAATGTGTAATTGTTGCAGGTTCAATGCACCTTTTAGAAACCTGATCCTTAATTCTAGGACAGTTCAGGAGCTTTGCATTCAGCTGGTAACTACAAAGAGATCTAAGCCAGCTCTTTGTCATGAAACTACTTAGGGGTGGCACGGACCACACAATGCAAGTAGTCAGAGCCACACGGAGCTTCTTCTAGAGGCTCCTATTGCCACAGCTTGAAAGCTTCAAATATTAAACCTGCACATACTCGAATTAGTTCACAGTTATTGCTACCGCTGTCCCTTAGCTCCGGCAGTTCTTCCTGGCTTCTCTCCACCAAAAGGTTTATGGACAGCATGACATATTGTCCCCAAACTATCATCACATGCATGTGCAACACCATTTGCACTTCCTCATCCCTCATCAGTATTAGTCTCAGCTCATGCTTGCTTCTTTGTGTTTTGGCTTCGTTTGCTTGTTTGTTTTGATGGTGGCATCATGCTATCAGCTCAGCCATCCTACAAGAGATCACCAGATCAAGTGAGTGGTATTCCAAAAAGGCTGGAAGATGGGTAAATGAAATACCTCAGAACTCCTTTGTTACTAACTAATCACACCTTCCAGTCCCTCTCAAGGTCCTGCCAATAATGCTCATGTCATTGATTCTCCCTCTCTTTGTGTCCCTCTCCCATTCTCTTCTCTCCTGCAGCACATCTGTCTGTCTAGTTGCAAGACCAAGCCAGGGCTCCATCACTCTCACTGCTTTTCTCACCAACTTACATGTCTAAGGCACTAAACCACAACTCTCCTCTCTGCTCAGATGGTTGGGCCATCCACTTAACAACAACCATCAAAGGTCATTAACTCCTTTTGATACATATACCACTGAACCCAAATGAAGACTGATCTCTCAAAACTTAAAACTGCTATGGTGATTGAAGCATTTGACTCAGGAGTTCAACCAGAGGTGAAAATGTGTTTACGAGAAAGTAGCAGGCCGTCATGTTTTCAGCATTACAGCAAAGTCTATTTGTGATGTGGCCAACAGGCTGGAGAACTAGCAAAAAAAAAAAAAAAAAAATCTGCTCCTGCTGAGAGACCATGACACAATTTCTGGCATCCACTTTCCTGTCCGGAATCCAAACTACAGTAGCAATAACACTTTACCAGACTCTCTTACAGGACATATTTAGGAAATGAATAATATTTGTTGAACGCTGCTGTAGATATACTTGTAAATTGAAGAGTACAATGCACAGCACTCAGAAAAGCTTATTCCAGCACACATTGCATTCCTTTTTGCAAGGGAAAAAAAAAAAAAAAAAAAAGCAGTAGGATGAAGAGGAAAGAAATAAAACTGCATTGAGCATTCAGGGACCATGTGAGAGAACGTTAGTACTAGTGTCGTGGTTTCCATGGGTTTGATTCCAGAAAGTGCCTTTCAGCAGGAAGGCAAGACTCTAGATGCTTTTCAAACTTGCAGACTGGATGGCTTATTTATTCCGTGCCTCCTGTCTGTCCTTCAGTCAATCAATCTCAGCTATCAACTAGTATGTCACTGTTGAAACAACTTTCTTGGCAGCAGTTTTACACTGGAAAATGAATTCAGCATCAAGCACAGAGAAAATATTCTCTCTGTTGATATACTCAGTTACCAGTTAATCATCTTAGTAACCATTCATCTTTTCTAATACACTGAGTTTTAGTTTCCCAACAGCCCCAGTCAAAATATATTTTACTGCTTGATGTATTTATTAACTCTGCCTGCACTGCATAGTTAAACAACTTCAAATCATGTTTTTCTCCTCCTTCCACAGAGAAGCTGAGAGTCTAATACTGCAACGAGACCTCTGAAGTTGGAGAAGAGAGTGGGACTTCATCCAGTTCTGGCTTTATCCAAACTCATCAGAGATGCTTGGCATACGTTATCTTTTCCTCCAATCTACACAATCCAGCAAAGCCTAAAACTTCACAAGTATATCAAATATTATCTACTATAGACAAAAGAAAAAATAAAGTTGACTCCTTTCAAAAGAAGTTTTGCGTACACACTTATCAAAACTTACTTAGCAGAAGCGTTCTAAAATCTGCCTCTAAGGTTTCAACTACCGCTCCATCCATTCAACGGGAGGAGGCTTAACCAAGAGTGTAATTAAATAATTAAGATTTCTTTATCTTTCTGGCATTGCATAAACAGCATTATGTCAGAGCCTAAGCAAAGACCTTTATCTCAAAAAAAAAAAGAAAGACAGATCTATGCATTTGTCATGTCGATTTTCATGGCACATCATTACGCCTCTCAGTTCTACCTATTATAGCCTTCTATCTTTGCAATAAAAAAACCCCAAACTTTGAGTCTTTTGGTTCAAACTCTATTTGATCCAAAAATATAATTTCATACTATTCCCTATTTATTTCAAATATATAAAATAATTTAACTTAAAGTCATTTTAGTTTGACACATTTTAATGATCCATAGACCACCAAAAAATCCTCCTATTCTTTTCCTTTTAGCAACACAAAGAGACACGGCTCTGTGGAGTCAACATTTGCAACTATAGGTTTAAACCACATACCACTCTTTGAGCCACCTCACAATTACAGAGCCTAAGTAAATTTTTTAGAATAGTTTGTAGTTTAAAAAGCAGTTCTAAACCATGTGTTTTGAATTAGCTGGTGACTGTGTCAGCAGTGTCACTTACGATACCTTATAATAAGCTTTCCTTTGATTTTTAGGTTTTCATGAAAGAAGACGATATTCTCCTACCACAACAAACACAGAAGTATTTACTGGACTTCTGTTTTAGCTAAAACTTAAGCATAGAAGCAATTTGAAATGGAAACGCCACCCACACCTGGCTCAGTAAGGCAGCTCTGCTTTTTTATAGCACGGCTTTTTCAGCTGCGCAGCTCCAGATGGCCAGATCTGTCACAAAGTCCTAATCCAAAAATTCTAACAAAGGGAAACAGCAAATAGGCCTCCAAGGGGGATTTCCAAAGGGCTCCGGCAATTTTCAGCAGCACAACAGCATCTCTATGCTGTAACAAAACACCAGGGTCAGGAAGAGAGAGGAGCAAGGTTCCCACCCACTTCATCCCGAAACCAGGATCAACTGCTAGCACTCCATTTGGATGCTCAAGATTGCACCCACAATTACACCAGAGGTTAAAACCTTGCTCTTTTCATCCTAAATTCAGCTCACAGGAGCAGCTCTTCTCTTCTACCATTTTGTTCCTTTACGCCAAAATCACCAGTATCATTATTTGCCAGTTATCAGTACTTCTTTTCATTATTCCTCTCATTTCCCTTAGCATTCTCAATTAAGAGTAATTACTTAACACTATCTTAAACTCCCTCCAATCGCTTTTCTCATGCACTAACAGTGTCAGTTTCCTTCACCCCATCATCACTGGCTGTTGCTTTGATTCCGAGGGTCTCGGTCCCCATTACAAAGCATCTATTTCTTAATCTTGGCTTGCAACTGCCAACTCATTTGCTACTTTCACAGGAAATTAAGAAAACTTCTCTTCTTGACCATTCCAATTCCTCAGGAAGCAGAGCCCTGGTACCACTTCATTTCTGCTCAACTGTGTCTAAACACATTGGCAGGATACTAGAAGTCAGTGCTTATCAAAGACTATATACCATGCTAGATGAAAAAGAACAGCAGTAAAATGTAAATTGTATATACATTTTTAATGTAAATTTTACACAATATGTAGTTTATATTAATTCTTTCAGGTTTAATTAAGAGCATCACTTAAAGTTCTTTCCTTTTCTTTCTGAACATATAGTAGTGCTCTGTAACAGGGCAGCAGAAAACAAACTATTTCCTCCTCTCACAACATGCAGCTGGAAAACATCAGAATTACAGTGTGTTTGGGTATAAAAATTCTTAATAACCTGAGCTAGGAACAGTGGAAGCATTTTATAAAATGCTTTACGTTGTAAAGCATCGTTATTTGCTATACGTGTTCCCCCCGCCCATTGAAGCTCAGCAGAAAATTCACCATTCAGGAAAAACAACCGTAAGAGATTATTTATAGTATCAGCTCATAATGCAGAATCATTTAATCTAATTGCCCTAAGGATAAAAAGTGTATTCCCATTTTCCATAATTACAAACTGCCTCATGTTCAGTGCTTTGACACACTTGAAAAGAAAAGGTTGATTAGGCTGCCATTGGAGTGAATAAAGTAACAGCTAAATTGACGGAGCATTGGCTAGGACAGACCTTCACGGGCAAGCAGCTGCTCTTTGAAAAATGCCCATCAGGAAAAAAAAACAAAACAAGTTTAAACACCAGGATAAAGAGGTGTGCTAAGACAGATGGAAAGCCTGTTTTTTCTCCTATTCATATTCTCCAATTTTATTTTCCTGGTGAGCACAGAAACCTGTTTTATCAACAATACCGTGTGGCTAATATCCACAGCAGAAGGGTACGTCCCGGAACGCTTCCCCACTTTGTCATTCACATTAGCAACTGTGACATTATTAGATGGAGAATAAAGCCCGAGGCTGTGTAAATCAGCCTACTGGATTTGTAAGAAGCAGCCGTAATTTATGGAAGGAAAGGGAGAGAGGGGAAAGGAGGACAGAGAGGACAGGCAAAGCCACTCTTGATTTTCAAGAGTGAAACACTTTAAAACATAGCCTAATACTAAGCCAGAGAGATTTATTTTCTCTAGGACCATAATAAACCCTTCTGATGCTCATGTAGGCATCGCAGGTTTAGCAGAAGTGTTGATGCAGGTCAGTATTCTGAGGTCTGGACAAAAAGAAGAAAATGTTCTTTCTGAAAATCTTGTCTTTTTCAGGATGAAGCAGATTTCAGCCACGTCCAGCTCTCCCTACAGAGAGGTTCAGCCAATGCTTCTTCCCCAAATACCGTGCCTGCACAACCTCACAGCTCACCACAGCCCAGGCCGTCCCCGATCCATTTCCCTCTGGCAGGATGGGATGCTTTTCCCCTCCAAGTGAGCGGGAGGCTTTATCGTTTTTGATCACTTCCTTCTGACTGACTGACTGACAGTCCAAAGAAAAAAAAGAGTCATTTTTTGAAACCCAACAGTGGTTTTTCCCCAGCACCGTAGCACCGTACACGAAAGCCAAAAACACAGCCTATGATTTTCTGCCTATTTCAACAACATCTGAGGCATCTCTTTAGCGCTGCACATTAGTATGATGGAAAACAAGAAACGCTTTTTACCAGGAGCCTATGACCCAGCTGTTGCGCTATTTTCCTTGACCGGTGGAAAACGGGATCTCTGAAGCCGAGGATGACCATGCCACTTTCTAATCCCGGACTACAAAATAAATCCTCCCTCTGAATTTTAGTAAACACTATCAAGCCCAGTAAGTGTGTCTACATCACGTTCAACAGATCAGTCCTGTAAGCCAGCAGTGAAATACGCCCAGTAGACTGTCAGGAGAGTGACATGGGCATGAGTCCAAGGTTGGGTCCTCCAAAGTAATGTAACGTGGCAGAGTGGAGCAGCAGAGAGAGCTTTGGTGCTGCAGATAACCAAGCCAACAGGTCCACCTCCCATCCCGGTAACGTTCACCATGGAAAGCCCACTAGGGTCTATCAAACTGAACTAAGGTGGACCAGCGTCAGCTGTACACACCATGAACACCTGCAGGCAAACAATGGGTATAACCCGTGACTTTAGTTTGCCTAAAGAAGGGAAGTGAAATAGGGAACTCTTATTTGGAGCAGGTTCCCGGTATCAGCTGAAGTGAATATATACATAAACCAAGGCGGAGAGGGGAAGAAAGTACCTCCATGTCACTAGCTTTTCAGAAGAGCAGTTTGGCTGGGATTCCCCCTTGACTAGTCCCATTCCTTGACATGACATTGCCCAGCTAGATGACACGTAACTGTCACCTCCTCACACACATTAATACTCAGCCCGCGGGTCCAGCACAAACGAGTAACTCCCACTTCCAAGGCACAGCATCAACCAGACAGGTTTGTAACCCAAACAATCTCACCTCACACGCTGGGCTGCATCTCCCAAGGCAGCCAACCAGCTCCTATGTGGTCACGCAGGAGGACATGGCCAGACCTCTGACAGACCTACAGCAAATCAGTCTGCTGTAACACATGCTGCAAGGACTTTAAGTTTCTTGAGGGCAAGGGTTTTTCTGTTTACAAAATTAATAACTTTACTGGGCTATGATATCCTTGAAGGGAAGTCCAGGAAGTGTTTTCTTCTGCTTTATTAAAAATCACATTTAATTAGATGGAGTTTATTTCCTAAGATGAATCAACACTCGCATGCGCGATTTGATGACCGCCTAG
Source organism: Tauraco erythrolophus (assembly GCF_009769465.1). Taxonomy (NCBI): domain Eukaryota; kingdom Metazoa; phylum Chordata; class Aves; order Musophagiformes; family Musophagidae; genus Tauraco; species Tauraco erythrolophus. Next base: position 10,179,903 of record NC_141472.1, on the reverse strand, counting down.
AACAGCCAACCCTTTACTCTCAGCGGTTTACTGCAAAAGCATACATTGAACCTTCTTGGTAGCCATACTCTGTGTCAGAAGCCCCATACTCTTCCTCTAACTGTCAGTCTGACTGCACTGAACAAGCCTGTGGCCACCTGCGAGGTGAGTGGTTTCATGGCACACCAGAAATGCTGGTGGCCAGAGACTCGCGTTTCTCCGTAGACCTTCTGAAGCTTTGCAGCCCCTGAGGTTGAGCTTGTGAAAATTAGGATTTATTCCATTAACACGTTCCCCAGTTCAAACGGAGTATCAAGGGGTCAGACAGCTAAACAAGACAGTAAGGAAAGAAAAGTGCAAACTGATTTCCCCTGCTTGGCTTATGCCAGAGCTTAACTAGACAACTTTTTTTTTTTTTTTAAATCCCAGTTTACTATTATATCTACGTATTAGCAGATTTGAATCACACGTTCACTTGGAAATGAAGGGCTGGTGGGACAGGGAGGAAGGGAAAACAGTCATTCCCTTGCTGAGCTGAAATAGTCAGACTCTCCATGCTTTACAGAAAATTGAATTAGTTTCTGTATCTAATACCACATGTGTCTGAAAATTAGCAAAGTTTACTGGTGAAACACATGTGTTCAGTTCGTGTCAGCTTCGACCAAATTTTACATAAAAGAAATCTTTTTCTGCAGAACAAGACGTGCTTTGAGTACGCTGCTGCGCCGTGCGAATAGCACGTGAAAAGTAACCTCCCCCACTAAAACTCTAATTCATCTTGACTTAGGTGGCTAAGCATAATACATATTCCATCAAAATAAAACACTGAGGAACAATTGTTCCTCATTTTAAAAACACTGACTGTGGCTAAATACAGGCCTTTACAATTGTCCATAGTTATTTCAGAAAAAAAAACACAGGCCCAGACTCCAGGTTAAGTGAAATACTTAGAAGATAAGACTCTAGAATCCTGTTATGGGAACAATGATCATTATAGGCAGGCTTTTCCTGTACAGATGGGAATATACTGTTAGTCACTTTTTCCTTCTCTTTTTTAATCTATTTTTTTAAATAGGATGTATCTTTGGGCCTTATAGTTTGAGCTTGTCCAAATCAGTGGCAGAACCCAGATGCTCCGAGTAAAAATGCCAGTGACTTCTTGATCTTGCAAATGAAACCACAATAGGGCAGTACCGGTTGTGGGGTTTTCCCGGGGCAGAGGAGGCTCTTATTATTTCACAGGGGAAAACATTTAGCAAACAGGCAGCGTTCCATGCTGCTGCCTCAAAAAAACGTACGCTTGCTTAGCAAAAATGGTTTGGGTTGGAAGGGACCTTAAAAATAAACCCCTGCTTTTACGTGCAGCCCTAAGAAGCATCACCCTGAAGTCAGAAGGTAGAAATAAGTCATTTGCTCCTGTTGCAGTGAGAGCAGAGATACAGCAAGTCAAGTCGTGGCTTCCACAATAAGCATGCATTGCTACCATGTGCTCGTGCAGGGACTTCTCTCGCTGCAAATAATTTTTTTGCAGAAGTATCAATATTCTCAGACAAGCCTGCTCCGCTCCGCTAACTGGAGAATGAAAAATAAATTTATTCCTTTTTTCTAAAGTTACTAAACACGTTCCAGTACTCAGGGGAAGACAAACAGTGAAGTGAGGTGCCCAGTTTCACATACTCACTTCATAGGAAGGGACATGCTTTCAAAGGTCTCATCTCACAGGACAATAGCGTACTGTAGCTCAACTCAACTCCAGTATGCTGCACGTACCAAAGAGTTACAGCATCTCACATAAAAAGATGCATCTTGAAGTGACATCATAGCTCTGCCCACTGAGATGAGTTAAGAAACGTCAGCCACACGTTAGTACGACAGACTAAAACGGAAGGCAACAGTTTGTCAGCAGAAATAAAACCAAGCACTCCACCAAATTCGTATTACGACACTGGAGAAATAGGAGTGTTACCGTATTGTCACAGCTATTTGTAAGCTGAACGAAGTTGCTCATCATCAGATTTGAAATCTAGCCTCCGTAACACAAAAGCTTGCATGCAGCCACCCACAAGCTTATCAGAGACAACAGTGACAAAATTGCAAATAAGAGCAATTGAGTTATCTGGAACACATCCAATAGGCAACGCCAACACTACATAATTACATAGATATGTTGCTACTTACTGGAGGAGTTAGTGAATTTTTAAATTTTGCCAGTAAGTTTAAGTTGTCTTAACAAACCAAGGAACAAAAATCCACCTGGACTCCACCGTTTTTTTTGTCCTGTGGATACATCACTAATTTACTGAAATGACCACAATGAAACTGTCTTTGCAGTTCAGATCTTTGTTTGTAAACCCCAGTCCCAGCTCTCTTATCTATTCGAAACATAAGTAAAAGATTATTCAGTGTGCTAGACAGTAAATATTAAGACTGTGTTTCCTGATTCATAACATGAAAAAGTTTATCTTTAATAACCCAAACTACATTAATTATGATGTACCCAGAGTAGAAGAATTCAGAGCCTTTTGCGTAAAGTTGCCAATAAAAAAAGATTGATTGGAAAACGTTCTGCCTCTAAAGGTGGTACAAGAGTTGGAATTTTACTGAAGTTTCTTTAAGGCTTTAAACATCAGCCTTGTGTACGCTGTATCTAAAATCATGACAAAGGCTCCTAGCACAGCAGATGGGCATTTCCTGGTGTGTTATACATTGCTAAAAAAAAAAAAGAAAAAAAGAAAAAAAAAGAAGACAACCATTAAACACAATGAGACACTTCCAATGAAAAGACGACAGCTGTTCTTAATTGCAATTTGAAATCCCAGATCTTAAGAGAGCACCACACTGCCAGTTCAGGAAAGGCATAACGAATATTCTGGTCCATGTATGGACAGGATGCATAAAATGGGATTTCTCTCATTTCTGACAGGGCCTCTACCTGCCCTCACTTTTCAGTCTGTCTTTAAGAAGTGAAAAATAGCAGTGTCTCCTTTTAAGTCCTTCTCATTCTTTTCAGTCTGCAAAAAGTCCCGAAGTTCTAACGAGAATAAAAATGAAACTATTGGATCCTTTTTTTAAAAAATCAAGTTACATTTAAAGCCTCATGAAGCGTTCAAAAATGTTTTTACTTCCAAGTCTTACCATAACATCAGTCAATTTTTTAATCAGAAGAACTTTATTTCGTTAAGCAGCACAAAAAAGGCTAGTCTTAGTTCTAGCCTAGACATACAAATGAAAAGCTGGAAGAAGAACTATCTGAAACAGTGAGAAGAGATAAAGAGCAGTTATGTACTGACAAATCTGGAGAACTTCACTACAAAAACTGAAAAATTACTGCAGGGTCTTTCCTTTATTTAATTAAGTGCCCACTTCATTCACAAAATTCAGTCACACTGAATGGATTCCCAAGTCTTTTGTGTGAATTAGAGAGATTCTACTTTATGTGACAACATGAATTAATTAAAAAAAAAAAAAAAAGAAAAAGTCTCAACATTTTATGTCCTAAAAATATCAATGGCATAATATGAACGCTAGCCAGAATGTTCCAGTTCCAGGAAAAACAGAGAAATGGGATTTGGCAAAAAGGTTACCATTAGTTTATACTACTGGAGCATTAACACATATCTCCAACTATCCAACATATATTAAGACTTTTCTTTTGCTTTTTTATTTTAATTATCTTTGCTCTAACAATCTAGTGAACCTCCCTCCCTCCCCCCCCCAAAAAAAAGAGGAAGAGATCATGACAGATAACCAAAAACATTTGACTCTCAATCCCCAACATGACTGAAGTCAAACGTGAAAGTATGCTGTGTACAGAGGTACGAGTAAATATTTGAAAACAGTTCTGAAAACAAAGCTATTTTGTTGAGGCTCTAAGCCAGTAGTTAATTCAAAAAGGATGCCCCAAGATTATTTTCCTTCGTACGCCATGACGACAACTACAGAGTTACAGAGGCATCTGCACCGGATCTTGAGTTAAGCATTTCTCTTACAAACTCACTGTGTTCTAAAGGTACCAAATCCTTGCATTTTTTGCAAGCTTCTTCAAAAAGTCCACCAGACACGTGAATGTTGGTTAGGACCACACACGGGTCTCCAGATGAGAAACTGATGGGCGAGCAGGCTCTACCAGAGCTAGGTGGGTCCTGCCCAGAGAGGGGGACCTCTGGCAGCAGAACTTCAGGAGCTGTACTGACACTACTGCCAAACCAGAATGGCTGTGGAGACCAAAATCATTTGTCAGCCAGTGGATCTGGTGCTTTTGAATCATTTTGTCATGGCAGTATAGGCTGCTGTATCTTCTGAGAGACAAGGGAGATGCTGGAGTCCCCTCTGCCTCCTGGAGTATCTCGGGCGGCAGTTTTGTCTTGATGCTTTTCATATCCCCTGTACTCTATATACACTATTCCCTAGCCTGGAAAGTGTTTAAATGCCACAACAGCACAAAAAGCCACCTGGACTCCACAATGTCAGACCGCTTGATGTCTGGGCAAGCCTACATGCAGGCAGCTCTGCCAGCTCCACCCCACCTCTGCAATGGCTCTGCAGCTACACACAGCATCATACCTTCTCATGTTGGAAATCTCATGTTCCAGACACTTACAGAAGAACCTGTCCTATTAAGACAGGCTGAGAGAGTTGGGGTTGTTCAGCCTGGAGAAGAGGAGACTCTGGGGAGACCTTCTAGCAGCCTGTCAGTACTCAAAGAGGCCTACAAGAAAGCTGGAGAGCGACTTTTGACAAGGGCTTGTAGTGACAGGACAAGGGGCAATGGATTTAAACAGAAAGAGAGGAGATTTCGATTAGATCTAAGGAAGAAATTTTTTACTATGAGGGTGGTGAAACACTGGAACATGTTGCCCAGAGACACTGTGGATGCCCCGTCCCTGGAGGTGTTAAAGGGCAGGCTGGATGAGGCTTTGAGCAACCTGATCTAGAGGAGGCTGTCCCTGTCCATGGCAGGGGGTTGGAACTGAATGATCTTTAGGGTCCCTTCCAACCCAAACCATTCTATGATTCTATGATAATGACAGCATCAGTGCCACACAAAAAGAATTTAAAGGACTCTTTCATTTCTTAATTTAGGCAGCACTACTTAGAGAATCAACGGAAAGGTTCATTCCAGTGAACTTTGGAATCTATTCTAAATGTCACTCCAGATCATTCTACAAATTAAAATAAAGCACAACATTCATCTGTACACTGCTTTTCCCGGCTGTTTACATTTCTTGGGTGTTGGGTGCATTTTCTGACCCTACTTACGACCATATATCCTGCTATAAATCGGTTCCTGTGTTATTATGCATTATTACAAAATTTCATGCAATCTAATACTGGCAGCAAACAAGAAACTACTGTTCTTGTCAATAAGACTATATCCACCTCTGAAGCACTGGAGTGAGATGCCTGCAATTATGTGCTATCCAAACCAACTAAAATAGCCCTACTCAAATTTCAGGAAAAGCTAAATTTATTGTTGCATGCAAGAGAAACCTTGCTTCATACTCCAAGCCTTCAAGTCCACAAATCACTTCCAAAACGCTCTTCAGGGAATCGGATGGCCATTTCAATATGGCCACATCACAAATGCCTTCCTCAAAACTCTGTTGAGAATTCTCAGAAGGACTTTTGAGGCCTCCTACCAAGTGCAAAATTTGGGTAGCTGCATCCCACAGGTGGTATGCCAGCAGCCTGCAATAGAAGAGGCTCTTCTCAGGTATGAAGTCCTTCTGACTCTTGAAGCAAGTGTGATGCTTCATCCCCTTTTCATCGATACGCTTGACGGATTTACATTCACGGATACATCGTACCCGGTACTGCCTCACTACAGAGGTGAAGAGAGTAATTAATAAGGCTGACCCCTTCCAAAATAAGATTCCAATATTCTCTGTAGGTTTTTTTCCCCTTTTTCTTTCAACTCATTCCTAGCATGCCTTTAACAATCAGGTACTGGCAGTCCTCCCTAAATTGCTATTTATGATTTCTGTCATCCATAGATGTTCCCTCCCTGCCCAGCGGTTAATTTTGCCAACTAACCTCTGAAGTGATCATCTTCCCTCGACTATAAATCTCTTCTGAAAGAGGCACTCTGCTGAGCCACATGAACAAGTCCAAAGACTGAGCCTCTGGAGAAGTCAGGAATTATGAGGAATAAGAACAAAAGGTCCGTAAAAAGAGGATATTGCAAGGTGAACAAAATCGGGGAGGATTTAAAAAAAGCAAGCACCCAACCCTCCCCAAATGAAAGCAAATGAAGATGAAGAAAGGACAAACTGAAAAAGCAATGTGAAAATAAATGTACTGGGGCAAGGAAAGACATTAAACTATGGCACAGACTCTCACCCCACCATCCCCTTCTTCAACAAATAAAGATAGCTACTGTGCATCTTAAAACTCCGCTACCTTTGAGTAAAAGCTTCATTTTACATACAGGCAAAAACTATCCTTCACAGCTGAGGCTTTATCATGCCCTTCAGACAAAAAAATTTGCTTTGCATCAAGGAGGAAAAAGAGTTACTGTAACCTTGGTGTTTCCCAAGACATGTGTGAAATATGTTCATTTGATTCGTGTCAATATGGGACAATGGATGGATGTGCAAATAGGTGGCAAGGAGTAGGGTGTGCTTATTCAAGATAAGTGATTGTCTTAGTTTAAGATCTCTGTGAAATGCAAAACCGTAAACCTGCGAAATGCCTCATGATGCTGCTAACCAGGAGCCCCAATTGTGAAATGTGTTCCCGATGCATGGCAATATAAAATAATGTTAGGGCCGCACAGTGAAATACAACCTTCTCTGTATATGTAACATTTAACCATTCTGTTCGTTCTTGTATAACCGCAGCCCTAGAGAAAGCAGAATGGTATGGATATAGTTCGCGCTTCTTGCAAAAGCCACCTAACATTTTGGGGTTTTTTTTCTCTTCTTCTTTTGCTTCACTGCCAGTTGCAAGGTGTTAAGACAAGAGGGGCCTGGGGGCCTGTATGCGCTTAATCTCTAATCTCGCTTAACCGCTTTTAAGTTAGCTTACTTAAGTCATGTATCTACAAGTTGCATAACCCTTGTGTAAAATAAGCAGGAGCCAAGATGGAGAACAAGGACGGTCCTGATGACTTCACAGAGCAGAGTCATGATGACTTCACTAGTTTTCTGGGGAGGTGAAAAAGTCATCACGAGGAAGACACACAGCCTTCATCCCTGAGACCCCTACTCACGACCACCAGGAGACACTGCGTACGCGCAACTGGGGGGGGGGGGTAGGGGTGGAGACTATGGAGATGACTTCTCTGAGCTCATTGTAATAAGACCACCTTTTCTCAGAAATAATTAAGAATATGTATTAGTAAAAGGAATATAAACCAGAAATAAGAACTACATGGTGTGCGTCTTGGTGGAGCGGAGACTCCCGGCGCACCCAGCGCTGTTTGCTTGCTTTTATTCGCCTAATAAATTGTAAACTTTAATTGGAGTTCTGTTTGGGACTCACTCATTTATCACACATGCAATCCTGGAATACCAGCAAAAAAGCCAGAAGCAAAAATTTAACCTCTATTTTCACTGCTTCCATTGGCTCAAAACTTGAAAACGAAAGAGCAAATTGTATCTGTTGTCAGAGTAATTGCAGACATCCATGGGATAATGATTTGTCACAATAATTATTGATATGATGATTGTTGAAATGGGGAACGTTAATAAGTTCCTCATTCTCACCTTTTAACAGGCATCAGGTTAATACCTTTGTGCTTGTATCCTACATAAAGGCAAGTTGGTTTTCAGGAGTTGCCAGTACAAGTTTGAGTTTCTCTAGATTTGAAAGCTTTTAATGCAAAAAAAAAAAAAAGAAAATAGAGCAAAATTGCCTAAGTGGAATTCAATAGATGTCTGATAAAAGCCTTCTCCAGATATTCTCCCTGCTCTCCCAGTTACTCACCATAAACGCTCCAGTGCATAGCCAAAAAAAACGCACATTGATTCTCATTTGTTTGTAGCTTGTCGTTAGTGGTACAGTTGCCACTTTCTGTTTCGTCCCCCAACTTAAAATAACGCGTGGTTCTTGCAAAGTGAGCAGGTAAGGTGCTCCAGAACACGAAGGGGAGCAAAATGCCACGTGCCACGCTACCTCCCAGAGAAGGAGGGCTGCTAGTAGCCAGGAGCCGACTTTAAGATAAGGAAAAGCATGGAAGCACCTACTCTGCAATCCTTTAAGGCAAACCTGCGATGGGTAGGAAAGCGATACGGCATGACGGTTACAAACAAGTGGTACGAAAAGCTATTTATTTCCTATTGCCTTCACTTCAAAGATGCCGGCTGCTGCCTTTGTCACTGGTGGAAGTCAATGTAAATCAGTGAGATAGACAGCTCGGTTCTCTCTCCTGTCTGGCTTACCCACAAGGTAAGCAAAATAGCCATTACATCAATGGAAAGAGTAACAACATCAACCGAAAGAGCAGAACAGAAGTGTAAGGACTGCACAAATCAAGCAGCAAACTGTTTGAACACTGAAATGTCATACTCTGCCCTGGCAAGTCAGAGACAAGTTTGATCCTGCCTTGCAGGTAAAGACAAAGCCAGTGAGATTAACCAAACACTGGAAAAAAAACCAAACCAAACCAAACCAAAACAAAAAACAATTAAAAGGCTTGGTAAACTTCCTATTACAGCTATGCAAATAGCCACAGACTATGAAAACAAGCACTCAAGGAGACCTAGAGAAGTAACACTTCATTACATGGTGCCACAACAACAGTGGTGTATTTAGAGAGGAATGAACTATTAAAATAAAATTTTTGGATCAAATTTTATCAGGTATAACACTATCCAAAATCATCTGACCAGAAACTTTCTCCCAGAAACTGAGTTCGGCTGTCCATTCAAAACGTGTCCATGGCCTTACTCTTGTTTCTAAAGATCACTAAAAAACCCAACAACAACCCAACCCTGCCCAAACCCAGCAATTAAGGATTAACTAGCGTCACTGAAAGCGTCAGTCACTCACACTCACGCTCTTGAGGAAACACAGGGCAGACAATGAAGTGTTCACTCCTCTCCTCTTTCAGATTAGAGCTAAGAAAACACGTGAACACATTTTTCACTCCCATGAACGTTTCCTTCAATGACCATATATGGAAAAAAACCTCCCAAGATACAGATTTCTTTCATGTCGTTAGGTACTTCTCTCTCTTGTTCCTCCCATTTTCATTTGCACACCAAGCCATTAGCTATTTTACTGGGACAGTTGGCATTCTCAAGCGCATCGTCCCTATACCAATCCATCACATCGAAACACTTGCACGTACGTTGAGCACAGACAGAGGTCATATGAAACTACTGGAAAACAACCAACATGATTCAGATTCTTCATTTCCCAGGAGGTCCCACACAGAGCCGAAGCTCTGGGAATGTCCCATGGCAGTCTGCTCCAGAGACACTGACACTTAAAACTTGGGATTTGCAAACCTGAAGGTTCTCTCCAAAATGACAGACCTTGGAGATGATGAGCTATCACGCCAACAACATGACAGCACATTTATTTCTGGCGGAAGAGTTCTGGTGCCACACAGACCTCGTTTCTATAGGAATCTCAAACCAAATCATTGCTAGAAACTTTTTGAAAAAAATTGTTTGCATTTTTCTAGCTAGCACTAGTAACAAAATTAGATTGATTCTTTGTACAAAGGACATGCTGAAACAAGAAACACACTCCGTATAATTTTATTTCTAGACAAACTTTCTAGGTCATATGCATTAGTTTCCTCATAAACGGTCAAGAGTTTTGCTTTGCTCAGGATTATGCAATAGGAACCAAAAGTCTTTTCCCAAAGCATGCTTAAATGGTACAGTGGGCTCACCCACAATGAATTCCTCTGAAGAGGCCGTGGTTCAATGGAGATCTATGCATCAAAGAAAAATAAGTATGTACATCTCCACAAATCAACGTGGGGTTTTTTGCCCCCACGTCAGAAGAAATACCACAAATTGCAATTTGTCTCACAGCATCTCTTCATTAAAGTTCCTGAGCAGCTAAAAAAAACCACCTTGAAGATTGCAAGGTCTCTGGAAGTGCAGCAACTCCCCAGATATGCCTGAACCCTGCTTTTAACAGTGGCCTTCTACTCCCAGATGAGTCAACCCTAGAATTAGCTGCAAGCTCCAAGGCTAGGATGACGCCAGCTCTGTCCCAAACCCAGTTCTTGGCCTGTACTGACCAGTGTGTTAGGCAGGCACCCCGTTGGTGATCAGTCTAGGCTTGGCTGCAGCAGGACCATACGCTCCTCATGATCCATTAACCAGCACTCAACTACTAGCTCTATGTTCACAGAGCAAACAACTGGACTGGCATGAATCCTTAGGCTACAGCACAAGGCACTATATATTAAAGAGGATCTAAAGTTGTTTAGGCTTGTCAGAGGTGGCGTAAGGCAGCCTACATAGCCCTTATTTTAGACACCTACAGTATTTCAAATGTATCTTTTAAAGATGGTGAGAAGTTTACCAATTTTAGCAGGGACAAAAGTGACTCTGCAGCAAAAGATTCTGCAGCTCTCATAAACATCTACGGACAGGTAGGAAGAGAAGCGAGGTTACCATAAACTAAGATCATTTTATATTTTTACAGTTTGAAATGAAAACACTATCTGTAAAAGAGCAAAACAAAGATTATTTCATAATCCTGTATTTTTAAAGATATGTTGTCTTCTTAGCATGTGTCAGAAGACAAGAGTTTCATACAGAAGCAATACCAAATAAAGAAAACTTGTGGAGAGTGCATATTTGTCCAAGACAAAGTCTCACACTTTGTGAGACAAAGTCTCACACTTTTCATGACTTGGCACTCTATGCAAGCTCGCGAGGAAAATCTATTACTATCACATAGTCAAGATCTCCTGACATAAGTTGAAATTCAACATTTTCTCACTTCAAACTACTGCTCCTTAAAGTGGATTTCTAGTGTTTGGACTCCACAAGTTCCTGCTCTGAGATGACAGCCTGACCATACAGTTATTGTACATTAGTGATGAATGATGTTCATGAAACATTTTTCTATCAAGTTAAGACTCTCATAATCCATACAAGAACGATTGTTGACCGTTTCTATTCTGGTAAACCATCTCTCAAGGGAGATGGAAAAATGTGGAGATCAATATATTACTATGTACTTGATTGAACATGTAACCAAGTACACAGTACTGCCTTTCAGAATGCGAGACAAACTGTGACTCCAGATTTTATTTTTAAAATCCTCCACCATATGACAGCAAATTTTATGCAGCTGAACAGTTAGCAGAGCAGAAAGTTCTTTTAGCAGGCAACTGTGTTAATTTAGCAAGCAATTGTGCTTGCGCAACAAAATTATGAAGACAGAAAACCTGAACATAGCCAGAGTTCAGATGCAAGAGGGACACAAACTACCAGAAGCTTATTCGATTGGATTACTCAGCTGTTTGCATTTCAGCCAACATATCTGGAAAAGCTACAGATTAAGTGTGAAGGCAAAAAATTAATCCGAACAAAGTAACTTCCAGAACTTTTTCCACACATAATTCCCTTTTAACCGAAAAGCTAACACTGAAGGAAGATGCAAACATTTATGGCCATGTTTAGACGCTCATCCGATCACGGATCGCTCAAGCCAGTCTCCTGAATACGTGACCACAAAGTCAGGTGGCAACCTCACGTCGCACTGGAAACACATCTCTATCCCAGTATCACACAGAGAAGAGGATAGCTGGCTTTAAGCTCACCACTTCGATGCCTAACAAGATGAAACAATTACCGCAACATACAGACCTTGAAGACAAGATACCTCACTTTCAGCCATACCATCCACACCTGCGATCAAAGTCTTGTCCTGTTATGGACAGGGCTTATCCACATTCCATTACGCTCAATAATTCTGACCAGGCCCAAAGAATATGGGTCGTGTTGGTTCTCCATAACCCCAAGGAAAGGCCTTTGTCACTTCTATGCAACATGCACTCCCCTAGAGGAATTACAGAAGGGAAAATCAGAGTAAGAGACTATACCTACTTCTCAGGCTTCTATTCCTAAATTTAGACTTGGAATTTACATCATTTTCAAATCATATTTTGCAATATTAAATGTCTGTATATATGCTATATATTTTAGCCTCAAAATTTGCATTCTATATTTATGGCACTCTGACTGGCCCCTTAGAAAGAGCTCATTTCCAGCCAGCACAGAGCAGAAGAGACCAAGCTTTTATTTCCCTACAGTTACCTTTCAGACATATCCAGTATGTTTCTGCATTCATCAGGAGGGTTTTTCCATTTTTTGCTTTGTGCAAAGAGAAATTAACAGTTTCAGATATCAAAAATAACACTATATAACTCAAACATTTCTAACACCTAGAAGTTTTCACAAGGCAATCTGGACTTTGAAAGAAACAGATTTCCTTGAAAACAGACTACTCACTTTAGAGGGCAGGAACAAAGGCTACCTCTAACAATTACAGGAAAATGTTCTGAAATGCACATACCAGGATCTAAATACATGAAACAGAAAGAGTAACTCATCTCGACTTCTCTTTAAAATAAAGATGAACTAACAAAAATTCATTTTGGGGGAGTGGTGGTGTGATTTTTGTTGGTTGTGCTTTAATCCTTTTGATGAGAGAGACAGCTGGTACCATCTGTTTCAGGACAGAATGAAAATTAAAACTTCTTCACTGTACTTACATGTGAGGACTGAGTTCATAAAAGTTTCGGTTTCTGTATTCTTCCACTTTCTCTGGAGTATAAATGGGTAGAGGTCTGTAGGGGTTTATTGATATCACCACACTGCCAATGTATGTCTGTTGAAAGAAAACAAAAAAAATTATCATGGATTTTTCTTTTAACATACTTTTGCTGCTTATATATTATTCTCCCACCTACTACTTATGCAAAAAACAAACAAATGAAAAGCATAATTGTAGCAATAAATATGTCCATACACACTGAAACACCTTTTAGATCTCTCTCCACAATCGCTGTTGGGTACCAAGCAGCAATTTCTACATAACTGAAACTCTCTTATGAACATTTCTTTAAAAGAAAGCCCAATTGTACATTATTTCTGTGACTAATTCAGTTGGGGGAGGGAAAGGGAAAAGGACACAGACATTCACGAAGAACCAACTCCATCTGTGTGGCAAATGTCACACGAGCTTTGCTGCAGCCCTTGGGCACTCATACAAAACCACGTCAAGGCAAAGCTGGAGTTGGTTGTTCTCCTTCAGGAGAAGGAGAAGCTTCTCAGGAGAAGCTTTGTGCCATGTTTCCAAAGCCTTGGGCACAGAAGAGGTTTATGGAGAAGAAACCTGAAGGCTAACAGCTTCTGACAGGTTTCTGTCAAAGGAGAGAGGAGAGATTTACTGTCAGGATTCAAGCCAGTCGAAGTCCTGCTGTGGTTCCTCAGCAGATGTGAAGCATAGCTTTATTTCTAGATTCTAAACATACTTGCTAATAGCCTTGGAAAGCAGACGGAGTAACATGTTGTTTCACTCCGTTAGGTCCCATCCACTACCGAGGTGAATGAAGACTGATACTGTACACCATGATTACCACATTGGCACATGAAACAATTAATCTGCCTTCACCAAGTCTACTGCCAGGAGCCCCGCAGCTCCCTACTCCTCCCTCCAGCTTCGAGGGCTGCCTTCAAACACATCTGAGTGGCAAAAACACCAAAACCCCCTTCCGCCCTGCCTGCAGATACCAATCAAAGATAATTAAACCCCAAGTGCTTGGTATCTCTTTCCACAACCACGAAATAAATAAATAACACCCGATAAAACACAATTTTCCACTAACCAGGGAGCCCCTGGGAGATGCAAAAGCTGCACACAAAAGCCCCAGGTTCCTGTTCTTTGGATTACATTCGCTAGTAACTACGGAAGAAAAACAGTGGTTTCCACATAGATCTAGGATTTTAAATGGCTTCTTCACAGTGATACCTTAGCACCTTGCAATCACTGTTTGTATCTCTCCCCACAATTTTTCTTACAGGAAAGTGCTGTAATATACATTTTTAAATGGGGACAGAGGCAGAAGGAGCCCGAGTTACAGGTTCAGCAGAGCACCAAATTACCTCCAGAGATGCAGTCACAAATTAAAAATATTAATTGCTGCGACCCTTCCCTATCTAACTTTCACATCTAAAGCAATTTTCTGCTAAATGCTAACCAAATTTGGTCCTAAGGAGAAAGCTAGGAGAGCAAGATTTCCCATTTTCCACAGCATGCATTTGCGCAGGCAAGCTGTGAACTCACACATTTTCTGTCCCAACTCAAAGAGAGTTGAACAAACTAGACTGCAGCGATAAAACAAGTAGCAGGAGGCTTCCAGAGACTCTTGTAGTTCATCCTTGTAGTGTTTACTACCCACAGGACGAAACAGAAGCAACCGCTGCTGACAATTCGCGGTACAACTGCTGCTACAACGAAACACGTACTGCTCTAATTGAGCTCATGACACCATTTCTACACAAGGCATACTTTCTCCTCTCCTTTGGAACTGGCCAGAAACCTTCTGCAAAACATTTCTCCACCATGCATCCGAGCCCAGAACAGACCAAATACCCTAGAAACGGGCAGGTTTCGCACCAAGAGCCCATGCGGACTGCTGCGACAGGGAGCAAGCCTGAAGTTCCCTCGCATCTCGACAGCCAGGCTGCAACCCTAGGGTGGGACAACTCCAATCTGCCTCGTACCGCAACCCAGGAGGGGAACACTCCCAAAGGCATTCAGATACAGACTGTTGAGAAAATCCCCAAATAATTAAGATTTTTACCTCTTTCAAACACACGCCACAGTGTGTGCTTACATACGTTTTCTTCAAATAACAACAACAAAAAAAATCGTTCTAGTTTTGTGGTCATCCTCCCCCTACGGAGGACACTGTTTTCCATCTATGTCTAATCTCTTTGGCTGAACAAGAAGAAAATGCAAAAATTGCCTTTCTACAGCATTTACTTTGCTCTCTCAACACATGCTGCTTTGGCAATTTGCAAGCCTACAGATTCTCGATGAGAATAACAGATATCCAAGAGTAAGAAGCTTTCTAGTCTTTAGAAGTGCATGGATACCCCAAGTGGAACTCTTTCCTGATAAAACATTAATATGTTAACTTGTTTCCTCCTAAATCTTAAGAATTTGTGAATTCAGTCTGTTGTGAAATCAGTGCTGGAAAGCATCAGCAGAAGAGAGATGCAGGCCAGATCTTGAAGATTGTATTTTGAAACAGGAATTCTTTGGAACTTGAAGACTTGCCCTTTTCAGCTATTCCGCTACCATAATAGCATACAATTTAATTGCTTTTAGTACCCCGAGATGTCAAGGTAAAGGAAGATGAGTGAAAGTGAAAAACCTTGATTTTTAATTTTGAATGCAGGCATTCAGATGAGATTTATTTAGAACCATCTCTTCATAGCTAAGTATTGCTTAGACGATGTATTTTGGGAGTTCAAGTCAGCTGTTTATTGTCAGACATGAACAAATACAGACCATTTCCTAAAATACCAATACTTCAAAAGGTCAAATGCCTATATAGAAACAAAGACATACTCATGTCCATTTTAAACACCAAGCCAAAGCATATCAAGAAATCACTGGTTTTGCTGCAAAGCTGCTTACAAAAACTAATAAGTTTCCTCTTCTAAAAACGCCAGTATCTCAAATCCGATGCCTAATAGCTACTTGCCACTGGTGGTCTGTGAGATTCCACATAACAGGGATAAACAGATCCAGAAAATAGCTTTCCCACATAACATCTGCCTTCCCACCAGAACTTTATTATATACAAACAAAATAAAATGGCTCAAATCCTTGAGCAAGTGACGAGCACAGAAACATTCCAGTGCTAAAAGCAGGACATCCAAGAGTAGTGGGAGATCATACCGTGGCACCCCAGGGACTAAAGACATCGTTCATTTTCCCTGTTTAAGGAAAAAAATGAAAACCCAGAGGAATGGCCTCATGATGATGAACGCACAGAACGCAGTCAGGAGATTTGATTTCTTTCCTGGCTTTGACACGGTCTCGTTATGCAAGTTTGGACACAATCTGCTGTCTCCTCAAGTTTTGCTAACTAGAGACTCTTGATAATACTCCTTCCTCCACATTTCTACTCTATTGCAATAACTCACAAAGCCACATTCTGCCTCCTTGGTGTGTCTGTCCAAACCCAAACCAAAATGACTCTCACTCGTCGTTTATCAGTGCATCTGTCATGTAGCACAGCAACACTGTAATAGGCTAACCTTTCATCTGCGGGAAAGAGCATTCGAATTTCTCAGGTCAAATGACAACACATTCTGCATTCTCCACCAAAACAACACAGACAACTCATTCCTGTTCAGCAAAGAGCTTAAGACCCTGAGAAGGAAGAAAATTCTAAATCACAACTCAACTGGAAAAGCCAATAATACTTGTTACATCACTTCTAAGTACTGCTGGAGATGCAACATCCAAGACGCTTTGATGCCCCGTTTTCTCCCCCTAGGACTGAAAGCAAACACAACCACTTGAGGCAAGATGTTACTGCTACTTCAAGCTTGTATCCGCCTTGCAGGGCCTTCTGTGCCTTTCTAACCCAAGCAGCTTTACGACTGGCTTAAGAAGCCACTTGAAACAGCAAGATGATGCAAGGCTCCTGTTGCTTGGGAGTAACCTACAG
The DNA here is from genome assembly GCF_009769465.1 of Tauraco erythrolophus. Taxonomy (NCBI): domain Eukaryota; kingdom Metazoa; phylum Chordata; class Aves; order Musophagiformes; family Musophagidae; genus Tauraco; species Tauraco erythrolophus. Next base: position 10,163,255 of record NC_141472.1, on the reverse strand, counting down.
GCAGCAGTCTCTTCCCAGCCAAGGACTGAGGGGAGCTATTGCCAGAAATTGGTAAACTACATGAACGCTTGTGCATTGTTTTCAGCTGAGAGGTTGCAAAAACCTTATAGAGAGCCCAGTGAAAGGTCCCCAAACACCTCCGCAGCCAGGACCCACGAGCACTGCAGTGAAATCTGATCCAGGGGGAAGAGGCAGTTCAGGCCAGCTCAAGAAGGGCAGCTTTTAGAAGAACACTAGTGGAGTTTACAGGAGAATATTTCGCACCCTGGGATACCGTATATTAATAAAGCTATCTTTCCTCCCAGCAAAGTTAATGTTGTAATACCCCGAGGGCCCAGAAGAGAGAAGATTGTAGCTGCAGAAGCCAGAGAACGTTATCAACAGCAGTTGAGGCTGCACCGCAGGAGCTGCAGAGCTGGGTCTATCCCAGCAGCCTGCTCCATATCTTTAAAAGCTTTTCTGGATCTGTGGCATCCTCTGCACAGCAACCTTCTGCAGAATTGAAAATCATTAAGCAGCTAAAAAGATTTGCTGCAAACCTTCTGGAAGTATACTCTACATCACTTTTGGCAGCTCCATTAAAAAAGAATCCACTGCTTCTTACCCATGGTCGCCTGTAACAGTCCAGAAAAAACTGCTGCTCCACACAAGTCACTCCCGCTGTAAAATGTCCAATTGCTACCGTACCTTGCAAGTGTGCTGAATTCCCAGGGCCTAGTAAGGTTGCTCTACTTAATTATTTTTAAAACCCTGGAGCACAAAAATAGAAAAGAAATACATTCTAGTAAAAGAAGATTGCTAGTGTGGATACTGGTTCTTCCATTTATGCAGACCAATTTTAATACTCCAGATATGCATAACGCACATTTCTTCAGTACTAATTATGCTCCAGCATACTGACTTTGTACCATTTTGAACAGTTTCAGATCACACCACTAAAACAATACATTGAAATGAGAGACACTGAAGTAAGATCAAAGAAGAGCATGACTAAATTTTATCGGAACAAGCCCAGAACCACGGCTCGGGCAGCACTGCTTTCTTTGCAGTGGACAGAGTTGTGTTTTGGTTTCGTGTTGTTTTTTGGTGGTTTTTTTTTTTAATGTGACATATGCAAGATTATATTTCTAATATAATCCTCATTTTTATTAGTATTTGCGGTTCTGGATCCTGTCAGCTCATAAGCACGTGTGCTGCTGCATGCTCAGAATAGCTGAGGCCAAGGAGATGGCAGAGGAAGCCTGTACTTACATGTTCTCGGTTTTCTGAACTGTCTCAAACTCAACCAGAACCTGGCAAATTTAACACTGCGATGTTACCCCATAACGAAGTTTCTCATTTTAATAAACATTAGCAATTAGATTGGTACCTTATTAAAATACAACCTCTTATTTGAACAATCATGCTGTGCGCTCAAATTTGTTTTTCATTGTGGTTGGCCACAATAAAATAGGTAAACGCACCCTGCTTCTGGTCTACTGTGTTTTTCAGGTTTGAAACACTCACAAAGTTGCAAGACATTATATTTGAAAAGAATAAGGAAAAGAGCAACATCAAGACTTAAGAGCAAAACCACCTTAGACCATTATTACTATTCCTGGGGCTTTGATTTCCTGTATTACTGTGCAATAGCAATGTAGGTGTTTGTATCGTTTGGCAGAGAGGGATGGGCTGGGTACTTGAAAAACACAAACAAACCAACCAGGATTTCATCCTGTAATGCTCCAGGGTTTGTCTGCACTGTTTCACGACAGCATGCACAAAATAAACTCTACATGTGATCCAAGCCACGCAGCTGCACTTTGTGTTGAGTCAATGCCTTCTGCTTCAGAGAGCTTGGAGCATGACTCCAGGTACCATCTACAAGCGACTTCGCAGGCCCAGCCCCAGAATCCCCAAGAGCAACGAGCAGGTGGAAAGAACAGGAACTAACCAAGTTTGATTTCCTTGAACAGGAGCGTGGATTTTCCCCTATCTGGTAAGGGTTGGACTCGCACAGCATCACACAGCATCTAGTCCTCAGCAAAAGAAACTTCGGTGCTTTGACTCCTCTCCTTAGTATTTCCCAACAAATACAGCATCTCTGCAAAGTTCCTGATCAGCTCTGAAGAGGCCATAATAACCAGTGAGTTGCCACAGATAAGAAAGCCTTCTTCCACCCCCTTCGCTGAAAGGAAAGCCAGTGCTAAAAATGTACTTTTCCAAAGCTAGTCTGGAGTAAACTGAAAATACAAACTAGACTCTCATACGTATAGTCTTTCCCTCTCTCTCCAAATATATATATGGAGAAATCTCTCCTTCTCCTTGATAATATTTTTCACTGTAGTTTCGGTGGAGTTCTTTCTAGTTATGTTTGTATGAGTGAAGAAACATAATACTGGATTTCTGAACACAGCCTGCTCCCCATGATGATTAAAATTCTCTTGGTCAAGACCACCCTCTTGGACATAGCGTTTTCATCCCTGAAATACAGTGGACAAAGTCTGGATGTTGTAACAGAAAAAATAACAATCCTGGCAAGCTATTATACGTGCTTAATGCAGTTATTAATCGTGATAGGTGGCCTCGTAAGACCTGGGCAGGACAGTAAAGACAGTAAAGAAACAACATAGAAGAGCACTCGATGAGTTGCTGAAATTGAGGGGGAATCAAGCAAAAAAAGAAACTGAGGCAACAGCATCCACAGTTCAAGCAAAACCATCTCCTTGCTAGAGGGGACAAAATTCAGCATTAGTATGTATCGCAGTCAGGTACCAAACATGTTGATGGCTGATACAACGACTCAAGAAACAAAGCTCAAACAGGTAACACAAAGGCAGAACCCCACATCTATATCCCAAAGCAAACAATCGTGACACAACCAACCTGCGTCAAAAAGGGTAACAACACTACTAAAATAATCTTCAATACGGGCTTGATCCAGCAAGCCGCTGTGCAAACAGCAGCAGTCCGAACAAGCTGCAGGTAGCTGCAGGTAGCCCAGCACCGGCCAGGATCAAGCCCTTAATTGTCCTGCAACCTGGTTTACATCCAAGCCCCAAAGTAAGTAGGAGCGGAGCGTTGGCCAGAGAAAGACACCCACACAGCAAGTCGAAGCGAGTACTTAAAAGGGATGCATGTGCACAGATTATCAGGTTTCTCTTCTGAATTTCTCGAGGGCACAGAAATCTCTCTGGTGCTCAGTGAATATTGCTTCTAACCTTGTGATCAGACTCTGATGTTATTAACGAAGCAGATGAATCACCTCAGCCATCCGCCTCTCTGACTACGTCGAGATGTTTTTACATAAACAAACAGAATTCCTACACAGGATGCAATTACAGATGAAACCTGTAAAGTAAGCAATCAGGAAGTCAACCCAAAGCAGACACAAGAAACCTGAAGGTTTTAAACATTTAAACACCCCAGAACGTCAGTCCTTGCTCACTTTTGCAAAGATAAAGACTTGTTTTTGTAACAAACAGTAGCTGGAGATTGGGTAGTGTCTACGCCAAGAAACCGTTGGTGAAAACATTAGCGAGAGCACTCATCCCAAGATGTTTCATTATTTCTGTACAAATAAAACGTGGGAAGGAAGTCTCCTGCCATACCACAGCCAAGGCTAACCTATGTTCTTCAGAGTGAGAACGATGTTTTTACAGTACTTGGATGATATTGCTTCTGTTACTCGCCAATCTTTCATTAATCTTCGTTTTGTGTTTTTATTTCATATAACATCCACTGAAACCACTAGTGAGTGTCCAAAACATCATCATCACCTTAGTAAAGAAACATACAGCATTCTGGCGCCGAGCTAACACTGTAACAGTCCCTGGGGCCCCACAGGAGGCATCTCCTACACCCTCTCTTTTTTCAAAGTGTCACATCAGAGGCAAAAAAAAAAAAGAGCATGTAGAGAAGACGACCCCTACACACAGCCCACAAGATGCACATAATTTTCTGTGATCCTTATTCGTGTTTTCTTACTCCTTTATGCAGATGCTGCGTAGGGCCCTGCAAATAAGTGCCTCGAACACCACGCTCAGCATGGTGGGAGCCGTACAAAAAGGAAAGGAAACAAAGCACTGCCTTGAGGTAAGTAGCTCTCCTGCCACGAAGCACTTCGACGGTAAAAGTAACCGGCCTGCTGGCTGCGAAAATCTTTACTCCTCAACTCCAGGCAAGTTATAAAGGTCGTTTCGCCAGAGCGAGCGGATGGGAAGGGACAGAGGACCGAGGGGATTTCTATCTAGATAACAAGCCAAACCAGATTTACAGGGAGGCAGAACACTACTTCCCAGACTGCAAGCTACCACAGGAAAAGATGTGCCTTGGGCACACGAGCCCTTCTTCGCATCTGAAGGAGAAGCAGCAGGCTTCAAGGTCCTAGCCCGTGGCAGCTGCAACAATATTATTACTACAACTTACGAGCTTCCTCAGAGAGGGAAACTGTCAAGGCACTGCTGGGAAAAATCGCTCAAACTGATGCAGGAGTCCCCCCAGGGAGGAAGAGAAGGAGATCTAAGGAAACTCGGTCCCCTGGGCTCCCGACACAGGCGGATGGACGGCTGCTCTGCTCCGGCTCTCAAGCCATCCTGCCTTTTATGAAATGACTCGGTCACCACACCTGTCGCCCCTCAAACTCCCAAAGGAAGACCAGCGGTCCAGGCTGGAGTCGCTGGATAAACACAAGTAAATATGTTGAGGTGCAAGAGAGCTGGGCTGGGTCTGGCAGGGGGACAGACTCTGCTGTGTGCTGCTGCAGGAGCAGCCAAGGTACAGACCTGCTGTACCCAAAACCACAGGGGACAACAACAACCCTCCTCAAAACCCAACAAAGGGCACCTTCTGGCCTCAAAAACGACGTACTAAAGACCAATGGGATCATGCTGACATCACTAGGTAATGAAATTGAGAATAAAATGGAACTTCAACAATTACTTGCTCATATTACAATGAAGATTTTCCCAGAAAGCTGCATTTACATCTCCCAATACCACAAAACTCCATTCTTCACAAGGGCAACAGAGTTGTACAGAGGGACGGTCACACAAGGCCAACACAGACCGAGGCAATTGGTCTCATTCACATAATTCTGTCCCCCATCCTTTTCTTCCAAACATAGCATCTGGAACAAATGCAGCAGGAACAACGCAATTCAGTAAACTAAATACTGTAAGGTACCTGAGAAAGGGGTGAAGCAATAATAGAGACAGACATAGCAGAGTAAAGTCAAGTCAGAGACGAAAAGGTCACCCCTAAAATATTGAAACCATCGAGATCAACAGGAAGCAGCTCGGGCTGTGAAACAGGCACACGGCAATAGCCATGCCACCAGAAGGCGGCCACGAGGGTGCTACCTCGAACTGCTAACGCCGAGTTATTACGCTGGAATGCCAAATATTTAATGTTTCGGTGATAAAACAACACGCGTTCAGTGCCACAGGACTGTTCCTGCCCAAAGCAGCCCACAAACTCCACGCAGAGAAAACACAAATTAAACGCTGACATCAGAGAAAGATTCTGTTCTCTTGTAAGAACAAAAAGCAAACAAGCATTTTGTTGTAAGGGACAAAACGTTGACCTCTGCAAATTTGGGAAGACTTCAAGAAACAACATAACTGCGGCGAAAAATGTGCAGGGCAGCAGAATAAAGTGGTATCTGGCCTCTAAATGCCTACGCAGCACCGCTCCGCTCCAGACTCCTCGCACCCCTCTTACCACTTCCACACGCCTCACAAAACCACAAAAATAAGTTTCAGACTGATACACGTACTACAATTTATTCCAAATCTCTACCGTTCGTAAGTCACCGTAAACGCACGTATAGACGGATGCCCCCCTCCCATTTGTCAGCATCTCAAAATACAAAGGAAAAATAATTGCTGAGCTGGATGGGCCAAGCATATTTCAGTCAACTTAAATAATAAAAATAAAAAGTTCAAGGAAGGAGTTAAAAAAAAATGAGTCAAAATTAAACAGTGACACACAAACTGAATTTTATGAATGTATTTGAAGTTTTCCATGCGGTCTCTAGGTCACACGTTTTAACTGCACAGGCTGCTCCCTGGAACCTTCAAATAATCAACACTGTGGTTTTTTCCTCCTTGCTAACTGCATTGCCCACAAGCCACATTTTACTTTATAAAGTTAAAGAAGAATTCTCACAGGCTTTTGTTACTCATATTTACAGAAAAGAACTTTTTTGAAAGAGCGATGCAAATTTTATCAACAAAAAGTTTAAGAGTTGCAAAAAGAATATAATAAACAATTACAGCTTTTTAATGAGATTTCTCTTGGTCAGACGTACCCCAGGCATTTCCAGACATGACTAAACTCCAGGATTCCCATTTCCAATTAACACATGCATGTTACCCCATGAGCCCTTCCCCCCGAAAGCCACTCAGCGTGAGATTACTGCAGAAACCGATGGTCTTTAGTAGAACATTTGGCCAAACTCCAGCTCCACCAGCCTTCATGCTTATTTTTACAGGCAGAGCCTCCAGCTTTGCGCTCTGGTATGCAACCTAACACCCAAGTCCATTCAATTTTCCATCAAATACACATAAAATTGAACAACAGGTAATCAAGTCATAGCCTGTTCTCTAACTGTTAGGAGTACTCTTATGGCCCTGTTTGCGCTACGGCATGAAACTTAGCTAATTTGCTCGAAGGGCTTACAGTGACCGTGCCCAGGATGGTACAAGAGGACCATCAGGGGATCCAGATCTGAATGTTTTTGCAAGGGGAGCTCTTATGGACAAGATCTGGAATTTCAAATGGGTAAATGGAGCTGGCACTAGGACCTCCAACACCAAACATTCAGCGTCAAACATAACTACTGTGAAAGAGACTAGAAAAGACAAAAATTGTATTCTCTTCCAGTGGAATGAGCCTATTTATCTTGTCATCTTTGGCTACGGGGAGAGATTTGGCACTGTCCACTGATGGCTCAATTCGACTCTTCACATTTACCTATCAAGGCTGGCTAACACGATTATGCAACGTCTGGCCAACTTCACAGTGTTTTCAAAGCTATTCATGTTACAGGTCTCCTTCCTCACAACAAACCCTTCTGAAGGTTATAACTGCACCTCCATTTTAAAACTAACATATGTAGCACAGATACAGCCGTCAGCCTACAGAAAACTTCTTAGCAACTGATGTTGAGTAAGCCCTGGTTTACTGCTGCAGAAACATTTCAATCCGTTCATATGGCTTCAGTTTGACTTTGTTTTTTAAATCTGGACATCACTTTTGGTAACGCCTACAATGAAGCACTGACACAAGGGGTGAACTTAACCCCACAACAGAGCCATTCAAGGACAAACCAATCCCTACTGCCCTCTGAAAGAATCCTGAGAGGTTAACCTGCGTAGCTTGTTAGAGCTGAAGGAACCTGCAGTCTTTGTTAAGCACCAACGGTAGCTCTTTAATAGTCCAATTTGGTTTCCCCAGGATAGCACGCAAACTATAGATTTTACACGGTAAAACAAACATTACTTCCAGATGTCACAATGGCTTCATTGTGCTCATCTGAGTGTAAAAACAGAAACGCAAAGGGTAGTTTTCACGGGCAAGGTTTGGGCAGAATAGAGTGGGTGGCAATAAGGAAAGGGGAGAGAAGAGTTTGCACTTGAAAAATCTATGTGTGGTTGTTACTGTGAGCACCGTTCCAACCACTACTGTTTTAAAAGTCTTCTAAAACACGCAACAGTGGCATGAAATCTGCAGGGCAGCAGAACTCAACTGATACGGGATGGAGATATTATTCCTCGAGCGATTTGGTAACTAAAACCATGAAGCATCACAAAATAGACTTGTACATGTGGTAGTGGCATGTGGCACAGACATAAGCATCTATTCTTGCCCCACTGATGTAGTGAATGTTTTAATACTTGCAAAGATCTGCAACATTTTGCCTTTGTAGAGTGGATTCACAAAGAGTATTGGTAAGACCTTAATAAAAAAATAAATCGCATGATCAAACAAACCTGGACATAAAAAGGGTAAACGATAGTGCAATAAACTACAAGGGAATGATTCAGAAAAAAAAAACAACAAACCAACAACAAAAAAAAAAACACCAAAACCACCAACCAAAAAATCTTTTCATTTTGGCAGCAGTTCTCACTTCTCAGCAGAGCATGCTTAAGTATTAGGGTTTTCCACCTGCAAGGCAAAGGATCCTACATTGCCAGAGAAAAGTGACACCTTGCATCACCTGCCAAAGCACACAATACAGCTAATTACATCGCACCTCAGTGCCAGGCCCAGCCAAAGGAGAAACTGGAGGAAACACACACTTCCCTGTCACTGTCTCAAAGAACCATGTGTTTGAACTCGACTGTCAGCTAGCATGTAACAGCAGATCAAAATAAAACAGATTACCCATTTGTCATTCAAAATGACTTCTTTCAAGAAAAAGCTATCCAGTCTAAATTAAGTAGAAACATATAATTAAATACTTTGTAATCTATAAACGTTTACAGCAAAAAAAACAAATGTGGAGAAATCCACTCCCATGTGAATTATTGCAATCCTTCGTAAGAGACTGCATAGTCTGAGGTACGCTCACAGAACAGGTTTCTATCCCTAATGCTTTAAATAAAACTTTCAAATATGACCCAAAGATTGTGGAAGGCAGTACCACCTTCTTCAGCCTCTGGGCAAATAGCTCACTTTCCTTCTCTTCTCTTTCATATTTTCTTGAGCTAAAGTGGAATGAGATGATTCTGTATCACCTACTTTTACTGTAGGTATGAGGAATATAGAGTTAATCCTAAAACTGAAGTGAAACAGGTTAATTATACAAGTCACAGACTGAAAAAAATCTCGGAATCCCAGAAGAGGCAGCGACTGCAGCTGTTGAATATGGAGGACTTGCCAGAAGCTGGCTGAAAGAGCGGCAAAGGGAAGTCTACTATCTACCTGCCCGTATCAACGTCTCAGGGTTATCAAGAGGGAACAGACTACATCTTCAAGGAACAAGGAAAATAAAACATTCATTTTTGTAAATGCAACTCTCAAAGGTATCAGGAAGATTTTTTTAACCATTGTGGAAGAAATCTTTCCACAAATAGAGATCGTTTTGGTTTCTTCTCCAACAAGGTTTTAATGGATGCTGAGTCCTTGTCTTACTTTAATTTTCTGGTTAATTTAAATTACTAGTCCAAACTTAAGAAGCAAAGAGGTGGAGGTGATCCAACAGCAGATAGGTACAACTGCATATTGCCAAGTAAACCCCTACAGAAAAGGGAACCGGCATAGTTGAGCAGGAAAAGGACTCCAACTCCAGAAGAAAGACGCGACACAACGAATAGCAGAGGTACAAAAGCATGGACTACAACTAAGGGATAGAAGAAGCAAACAAAAATAACAGATCCTCCCATACTAGAGGATGGAAAGGAAAAAGTACAATGAAATCACGAAGGTTCAAATGTTTAGCAAGAAGGAAAACTATAGTCACACTAAAAATTAAAAGGGGGGGAGGGCTAAGTTATAACGAAGTACAGAACACACCTATTTGATGGGTAATAAGCTGCAGACACAATTGCTTGCAGATCATAGCTATAGTTTGACTTAAATATTTCAGCTTTACTCTCCAAAGACTTATCTGTCACCAACGGTCTTGGAAAGTCCCCGCAAATCATGAAGTTCACACAGCCTCAGCAGTACTACAGATACAGTACTGTGCACATTTTAACAAAAATGGACTAAAGAGAGATGAAGCAGGAATGAAAGGCCTAACTGGAATCACAATTCGCCTCTTCATTCCCAGTCTGTGTTTCAACTGTCAGTTAACAACATCTCTTCTATCAATCCTCATTCAGAGATTAACATGCCTGAAGGTTTTGACTACTTATGCATACGTCCAAGCTCATTGTTTCTACTTTAAAATCCAACCATTCTATTAAACGTAACTTTTTTGCAAATCAAAAATAGCAGGCAACATTTAAGCTAGCCCTAGCATATTCCAAACATCCACTGTTTCTACATCAACTTGCTTTAACATCCTGGAAGTGCCTTCCCTGGAAGTGAATTATTTATAACTGCAACGTCCTCTGACAACAGGAGGACAAAAGTAATCATCATCAGTTCTGGAACTGTTTTATATGACAATCAGAGGTCCACCATGCTGTGCAACGGGAAAAAAGGAAAAATACCCCAGATAGAAAAGATCAAATGCAAACAATGCAGTACAGGAAAGATTACAGCACAAGTAAGGTTTAAAATATCCCTAATACAATAGATTGTGTTCGGGCGTTCGGTCTACGTGTATCCTTATAAACAAACATACATTTTAAGAATGATAACATAGCTCCTTGTAGGATGTTATTCCTTAACATATACTCACATATACTTCATTGTGATCAAAGCGCTTCTTCAGATTATTGATGAACGAATCTTCATCGAGTGGCTCTAAAAGAACCATATCTCCCACCCCTATCATGTTGTCTAAAAGTGATGTCTTGACCTCCATTTTGGCCATTTTCTTTCTGCAAAGAAAGAAACGAGGAAAAAAAAAAACAAAGAGCAAAGTTAACTCAGAATTATTCTAATTATTCACAGGCATTATCCACTAACACTATTTAAGGAATACAAGTTAAAAGCCCATCAAATGCCACTGCTTTAAAATATTTTTCCAAGGAACATTCTCAAAGTCATTCTATCTACCCAGGTAGTCCACACAATTCCAAAAATTTAACTTCTAACAGTCAATAATGCCTTCTGGCATTCTCTATATATTAAATATGGAACTGCAAGAAACAGGAACTAAGATTCCAGTAGGCAACACATCCAGATTTTTCAGATGTCTTCAACAGTGTTCAAGTGTACGCAAACCCAAGTTTTATCAAAAGATTCATCAACATCTCCAGCGTATCAAATTAGGGTTTAAATTTGTCAGTACCCTAACCTGAATTTCTTTCTCAAGTAAGGCTTGCATTTCTCAAACCCCATCAACTTTCAAATGGAAACCAACAAAGTGAACTCATGCAGAGACCAAACCCACACTACTTTATCTTCACTCACGAACCCTGTACTCTAAAGTGACTATATTCTAGTATAGTGCTGCTCTTGGTTACACGAGGCTATCAAATTACTTCACTTTCTAACCAGACTTATTTGGATTTATTTGTAATTTTATCACTTGAGGGAGCATTTTTGCTGGGCAGCAACAACCCAGCTGATGAGTGGAGGCTCTCCATCTATATAACCGGAGTGGCAAAAGGCAGAAGCTGGCTTAAACAAGGGACCAGGATCAAACAAAGTAACCAAGTCTGATCAGTGAAGTAATTCAGACAAAGAAGTCAAGGTCAGGCCAAAACTCGACACCTATTTTGATCGTCCCAGCCTTTTATCCTTCCAATCCATAAGCTACAAGAGATCAACCAAGCTGCTCAAGAACTGCAGACATACAGTTACTGCTTTCAGCTTTCATGACAAGACTGAAAAATGAACACATTGGCAGTAGTGGCCCACAAACGGGGAACCAGAGGTGAGAGGACAACTTTGCTGACAACCCAAACCAGGTACCAGCTACTGCACGGCTACAGCTACACAAAGCAACTGTTGAACTTCACCAATCAGCTGGAACCTCTCAGCTCTGAACTGCTGTCACACTGTCCTCGTGCTCTCTACCATTGCAGCACATTTTAAATATTTTTTCTCATTTTTCAAAACGTCTTTGAAGAGCTATTAGCTTCTACAATCAGCGTTAACTCGCCATAGTAGCTATCCATCAGATAACTACTTTAAAGCAAGCGAAGCCTTTTATCTCTTGCTTCTGTCCGCAGCCGCTGCCTTGCTACATGCTACTTGATTTCTGAGCAGTGAGTGACATTTGAGGGATATTAGATCAAGACTTAAGTCGTGTTTGATGTTTTTCCAAATTCAACGAAGAGAAGCGTAGCTCCACAGGCAGCTAACGGAAGCGATACGAGATCCCCCAAACCTGAACCAAGCCTGGGAATGACTAGAAATTCACATGGAAATGCGAAAACAGTGCTGAACTATGGTAACCAACCAAAGCTGAGTCAACTCTGCTAAACAAACAACAGAGCATTTCTTTTAAACAAAAACACTGGACAAATATTTTTGTAGAGAAAGACACTTTTATTCTTAAAAGTTCACCTCTCTGGATCACCAAAAAAATTTTAAACATTCGCAAAATCTTTTCAGAGGTATCACTTCAACTTCTGCTCCCCATTAAGACAAATTCTTTAAACTACCAGTCTTGTTTCAAGGACCTAAGTATTTCCTGTACATCAGCTAATGCTCAAATAATTTTTGAAGGCTGGAAAAAAAAAAAGTACTTCTCAAGCATGGAACTTATTAAACAGTGGGTTTGTAGCCAGAAAAAAAAAAAAATCAACATAAAAATCCTAATATGGGCAATTTCAACCTAAAATTTAAGTTCTAAGTAGTATACCTCATCTACCGTTGTGAAATTACATACCACCTACCACACTTCATGCGTCACTGTTGAGGAATTTCAAGACCAAAAGCAGCCAAACCCATGAAGAACGTTCATGTATTCTCAAGCTCAGAGGCACGTTTTGCATAAGAGGTGCACAAAGACACCATATCCACCTCTAAATCTGGATCAGAAAGTTGTATACAAATAGTAATTTATCAATATATTTGAAAAGTTCTATTTTATGGTTACAGGTTGGTTTTCAGCTTGTTTTTTTCCACACTAATTTAACATCATACTGTGTTTAAAATATTTCCATCAACTTGAGAGCTAGAAAATTCTAGGAACACAGGTGACGAAAAAATTAGACAATATGCCTAGACATCTTATTTAACAACAAATTCTCAAAATCATTTGCAACAGCTCAGCCTTCACAAGGTATTCATTAAAGACCACCTCATACACTGATGCATGATTCAAGTATATTCTGCTGTACTAATGTCGTTAGCCCCCACTTGGGTAGAATCCAATGATAATCCCTGCTCCAGTGTAGCTAACAACAAAGGAAGACCTAGCAAGCTTGTGGGATAATTTGGTTGCCTATCTGAGGTAATGAGTGGGGGAAAAAAAGCATTGTTATGAAAAGCCACTGAAGTTTAAACATACATTAAACAGATTTCATTTAATCGATAATGGAATTTAATCAAAGATCAACACATACAGCACTTTCAGAAGACTAAATACTAATTGTAAAAGTAGCTTTAAAAAAAAAAACACTGAAAAATCAGCACCCTACACAGAAAAAAAAAAATCAAACCCTTGCTACATTGCAAGACTAAACATCAGCAAGATTTTTAGCAATGTCACTAAACTCAGAAACTCAATCCAAATCCATGTCCAAGTATTTGTGTCTGCCATATATCCAACGACGCCTTGCAGCTGGAAATCTTTTCCCATCAGTGCTGGTGACAGCATGCTCACCACAGTTTGGAGAACAGTACATAAAAGTAAGCAGTTTCTACCTGTATACGTACTCAAGCACCTTTAAAAAGATGAACGTTTCTCAAGAACTGTTTTCAAGAACCAGAACCATGAGAGGGACAGGACCAAAACACATTCCCAGTGTCTGAGAGAACAGCAATGATTGAAACCACAGCCGTGCTGGTGAGAGCGCACCGGCAAACGGGAAACTAGGTTAGAGGAAAGAACCAGAATGGGTCGTGTCCTTTAAAACAAGGACACCTTTAGTTATTTTCAAATGAGGATGGCTGCATGGGGGAAGGTGGACGGAGGTACTGCTGTGAGGCTCTATTTGAACTGCACTGTAATTTCATTCTGGAAATCCAATAAAAAATAACCTAAAAACATAAGCGGTGCTCCCTTAATTCACCTAATACGTTGCTTTTGTGACTGCAGTATCTCATTCTGTCGACATCAAGAGAAACAAGTGTTGTATAAAGATTACAGCTGCAAACTATTAATATAGCAACAAATTAGCTCAGAAAAAAACCCAAAATTCTTCTAACGCTTGCAGTCTGCAAATCAAATTCTTCCTCAAACATTCCCTGATCTTTCCCACGCCCACTTACCCCTTGAGTCTTCTCCTAGATTTACCTTTCTTATCCCTAAAGCAAACATCAGCAGCATTTCAGAACATCTCCCTTTTCTCTTGTCATGTCAAATCTGTTCTTCCTCACTTTGGTCTCATATGAAGGCCTTAATTCAACGGAGTGAGAACGCTTTCAACATGTTTCCATTCTCAGAAAAATAAAGGAGGTTATTCAGTAATCCTTCACAGCTTGATCTGTTTTATGTTGGACAACACGCTGAGGAGGGGAAGTGCTGGCCATGCTATGTCTGTAAAATGCTTTTATCCACACACTCCCACGTTACCCGTAGCCTTTTAAAGCACAGACTGTCGTATCTACCGCTTTCAACGCCTGGGACTGCCATCCAGCCAGGCTAGTTGAATCTAAAACATGCTTGTCCCTCTTGGCTGCACGGATGGCAAATTAAAAATTACACTATTCCACAGCCACAGCAGTCCTATCATCAGGCGGTCTGAAACGAAAGCTAATGAAAACTATAAATAGAAGATGATACACAGAATAGGCAAAACCCCAAAAGCCTTGTACAATTAAGTTCACACATCCTCCAAGGGGGAAATGAAGTAATACCCCGTTATTAGCATTCAGCGTGTTACGGAATTGTCCAAGGTTTTCCACATCACCCTCATACAGTAAAAGAGCAATAATTGTCAGCAGCTTCCTACAGATGTGCGGTCCCCAGCACACGCTTGCATTTGCTGCACTGGAATTATCACCACCTGCAGAGTCAGCTTGGTTTAGTTCTTTTGTGGCATTGTAGCAAAAGGACCATTTCCCCACCATCGAAATCGTCACAATAGATGTACTCACATACGCTTCAAGCTCTGAGTATTTTTTTTTTTTTTTAAAAAAAAAGCCTTCGGTTACACTACCACCAACTCACTGTAGAAAATAACCACCTTTTTCTTTTTTAAGAGTCAACAGGAACAACCTGCAACATCAGTAATTCAATAGCAGAGTTCAAACTGATTTCATGTTCCAGGTCTGATCCCAAGCTCCCGTCAGGCTGTAATTATGTTTGCCCGCTTGTTCCCTTTTCTTCTCTGTCAGGGACCAATCGGCCCACATAGAGCAGGGACACTGACAGATCATTGCTGCAAAAAAAATGGCTAGGGACACAGTGTCATTACCTGAGCAAAACAAAACCAAAAGGGACTACAACTGTCTTGTAATACTCACAACAAGCGTTAAGTACCAATGAAGCAAGAGGCAGGATTTAAATTCATCCTGTTCTGCTGCCGGACAAACCCCACGCATCTCTGACCTCTGACTGATGCCCAGAGGTGCAAGTTCATTGGAAACACCTTGTGCTGCCTCACCAGGCAAACCGAGGCAGACTCCACAGCTGAACTATTACAGTACCTTTTCACTCAAAGCCAGATTTCTCGACATCAGCATGAATGAAAAAAAAGTTGACATCATCCAAAGAAAATCTTTGCTTTGCCTCCAGATCCCTGAACTTTTTAGCCCCTGGATGCTACAGGGGAGCAGCGCAGCCAGCGTTTCCTACCCACTGCCTGGCCACTGCCTGCTAGGAACGCCTGCACCCTCCTGCCCGGCTGCGACTGCTCACGGACGGTGCTCTGTCACCATCCACATCGCTCTGTCACCATGGACGTGCTGAAGGAAAGAGCGTGCAGAGAACAGCGCGGCGTAGCAGCCCGCAATTTCCTCCTGCAAGATAAATGGACTAGAGAAACCTGACAGACAGACTGCGGGCAGGAATGCTAACAGATACCGCGACAGCGGTCAAAGCACTCTTAAAGAACTAAAACGCTTCCTCCGACTCTCCATCTTCTGGTTTGGCCAATGTCTTAACATCTTCTGAATTTCTTTTCCTCCCACAGTCCTACTGAACAAATCAGTGTTTTGCAAACTGAAAAACTTTATAATTCGGGGCTTTTGAACTAGCTAATGTTTTCCACATCTCACCTACCAAGCAAAAACTATTTATTTGAAAGCCTTGTGCAACTTCTCTTCATTTTCTGTAGGGATTGAACGTTTCGCACGCATACCAGATTTCTTGAGTAGTTAACAACAAACAGCTCCAGTAAACGACACAAGTAAAACGCCGCGTTATGGGGTATATTTGTATTAGGACTGCAGGAATGTTTGCATTCGGCATCAGCAAAACAGGAACGGCTCTTTAGCAACATCAGATTAGGACAGAGTTGCGCGCCAGTGACTGCAATTTAGATGACAGAAGATTTGCCCGGCAGAATTCCATAGGAGGAACGAATGCTCCGCTGGCTCCTGCTACCAAACGCCATGTGTTTAGCTAAAGATTGGGCAATTTTCAAGAAAGAAACAGGCCGCTGAACAAACAGCTGGAACCACGTGAAGCAATGTCATCTTTTAGCAGTTTAACAACGGAGGCTTCACCACAGTCTAGAAAAACTGACAGCGTAGTAATTAGACTTCATTAGAACGCCGACAAAACGTTTGCTGGGACATTATTTGCTACTGACATAAACAGTGGCTGAAACTTTCTTCATTACCAGGGCTCATGTCCTTTATAAATACAGAGGGGAGAGGTTTGGTTGTTGTTGCTGGAGTTCTTCGGGGTTTGTTGGGGTTTTTCCTTCCACTGGGGGTTTTGGGTGGGTTTTTTTATTTTTACATCGGCTTGGTTACAATCTACATTAAGCAGTAATTAGGTATTGATCCCCCAAAAGCAAGCGAGATGCCTCTTTTGCACCTTTGTTCACATCCTTCGTGATGAGACTACAAACCACTCTGGTATCACGTAAGAGGTGCACAGTACCTCACCACGAAACCAAAACAACCTGTGCCATGCATGCAGAAGATACAGCTTTGCCCTCCTTCTCTTCCCTAACAAAAGACTTAATTCATGAGCCGGGGGGAAGGAGCAAAGAGTTACGTTCATTTCGCTAAGGCTACTTTCTGCTCCTTTTGCGTACTAGTTAGAGTAACATTAGCATGGCTATTACCTGCCGTAAGAGACCGTGGAGTATATTTGTTCTACTATTTCTACTTTATACTCCCAGCAGTACAGGTTTTCAAATTACTTCTAATAATTATTCTGCAACCACAACACAATAACTGCCACCAGTAATTGCACTCAGGGGTCGTTCTATTTCCCGAGTCAACTTGCAGCTTCACTTTAACCCATCTGGGTTGGTCATACAGGTTTGGGGATAAACATTTGGGTTCTTCGACACGGCTAAGGCAGCCTTCTCTAGCACCAGCAAAATACTGCCTTAAAATCATCAAAAGGTATTTGGTGCTTCACTTTTGCCCTGCAAGAGTTCCTTTACACTTTGGATTATATTGACAGGCTTCAAAGATTATAGGTGTGGAGCAGTCTTTTCTATAAATGGTTATTCTGGAGCCTGAATTTTTTTCTTTTTCTAAATTACTTCTGTTTAATGGACAGAACACCTTGGGCATTTTCAATGCATCTGGAAATAGGTCTTCACTAACAAGGCTGTTTGCAGTCCAAAATTCTGGTTAAATTCCTACTGACTTCAGCAGAAACAGGATCCATGGTGGTTACTTACATTTAGGTTTTTCTTAGTCACTGTCTAACCACAGAGTTTTATAATCATTCCAGGTCCACATCTACAGAAAGGGACAAAATATTCTGGAACAAAGGGGGATGTCTTTTTGGCACATGCCTTGCTAAGATTCTCTTGAAACTTTTTCAAAATAAGGAGCAAAATGTGACTGCAACACCAAAATTTGTCCAACGTCCTGCCTTCTTCCCCTAAACGAAAGACCAGATTTCAGACTGACAGTGTTCTTCAACAATGCGATTTTTTAAAAGTTGTCAGTACAGAACATGAAAACAAAGAAAATGCCCTCGTTCTTAAAAAAAAAAAAAAAAAAACTACGAAAATTTGCTTTTACTACTGGATATCTGAACTTCATTAAGCAGGGGGGTGCCCTTTTAAATCTATTATCTCCATCTTTCAAGCTGCCGCTTAAAGTTTCCCGACAATATTTTTTGGGATCATGCTCAATTCAAGGGTTATGTTTGCATAGCTGTTGCAGAACAGGTGCACAAAAACCAAGGTAGCACTTGTTTATTCTGAGGCATCTTCTTTGTTGTATGTGACACACCAGCAGCTTGCTACCACACCAGAGCTTGCGTTCACAAGATCCTCCCAGTAGCAAATCCTCACAAAATACTAGTTTAAAAACAACCAGCTCTCACAAAGTCAAAGCACTTCTTTCAACTGAGGTTTCACTCCTTTGGGAGTGATCCAGCAATCAACCGTGAACTCTATCTTTCATTTATCCTTTTATTCCAACAGGGTTTTTACTTTCCCTTCCACATAAGCAGAGAGAAGCCTTGCTTTCCTCCCGTCGGCACCTGAATCACACGTCCCTGACACAGGCAAAAGAAATCTGGTTCCTGGTGGGGCAATTGGAGCAAACACAAATTATGTCATATCAGAAGAGGATATTAAGATATGTCTTAATACCACAGGGTTAAAATACCCTAGTACACGCTAATCTTCTCCTGGAACGCTTGCGTGCATTCCCTGTCAAGTGGTCTGCGATAAGCCTCGAAGATATGCAGAACATGAAATAACAGAACAGGTAACACCGCAGCTTCACTCAGCTGCCAAGAGCAGAAGGAAAAACAGCCGCAGAAAGTCATTACAGTCGTCACGGAACCAGAATTAAAACTGGGCACGGACAAACACGAAGCTAATCAGGAGCTTTCAGGAAATCCGGATCCCAGAAGAGGCGCTGGTGCCTCTACCTACCCACGGTAACTCAGCCTACCCGTAACTCCTCAAGCAGCTGCCAGACACCACCACGCTCAGAGTCACACGCAGAGCAAGGTCCAAGTTTCCACACACCCATATTCTCTTCCAAGCACTAAAAGTCTGAGTAAAGCTAAAGTTCACACGGCTGAAAGCACTGCATATTTCCACAATGTTCACTTCCCTATTCAACTTAAAACAGAAGGAAAAGAAATCACCTGTATGCCAACCCAGAGATCTTACTCTTGCCCTTTGCAACTTCCTCCTCCTGGAAACCTCACCTGACAGGCTCCTTCCTTGTAATATCTGCAAACAATATTTGGAATGGTTTTAACCTAGTGTTTTATAAAAATAAGACAAATCGTGCCAGCTGTACACACCTTGGTCTACACATCTACTCTGTCATACATGCCTAATGTTGACTTTCATTCAAAGGAGACAGAAGTAAAGGACAACAGAGCAGCTCATTTTCTACACATTTGTAAAAGCAGGCAGGAGAGGAGATGTGAGCGTAAGCGTCCCATCAGAGCCGTGGGCTGCAAGAACAAACACCTTGTGAAGTACCACTGAGCCACTGCAGAAGCGTTTCACAAGATTCCTTAGCTGCAGAACAGCTTCAAATGGAAAGCATTGCTTCTTAGCAAGTCAATCCGTCACAAGAGAAAAACCTGCGGGACGCCCGGCTCGATTAGTCCCGTTTCTCCCAGGACTAGCTGCCAAGGTAACAGAACAGCGCAGGGTTTCACCCTACAAGTTGCTGTCACTGACTATTCTGTGCATCAATTTCTCTTCAGCAAAACACTGCTATTTTTAATGAAAGGCGTGGGGAAGAAAAATAATAATAATAAAAAAAAAAGGATGCAAGCGATGCAGGAAGAGAAAGCAGTATTTGCCCAAACCCAAGGTAAAAAAACCATCTATTTAAGGGCAGAGGAAGCTTAGGCACATTATACGTCCTGTTAGACGTGTTAGCTTGTCTCAGGTGTTAAACAATACCCACAGTTTTGTCATTTTAATTCTCAACAGTCACTTTCGGTAATACACCTGCAATCACAGGATAAAAGTAATCAATTTTAACATCAAGGTATCTCCAGCTGTTCCTGTGTCTCTCTTATCAAGTGGTATCTCGGACAAGGGGGGCAGTTCAAGAAGCTGCATTTCAACACACAGTAATCACTCTTGTCCAGACAGCCGTGAAGTTAGAAGCCAGCAGACGGTGTTTTTATTAACATCTAGCATGATAAACAAAGACATTTCCAAATGAAATGTAACATTTTGCAGATTTAGAGAGGGACACCTTCCTAAAACATCAACTGAAAGCACCTCCCTCCCTCAGAAGGAAAACAGCCAGCAGAGAATCTCAACATATAGCCACAGGCACTCAGTTTTCCCTTACTCTGCTTCAGCTAGAACTACACCCGGCACTTTTAGGAAGCAAAGAGATCTATTCACACGGGATCCACGCAAGCTTCGTCCGTGGCAGAAATCTCTTACGAGGTACAAGGAGATCTGGCTCTACCCTTGCTCGCCAAAAGATTTTCCAGGGTTTCTCCTGGAGTGAACTTTGTTTTAAGGCAGCCCTGTGCTCTTTGATCACTGAAGGTAATCTCCAGAGCCCTTTGTACTCCTGCAGCCTGTGAACTCAACAATGGCAACAGCAGCTATATCTGTTCTGCGTGTGCGAGGCCGGTGCCAAAACCACGGTGTCATATAATTGTAACTGCTATACCACACTGCTCCAGACCCAGATTTTTCAGCCTTCTAATGTTTCACGAGCAATAGTTCCTACAGCAGGCCTAATTTCTAGCCTAAATTTATTCATGGTCAGCTAATATCCACTTCTTGCTTGGGCTAACGCTACAGGGTGGGTTTTTTTGTTTTGGTTTTAAATTTAAATTTAAATGTGTTTTCTTCCTGGCAGGAAAATACTTAGAGAGGATCTTCTTGCAGTCCTTATTGTGAGTAAAACATAGCCAGGGTTGCTCATTTTCCTCTCAGGAGCTTCTCTATCCCTCTGACCATCCCAGTAGCCTTTTCCAACTCCCCCTCAAAGATGTGAGCCCAGCTTTGCTGAGCGGGCTTAACCAAGGCTGTACAGAGGATTCCTGGTATGTTGCAGCAGTGGTAGTTCCTCACCACAATGAGGAATATTCCTTCCAAGAGAGAGGGATTCATTTTCACCCTCTTCACTACTCTTTTTCCTTCTCCAGAGTTCCACCTGGAATCAGCACTTCCTTAGCTTACCCTGCGCGACTAAGCTTGACTGTTCCATCAGTCACAGACCTGCTCTCACATGGAAAAACTAGGAAGGGTTTCCAGACACTCAGTAACCAATTAGTTACTGGTTTAGCTGTAGGTTTAACTTGTTTAGCTGGTAGGTTTAACTACTCCCTAAAATAATTTGCCTTTCAACCCCTACCAGCTTCCTTCTGACCTCTCTCCAAGCCTCTCTTGATGAAAAGGTAGAGCAGCTGGTATTCCTGCCACAAGTTAGACATCCCAGCTATTCCTACTTCCACATCGGATAAGAATGAGCTCCGCTAGAAAAAGCTTTTTTTCTCTGCCCTTGAACATAAAGCTCTAGCAAAGCTACTTGGCCATCAGTTAACTGGTCCCTGGAGTCCCAGAAGAAATGGCACCTCTTCATCTCTCAGCCAGCGTCACCAGCACCTCTCTGTTACGCTGCTTATTTGGTTCCACAGGGGAACAATGGAGAGGATTAATAATATCAACTTCACTCCCTTCAAGAGCTCTCCTAAAAGCAGAACTAAATTCTCATTACAGCACCATCCGAAGAGTCCTTACGCACTAAGGACTTTAAGGATACCTCTTTCATCTAAAAGGACGCCCTTACCTGTCCCACAAATCGTTTTAACACAAAGGCATTAAAATACAGAGAGTAAGCGCAAACTCCTTTGCTTGTGCTTTCCCAAGATACAAAATTCAATACCCAGTGGTTTCCTTGTTTCATTTCTAAGGTGCAAGTTTTCAAAGGTCAGTGAAAAAGTTAAAGCATGGTATCAGGACATTACATACGCTCCATTGTGCATAAAAACTGGTTACCTTAATGACAAGCCTTTACAAAGACAGTCAAAACACGAGTGTACTCTTGCAGACATGCGGAAGAACATATTCCATAAAGAAAACGCAGACTTCGTATAAAAGAGTAGAAACATTTAGGGATGTGATTGCTCTGTACCTGTTTTCCTTTCCATTGTAGTAAGTCCCTCAGTTTAACTGTCCTTATTCCTAATTCCAAGCACCCTCAGTAGCACTTCAGAGCATATAAACCATGAAAATTATGGAAAATTACAGAAAAAGGAGCAGAGAGAGAAAAGCAAGAGAACTTGCACACAGAGCATATTTGTGGGCCCAGGAAACCTGTACCAATGCTGACCAGGCTGTGGTCACAAACTTTTAAAAACTGCTTTCTGCTGACAGTAGAGGAAAATGAGTCTCTCCTTGTTGCCAGTATTTAGAAAACAAAGAAATCTATAGCAAGTAATCCTGACAGTACAGTACCACCAACTGCTACTCAGCACCTACTCCTCAGAATTATCTCCTCCTTTTCTCTTTTCTATACACTTTTTCTTTCTTCCTGCTGTCTTTGCTTTTCATGGCCCTCTTGCCCAACAGTGTGAGGGTTTCTGCTAATATAAGACCCTAGTAAGGACTGTTGCCTCTACAAGAAAGGGAGAGCAAGGAAAAGTTTATGAACATAATTAGTACACCCACACCAAAGCAATTCAGAGGCAGCACAAAGCAACTACCTAAAGCCTAAGATACACTCACTCCCCACCCCTGCAAAGGAGAAAGTCTTTCTGATAGTAAAATGTTTCTCACCCTCACTCCTTGGGATTCTGAGTATTAGGATTCCTTCTCTTGGGCCCTCAGCTTGTTTGCTGAAATGTTAAGTCTGGCTGCTTAGGCTAGAGGCCATCTCTCCATTGCCTGGAGCATTAGTGTGCATGCAGGTACGTTTTCCACTGGAGACCGATGCTGCTCTCGCCTCTGGGGTCCCTCACTCCTGCTATACTGTCTGCACAGAAGGATTCCCCAACCAGTTTGCATCTGAGAAGGGGACTTGGTAGGGTTTCAGAGATGAAGACTACTTATTTTGAAACTTCATTGTCTCTCATTTAAACGCTTTCATTGCCACAGTGACTTTGCAAGTAGAATTAAAATACATCAAGAAACTGACACAAGTTTACTTGCTGATAACATATGAGAAGCCTCCCAGTAATGAGGAGTCGGGAGAGACAAAAAGATTTAAGTGTCTGCATGGTTTTCTCCACCACCTCTTAACATGCAAAAAGACAATTTGGATGGTTCTAGCCCTGCAGCCAGATGATACATGAGTCTAAAACCTTGAGTCTGCAGGCTACTCCAAAAACTACAGTTACTTAAACAAAGGTATGCAAAAGGTGAGATAAACCCTCTGATTTCACAAGCTTCTTCAAACACAGAGCAAAGGATCAAAACCGGCAGGAGTCTCTGAGAACGGCCACGCATACCAGAAAAGCACATTCCAGCTCCACTGAAAGAAGAGCCTGTCACAAGCCAGGCTGGTCCCTGGGGACCAGGTCACACATTTCACAGCTACCCACCTCCCAGATATGGAGTATGATTGTGACAAGGATGATACACCAGCGGCTTCAGGAGGATGGGAGACAGGTACCAGCGGTAAGTAAAGAAGTAGAAGCCACTTGGCGAGAGAAAAAAAACAAACAGCTTGGCAGGAGATCAAAGGCAAAAATGATGAGGAAATGCAAAAAAGAGTTAACGTCCCCACTGAGGTATGGAAACTGGGAAGCCCAGATAAAAGTCACAAAAAGTCTTCCTTTATTTGCTCAGCAAGCAGAGGTACTTCTATTCAAAGGGAGAAACACACTGTACTTCTTTTATATATTTTCATATATGTGAAAGGACATGGAAAAGTTTTGAGAACCTCACCTTCCCCTTCCCTCGCCATTCTCCTCCAAGACAGTGCTTAAGTCCAACAGCAAAAAAGAGGAGATCCTGGTCTCCACACCTTGTTCAGACACCAAAATCCAGAGCCATACAAACTAAAAGAGCAAAGCTTTCACAATCTATGAGCAAACTGGGGCACAACTGTAAAGGGTGAACATTTTGAGACTAATGCTCAAACCCACCTGGAAATATTCCCCAGAAGACTCTCTTTTCAGTTCCAGTATCCTCTTCAACAGCGACTTCACAGAGTATGACAGCGTTGCAGCCTTTCTACTACCCCGTCAGTACAAAATAAAAATCTTTACTTTTACTTTTTTTTTTTCATTCTAGGAACTGCATAGTAAACGAAAACTAATGTTAGTCTTTACTGCTTCTTTATGATGAAGCATGCCTTGATGTTAGTTTATACATCAGAAATCAAGCTCTGGTTTCCTTCTTTTTGGAGGATATGAATGGAGAAGTTACAGAAGGGTGTAATAGGAGCTG
The DNA here is from genome assembly GCF_009769465.1 of Tauraco erythrolophus. Classification (NCBI taxonomy): domain Eukaryota; kingdom Metazoa; phylum Chordata; class Aves; order Musophagiformes; family Musophagidae; genus Tauraco; species Tauraco erythrolophus. The sequence goes on along the minus strand of NC_141472.1, from coordinate 10,139,058 downwards.
TTACTTCCTTTCCCAGTTGAAGAGAAAAAGCTGTGGATCAGGTTACAGACTCAAGGGCTGGTCATCACTACTGCAGCCTTCCTAAATTTTTTTGCCAGTAGTCCCCCAACAAACACGAGAAGCTACTTAGAAGGCTCTGAGAATTTAAAAGACTAAGTACATAGCTACTAGAGAGGGGGGAAAAAAAGCCTTTATTTTTGTCTTTCATCAAACTCAGGAAATTCCCCAAGCTTGACACATACAATCACTCAAGTCACCATTTTCCATTTCGGTTTGCTCTTCATTAGCCCAATAAAAAGGATGAATGAAACATAAGGTAAGATTTATAGGACACACACGAGCCGCACTAATGACATAGAGCACTTCACTTTGGTGGGTACATTAGCGTTTGTCCCAGCTCTGACCACACAGGGCAAGCGAAAGGAGGAAACGTGGAGCGTCCAGATTGGCCTACAAGAGCACTAAGCTGTTCTCCAAACCGTCCCGCTTGCGCTTTTCTTCACCTTCCTCCCTGATTCCCAAGCCACTGCTGTTAGTGCCGCCGAAGGAAGATGAGATCAGGCTCCAACACGAGGAATTTCTGTTCCCACAGAGCTCAGAGAAACCGGATGATCTCAGAGGATCATGTGAAGCAAGACCGTGACACTTCCATGAGGCAGAGTATCTCCAGTACATTGCCAGCAGTTTCTTAAGAGTGCACAGTGGGAAAAATTAACGGCTTTGCTTATGTTTCCAATTTCTCTCTCCCACTTCCTCCTCTCGTTTGCCAGACTTTTATTTTCCCTTCCCCCAGAAGCACTAGTAGGCTTGCAATGTACATTTGCCCTTTACAATTACACCAAGTCTTGCACAACGTTTGAAAGGGCTAACACACACAGCTAAACTGAGCTACTCTCCCCTGCCATCGTTTCCTCACGGAGTTCTTCCCCACAGATGTGACTTAACAAGGTCTCTTACAAAAAGAAGGAAAGAAAAGAAGGCAAGCTTCTGTCCTCTATGATGCTTTCATGAGTTCTTTCACCTTTGCCTTGAGGAGCACTCAATCAGTTTGTGGTGCCCATACGGAGCCAGAAGCTTTTAAGACGTCCATCAAATGTGCCACCTGACACCACATAGGTGTTTTCAGAAACATCTTCCTTCCCAAGGATGGAGGGGGAACTTGCAGTAATGTAACATACCAGTAATTGCTACACAACAGTAAACACCAACAGGAGCGGTGACCGCTCTATGCTACTCTGGGAATAATGGGAACGCTACAACTATTACACCTTCTCACAGAACCCAGCCAGAGGCAGCACGTTGCATTAAGCACTAAATTAAAGACATTCTTAAACTCAGGCCTGGGACAACTGGAAATAAAAACATACTAAGAGAACGTCACTACTTTTAATACTTTTAAAAGCGGCCAACCACTGAACTCCACTTTAACAGATGGGTCGGACTATTTCTGTTCCCTAACACTGCGCGCTTTTGGGGGAAGCCTTGTTTTTGACACAGGGCTTGACAAAGTGATGATTCATCCAGGGAAGGATGGGCAGCTTGTTGCCAGCCTTAATTCACAATTAACAATAGGACAGTCGGATATGGGAAACTCATGATTCAACACAAAAATTGCAGAGTCAGCCATTTCACCTGGCCTTTAAATTTTCCAGTGGCGATTTCTAATCTGTATATATTTTAAATAGCTTTTCCAACATACTTTAATAAAGTAGTTAGCTTTTATTTCATTACTGTTAAGTTTGTCCTTTAGGACAGCGATCCTGATTGAACAAATAGCAAATGACTTAATCACATCGCCTGAAATTGCAAAGGTTTAGATTACTCAAAAAAGCAAACAGCACGCACGTGCACAGACGGACACATGCACAGACGGACACATGCACAGGTACCGCGGGCCAGACAAGCGAGCGCTGCACCTACACACTTTGTGACCATACCACCAGTCCTGCTCGCCACAGGCCCTGCTAGGATGGCCGTTGTTTGGCGCAGGGGAGTCTGGCTGCTCGGAGGAACAAAGGGATGCCCTTCCCAAAACGCAGCAGATGTCCTACACCGAATCCCGACAGCCTTGGCCTCTGTAGGCGCAGATGGACGGTCTTAGTTGGGAGCCTACACCAATCCATCCCCTCAGGCAAGATCTTCGGGACAAAGACCCTGCCCTGGAAAGCGCTTCCCCAAGTCTCTTCTCCAAAAGTTACCCAACGGCAGAATTTATCATCCCGCTCCAACCTAACAACACCCTTCCCACGGCCCTCCCCTCTCCCCAAACCCGAGCCCGCTCTTTTGAATTAAGCGAAGCCGCGCACACACGGTAATTATTTTAGACAAGAAGAAACAGATGCCACGGTCTCTCTCCAGAAAAAGCACACACGCACACATTCTTATTCTAAAGGGTAAGATCCGGACCATCTCCGCGTGTGTGCACACCACCATTCACGCCTAAATTAAGCTGTCCAAAGCCCACAGCCATCCACCAGATGCCAACGAAAGCCACAACGCACGCAAATCGTCCCAAAGCCGCAGTTTTGCCCCGGGAAGGGACGCCCAGAAGGTGCCGGGGTCCGAGTACCGAGCACGGAAACCCCGGCACCGCCGCCCCCTCCTCGCAAAGGACCCAGTGCCGACCCCCCCATAACCCAAACCTCTGCAGCACCGACTCCATCCCCGCGGGGGGCGCGGCGGGTCCCATCCCGTCCCGCCGGGCTGCCGGTGCCGGAGCCCCACCGCCCCCCGGTCCCGCACAACAAAGGGGGCCGGGGCCGGCCGTGCAGGCGGGGGGCAATCCCGGGTTGGGGGGTCTGAGGGGGGGGAACCGTACCTCTGCCGCCGAAGGGCGCTGCCCGCCGTCCCCCGGCAGCCCGACGCCTCCCTCCCGCCCCGACCGGCGGCGGCAGCCCTGCCCTGCCCTGCCGAACCGGGGGCGGGGCGGAGCGGGGCGCAGCCCCGGCCTCTCCCTGCCCGCGCCTGCGAGGGGCGGAGGCGCCACCGCCCCCCGGCAGCGCCCGCCCGCCCGCCCGGCCTCGCAGCGCCGCCCGGCGGGCACCGCGCCCCGGCCCCCCCGGCCGGCCTCGCCGTGTGCCGCGGCAGGGTCCGCCCGTGAGCACGGGCCAGGGCAGGTGCCGCGGGACGGAGATCCCTGACCTGATCGCCCCCGGGTGCTGCCAGGCAAGGAGAGGAGAGGAGGGGAGGGGAGGGGAGGGGAGGGGAGGGGAGGGGAGGGGAGGGGAGGGGAGGGGAGGGGAGGGGTCTCCACCCGTCCTGTTCGTTGTACGACTCGAACCTCTGAGCATCTGCAGCTCTCCAGTTCTACCTGGGTATTAATTCCCCCCCCCCCCCCCCCTCTAGTTCACCTTTCGCCTTCAAAAACGAAACAAAAAGAGAAACTAACCTGTTTTAGCCTGAAACCCAACACCCCCGACTAGATTTCTGCAATAATGTTTTCAGGACCTCCTCAAAGCATTTTAAACGCGAGCACCCAAAAGTATTTACAGCAAGCTTTGACAAAACGTATCTTATCTGCCCAGTCCTGCCCCTGATAAGCACGTCAGCCATCGACAATGTAGGGCGACTACCCCATTGTGTAAAAAGAGAAAAAAAAACAAATACAAAAACACCCTAAGGGCCGCATTCATTCTATGTCTCAGACATTCGCTGGCGTGAAACTGGGTCTGAGGGAAAATAAGCAGACGTCTCTCCGCACCACCATAAAAATTCCCCAACACACAGATGAGATAGGCGAATATTCAGGTCTATATATTACGTTCACACCCTTCCTGGCAAAATACCCCGCGTGAAAAGTTTCACTACACGTACTTTTTCCTAAGAAACCAATTACCTCATTATCTTTTTGTTATTTTTTCATGATTGCAAGCAGGCTTTTTAGCTAACCAAATTATTTATAAAAAGAATTATTACATTAAAAAAAAAAAAACACACAGAAAAAAATGAATTGAACTCTCTATGCAGTCCAGCAGTTAGTATAAGTTGCAGTAATAAGCTGATGTAAGAGGAGGAGCAAAAGGTAAGGCTGGCTTTTTCTCTTCTCTTTATACCTATATACTCCGCTTCCTTCCAAGACAGCTGAAAAGGTTGAACCGTTGCGCTGTTTCCGAGCTGGGTTGTTTTTAAACAGCAATAAGCTTCAGTTCAGCTACAAGCCACCCCTGCGTTCGATAGGTAACAGTGACGGGGACCTGGGCTGCAGGCACACAACCAAAACTCTTCGTATGTGGTAGAAATCCAGCTTACGTCACCAAATTCAATATGATCAGAACCATACAGCAAAGATGTAAAAGGCGTTTTAAAAGCCTTTCTGATTAAAACACTTCAGTTATTTCAAAGTCAATACTGTATTTTCAGCTATATATCCTATTCCTTGATAGTCCTGCTGTGTATAGAAAAATACTGGATTCTTACACAATTTTTCAAATCTGTAACTGTATAAATGTTAGAGCAAGCTTTCAGATGAATTCTAGGAACTAGAGCCCTACAGCCTTACTAATTCATAAGCTCATCACTATTTTATTATTTGTAGATTTCCCAAGCAGATGCATAACTCCTAAGATTTGTTTTGCCCTTAAGTTGTTACGTCTTTAAAAATAATGCCTGCTTTCGTCAGAAGAGGTCAAAACTGTTTCAACAAAATATTTTTCCCACTGAAAAAAATCGTATGCTTGGCCAAAACTCGGTTCTAGGGCAACAGTGACAGTTCTGATGCAGGTATTCTCGGGAAAATAAACGACCCTTTCGCTTTCAGCCCGTTCTCCATTCAGGTGAGGGCTTTGCTCATGACTCAGCTTGCTGTCCTGGGACAGAGTTATTGCATTCTTTCCCAATTAATAAAGGAAAGGGAAAAAAAAAAGTAATTTCCTTTTACTCCCAATCTAAATGAAAACTAAATTCAAGTTTCTGTAAGGAAAGCAGTTACTGTCCAGCCAGCATTATTTATCAACAACGTCCCCAGAACAGTAAGTAGCATCACGAGACAGCGACTGCAAGTATTTCACAGAGAAAGTATCTATTTCGACTTTACACATTAAAATTATTGTTAAGTCATTGCATTGGGATGAAAATACAAATTTTCTACCTTGAGGGTCAAATTCTCCACTTCATCCAAGTAGAAGTTTCAATACAGGAAAAAAACAGTATAGCTTTCCTTCCATGGTCCACTGGGCTTCAAAAGGGTTAATGGGGGCTACTTCTCAGACACACTCTTCATGCCCATCTGATTCTTAGATTCCTGCAAATAAGAACATTCATCTGTAACAGCTGCTGATATTTGGTAGCATTTATAACACAGATAATACTGAGCATCCTCGTGAGGCTGCCTTGTCCTCCAGGAGATGAACCCAAAATACTCAGAGTTTTCCCTTAGCCTTCCAGCACTCTATTCTCCCCTTGTTTCAGATCTGTGCAAAAGACGACAGCTCTTTATCCATCATTTTTCTGGTGCAATTTTCTATTCTAATTCTTTATAAAATGTGAATTAGCAGCCTATCACTATATCTTAAACTCTTTGTTTTGTCCTGTCTTAATAACAAACATTAGTCCTGAAACCCATGTTCTTTCCCTAAAGCAAGTTAGTACGATACAAAAGGTATCACAATTCAGCCTAGAATATTTTTTTTTTGCTTTTTACTGCATCTACTGGACTACCATAATTACTGCTGAAACAATCTGCAGTAAATGAAAGAAAAAATCTGAAAAAAAAAAAACTAAAATACATGCTTGGTCACAGATGATCAGGCAGATACCCAGAATTATTTTCTTTAAGAAATGGCTCATTTCTTAAAGCTAAATGGTATATCCTGGACCATATAAGAGATCAGGGAAAATCAGTATTCAACACACATTCAGCTCTCTTTCGAATGTTAGCTAAACCTAGAGAATATTTAAGGGGAATTTCCAACTACTGAACCATTAAATACGCTTTCTCTAGCACGCACACGCCACTCTGAAAGGGCATAGGCAAAGGCTCCGCTTGGCAACAGCCTACAGCAATTTCAGAGAGAAAACAGGAACATGGCTGCGTCCCTGTTTTGAAGCTCCTGAAGCATGGACTCACCAGAATCTGTCAGACAATCGTGTACATCAGAGCAGTTTAGGAGCTGCTTATTTACAGATGACCTTCTTTTTCCCCCCCTTTTCTTTTTTTGCACGTTTCCACAGGGTGCATTATAGCCTCTTGATTACAGCCCTACAGCTTCACAAGCCAAGCACGTATACCAACTGTAAAACTAGCTGTTGTTAAGATGGCCAAGGGCAAACCATGGAGATTCAGGGACCCATTTTGACTGACAAACCACGAATCAAACACACAATGGTCCTTAGATCTGCCCATGACAATCCCCAGCAATTAGAAGAGTGCTAGTCAACGGCTAGAAGTACTTCCTAGCCAACCTTGCCGAGAAATAAAACTCAACCAAAAAACTACAGCGATTCCTTGACAGAGCTGAAAGCACGATTTAGATGTCCACTTTTCTAATCTCGTGCTTAGCTGCAAGGCCAAGCTTAGCCATTTGTCCTATGCTCGGTGAGACAATTCTGCGTGCTGCTAAAACGTCGCAGCTATACCTCTATTCTAAACCAGTGGCACCGAGTGCATACCAGAAGCTGTGGAAATATATCCTACAGTGTTTATAATGCTTTTCCACTTCGGGCAAAAGAAACCAGTATTCATAAGATAACGAGAGGAAATCTTGCTCTAAGACTGAGCACAGGGATTTAACAATAATAGTCTCTGGCTTCTTTGTCATGGAAAACGGCCACAGCTTTGAGTTCTGTCTGCACACAAGTGAATGATTCAACAAACAAGCTGCCAACGGTCTGGAGAATTCCAGTTCTGTGACTGGAAAACCAGAAAGCAAAAACTGTACGTGAACACAGCTCATCCTTCATCCACCTGTGGCAAATCAAATTGCACGCAAATTAGAACGAACAGGCAGTGGCTCTGCACGGCCACATGCTGGAATGCTCCTCTGGTGCTTTGGAAAGCATCGGTTAATTCAGTACGGAGAGAGATCATCTGCCTTCTCCAACTGTGGATCTTACACAGGATTTGTATTCCCACCTGTCAAAACACTGTCAGCTTTCCATTTTGCCATAATGTCTCCTCATTTGGCCAAACAGGGACTTTCTTTTTTTGTCGAGAGGCAGCAATATGCCTTCAATTAGCATGGTATTTTTGTCCTTCGAAGTGAAGACCTGTGTAAGATGGCCCGAGGGTCTAGACCTGCAATCCAAGAGAAGAGGTCACCCCAGGGGAGATTTCACCCTGGATGTTGGCATTAAGCACAGGACAGGATCTGCAGGGCAGCATTAACTTTTTTCTGGCTAATTCAGGCTTGAAATCAGTTTGGTACATGGCACAAGCTACCAAAGTCCCCAAAACTAACTTGTACGTTTCATGCTAATGGTCTTGTGAGGGTGAAGAAATCCCCAGTATGGAGGTGGCTCAGCCCCCACGTCCTCCCATCACACACCAGGCTCTGTCTAGCAGCTGAGCGCTCCCTGCAGACACCAACATACTCAGACCTCTCAAAAGGCGCATCTGGAAAAGTCCCCCCTGCCAATGCTAACACTGGGGAGATCTTTACATTAGCGTGAACAAATCACAATAGCAATACGTTCAAAGTTTCACTTCCACAGTGGCTTCCTTTGAAAACACATTTGAAAACTGATGGGCTATAAATCTGCGGGGCAGCTGGTTCAGTTCAAGAAAATTTCCCCTGGGAATGGGTTTGAGTGTCCTCCTCAGCAGCTAGCAGGGAGGAAGGATGGGAAAACTCCCAGCAAATCCAACACTGGCAGGCCCTGCAGCTCTGTCAGCTCATTGCACAAGGGCACATCCCCAGTCTGATCCAGTGGTCTCAGCAGCCAGACCCAACAGCCACCAGGCAGAATGAACTTCCGTGCGGTTCACCTGCTCTGAAGGGCTGAGCACTTCCCTGTTACATCCTTGGCTGATTATTTTCTGGTTTCTCTTTCTAAGTACCCGGAATGCAGCGCACAGAAACACGGACTCCCCAGGGAAGCAGGTACTACGCTGTCCAATGGACTCACTAGGTGCTGGATCAGCATGGAGTCATGAAACCAGGAGTCCACAAACAGGTTTTCTTCTCTTCCTACTTTTTAAATGAACTATATACAACTTTCCTTGCTAACCTGCCTTAGTAACTTTTCCCAGTATGGATTCCTCAGTCTAAACTAGCCAAACATCACCACTTTTCAGTTGAAGAGTTAAGTACATCCATTAAAATTAAGAAAAATGCAGGAAAAAAAAGAAAATGAGAAACATAAGAAAGCTATGAGAACCGTCTGAACTGTCACCCTGTAATTCTGCAAACATGAACACTTTCCAACAGCTTAAGGAAGTGCTTGCTCTGAGGTAACGCTTGCAATTTCAGACTTCCTAAATAATATTCCCACACACGCCCAAAGGATTGTACTGTTGATGTTTTGGAAAAGGAGAAGGTCCCATTTTTTCCTAGTGCAACGAATTAATCTTCCCTCCTTCTGAAAATGAAACTTTTTAGAGACACGGCTGCATGCATCCCTTCACAAACACCCCCTCAAGCAAATCATAAAAAGCGTAATTAAGGAAGAGAAAGGCCCAGCGTCCTGCAGGATTCAAAAGCTGATGTCAGAGCAGTCCTCACACTGAGCGGCAAGGGAAAAATCTTCACTTGGAAACCACGCAGCACTAGGGAGAGGAGTCTCTTTGGGGACCAAAAGACAAACATCACCAGTAAAGTATTCGCGCTGTGATCTCTGTGCATACAGGGATTTACAGCCTGAACATCTTTGCAGCAGGGTAATTATGGATATTCTTTTCCCATCTTATATACTTCTCTCACAGAACTCTCTGATTTTGTAATGTATGTGTTTTTTGTGGATTCCCAAGCACAATATGTGATGCGTTAAAGATAGAATTGCACTTATGCTGAGATTTCTGACCACACGTAACATCTGTTTGTGGGGATCCTGCTTCCCACAGGCGTCTGAACACAGCAATGACATGTTCTTGTGCTTTGTATGGTCCTCTGTTATCGAGGACTCTGCTTAGAAGGAAAACTTGTACTTGGATTAAGTACTATTAAGTACTTAATCAAGTACTTGTACTTGGACTATGACTATTCTTGCAAACAAAACTCCCCAACACAGAAGCGTTGGACTTGAACTGTAGGTATACGCAAACTTATTTTCAGAATAAAATCAAGTATATTATAATAATAAATCCCACGTCACATATTGGGGCTTAAAAGTTGCTGCAGACTGGGAATGACCATTCCTGTGTGGCAGTATGAAATGATATGAAATTTCTATGATATATTTATCAAGACTTCTAATCAGGAGTTATGCTTTGTTATTGTTTTTTCCACTATTTAAAACTAGTCTGCAATTTACACTAAAATTCGAAAAATGACAGCCCACTTTTGCAAAAGTCATCGACAGAAGACGGTGTTAGAAAGGAGTTGCACCATTTAAGCCAACAACAGTTTAAAAGAGAACGACGAGGGTCTTTAACGGGAGACTGTGAAATCTTAACAAAGACCTTAGAAAAGGTCTCATCACAAATACTAATACTGATCAATGTACACATAGTTACCTATGAGGAAGTTATATTTCCTTTAACTCTGTACAATTCTCTCGCTTTCGTGATTTTCTTAAAGAGGAGTTTAAATGGGAACTGACTATGCAAGTTTTAGGCTCTGGACTTTTTTGACTCCCAGCGAAAGTGCAGCCAGATGGACAATACAGCTGAACTCTTTGCTGGCTACCCACCAGTCTCTGAATGGCAGCAACAATGAAAGCAGTATAAATAATAAAGAGAAGTGCAGCATGAAAAAAATCAATGGCTAAAGAACTCAGAAATCAGATGGTTCTGGAAGGTCCTTCTTAATAATTTTGCAAGCCTGAGAGCCTTCCACTTCCCCTGCTAGCTAAATGAATGAGATCAACTTATCTAGGGCACATAAGGACAATTTTTTCTTCCAACTTAATCTCAAGAAAAGCCTGTGGAAGGTAACCCAGCTGTGAAGGATGTGACTGCACACGCCAGACAAACGTTGCCAGCACCAGACTCCTTCCTATGTTCCCCAAATGTTAACTACTCACTGGAGATTATGCATGTCTTGTATGCAGGGAAATAGCAATTTCTTTGTTCTCCAGCGTTATTACAACATAATGAACTATTTAGGAGTGCGAATTCTTGCCAACAAGAAGCAAATTGGTAACATATGTATACGGGCTGTTTCTGCTTCCATCATAGGTGAATGCAGTGCTTGTGAGAGATGCTATTTGCAACCTTCCTGAAGCAAGGATCTTGAATCCAGCCCCAGCTACACCAGCGTGAACCAACTGCAATCCTACTGGAAGAAGCAAGGCAACAGTGATGTAACTGATGCCTCAGCCAAACTTTTAACTCTGTCCAAACAGAAACAGAGCAAACACATCAATGCAACTTTCCCCTACATTGCCCTGTCAACTCCTCATCAATGCAGTTACTCAAGCTATTCTACTGCCTCTCTGAATCCAAGAATATACTTTATTAAATGTCACTAGATTAATCACTAGTCTGTCAAAAATTAACTTACATGAACACTTCCAGCATTCACTGATTGTGTGTGATTTAGCTGTTCTCTGTGATCATTGTTCTGTGTAATACATAGATTTTCATTTTTACACAAACAAAATGTACACACTATAATCCTATTCTAGATACTGGTGGTGTTTGGTCCTATAATATGTATTACAAACCATTTGCTTTCATAGATCTCATCAATAGATGGTCACAGTCTGTATTTTCTTCAAAACATCCACTTAGTTATTTCATATTCCCTTATTAAGAAATGGTGTTATTGTGCCAGTAATAAACCATCCTTATCTCCGATACTGGTTTAACTAAAAAGGCCCTGCTACTTTTTTGAAAGACTAGCTAGTGAAGTGCATAAACCATGTTCATGTTAAGTACTATTCCTAAATGCATGCTTATTTGAAGCAGAAGAGATGGGCTGAACCAGGCTTTGAACATTGAAAACACACTCCGTAAACCCCATAATAACTGCTTCACAAAGATCACTATTTTTGTCCCTCAAACAGACGCACAGGCTTGGGGCTGGCCGTCCCACAAGCCCTGGGTACTGCACCTGCTTCCAACATGGGGTAAAAAAAGGTAAAGAGAGAAGGGCATAAATTAAAACCCTGTGCCAAGCCTTTCTGGGGGTATTACCCAGCAGACCACAACAGGTCTGTGGGTCACATTTCACGTGCAGAAATAGAGATATTTCTAATTGACGCTTAGTAAACAAGCAGACTGGTTACTTGCTTTAGACAGCCCTGAACAAATATTAATTGAAACCATCTGTAGGACACGTTATCTCTGAGGTAACTAAAGATGTTCAGTTGACTTTGGACTAAATTAGCCAACAGCTTCCACACACAGAAAGCACATTCGTGAAAGAAGGTGATTTACTGTTTTAATATAGCACACAACTAGGAAGGGCTTACACTTGACCCTAGGGTTTCAATGATTATTCTCTTTAGAAAAGCACAGCTGAGAGAGAGAAAATAGCTAGAAAGCTGCTGTTTCATCTGTATAATTTGTCTTTGAGCTCTGAAGCATCTTCTTAATGAGCAAATTACTCTTTTTGCTTTAAAAAATTGATGAGACAGCGGTCCTGAGAGAAAAAGATAAAAAAGGAGTCTTTCCTCCAGCACATCACCCATCCCAGGAGCCAGTGGAAGTTAGACTCGTACTTAACAGCGCACAAGGATTCTTCCTGCTGTACATGTTATAAATACTGGGAAGCAGATGAGGGAGAAGGGTGCCCGCCCCTTCTCCCCATCTCATTTGCTTCTTACACCTGTACAAAGAGAAGGAGTCCAGACTGCTGTACTTCCTGTTATATCTGGCCGTTACCTCAGCAGGGACAATGCTGGAAAAACTTTCACTGTAAGACACGTGATGAGGGCTGCTGCGCAGTACTTTACAGGGAACCATTCTGCGTAACGCTTTAGCATCCCACTGAGAACGCTGTCAAGGTCAGCGATGTGCCAGCAAGGCCACAGGACTGAGCAGGCTGCTCTGACACAGGACAACAAGCGATACAAAAAGGCAACGGAGAAGCAGATACTGAGCCTTGGAACAAAAAACCCTCATGGTGAGGGAGTTTCTGTGATCCGATGAGAGGACAGATAAAACGCATTTGCTGTGGCGCAAGAATTGAGGTTGGTAACTTTGTCAAGATAGCATACAAAAAAAAAAAAAAGATAGAAAAGTCTCCAAAAGGCTGATTCTTTATTGCAAACAAAGCTAGCAGACTTCAAGTAAAAGTACGTAGGCTATAATGAATGTTTTTGACTGTAGGGAGAAAAATGAATGGCTTGAGCCCAGAAACTGTCTCTGCCTACATACAGAACTAGGTCTGTAGGAGATCCTTATTCAGCACATTTCCTACAAAAGACATTAATTTACATTTTCTTGTTTAAAGAACAGATAACTTTCTCCACGTGAGAAATTCCAGCAGGAATACTGAACAGGCTCAGAGGAACGAATAAGCACTGCAGAGACCACTGCGCATTTCATACAAACACTCACGGATTGTTGCCGCTTTGACATCTCAAAGCTCGTGAGGAAAATATGTTGGGGTTTTTTTCAGAGCAGAGACTAGGTTATCAACCCGAATTAATCTGCAGTTGCTCACCTCCTGCCATTGCAGTTTGAGGGACTTGAGGCGTTAATCAAGCTCAGACGTAAGGAAGGATTTCTTTTAAAGGCTATCATTGTTAATGAACAACTTGATCTTGTTTAAACATCCGGACGGTGATATGAGCAAGTATCTGAGTTTATCATGTCCTCAGTCTTTTGAGCAGCCAGATTTTATTTGCTAAGCACTGGTCAGGCCAAGAGGAACGAGGTTACCCTGAATGGCGGTGGCTGAACTTGAAGTCTGGACTTTAGATAGCAAAACATTCAGGATTTCATGCAATTTTGCCTCAGCTACCTATGCAGAGCTTTGGTCTCTCCTTATAAAACCAGGGACTAAAGCAAACTGTCCTGAGCCTTACTGGAAAACAGAAAGGCACATTCTCACTCTGAAAGGCTTTTAGTTTGTGCTTCTGTATCTAAAAGCTAAAAAGAGTTGCTGAATCTTTGTGCCAAAGGTAACAATACAAACACAACTGGATGTACTAATGTTAGCTACGGTTTTGCTATTCCTTGGGCATGTTAGGAGCAGAGGATTACAAATTAAAAGCCATACTGAAAGCCAGAAACTAAATATCACATCAGTTTTAAAAACAAATCGTTCAGAAAAATAGTATCTTCACTTCATTTATGAGGTGGATTTATATAGGTTCATTTTACCCTTTGATTAGGGCAGTTTTTTTCTGTTTTTGACTATGTCAGCAGTCTACAGCGGCAATATTGCTGCAAAAACCATACAGGTGTTTAATATAAAATAAAAAGGCTTTTGTGCAATTTTTTCAATCATGAAACTGTTTCTACTAATATTAGATTTTTATGAAGTCTTTTGAACTCATACTTTTCATATACAGTGGTTCAGATCATACCCTAAAATATCTCTTGTGAAATTAGAATAGCCCCGTGTCATTATTAATCTACTAAAACAAGACTTTTCGAGTGCTTACTCACTGATCTGCTCTGTGTACTGTTGCACAACAGCTTCTCATGAATTTATTAATCACGGACATATCACTGTTGAAACATTCAATATGTTACACTGGGGCTTCTCACTCCTTCCCTCAGGGCAGAGTCCTTTCTTATTGCTCTGGCTCACTCAGCATCTGTATTATTGACTTTTTCAGTAATAATGCGGTTTTGTCTTTGAAGTTTTTAAAGAAAAAAGTGCAACAGAAAGATATGCATAGAAAGGGGTATGGAATACCAATTAATACGTTCAGCCACCTGCAAGTGAGATTCAACTAATTAGGTCTTGTAGCTACTCCTGTAGCCTCTTATCCTTCTTGCTTTTTCAGCCCTCGCTGCAACCAAACTCTTAGGAAATTCAGTGAAATTCATATTCAGCAAATACACTGTTTTCTGAAACTCATGCTCCGAGACTGGAGTTTTGCAGGTATCAGGTGGTGAAGGACTTCACCACTTAGCTTGATCCTGCAGTTGCATTAATGCTTTCTCAGGAATGTCTGGGTTTGTTCCAAAGCTCTTATCTGCCACCACTCCAAATGCAACACATCATGAAGCTCAGAGTCAAAGCTATTTACATAAAGACGTGATGGAAATGTCATTGTCAACATAATCATCCCTTGTCCACATTACATGGATGTTTCAAAACAGACACCCATTTCAGGGAATTTTGTTTAGAATAATTTTATCTCTGTACTTAAGGAAAAGCACATAACAAGACAAACTTCCCGAATCCCAAGCGCAGAGCAGGATTGTGCCACTGCTTCACACAGGGTTAAATTCCCCACCACACTGATAACCAACATAAGAGCACCCAATTATCACTTAAATAGTGAATTTTTCCTTTAGAATTCACAGCTTTCCTGTCCTCATTAGTGGAAGACTATGACACAGCTGAGGAAACAGCTCCCCTCAACAGCATCCTAAACGATTCACAGAAATGTAAGCTGAATAAGAGAAAGTAAAAGAGAAACAGTCTGTCCCCAGATGCCAGCTGACCTTTTAAACTTAGGAGAATACATACTAGCTACAGCAGCTGGAACCCATGGACAAGAGCCACCGGACTGCCTCTGAACCACCTTCGATATGGCCAATGGCATAGTCATGGCAGAACGGAGCGTCACAAGGACTGCTTGCAGGAGCTGAAGTCAAGCTTTAGTCTTCACTGAAGGCATTCCCTTAGAGTCAGTGTTTTAAGGCATAATCACCCATTGAATTTAATATTAAGCAATTTTTAATTTTAACTAGGGAGATCATGCATACCTATAGTCTTGTCTTAAAAAAAAGCTAATCGCTCATCTTAGACTTCACGGTTTTTTGGTTGGCACTTAAAGAGTAAAGAAAAAAGAGAAATCTTGCTCAGCTGCTTGTGTCCTTCCATTGTCTGTGTTAAGAAAGCTTGAGTAGCACCTCCTTTCCCCCCTCCCCCCGCCCTTCCCTTGTCAACCAGTTAGCTATAGCTGATTTCAAACGTTAACAGTAAGCTGTGGTAATTCATTTTATTTGCACGAGGGACGTGTTGAATATTGTTCTATTGTCTTTCTTCAGTGTACTCTTCCTAAAAAAAAGAATTGCATATTCCATCTCCACAGGATGCCAAACATAGATGTCTCCTGAGCAAACAGAATAAGTTACTCAGTATAGTAACTATAAAGACAAGAATAAGATTACAAGAAAACATCCTCTACAGCTGTAAACACTAGCTGCAAGTCTTAATATTCACCACCACAACATCTTCACGCTGGGCTATTCCAATCCCTTCTCTTCTCATTGCTAAAGCAAGCAGATTTTTTTTCCATTATTATGGAAATTCTATGTACCATTTTTGCGGAGAGGAACGGACACGTGTTGATAAATGAGTCTGAAAGGGGATCAGAACTAGCACTGGATCATGCATCTCTAGTTTTAAAGGTTTGAAAACATCACCCCCAACCCCCCACCCCCCCAAAAAAAAGAAGAGAAAATAAATAAATAGAGAAAGAATCAGAAGTTAATAGCCTGGGGAGTTTCTGCTTTGGCAGAACTAGAGTAAGGCAGTAGCCAAACACATTGCTACTGGCATCCAGTCTTGGAAATTTTAAGCCAGCGAAATCATAGCTTGCTTCAGTATAATTAAAACAGATGCTCAAAGGGAGGACAGTAAGGCTAACTGAAGAAATTATACTAAATGCATTTTAATAATAAAAATGTCTTGAGCAATCAGGAGAGGGGGAAAATGGTATTCCTATGCTTTGAAACTAAATCAAGAAAATTGAAAAAAAAAAGTACTCACAGTAGTAAATAGATGAGAATCCTCCCCCGTGCCCTGAAACAGTCAATACGGACTAGTGCTATGTATTAAATGTTGTATTCTGTAGGTCTTAATTTTTGCAAGCCACACATCTTTTGCAAACATGCCAAGATTTTAGAAAGAATTGTAAGCCATCGACCAAAGTCTGCCTAAATGCACGTATTGCCATTTTCTCTAGAACACTGTTAGACGTTTTCATGTCATTGCTCAGATGGGCAAACTTATACCTACATGGAAAATGTTCATAGCATTATCCACTATATGTGCTTCACTGTAGCTGCTTTATCTTGATTGTGGCGGGGAAAAAAAAAAAGCCATTAATCAATTTAATGATTGGTTAAGGAAAGCTCATGTCTAAAAGCGTTAGGGTCAGCTCTTGTCAAGCTCCAGGTGGTCTCTGTAGGAAACAATTACAACTTTTTAAGAAAACTTGACTTTCTGTCCAGCTTGTTCAGTTTCTAATGGAGTTTGGACATGTCTGTTCATTCTGCCGTTTTGAAGTCACTCTCCTCATTTTTTAGTGACTTTATAAACAGAGCTATGAACAGGGCCATTGTCTCCTGGATATAGCACTGTGTCTGACTTCCGTCTGTATTACATACTCCTTATGACCCCCTCCAGCAGTATAGAGGACCTTCAAGGAATAGTATGAAACTCAGCCTGACTAAGGCCCATTGACAATACCAGAATGAAGGAAAGGGGCCTCGTTAGTCAAGGGAGAAGTTAGGCTCCCCAGCATTTAAAGGTGAAAAAAAAAAGTGAGCTACAAGCCATACACACCAATTCTATTTTGTGTGTAGATTTTTGTCTATTTTTTTTTTGCCATCATCTTTATGGATGGCAATGATCCATATGGTGACATTTCAACTATGAACTCTGTATTTGTTAGCAAAATTAAGTACTAGCTTTCTAGTCTTGTGTTCCGAATTGGTGTATACTGCTGTCCTCATAATGATCAGTGGACTTGTAGCAGGGAAGTTACAAGAATTCCTGACTTCCAAGGCTTAGGCATTGGTAATTTGGTGGCAGAATGAGGGTAATTCAGATCACAGTATTTTTATAATCACGCTGCGAAAGTCTGTGCAGATAAGATACAGGTACAGCACACAAGATACAGGATAAAAGAAACACCCTTTATCCCGCCTACAACACAGTTCCTGCACTCCTCAAGATGAGTGGGAAAAGAAGCTTCCTAGAGCCTCTCCTTAGAGAAATCTGGGGGGAATCACAAATCAGGTCAATATGTTCAAATCGTTAAAAGAATGAATAGAAGTATTAACTTATTTCGTATCCAGGATATTCTAAATTGCTTTACTTAAACACTTCCAGTGGCTGCAGTCTGAGCTCTGCTCTGCTAGTCGCAGAACCCAGAGGCATCAAGAACGGCTCATGGGCAAGACCGCGTCCTCTGCTGTACACTTCCAGCCATTTTTTTACATCACTGTTTCAATATACTGAGCAGTCTGGTTTCTAGGCGTTACACAGAGCAATTGTTCCACATGCTCAGAGATTTCCTACACATCACAGGCAGATCTAACTTGTCTCCTTATTGTAACTTTGAATAAACAGATGATTATTTTACTGCGATGCCTCTTGTTGAATGTATTTATAGGAAAATATTACTTATTTTATCACTAATTGGGAATGAGTTTGAATCTAGCAAGTATCTTATATGCATTGTAAAATTACATTCTGGAGTGGCTTCAGCTTTTCAGAAAAAGAATAGAAGACACACTAGTCCCGAAGGCAAAGGATTGATCTTGTGATCAAATTTAAGATATCCATTCTCTATTTGTCAAAATTATTTTGATTAGCTTTATCACGCATCTTATACGTATACATATAATGATACAATGCAGAAAATAAAACCATCATTCATTCACCACGTAATTTTTCACATGTATAGAAAAACTGTACTTGATAACATAGAGTAGCACTACCCAGTCTGAAAATCTGGTAGTCAGGCTATCTCTAGTGATCTCATGGTTCTGCTATGATTCATGAATATAGAAATCCATTAAAATGCTTTCATTAATCCCTGATGCTTTTACTGTATGCAAAAGGCATGCTGCTTAAATACCGAATTTTACAATAGGCTTTAACCTTCTGCCATGACTCCCTCCTGAGTCTCATTGGCTTAGGGAGGGAAACGGATGATGAATTTGAACTACGTCAATGAAAAACTAGAGACAAGTTAGAGCAAAACGTTTTGCAAGACATGACTATCATGACTATCACATTTGAGTGAATAAATGATATTTTGAAGTCCATGGTTCATCACCTTTTTATATGAATGTGAAAGCATTCAGCTTCACCTTGTTGAATACAGGTTGTGCAACTCCTGTACAAACTGGCGCAGACAGGAGCTGAGGAACAAAAATAAGTATTTTAGGGAGGACAACAGTTTCTGTTATTAAAAACAAACAATTTGTATTCCTCCCCAACAGCCATCAATGTTCATTTACGTGCAATGTTGCATGATTGCTTTTGTTGTTGCTCTGAAGACAGCTACCTTGTAAAAATTAAGGTCCATTCCTTATGTTTTCATTAAGCTATCAGTTAACAAAAACAGAAAAGAAAAAAAAAATTGAAAATCACACAAGCAGACAGCAAAGGTATACACTAACTCATCAGCTCTATATTCCCACTGAAAAGCAGCAATCGCTGTCCTGCAGCGATCTATCTGGAAGCTATCTGCTTCCAGAGCCGTTGGAACTGGTTCCACCCACAGGAATCAAGAGAAATAACAAAACGTGGCCTTTTAAAAAGGAAACACTTCTGTGAACTTAAGGATATGGTTTTCCACCTCCTGCATCCTTTTGGCTGCCTCCTTTGAAGTGGCAGTCATCAGGCAGCTTCAAATAGAGGTAAGCTACAGAGATGGACCCTGCTGGTGGCCAAATGTCACCATTTTTAGGCTGTTTGAAATGTATAGTTGCTTCTACGTCTCTGCCACCTCAAAATTATTCACTCTTACCTGATGAAGTGCTTCATGGACTTACCGGTAGGTCTCCAAAATACCCAGGAGCTGCTGTGGGGGGAAAACAGTTGTCCATCAACCCAAGTGCGTAGGAGATCTGTTGAACAGACATAGCTGGAGCAGCTGCTCTGGGTTCACCGGGGCTGGGCCACACTGTCACCTACAAAGAGTTAACCAGCCTGGTTAGACACCCCATCCTTTCTGCAACTCTTGCCTTCACCGCCATAATCGAACTGTTCCACAGCGAGACAACTCACTCAGCTGCCGTTTGGACAAACCCTGGCATGGAGGGGCCACGTCAGGCTTTCTCCTTGGCGGAAACACTGGAGACCGGTGTCAGTGCCGGGGCTTTGCCGCTAGCCCCCCCAGCCCCGCATGAGCACCATTTGTGTCTCGACCTCTAATTAGCCGAGGTGAATACCTCTGCTTTGGCTCCACCGTGATCCTAAAGTACCATAACTGGATTTGGTTAGCTACAGGGTTCTACAGAAAGTACTCCTTGCTTCTCTGGCAAACATGTTGCCTCAGATGCCCAATGCCACGACCTTGACCAAGTAATTTCACTTTTGTTACTGACGCCTAGAAAACAACCAACATGTCCTTCTTTTAAAGTTCACCACAGTAACTTTAAATTAATCAGATCAAGGGAAAAAAAAAAAAAAAGATGTCACATAGTGTTTGCACCACGGGAGGTGCGCTTGCAAGCTTCTTTCAAACCGGCATTAGCACCTGCCATCTTGTTCTCTCCAACACCTCCAAAAGTTTTTCCAAGCTCTACCAAACCTTTAAAGCAGCACAATCACAAGTCCTGAAGCATTCAGTGACAAATGTTTTCCAGAACAAAGACAGCATATGTCTATATATTTAAAAACCAAGCAAGAAAAATAATTTTTCAAGTCTCCTTTTGTAACATAAAATCAAAATGGTCACATTTTTTCTTTTTTTCTTTCTTATTTTTTAGGATAAGTTTTAAATTTACTGCTATGCTGGAAATACATCGAGAGGGATAAATTCTTCTCGTTCAGATCTGAAAGATTAACTCTTCAATTATTAAATTCTATCCACAGCCAATAACTTGCTCTGCCATCTATTTTTAAAAGTACATGAAAGATTAGTGTAACCAGAATACCTGGAATAGAACACTTAGCAAAAGTCTGCCATGTAGAAAGCTGAAATTAGTGTTTGAGATGAAAACTGTGGAGATCTGCGATATCAATTTACAGTTAATCCCAGGCTGGCTCTCAGGGGGGCTCAGGTCACTTTTTAATGGCCTTTAACAGCTGCACACACACAACCCTTCCCTCCTCAAACCACCACGAAACCCACAAGTGTTGTTTCCATCTACAGGGATGATCCAAATCCTTACTAAAAAGATCTGATGCCTGCTTTACATTCAAAATTACCTATTAATTTACAAAAGGAAGCATATCACAAGTTTGTTTTTAACAAAAAAATGAGTGAAGTGGGAGGGGGCTGTTTCAAGCTGAGATCGATGCATTTGTCTACAGCCACCAGCGAGTCCCTTTGAGGTCCTGCTAAAAGCCTGGTACCCGTATTCCTATCACCAGAAACCTCTCCAGAGCATCGCTCTCTGCTTACCGTGTAGTGCCACTCTTTGCAGACCGAGGCCAGCCCCTCTAACAGAGGCATCGTTGCTCCAGGAACCATAGGTGGGTTAGTAAAACAAGAGCCCCTCATGCAGGTCACTATCTCCTCTGAGTGTCTCCTAAACATCTCACCCTTCTTATAAAATCCAGTGATTTCTGTCAGAAGACTCTCAGCATGCGCTCTTCAGCATCTATTTCCTCAAGAAATTCTGCATGTCTAAATCCATCAGACCATACCTCTCCAACCTGATCTAGTTGGAGATATCCCTGTTCCTTGCAGGGGGGTTGGACTAGATGACCTTTGAAGGTCCCTTCCAGCCCTAACCATTCTATGATTCTATGATTCTATGATTTAAGGAATGACACCTCATTGTACAAGAACACACATTTTCATCACCTGTCCCTAGCCAGAAAGTCTAGTAGAGGTTGCCCTCAGCGAATGATGTCTGACAATGCCTTTCAGAATCTTCTGAAAATTACACCCTGTGTAAGGCTTTACTATTGCACCTTGACCTACTAGCTCCAGGCTACAAGGACCTGACACAATGTTCCGATACCAAACACAAGTTACCTCATTAAAATAGCTCCTTTAACTTACATAAACTATTACCTCTGAACTTACTCCATAGACCTGACTAAGCTAAGACACAAAGGGACGTGAAATAAACTAAGCGCGTGCTAATAAAATTATGTGACCCTTTGGGAATAAGCTTTATCTTGGTGGTAATAGTATTACAACACCAGCAGGCATCAGCAAAGCAATAGCACAGCAAGAGTTAAGAGCATGTGCTGTACTTCACTGGTGGGAATAGCTCGGGAAGCAGAAATAGTAGGAGTAAGATCTTTTACAATTACTTCAGTTTTTATTAACATATTTTTACAGGATATCCCAGTTAAGCCAGACAGCTTGTTTACAATAGGGCCCTGTCCAAGGACAGCTTAAAACTATTATACAGTACATACAGAAGGACAATACAGTCCCAGTACAAGCTACCAGCAGGCAGTAAATCATGTCAAAGCCTCATGTTACACCTGATTAACTGCTTGGCTCTCGTACTACAACCTATTCCAAGAACGCTTGCTTCAGTGTAGCTAAGAGTTGTCAGAGAATTTATGTCATCTGATGGCAAGTTACATAAAATAGTGGCCCAGTGTATCATTTAAGAAGCATTACTTGGCATGAAACGCAAGAGTGTGTGCTTCACACCTGCAGTATCCTCTGGTGCTATGTATTCCTTAAAAAGGGACTCCATTTAGAGGTCTTGTTTACTAGGAGAAATCACATCACCTCTGTCCCAACAGGATTACGACTCTATCTGAATTACGCTTCATCAAACATATCCAAAATTTTATCACTCGTGAGTTAGTTCATCCTCAACATGGCCACTGCAATTAAACTAAATTTTCCACAAAATTTTTCTTGATTCTGCTAAATGGCTTAAAAATAGGTATTCTCATAAAACTGAAGACCTTATATTTTTCACTAAACACATGAGCCTGCAAGTGGTCCAAGCAGTGCAATCTTTACACCACCTGAACACAAAGGAAACCTTGTTTCTGTGAAGCTCAAAATTAACCCAAGCCACTAAAGAGCCAAATTTAGTCCATAGATTGCACGTCTGTCAAACACGCAGGGCACTGCGAAACCCAAGCAATAATCTGTATGAAGTCTGTGCTTATCCGAGCGTCAATCTGCAAGCTGCACGGCATTAACTGCGATGTCATGCATCTTGATCAAGAGTTAGAGCCCTGGAAGTCAGCAAAAGCGTTTAATTGTAAAATCCATTAGCTCTGATTCTGTATGCGCAGCTTTTTCCAGAGCTGTGCAGGAACTCAGCAGAAAGCTGGAGGTCAGTTTTAGCAGAAACACCTTCTACACACACACAGATGAACAAATCCAACATTTCTATAGGGTTCTTCACACTTGGGCAGCAGGAGACTTGTCTATATTCTTTTACAAGATGAACTGACCATCGCCTTTTTTTAAAGTACAGTTGCATAATTATGATCTCTTTCCTTAGGCAAGGCAAGTGATACTTCAGCTTTACCCTTGATTTCATAAACTGGTGAGCTGGTCTGTACTTCAAGTCTCTGCAGGTAACATAAACCCAGTAAAGAGGGCAATTTCTTGCGCTTAGCATATTGCAACACACATGGTGGGCTGAGAACCTGAATTCTTCCTCTTGCTTATTGAGTGAGGCAATTTCTTACTTCAACAATTATATCGCAGAACGCAGTGAAAAATTTTCTTCTAAAATTGAACAAGGAGCTTAATTAAATAAGAACAAGTCTTCAGCAGAGCACACATCTCGGGACTGCAAACCTATTTATCTACTTTTTCTGCTCAGTCATAACAGCATTTCCACAGCTATCACAAGAAGAGTTACTAACAAATGGAAAGCCAGATATTCAATCACCTTTCCCTGGTAGAAGATGACAAAAAGTCATTCTGGTTTTAGTATGAAGTAAGACCCAAACCAAATACTAAGGCCATGGCAAAAGAGAGATGTAAAATCTTTTAGAAATCCAGATACTGAAAGGAAGATCATCCACAAGCAGTAGTGACATTTAAGACAGAAGAGAGCACCTGAATGGTACCACTGTGGTGGCCTTCAGGCACAAATACCCGGGGAATTGAGAGGCAAGAAAGAAACCAGTACACGTTCCCTAGCAAAGTGTGACATGAGACACAAGCACCGAGGAACAGCAATTTGCAGTGGAAATGCATAAAACAGCATGTGGGACAGGGGCTTTTGGGTAAGCAGTTAATGCTGGGAGAAGTGTTTGGGGATGGGTTAGCTGAGGCCAGCTTTTCAGAGGGCTTCTCTCTCCGAATCCTGAGCAGCATAGGAGTTGTCCTTTCAGATGGCACAGCTCCAAGGTACAATAACTCTGGCAGGACTGTTGCTAACGCTGCTGCAGTTTTGGATTCAAAGCTCACAGCTCCTTAGCTGGGGAAGGAAGAAGGGTGGGTGGGAGGGAAGCAGCTCAACCATCACTGAGCTCAGTAGGTGTAAGAGTCAGCAAGGTCGAACACAAGTACTCATGGAATTTAGCAAATTGCTCTCCAAGCCTTTGGGTGAGATCATAGAATGTTTTGGGTTGGAAGAGACCTTAAAGATCATCTAGTTCCAATCTCCCTGCCATGGGCAGGGACACCTTCCACTAGATCAGGTTGCTCTAAGCTCCATCCAGCCTGGCCTTGAACACTTCCAGGGATGGGGCATCCACAACTTCTTTGGGCAATGTGATGAAAGAGCTGGGCTTCCGTGACACAAGCCACTGGGCACAGCGTACCAGTTCAGACACAACCTACAAGATCTTCTTTGTGGCTAGGAGTCATGCTGACTGCTCGGCAGAAGAAGCGGTCACACCACAGAGGGACAGCTAGGTCCAGGAGGGTGCTTGCCAGTTGCCACTGCCATTTAGATGCCATTTGAAGAGCTCAGCCTCTTGAGCGGTCTTGACTCTTGCGGATTTGAGCTGAACATTTTAATCAGCTCTGGTTTGGAAAATGTAAAATCAGTAAATTTGTTTCTACTCAGCTTCTTAATCTCCTGGTAGTTTTATTTAATGGCAAGAAAAATCAGAGGTTAATCTCAACTAAGTTTTCAGTGAGTTCAGCTCTTCCAAGTCCAAGGTGCAACTGAAAACCTGTGACTAAAGCTAGCTGTGCTCATTGCCTTGCTCAGTTACCTGCAAAGGCACAAGTGGAAACAGTGGTATCTGCCCGTACACACTTGGTGACTAAGTGCAGGTATTTCTTATACATGATTTCCTTTTCCCGGTCTTGCAAGCCTTCACCCAGAGCATCAAATACCAGAGCCATGATGTGTTAACAGCACATTTCCTGTTGAGCTGTGCTCTACCACTCCACAGTAGGTTTCCAAGAAGTTGTGTGCCTCTGGTAATTCAGCCTGCTAGAGGCACTCGTAAGGCAAAATTGAACGGAAACTGCTGTATTCCTTTCAAACAGATCCATGTAATTTTTAAATTGACTTTCAGAAATACACCAAACATACCCAGGGGAAATACACTAACAATGGGGATTGCTGCCTCAAATCATCACACAGACAGCTCAGGGCATTTAACGTTGTGAAGAAAGAAAAGAAAGAAGAAAAATAGATTAGCAGGCTTCACAGAAATAATGTGGCTTAGTAAATCCGGCGCTTCCCCTTCCGCAACAGAAAGTTTGACATCACCTAGATTTATAAATACAGTACTGTACATATCGGTTTTCCCAATTTGGAAGTCCCTACTGGTAAGTTCAATACGATACAGGAAACATGCCTATAGTAGAGGGCTAGCTGCTACTCTCATATAGACATACCTGCAGATTTATGACATTGTCATTATTTCACTGCACAGCTTTGTAAGAAGCGGTGATTTTACTGCAAATAAGATTACCTTCTCATTAAAAGTGCAATACTGAAAGACAAAGTTTTGCTTTGCCAGTGTATCATCCTCGATTAGTTCTTGCTGAACAGTAACACAAAGATAGGTAACGGACTTGAGGATCTCTCAAAGCCAAAGGGTTTGGAGCTGAACTGTCTAAACATATAGCAAGCCTCAAACTCCTTAGAAGCTTTCTTCTGTTAAGTTCAACAGCATTTAAAGGAAACTCAGGCACTGTTGGCAGGTGAGCATAGTTTGATGAAGATCTGAAAAATAAACATTTGGGTTTTTTTAACATTTCCTTGAAATTAAATATTCATATGATGTAGTTACACTTAAAGAACTCAGTGGCAAGTTTTAGCATGTGCACTGAAATGGTATTTTACTATATTTAAATAACCAGCAGGACGAGATATCAGAGACATTAGCCCTGACTGTATTATTCTTCCACTGAAACTACACCTACAGTATTTCAGCACCACAACAATTTGCACTTGAATCATCTTTTCCCTTATTAAAAAAAACCAACACAACTTGACCAGTGTCTCTACAAGCAGCTCTTTCTTAATTAAAATGATACATCCAAACAGATTTATGCTACACCCTGTTTTGTCATGAAAGAACTTAATTCCAGGTGATGAGCATACGTGGGTGTCTGCTCATAATTCTGAACTCCCGTTTTAAACATATGTTCCAAAGATACTTTCCATATAGTCAAGGTCAATGGGGAGGAAGCAGGAAAAACTGAACTGTTAAAATTTCACAGAAGGATTAAGAAAGTTATGTAGAGAAAAGAGTTTGTTTCAATGCTAATCCAGGCAGGATTCAAATCTATATTTTTTGTATGTTTCAGTTTTTTAAGGCTTGAAATCTTGGGATTCATGAGAGACAGAATCACAGAGTAGAAACTATGGTGTGAACACTAAAACAATAATCATAGATTCATAGAATGGCATAGGCTGGAAGGGACCTTACAGATCATCTAAACCAACCTCCCTGTCATGGGCAGGGACACCTCTCAACTAGATCAGGCTACTCAAGGCTCTGTTAATGAATGATCTGGAAAGTTTTCCCCTTGTTAATAAGATGCCTGTAAACATTTATAGTACTAAACCTGCCAAATTACACCTAATAGTCATTCAGCGTGATCTCAGCAGTATTTCCTTGGTTTGTTACTGATCACATCCCTACACGTGAATTTCAACAGAAACACTGTCTGTTTGGGACCCATGTGTCATACTTATTTGCACAGTCCCCAAAAAAAGAGCAATAACAAAAAGAAGAAGGAAGGAACAAAAGTTGACAGATAATGGCTAAGTTGATCTTTAAAGTGACGTGTTTTGTACTTGAAAATCCTTATTTATCTATATAGTGATGATTTTAATAATACCATCTACTTGAAAAAAGTTAGACAGTTCTAATTATACTACAAGCCCCATTAACAAACAACAGCTGTGTCATCAAAATAGCATTCTCGTGCAAAACCAAGAACTTTACAATCAGGACAATGTGCTTGCCAGATGGATCTAGCCATTTGCATTTTACAGACGGGAAACAGAGGCACTGCAAGTCAAACATGTTACCCTGAGGGGCTTTGCCTCAAAGTTTGAGTCAGAGAGGCAACTGAGCCATGTGACTACTGCTTCGAATGCTGATCGTTACTTTGCTGTCACTTCATATTCCCCCTTCTACATTTCTAGTGCTCATTCAACTGCACAGCACCGTTTACCTTTACACCATGAGGACTTTGGGTGAGAGATGCGTACAATGTTTAGCAAAATGGAGTCAGGGCCTCTAAGCACCATTACTACACACACAGCCAGAGTGGTAACAGTCCTAAGCCTGGCTATAGGCTGGATGGGAAGGAACGATTGCAAAGGGAATTTTTATTGTAATAAAGCTCATTATGTATTAATCAGATACTTCTATTTTGCGTACATGATGCACAACTTCACCACTCTGAAGCGTCTGTGTGGTCATGATCATGCTTTTTTCCTCCAGGTCAAACAAGCGTATCTATTAGAAATTAAGATATAAACACTAAAAAAGAAGGAACATAAAGGAAACATAATTAGAAAAATCTCTTTGAAGACAATACCAAAATGGTAAAGCAGATATTAGAAAAAATTAAACATTTTACAGAGAAGAAACACTTACTGCTGCCATCTGGCAGATACTGTGACATACACAAACCTGGATGTTGAAGGAAGACCAAATGGGCTTCTACAATTTGAACCCGAACTTTCCTCCTGGACTGCTTGAAATGCCTTTTCCAACAAGCACTCTCTTTAGCCTATTTTCCATATTCAGAAAGAATATTTACAACTCATGGAAGAAAATAGTGATCTCATGTTTTAATGGCTAACAGGTCCTTGGATAGTCTGAATCTCAGTGTGAGACATGACTTGCTTTTCAATATACTGGAATTAAACACATTTCATAACAGCCATTACTTTGGCTTAGTTTCAAGAAGTTCTCTGTATCCCACCCAGTTGGCAAACTATGAAGTCAAGTCAATATTTAGGCCAGTAAAGGAAGCTATGGGAGCAAGATCTCGTTTGGGAACAAGCTATATCAATCAGGTCCAGAGGAGGGCCACGAAGACGATCCAAGGGCTGGAGCACCTCTCCTGTGAGGACAGGCTGAGAGTTGAGGTTGTTCAGCCTGCAGAAGAGAAAGCTCCAGGGAGACCTTCTAGTAGTCTTCCAGTACCTAAAGGGGCTACAAGAAAGCTGGAGAGGGACTTTTGACAAGGGCGTGTAGTGGTAGGACAAGGGGTGATGGATTTAAACTGAAAAAGGGGAGATTTAGATTAGTTATTAGGAAGAAATTCTTTACTATGAAGGTGGTGAGGCACTGGAACAGGTTGCCCAGAGAAGTTGTGGATGCCCCATCCTGGAAAGTGTTCAAGGCCAGGTTGGATGAGGCTTTGGGCAACCTGGTGTAGTGGAGGGTTTCCCTGCCCATGGCAGGGGGGTTGAACTAGATGATCTTGAGGCCCTGAGCAACCTGATCTAGTTGGAGATATCCCTGTTCCTTGCAGGGGGGTTGGACTAGATGGCCTTTGAAGGACCCTTCCAGCCCTAACGATTCTATGATTCTATGATTCTATCTTTGAGATCCCTTCCAACCCAAATCATTCTGTGATTCTATATCTTACCAGTATTATCTTTCTGTAACGTGACGTAGAGCCTAATTTTAAATACTGTCATTCTCAACAGGATCTTTTGAACAGCAACACAGTCCCTTTTTGTCTTAATTTCAGTAACTTCATCAGGATATCTCTTTATAGCCTTCTTGCTAATCACTCACTACCAAGCACATCATTAGTTTTTGGTAAAGAAAGGCCCATGGAAAACACAGTCTCTGCCTTGGTGAACTCAGGCAATATAATCGTATCGCTTGAAAACAAATGCATTCATGCAACCCAAATACGGCCTCCTCTGAGTCACCACACAACTCCCACATCAGCACACAACCTCCTGTCATTTGAGAACCTCATTAAACCTATCAACACTTGTATCTCTTCAGACTGATGAAACGGGAGAAGTTTTGAGACAGCAGTAGGCTTTGCTGTCCCCTAGCTATAATCTGCTGAATTTGAGAATTCCCTTCATAGTTGTTTCCCCTCCTAATGCTCATGGACATGGCACAAAGACCATAGATTCCCACGTTTATTCAGAATTAGGATCCTCTGAGAAAAAAAACATGCAGTTCTCAAAGCAATGTAAAGATACTTGTTCTCAGCAGAACTGCAAAGCAAAAAATCTTCAAATAAGAAAAAAAAAATCTGATTTGTCAAAAACCCACTTTAATTACTATGTGGTTTGCTCAGTTTTCTTTTGAAGATGCCTAACATATGGTATGATTTACACAACACTGGCAGTGAGCTCAAGACAGAAGATTCAAATCTAGCTGCAGAAGTATGCAAAATTTAACACCACGCATCAAGATCGTTCTTCTCATCAGCTGAGTATGGCCATTTAAGTTTGCATATACAGCTAATTCCTATTGCTAAATATTCTTTTAACACTAAGATATGTATTTCTGTATTTTCATATATACGGCTCGTAGTCGTAGCTGATGACATAGGAGCTGCCAAGGGGTGGAGGTCATTTGCTTCCTCAGAAAGGGCAGTCGTCTCCTTCCAGATATGCATTTACACTCCTGGCTCCAATGATCTCAAGGAGAAAGAAAAGAAGTTTGTGTACAAGGGATGTAGTCTTCAAACTATACAGCATACAGACTCCAGCTGTACCTCCCTTCCTCCCAAGTGTTTGTGCAGGTCCCTTCCGAGGCATCCCCAGGGCTCAGCCCCCCACGGCTGTCATCAAGCCAGTGCACAGCCACCTCTCCCAAAAAAAGGGGAGGCATAACAAGCAGGTTGGGAAAAACCCACCAGCTGCGCGTTTTCTTTCTAGGGGCTGCAAGGAAAGAAGTTACAAACTGGGCCATATACTACAAAATACTACAACCTTCAATAATATCACACCTTTTAGCATTGCTCAGTGCGCTGCACCTCACAGTACTGCAACTGCTCTGAGTGTTCAAATACAGCATTATGTTATTTCCTTCCCAGGAAAAGCACTTTAAAAAACAACAACACATGGCTTGTAAAACAAAGTTTAAAAAAAAATACCACAAGAGATAGTAGAGTCAGTTGAACTGAGAACCTCTAGCTCGGTTCTCATGAGTTCAGAGAACTCAGCGGTTTCTTTTTTGACAAAAGATAATGGTGGTGGTGTAGGTTATCTACATCGCTGTAGCTATCGGAGCAGCACTTCTCAGTCTCTGGGTCACAAGTAGGTCATAAACCTTCATGCAGCAGTTTGCAAAACAACTATACACAAAGTAAGATTTTTTTGAGAGATATGTGTGCATTCCTAGGTATGGAAAGAACTAACCAAAATCAGCACTGGAAAAATGATAATCATTCAACAGCTTTGCCTCGTTTTTTTGACTCCAAATGATAACTACCGTGGCAGCACTCCACAGTGCATTTGGGATTCATTTTTTCCCCCAAAGAAGTTAGGCAATTCTCAGATTTTTTTTCAGTGACTTTTAGAGGCCACATGAATAAAAACAAAACCTTGAAAAACAGTAGTCTAGATGGCCTCACTATCAGGGTTCCCAGCTGAAAAATCTAAGAGCTGTGGATTCTCACCAGGCAGACGCTGAGGATCTGAACTAGAGGAGAGAAGAGGTCACAGATTTCCACTCATGTTGGTTTTAGGATGAATGATACAAATTACACAAAGAGGAACTCTTTATTCTGTGTTCGAGGTATTGAAGAATGTGAGAAATACAGATCATTAAATATTAGAAATTATGAATGAGTCAAAGAACATCAGAAAAAAGTTATTTATGGCTTATATTTTAAGAGTACCTACCATTTTCATGTTTTGGCAACATTTACATTACTAGACGCTTAGGACGGAAGAGAAAAAGCCCTTGTTTAGTCCCTGTTAACCAGCGTGAGTCTAACACAAGGCTGCTTGCTGGGATGCTCCCCCAGCACACCAAGGCCTAACAAGGACAGAAGCAGAAATACCCAAGTACTTCCTTCCTGCGACCCGTCCACTCAACTTGGCCACGTGCACAGAACCGCAACAACACAGCAGTTTGTTGTTGAACACGAGGCAGCATACCAAAGCAAACCTTAGCCTCATTTTTAAAGACATCATCCTAAAGACACTTAAAATGAAATCTGGGTGGCCCTTCAGAGCTGAGCTGAGGACTGCAATCCTCAGAATTGCTGCCCAGCCTTTTGCATGTCTAGAATTTGTGGGTATCTGAGCAGTGCCATCGAAGTGGTGCTGCTCATACCCAGGTTTGTCCCACAGCTTGCTGCCCACTTCAGCCCTAACCCAGTCCTGATTCAAGACTCTCCAATTTGGCAAGAGCCTCAGCGTTCTCTAACCCAGAGCACAAGCTCAAACAACACATGCCACTCACCAGTACCAGGGAGGAATTCCTGCTGCAAGCATCGCTCTCCCCTTCAAATCCATGCACTGTTTTGTGGATAAATCAGTAAGTCAGTATTTAAGGTGTTCACCAGGACTCAAAGACCTGGTTTAATTTCCTTATCAGACTGAGGGAACCCAGACATACTGTCGCTTTTCCTCTCCCAGCAGACTCCTGCAATCCTGCTGCTTCAGATTATTACAGAGGGAGGATGAGGAGTACTTCCTCCCACAGCCATTTCATCTAGACCAGGAACAAAAGCATCATCACGCCCAACCAGGAACACCCTCAGCCTGGGACTGGGAAGAAGGCTGGGCTTTGATTCCTGCTGCATGTGTGCCAGACATCATAACTGCTTCATACGAAGTGCAAAGTCCTTGGACTATGCTGCTGGACTGCCTGAACAACCATGCTACAGTGAATCAGCATGCTCTCTCCTTGCATCTCAAGTCTGTTTCCCCAGGAGAAATAGGAGAACACCAGTTCCCACCCTGCAGGAGCCTCAAGACCCAAGCAGCTTCGGGGAGAGCACAAGATGTGAGCTCGAATGACCACAGACTGACAGAAGAATTGAGCTTTGGGTTAACCTATGTCCTTTTATGGCCACAACTTCTTTCTTTCCTACTGGCATTTCACCTCATGTTAGTCAGCTCTAGAAATCACTTTTTTCTCCTTGTGAAGACAAGAGAACAACACGAGTTTTGTTCACACCATTAGGACAACTTTCAATGCTAGATTTTCACATACAGTCTTAGCTCTTCATGTCATCCTACACCCGCAGAGACTCCAATTGTCTCCCAGCGAAAACAAGCTTGTTTTCATTTCTGGTTTGAACCGATAATACTAAAAACTGATTAATTCTGAAAACTTTGAAATGTACTATAAAAAGCCACTTGGAAAATTCAGAAACAATAATGATTTTCAAAATAAACACAGGATCATTACTTATTCACACTGCTCCTCCTTCCCCACTGCCATGAGAATGGCACTGAGTGAGGGACGTGCCAGTTTGCAGCTAACCCTTCCATCACAAGGACCCTTACCTACAGCATGCTGAGGGGCTGAGATCCAGGAAAAAGCAAGTTTACAGAAGAAAAATTAAATCCTATCTAACTGGGATTTGTTGTAGGAGGCTGGAGACGCATAGAAGGATCCAAGCAAACACTACATTCATACATCCTAGAAGGGAGATAATGAGTCTGTAACAGGCATGGGATTGCCATCCTCCTTGTGATATTCAACAATACAATTACAGTCGACTGTACAACTGCTTCAGATTTGTTGATATCGTATTGCCTAGCCAAGGAAAAAGCTGACATTATTCCTGAAGATGTGTGCTTTGTTATACAAATAATATAAAAAGATAAGGAGTTTCAGAGAGTAACTTAAATCAAGAGGTTCTTTTGGTATCATCAGAGCTAAAACCTGTAACTTTAACATAGAATATTTCAAGTATTATCAAGCAGAGATAATCAGACTTCGGTTTAATTGCTCCCTTTGTGAAGAGACTTTATTAAATTAATTAACCAAGTTATCTTCTCAGAGCATGATCCATTACTAATTCTAAAATTATTGATCTTTTCATTTGGAAGTCATTGTTCAGCATCAAACTGGTTTTTGCAATTAGCATACACTAGCAAGCTTAATAAAACTCAAGGACTCCTCTGAGGACCTAAGAGACTGCAAACTGAAAATATTCCTAAGTGTGCTCAGAAATTACCATTATGCATAGTCATCTTGATCCCAGGTAAGGAAGGCAGTAAGAACTTAAGTAACTATTGACAGCACAAATCCCAAGTGAGCTTACAATGAAAAAATTACCTTCTCTCTTGTCCAGCCAACATTGATTTACATACTAATCAAGTTGCATCACCAAGAGTCTCCCTCCATTTTGCCCTCCAAGGTGTACCTCACAGGAACACACATACAAAACCACAGCATCCACAGCATTCCCCAAATCACACTGACTTTGTATTCCTTTCTCACATTCTACTTTGGAAAGCACTAATCACAAAGCCCTTGGCTTCCGTGCAAGCAAAAAGTGAAAGTTACCAACTGACAGGGAAGTTGTATAAAATAAGAAAAAAGCTTCCCACTGTCTTCACTGAGAGGAAGTTGGCCTTAACTTCTACGAGAGAGATGCACAGGTTTCTTTCTCCTTTGAGGAGCACCTCTTTCCCAGAAAAAAATTCACCAGAATATCGAGATCTATCCTCTTGAGAGCCAACACCTCCAAGTTTTCCCAGGATACACATTAAACTACCCAGTGCAAAATTGCAAATATGCCATCAAGAGGTAAAACAATAAATAAGGCATGCATCAAAGCAACACACCTGTTGTTCAAAGATAACAATAAAAGAGAGCTCCTCATGTTCTAGTTCAACAGAAGAACTTTTTGCTTTGGCCTTGCTGTCAACTGGTGCAGAAGATCCTCTCCCCATCAGCAAGGATGGGCATGGACCCTCCATTAGGGCCGAAGAGGTCTGGGCACAGGCACAAGCTGCAGCCAAAAGCCTCAGGAAGGAAGTCCTCTACCTACAGGGCATTTGTTCTGACCTGCTCCTACATTGCTGGGCGGTTGCTCTACCTGCACCTGCCAAAAAAAGCAAAACTAGAGACTGTGGTATCGAAAGGCCATACTGCCTCAAAAGCAGAGACCTGAACCCAATGCAGTGGGAGACAATTTCATTTTCTATAGTTCCTGATTTTTCGTTATTCTCTACTTGGCAAGTTAATTACTTTTTTCTAGCTAGTATCATCTTGAATCTGGGTGAGATACGTATCTTTATTTCATGTGGATTTATGCATCTGAACATATATGGCTTGTTCATGACTGGAAGGGGGAAAACGGTAAGTTTTTCAGCAATTGAGAACAACCAAACAGCCAAAAAACCTCCATGTTTTCTAAGCATAACAATAATTCTTTGAGCTACGCATAAACAGAGAGCTAAGAGTTCTTTCCAGTATTCATAAACAGCTTGTTACAACATGTAACTTCAGGACATGTAACTTCAGGACAACATTGCTGTTCCTGTATTTTTCTCCAAATAGAAGACAGTAAGGGATGTGACCTGCACACACAACGGCTGATTTATGCTGTGCTGACTAGGAGGAACTACACTGCCAGCAAGACAATTTCTCACGATTATAGTGTTTACTAGTCTCCCTGAGACCAGAAGTCCATGTTCTGAATGTAAGAAGAAAAGCTACGAACAGTTCAGATGCAAGATATAATGCGTGAATAGCAAGTACAAGCTAAATGTCTCCTTTATGTAAAAGATAGATGACACATACTCTAATTAAAGGTTAGTCAAGAAGTATAATGACTAGAGGCCAAACATAAGAGATGATAATCTTGATTGCAGGTTGGTCAGACAGATCAAAGTAATAAAACGGCTCAGCGTTCCTAGAAACAACTTTGTGAACTTTTGATGAGAAGATTATCACGTCCCAAATTCTTTCTCCATCACTTGAGACTTTTTCTTCCCTTTAAATAGCCCATGTAATTTAGACACTTGCTTCTTATTCTCCTGCCTTGAGCGCTGCTGAAACACTGGTGAAGTGGAATGAAATGTTACAGAGTAAAGATTAACCTTGACCTGCCAAACTCAACAGTGGCTTGAACCTTTGCCGGCCTGTGCCTGTCCGTACTCTCCAGGGCTGCAACCCACACTGTGACTCAGTGCAGCTGACGAAACTCCTTCCACTCCAAGAGCTGCCCTAGGCTCTTTACTTCCTTGCCCCCACTTTGAAAGCATCGTTTCAGCCTGTCCTGCCTTGCCAGTGTGCCTCGCTGAACTCCCCCACCGAGTGTAAGCCATAACTCCTTGCCCCTGAACTTCTCCTTTCAGTCCATGCAGCTGCCTCCTTCACACCCTCCCTGTGCTCAGCAGTAATCACTGCATGCCTCGAGCCATCTCCTCCAGGATCCTATCCACGTAGCACTCCTTCAGAGCTTCCTTGAACTGACCTAGACCATCTCTTCCTTCTCATCTCAAGATGGGCTCCTGCTCCATAGCAGTTTCCCCTCACATCTAACGTCCAACTGGCCTGGGATCACAAGTCTCTTTATTCCTCCTCTCCAAAAAAAGCGCGTGTCCCTTCCACTATCTCCAGCAAGCTTCTGTAAAGCCCTGGGGGTCCCCCTGCCTCATTGTAATGCCACAAGTGACTCCACTCATTTTCCCACAACCTCGCTGCGAGGATCACCCCCCTGTTCTCCTACCTCCACAGCCATGGCTTGTACCCAGCATCCTGCACCCCCACAGCTGGCTCCTCAGTTGCTCTCCATCCCAGCAATCAACCCACCTTCGCTGCCATACCTGCCAGAAAGTGGGGGGAGGAAGGAGGGAAGAGGGGAATAGCAACCATCTTCCCAGAAACTGATCTCGCCAGCTCAGATGAAGAATGATCTCTGATGACCCAAGGTTTTGGGAATGACACCTAACTGGACTTTTTCCTCATGGTCTCTTGAAGGAAGCCTGAATAGATATTTGCATCAGATAACAGGAAGCACAGTATCGTCTTAATAACAAGCACTTCACCATATAGCTTCTTTTCTAGGTTAAGTGGAAAAACAGCAAGCAAAAAGGGGACTGGAAACCTCTTACGGTCTTATTTTACTAGGATGGTATAAACTACCTGTCTCCATATCACTATGGATAGGAGCTACGTAAGGATGCCCAGAGAACGAGTACTTAATCTAAAAAGAAAAATAGTTACCAATATTTATTGAAAGGCTAAAGAAAAAAGTACAGTGCAATAGTTCCCCCTACTGACAGCATGAAATCAAATTACTAATCAATGTTATTTCCTGGGCGATCCTCAAATTACTAACTCAATGTCCCGACGTGGTACCTACACAAGCTCACCAGTACACAGTAAACCACGTGAAAATCGGCTCCCTTAGAAAACTATGAAGATTTGCCAAGTGGTAGAGAACAGAACCTGACAAAACTCTCGTTAATCCCTAAGATTATTTGTCACATGTACAAAATGACACTATGCAGTCCCACCAAAAGATTGTAAAACATGCGTGATGTGTGTATTCTGAATGAAATGTCAGGGTATCCTTCAGCAAAAACAGAAACACAGGTCAAGTGCAACTGTATAGCTCCCTGTGCTTGCTGAAGTCTAAAGGACAGATGGCAGGTCTGAGCAGAGACTTGCCAAACTCTGGCTGTATTTGGGGACTGACCTCTTTGGACAAAGAGCAAGTCTGACATTCAGTCTGGTCCCCAGTTCCCAGTAAAAGGCAGTGAAAATATTGTTATTCCGCTCTAGTGTCAGCTGTTTTGAGCCAGTGGCAGCTGAGTTAAATCAGAACCAAGAACAGCTGCTTACAGAAGTTGAAACGCAGTGTGGGACTAGATGTGCGTCTGGTCATGAACAGCAACAGAAGCATTCCCCTGGCAGAGCTTTCATTTCTGGGTTGTAAAGCTAACATGATTTTGCACTCTGGTCGTTTAGCAAAAAAAGAAGAGGCTGAAGAAAATCCTCTAGTACGTTATATCCTCATCTCACTTGAAAAAGTTGATGAACAAATATGCAACGATATAACATAAAAGATTAACAGAAATAAATAGAGTCTACTGAAACATGCACTGCACTACATAGTTCTATAAATCAGCATTTTGCAGACTTCAGTTAGGATCCTGGCTCTCTGATTACACAGGCACATGAAAAATTGCTCAATGCTGTTAAAGATAACACCAAGTCTCATTTCAAGCACATGTACAGTGAATATGACATCTACTCAGCTAATATTCAGACACGAGCCAGCTGTCGACACCTGCATATGATCTTTCAGAAGTTGCCTGTGTACCAAAGCCTCTCACTTCGCTTTCAATTCTCTCTCTGCTGTATCAGGAAAATATTATTAGACACCAATAGGGACACGCACCTTCCTCTTAACTGCATCTCCAGCACCTGGCTTTTTCACTCGACCACGGTTTCGTGTTCCTCCCAGTGCACAGGGTGTGACACCACTGGGTGGGCTCCCTGGCAGGTTCTGCGAGCATGCCTCCTACTTCAGGTTTGCACAGCCTGGTGCAGCAGAGCCTTGCTCGTGACTGGGGTTTCTAGTAAGACAAAATATGACAAATAAAACAATATTCACTCAAAAAGATCCTCTTTTTGGTAGACTGCAGCTGCTTCGCATCATGCCTGAGCCACGATCCTACCACTCAAGCTCTGTGCTGAGGTGAGATGGATTTGAAACAGTCATAATTCAGCGTTTTCCCCTCATTTTGGTTTTAGCAGCACCTGGTATTATAGAAAACTTCTTTCCAATAACGTACTACCTTTAGGGAAAATACACTTGGAGTGTCTCTGTTGCTATACGACCCTTGCTGCGAGAATGCTATTTACACACACGACATTGGATCCTTATCTCCTCAAGGCAGGGACCAAGTTCGTCATCTTGGACACAAGCTCCTGCATCCCAGGTACCACCTGAAATGAGGAACACCGGTAGTCACTGCAGGAATCCACAGCACACGGCGTTTCCACGTCCTACTGCCGACCTCCTCTGAGGACTGCCCTTAGCCTTCTACCGGTGTTAATTACAGCGAGACACGGGCGGCGAGTCCGAGCACCGTGGGGCAGCTGGTGGCTCCGTGTCTCTCGGCTCCCCGGGGGTGCAATGAGCCCCTGCACGGTCCAGGCTCAGGCCCCACAGTACAAATCGGAACGATTTTAACTTTTTTTTTAACTCTCCTGAAGACAACCATCCTCCTTCCTCCTCTGAACGTTCCCAGACAACTACCGTGACTTCTGCTGCTCCGATACCCGCCCCGATTCACGCCACCCGAAACACAAGGGCACGGAGGCACCGCGGGGGGCCGGTCCGCGCCTGCGAGGGGGGCTCAGCCCTCGGCACGGGGCTGACGCACAGGAAGGCGGCTGCCGCCGGGGCCGGGGGCGGGCGCGGCATAAAGCGCGGGGCGGCGGCGGCGGCGGGCAGGAGCAGCAGCCGCCGGCGGCAGCAGGGCTCGGCCGGGACCGCGGGCGCAGGCAAGTGGGGCGCCCGGGGGCACGGGGGGCCGGGGGCGGCCGGGGCCCTGCGGCTCCTACCGAGGAGAGGCGGGCCTCTTCGATAGGGGCGCACGGACGGCGCCCGCAGCGTTTAAGCGAGCGCCCGGCCGCCTGGAAAGCGGGACGTCGAGCAGCCGCGCTATCGCCGTCGCGCTATCGCTGTCGCAACTTGTCTGCGTCCAAGCACCGTCTCGGCAGCGGGGATCCGGCGTGACCCGCAGCTGCCGCAGCTTTGTGACTACTCGCGCGGCTCCGAGGGGAGAGGTGTGCCGGGGGGTGCCGCACGAAATCGCCGGTCACCGACCGGTCCCTTGGCGCCTTGCAAGCGCTTGTGCGTGCGAGCATCCCTGCGCGGCGTGCCGGCGGCCTAAGGGGGTTGCAGCCTGGAGAAAATCTCGCTTTTCTCTTTTTTTCCTGTAAAAAATAACATTAAGTTTTCTCACTAGTGCTTTTAGGATATGTTAATCACCAGAAATTGCAGTACAAAGTCCCACTGAAAGCGAACAGGCTTGCAAATCTTCATTTTTGTTCTGAGCGTGAGTTATTAACGCATCACGCTTTGGTTCCTTGTATGTGTCTCAAGAATTAAGGTCTGTGGTTCTTTGTAACTATCAGTATAGCAACACAGACAGCAAAACACTCCTATGCATTACTCCTCCTTGGCAATTTAACGAAGCAACCTAAACGTTCAGGCAATATTTTTTCCTCTCTGAATGGAAGTAATGAGGAGGGAAATGTCACTGGGCACGTTTCCACTGACGTTATTCAGCGTCCTCTGTACCACTCACAGAATCATCCCATCCAGTGGTAGTTAAGGAGAAACTAAAACCTGTCACTTTTACTTTTGCATGAGTAAGTACTCAGGACTCCGTTACACCTTGAGATACTTTGTCTTTTTTTTATTATTATTCTCTGACTTAAGAAAATGCAAAATGAAAGACCACAGCATTAAAAAGATGATGAACTATCTACTTCAGACTGTTGCCATTCTGAAACTATGATTCAGAATTGGAAATAGAAAACCTGTTTATAAAAAGGTCAACTTTATATAAAAATGTCAATTTTGATAAAATCTCATCTTTTTTTCAGGAAAAATTTCTATCAAAAATGTTCAAACAGAAGTAATATGTTGCCCTACCTCAGTGTAATCCATAGTCCATGGCTGGACATTTTTGTAGTTAGTTAACATGAACAAACATCCTAACGAAAAGAGAAGACAACCTCCAGTATAGGATCGGGGTGCAGGCAGAGCCCATGCAAGGACCGAGATCCCAGGGCACAGGCCCTAGGGCATCCCTTGTCTCGGCTCATCCACCATGGCCTGTTGGCAACCCTACTGCTGGACTTTTTATCCCCATGCCACATCTTGAGGGGACTTTTGACAAGGGCGTGTAGTGATAGGACAAGGGGCAACAGCTTTAAACTGAAAGAGGGCAGATTTAGAATAGATATAAGGAAGACATTTTTTACATTGAGGGTGGCAAGGCACTGGAACAGGTTGCCCAGAGGAGTTGTGGATGCCTCATCCCTGGAGATGTTCAAGGCCTGGTTGGATGAGGCTTTGAGCAACCTGATCTACTGGAAGGTGTGTCCCTGCCCATGGCAGGGGGGCTGGAACTAGAGGGTCTTTAAGGTCTCTTCCAACCCAAACCATTCTATGATTCTATCTAGAATTACAGCCTGGCGTAGCCTGCCCTGAGGCAATGTTTTATCTTTAGTCTTTCCTGCCCTAAAAAAAAATCACAATGAAAACGGCATATTCACCAGTGGGGTTAGTGATGACCTGGTGCAACCCCAGAGCACAAGTATTGGAAAGGTATTGTTCTCTCAAATGGAGAGTCACTCAGGCTGAGGTGTCTACCCAAAACAACCTCTTTAGTTCACAGAGAGGAGCAGATATCAATTCAGCCCACCTAAAATCTGGAACAACCAAGCTTCTAACTCCAGTATCACAGTAAACAGCCAAAACGTACTCAGGATAGTTATTTCAGTAAGGATTTCAGAGCCTGTCGTTGCGTGATGCTACTCTTGCTCGTCTTACAGTTTTCGTATGACTTTACGCTTCCCCCTTTTTTTTTTTCTTTCTGTAACATCAAATCTCAGACTTCTGTGGCAATTAAAAATGGAAATGATGTATTAGATTAACAATCTAGGTTGTAAACCAAACACTACTCTCTAAACAGAAGATGTGGGGCTCTAGGAACGACATGGTAACATACAATCATTATGGCTTTAGGAAAAACGTGAGTGACATGAATTCACTGAGAAGAGAGCAAATTTGTTGCTTTCTACTACTTTTTCATAAGAATAGTTTTACCTAGATTTGAAGAGTACAATCCTAAGCTGCTTCTCTTGAAAGAGATGCTGTGTAAATCTCTCTGCTTTATAAGCATCATACAGTATCCCAAAACATTTGCATTAAGGAAGGAAATTGGCAGAGGTGCCCATTCAAGTGTAAGAGCTAGAAATCCTTTTAAAGGTCTTCCTCACTTTTCTCCCTCTCCCCCTTTAACTGACAATCTTTAGCCAAGTACTGTCTGTATTGAAAGGCAGGTTAAACAGGAACATTCAGTGCGTAATAAGAACCATAATGAAAATAAGTGATTTATGCACTTTGGATTATTAATTCATATTCGCCTTTCAGCAGCAATTTAATCTTTTTTAATCAATGGCTGTTTAATCTTTTCTATTGCAGTATGTCCCAATGGAGTCAAGTTCAACAACTGGAAATAAAGTTTCTGGAGCAGGTAGACCAGTTCTATGACGATAACTTCCCCATGGAAGTCCGGCATCTACTAGCACAATGGATAGAAAGCCAAGACTGGTAGGATTAAATTTATTCCCTCTCGTGCAATTTCAGTCATGAACAATTCTTTCGTTCTCTGGCAGATTTTAGGGTGCTCAGTTGTGAACTGTGCAGGCATCTGCGCTCCAAGAATAGTGTTCCACTAGTTATGGATTTAGCCCGTTGAACTGTCAAAGTTTAAATTTAAGGAATGTCTGGAGGTGAGGTTTGATTTGAACTTATTCCTAAACAAAATCCAATAAAAATGATCTAGTAAATTAACAGTATTACAGGTTTTTCATAGACAAAAATAATGCGAGTTAGTTTTCAGTGGAAATGTTATACGTTTACCTCTCGCAGCATAAAATTATTCACTTGCCCAAAACCGTTCTTAAAGCTGGATATATAATTTTGGGGAACAAGCCAGCAATCTGCATGAACTGTTCTCTAGAAGGTGAATTTCTGCACAAATTTGGATCGAATTCACTGGATAGCTATCTTGAGAAAATTCAGAACTAAATGCCAAAAATAAAGTTTATATTAGTCGTACTAGAAAGAGACATCTCAATTTTTCAAGGTAAATCTGCAAGACTATTAGAGGACTATTGAAAAAAAAATCTGCTAAGTAATTTAATCTTTCCTTACAGTTTATAGCTTAGTGTTTATGGGGCTATAGGAACATGGGAAGCATTAAAATCTCCTTTTCACCAGATTTAGCAGGCATATCTCAAACAGGCATCTGCCATTTGGGGGGCCAGGACAGAGAATATCCCAAGGACAAGGATGCCATGCAGTCCAAAGTGTATCTCCCTCTATTTTGCTCACGAATGTTATTGCCCTTCATGTACTAAGCTGTTTCATAAACAGCAGAACCAGTAAAGCCTGTTTTTGTGTCTCTCTGTGTCCTTTGTCCCCTACATACCCTTCACCAGCAGCTTCAGAGTCTTCCTGTATCCCCAAATAGTTTGGCCAGGCGAAGGCTCATCTGGTGCCTGGTGTGAAGATATATATCTGCTGACTGGCCATCTGGCTGTTGCCTCCTGGAGCAAGTTATTACTGCCTTTTTCCTCAGTGGAGGCACTAATTTGGATTCCTTTCTTCTACCAACCTGCCAGTTTTCTGTGAAATTGTGAGAACATACCATCTTTTGGGCTTCGAGTCCGCTGTCAACTTTGAAACCAGGCAGCAAATTCAGAAATTATACCTGTATGACTGCCAGAGTGAGAGGGACAGTGCGCATGAGCCTCATTCCTTCTGGGAAGTGGGCTAAAAATATTTAAATATTCATTGGACCAGAGACTAGAAAACTCTGGTTGTCTCCCTTCTGGCTGACCTCATAGCTTGTGCTAAGAACATCCTCATCCCGTCTTTATAGCTGCACATCTGCATGAATATAAATAAAAAGATCATAAAATCATTTATTCACAAACCTGAAACTATTTGCCAGTCACCATATATTTAGAGCCTTTTTTTGCTGCCTAAATTTCTGAATGGATTATAATTTTCTGTACAGATAGATTGACCTCTCTTATGACATTTTAAACACATGTGGTTCTCATTCGTCGATTCTTTAGGGAGGCTGCGTCCAACAATGAAGCAATGGCAACGATCCTTTTACAGAATTTGCTAATACAAGTAGATGAACAGCTGGACCGGGTTTCACAAGAGAAGAATCTTCTCTTGATACACAACCTAAAAAGAATCAGGAAGCTGCTGCAGGTAGGTCATTACTTCAGATGACCAATTGCATCCTCTTACTGGTTTCTAAAGGTAGTGCCCAACCTCTGTTGAACGCAGTTTGTTCCTGTGCGCAGCTCAGAGCTGTCCTGATCGCTATAGATTCCAAGCAGCTGTGGGAAGACCGAGCCTTCCACAAAATAATTCAAAGTGATACTTCCACTGTCTGTTACATTGTGGAACAATAATTCACATTTTAATGCTTCTTAGCTCTGTGTGTATCTGTGTCTCACTATGATCTTAAAAATAAGACTGTATAGTGCTTATAGATGTTCATGTTTAATACAAATGTAATTACCACCTTTCAGACACTTAACAGATATCTAGCTGTGATTAGCTGCAGTTATCTCAGGAATAAAGATGCATGTTTTGAGTTTAAAGCAGCACCCTGCAAAAGGAACCCCAGTAAAAGTCTTTACCATGTTTGCTATTTTATGCTTAGCTGGGATTATTTGTTATGAATGGCTTAAAGGATTTTCCATTAGGCTTCTGCAAAATTAAATTTATTTTGATTGGCTGAACGTTTCTCTAATAATTGTTTATCTAAGGCAAGGATTCTCAGAGTTCCACTTCATTAGTCACCTACTTCCTGACATCTGTCTATCTTCTGCATAAAGCAGACAGGCATCTGAGTTTAATGAAAGTCTGGGGTTTTTCCTCTTCTTTGATGGTGTTTTCCATAAGTACTTAAATAACAGTTATATTGCTTGCAAAACATTTTCTTTATTTTTTTTTTTTGTGTGTATATATACATGCACACACACTAGTCTGGAAAATCTTCACATTAATTTGCCAATTATTTTGTGGCTGCGTGTCTTTCTATTCTTTATCCCTAATGGCAGCCTCTTAAAAACGTGACAATATTTCCATCGCTACCACTTTTTCTTCCGGTGTTACGCAAGCAGCCTTACGTAACTTGAAACCAAAGTCCTTTTTATTTCTTTTCTCGCTTGTGTAGCAGCACTATCCACAAATTCAGTACTGCTCAAACAGCAAATTTACTTAACTGCTGTTGGAGTTCACTGTAGAAAGGTTAATCCTGTTATTTCGGCCACGGTCTTGACATGATTCACTACAGCAGGGCTGAGACAGAGCTGTGTCACCTTGGTGAAGGTATTCTCCCACAGTAGCATAATGTGGAAAGAGCATTTCAGGGCACTGAAATAAGCAGTTGCACTGGTGTATTCCTGGCTTAAACGACTGTGCGTTTATGATCGTACCATCACAACGTGCTCATGCAGAAGGACTCGTCAATATTTATGTACAGGCTCTACAACATTAAAGTCTCTC
Source organism: Tauraco erythrolophus (assembly GCF_009769465.1). NCBI lineage: Eukaryota > Metazoa > Chordata > Aves > Musophagiformes > Musophagidae > Tauraco > Tauraco erythrolophus. The sequence continues at coordinate 10,095,309 of NC_141472.1, read as the reverse complement.
ATTGTTCCTTCTTCTCTGCGCACCATTTATTGTATTCTAAAATTATGACCAAATTTGAAGTGGGAGCTCTGCATACTCTGTGAAATTTGGCGTACCAGGGCAAGTACACACACATGAGTTTACAAGTACCAGGGCCTTGGGCACACACACATGAGTTTACAAAACAGCCAGTGTGAAAACGGCCAGAATGAAAACTGCTTCCTTTAAGTCCTGGCTGGAAATTATATTAGGATGCACTTCCTGAAGAGCACAAAGCAAAGGAGGCTTCCAGAAAAGCAAGAGAAGGGGAGTTTTAAGTGATTCCTGATTAAGTGGTTTCTTAAGTGGCAAGGATCCGAGTCAGGATTCCAGAAAAAGCCAAAATGCTCAGGTGTCCCCATCACAACTGTACAGCGAGGTGACAGTCACCATATACTAGTTACAGCAGCAGCAGAGCCAGCACCAGAGCTGGTGGCCTCCTCCTCTGGGTAAAGCAACAGTAAAGGTCCATGTGGGGTAGCCTAACCCATCATTTCACTTGATCGCTGGCTCTGGAAAGAAACGCCGCACAAGTTGCGACATGCAGCACCTTGTTTTCTCTGCCGCCCCGTGGCACTATGAGGCCCTGCCTTAGGAAGCTTTCTCAAGCAGCAAGGTCTCTCTGCTCCCTTGGGTTGCAAAGGTCTGTAGGTTTGCAGTCTGAAGCATTACAAACGTCTTGAGAGGACATGTGTGGTGCTGGAATTACACTACTTGTTAAAAATGGATCACAGTCTTGAGCTTTGCAGTAAAATGTTTCCAGCTAAGCAAAAAAACCCCTGCAGCCCTCTCCATCACTAATAATTTTGGCCTTTCTCCATTATGTCAAGACAGCAAATAACCTGCATTTAGATAAAAAGCTACTCATTCAGTTTCAAAACGCACACATGAACCCCCAGATACTGAACAGCACTTTCACTATTAGAGCTTTTCCTGATTTCTTATGACCTTTAGCACTATCACCCAGAATCTATTCTGATTTCCAAAATAATTTCTATGGGCTGGAGTAGGACAAGGCTCTTGCAATAGGTGGTTGTTGTTATTATTTTGGATAAGGCAAATAACTTAAACCATGTCTTAAGAAATCTGTAACACAGGTATATTTTATTTTTGTGTAAAATACTATGTTACAACTTGCAGTTTTTGGAATGTAGGTGATAAGTGCATTTTTGGCCAAGGTACGAACTGCATGTTCTATAGAGCTGTACAGGCAGTCTCCTGAGCTTCAGCTGTTAAAATTATTTCCTTATTGGTTAGTTAAGTACATCAGGAAAAAAACACGATAGTAGTTGTAATTAGCTGACGTCCTATCCTTGTTATTAACTGTCAAGTATTATTAATGGACTATGAACTGTACATGACACATAGTATGGACAGTAGCTGCTGTAAGGTCCTTAAATTTGAGTATGCAAATTGTGTAATTATGGGTCTAATGTTTTTAACACATCACTGATTGTGTTTTATGGCTAAATATGTGAGAAGTTTCAAACTGGGCATTTGGCTCCCCGCCTGCAGCTGGATGAGCTTGCAGATACCTAACTCTTGCAATTTGAGCTGGTTCGTGACAGTTTCATGAGACGCCACCAGAAAAAGGTGACTGATGTACATAGTACAGTGCCCCAGTCCCTTTTGTCCCAACATACCAGTGAGAGAAAGGGAGACTGGAAGGGTACTCTCTCAAGCTAGCAAGACTTTTCACCAACTTGGATGGAGGAAAGACTGGGTTCCTAAATAGGAGAGGAAGGTGCATTTGTCAACAACCTTTCATTTCTGGTGACTGTGCGAACTGTGTTGGTTTGATTTTCTCTGGAGGTTAGTTACCATGAGCTCACCTTTACCTCTGCTTTGCTCTCTAGCGCAAGCACTTCTTTGAAATTTCACAGTTCACTCCTCTTCCTTCCCCTCTATACCACACACACACAATGCTGTTCAACCTCGACACATGATCTGCGTGCACTGTTTGTTCATTATTTTGAGTCAAATTATGTTACAATATTAAGTAATATTTGTCAAACTAGATAATGCCAGAAATCAGCATTTATCACTAAGCTTGCAGAGCAGTGTGTTGAGCTATGGTATAGGTTCCTAAATACTACGACAATAGCAATAATAACTATAATTAGAGAAACAAAGAAAAGCCATGCAAAAGCAATCTGTAGTTCTTGACAAAAGGCAATATAAGGGACTAATGTTTAATTAGAAATACAACTAGATCGTTAATGAAGAGAAGCCTTAGAAGAGGAGGCAATGCACACTTTACAAATGCCTTGTGCAGCTGTTTGCTAGACAGCAAACGACTTGTCAGGATGAAGATTCCTGGTGCCGCTACTGAATCTAGAGAGAATCGCGCTGATTGAGTTAGTCACCAGCACCACAGTCAAACACACCCTGTCTGAAGGATTTCCCTGGGATTCACGTTTGTTCTAAACATTATAAATGGAGAAAATGTTCTATTCTGAGCTTCACCCGCAACATCTTTATGTAAACACCTTAGTTGCTCTGTGAAAATAACGATGGAAGAAGTGAGAACTTGCCTGCTTCACACTCACAATACAAAGCTTTGGGCAATCTTAGGCATTGTGCAGGGCAGAGAGTGGAAGTCTTAGCAGGAAGACGGATCTGCCTGGCACCCGGGCTTTTAAGGCCACAGGGACCATCCCTATTCTCTCACCATTAGAGAAATAACTAGGGAACATGGCATTTCTGCTCAGACTGCTGACATTTCCGAAATAATCTTGAGGCAAAAAGAAACATTGACGAGGAAATGTGCAATTTGACAAAGTTACAAGCACGTGAAAAAGTGCTGAGCGGCTCAGCTAAGCAGCTGAGGTTACCGCTAGCTCTCAGGAATTTGCTTCTCTATCCATTTCTTGCTTTCCCTGAAACATGGCTTCTTGACATTAATCTGGTATAAATGCACATATTATATTAAAATCGGGGTCAGCGTTTTAGGTTAAAATCCTTCATGTTTACTTCTTACGTTATTATCACTTCTCTAGTCAGTAAATAGGATTCATTTTTATAGCAGAGCAGCCTTTTGTTGCTGTGCTCTTCGGTGAGAGACAGTACAGCGCAGTCACTTGCTAAGGCTAAATTCTCTGTCCGTCTTCCCACAGAACTCCTGCTCCCCCCAGCAGTGGATCTGGAAAGGGGTGAGGAGAGAAAACGTTTGGAGGCAGAGCGGGGAAAGAAGGGGGAAACTATGTCTGTGGTTCTTTCTCTTGCTTAAAACCTAGATGGAGAAAAGCGAAGCGGATTAGCCACAAGGAGATGGTTTGTGCTGTTGCCATGACAACACGCGTAAAGGGCCGATGTTAAGCTCAGAAGAGCTGCCTGTGGCTTCTAGGAACCAAACTGCAGGTACAAGTCTACACCACCTTAGCCCACGAACAATTACATCTTAGTTTTCAGAAGGAATGCTTTTAAGTGACAGCGTACTTGTCCCTGATGCAAGCTCCTGTGCAATACATGAGTAGATTTAGTACACAAATACAACTGGGGAAATACAGAGGTCCTCATGTAAGACAGGCACTGTCCACGTTCCTGACTCACATGCCAAAATCTTTGGTTAGGGGAGAGCAGCCGGCCTGCAGTGCACTTGGGGAGGCTCAGAGCAGCCTGGGAATCGGAGATGGCCCCACACCTCAGCATCCCACCGCTCCGTTTAGGAGCGGTACTGGCAGGTGATTGCTTGTTGGTCTGAGGAACAGTGATGTTCACCTCAGGGATACTCTTCCCTCCCCAACTCCGAGCCGGAAACTTGGAGCACTCAGCAGGTACCTGCTAGACAAGATGTAGCTCGGTGGGATGCAGCCTGGCCCGTGCATGGGCTCAGGTGAGCTCCCAGGAACTGCAGAGCTGCTGGCTGTGCTGCACGCTGCGATAGGAAAAAGCAGAAATTCCCTGAATCGTCCTACTCATAACTAAAGCTCCTGTTTGTGCTCTAGTCTCAAGATAACTTTTGAAAGCAATCCCTTCTCATTAATGGCAACCATGCATCTGTGTCATGTCACTGTTTACAGTATTCAGGGGAAAATTTGAATAGATAATTCTTCCTTTATAGAAGTGAAATAACATATTTCAGGAATAGGAAGAAGGGCCGCTCTGCTCATTTACCATTGAAGCCTGAGTTAATGAGTATAGTGTGCTCTGGGGAACAACTTGCTATAAATGATGTATATTCATGACATTAATTTAATACTCATGGCAGATTCTCAGGTATTGGTGAGCTTTACCCACGTACCAGCCCTGCTAGAGCCTAAGATGGGGGAGGTGGGCACTGGGGACTCTGTGCGAATGAGCAGGTCTGTGTGCACACCATTAACACCTTGGGGTGTGCTTACAAAGGGAGAGGTTCATGCAGAATCACTAGATTTGCTGATTCTCACCCATCAGTTACATCAAAACCAGCTTTTGGAAGCACTACACTTACAGTATGAAGTTGGGAAATAATACTTTAGTTGTATTTCTTCCTGCTACACAGCTCTACTTTTTAATGGAAAGATCTGGAATAGCATCTGAAAGTATGTTCTGTCAGCCTCATCGACATATATCAACATGATGGCACTTCTTTCCATATAAAATTCACCCTGTTTCTAAGTAGTACAAACAAATAGCATTTTACTGCACGTGATGCTGCTTACAACAGTAAGGCATTAGCATGTTCCTGATTCTGTTTCAGGTTCTCAGCTATACTGCACAGCCCGTTTCCACCTGTAATGGGAACTGAACATCTTTGTGCTTCTCCAGATAGAAATAAAGCGAATATATAAAGGTTTTTATTGCAGGTCAGGTGACTGTTTACGCAATTCACCCTACCAGAAAGGCACACGCATGAGGGATCCTAAGATTATTTATCTCGGTGCATCACAGAAAATGGACAAAACAGCATTGGATCTAAAATAAGACGTTCCAGTTGGTGCTTAGCAAACAATTCTAATAAGCGCTGTGCTGAGAAACAGTTGCAAAGAATGGAAACATAGCCATTGATGTTTAAGTTGCAGTTTCCTGTTAAAGCTTAGGGCAGGGAGAGAGTGGAACAAAATAGAGAAAGTTTCTAATACACCACAGAAGATTCATTTTAAAATGTTATTTACATGTATTTAGCACTCATGTAACCTGCCAGATCAACAAAGCAACAAATTATAGTAGGAAATGTGTTTCAAACCAATGTGTCCTGCTGTGTAACACAATTCAGATTGGTTTTTCACATTAGCATCTCGCCCTCAGTGAGTTTTCCAGTTCAACCATTAAAGCTGTTTACAAAAAAATTTGGCTTACAAATGGGGAACCCCGCGTAGAAGTCTGGATGCTAAAGCAGCTAGCTGTCTGCTGTTAGTGATCGCTGGCTGGGGACTGCGCTTCAGCTAATAAAGATTTTTAAAAATGCTTGACACCAGACCAAAAAAAGGTTACTTACTGGAGGTAAAACAGTTTTGAGTTCCTAGTTATTATTTGGAGACCATAACTAACAATTCATAAACATTTCAGTTTTGTTTTGTCGAAGAAATGAAAGCATTAGCTTACAAACAGAAGTAAAATCCCAAGCAAACAAACTAAACAACCTCCTGTGGGTTTGTTCATTCTGGAGTATTAAGGGCCCAGTTGCAGTCAAACATCTGTCTGAGAGATTAGTTAATAATGCTCAGGTTTTCGTGGGCAGAAGATGGAGAATTAAAAAAAAAAAAAAAAAAAGAATGCAGTCCTCTGCTGTTTTATGCTTTTTCATAGAGAACATTATGCTTTTATTTATTCTGAAATAAATCTCACTTAAATAAGAAGCATTGCTACATTATTCATCTCCTGTAGCAACACAGCCCTGCTGCCTGATGGTGAGATCTACAGACCTGCACTTTCTAGAGATGCATCTCACCTTACCTCCTCGGAAATCGGCTGGTTCTATACACCGTTCCTTGGCTGGTTTTAGTGTCTGCAGGGAAGGACTCAGCAGTGGAATTTGGGGGCAAACTGGGGGATGGAAAAAAAGATCTGTCTTCACAGCTTATTCACTGTGCTTTTATAGCTTTGCCTATTGCAATTTGGTTGCACGTGCTCTAAAAAAACTGCACGATCTTTTGGAAGTTGTGTTTTATATGATGCGAGGAAAGCAGAACCGCGGCTTACAGGCTTATGTATCAGGACTTCCCACACATCACAGGAGTTGTCTAAAACAATGAGGTTGCCTTTAAATTCTCTCAGGTATTTTGAGAGGGGGAAGGGGAAATCTAAAAATAAAAGTCTATCTAACAAGAGCAGTCTAAACAGATAGTGTCACAGGTACTTCCTCTTAAAGACCTAGATAAAATGGAGCCATCTTTCTATTAGAGAAAGGTTTTTTTGTAAGAACTCTGGCTGTTTAAATAGAGGCTTTCAGAAAACTCCACAAGCACTTTACCTATATCAGGGTACCACAAGGACCGAGTCTTTCTTTGTATTCTAGTACTGCCTTCATTAGACTTTCTGCCTGGATGCACAAACAAAGGTAGAAAACAAATCAAGGCAAAATGTTGTTTGTCATATTCGAAGGTGAAAACGGGAAATAAGTGTGTACGGCAATGACATCCCACCCACACATATCCTTGAGATACAAAACTACACCAAAGGGTTTTTTTCTTTCAAAAATAAAATTACAAAGGGTTTTTTCTCCGTTTTTCTCTTTACATGAAAGATGAGACATCTGCTTATCGAGAAAGATGCTGAGTATCAAACTTAATAAAATAAGCATATCACAAGTGAGTAACAGGGAAGGAAATGTATTTTTGCTTGACTTTGTAATCCTGTTTCCTATCTCTCCGTGTCTCACCTCCCTTCCATCGGCTTCTTTAAATATTCATTCAATGTCAACAAATACATCAACAGTCATATTAGTTAACTGTTCCGTGCCTCCAGTGAAGCTCTTCTTGTATACAATGAAAAGGCTCAAGCAAGGTTGTTTGAGCAGAAACGGGAAAAACTACAGCTGATGTTTCTGATAGTTAAAAAAAAAAAAAAAAAAGAGAGAGAAAAGCAGGGAAAAAAAACCCACACAACCAAATTCTGAAGTGCTTTTTCAGAATCAGAAAGCACTGAAACCTACTCAAGTCCTTTTTAGGTCACCTTGAAAACCAGATGAACCCCTGACTAACTTTCTAAAGGTTGCACAGCACATCCTTCTACATTACGAGACCAACAGTCATTAATACCTAATTCTCTACTTTAATCACTGAAAACAGAGTAAGGATACTCAAGTAGTGCATATATAGTATTCGTTTAAAGATGTGCACAGTACCTAGATGACCTTTGACACATGAAAAGAAAGCTGGCCAATATTACTGTAGTTGGAAGTGATCTACTTTGTGATGGAGCTGCCCAAAGGAAAATAAGCTAAATTTTAGAAAATTTTAAAAATGGGAAGAAAAGAAGAATAAGAGAATGAATCTCTGGTCTAGATTTATTCATTCATCTCAGGAAAAGCAGGAAATCTCAGATACTAAAACTGACAGTTGTTTGGTGTTTTTTTTAAAAGGCTGCAATAAGGTCTCTCTGGACATGCATCTTAGAGTCTCATAATAGGTATTTTAAAGTTTTTCCATGATCTTAAAACCTTGCATTTCCCCAGCCACTGTTTCATGCATCTTAACATATCCCAAATAGTTCAAGCTGGTTCAAAATTTGGCTAGAGGCTGTAAACTGTGCATACTGTAACGTATAAATTGGTTTTGCAGAAATACCTCTTTGTTTTTCTTCATGATCAAGATACTATCACAACAGATGTCTTTGGAGTAGAGACAGTGCACGCTGGGCAGTTGTAGAAAGGTCTTCTCCCAAGGAAATGTCATCAGCATTCAGAGAAAATTTTCACATATTCAGAATGAAAGTTTAATTTCCTCCGTTTGCTTAAATTTAGTATCATGCTGGTAGTTACTGAGAAGAAGCTCATCCAAATAAGATCATTTGTTGTTTGTTGTAAATCGTGATATGGAAGACCTCATCAAAAGGGAAGAGAGGAGAAAGAAAATTTTGAAGAACAACAGAATTACAGTAGCATTAGGAGACAGGACTAACGTTTCCATTTGAAACTTCAGATGAAAAGTGAATCTTCAATTTCTCTTTGTTGGTATTTATCAAAAGACAATGATAAGTTTTCTCTATAAACATCTAAACTTAATAATACAATTTTGCATAAGTACAGAATCCGCATCCTTCCTCCTCTCCTGGCTGCCATGCTAAGTTAGGATTCCCCTGTCTTAAGCCTTTTCTGGTTCCATTTCCTTTATTTTCCAACTTATCCTACTCTTTGAATGTTAGGAAATTATTTTCAATTTGTCATGCAGAAGCCAAGTTCATCTTGAGCAAATTCTGCCCTCAACCAAAGAAAAAATGCAAGAGTGGGCAGTAGCCGGATAATAAGGGAATACTGAGTGGTGCATTCTGAAGCGCAATTACCTCTGAGAAGTACAAAACACGGGGAGAAAGACTTCAGTGTTGTTATTCTGATGGAGTCAAACACATTGGTTATTGTGACTTTTAGTACTTACTATTTAATAAGTTACAATTAGTGAGATATTTCATGTTACAACTCATTTATTATTTATCCATGTATTACTGTTGAGCTGCAATCCATCTGCTAGATCACTGCGAAAGAGGCTGTTGGTAGAGCAGATATAGCACAGATACGGCCGTTCCAGGAGGGAGGACTCAAGATGACGGAAGGGGATGCCCGCTCAGGCGGCTGAGCTCCGTGCCAGCTGTCCAGCATCAGAGCATCTGTCTGATGGGAAAGGCAAGGCCCGTTCCCAGCCTTTGATCGCAAGCGTTCATGCTGCAGATCCACTGTTATTCCAGCTTTTGTCGGAGAGGCTGCTGCTCTGGGAGGGCAGGTTCTCTGTCGACCTGCTTGGTGTCTGCTCAGACTGAATCAAGTGGAGTTGAACAAGCACCAGGCAGGCACAAGTATGGGAATCATTATGGGTGCAGCTTGTTACTAGAGCTTTCTGAGTTAGAGAAGAAAGGAAAAAAAGAAGTGAATTTCCACTTCATCTCTTAATTCAGATGGTTTTCTCTTAATGAAACAAAGAGAGAGAAAGAGTTTTTAAAAGTTTTGCATATGAACAGTATCTAGAAATGCTAGGAAAGTCCCCAATACTTGGCATTTTTTGTGGGGGATTTTAAAACATCCCACTGTCAAAAGATTTTTTCGAAGTGCCTCTAGTACATAAATGCATTATCCAGCTCCAAGAGAGGATTTTTATTTCTTCTTGGCTTTGTTAAACAGCTTTTGTTTGACTCGTTTTTGCCACAGGGCAAAGACAAAAGGCAAGCATCAACCCTTAGAGTGCTGGAACTCTGTCAGGTAGCTGTAAGCCGGGACTAAACACTCCTCAAGCTTTGCAGCTTCAGATAGCCCGCAGATACCAACGCGTGGTGTGGTCCTCATGTACTAGCTATCTATGTGGAAGGTGGGACCCTGTCTGACCAGCAAAAAAGGAACAGCAACAAGCAGAAATTAACAGATGTTAACTAAGGAATTTGTACACCTGTCAGTGTACACCAGTCCCAGATTTCTCACCACAGCTTTCATCCCAAGCGTTATTAAAGGGCTTTTTTCTCTTCTAATCAAGGTGTGGATAGATGAGACAGGCTTAGCGATACAAGGAACTGCAGCTGAAACCAAGCAGGCCTGTTCTCCCCTCTCCCAGATGGCCTCTCCTGACTCCATGTGCGCTGGTCCTCAACAACAAACTCATCCTTTGCTAAGCAGTTCTTTGCAGCAATTAATTTGCTCTGGCTGTTGCTGTTGGACCTTATCATTACCTTACTACTTCATGAAGCTCTACTCCCCTTCTCCACCTTTTGCTAGAATATCATAGGCATTTCCCACATTCCCATATTCCCTTCCCAAAGTCACATCCTGATGCTACAGCTTAGGAATATGGTCAATAAAAGGGGACTACGGATATATTCCTGGACCTGAAGTTCAGTTGTGCTGAAGGAAGCCCGCAGCAAGAATGCCCTTACTACCCTTATAGCCAAGGGCATCGGAAGCTGGCAGGGAGAGGCGAGTAACAACAGATCTTTGGCACTGTTGTTTGACATGGAAATCAGCAGTGTCCCCCCTTAATGTTAAATTGTCCCCTCACTGCCCAGGAAGGAGCAGGCAGGGAGGGAGTGCTTAGTGTTTCATCTGAGACATGGTGTGTCCTGAGGCAGTATTACTCACCACTACTTTTTTTCCAGAGAAACTCCTAAAATCACAGTCTAGTTCATAACTCCTGTTCCTCAGGGTAATTGATACAGATGATTGCTGGAGTAAAGCACCACCCTGAACTGCTTTTAAGGAGATCAAAGGAGGTACAGCGCTGGGACTGTTTCGGGTGTGCACTGGCTGCACTGTGGGGCATGTACTGTATTTGTCCTGAGAAGATTTCAGAAACCCTAGGAACATCAGAAAGCTAAGTTTCATTGCCAACAATTCCACAGCAGTGAAAGCTTCTCTAGAAGGGAATGTTTTGTACATCAGTTACGTAGTTTTAAGAGTCCTATGTCTTTCACCACAGTCTCTACCTGGAACCAGAGTATAACCAACAGCATGGTATTTAATACTGAGAAGCTCAAACCAAGTCTCCATTATTAAAATTACCATTTTTCATATAATACTTCTTTACCTTGCAACTGAAGTCAAAACATATTATGAAAAAAACCTTTCAGATTATTTAGATTTCATGCAGAAGCAGCCAGGAAATTATTCAGTTTTGTCTGTCTAGTAAAAAGTGTTAGAAATTTATGTTCATTGTCATAGCAATAGCTGGAATATAGAAGCAGAGTGTTCACATTTCTATCAGATGTGTTTGCACCCTTGTTTCTAATACAACAATTGGTATGAGATATCAAAGGAATATACAGCAACCGTTTAAGTATGTGTAAACTTATTGTGCCACATTCAGAGAAAGCAAGAATAAATGAAGTTCTGAGTGGCAGCAAAATATGATGAGAATAAAAACTAATCAGAAAGAGAGGAAAATAGAAATAAGTCCAAAAGCACAAACCGTATAGGAAAAGAAATGAACTGGATTAAGTCTAATGAATGGCTGAAAACTGCACGAGCACTGAATAAAGGGCATCTGAACAAACGATAGGTGAGTACTGAATAAAAGGCATGAAGGATATCGAGAAACACTGAGCAAGTACATCACCATGAAAGATGCTGCTTGAGAGTCCTCAATCATTCTAATTTGATAAATACAGCGCAAACCAATATTTGTTCAAATTGTGCCCAGTCCTCAGTCAGGCATCAGCAATTCTACGCATTATTTATGGTGGTGTAAAAACAGAGACATTTTTTGGTTCTTTGGCTTGAGACAAGAGTTGCTTCTTCCTTCGTCTTAGGCAAGTTATTTGTCGAAGGAGAAAAAGCGTTCATAGACATGAAAATTTAAGTCTTCTGCCTTATGCTGAGGAGGCTTTTCTGCTTGCATCAATACTGTATTGATACACTTACAATTTTTTGTTGGCAGAAGTGCTACAGGCTAACAGCAACATCCTACTGAAAATGGAAGACATGATAAAATCGTGCACAGAATAGGCTGACAGGAAAGCCCTTTCAAAACAGCCGTGTTAGCAGTGGAGCAATTTGATCTTCAAACGATGTACATCTCGGAGTTGTATCTTTGTAATCTCTGCAGAACACTGTTAAGAATATTTTATGACAATGGCACTAACTGATGCTGCACTGCAAGGCTGAACCAGCAGTAACAAAGGTCGAGAACAGCAGGGGAGTCTTTTCCACCCGCACCAAGCCGTAGCTCATAGACACCGAACACAGTGTTTGTGATTTTCAGAGGGATACCCTGACTTCTGATTTTTTAAAAGCTGTATTTACTTGTGCTTGCAGGGCAAATATCACGGTAATCCCATGCATATAGCAGTAATCATCTCGAACTGTTTAAGAGAAGAAAGAAGAATATTGGCTGCAGCTAGCATGCCTGTACAGGTAATGAATTACATGTTGTTAATTCGCTCACATGCTTTTAGGACCAAATCCTGTCCTCTCATTCCACTGGAGGGATTTGTGTGCACTAGGGGTTTCCAAATGTTGCCCTTCAAACTCACGTTTGTACTTCATTAGTGGCTCTACTGCTGCAAACATTGCTATAAGTGACTTCTGTGTCACAGGTAATCTTCAAAGACTTTAATCTGTGGGAAAGGTTTTAAAGAGATTATTCTTTGGAAAACAGATGTGTATATTTTAAATTATGCAGTGCATTAATTCATATTAATTCTGCAGTGCAAAAGACATTCCATCTGATATGTTGCAAAGGCATTGATAGTTTTTATGTTGTTTGAAGAAACTTTAAAATTACATATAAAACCTATTTTTTGGAAATTGTTACGTGGTTAAAACCCAGATAGAATTAAGTCAAATGTGTTCTTTTTAATTGCCTCTGGATGTAATACATATTCTTATATTGTGACCTGGGTCTTTTATCAGAAATTTAATAATCTGTGTTTCAGTGTCTTGAATTTACTAGATGTTTGGTGTTTGCAACATACCCACATCCTTTCACCTTTTGGATTTCAAAGTTAAAGCAGCATGTTTTTCAAATCTGTGGAAGTAAACAGATTTTTCTGTTTACACCAGTTCCCAGCTGGTTGAAGGCCAGCTTCTGAATTTACTCTGCGCTAGAACTTGGAGTACAGTTACTATCGCTCGTTATTATTACTCATGCACCCATTATCTGTTCAACGTGTTCCAGGGGCCACTGGAAAAGTCTCTGCAGAACTCCGTGGTTTCAGAACGACAACGAAATGTAGAACACAAAGTGTCAGCCATCAAAAACAGCGCTCAGGTAATTTTTTTTTTCGTCCTGTTTGCTGTTTACGCAGCCATGATTTTCATACAGACGTACCTGAACTATCTTTAACCCAAGTAGCACAAATACTTTTGCTAACAATCTGCACCAACCATTTTCCGTTATTCTAAGGACCTCAGCCCAGCCCAACTACTCAGGACACATCTGGATCCTCAGGTTTTTACAGCTGCGCTGGGTTCAGTGGGAGAGCTACCTATTTTAAATCTATCACGCTCATCCCCATGCAAGTTGCAGGCAGACCACTGAGTGCAGTAAGAACACACCTACTGTCTATAAAAAGATGTGAGGCTCAGTAAATACGTTTCTGCTGCTTCACCTCTTTCAGTTGGGTCAGCAGTAGCTAGCCTTTGTGACCTCTGAGTCACATACCAAGATCTTGGTAAAGCTGAAGGCTAAGTGGCATAATTACATGTTTTGGAGATGTGAGGGAAGAACAACATTGGGAGCAGATGGTAACAATTCTCCAGGAGCTTCCCACACCGTTGCAGGGCAGAGCCAAGCTGAGCCAAACCTGTAGCTATGCCTCACAGAGACCTTGAAAGCTCAGTCAGAGAATAGCTGCCTGCTCAGTTCAAGGCAGGAAAAGGATTCAGATTACCAATGGCCCTTGTGCTATCCCAGCCCCCCTTTCAGCTTTGCAGCAGTCTCGATGTAGAAGTTCTGTTTGAAATACCTGTCCATATGCTGCTCAAGAGCAACACTTTTGGTCTACTGGAAAGAAGTCCTAGTAGTGTGCTCTCATCAGCATCTCCCTACGTGGGGAAGAAGGGTTAGAGAGATGAAACCCTTAAAAGGATAAAGCTGGCTTTAGAAGAGTATACAAGATCTCTATCTATGTATAAAGTTGTCAGAGTTGCAGAGCAAAAGCAGACAAACCTGTAACCCAGCAGCCTGCCATGCTGCTCCTTCTGCCTGCGTGGGGAAGCACAGCCAGCCCTGGAAGACCATTTCTAGATACAAGGTTTTTTTAGTAGGTAATTAAGTTGAACACAGAAATCAGCCAGCTCCTTGTGTATGTAATTTCATACCTTACACATATAATTTAAAATCTTACTCTCCAAAATAAAGAGGAAACCAAAACGGCTAATTCTGCGTGTCCTAATTTAGCAAATGAGTTTGTGTATTTCTGCAGACACTTAACGTGCTATCTCAGGGAACTAAAAAGGATTGTGAGTTGTCAGCAGAATCAAAACTTCATATAAACAGCACAGAAACAGACCTGCGAAGGAAAACAGATGATTTCCTACAGTTTTGTTTTCTTTCTTTTGATGTGTCTTTTTTGAATTATCATTGTTTGGTTACTAGAAAACACCTTCTATACTTTTTCAGTACATATGAAAACAAACCCTTGCAAAAAGCCAAAGCAGCAAAAACGTTACGTTTCTTCACCCAAATTTTTAAGTAATTCTCTAAATAAAGTCTCTAAGCTCTGCTCCTGACTCTGGCTCCACCTTTCTTGGCTTTGCACACCCCATTCCAATTTCCGTGGAAGTCAATGCAAAATTATCCATTTGCCCTACTCCGAAGTTCAAAGAAGAGAGTTACATTATTGGCATAATAATTTCAATTTAGCTCAGGCTAAATGTGATATTTCCTACTTTCCACTACGTCATTTAACTAATAAACAAGAAGTAGTTAAGCTGTATCAACTACTGTTTGACTGTGGGAGAGAGGTTAATAGTTGGCTTTCTGAACAAGTGAAATAAGTCTGTAATTATAAATGTGCATTTATAATTCAATTGTCTTTTTTAAAGTTTACAGGTTAGTAAACCAGAGTTCCTAGAACTGCTTAGGGATTTTCAAATGATAGGAAAGGAGAATACTACATTATGCATGTCTCCATTATGAAACAAATTCCTTTTTATGTCACTGTGAACATCCAAATAATTTTACTTTCTTTTCCCCGGGAAAGATGACTGACCAAGATGTCAAATACTTGGAAGACTTGCAAGAGGAATTTGACTTCAGGTATAAAACAATACAAAGCTTAGGTAAGGGTTTTTATAATAATTTTTAGATTCTCTAGGAAACAGCTGATTCCGCAGCTAGACCCCAGTATCAAGGTTTTTTCTGTGTTACCTAGATAATATACGTAAACATAAAAAGTGGATTTTTAGTTTATATAAAGTTAGAGTCTTGGAACATCATGACTCTTTGGGGGCTAAGAGGGTAAACAGGATCTCATCAAGTAGGCATAGTTACTTTCTATAGATAAGCTGCATAATGGCATGAGAAAAAGAGTAATTTTCTTAATTTAAAGAACCTATTTTTCAATTTCTTCACCTTTGACGTGGCCCTTCCTTGGCAGGATGTGGAAGAGCCTCTTATTTCCCAGAGTAGAGTTGTGCAAAACTGATTTTTTAGCCTCTAACTTGGCTTTCTGTTCTTTTTTGACCACAGTGGTGATAACGAGCTGGTAAGCACTCTGACTGCATGTTTGACCAACCTGTGATGGTTGAGATCTGCACACGGCAACAGTCCTGGCATGATCTCTTTCAGGAAAGAAACTGAGGTCCACTTGTGTCTGCTCAGACATCTTCATGTTCTCTCCTTTTGAACATGCAAAGATACTGGGCTTGAAACGTCCGAGTTCTTAAACATGTCAATCCTATATGTTTAAGGCTGGGTATGGCCAGGCAATTGGAAGAGACCAAGTTGCCATGGTTTAATAATTCATCAGGCCAGTCATAGTTATTGACCACGCAGATGACTGAAGCCTGCTCTGCCTGTAAAATAAAACACGCTGTAGCTGAGCTGACTATCAGTTACTTGTCTGCCTCTGCTGAAACATTGACTCTAAAGCAATGGGAAGATGTCAATCCAGAGCTCGCACAGACACAGTTGGCACCGATTTCTTTTTTGAAGGTAGCATGAAAGAGTCAAGAAGAGCAAAGGTGGAGGAAGGTGAGGGCGGGGGGAGAAGAGCTGCATATGAAAGAGCCCGGGGCAAGCTTGGGGAAGCTTGAAACTAATGCATGATCCAGAGAAGGAAAAAAGTTACCGAGAAGGGGAAACACCCACTGATCAGTACTCCTGGCTGCCGAAATCCCCATGGCGATGAACACTTCATCTCTGTTTCAAATGCCTAACCTCCATTCTCTCAGCCAGATGTGTAATTCACACAAGTCCACAGAGCTTTAATCTAACGGCTGGCATCACGAGCATATTTCAGTACCGTGCAGATCAATCATTGATCCAAGCCAGATGTACACAATACACACGAGCATGCACATGAATAAGATATTTATAGATTTCTAGGCATCATCCGTATGTTTTCTACTTTTTCCTGTTCCACATACACATCCAAAGAGTGGAGTCACGAAACCTTATCTTAAACTTGTACTAAAGTTAATCCATTCGAATGAAATATGCTCTTACATAATCTACTAATGTCTGCAGTTAATTTTTTTACTAGTTCATGCTGCAATCTGCTTGTAGGGTTTTTTTCCCCTCCTCCCCCTATAAACACGCACACACACCCTCACACACGTTTACACGGATTTTTTTCATCCCCTTGCAGAGCAGAGTGACAAAAACAGCGCCCTCATTAAACAGGAAATGTTGGCGTTGCAGGCGATGCTCAATACTCTAGACTACAAGAGAAAGGTTAGTGACACGGTTTGTCGTTTGTGGGTCGTTTGCTTTCTCCCCTTATTCCCACACCAAATACTCAAACGCGTATGCGTGCCTTTTTAAATTCTCCTCTCGGAAGAACAGAGTTGCAAATCCACAAAATGTTTTGGGTGGGTGTGGGTGATTTTGACCAGCAGTTAAGAAATCTGCAATTAAGTAACGGCTCAATCGAGGATATGG
This sequence comes from Tauraco erythrolophus, assembly GCF_009769465.1. Taxonomy (NCBI): domain Eukaryota; kingdom Metazoa; phylum Chordata; class Aves; order Musophagiformes; family Musophagidae; genus Tauraco; species Tauraco erythrolophus. Next base: position 10,078,630 of record NC_141472.1, on the reverse strand, counting down.
CTCTGCACACCTTAGAAGGGAGATGAGGGTGTCACTTCACGGGGTCTCTTATGTACTGTGCTAAGTAGATAACTTAGTTGGCAATCTGTACCTTTTAAAGTAAGCAAAAAGTATTCAAATAAATGTAATCTAATAATTGGAAAAAAAAAAAACACAAAAGAAAAAAACACCTAAAACCAACAACCCACTAATGGTACCTTGCCTTGTTCAGCGACCGAGGCTTGCAAATATGACAAATATTCCCCTGCCCACTTCTTGGCTGGCACAGAAAACAGGACATTTAGGCAATTTGAGTCCATGTGCTTTTTATGGATAAAAGCAAGCGAGGAAAAAAAAAAATCAGTGCACTGGATATGATACAAAACAGAAGGAGGACTTTTTGACCTTGACAGTATTTGTAAATGTCAACTTTTGGAGATGTTATACCCACAAAGAATGCAACAATACTCCTTCTCGCCCCCCAAAAAAGAAGTTTTACTGAAGAAGGGTTCATAGAGATTCAGGATTAATTTCAAACACAATAGGTGACAAATCCAGTCACCTCTGAATTACAGAGACTAAAGCCATAGGGACTAAATAGAGTTACTTTGAAAATAATCGAAAGAAATGTAATCAGCACTTCTTAGTAATTGTTGTATTTTGTGCCTGTTCCCCGTGGTCCTATTTTACAGGAAGTACTCAGTAAAATAGGGCGTGTGATTCATGAAATCGATATGCTTATGAGCAACATGCTGACTGAAGAGCTGCTAGACTGGAAGAGACGGCAGCAGATTGCCTGCATTGGGGGTCCTCTCCATGGTGGGCTTGATCAGCTCCAGAACTGGTAAACCTGCCTTCAGCTTGTGTTTCCACTGAAAACCACAGGAAGTCTGCTGCACACAAAGCGATCGTTCCTCTAGATCAGTTGCCTTGCTACTTTGCAACAGCAGCAAATTCATTAGCAGCGTAAGCGAGTAAATAACTAAAACTACAATTTGTTTTGGTGGGCAACATTTGCTGTTCAGAATTAATAACATTACAGCGAACTGCTGAGCCTGAGCTGTGGCAGACGCTCATTTTTTGGTTTGACAGTTGTTCCGGATACATGATACATACCCTCTCGGGAGTTTTGCTTGAGTAAGAACTGTGCTGACTGAGTTTGTCACTGAGGACAGTGGGAGTTTTGTCTAGGCAGGAGCTGGGTAGACACTTTATGCTTTGACTCACTAGGTACATCACCCCTCCAGACTTCAAACTACACAGGGATTGAATGGCAGTAGTCTCTGTGGTGTCAGCTCTGAAGGTGATGGCAAAGAAAATAGCATTATATTTGAAAAGATAATGCAGCCAGAGAATGTCAATGCCCTGGTCATTTCTCTCCCGTCAAACTTCTCTTCTGGAAAACGTGAAGTAAAAAGTAAGAAATAAAAAAGGAAGGAAAACAACCAAGAACCTTTTTAGGTTTGAAGGAAAAAGTATTTTCTGCCGTTTTTTGTGTGGGTTTTTTTTTTTCCCCACTGAAGTATTTTTTTTTCCAATGAAGATATTAAAAATAGCTTTTAAAAAAATGTGATTTTATATGCGCATACCCTATTAAACTTTAGCAAAGGTGTTTGGGTTCAATACTTCTTATTGTTTTTACATATCCTCAGTCTTGGTAACTCATTCACTTTATATAAATATTATCCTTTTAAAAAGTACATTTTGCAAAACTACCGAGCTGTAGGAAAGAATTGAAATTGGCGCAAGCACCCTGCATGTAAAACATCAGAAGCGCGTATGTATTTCTTCCAAATGATCACAGACAGCGTTGCATTGCTGTTGATGAGGCCTGTTGCGTCAATATTTATCTTTGAAAATGAAGTAGGTAATTTGCCTGGTGTATTTATATACTCCTGTAAACAAAAGATGAATGGACGTGAGTTTGGATAAAGCTAGAAAGCACCAATCGGTACCGATTCCGATTTCCTTGAGCAAGAACTTCAGTAGCCGTTATGTTCTAAGAAATGCTTTGCGTGAAGGATTGCAAACTAATCTTCTGTCTTGCTGTAGTTTTACGCTGTTGGCAGAGAGCCTCTTTCAAGTTCGAAGGCAACTAGAAAAACTGGACGAACTGTTGACCCGACTGACTTACGATGGGGACCCTATCCCAGTGCAAAGACCTCAGCTGCTGGAAAAAGTCAACTTTCTGCTCTACAATCTTTTCCGGAAGTGCGTAAGCCGTTGTCAACCTACGTAACTTTACCTGAACTGACACAAATTTATGGGCAACAATGAAACCATATGGTTAAGAAGAAAAAAAAAGGGGGAAAAAAAATATTGAGGATCTTAAAAACTTAAAGACCAAGTTTCCAGTATAAAAAGTGTACAGCTGTCGTCAACACTCCTAGAAGCTGAAGGTGCCAGGCAGCTTCTCGTGTGTGGCAGTTAAGGATTTGTGATCAAGTTCTGACTCAATATGAACACACAAAATCCACTTATTTCAGTAGGAGTCAAGTACATACTGCTGAGAAAAGTTGTGGTTGTTTTGGGTTTTTTTTTGTGGGTGTTTTTTTTTTTTAAAGTGGCAGGTGCTAGTTTGTTCATTGTCTTTCCTCTTCCCCACAAAGACCTTCTTTCCCCCCATCCCAATTCACCCTTCTATTAAGATATAAAATATTATCCTCATTCGTTTTGCCTTTTGTACTAGCTATACTAGAGATATACCACAAGTGCCTGACTGAAAGCAAAACATGGTCAATTGAGGTTTTTTTTTATAAAAAATGAAAAAAAGATGAAATGATTGTTTAATTTTATTGGAGGCAAGCTCAGTGTATTTTCATACTCTGGTTCTAATAAAAGTCTCAATCTTCCAGACTGTTATCAGCCTGATATTTTAGGACTATGGAATTTGTTTTGTTTTGATTTTTAATGTATCCCAAATATCTGTTTCTTATGGAAACAATTCAACAACAATTAACAGCTCAAGTTAGACCACTGGATCATTTTAGGAACTGGGAGTTAGAATACGTACCTCCCACTTCAGTATCTGTAGAGAACCAAGTCTCTAAGAGATACCAGCACTTCCCCCCCCCAACCCATACAGCTGTTTTGTTTATGCATATTCCTAACAATCTATCTGTTTCACTTCTTTTCACACAGTTCATTTGTGGTTGAAAGGCAGCCCTGCATGCCAACACATCCCCAGAGGCCAATGGTTCTTAAAACGTTAATACAGTTCACTGTTAAATTAAGGTAAGGAAAGGAAATCTGAGATAAACTCCTTCATTTGCATACTGCACTTTATCCTAGGAGAATCTAGAAAGCAAAGCAGACCAACTTGTGTTAGAGATCCTTGTGACTCCAGGGAGAATTTTCTGGAACAGGGATATAAAGGCCACAGAATCTGTCACTTGTAATAAGCGGCAATAAAGAGTAAACCAACGTGAGGAAGAAAGGCAGATTGTGGCCCGAAGTCAGCACCTTCAGGGGTTCTGTATGCATTGAACTCCTGGTTTAATGACTTTGCAAACTGAATAAATAACGATCCACATCATACAAGCCAACATCAGAATAACTCAGAGCCACTTTTGCACGTAGGAAAGAGAAACTTCTGCATTTCAAGGGGCTCTGGTGAATCAGTGACAAGTTCTTTCTCTCCCACTTGCTCCTTTGCCTGACTTTGTGGAAAGAGTGAAGATTGGAGATGAACTCACATCTCCTTTCCACCTCGCAGCAAAAAGAATGCGTGGAGGGCTGGGGATGTGGAAAGGGTACACAAAGGAAAGTACACATACAGCGATAGTGTGCTCACTGATTATACAAATCCATCTCCTAATTATTACCTCTTTGTTGTCTCTCTAGCCATCCCCTCAGACACATACTAACTTTTCCATATACTAGCAGGGAGGGTAGAACACCTGCCACTGGACAGCTCAGCTCCTCTTTTTGAGTATACAACCCTGTAATCATGATATAATCCTAGATGCCTAATCTGTTCTCAGATTATAATAATTTCATATACTTCAGTGTGGAGCTACTGGTCTCTGATGTTTTCTGGTGAAAAATTTATTCTGTTAATATTCACTTTTACATTTTCTGTTTTGAAGGTTGCTAATTAAATTGCCAGAGCTGAACTACCAGATCAGAGTGAAAGCAACTATTGACAAGTAAGAAACTTTAAAGTAAAGATATTCTCCCTCTCCCTACAGAGACTACACAGGTTTTTCAGTTGCTACCCTATCTGATTTAGAAATTGCTCTAAAAGGGGAAAAAAAAAAAAACAAACCAAAACAAAACCACAAAAGAACATTTAAAATATCAAGGTAAAGCTTTAGTTTTTTTAACATGGAAGATTTCTTTGTCCTTTTTTTATTTGTCTAATTGATATTTTCAAATTGAGGGAAGAAGATTTGTTTAAGATTTGTTTCAGGACTTAGATGAAATTCATCAGTCTGAAATAGTATCATCACACAAAAACTTCAAATCAAACTGTATTGCATTTATGGGATAGTTAGCTTTGAAACACCACTTATCTCTGCTTGCATTAATAGGCCCAGTACCTTCAATGCAGCTGCTCCAAGTAGTACATGAAGCTTGTGCTTGCAAAGCTAGTGCTTTAATTAGTGACTGTGGCAGCTTACAGAGCTTTACTCCGGCCTGAAATTAAGACTGCTGCATTAACTCCTCCTTTCTAAGGTGTTTGATTCTCCTTCATGTTCCCATTATTTATTACAGCAGTCTCAAACAAACAAGATCCCCACTTTCTTTGGTTAATTATAATTTCCTAAGCAAAAAGCATCTCCGAGCCTGTCTATACTACGTTTGGGAAAACAGCGTTAATGCTGCCTGGAGTATTTCTGTTTGAGTTGATGCACCTTCTCCCAGCAAGGTGTGTTATATTTTGAGCAATACTTGGCACTGTAGTGCAAGCTTGGTTACAGATAGATCAGGGCACCGTGGCATGATAAAACATGGGGCAGAAGACCTGCTGTCAAGGTACGATTTCAAAATCAGCAAAGGTCATCCAAGTCCTCACCGCCCACCAGCCCCAGGTACCGGCTGCCTCCCTTCTGGCTGTTGTGCTTTTGCAGGCCCCTAAAAACCACCTTGACCACCCAGACACAAGAGTTGGCCTAAAAGAAGGAGGGAAAATACCCAGTGAGGAAGGAGCAGGAGAGAAGCCAGGACTGTTTCTCTCAAAAGCTGTGTGCTGTCCAATTTGCTGCTGTGCACATGTTCTCCCAGTACACCATGAGCTATTTACACAGGCTTGTATTGTCCCAGAACACAGGCATGCAGGCAATTACTGCAGCTTTGAATACCCACACATCATTCCAACGGCAGGAAAAAAGCTAGAAAAAAATATACTGCTTGCATCTGATCGGACGCGGAAGTCTAACTGGGCAGTACAAATTTCAGTTCTTTAGTTTAAAAATTGCAGTTATATTGGTCACACAAATCAATGTTGGCAAGGCAAAATCTACTATCTCAAGACATGTTTCTCAGTACAAGTTATGGCCTACACATTTACTGATTCACCATCTGTTCCCTCCCTCTGCCCCTCTTCTATTTTAGGAATGTTTCAACTGTAAGGTAAGAAAATAAAATACCATATTTCTTAAATTATCCAACGCTGTATTATTTGAGTACGTAAGTGTAATGTCCTCCGTAGCAATCGTAGATTTGTTCTGTGTGGAACGCACGTGAAAGCGATGAACATGGATGAATCCGCAAACGGAAGCCTGTCAGTAGAATTTCGACATTTGGTAAGTTTGACTGCTTTTTTCCTGTAGTGCACCTCTGGTAAAGAAATAAAAGATTCTTTAAAAACTATGCAGGGAGAATTGTATTACTGTCAAGTCTACACTCATTTTCTTTTTCCTTATACAGAAAGTTTACTCCTAGAACCTCCTTATCCCATTCCATACTTATATGTTCTATAAAATAAGACTATACATTTTCACAGAGATGACAAAGCAAATCCTAATTTAATGCCATAAAAGGAAAAGACCAATCATGCGGAATTACACAGCTTCTCAGAAACTGAGTTTTGTTAAAAAAAACACCACCAAAACCAAACCAAACAAAAAACCAAACCCAAACCACATCACCATTGTCTAGGGGAAGCATATAATTGAATGCTTACACCTGGTTGAAATGAATGCCTGCGCTAGCTGTCTTTTGAGAGACTCTCGTACTGCTTCTGTAACTTCTCTAATATCCCAGTGAGTCATACCCCTCACCTCTGCTATTTTTTTTTGGCTTAACAACAGATGCAACGCACCGGTGCAGTTTGGATTGGAGATCAACAGTCTTTAGCTCTTTTTTGTATTATACACTTCACACGCACCCTCATTAACGCTTCGTTACATAGTTTCTTGAAAAAATTCTTTAAAAATATCAAAAACTATCTGCTGAATAGACTTTTCAATGCATAGTGTCAGAGCCTTTATTATAGTGCACTTGTGTGTTGTAAATAAAATCCTTATTTTACTAAGAACATCACGGTTACAAATGATGTTCTTTATATGTACTTGTCTATTGTTTCCTTGGCACATAACTATTGTTTTGCTTTACACAGCAACCCAAAGAAATGAAATCAAGTGCTGGAAGCAAAGGAAATGAGGTTTGTGCATTTATTTTACATGTTATTTTTGATTACTCTCACAAGCATTTCAGATTGGATTTTATTTAAATCAAAGAGCAACCATATGTGGTTAGATTTTTAACTATATATTATCCTTATAATAAGTATAGGACCCAATTATTATGTGACAGTATAAGTACAATGAGAACTTTTCAGAACGACTCAGAAATTTTAATTACATGCCTTAAATTTGCATATTAAAAAAGTTAACATAGAAGGTAGGATGTAATAATCTGAATGTATGTATTCCTCTTTAAGGCTGCATTTTTGGTCATTTACATTTGGAAAAAAAAAAACAACATTTTTTGAGTGTTTTGTTGAAACAATTTTTCCTATAGCAACGGTTCTTTAAATATACATCCTGTTGCCAAGTATACAGAGTGAGGACATAACTCTATTTGCATCACAGAAGTTTGCGTGCCTCAACCTGGACCAAAAGCTGCTGCGTTTGCCAGGGCTCGTCCAAAGCCGGTCGTAGGTTCCCCTCTTGTGGCGACACTGTACCGTGACACGTTGGCCCTAACAAACCCCCGGGTGCTTTGCAGCGCCCAGATTCCAGGGACATGCACACACCACCCGGCATGTAAAGAGAAAAGGTACTGCGAGTGTGGAGCAGCTGAAAATTCATACATTCTTGCACACAACCTCTAGGGTGGCCGTGGACCATCACCATAAATTTAGCACTGCTATTTAACAAAAGAAAAGGCTGCAGATAAATCTCGGACCGAGGCAAGAGTTGGAAGCTTGCAGCCAACGATACAGCCTCTGCCAATGCTACCAGAACAACCAGTGTCTCCCAAGGGAACTGAAGTCGTAAGATGCTCTTACGAATGCCATCTCCTTACCTAGGAGGTGAAATAGCCTAGACTGGTTTAGGGTATCTCTGTAACAGTGTAATTTTTTGCACTGAAAGTGCTAGTGGCAAGTTTCAAAAAAAAAAAACAAACAAACAAAAAAATCACTCATATCACAGCCCAAGTAGAAGAAGTTATTACAAGCAGTCTTTACATACAAAGCAAAGGTGCGATTAGCATGGAGGATTTTAACCAAAAAACCTAAAGCAGAAGGTACTTGAGCACCCTTCACACCGTGTTTCTGAACGGAATAACTTGCAACCTGATTAGCAAGACTGAAACGCAAGGCTCGCCTCCCATTTCTTTGCTACTTACAAAGTCGTTTGCATCAAGACAAGCAAATGCAGAAATGTAGGTGCTCTACTTTTGGTAGCATTTTACTCCCACTTCCACACATTGTGCCTTTACAACTAGATAAAATACAGGGCTGTGGAGAATTAGGACAGCAGAGCTGTTCACTGCTCACTGGTTCCCTCAAACAGAGCTTCTCCTTGGTCAAACCACAATCAGCGAAATCATTATTAGCATGAACAAATTTTTTGATTAACAGTGACAATAATAATTTAAAAACTTGGTTTGCTTACAGGATGTGTAGTAAGCCGAGAGTGTAGTTGTTCAGTATGACTTGCCACATAAAAAAGAGGGGAAGCTCTCTATATTTGAGGTTTGTCCTTTCATGCAGATGTTTGGGGTTTTTTTGCCTAGATAATTTTTCCATAATAAAAACCCAAGTTTTTGCAAAAATCATAACAGGAGGGAGGGAGAAGGGGAGTGTCATCAACCCTTTTCAACTTTGTGTGAGCAATACAGGTTGAGTTGGATTGATTCTACCTGTATTAAAGCATTTGAGCTCATTTAATGGTCAAGTATTTCATGTAAAAGCCTTCAGCTCTAAGCTGGATTTTCCCTTTGCAACACAGATTTATTTTTCACATGCCTGAGGATCTCCTGTGGGCTCAGCCTCTCATTTATATAGTAACTTTTGTTGCAGTGTCCTGTATGAAGCATTATCTCCAAGGAATAATTTTATTTTGCATTGACTGAAAGAGGAGTATTTCAGTAAATGGAAAGATTTTGATTTGGGATTTTTTATTTTCTTTTCTTAAAAATCTGACAAAACAAATATGTGATGGAAGAAAAAAAAAGAAAAAATCAGGAAAAGGACAAATAGATTTTGATACTTCAACTTCTGGGGATTTAAATGTATTTCAAAAGATCTGTTTCCGAAGGGGCAGATTCGGATCTTTACAGAACTATGTCCATTTATAATCAAAACAAAACGCTTGTACTACAAACTTTAAGCAACTATGACAAACAGATTTTATTTTTCTCTTTTTTTTTTTTTTTCCAAGAAAAACTTGAGTTTTTTAATACCAGATTTACTTTGGATTTAAGATTTAGGTCTCTACTTCTTCAACTAGTACCATCTAAGTACACTGACAACAAACCTGTTGTAAGATGGGGACCTACTTGCCATTAAAGCCACGGCTTTTTGTTTAGTTTCTAGTCTGTTTCTCCTTGAAGTTTAACATCTCTGTTTAAATTAAGACTGTCAATCAGTAAAGATACTTGAGGAAAAGTTGGAGACTACCAGACAAAAAATAATCTGTTAACTTCTCCTGCATGACACTGTTTAAAAGCAACGTTTTAAACAAATTAAAAGCAAAAGTTAAAAGTTGAGGAGTGTTGCTTTAACAGCAGCAAGGGGTTTTTTTTTAGATTCATCAGGAAAACACACCCGTTCTGGACTAATTTAATGTCAGTGTTTAACAAAGTAATTATTTCCTTCATTTCAGTCTTTTCCTGCTCTACTTGTACATTAGATACATTGTTTTCTTTCAAAGTTGTGTCTTTGCTAAAACAGCACTAAATGCCAGCTAAACAGTGCTAAATTCAGTTTTCTAACCTGCGTACTCCCTCAGGGCCCTCACATGGTGACCGAGGAACTGCACTCCATCAGCTTCGAAACACAGGTCTGCCTGTATGGATTGACTATAAATTTGGAAGTGAGTATTCTAGCCAGATTTCCTAGGGCAGGAATAAAAAGCATTTTCCAGCAGCTTATGTGGAAACAACCGTGTGGAGCCAGACCGCAGGTCCGTCTATCCTAGATTTTGTCTTCAGCAATAACCACAAGCAGACACAAGATTCCTAGAACTTCTGGACAGCAAGGAGCATGCACAGGTTTACAGCAACATTTCTAGCCCTTCTCTTCAGAAGCTCATATACTGGCTCTCAGGGTAATTTTGTTACGCTATGCAAAGGTAACGCATCTTACTAAGCAAACACCGTAGGATCCACTGAAGTCAGAGACAAAATCCATTCACAAAATCCATGTTCAGTGGCAGGCGCATCCCTCTATTAAGCAGTATAAATTAACACATTAGAGAAAGTCCGTGATGTCCACAGTGAGTCAAAGGCTAAGGACATCTCTGTGGACCTAAAACAGACATTCAGAGCATCTTCTAGTGATAAAGACTGCCACAAATCACTCTTTGGGCTGCAGGCTGCCATGCCCACACAGGTGCCATGCAGCTACAGCTAGGCTTTCTGTCTAGGTCCAGCTAACCAAGTCCCGAACACCCTCTGAAATGCCACTTCTCTCTTGGAGTGCAAGCTAGGCATCTGTAACCAACAGTTGGTCCTGCTCCACAGGCTCAAGAACAGTATTTTGAGAGGTGGAGGAACAAAAGAGGAAGGAAGAGGGGGCTAAAAGAAGACAAAGTGTAACACAGCACTAACACTTTCCTTAGCAGCATTTACTTACTGCGTTCGTTCTTTCCACCAGACCAGCTCCTTGCCTGTGGTGATGATTTCCAATGTCAGCCAACTACCCAACGCGTGGGCTTCTATTATTTGGTACAATCTATCAACCAACGATCCTCAGGTGGGTCTTCAGTATGCACATACTGACTTTCTGCACTTCCACATTTCTATTATTTGGTTATCAAATATATTCATAAAAAGGCTGCGTTTCCCTCTTAAACTGGTCTTATTTTTCTCATGTACACTGTTATAAACATCATACTTTAAAATTTTTGGCTTTTCCTGTTGTTCCCTGCCCAGATATAAAATGATATGCATATTTAGCCTTCCTTTTCATAGGCTAAAGTAGTCGTTCTTAAACTAAGGAAACATGGTAGCCCTTCTCCACAGCTTTTCTAGTCTGAATTTGTCTTTTTTGGATGCGCTTGACCAAAACTGTACTTAGTACAAAATAATTCCACTAGTACAATTCAAAACTGTCAAAGTAGGTGTATAGGTGGGTCTGCAGTGTACTTAAGCACTGCTTTCCCTCATGCATTTTATAGGAGCTAGTGCTTTCTGTGGAGAAGATCTTGAGTCTCAGGTAGGACCTTCTAGTGGCTCTAACCACGAGCTAAAGCAGAATCATTCTTTCTCAGGCTCCTGCTGGCTCAGCACATATTTTAGGTTCAGCCACTGTTACTGCATTTGTAGATTGTGGAATAGTGCCATCAGTAGCTCTCAGGCTTTCAGTCAGGGATTAGTGGCAGTCACGTAGATGTTTGGAGGAGAGAAAGGGTAAGATAGGCACACCCCATGCACAACGGCAGGGCAGCTGACCAGCTGCCTGGACTTCCATGATACTAGGAGAAGCAGAGCAAGGTATTTTGTCTTCCAAGATGCACACAGACTCTCGCGGTCTCTAGTAGCACCCCCTTCCCTCCCCTTGCAGCTGCCCTTACAGGCACCCAGGCAGACCTTGCTGGGTGGCTGCAAGTGGGAGTGCCAGCACGTACTTACGCCAACGCGTGCCCCACACACCTCATTTATAACTCTTCTGGATCCTGCTCAAGTACTTGCAGCCTTCTTTTACTGCCTATAGTGTATTTCAGGGTTGCTAACTGTCTAAACAAAGCACTAATTCTGTTGCAGAATTTGTCTTTCTTCAACAATCCCCCTGCTGCCACTTTAAGTCAGCTCTTAGAAGTACTGAGCTGGCAATTTTCATCGTATGTCGGTCGTGGACTCAATTCTGAGCAGCTCAACATGCTGGCAGAGAAACTTACGGGTAAGATCATAGAAATATACAGATTTTATTTTCTTTGGGGCTCTTATATTTGATAGTCACGGGTAATGACTTCAAGCGTGACCTTCACTTCCAGAGCTGACTGCAAAAATGCCACAATGACATTTTTTCTCTTTAAAGAAAAACACACGTCAGCTTATTCTTACCACAAAGCAATTCAACTTCTGAACTTCCAGGCTGCTAAACTGAAGAAAGAGGGCATCAGAGTCACACTGAACTGTGATGTTATTTTGTTTCCTTAGCAAGTAATTATCTCATGCATCTGAAAACAAGAGGAAGGGTTTTTTGCTTGCTTATGGGGTTTGGTTTGGGTTTTGTTTCATTTTAGCTACCCATCCTTGTGGGTCTGTTTTGTTCTGGGACCCATCCTTCACTAGTGACAGCATAGCAAAGAGGCCCTGTAACTTCAACGAGATGAACTATTGAACACTTGGATCTGACTGTCCCCCAGAAGGGAGAGGCTTTAGGGAAAGCTGGCAGAAGAAAGGAAAGCCTTAACTGTTTCTGGAGAAGAAACAATTGTAAAATATACTGTAAGCTGTAAGGAACTCCAAGCTGAGGGTGTAACGATACCTCTACTGCCAGGCAAGAGCAAAAGCACTTGTCAAAGACAGGGGAAACGTTTATTTCTTTCAAAGCTAGGAAGCGAAGATTGGTTCCCCTGGCTAACAGCCACTTTTTTCTGATGGTTTCTTAGAGGTTTCTTGCTTAGTGGAGGCAGTGGAGTTGAGAGGTGCCATTGTAAATCAGCAAGAATCATAAGAAAAAATAAATTGTCTTAAAATACGGAAGCTCAAGATAGAGTGAAGGCCAAGAGAAGTAACACTGGGGCTAAAATCTGAAACTGAGCACATAGTGTTGCAGAAATGAAGTCCCAGGCCACTTTAGGCAAATATTCTCAAAACCACCATTTTCAGCTCCTTCAAAAAGATACAGAAAAACTGATCTACAGGCCCTTAACATGCTCCTCTCAATCCCTCTCCAAGTCTGGAGGTACTGTACTACCCCCACAACTCTACAGATATCAAGCTGTATCTATTTCAAAACTTCAGAGAAATAGACTCACTTTTTTTTTTTTTTTTTTTTTTTTATCCTCTTTCTCAGGACAAGTCAGTTACAATGATTATCAACTCTCCTGGGCAAAGTTCTGCAAGGTACAGTTCTGAAAGTAAAACTAGACTCTTCTTGCTGTGAACACCCACACGCGTGCCTAACGCCATCGCCCTGATGCTACTGAAAAGATTCCCACTTGTAGCCCAGCACAATCATATTCATTGTAAAAATTTAAATAGGAAAATAATATTTCCAGAAGCTTCAAGTTTAGGCTCAGAGATCTACTTAGTTACATTGTTACAGAGATCAGAAGCAGTCATTGTAATGTGCCCTATATATTTCTGTAAATGATTAATAGATTGTGCTATCAAAGCATACGATACATTTTTCATAAAGCATACGGTAAATTTTTTCATATGCTTAGTTGTGACCTAAATTATTTCAAGTCAGTCGATGTATTGAGTAACTTTGATGAGGAACGGAAAAGTCATCGAGAAAGACAGACAAACCCATTTTATTCACCTTAACTATGTTATTTAAACACATACAGAACCTTGGAAGGAAGTTCAAGTTTCTCATCATCATTTCCTCTCAAACTGTGATTTCATAACTAGGAAGAAACAACAAATGTGATTTTTTTTCCTTGAAAAATGAGGTGCTTCCAATGCATATCTTAAAAAATCAATTGCTTTTGTGTCATGCTGAGAGATGTTAATCAAAATAGCATTTCACATTTGTCACTCTCACTTCAACAATTCTTAAGAAACTGAGATATCCATGTCATATGGATGTTGGGTTACAACACTCTCACAATTGTCTTCTTGTGTGTGTTGTTTTTGTTTATGTTTTGTGTTGTGGTTTGTCTTTTTTTTTAACCATTAGGAACATTTGCCTGGAAAGTCTTTTACCTTTTGGGTTTGGCTTGAAGCCATCCTGGACTTAATTAAAAAACACATTCTTCCTCTTTGGATTGATGGGTGAGCAACAAGGAAACAGCTGTATATTGATCTCCCTCTGCTATGTCTGTTTTCTTTACTAATCTCAGTTATAGCTATGCAAAAGAGAATTTGCAAAGAGTTCAGTACTTCCAACTCCCTCTTCCCATTTATAACTTTTTGAAATTTTGGCCAAAAGGTAACACCACTAAATCTCTTAGAAATGCAGGTTTAGATCTATTTATCAGATGTGTCAGTGTACAGTCACATACTGTGATAAATTTCATCATGCTTCATCATACTTTGACCTCAATATCATACTCCACATGTAATTCACATAAAGCTTTTGTCATCATTTCAAGACCTGACAAAGCTTTTGTAACCAGCTTTTAACATCTATGTACAGTTTGGCCAGATGCGTTACACAGATTGAAGTTTGTATTTTTTTCCAAAAGCCAACCCATTATTTCCTGTTACGCTTCAGGTATGTAATGGGATTTGTAAGCAAAGAGAAGGAACGAATTTTGCTCAAAGACAAGACACCAGGAACATTTTTATTGAGGTTTAGTGAAAGCAATCTGGGTGGAATTACCTTTACTTGGGTGGATCAGTTAGAAAATGGTAAGTATAATTTTAAGAAAATAACATAAACCGCAAACTTTGTAATACAAGATCCATGGTTTAAAAGTAAAATTCACGTGCATCGTGTCTTAGTATGGTTTTGGGCAAGATACAAGTATCATATTTACTGAAACACAAACCAAAACTCTGAAAGTCTACCTCTCAGTTCTTTATTAACCATATACCTTCATTAGGAGCTGTACCTGCTTACTGCAGGCTTTAAATTTGTTTCCACATGTGCAGATGCTAAAGATACTAACACAGGTAGGAACAGGTAGAACCCCCACCAGAGTAAACTGCAAAAGAAAGGCAAAACCATGTTCCAACTGCAGATGCGGATCTACCAGTTATCGGCGGTTACGGTGCCTTTGTATTTTCACAGGAGACGTAACGTTTCATTCGGTGGAACCCTATAACAAAGGTCGCTTATCTGCACTGCCTTTTGCCGACATACTGCGCGATTACAAAGTCATTATGGCAGACAACGTTCCTGAAAACCCTTTGAAGTATCTGTATCCAGACATTCCCAAAGATAAGGCCTTCGGCAAACACTACAGCTGTCAACCAAACGAAGGTTGGGCTCCATTTCTGTATTCACCCTTTCCGCAAAGCAGCTGCAAAGTCAAGAGGCAATTCGAGGAACAAGGAGGGAGGAGGAAGGGAAGAGGCTAAGATGCCTCCTTTATTCGGCGTCTTCAAGAGAACTGTTATAACGTGTGTCTGTCATTTAGACAGCTTCATTTTGTAAATATATCCCTGGCTTTAGAGGTTACATTGGAAGTAATGACAACAATATTTAAAAGAACATAAGAAATAGATCTTAGGGTAGAAAGAGTCAGAAAATTAGGATTTTTTTTTCCTGACTGATGCATGACAAAAATCAGTGCTTGGATGTTCAAATGAGATGGAACGGAAAAATCATCCTGCTTATCAGTTTCATAATTGTGTTACACTGTAGCATGCTGTCTCTTTAATTTCAAGGAAATTCTGTGTTTTCCAAACGTCTTGGAAGACTTACTTTATTCCAGCAGTATAACTCCTGGCAACTACACTGGAAAACACAAAAAGGCTAGATGAAAATGGCTCCAAATACGTTCAGGCCCATGCTCACTCTTGTCCAAGTTATGAGACAGGCTGTTTTCAGATCAAACTCTTTCAAAAAAGCCCTCAGCGCCTTGATTTTTTTAAGAGATAATACACGTTCTTCTAGACTTTCTGTATAAAAGGTTATGATTCCATTTGAACTCAAATTCCTACACTACTCAAAAATATTTAGAGGCTACAAACATTTTTCCTCTTCATTTTAATTCAGTGGACTTCACCTAATGCTCCAGCCCTCTAAAAATTTATGTATATGCTTAATTTCATGCAAAAGACATTGCTGAAGGCGTATCTGTAGAGACAGAGCTCCACACAAGCATTTGCAGACCTGAAATGTGGAGGCTCAGAAGCACCAAGCTGGGATTTGCTTTTGAAGCCCCGACTCTTTCATCAGTTACTGTAACAGATTCTGAGATGGGGATGCATGGCAAGGGAGCACAGCCAATTGTGCAACTAAGACCTGAACTCAAAGACTCATGTCAGGAATTCCCCTCGTTTTTGTGGCTGCTTATCTAAGCATAAACAGGGACATTTCTTTTTTTTGATATATTATGGTCTGCAGCACTTAAAGCAGATAATCAATTTTGAATATATATTACTAGGCAATATGTAATTTCTCTAATATTTATTTTTAGTCTCAAAGCCCTCAGATGGAGGAGGCAAAGGTTATGTTCCTTCCGTATTTATCCCAGTCTCCAAAATGTAAGTACCCTTACAGACATATTACCCTGCAAATGTTACTTTTCTTAAATTTACATACCATTTCAAAGTTTTCCCTGATCCCCTTTCCCCTTTCAAATAGTCTGGGATAGCAACACATTGCACGTTTTTATCTGGCCAAGGACTGCTAAAGACAAGAAAGGGAAGTAAAGAACTCGACTTCTGCAGTGCTCTTCCCATCCATGTGGCAAAACATTTTAAAAATTAAATGCAGACTTTATGGTACTCTGATGTACTGTCTTTTGCTGTCTTCTTTTTCTCTCCAGCAGCTGATACTAGTCACGTTTATCCTCTCTTCCCTTGGTCCTGTCTCCTACATTTTCAAACATATACCAGGTTGTTGGCACATGCTTACAGGGCCACCAGCAAGGCCAAGTACAGGCTTAACCAACTTAAACATCACCATGCTCCAGTGCTGTGCATCAAGTTAGAGGGATCTAGGTTGCTTTTAAGATTATTTTTGTCGTTTTTGTCTTTTTTTAAGCTTAAATGATTCTACAGATCCACATTCTCCATCAGACCTTCTTCCAATGTCTCCAAGTGTTTATGCTGTGCTGAGAGAACACCTGAGCCCCACGGTGATCGAAACTGCCGTATGTTGTGAACTTTTCCATTCATAAGTTAATACTAAGCAAACGGGTCATGTACAGCACACGTGCTGGTTATAAAAAGGCCGCTTGTACAATTCTGAAAAAAATCAGAGCTTTCATCACTTGTGTACTACTTTCTGAAACAATGGTGCACACTTTTCCTATTCTGAATGGGACAGGATGCTGCAAGCATACTCAGCAGCACTGCGTTATGTGAAGCTGTCTGACCCCCTGGCCAGCGAACGATGAACGTCATAATTGAAAGATCTCGGAGTTCTTGCACAAACAAAGCAATTACACTAATTCTGTAGACAGCACAAAGGACTTGACTTGCTCAGGGAAGCTGCACACGGAACACACAAATTTCCGACTTGGCAAACTTCCCTAACACTTCAGTGCTGCAAGTTTCTACGTGGGGTACCAAAGTAAGAAATTCAAAGTCAACTAAAACATTTTTAGCAAATAAAACTAATGTTCACTGAGTATATAGAAAGATTGGGGAAAACGCCGTATCAATGTCCTATTAAAAATATTTTCCTCTTTTACTTACTGACTAGAAATTGCATTCTAAATCATCGTGATTTAGAGAATCATAGAATACCAGGTTGGAAGGGATGTCAAGGATCATCTAGTCCAACCTTTCTTGGCAAAAGCACGGTCTAGACAAGATGGCCCAGCTTTAAAGTGTCCAATGTTAGGGAATCCACCACTTCCCTGGGGAGACTATTCCAATTGTTCTCATAGTGAAAGATTTTCCACTTGTGTCCAATCATAATCTCCCCAGGAGCACTTAGAGCACTGATGTATATACCCACTGGGGATTTGTCCGGCAGGCTTCTGTCAGGAAACACAGCAGTGGTTTGGCTTTAAAAACTTTAAAAGAAAACCTCCTTTTTTAACACGAGCTCTTAGTTTTCTGTGTGTTCAGTGATTTATGATCTTAAAATGGATCTGTCAACTCCCCCTGAAATTCCTCTTTGTAAACATTCCTCCTCACCCACAAACAGAACAAAACTAAACGAGAATCCTAACTGTTGATGATATGAAGCACAGTTAAAACTTTGTATACAAATAGAAGAGTTCTTTAACATACACCAAGCTGAAGGTAGGTTCAAGAGCAAAATATCATACTTTGGCTTCTTTTTTTCTGCAATGGTGCTCATGACAAACTAGTTCTTCAGCTAAAAACTGAAATACTAGTCTGAATGAAAATTCTGCGTTAAAACTTACGACACCCAATCTGAGATGTGTCTCCACTCGTTTGTGGTTTGGTTTATACATATGAAAGACAGTTCTGACCTTCTAAACTGCATTTGTGAACTACGTATGCATTTGCATTTCAAAGTTTCAGCAGCGAGAAGAACAGTTGGCTTCACTTTTGTTTATCATCAGGCTCCAAACGTTTTTGGTTTCTATTAGCATGGACAGCAATTCTCAGACCAGCTCTGTCCAGAGCTTCCAAAGCAGCCATGATCATCACCATCTTTTGGGGTCATAACTGCACAAAAATAACGTGTTTGGTGATGAACTAGGAGAGTCACATACAATCATATTGTGGTTTGTAAAGGTACTAAAGAAGCGATTCAGTGCTGCTAGATGGTAGGTAGGTTTCTGGAGGCTCTTGCTAGAAATGTTTTCAAGTTTTGTTAGAAATCAGGGGAGAAGTAAGTTTTGGAAGATTTTTAAAGAATTCCTTCCTTCCTTTTTTCATTCTATTTACCTTGCTAAATGGGAATGAGGAAAACACGGAATTTTTTTCTTTATCAACCCAAATTCATACAATATAATCTACCCTGGGGAAGAGCTGGCTAAGTATAGTAAGCAGACAATCTGCATTATTAAAGCAACACTTCTCCTTCAACAAGATGCCAATAAAAAGCAGCACGTGAGATGCAGAGAACAAGTGTGAAACGTGCAGCAGGACAAAATATCTCACAAGTCAGTAAGTCAGTCTTAGCAAGATATACTTTCCACAGTCTTGCTGAATTCCCATTTCCCCCCTCTCCAGGTTCCCTTACCATCAGGAAAACAAAGACTCCAGTAAGAACCATGCTACATGTATCATAGGCTGCAAGAACCACAAGAGTTCATATAAAAATATCTTATCATTTTTATAGCAACTGTTTCCCACACAGTGTTTTTTAATGGGCATTCCTGTATTTTGTAAAGAACCAGAAACAGAATCCTCAGATCCTTACCCAGTTTGTACTACATTGTCAAAATGACACTGTAGTTACCTTGAGCCAGAGAAGGTTTCATCTGCAGTTATTTCTGAAGGCACAGCAGTAACTGCCATGAGACTAATCTTTTCCTTCTTTTCTTCTAGCTGAGTTCTCCTTACTCAACTGACTGAAGTTCACATACTGGAAAAATTAGTAATCGCATGAACACTGGATGGGTTAAGGATGAAGTAATTTTTTTTGGTCATCTTTGTAAATCAGCATTTCCTGGAAACAATTTTAATCTTATTCTCAGGCCTCTTTCCATTATCAATACCATGCAAAACAGGATTCTTCTCCCTAGGGATCACAAACAGCTCCTGCAAGTCAGAATTGCTGTCCTCACTGATAAAAGACCAAATCTTTTCTGGCTTGGAGGTCATTTGACTTCAGTGGTGTCCAGCATGGATAAATTTTTCTTGCAGAATTAACGTCCATAGAATTGCTGTAAACACAAGAGTATAACAAAATGTTTTGCTTCCGAGAGTAGCATATAAGGATAACTAAAGACATTAACATGTTTGGGGAAATTAGGGTTTATTATGTTAAAATGTTTCTGTTTATCACCTTGTATACCATTGGTTTAGCTTCTATTTTAAAGTGAAGATTCTCATCCCTCCGAGTTCAAATGTGCTGTAAGTGTCCGGGGTTTGCTTGTTTTCCAAAAGACAAACAACCTTCAGCATAGATTTTTATCTGCCAGCACAGCACAAGCTGTGGAAGGAAGGCAGGCAGGCAGCAAGGCTGGGAAGAGAAGGGAGTTCTGGAAAGGAAACAGACACAAAACTTACAGCATCAAAAAGGCCGTCTCTATTTTGCCGCTGGAAGAGAGGGTGAGGAAAACTTACTCCTCTCACAAAATAGTTGCAGAAGTGAATCTATTTGTGCATGAAGCTCCAGATACTACAGCAAGTACTATCAGAAAGTCTACAAAGAAAATCCCTGATCTGACAAAGTTTGGATAGTAGCTGGTAAATGCAGACTGAGAAGCACAGTTTTTAAAAAGTTACTGAAGAGCTGCAGTGTTTGCTGGCAACTGGCAATTTGTGCCAATTTGACAATATCACATGCCTGTCAGAGACTCAGTTAATAAGCAGAATAACTCGTTTTTATATAAGTGGTAAATTGCCTTTTTAAAATATTCTTTTTTTCTTCTTTCAGGAGCTGTTTAGTGCTGGGTTTGGGTTGTTTGGTTTTGTTGTTGCTATTTTTCCTCCCAATACTATCCCTGAAAATTCGTTAATGGAATAATAAACAGGCAATTCCAAAGCCACTGCATTTCATGTATGCAGGCTCATTCAAGATTTAATTCTTGTCTGCAGAATATATGGTTAAAGCATGCAAAGTTCTTAAAATACACATGAGCACTTGGGCATTTGCACCTTATACTTTTCTTGAGTGGGTACAAATTAGACATACAGAATGAAAACATAACCTCCTTGAATCAATAAGATCTGGATTTTACTTTCATTTCTCCTTTTTTACTTGCTCCTCTCTCCCATACTATTGACGTCAGTTGAAAGCAAGTGAATGGAAAGAGAGTAACAAGATACTTCTGTGATGCACAGGAGCAGATTTTAAACAAATGAACGTGGCTGTTCATTATTCTGAGTGATTCAAAGCAAGCTGCAGATAGTAAGTCATTTTCTCTCAGAAAACATCATGTATAAATAATTTTCCAGAACAACAACAGCAACTGTGTATATAGTTTGGTAACATCTGTAATTTATATGACCAGTATGAATAAAAACAGATTTTGGCTTAAAGCTGGATAGCTGGACTTTTGCATAATTTTTTCAATAATAACAAAAACAGAGACTTGCCATCTTTTTGTTGAGCTCAAGTCTGAACTAGAAGCAGTAACACAGACTTCTAACACCACAAATGTAACTTCACCTCCCATCAGCTATTGCATGCCTTTTCATTCTAACCTGTTCTCAACAATCTTAATACAAACACAAAATGGGAGGCACCCTCTACTTTTGACTATCTAAACCTCATGAGAAGTACTGTAAAAAAAAGTCCAGACATGGCACATCAATCGATCTCTCTCCTTCCACCCTGCTCCGCATGCAATGCAAGTTTTCAGGACTCAAGTCTTAACTTGAACTCAACATATTTTGTGTTACTGAATAGCACTGTCACTCAGGTTTTGGCATTCTGTTTTAAAACAATAGTAGAAACTGTATTTTGCAAGGGGTAAGATTAACGCTGAATTGAAAGGCATATGATTTCAGACCGGTTTGCTGCTTTAAAAGAACATTGGAGTCATATTCTGTAAGATAAATGTATATAACCTGAGCTTTCTTCCATAAAAAAAACCACAAACCCACAAACAAGAATTTTGTCCTTATGCCACTGAGTAAGAATAGGGTTCTCTAGCAAAACGATGGGTGGGGGAGGGGGCAGACACAAGAAAAACATGCTGAAAGGGGTGCTGCAGATACTGCCAGAAGAAATGAAACATCTGCTTTGAAGTACTTATACTAACAGGGCTTGTGCTTTCACTGTGTTTTGCAGCAGCAAAGTCAAAAATAACAGGGAAAAAAAAAAAAATCACGTAATTGTTCTGTGCCCTGTGTCTTGCTGTGTCACTGTAATAATTTTAATTCAACAAATGTAAAAACTGTCTTGTTACCTTCTACTATAGCTTTTATTTATAGCCACCACCTTTATATCCACTACTCAGTAGAATTTCATGCCATGAAATTTACCAAACAGACTTTCTATATACTTGTTTCTTCCACAGGCTAAGAAACATCTCCTCCATCTGAGGAGAGAGGGGGATACAAAAGATACCAAAAAGGATCCAAGTATCCCAGAGAACTGCACCAAAGTCCAGACTTTAATTCTTCCAGTCTTTGTTGATGCTTCATACACGACACAGGAATGAACAAGATCGTGCATGTCCAAGTAACAGTGTCCCAGCAAACAAGACCATTGGAAGAAAGACAACATGAAAGAAAGGGAAGTCATAGAATGGTTAGGGCTGGAAGGGACCTTCAAAGGTCATCTAGTCCACCCCCCCTGCAAGGAACAGGGATATCTCCAACTAGATCAGGTTGCTCAGGGCCTCGTCCAACCTGGCCTTGAACATCTCCAGGGATGGAGCATCCACCACCTCTCTGGGCAACCTGTTCCAGTGTTCTACAACTCTCATGGTAAAAAATTTTTTCCTAATATCCAATCTGAATCTACCTCCCTCTATTTTAAAACCATTACCCCTTGTCCTATCACAACTGGCCCTCCTGAACAGCCTCTCCCCATCTTTCTTGTAGGCCCCCTTGAGGTACTGGAAGACCGCTATAAGGTCACCCTGGAGCCTCCTCTTCTCCAGGCTGACCAGCCCCAACTCTTTCAGCCTGTCCTCATAGGAAAGGTGCTCCAGCCCTCTTATCATCTTCGTGGCCCTCCTCTGGACCCTCTCCAACTGGTCCATGTCCTTCTTATGTTGGGGGCTCCAGAACTGGACACAATACTCCAAGTGAGGTCTCATGAGGGCAGAGTAGAGGGGGAGAATCACCTCCCTCGACCTGCTGGCCACACTCCTCTTGATGCAGCCCAGGATACTCGGAAGAAAATTCTCAACTGACAAAACGCCAGGAACGATTAAAACACTCAGCCACCTGCAGTTTATAAGCACTCTTAAAGTTTCTGTATCTTCGATGGAAACCTGGGTTACAGTTCATAAACTAACAACCACAGTCCCTGAGACCGGCTGCTCCGCTGAGGCAAACCGGACGCCGCAGGAGCCGCCGCCCAGCGTGCGGCCAGGCCGGCGGAGGGCAGGGCAGGGCAGGGCAGGGCGAGGCGGGCCGGGCCGGGCCGCCGCAGGTTTCGCTTTCGCCTTCCCCTCAGCCGGCCCTTTCTGGGTCCCCGCCGCCTTTCCCCGAAGTCACGTGGTGCGGCTGTTCCCGCCCGGCGCTCCCCCTCCCGCCGCCAGCCGCGCCTGCGCACTACGCCCGGCGCTGGAGGCGGGCTCCCTGTGGCGAGCGGGACGCGGCACCCGCGGGCACCGTTGGGCCGTTCCCGTGAAACGGCTCCCGGAGCCGTACCCGCGAGGCGAGAGGAGGAGGGGAATGGTGCCAGCAGCAGCGTCGGGAGCTGCGCGTCAGGGGGTGAACACCCAGTAGCCAAACCTGTCGCTTCTTCTCAGGCTGCCGCCACGCCGGGCAGCTGGCCGTCCTTGGCTGCTGCCGGGAAGCCGCTCGCTGGGCTTTACGCTTCGGAGCCTTTCCTTCTGGGACAAAAGGAGTTACCTCCTAACGGCCCTCATTCCTGACAGGGCCACCAGAGCTGCACCGCCTGCCTGCCGCGCTTTGCTTCCACCTGTCACACCTGCTCGCGCATCCTACTTCTCAAAACATCCTCTAGCTCCTTCTCGGCAGCTGCACGTTCTCTCACACGTTTCCAGACTTCTCACGCTCCCAACGCTGCTTGGGAAAGCCAGAAGCCCACAGAAACGGAGGCTGTCCCCAGGGACGGTGCTCACTCTATTTCTGCTTCGCCTGTTTATTGCCACCATCGCCGCGCTGCTGGGCAGCCTTTTCTTAACAGCTGCAACCTCTCTCTACGTTACACGCCTGGCGCTTCTGCCTGCAAGCGCTGCGCGGTGACCGGGCGCCAGCCGGCCGAGCTCCCACCCAGCGCAGCCCGGCGGAGGGGAGAAAGCGCCGCGCCGGGAACACCGCGGCTCCCCGACGCGGAAGAGAAAGGGCTGTGGGTGGGGCATCCCGGCGCCGCCGCACGCCCATTGGTCGAGGCCGCGGGGACTGGGCTCTGATTGGTCCTGCGGCCAGCGCCCCGCTCCGCGGCTGTGCGGGTATTTCTCGGCGCAAGCGAGGGTCGCGGCGCGGAGTCGGAGCGCAGCCTTGTCCCACGAGTAAGTACGGGCGGCGGCGAACGGGCGGCGGCGGGCCGGGGCTGACGGGGCTGCCTGCCTGGCCCGGGGAGGGGGAACGCTGTCCGCCCCGCGGGCCCGTCGAGCCGCGGTGGCGGGGGGAGGCGGGCCGGGTCCCGGGCGGCAGGGGCAGCTGTGCCGCGCCCTTTGCTCCCGAGCTGCGATCGCCTGGGAAAGCGGGAGCGACATGAAGAGTGGCGTTGTAGGCAGAGCGCAGCCAGGCAGGAGTCCGAGTTCAGCTGTGAAAGAACCCTCGAGCAGGGTGTTTCCGAGGCGCACGGACCCGCGCGGCTGCGGGTGAGCCGCCCGTGCGGGGACTTCCAGGGAGGCCCCTTCTCCAGGCACACGGATGGGCTGCGATCGCGCTGCCCTTCGCCCAGGGAAGGCAGAACAGCGAAACGGGCTTTCCATCCCACGTCACCTCACTTGTCAGCTTCTCAATGGCAGGCTGAGCCCTGTATGCCAGTGTTGGTCTTTCTAAAGCCTTCTCCACAAAAGGTCCTGCTTTCCCATTTCTTTGGCGTTTCCCTGCACGTATCCCCAAGGATCGTGTTTGCTAATGCTGCTCTATACCCACCTCTTCAGATGGTTCTCTGTCACTGCTCCGAAGTCCTTTCTCAGTCTAGTTGCTTTAAGACACAGGAAGATTGGAGTACATCTTCATTTAAGCACTAGGGAAAAGCCACGGACTAACTTTGTGCATTGAGATAAATTCTTCTGGCTTTCCTCACCAATATCATGTTTGTTTGCCTTGGTGCCACTACAGCATGCTCACATGCTGCATTACCTGTCATCTGAATCTCATGCACATCAAAATCCTCAAAGCCCTCACTTTAAATGTAGCAGCATTCTTAACTCGCACTCGCTTCTCACATGTAGCATATGCTGCCCAGCAGCTGAGGGAACCGGCATACAAACACTAATGGGTTTGGCAGGAGGCCACGTATGAGATGATAGTCCTTTGCCTTGGTGCTGCCTTGTTCTTTAGATAGGTCATATCACTTTTTTTTTTTTTTAAAAAAAAAGCTGCAGATGCAAGTGGACTTGCATCTCACCACCCATGTTCTCAGCCCGGACTGTTCCTTGGACATATCTTTACCTGCCGTTTCCACTACAAGATGCTAACCTGCAGCTCAGTGAGGAGACAGTAATGAGCCTGCAGCCAGGGGCCATATATCAGAACATACAGCCACTCTGTCATTGAAGTGTTGTCCTGCATGGCTTCTCTCAGTCATATCGGTTCCTTTTAGCTAACTTATGTCTGCTGCTGACATTACTCAATTTAGCCTGAAAGTTTGGCCATGGAAACTAAAGCATATAGTAGAAAAAAAACCCCAACTCTCTAACACTTCTCCATTTAAAGTGACTTGAGATCTAGTCCTTTTTCGGAACAGGTACGCAAAGGGACAAATAGCACCTGAAAACGGGCCTCTAGAGGTTTCTTTGATTTTCCCCTCACACTTTTTCCACCTCTTGGTGTGCACCAAGAAAAGGTGAAACTCCACATACAGGATCTCGATAGTGCAGAGTGCAGTTATTAGATCCTCAATTCCTGTATCCCTACACTAAGCAAGAGAGCAGTTACACTACACGCTGTGAAAAGGGGTCAAAGGGAAAAAAAAATTGCAAGTTTTCATAAGGAAGAGTGATTTAGCTTTGAGTTACTTTTCATGAAATAGTGTACTGTCTTAATTCACAATTTTGAAAATTTTTCTTAAAACAAGCACAGAAGTTGTATTCCGTTTAATTATTAGATTTCTGAAATTATAGGAGCTGAAAATAATATTTTTGTTTGCTGGAAACACTTTTCCTTCCTACTCCTTCCATTTTGCTATTTGTTCACAAAAATTTTAAAATGAGTTACTTTTTTTTCACCAGTTCAAGCCAAATACTGCTTAAACATTTACACTGATTTTTTTTCTCCCTCCTCAGAATGACTCAGTGGTGTCAGCTACAGCAACTTGATTCCAAGTTTTTGGAACAAGTTCACCAGCTATATGATGACAGCTTTCCTATGGAAATCAGGCAGTACCTGGCACAGTGGCTGGAAAACCAGGATTGGTAAGCACAGAAATTGGCCTTCAGGTTGTGAGATAAGCAATATTCTCATACATGCAGTTCCAGGCAGCAGAAGAATAGTGGGGAAGCAAGCTGCTAGGTGAACCTTTGCTGGTAGGATGCTTAAGTAGCTGTGTGGGTGCTACAGCCTGTGTTCCTGCCCCTCTTCAGGGCTCTCTAGAGGGGCCTGACATGTAGAGTAACAAGTGCACTATCTTACATTTCCCTTGGTTGGTCTTTAACTAAAGTGGCTGTTTTAAGACCAAACAGTTTCGACTGTGGTAGCTCAATCTCTTGCTGTTTGAACATGGCAAGAATAATGCAAAGAACAACATTTCTGTATCAAGGAAATTAAAGTCAGAGTTTAGAGCTTATGAAACTGGCTTATGTTCGAAGGCAATTCTTACTGCTTGCATATACTACTAATGGAGCTGGGGATTAAAAATAAAATACTTATGTATGCATTTAGGCTTGAGAATTGGGCCAGTGCAAACTGCATGAGCTTCAGCAAGTCAAAATGCAAGGTCCTTCACCTGGGTCGGGCCAATCCTAGGCACAAATACAAACTGGGCACAGAGTGGGTTGAGAGTAGCCCTGAAGAGAAGGATTTGGGGGTGTTTATAGATGAGAAGCTCAACATGAGCCAGCAGTGCACTCATGCGGCCCAGAAGGCCAACCGCATCCTGGGATGTATCAAGAGAAGCGTGGTCAGCAGGTCAAGAGAGGTGATTCTCCCCCTCTATTCTGCTCTTGTGAGACCTCACCTCGAGTACTGCATCCAGTTCTGGTGTCCCCACCATAAGAGAGACATAGATTTGTTGGAGCGTGTTCAGAGGAGGGCCACAAAGATGATCCAGGGGCTGGAGCACCTCTGCTACGAGGACAGGTTGCGGGAGCTGGGATTGTTCACCCTTGAAAAGAGGAGACTTCGGGGGGACCTAATAGCTGCCTTCCAAAACCTGAGGGGAACTTACAGGAAGGCTGGGGAGGGACTTTTTACAAGAGTGTCCACTGATAGGACAAGGGGAAATGGGTTTAAGTTGAAGGAGAACAGATTTAGATTAGATCTTAGGAAGAAATTCTTCAGTACGAGGGTGGTGAGACTTTGGAATAAATTGCCCAGAGAAGTTGTGGATGCCCCCTCCCTGGAGGTGTTCAAGGCCAGGTTGGACGGTGCCTTGAGTAGCCTGGTCTAGTTGAGAGGTGTCCCTGCCCATGACAGGAGGGTTGGATTAGATGATCTCTGAGGTCCCTTCCAGCCTATACCATTCTATGATTTATTGAATGCTATATTGAAAGTGTATTTATCACAAACATGCTTTAAATTATTCTAGGGAACATGCAGCCAACAATGTATCTTTCGCAACGGTGTTATTCCATGACCTGCTGTCACAGCTTGACGATCAATTTAGTAGATTCTTGATAGAAAACAACTTTTTGCTGCAACACAACATAAGGAAGAGCAAACGTAACCTTCAGGTATGCCTGGGGTATATGCCTGTGCATTTGTTTGAATTGCTTCAGCAGTGCAATTGGATGCCTCTAAACAAACTACCCGCCATGAGGTATTTTCATAGAGAATGTGTGAGAATCCTAATTTAAGAGCTAGAATTCAAGTGTTGCTCCATTTTGTTTTAATTGGCTACAATTAGAAAGTTACTTTTGTTACCATTACAGTTTCAGTTTCTGAGAACTCTAGAAGAAAGTTATAGTTTGTAAGGTATTCACTATACGTATATGGAGCACTCACTCGAATGTAGTTTCAGCTCACCCCACCCCCCCTCCCCAGCCAGTTTCCTCAGTGTCCTAACAAGCTTCTGTGATGCAGAAGAAACACAGAGGAAGAAGTCTTTCCCGTGTAACTGCAGAATTACAGTTAATAGCAAAGGACTTGTCATTAGATAGCACTTCTGTGCATAATATTGTACTGACAAAGAAAAGGACCAAAGCAACTGATAGTGAGTGGCAATGCAGAACGTCTGCTTAGTGGACTCAATTACTTTTGTTAGTCAGCCCTCTTCTCCTCCCTGTAGGGCTCTATGCCAGAGGATCTTCCATAGTCACCCTTCTCCACAGCCTATTTCCCATGCACCTAGCTTCTCCACAGCACAAGTCAGTGACTAGGGGAGCGTTTCAACTTCATATGCACGTAAAACAATAAGATTGGATTTGTATCCAGCCTTGACTGCGTGTTCATAAGTGGCAGCTAACATACCTCCTTGACATGACTGAACAGGAGCTGTACCTGTCAAAGTAGAACAATCACCCTTCAAAACCAGCAGCTGTACTTCAAAGGTGTGGGAGGGTGGCTCTCGAGAGAAGATGAGCTCTCTCAAGGACTGTAGGGTAGTATCTCACTTCTCCCAGCAATGTCTCTGACCCTTTCCTGTTGTTTTGTGTCCAATCTCTTCATGCACTAGTGAACTAAAACAAACTCATTCTTGGAGATGGTTGGACCTGTCACACTCTGTAGTGTTGGAGCATGCTATGACCACTGTGTGCCCCAAGGCTCAACACAGTCACCCGCTAACCTTTTTGCTGATAGTTTACTGAAGCACAAGCGACTATAAGTATGAACTTTAACAATAGGCTGTCTCTAATGCCAGGATAACTTCCAAGAAGACCCAATACACATGGCAATGATCATCTACAACTGCCTGAAAGAAGAGAGAAAAATACTGAACAGTGCCCAGTTGTCGAATCAGGTAACTTAGTCTTGGAATGTCTACTGCAGTTGTATCTGGCCTTTCCTATTATTTGAGAGGGATGGAGTAGAAGACTGAAAGGGGAAACAGGCTGTCCTCTCTTTATCCAAAACCATGTTTTTTAAAGACAGAAGAGTGAACAGTAACATGTACCAGCTGGACAACATGGCTTGTTTGTGCTGTATGAGGCATTTAGAGGGGAAATTACCAGAAAGTAATTTTTATTTCTTGCTTTTTTTAATGCCTTTGTGGTATAGCTTGATGTGCTCAATTACAATTTCATGATTAGTGCTTGCTTTATTTCTCCAACAGATTTTAGCATTTTTCTTCTGCATTTACTCAGTCTTGAGCAGCTGAGCCTTTGTGCTTCCCCATACTGTCTCTGGGGAAATAATACATCATTCTCCTTCCCAGTTATCTCCAAGTATTTATTTCTATTTTTTAAGTGAAGCCCATTTCTTTCCTCTGAACTATAGGCAAAGCCATATTCTTCTCCTTACTCATCTGTTCTGACTTTTCATCTTTTTGGTTTTTTTCCTTGGCAAGGAGAACTGTTTTGCAATAAAAGAAATTCTGCAGATGGGAAAGGCCTGCAAGCTATACAGCTAGATGTAATCCACTTACGTAGTAATAAAATGGTGACTAACCGAGCATGTTAAGTTCTGATACCGAAGTACTTCCCTTTAGAGCAAGTTTTCGAATGTGCGTTGTGGAGAGCAGGAAGAGCACTGAGGCACAGGCTTTCAACAAGGGCCCTAATGCATCTGTGTCCAAAACCAGCTCCTTTAAAAATATGACTGACAAAGCCATTCCCCGATGCCTTGTAGCTGCAGCACAGCTGTTCAGTTTCTGTTCTGGCCTGTGATGTAAAGCACACACACACAGAGCTGTCTTTCCAGCATGCGATGTATATTTGGGTCATCAAAAAGGGAAATAAGTCCTCCTGTACTTACTGTTAGCACACGTACAACACCATGCCCTACCTCTGCTTTCTGGTTCTCATTTCCCAAAGCTGAGAATGTAAAATGCAGAGAAAGCACAATTATAAGCATCATAAAAACCAAAGGAGAATCCATAGTGTTAGAGTATGCTTGGATTGCCTTAATGGTCTGACAAATCTATGATGGGGGACCTTTGCTAGTTTGCCAAAATAAATGCTTTCAATATATTCAACTTGGCTTATGTTGAACTGTCAGAGCAACAACACATACCTGACTGACGTTAGAGGCACAGCAAGTTTCTAACACCAATAGTACTGCTGATGTGTGGACCAAAAAATCCTGTCTTCCAAATTACTGCAACTCTCTTTGACTGATGTCATGCAGTGAGCTTCCTGAGTGATGTTGGGGTCAGCTTTCAAAGAAACTGTGCAGATATTTAAAGTGTGCTTGAATGCTCTCCAGGAAGAAGTTGCATACCCAGTTACCCCATTTGCCTGTACACAGACCTGTCTTGTTCTTAGACTGTTTCTCTCCGTATCTTGTATGGATGAATCTAACCTTTAATATAGATGTCATCCAGCATGCAGAGTTGCTGATTTCTTCAAATAAATTTAGAAGATACGTGAAGATAAGCAAGCAAAGAATGGATTTATGCGAAGAGAAAACAGAATGTGTTTATAGCTTTATATTGCTATGATGAAAAAATGCAGCAGCATCACACAACAGGCATTTTTAATGCTGCCTTGTTTCTTGCCCAAGTCACTTGACCTTGATTTTATAGTATAAAACCTTAGTATGATTTATCAGAACAAGCCATGCTTCATCAAGCTGTTTGCCAACAAAAGCCATGAACTTACGTTAATGAAAAAAGTATTTGCTGTCATGGGTCTCTCTGGTCTGACTTCTGTTGTTTTTCTGCTTGCCTCTCTCAGATGGAAGTGGGAAGCGTACAGAACACTGTGGTTGGGATGCTGGACAAACAGAAGGAGCTCGATACTAAAGTTAAGGCTGTAAAAAACAGCGTTATAGTAAGTATAGTACAACTGTTTAGAGTGGTGCTTGTTGATTCATGCATGTTGAAAAGCTTGCAGTACATAAAATAAGACTTTCTAAAGTGACAACTAGAAATAAGGTAATAGTTTGTTTTTTAACTCCTATCACCAGTGACTATTTGAAAATAGAAAGTAGTTATTTGTCAGCAGCACTGTAACACAGATTGGGATTTGACTAGTTTAGCAAAATCAAATTTCTTGTGCTTGAGTTTTAACAACAAAAACATTTTACCCGACATAAATACTAGCAACTGAGGAAGAACTCTTAAGAAATCATATATTGACCGTTTTGTTGTTAACTTAAACATAGATTTTCAGTTAGCATATAGATGTTTATTGTCTTAACAGATTTTCTCCAATGCCTAAGAATTTGGAACAGCACACAGCACTTTAAACAAACTTTCAAGTTTTTCCACTGTAGCCTATGTTCACAGAATTCAGGAGAACTTATATAGCTAGACAACGATGGCTTTTCCATATTTTATAATTAACAGATTTTAGTTAGCTGAGAAGAGGAAGGAAGGGTGAATAGAAGGTGGTTAAGTTTAGGAGTGTTTCCTGTTAGGGAGTTCCAGGAAAAGGCATTGCTATAAAACTGGACTTCATCTCTAAATGGCTGGCACTAGGCAGTCCTGAGAAGTCTTGCATTACGTGAAGGTGTTGATTAACTGTGGCCACGCTCGTTTGTGCGTTACAGGACGTGGAACAAGACATCAAGACATTAGAGGATATGCAAGATGAATATGACTTTAAATGTAAAACCTTGCAGAACAGAGGTGAGTAGTTTATCAGGGACATACCCTATTGCATATAGTTTATAAGAGTAAACTGTTTTATGTCAGGAAACTAAACCTAACAATACGTAGCCAAACTTACTGATAATGTCCCTCCTTTATTAATTCTGCTTCATGCTGAAACCTAAATTCCTGAAAATGCATTCTCTGCATGTGTCTATTCTTACAGGAAGTAAGAGAGCCTCTTTGTTAACAGTGTTCCTTTGTCCTTTACATCCCTTTGCTATTAGAAACAGCAAACCTTATAGACTGTGACCATTCAACCATACATCTAAACAGTTAATTTTACGCTTCTCTTTGCTGTCTTGTATTTCACAAATGCCTTCCCTGCGTCAAGTTTTGTAGGCCCTTGTGTACTGAGGGAAGTCACACTGGTTTCAGTATATAGATCTGTCTCTCTTTTTGACTACTTTCTTCTAGAAAAGACTGTAGTCTCCAACACAAATTGGTAGTTGACTGTCCCTCGGAAGAGGGATATGTTCAGAAAATACTAAGGGGACCACTGAGCCATGATCTGGCTCTTTGTACTTGAGGGCAGGTAACGCTTCTGCGAGGCAGACAGGAACCTCTAACTTAGGGTCAGCAGGCAGCAGAGGTAGTAGCTAGGGTGACTGTGTAAGATCTGTCAGCCTCTGCTACCCTCAGGAGGCTGTACACAGACTCCCTTGAAATAACAGTTAACTTCTGTTGCCAGGCTAAGTAACGCGAGTGATTCATGTCTGAAGTCAGCATGAGAACAAATTGCTCTGTGTGCGTCTTTACACAATATAATCATCATGTTAAATCAGGTTCTTGATCTGAAAAGCAAGCAAACTCATGTCTCAATTACTTCACTGAGATAGTGGCTTTTCCTTGCATTAGTGCTTTAAGTGTAAACTCTGTCCTTTCAGAAGGGGCAAAGAAGGAGTCATAAAAAAAGTCTAGGAGGCAGTAAACATTTCCTCCCTTAAGCTTCAAAGATATATTTCACTTGACATTAGCCAGGCAAGTCCTCTCTTCCCCTCAGTGTTTCCCCCACCCGTACTTCTCACAAAGGCATGACCTGTTGCCTTCCTTCAGCCTCACCTTCACAATCTGGACTTATTTTACAGAGCATGAGCCCAACAGTGTGTCACAGGAGGAATTTAAGAAAGAACAGATGAATCTCAAGAAGATGTTTTTGTCACTTGACCTCAAGAGAAAGGTAGTGCTGTAGTTTTCTTTCAGAAGGCGACCGCTCTTCATTTTGAACATGTATTCATTTTCATTGGTTTGACATAAATTATATAAAAGAAAACTTTTCTACTACTGTCAGTTGAACTAAGATGTCATTCTTTCCATCCTGACTGATAATCTAGAATCTCTGTAAGCAATTTGCTTCTAGCAACCTTAATCAAACTCTGTCAGTTAAAGCTAAAAGAACGGTAAGAGGGAAAAGTATCATATCGATAGTCCTGTTCTTGAGGGAAAACTGATCAAAAAATTTGCAGCTAATGCAAATGTGCTCACTCTCATTGCAGTGCTCAAATCTACAGCAAGCACTGAGATGATCCCAGGTACACTCTTGAGACGTGTGAATGTGAGACACTGGCTCTTTAGAATTCAGCAACACTGAATATACATTGATTCTGTACTTAATGTAACAAATTCTCCAGCTGAAAAAGAAGGTGTTTTAGGAAACATCCTCTGTTGACAAACTATTACTTTAAGGTCCTTGCAAAGTTTTGCAAGACAGATAGCATTAGCTAAAAGAGTACTTAGTTTTCCTGTTTTTCTGTTTTAATAAACAGAGTAATTTTATATTCTCTATAGGAAGTGGTGAACAAAATAGTACAGCTGCTGAACACCACAGAGCACACACAGAGTGCTCTTATTAATGAGGAGCTGGTGGAGTGGAAACACAGGCAACAGACTGCATGTATTGGTGGTCCACCCAATGCCTGTCTTGACCAGCTGCAGAACTGGTAAGTCTCCAGTCAAGGACTGCATTGGCCAGGAACTTGAAGTGTTCTATGAAGGGACACCAGATCTGAGAAATATATTGATTATTTATGCTGTGTCAGAATAAAAATGTGTAATATAACTACATTTCATTGATTTTATTGCCTCACCACATCTCTAATTAAAAGGAAGTGTTCTCTGTGCACTACCTAGTCCTTAGGGACAGTCACCCAGCTTGTGTCTCAGCATTACTGCAATACAAAAACATGCTAAAAGTAATAAGACTGTCTAATTGTAGGTTCACTATTGTTGCTGAAAGTCTACAGCAAGTTCGTCAGCAGCTGAAAAAGCTTGAGGAACTAGAACAGAAGTTTACCTATGACCCTGATCCCATCACAAAAAATAAACAAGTTCTGCAGGACCGAACATACAGTCTTTTCAGACAACTCATCCAGAGGTAACATGGAAGAAAGTCTTTTTGTGTTTGCTTGAATAACAGAGAGAGTGCACCTTTCCCTTTGTTCCCTCAATATTTCCTGCACGCTAACTTCGCATTTTCTGAGGTTTTCCTAAGTTTGTCACAAACATTAAACTAAATGACTGGGTTTGAGATTTACCTTATTTAGGATTTCCACAGGTTTAGGCCTATGGAAAGAGTTTGTGATCAGTCATCATTTAAGTTAGCAGGAGCTATGCTACGGTATGCATTGGTTACAGAATCAAACTCCTGGTATCTTGGTCCATGTCTTGCTTTAAGCTTCAGCCCTGCAAAGTTCAAGTAAAGAGAGGCAAGAAACCATCTGCACTAAGCTATACCCAAGATACCTACACACAAGATTCTCCAGCCCTTTGTCTCTGGGTGAATCCTCTTTGTCTCTGCTATAGGGAGGCCATTTGTATCACTGTACCATCTCTATAGTGCAAGTTACTGTAACTGGTGGTTACCCCACATAAGATCAGAGTCCCATTCTGTAAACATACAGTAGACAAGAATTCACGCTCCAGAAGACTTGAAACTAGCAGATAAGAGCAGGGGCTTAGACACAGTAGGTAACACTCTTATGGGGGGCTAGAATCCAGGTTTCCAGACTCCCGTTCAGATGCTTTGGCCACTAATCTTCAATTGAAAAACACAGGTACTGCTTTTCAGTGAAGTGAAGGCAATGAGGTAGGAGGCTATAGAAATCTAGCTGCTGTTTAGTTATCTAGCCTGTGAGTATTGTGGAAGGGAAAGTCTCCATGCTGCCTAGGACTTGGTAACAGTAGAAATACTTCAGAATTGTCTACACAGCACAGTGCTTCACAAAAGGTGCATCAGAACAGGTTAGCGTCAGGAGTTTGCTTTGTGAGGTTAACTAGCCCTCATCAAATCCCCAGCTAGCTTATCTAGCTCTTGAGCATGTGTCGTTACGTAGCACTGTCTCACAGCACCGTAACCGTAAGAATTCAATGAGCGCTGTGAAGTGGCAAATGAAGCAACACTCCTCACTTGAATTATGCAAGTTACGTCACACTGTTTACATGCTGTTTAATTTCAGAGAAGTCTGAGGTAACAGTCTCCCTGCTCAGGCCATCGATGTGTTTAGGAAAAGCCAACCCTTATGAAGTCACTTTATACTTGCATTCTAAAGTTCACTTTTTATGTAATTTCTTATTCCTAAAAGACCACATTGATAAATCAAAGTGCCTTTAATCTGCTCTTTCCATAGCTCCTTCGTGGTAGAGAGGCAGCCTTGCATGCCAACACATCCTCAGAGGCCATTAGTTCTGAAGACAGGAGTACAGTTTACTGTAAAGCTGAGGTATGCTTCCCTTCACCCATCTCATTTTGTGGTAAGGCTTTCATGTCATTGGCTTCCTGCAGCTGCAAGAACTGCACTTCTTACGCAGTAGCCTAAGTGCTAAGGTCAGGAGGAAGAGTCCCATGTGGCAGGGGGATGTCTTCTAGCAAAGTTTAACTTTCGTTTAGCTTTTGCCCTTTACCAGAAGTGGTGGTATTGAGTGTATGAGGAAGACACTGAAACAGCAGAACAGACACATGCAGGAGAATAACTCATTTGCCCATCTAGATTCCTCTCTAAATCAGGACCTGGCACCTTGATAATTTGTCATGCCACTGCAAATATGATATATATCCTGTATAGAGCAAGCTTGGAGCCTGTACGTGGCCCTGAGTTGTGCAGCTTAAATGTACTTGTGATAAGCAGCGCAATAGAAGAGTGCCTGTCTTTTACAATTGCAGTCATTAAAAAAATACACCTTTCTCTTTCCAGATTGCTGGTGAAATTGCAGGAATTGAACTACAACTTGAAAGTGAAAGTTTTATTTGACAAGTATGTTGCGTTTTTCTCATCCCTGTGTACGTTAGTAGTAAGCAGTCCCTGTGTTCAGAAATCCCAAGGGCAGTCATATTTTAAGTGTTGAGTTGACCAGGAGCAGGCTGGTTCTCCATGGCAGCAGGTACACCCTCCCTTTTTCTTACTCGTGCATCTCTGCCAGTAGAGACTGGCACAAAGTACAGAAGGCCTTAGCACTTGCTTGAAGGATAGGGAAAGAAATGCAGCAGACTCTCCAAGGTAATGACAGGGGCTGTAAGGTCATTAAAGAGGGCTTTTAAGAAAGCTTTGTCTTCACATTTAAGTCTTTAAGGGGCATCCTCTTCACTTGAAACAGTGCTGGGGTCCAGAAACTTGCACGAAGTGGGGGGAAGGAAAAGAAATTCTAACATGGATGTGGGAGCTGAGGCTTTGAGAAGTGCACCAGATATAATGCAACTCAGTAAAATCCTGAGTAGTGGGAAAACTGATTCAAGTGACTCAGCAATTTATTCAACAAGTTGTATTATTTAGAATGACAGTACTATATAATTTTTTTCTCAAACCAAAAGTTAAAGCCTATGTAATAAAAGAAAGGACTTGTTTTGATTATAAAGCCCCGTAGCAAAATTTAAGCCTCAGTAAAAGATAGCCTATGTAGTGCAATATTTATTTTGACTACTTGAACCAATTGCCTCCTCCTTTGCACAAAAGGCTTCCACAGAAGCATTTTACCAGTTCTCAGTCACCTACTAAAACACCTACTTTTTTCGCCTGTGGCAGAATCTTTAAAAGATTTATTTTGTCATTTGTTTGTTTTTTGTTTTTTTTTTATAGAGATGTAAGTGAGAAGAACTCAGTCAAAGGGTATGTGGCCTTACAGGTTGGTATCTTAATATTGGATTCTTTCAATGAATTTGAGACACTTAATTCTTTCCTCTCCTCTCTCTGTGAAGGTTCAGGAAATTTAATATTTTGGGAACAAACACAAAAGTAATGAACATGGAAGAATCTACTAACGGAAGTCTGGCAGCAGAATTCAGGCACTTGGTAAGGGATTTTTTTTTTCTTCTATTGACACATCCATTTAATTGTGTGTGTAGAGGGTGTGGTAGGAAAGAGACAAATTGCTTTTGTTATTGAAGTAATTGTTTACTTCTGTATAAGAGGAACTGTGAACATCTTTCCTTTTTCTTTGTTCTTCCTTTTTGAAATCTTTGGCCTGTTTCTATTGAAGCACTATTGCTTTTGTCACTGAAATACAGCTAGAAAGACAAATAAGAGCATTCACTGCCTTACAGGTTATGTTGCAATGAGTTCTGTGGAGGAGAAAAAAAAGCAGCCTAGAAATGCTATTTGGAGCTTTTCAGAAGGCGGCCCATAAGTAGGGAAGCTTAGAGTAGCTTAAGAGCTTTGAAACTGGAAGAAAAAAATTGTCCAGGAGGAGGCAGCTACAAGAAATTCAATGCCTTTAGCAGACTATACAACACAATCCACAGATTGCGAGATAAATCAGAATGGTTCCATCGTTACAACAGGAAAGGGAAAATGCAAGTGGTGAACATGGAATTCTTGCTTCCTCCCTTCATTGTCCAGAACAGACACTGTCTGGAGTTTATTGTCCAGTTCAGGAGGATACTTCAATAAACCAGTATTTCATCTGATCCTTCCTGATTTCACATTGCTTCTGTTCTTATAAGGCCTCTTATATAAAGGTGTTGCATCAAAAGCATGCAATATCTTCTCACAGATGAATGGTTTATCAAAGAGTAGCAGTTATCTATAGTTTTGTCATCCCTGTGTATGTTTATAGTAAGTAGTCCCTGTGTTCAGAAATCCCAAGGGCAGTCATATTTTAAGTGTTGAGTTGACCAGGAGCAGGCTGGTTCTCCATGGCAGCAGGTATGCCCTCCCTTTTTCTTACTCGTGCATCTCTGCCAGCAGAGACAGTGGCTTCCACTGCTTGGAACCAAATGGGATCAGATACTAGTGCAGCAAGTTTACGTACAGCTGAGCAACTAGAGCATGTAAACATTTGTAACCATTAACAATTTTATTTGTGGCTGAGGTGAATGAGTGACAGGGGTTTTTTGTTCATTTGCAGCAACTGAAAGAACAGAAAAATGCAGGAAGAACAAATGAGGTAAGCAGCACTAACCTTGTTCGTAAAGCTTGCGCATACTAAAAAGACATTTGGACATTTAAGACAATGCTCTGCTCAGTGCCATGAAGAAACACACAGTATGACAGATCAATAGGAGAGGAGTTCATGTTTTGGGAAACGGTCCCTGTAGGAGGTGTCTACAGATGAGAACTACTGCCAGAATGGCGTCTCTGACCTCTCCTTCGCTGGCACCTAGCTTTAACAGGACTTTCTGGCAAGGACAGTTTCCTGTGGCTTTGAGGTAGGAGCCCAAAAAAAAGTGCCTAAAGAGTAACTATTCTAACAGGCATTTCTAGGAAGTTGGTATTGTCACTTAACTTTGACCTGTAAACTGTTTCTGAGGTCCAGAGCAAGTAACCTAAGGCAGAAAAGGTTTTTCGCCATGATAAATCCCTTACCATCCCCCCCCGCAAGCAATTTCAGTTCCTGAAAGGTTTTTTGTTGTTTGTGGGGTTGTTTTTTAATTACTTTTTTTCTTCAAAGGGTCCTCTCATTGTAACAGAAGAACTTCACTCCCTGAGTTTTGAGACACAGCTGTGCCAGCCTGGCTTGGTAATAGACCTAGAGGTATGTCTTAGGTGAAACAGAGATGGATTAAGTTTCTGTATGTCACTCATACTAACAATCTAAACTTTTTAATTCTTGGACATCAAACACTTTCAGTTATTTCGAAATATATGAATGACACCTCACAACATTTCTGTATATACACATACAGAAAGCTGTCAGATCTCAGGGTAAATAAGAGTAGATGTACTTTGCAAAGTATCTGATAACCAACTCTGTGTTAAGCTCTCTAGGTATCAGTTTCCATTTATCTCAGAAGCAATATGCCAAGAACTCTATTACTATCAGTGCTATCATAACTAACACTAAATGGAAGTTTTTATCAGACAAAAATCACTCGAGTCTTTCTAGTACTTCATCATATTGATGCTTTCTCCCCTACATACAAACTTCAAGTGAAAGAGTTAAGACTGTGTAGACAGGGAATTGCAATGGAAGTGTGTTTGTCGGTAATGTAGAGGAGGACTGCAGCAGGGTACAGAGGAGTCTGACATGTTTTTCCTTTTGTGTCCCTTTCAGACCACATCCCTTCCTATTGTTGTGATCTCAAATGTGAGCCAGCTTCCGAGTGGATGGGCTTCTATATTATGGTTCAACATGCTGTCTACTGATCCCAAGGTATTAAAAAAACCACACAAAAAACATCAAACAAAACAACCTCCCCCCACACAGAGACACTTCTACCTCTTTATGTGCAAGAACCACCTCCACAGTTCCTGAAATTGTATCAGGAATGCTATATCTAATTTTCAAGCATTGTCTGTGTACAAGTGGTTACAGCATTTCTTCCATGCAGATGACTCAGTGGAGAGAGGCACAGTGACCCACTTACCTGTCCTAAATAGAACAATGGTTGAAACTCACATAAAGATATTACACATTGTATTCAGTTTATACAGTACACAGTGAGAAGCCAAATAAACATTAAAGAATTCAAATGCAGTGCACTTGAGTAATCTGGGAATTCTACCCACTGGGAGAAGACATGTCCAAAGCAAAGTCCCAGAGATTGCTTTTCCTGTGGAAGAGTGCCTGTCAGAGTAGCAGCCTGCTGTTCTAGAGTTGGCTCAAGCTGACGTCCATTAAGCCCACATTTTCTTTTGGCAATACGCTTGTAAATTCAAGTGGCATTCCAAAACTAATGCATATTAACTACAGATTGTATTTTTCTTTTCCATTCTAGAACTTGTCCTTCTTTCTGAATCCACCTTATGCAAAGTGGTCTAAACTTTCTGAAGTTCTGAGTTGGCAGTTTTCTTCTGTAACAAAGAGAGGACTTAATGCAGATCAACTGAGCATGCTGGGAGAAAAGCTACTTGGTATGCTTCCATCACTTCAAAACTTTCAGTTCTACTGAACAAGCAGGTGGCTTGTTTGAATTGAAGCAAGTTCTACATCTTTTCTGCAATCTATTTTTTCATTTCCTCTCTCACCTTTGTCCTCCCTCATACAATATCACTTTATAGCGATGGAGTGTTTTCCAGTTTTCAATACGGTAGAGTTTGCAAATGAAGGTCAGGTCATAAAAAAAAAAAGTCTGCAGTTCTAATTTAGGAGTTACATGCATTAAGGCAGTGCAGATTGGGGCTACTTCTGCCTTTTGAGAAGCATGAAGTAATGCATGTTTAGTCAGTCTTTGAGATGGCTGTTTCTCAGTACTTTTGGGGTTGTTTTTAAATCCATTAGTTTCAGCTTCGTGCATGCCCCCAACTACAGGGCAGGTTTACTCTATCTACATAAACACAGTTGCAATATCAAAGTACAAACACTATGAAACCATGAAAGGATATCAAATTGAGTGTATCCCAGACAAAAGTCCCTAGTAAAAGCCTAATCAGCCATGAATTTTGTTTTCATAATTCCTTGTCAGTTCACCTGATAAGGCAGGGCATTTGACACAGCTGCTGAGTTTGCATGATAGACTGTAGATAAAATACTGCTGATTCCGTATATTCCACTAACCTTAAGTTTCAAGAAGTATTTATGTTTAAAGAGATTTGACATTAGTGGGTCTGGGTGATAAGTACAGCATTCCAGTCTCTCACTCCCTTCCTCTAATTCTCCCAAGACATAAGATCTGACAAAATCTTACTGATTTAATAGGTTACTTCTCCAAATTCCTCAAGGAGAGTATTTTTTATTAGTCCAGTTAACCATCAGGAAGACAAAGTGACCACTAACGTATTTCTGTGGTCAACTTGTATTTCAGAACTTCAGAGATTCTTTGTCAAGCTCTGAGTAACAGTAGAGATGCTATTTAAATCTTACCTCTACTGCTACAAGTATTTCACTACTGAAAAAATCCAGGGAGCTGAATGCTGTATATTCAGGATCCCTCAGTGCAAGGGGACACAGAATCTAACAGGGTGCCAGGATACAACTTAGCTGCTGCTTTTGTGATGTGAAAGTTGACAGAATCCTAGTATCAAGTATCAGAAACAAGCTCACTAACCCAATTTATTTTTAGAGAGCTAGGAAGGAAAAGCTGTGGATTCCTGACTCTATTGAAATCCATAGCATGATCTGTAATGGAAAGAATTTGGCTCTTAATATAGTCAGCAAAGCTGTAGCTAGTGTAGTAACAGCATAGGATTTTCTTTGCTGTTTTGATGTGGTTATGAAACACTGTTGACAAAAACAAGGCAGGGGAAATGACTGTAACAGGAATGAGATGAGTCTTTGGTTGGAGCAGACTTAGGATTCAAGAATTTGAGGCAAAAGCCTACAAGTCACCAGAATGGAGACAGGAAAGCGCTCCATCTCTGAAAGATGTTGTAGGATCTGCTGAGCTCCTACAGAAAAGCTTACAGGTTGCAGTTTTCTTGTTTTGCTGGAGAAGAGTTGTGCGAGATTTCAGTCTCCTTCCTGGAGGTGTTTTGAAACTGGCAAATGTTAGGTGTAGCACAGCTTAGAAGGTGTCAGAATGAATTTGTTCCCACTACACAAGGTCTGTTTAGATACATTTGGTAATTCTCATGCAGTGAGCTTCTCCAGAGGAGAATTCTGCAAGCCCTCCCTTGCACTACCTATGGAGATACTGTAGCCTTGCATTTCCTTTCTTCCTTAGTCCAGCAGCTCAGAGTTGTAAATAAACACTCTGAACATGGTTCTAAAAGCACTTGTCTTTCAGCTTAAGTAACTTACAGAACATGACTGAAGTCAATTTTTTCTGTTCAGGGCCAACAAGTGGAGGATCTCTGGATGGCCTTATTCCTTGGACAAGATTCTGCAAGGTATGAATGCAGTTTAAAAAAATGAGAGGGAACAGGGAGCTTTGTCTTGGGGTGGGTTTTTTGGTGTTTGTTTTTTTTGTTTTTGTTTCAGTGTCAGGGTGTTTTCTGGTTTTTTTTTTTTACTCCTCTAGGATTCTTTTTCAGTAGTGTACCCTAATTATTCAAGAGCTTTGAGCTTACATAGTTGTGGGAGGTTTTTGGTGGTTAACATAAAGTAGCAGCAAAAGGAAGAAAAAGGGCATGTAAAGCAAGGAGCAGATGGTTTTGAGCTTGCTTTTGAGCCAGTAAACTGTATAGAAAAATGCATCTTTGAAAGACAGCATCTTCATTATTATTAATGCAATCGCTATTAATAGACTAGTTCTCCATTTTAACTGTTACAGGAAGCATCAGAAAACCCCAGCAAGATGAGTAATAGGACATTTCCCAGACCAGGGGCAACTGGATTAGCACAGGGCAGCCAAGAGTGTCAGCATGATGGCAGAAAGCCACAGCATATTTCATAACCCTGGCTACAGCAAGACAGGAGAAGTCTTCACACTTTCTTTGGCTTTAGACCCTAAACTGGTATAGATAAGCAGGAGATGACAGATGACAGGAACAGACTCCAGGGAAAGAGCAAAGCTCTGGTGACCTACAAGCACCCAAGTTCATTCATGTGGGTCTCATGAGGAATTGACATTGGAGTCTGAACATAAAGCATCTCTAAGCTGTTCTGCTAGCCAGCCTGGTTGAAGGCCCCATGGACTGGTTTAGATGTCCAAGAGCTCCAGTAAGGACAGTGCCCAGGCAGGAACCAGAGCCTTTTCTCTGTTCTTAGACTAGTGTCACTGCATGAGAGGTGATGGATCACATGTTTGTGGATACTGTAGGCTCAGGCAGGCATTTCTCCTACACTGCCTCTTGCCTTACATACTTCATTCCTAATAGTTTCTGTCCTTCTGGAGTAGAGAAACAGAAAGGGAAAAAATCATAGGAGAACACAAGGATAGTGGGAAGGAAGAAGGGAAGAAAAATGCAAGAACAAATAGACACTGGCAGGATTAACAGCTTGCTTCCTCTCCTTAATAAAACTCATGTTTCATTATCTCTGTTCTTCCCCTCTCCCACCCCTGCCTTTCCATATTCTGAATTTCAGGAAAATATAAATGATAAAAATTTCCCCTTTTGGCTGTGGATTGAGGGAATCCTGGAGCTTATTAAGAAA
This sequence comes from Tauraco erythrolophus, assembly GCF_009769465.1. Taxonomy (NCBI): domain Eukaryota; kingdom Metazoa; phylum Chordata; class Aves; order Musophagiformes; family Musophagidae; genus Tauraco; species Tauraco erythrolophus. The sequence continues at coordinate 10,036,023 of NC_141472.1, read as the reverse complement.
CACCTTCTGTGTCTCTGGAATGATGGGTAAGACCTGAATGAAGTTAAAGATATGGTCATTGCCTCAAACCTTTCATTTAGGCTAGCAGTTGCATCCTTAGGTTGTAGTGGTGTTTGCACAAATACTTCATTGGATCTAATAAATTGGAATTTGCAAACAGAAAACCTGAGGCAAATGAATTCTAGTAGTGAGGAAGCCTCTAATGTGGCAATTGCTTTTAAGCAAAAGAGTCAGATGAACAAGCTGTCCCATTTAAGTCACAGAGTAGGACTTTAAGCATTAGATTTTTTTTGCCTCTGCTCCTGCTACAAGTAGGTTCTTTCTACACCCCAGAACAGAGCATCTTCTGCGTTTGACAGGGGAGACTAAGATACAACAAAGCATAAGTCATATAATAATCATCCATCTTAAAAAAAAAAAACATACAAAAAACCTACCCACGAGCAAACATTATTTGTGAACATCCTCTGGGTGGCAGCAGCCTGACTCTGAGCTTCTGTATCTGCAATGTGTGTCTGGAAAGTAGCCTTTACTGATTTTAGTAGAGTATTAGTAATTAGTAGGTCTCTGCTAGATGGAAAACCAGTTCCATTTTCTGTTTAGCACTGGTTTAGTAAACTTTTGATTCTGGTATTGCCGATTTCAGAAGTAATTGCTGCCAGAGATAGGTTCAGCCAAGGTCACAATCCTGCCTTTCAGGTTTAGCTGTATTACGAAACCCTGCCAGTAGTGCACTCACAGCAGAGCATCCGAGTATCCCACAAGTCTGCAGGATCTACAACAGCAGGATTGCTGTCTTGCTAAATTCAGCAGCAGGCTTCAAATTATTACCCCCTAGCTCTAGATGAGTTCTGTCAGAGCCTTTTTTAGTACAAGCCTCGTCTCACTGCCTAAAGCCTATGTATTTCATCTTCTTATGTGGAGTCCAGTGCAGTGGGAACTTCTGCCACTATTACTGAAGCAGAGTTGCAGTTCTTTCACATTTGATGTTCCACCTCAGAATGGCTGCGTACCCACAGGATTGTTTTTGCCTGTAGCTTTGATAGTATACAGTCTTGGATAGCATTACTCATTGCTCTCAGTCACGAGAGCAATCCCCTGTTTAGGGTTTAACAGAGAGAAAAGGTGCAAGTTAAATCCTGAATGTAATCAAAACCAGAGATGTAGTACTATTAGTTTTTCTTCTCTCAGCTGGCTTTGTCAGATAGTCACAAATCTTTGGCTTTTAGAAATGTAAAGAGGGAAACCGAAGCAAAAAAACTCTTGCAAACAGAATGTACATGAATGGGAAAGACAAATCTATAGTATTTGTTAGGATAGAGACTCCCTTTGTATACAAAAGAATAAGTATTACAGCCTTAAGAACACTTGTCTTTCTGCGTGCTTGAGGGATGGGAGGGCTAAAGACTATTCATTATACACAGTACATTTACTAAACAGATTTGTTATCTAAAGCATGCCATTTAAAAAAAAAAACCACAAACCAAAAACCCCACAAGACCTCATAGAACAGGGCAGCCTACAGCACCTGAAATTTCTAAGCCAAATCATAAATATTTAGGAGTTTGTGCACAAAGCACTGTAACTTAACACATGGAAGGACAGTAGTAGTAGTGCTTTTTGAGTAATACTCAAAACTTCATTATTGATGGAGTGTTTTGAGGAATAAGCAGCAGTGCAAAAAACTCTTAACTTTTTTTTTTTTAAAAAAAAAAAGCAGTTGGAGTTTGACCAGGGTTATGCCCTAGTGCTGGCTTGTGCAACTCCCTCCCACAGTACCTGTTAAGACCAAGCCATTTCTTAAAGCTTTCACACTGGCCTCCTTTCCCTACACAATGACATTTGCTGAGCGCAGTGTTTTCGGAGGGTTGAAGTCACACAAGCTTAACAAGCTCATCTAGAAAATGTGCACAAGGAACAGAAGAAACCCCACACCTGTAGATGCAGTCTGGTAGCTAGCAGACTGTTTCATCAGCCAAAGAGGAGAATCAATTGTTCCTCAATATACTTTTCAAGTCAAAACTGCTAGCTGGCATCTGATTGTTGCACACATGTAACTTTACTTCTGCTTCCATAGCCCAGTTTTGACAGCAAAAGACAATCTTTTTTAATTCAAGGCTCAGAAAAACGGTTGTCTAAGCCACCAGGCAAAAAGAAGAGTGCTGAGGGAAGCTGTGGTGATTCATGGCTTCCACAGTGCAACTCTAGCCTGTCCGTCCTACTACTGACTTCCCAGGACACTCCTTCTCTGAGACTTTTACAAGAACTTTAGCTTTTTAGTTTTCCTAGCTGGCCCAGCACAACCTAGATTTTGTGTTGAGAAATAAACTCAACTTTTTCTTTTCAATGTTACAGCTGCATCATGGGTTTCATCAGTAAAGAGAAAGAACGTGCTTTATTGAAGGACCAGAGTCCAGGAACATTTTTACTAAGATTCAGTGAAAGCAGCAGAGAGGGAGCAATCACATTTACTTGGGTAGAAGGATCTCAAAATGGTAAGTCAGTAACAGAGAACATATTTGTCTGCCAAATATAAGCTTACATCAGAACAAGGAGTCTTTATGTTCCTCTCTTTCACACTGGGAGCCAATACAGTACACCACCGTAGCAGTCCCCACCCTGACAAGCAACAGGCCACTAGCCATGGCAGACACATGCCTTACTTGGCGTAGTTCATAAGCCACACAGTGGATTGCTCAAGGCTTCATCTGGAATTACTGACGCTTCCCAGGTACTGCTTCTGGCCTGGAAGTTTGTTGAGGACAAACCAACTGGGCTGTCTGCCCTTCCTCCTTAGGGTCTCTTTTAACAGAACACATTTAGTACATACACACCTGCATCTCCCTCCAACCCCTTACCACCTTCCCCATCAGATTTCTTTCCCAGAAAAAGTTCATTACAGCCACACTCAGCCTTCTGTACTATTATTCTCTCCTACTACACCTTGTGTGCAACACTCCTTTCTCAAACAACTAGCATTAACTCATGGTCCAATGCACTTGTTCTTTCCAGCCCACATGCTCCCTAGGTAAACCACACATTTAATTACTTCATTTTCCTAGCAGTTCTCTTTCCTTCCATTTCCAGAAAAAAGACTGATGAAAGGCTTGGCTTCTTCATTTAACTAGGCACCTTCTGTCAAGAAAGCCCAGAGACTTAACAGTTGCCACAAGCTGTAACCTCCACTGTATCCAATCAGGGTTCTTCCCTTATCACACTGCTTAAATCAAACCCACCTGCCAGGATGCTGCAGCTGTTGACACTTCACTTGGATGAGCCCAAGACCTACAACAGCTGGAAGAGAAACTGCTGAATGTACTTGAATGACTTCTTTCCCTTTTGCTGCCTTCATAGCTGAGACATCCAAAAATTGAGCAAAGAAGGGTGATAGCATCTGGAACATTTAGGGTGGATTTGTGTGCCTCTCTTTATGATTCGTAAGAGCTCCAAGTGGACTATTGGGCTCAAACTTCTAGTAGGCAATAGAGTTAGAATTACATCATTTGGAAGAAGGTTGAAAAAGTAGCACAACTTTAATTAATGAAATACCACAGTTCGTTTCTATGGACAAGTCACCCCGGTCATTCTGAGTACAAACCACACCAAAAGCTATCAGTATATACCGTCCCTCCATAAGCCTTCCTACCCCGCAAAACACTTGTCCTTTCCCTTTGACCGTCATTAAATATTCACTTGCAGCGCAGTAGGTGTCATCCAGGTAAGCCTTTTGTTCACCTGAGCTCTGAATTTGTGGAAGTGACTGCAGCTTTTCTGGGTGGTTTTAGAAAAAACTTTGAAACCATTTTTAAGAGTCACTGTTCTCTCATCTGCAGAGCCCCAGTTCCATTCAGTAGAACCATACACCAAGAAGGAACTCTCTGCTGTCACTTTCCCTGATATCATTCGCAACTATAAAGTGATGGCAGCTGAAAACATTCCTGAAAATCCACTGAGATTTCTGTACCCGGATATACCCAAAGATAATGCCTTTGGCAAATACTACTCCAGGCCTAAGGAGGGTGAGTGCTGTAAATGGCTCATACGGTGTGTGATGTTTGTTCTTGAGATGCTTGGGCACTGGATAATTTCTTCGGAAACTGGAGAAATGGAAAGAAAGGGTAGCAGTTGAACTGAATGTCTTGGCAGCCTAACCCATGCTTGAGAGTGCTGCTCAGCTGGAAGGTGAGAACAGGCACCTAAGCTTTAGTAGGTTAAGAAAAAGTCTGTTTTTAAAAAGAGGCACAACGTGAGATCTAGTCAGCTCAGAAACTGAAAACATAATTGTCGCCGGCCCTCTAATTCAGCTCTCGTGTCAGCCTGTGAGATGTTGAAGAGATTTAGGTTTCCACTAACAGCTGGAACCATGACTCACATTTGTCTGTGACAGAGGACTGATTCTGGCTAAAGTGGGCCTGGCAGGATGTGTTGATACAGCTACATCAAACTTCATGGGAGGTTTTGTTCCCTGTTTGCTGTAGGGGAAAAGCAAAAAGGAAAATCTGACTTAAAAATTGGAATAAATTAACCATAGTGCTGTAAAATGTATGGGAGAGACTTGCATGTTATCTGGGGCACGGGCTTTATTTTTGGTATAATAAAGATGGCAACGTGAAGTAAAATTGCTTGAAAAAACACCAAGCTTTTTTTTTTTTTTTTCCCCTCCTTGAAGCACCAGAGCCTATGGATTTGGATGGTCCCAAGGGAAATGGCTACATCAAGACTGAGTTAATCTCTGTATCTGAAGTGTAAGTTTCCACATAAATGCTGTATTCCTAGGAAGTGATCATAACTCCTTAGCTGTCGTTCATGTCTCATCACAGTGTTTAAGGTGTAGGTGCCCCTGGCAAATCTTTCCTCATTTTCTCTTTAAAGATCTGATCACACCACGTTCATGCAGCGCTGTGTTCGAAACACCATTTTTAGGCAAAACCCTAGAAGCTTGCAGGTAGTTGTACTGGCAAATAATTTCTTGCAAAACAATGCTGGTTTTGCAGAGGATGTTGCATTGCTCACAGGCTGGTCTTCACAAGAGACCTGGTTGGTGGCCCTTCTGCACTCAGAGCCAGACATGGTAGCCCAGTCGTGCCTTGCTTCTTTAGTGAAGGTTTCTGTTCTTCTGTTAGTCATCCTTCCAGGCTCCAGTCTCCAGAAAATCTGCTCCCCATGTCTCCTGAAGAGTTTGATGAGGTGTCTCGGATGGTGGGCTCAGCAGAGATTGATACTGTGGTATGTATCACAAACCAGCCTTGTGCAGGAGGGTTGAGCCGGAACTTGCTTTTTTCCTGTTTTTTTTTTTTTCCCTTCAAACATACATCAGACAGTTAACACAGGCTGGCACTTCAGAACAGGTCTCTCCAAATGCATGGGAAAAGCTGGGAATCCAGAATTAGACTTGGATTGCTGTCAGTTGTTCTTTCCACTTGTCTGTGAAGAACAGGAGAGCAAAGCCTCCGGTGCGCATCTTGCAGGAAGAGGGAAGACGGGAAGGGAGGAAGGGGTAACACTGTAGTCCTTCCTCTGGGGCCTGGGGTGGGGAGGGCAGCTAGAGCTGGTACACATCTGGGCAGTGTCACCCTGCCAACGCCTGCGAGGTGCTGCCTGTTAAGAGAACAGCATTCTCCCTTCGGGGTGTACTCAGAAAAACAAAACCAAAGCGTAGCTTTTTCTTTTTTTCTCATAGTGGTTTGATCCTAAGATGTGAATCTGGTGCTATTTGGGGAGGACCTGGTTGTGCTCTGTGGTTAGCAACAACTGGAGTTTTCGGGCTTTGCTTGGCTTAAATGACACGTGCTTTTCTTGTTGCAGATGTGTTCAGCGTATTCAACGTAAAGGCTGAGCTTTTTACTGCGGCATTAACACAGCTGAGCAGCTTATGCATCCGGCTCTGCAGTCAATGACTTGGTGCCATGCTTCACTTCAGTTCTTTGGGAAAACCTTAGATACTTCACAGCACATCAGTTTCTCAACCTGAAGGCCCAGTAGCAATTTTTAACTAGTGGCAATATGAGCAGCAGTCTGAGTAGCCTCCTTACACGCACTTCTTTTGTTTAGAAGTTGTTTGTTAAAGAATTTCCAGTTGGCAAGATACTGTGGCAGCGTGGAGGAAAAGAGGAGGATAGGAACAAAAGGTCCTCAGCTAGAATGATGGGAGAAACATGCATTTTTTGTTTAAGGGAATTAGATAAATTTAACGTTTAGAACAGTTGGCTGTACACAGGCGGCTTCAAAGGAAAGCTAGTTCTTTTGCAGAGGTTCTGTTCAGAAAGCTTGCACCTTCTGTGAACCTACTCCTGAAGAACTTTCACAGCTCTAAATTTGCGCCTGCATCACAGAAAGAAGACTCTGCAGGTATGTGCGACACGGAATCCATGTGCTGTTGAAGTTTGTCCTGGTTTTATCTTTGCTAAGGGCATGGCGCACTGAGACAACATAAGCCAACAAACATTACCCGCATTTCATTTTTGCTTGTTTCTTAAGGCAAAGTCTTCTCGTGTAGGATGTTTAGCACAATGTTTCTCATAAAGAGCACTTAGGACACCGCCTTAAAGCTGCATCGGCACATTTGCTTGCAACTCAACGCGTAGAATCAAGACTAAAGCCTCTACAGACTGCCATCATGCTGTCTAGCAGCACCATGGGACGAAACGAGAACCTGCTCCTAAAGAGTACAAAAGGGGCTGGAGTATGCTTTTGCTCACTGTGCTTAATCTACCAAGGTGAAGATCCGGTCACTCATCTCTTTTACAATAACATATACCCAATTTAGGTTGTAACAGGTGGAATGGAACTTAATTTTCTCATGCACTATGAACCAGGACATTTATTTCGCTGTTGATTGTAATAGCTTAGAAGACCCTATGGGCTTTGATAATGAAATGGTTTTGCAATTAGGGATAAGGCACAGGAAAGTGAAGAAGTTCAGTTTCTACTGAGCAATGGCTGTAGGATATGCAGTCCTTAGTACTTAAAGGATGAAGCTGTGCTTCCACCAGAGGAGGAACAGATTTGTTCTCAGCATGTTTGAAGATAATTAACAACTCACAGTTAAGAGGCAAGGTTGTTTTTAAGCAGCTGGTCTCTTAGACTAAGGGCATGAATTAGTCTGTACTGCTAATTTGCATGCAGCTGAGCAGAGGGAGTGCAGAACTCTGATGCTGGATCCCACATGTTCAGGTACAGGACCTGGGCCACAAGCTCTAGGTGGCCCTGCTTGAGCTGGGGAGTTTGATGAGATGACCTTCAGAGGTCCCCTCCAACCTCAACCCTTGCATGACACAGCTGCTACTACAGCTTTTCAACCCATTGCTACCCCATTCCCAGCGCCTGGGAGGGCGGCAGTGGCCCTCACAGGGATTGCAGAGCCACTTCTCTGCCATTCGGAAACGCTAGATCCATCAGTTGCTGCTTAGAAAATGAATGACTGGTTCAATTTAGTGCATTGTGCCCAGGAAGACTGATATGCCCCCCTGCAGAAGCCAGAGAGAAAGAAAATTTAAAGGACCTAGAGCACATAACATACCTACTTCCATGGAAAGCGTTGCTAAACTGACTTATTTTTAGTACCACCCTGTGTTACGGAGGTTAACAGTGCTGCAGAATACCACAACTGGAAACTTACTGCTTTCACCTTACTAGAGGTTGCTGAATGTGTATCTATATTATATTAAAAAAAAGGACTTGTTTATTGAGCTACAACTTTGTACTTACGTTCCTTATACAGCAGTTTCGTTTTCATTACTTTGGTATTTCAGTTTTACCGACCAGGGTGAAATTTGCTTGAGAGATTTAAAGCAATGGCTTTATTCATGGATTTATCTTTACATGGCAAATAGTTGTAAAAGCCATGTTCCCCCCACTCCCCCCCGATGGAATATTCTTTTGTCATTTTAAATAAATGGAACTGTCAGTTGACACTTTGTCCCTTCTCTTATGTTTTGGCTACCTATACAGTAAACTATCATCTTTATAATAATCTTATTTTAAATGTGTTTGTGCAACTGAACAGTTACAGCTCTGAAGTCTAAGGCAATGTAGATGCTTTTCCTTCACTGCATTCCTGCAGGTTGGTCTGCATCACAGAGTTCTTAGAAGGTGGTCGCTAGCATTATTTTTTTTTCATTCTTGCTTGTATCATATCCCTGATATTTCTTCCTTCCCCAACCAAACTTCACTAAACTCAACTTGAATTTCTAATTTGAGTTGATCAGTAGGATAACTGATCCGTGGCTAAACTTTGTGGCTATCAAGCTGGCCCACTGCTGCATCGTTTTTCTCTGGGGCTATTCAGTGATACAATCCCTTGCTTTTGTATTAACTACACAGCCAGAAGAATAATAAAAAGAAAGAAACTTGGTGAGATGAAGGATAGCAGAAGGGAAGAGCAGGCAAGAGAAAGGTGGAGCTGTTCAGAGGCACATGGCCAATCCACTTAAGAATCCCAGCAGGAACAAAAAGCAATCAGTAAAAGGACACAGCTCTAGAAGTGTAAGTTTAAAAGAAAAAAATAAAGAAAAAAACAAAGGTAGATCAGATAAACTCATTCTGATTTCCTGAAAGCTTTGCACAATGGAAATGACCACAGCAGGTTTTCCTGGACAGCCTTCTGCGCAACTGAACGCTTGTTTCAACAGCGGTCGCATAGATAACCAATAAAACGCATCACCACCATTGTCATCATCTTGGTATTTCCATTTATTATGCTGTAAAAAGCAACACTATCTGGATTTTATTTCTTAAAATAAATAACTTTCATTTTCAGAACCAGTACAGCTCAAGTTTAGATTCATTCATGGGAAACTGCTAGAAATACATTCATCACTGTCTATTCCCCACAATACAGAATCTAAAAGTCGAGATCAGCCCAGTCAGTTGCGACGACCAGAAGTACGCTGCTGAGAAGTACAGTCACTGATAGTCCAGCTCTGAAGCAAAAAAAAATCTGGTACGATACATTTTGTTCACAAAGATAGGCTAATTAATGCTAAGACTATCACAATATTTCTGAGTACAAAGCATTAAGTTAGCTTAACGATTTTAGGTTGTGATACAGAAGAAACATATATGACACAAAAACAAAGGAGTGGAGGAATCCTCTTTGGAGCATAAGGAAGTCAGCGTTTGATAAGATAACCCAAAGCTATTTACGTTAAAATCTACATGTCAGTGTCATGAATGATAAAAGAGCCAAACCAATGCATATATTTATATTTATAAATAACGCCATGTCTAAACAGCTGCATCGCTGAACTGGACATTACAAAATAATGCATCTTCTCACAACGAGAAAATACTAAAGCTAACCAGCAAAAATGCACTGAAGCTAAGACCAGCTAAAAGCACTCAGTATAATTCCGGAAAGCGTTGAGTTTAGGGACAGCCATAATCTTTAATGGTAACTCAGTTAAAACGCCTTCTTTTGGTTGTTTTTTTTGTATATATGTGTATTATGTAATATACCTATCTTTTAAAAATGCCAGTATGAACAATGCAAATCTCAATTAATTAAAGCTAAATCAGGTATTTTTCTGAGAAGCCAAAGGATGTTTTAGTAGGAAAAAAAAAATACCAGGGAAGAAGTCAGATTAGCGCTGAGATACAGAATACCAAACTAGAGTCCGTCTGAAATTCCTCTATGTGAAAGTTGACAGATCTGTTGCCAGAGAAAACACGTTGGTATTTAGTTCAGGGTGCAGTGGAGAAGAGACCTTGTGCTACTCAGTGGCCAGTGTGGCTCAATAAAGAGCCAGAGGCCATTTCGGTTAGTTCTTGATTAGAACGAAGGTGGCTGTGACACAGGATGTGAAAAGAATGGGTTTTAAAAGCCTTCAGAAAAACAGCTGATCTTCAGAAAAAAAGAAGGGTTGAGGAGTGAAGCCACTTACGAACAGTAAGATTCTTGAGAAAAAGTGTTTGATAACCATGCCAGCCAGCTTCCACGTGTGCTTTCAGGGCTTTAGACTTTCAGACTCTTCCAAGATTTCATCATTGTGAAGACAGTCACTGCTTGTGATGAGTATCAAGCACTTTTCCATGGGATTTGTCTTCCCCACAGGGATGCAGTATGGCACATCGACAAGAGACTGTACAGGAACTCGAAAGGATTTATTCTCAACTCTGCCAGCCTGCTGGGTCACTCTGGAGAAGTTACTTCTCTCTACGCCTTAGCGGACTCATTTGCAAAAGGAGGATAATGTGGTTCAGATCATCTTTATAAAGTGCTTGGGCCATTCTAGAATGAATTTTGTCATTCTTTCAGGAGGATTTTGGTGCCTACACAGAAAATTTGAACTTCGAGATCTACTAATGACATGTATACCATGTGCTAGGGTAAAAATAGCCACAGACGCAATTCTCAAGCACAATCTCCTTTTCCACGTGCTAAACAATTCTTGTGCTAAAATTCTTGTGCTAAAATTCTTGCCTGTGTCCGACAACTGTGGGGTTTTGTGAATATCAAACTCTTAACTTTAAGTGACTGCTCAGTTTTGAGGTTTTATGCCACGGTATCGGCAGAAGCAATTGCACATGGGACAGGGAACTGTCGTAACATTGTACTTCTGCAAACAACACATACCTGCACCTACATTTCCCACGATGGGGCATGTGCCAAACTGGCTTTAGTGGCCAGACGATAAATGCCACTGTTCACCACAAAAGGCATCACCTACTTGTGCTCCTGTTGCTGGAACTCCTGTTCTACACCGGCGGAATCCCACTGATGCAGTATCCTGCTCCCTGGTTGATGGTAGTGCAATAAGAGAATATATCCAAAAATTTGGCTTATTTCCTGCTCTGGTCATGCTTTGATAGGCTCTATGCTCCTTAAAGCTGTTTCACTCCATCCGTGTTCCTTATTTATAAGCCTAAATTAAGCCAGATTTACATGTGAGATTTGGTTTAGTACTTTGCCTTTCACCTACTTCCATTCCCCCCCACTGGCTCCTGGCGCAACCGCCAAGACCACCACCCACGAGCCCAAAAAGGGTTTTTTTGCAGCTCGTCGAGGCTTGCCGTAGTGCAAACATACCTGTAAGGAACACGACTGCAGAGAGTGGAAGCACCTGCTTTCCCCAGTAGAGGGGAAGTACTTTAGCAGCAGAACGTGGAGAGAGGAGGGAGGCGAGACAAAGGGAACGGAAAGAAACGCTTCAAAACCAAAAACCCCACTAAACGCTGTTTGATGTTACAAGTCACGTTCCCCTATGCCATTTGGTCAAACAAACCATAAAACAGATTCTCTGACAAAACTATCTCTAAGAACAAGCCTAGACCATTGACAACTGTCACCTATATGCTCTGTTGATATTTATATTATGTAAACAAGGTTGTGTGGATTTCCACCCCCCCCCCCCCAAAGGTTAAGTGCAGATCCTTACTTAACACACCCAGCCTAAATCTACATCAGCATCCTCAGCTTTTGAAAAACCTCACTGACGCTCATACCTGACAGCACTCTGGCTCATCTCGGCCATACTGGAAACAGAGGGCTAGAGAAACAAAAATTCAGCAGAAAAATTCCTGACCACAGACTAGAGCTCACATAGAAACACAAAAATAAATTAAGTAGTGCACAGTAAAGCCAACAACAGCTAAATATTTTTACACATCAATCATATGCAGCATGAGGTAATATTGCTCACATTATGGAGGGAGATTCTTGGTTGGTTTTGTTTCTTTTGAGAGAGATTGGATTTGTCCTGTGCGTATAGAAACTCCTGTAACATAACACTGAAGTAACAGAGACTTCTGTAAAATATATACCACTATCAGATAGAAACACACACGCTCTTCATTACTTATGCATATCACAATTAAATAGGTAAGTGATTTGATTCTTAGGATCTAGCTGAAGACGATTATAATAAGCCATCTAGATTTTTATGAACCGTTCGGTTCTCCTTTCCGTTGTTGGAATCCTCTGATGGCGTGTACTGGACCTGATATTCCTGAAGAATTTTAAATACATCATGGTGTCCAAAATGTAAAGCTTCATCCATGGGAGTGTTATTCCACCTACAGGAAGGAGGGACGATGGTATTTAAGATCACCACGCCAAGTACAAAGCACCAAAAGTCTAGTTCTTACATACTGTGCTAATAGACCGCACTAAGTTCAGTAACTATGAAAACACTTTGTAAACTGAGCATAACCTTTCAAACAACAGTTTCAATGGTTTCACCAATTTTTTATTCCCGTTTGCTCTGCAGAAGCTACAGAGAACCAGCAGGATCCCACCCCTTCTCCTCCAGTGTACTGGCTCAATGCATTCCGCTCTTATTTGACAGACACCTCTCCACACAGGAGCTAGAGAGACGCTGTTAGAGCATCTCTCCTCCAAACTGGTGATAAAACCACTCACCTGTCTTTGGGGAAAGGATTCACTTTGCAGGCTTCCAGTAGAAATTTAACAACGTCCACATGTCCTGTAAGAAAAGCAGGCTTGTGAGTGTATATACTTAAATATATCTCGACGTATAGTCACACAAAGTTTTAAAAAGCAGGTATGCATATAGAGAGAGTGGAGACAGTCTAAAGAAAGCGGACCACGCTCCATTGACAGACAGCAAACCATGTATGAGGAGACATCACCTTCTGCAGCTGCTACATGCAGAGCTGTTCGTGAGTCGTAGTCTCTTTGTTCCATATCCATTCCTGACAGAGCAAATCTAAAAAAATATGATTACAGAGAAAAGTCTTACATAATTAGAACAAGTTAGAAAACTAGCACAGAATGATACCCCTATGCTAAAATGATGAAAACTTCTGCTACAAGAGGATATAAAAGGTATCAAGAGCACATCGTACCTTTGGTTATAATGAAAGGATTACTGCTTTGGCTTTTAAAAAAAAAGGTAGGGGCTTAACTTTCCTTCTGCTCTCCAGTTGTTATAAAGAAAAACGTCTTTGCAGGAAATCTAACAGTCAACATATTCGATTTCATATCTAACATGGACGAGCTAAGTCATATAAGGCAAAGTCAATTTACGCCAGCTGAGAAAATCCAGCGAGGACTCCCAAGACTGAAAATGCTGAACAGCGTTAAGGTATTTCATCACAGGATGGCAGAGTAAACTATACACATTTTTCCACCTACTAACTATATTCAGATATATTCTAGCCAAATTAACACGTTTATTTAGTCTCTTACCATTATTACTTTAAACGTTGCCAGATTCTACTCCAGATTTAAAAAGCAAAGCTAGATTTCCTAACCTCTCCAACAACAATGGGCATTTTCCAGCCTGAATTTTTGTGGCAGTTTCAGAGTTGAAATACAAAGCAGGCGAGAGCACAGCTAGGATTTTCTGCCATTGCTATAAAAAAACTGGTTAAGGAAATGTATTTCATTACGACCCAAAGAAACAGAAAACAATGGGATTGCAGGATAGCATGAGGGTATCTTTTTGATGGTTAGGTTTGAGGTTTGGGGGTTTTTCTGGTTGGTTGTTTTTTGGGTAAACATGCTCCATCTCCAGCACAGCTCAGATGGCCCCAACATGGCCCCAGTGCACGTGCATAGTCATAAGTAAAACAACAACAACAAGCAGCATTCCTATTCCCGACCCCGCACCGATTTTTACCTCCGGAGTGCAGACACATCCCCCGTGTAGGCAGCAAACAGTAGATTTATCACAGATTTCACCTACAAAGAGAAATAAAGCCCAGTTTATTTAGCTTCCTTCCTCAAAAAGAAATGGACGGAAAACCTAGGAAAAGCCCAGCGTGGCCAGTTGGTCCAGTGCTCATGAGGCTGTTGATTTTCTCTCCTTCCCTGGCCACATTTTGCAGTAGCGTTAAACACTGGAAGAATTCATTCCAGCTTGCTTTGCTACCAGTACTTTTAGGTCTGTCTTTCCAAGGTTGAAGTCATAAGGGCAGTACAAGAACCACAAAACATGCATTTCTGCTCCACTGTGTTAAAAAACGTGAGCCTTGCTGCATGGACAAACCATCTTTCTCTCTTTGATTGCCCAACAATACTGAGTATTGAATTACACAGATGGCATCATTTTGCACCTTTCATAAAACCATAAACGCCTCGTAAGACAAGCTCATTCCAGAAAAGGAAGATGGTTTTGTTGTGGGGTTTTTTTTGGTTTTGTCTTTTTTTTTTTTTAAGAGAAGACTCCTAATGCTAGGAGAAATCCATGTTAGCAGAAGAGAAGAAACAAAGTTTTGCTTTGTATTACAGATTTTTCTTTGTATACATCTGTTACAGAGGCTTTCTTCAAATAAAAAATTCTAAGCAATTCTGTAACATAATGAGTCACTGCAAGAAAAGTAAAGTTTCAAGGCAGACTAAAGTAGGATCGTTTTAGATCAAACAGTGAAATCTCAGGCAAGGAGTGCTTTTCTCAGCTCTATTAGCTCAGAAGAAACGATACCGTCAGGCTACAGTTTTAACACACCCTAGCTATAACAACTCTGCAAGTTTGAACAAGAGCCAAAAACTACAAGACAGATGGTTTAAAGCATCCCCCATCAGCTTCTTTCATAAACTGATAACAGCCACTTCTAGGCACCATTTCACAGTAATTTCCAGTAAACTTTCTAAATGCTGTGTTGCTTGTTGAGTCTACAAAGTTCTGTTGCTGCTACTGGCCAAGTAACAGAGATAAAGGAGAAAACTGATGCTGCGTTGACCTTCCACAAAGAGGAACAGAAAAAAATAAAAATAAAATCACCGCCCACGAGTAAGTCTCCCACAGATTTCTGCAAAAAACACTGGCATATTTTCACAGGGCCACAGATGAGCCGACATCTGTGCCTCTTACACAACGAAGGCAGTGGCGGCCCCCCTTCACACAAACCCAGCACAACGTCTTTGATAAATACTGGGCTGCAGCCTCTATTTCAAGGCAGGCCCGAAAGGGGAATTTAGTTTGATAATCTCTGTATTTCCATCAGGATGATTCAGTTCTCCTTGCCAAGAGCAGCCGAGCGCTGCCGCGCCGCTGGAGCCCAGCCGTAGCCCAGGCTGGCTCCGCTCAGATGCTTCAGGTCTTGCAGGTGCCGAATACTCTCCCTTTTTCAGGATCTAGGATGAGCAAAGGACATTCTGTCCTTAATAAAAACCCTTTCAGAGGTAACTCATCATTTTAGCTGGACATCTTTATGTTCCTGGGAAATGCAAACGTGTATTACAACCATAAAATAAAAAGAACACACATTCCTTCCTCACAAAAAAGTAACTTTCCCAGTGTAGCCGGGGCCAAAAATCCCTCTGGATTCATCTGAACATTTTGCTGAGAAGCCATTTTCCTTTTCTATAATGATGTGACAAAATGTAATTTGAAGATTTCTGAGGCTCTGTAACACAATAATCTCAGCCCGTGTCGCTCAGAAAACTGGGAAAGGTTAAAGCCGCTTCTTTCTTAAGGTAAATAACAAAATCCAAGGTCGCGTTATTGCAATAACTGAACTTCTTGACAGACCAAAACAAAAAGAAATACAAGTCCAGGTAGAAAGAAATAAAAAAACCTGTTATTTTAGTTCAGAAGAAAGAAATTTGAGAGGAAATATGACTGCTCTCTGTACATCAATAACGGTAATGGGATACAAAAAGCGGGAGAAAAACAAATTTAGCAGGACAATTATTTGCAGAGTAATTATCCAAAACTGGTCAGGAATGAACTCAAGCTCAAAAAAAAGCAGACAGAGCATAGCCATCATAGCTGAAACAACCCCCCTAGGGCTACCTGCCCTCATTTCTAGTGAGACTTTCATCATTTTATGGAAGAATTATGTTGGATCTGCTGGTAACAAAACACACCTCGACTCTGTAACTTCACCCTACTCTATCAGCAGCATAATCCAGGCCACAAAATTAACAAATTGCGTAAGGTATGAAAGGAAGTTGCTCAAAAGGCAGCCATAAACAACAAAGATGGACATTAAAAGTGAATTCCAGAATAAAATTTTCAAATCTGAAAATACAAAACACATTCTGAATCTAAGGTGAGAATATACAGTTTCCATGAGAATCTTCTGGAACATCTCCTCGTTTTCAAGAGAAAATCAATCTAAGTAGCGTAACTATTAAACCATCGTGTAAGAGGTTATCGTTTACATTGAGAAAAAGTTATGATGTGACAATAACTTGCTGCCAGAAGCTTTGTATTGGCACAAAACCTCACTTGGGCTGCCATAAAAAAAAAAATCAAGCACAATCAAGACACCAAAAACGCAAACCAAAATTCTCTACCCCTAAACTCGGTGCCTGCTAGCCTGAAATAACAGGCCCATCGCAAAAAATCAAGAGCCAATGAAATTCTAAAGTGGGAGCAGCAAACTCTAAAGTGGGGCTTTAACTGGAGGAGAGAAAAAGAATAAATAGTAAAGGTGACAGATGAGCTGTATCCATTCAAACCAAGTAAGGCACGAGGAACAAGGCAACTAATTGAGGTGTTGAGAGACTGTCACTGAGTTTCTCACCAAGTGGTTCATTATCTTCCATATGCTGTACTCAGTACTGGTGTTTCTAGTAACTACACTGATGAACACAATTTTACCTCATCTTCAGAAACAGGAAGTTCTCCCTTAACCTGACAGCCGTGAATTACCTTTTTCTACTGCACAGATTTCCTTAACTATGAGAATGTAATAAAACGAGAACAGATGGAGCCCCTTCGCCGTACATGAGCTGGATCAAACATTACCATACAGCTTCAAGCAGTATCGAACCCAGACCAAAAACAGTTCCACCTCACTCCAAACAGGAGATAAAACCTGCATGCGCTGCACTGGATTAGCTTAACGGCTCTCGTTACTATCCCAGAAATACAGAGCACTACTCACTTAGCTACAACAAAACCCTCTTTGTACACAAATACTTTTTCTCCCCAAGTGCTGGATATAGTCTTTGTTACCCAGGTGGTGAAACCAATAAGGAAAGGTTCCCCAGGAATATTTTTGTCACCCAACATTAAAGATCAGAAGTAAGACCAGAAGTCCCAGACCACACAGCTTATATTTTCACCTTCAGGTTAGTAGCTGTTCGAGGTCTCAGACTCAGCTGGATGAATCACAGAACCGTAGAACAGTTTGGGTTAGAAGAGACATTAAAGATCATCTAGTTCCAACACCTTCCACTATACCAGGTTGCTCAAACCCTCATCAACCTGATCTGGAACACTTCCAGGGATGGGGCATCCACAGCTTCTCTGGGCAACCTGTTCCAGTGCCTCACCACCCTCAAAGAGAAGAATTTCTTCCTTAGATCTCATCTAAATCTCCCCTCTTTCAGTTTAAAGCCATCAGCCCTTGTCCTATCACTACACACCCTTGTCAAAAGTCCCTCTCCAGCTTTCTTACAGGTCCCCTTTAGATACTGGAAGGCTGCTAGAAGGTCTCCCCAGAGCCTTCTCTTCTCCAGGCTGAACAGCCTCAACTCTCCAGCCCTCGGATCATCATGAAGCTATGACTGACACAGCCTAGTGCTGGCCCTGGTCCTGCTTCATGTTGGAGGTGGCCAAGTGACCATGACCTCCAGTGGTCCTTTCCAACTAACCATTTTGTGAGTCTGTGGGTAAGAACACAAGCAGCACAAGAAAGAAAAATCAAGACTGCTGTTGCTGAAGAACTACACCGAGGTCAAGTCAGAGGAAGTAAACACTCGGAATTCGGAGTGGCAGGAAATCACGTGGCTGTGGCAAACGTTTCAGATAAACAGGAGGGGCCTAAAGGGAAAGGAAAAAAAAAAAAAGAGAGAAAAAAACATCAACCCAAAACCCCAAAAGCACAAACTGAGAGAGATATGGTACTGAAAAGTTACAAAGGAAAACTGAGTGTTAAAGCAATTCCTAGTCCAAAGTTTTCATATTGCAATTATTTTAAACAGCTCCTAAGCCAGACTGTGCTAAAAGCTTCAGAGCAGTCTCCTTCAAGTAGCAGGATTCAGATATGAAACCAATCACACAGGGACAGAGAAAACGCAGTAAAATCCACAGGCTGCCTCAGCATCTCGGGGAGCACGTGCCAGGCGCACAGCAAGTACGCTGCTGTCCCCCATTCTGCTGTAACACACGTTGTCGAAGGACTTCAGTGAGGGAGGGTAGTTTTTGTTTCATTTTTAATTTCTCAGGGTACCAACCTGAAAACCTAATGAAAAATAAGTTTATCTTCAGCACTAAGTTTCTTATGGCAAGCAGAATTCCAAACACATCTAATTGATCCGAAAGGCTTGACCTGTACGTAGGAACAGCCTGGGCGAAGTACTCGTAACAAAATCATCTTCCTAGTTGAGCTGCACACCCGAATCCAGCCCACGTGAGAAGACTTATTTTAAAGGTCTTTTAGTCTCATGATGGTTAATAGCAAATCCCCACACAAGACTGAGATGAAAATCTCTTCTAACACAGACCAGTTTAGAGGATTTTTTTTTCTAACGTAGGAGAGCAACATGCATATCAGTGCCCAGCTGTAATGCTACCAACAGAAGATCTCTCCAAACACTTCACAGAGAGCAAGCTGCTATTGTTATCGGCACCAGGATGGGAAACTGAGGCCCAGAGATGGAAACGAACTGCTATGGCCTTGTGGCGAGCGCAGAGTGACCCAGCGCCTTCTACCCACCGGCTCACATGCTTCGGCATTATTACAGAACAACCAAACCTCATGTAGGAACCAAACCCAAGCGGCTGGTCGCACCAGCTCCATGCTGTGTCCCTGCCCGCGTGCCCCTGTGGCTACGTGGCTGTTTGTCCTGCTCTGCTACTGCTGCAATGACCCTGGCGCAGCAGGACCAGCCTCTGCTCCGCACTCCGCTTGGGTCGGGAGAGAGGAGCCAAACATCTGTGCATGCAAAGAAAACAAATCCTTCAGGAAAAAAAAATAAAATTAATTTAGCTCAGAGCTGGATTAATTCCATGAGAAGCTCTTAGCTAAAAAGGTCACTGGATCTGGATTTTAATTTCCTACTGTGTCCTGCTTCCCGAGAACATCCCCCCGCCCCAAATTTATTTGAAAACATTACAGAATTTTGTCTAAAAAAAATATTACTTCCGAGTTTACTGTTTCTCCAGGTGGCTGAGGAATACAGTCAAGCCCAATAGTTTAAAACAGTGCTGCTAAATAAAGGCAATACAAACAAGGACAAACAAATAAACCACCTCCCTAATCTTTCCAGTGCTCGTTACATGATATTTAGGGACAATGCCACAGATTTGCCTTCGGAAAAGACATTCAAAATATTGGGGGGGGGAAGGTTGTCTGAATGCATATTGCTTTGCAAGAACTTTGCCATATCTGAACTTCACGATGCATCAGACCCAGTGTTCTGATAGACTTCTAAATACAACAAGGGGGGGAAAAAAAGAGATAGTAGAGCTGGCTGAGAAAAAACAGCCACCAGTCTCTTCTCTCAGGTTTCAGTTTTTGTGCTTAAAATGGGAATCCTGCTCTCCTGGCCAACTGGCCTGAAGAATAAATTTTTCAACGTTCCCCTGCACAGCACAGAGGCGCAGAGACAAATGGGGATACAAACTGCAGCTCTTGCAGCTCCAGATTTCCTTTACGACATGGAGCTGTCATGCTGACCTCAGGTCCTGATGCACTGGGATCTCAGAGCAGGCCCCAGATAAGCAAGACTCTTGGTGCCAGATACCCCACCATCCAACCTCCTGCCAAACGCTCCCAGCTGTAGGAGAGCTGCACTGTAATGGCAGTAACGTTCTGCAGCTCTTCACCAGTGCAGAACACACCAGAGCAATAAGACCAGCTTCTCTGGAGGCGTCTCCAAGGCACACTTCTCTGCACTGCTAAAACCTACTGATGCTGCAGCATGGTTGATCTGCACCTACGCTACGCTGGCCACCTTCCTCTGGCACCTGTGCCAACACCTGAGGACAACGCAGCTCCATTTCCCTATTTGTAGGAAAAGATGAGAGCACAAAGGGCTCCGTAATTTCTCCTACAGAGCCTCTCCTCATCCCACCACCCCTGTTTGGCAGCTAGGTCACACCAGCCATGGCTTGTGTGCCCGGCGCAGGTGCTGAGTGCCTCTTTCCGCCCCATGCCCATCGTCAATAGCACACGGTGGCTTCACTAATCCGGCTCAGCACTGGATTAACTCCGAAATTCAAAAAATAGATTTTTAAGCTGTCTAAGGTGAGCGTTTGTCTAGTGAACAAGGATTAATGCTTCATGCTGGGAAGAGACCAACTAGTATAGAGTCCTTCTGTTCTCCTTGACCTTTGCAAATGGCCAAGTACCGACAAATAAGGCGGGAGCAAAGAGTTTACATAAGCCAAGAGAGACCACACAAAGTAATAAAAGTTCCCAAACCAACAGAAATTTGACGTCACAGTAACATCATTCTGCTACTTTTCCTAAAGCTCATTGACTGATGAGGGTCATCCCAGTAGGCAGCAAAAAACAATCATTCCTCCTGCTCTCTGGAAACATTGCAGGTTTTTAGACGCTTATTTTATCAATGGGAAAAAATTCCTGAAATCTAAGAAGTCAATATAAATTCTGAAACAGCAGTGGTGACCTACAAAACCAAGAAAAAGTAGATCTAGAACATAAATTAAACCATTTAGTCATACAGTTTTTATAAACACTGAACATGTAATTCAACTATGCTGAAACATAGACTATAGATGACTTTCTCTCTGTATGTAAGGTTTCAAAATAAAACCTAAGAACAAAATAAAACAAACCTGCTCAAAATGGATTTTGAAGCTTCGACTTTGAAATTAAACCTAGAACGCAAGTAGTCCCTAAACGGACAAAAATAAACCAGGGATGAATCTCAGAGAGGAACACAGGTGTCTGCACATTCAGACATTAGACAGGACCACTTATTATAAAAAGTGACCATTTTTGTATTTACAATTAATTTGCAATAAACTGGAATCTGCTGCCCAGGGTCCGCTGACAAGGCTAGTGCTGGGGGAGAAAAAACTAAAAAAAAAATAAAACAACCCTCTGTTTAAGTCTAAAAGGGACAGCCACAGTTTTCCTTTAAAATACCATTCCTCAATATGAAGGTAAGCTGTATTTCGTAGGGAAAGTAATGTCAATCAAAAGTCAGTATCTTTGCAACTGGGCTTCTGCTTTGTTTCCCCTGAAATCAAGTGAAAGTTATTACCTAAGGGGAAGTAAAACATTTACTTTTAAAAGTAAAAACTAAGATGCACCGTAAACAAATATCCAACCACAACAATATGGGTTTGTCAAAAGCCCTGGAGTATTACTCTGTCCTCCCACTGAAGTTTTTACAGCTTCTAAACGAGCTTTTTTTTACTGCTCATTTAAAAATCTCAGTAACATCCAGCACATTTGAAGGACAAACTGGTATTCGGATGCCCGCAGCACTGGCACTGGAGAGAGCGCGTGTGCCAGCTCTCACGCAGAGATCTCCAAGCGCTGCTAAGCATTACCTCTGTGTCACTGCCGAGATGGGAGCACCTGTCCTTAGCCACGTGTCCCGCGGCAGCGCCAGCCGGGATACAGCTCCCAGCACCATGCTCTATTCACCTTGTTTCAGAGGGGCGTACGTGCATGGCTGGAGCTCCCACCCGAGCGAGGGCTGGCTCCAAAGAGGTCTCAGGATCTGCCCCTGAGCACTCCTAGGGATGCAGAGCCCATGAAGGAACTAAGCAACCTCTGGATTAAGCCACAAAATTAGCTTTTTCTACAGAAAGCTAACAGTTAAGTAAGAAGAGACAATTTCTCAAAATAACCTAGTGAAAATAAAAATCAGTCTTTCGGTACGAGTGAGAGTCACCAGCACAGCACACCTACCCCTACGGCAACCCAATGCCCACAGCCCCTGGCAGAGCCCCTCGCCCCCACTTTCAACGAACACGAGGCTCACGGAAAGTTCAGAAAGTGAGAACTCCTTGGGAAAGTCTTTGTTCCGTTATACCATATATAATCTCAGGATACAGGAATAAATCAACGCCTACACTTGCGCGTGTTAGCCACAGACAGAAATATTTGAATACACTAGCTGTTCCACAAAACTGTCGTTTCTTCTACATGACTTTTTCCACTCCCTCATCTCTTTTGCCTATATTCTGCATTACAGATCCTTCTTTCCTAAAGCAATTTGAAGAAAGTGCAAAAACAACTCGAGAACCTGCAAATATTTTACTCTTCTTTGTTTCACAACTAACACAGGAAACGAGATCGTGTCCATTTTTCCTCCAGTCCATTTTCTATTGTTTTTTTTTTCCCTCTAGATGGTGCAAGCTCCTCTCTGCCACTTGGGCCGGAGGATGACACCCACCTCCTTCAGTTTTATGAGCTGGGGGTGCAGCATTTATTTTTGGAGTCAAAGCTGCAACAGTTAACTTTCAAAGCTGCTACCACGGAGTTTATTTTTGGAGCCTCTCAGCTGGAATTAACTGGAATCGCCGCTTGCACAGCACATAGCTCGTGCTGTTGGTAGAAAACTAGCAGACTCATGAACCACTTATTTATTCCTCAGGAACCGCCTTACAGTTTTTAGCAGCCATGTTCAAACACAATTCGTGTACCTGCTGAAAGCTGCTTCTCGCATGAGTTACGTCCAGGCTGCAGGCACGCCAGGGGCTGTATTTTCACGTATACAAAGCCAAAGCAGCTTTAAACCAGCTGCAGAAACACCAGGCAAGCCGGCAAGTCAGTCAGTTTTTTACTCAGCTTGACAGAGGAGCTGCTCGGTCTCCCCTTGGCCATACTGGACGGCAACCCTGTACCAACAGCTCTGCATCTGGAATCACTTCAGATGAGTTAACTGCACTTACGACCGCAACGAAGACTGTTCCGGTGCTCTGTAACCTGCACACAGACCCTCGCTGCATCTGGATAGTTGAGCTGATTACACAGAAACACAAGGCACAAGTTATTTTAGGTAGCGTGACTGCTAATTCATGAATTTGTACTTTATTAAAAATGGTACAAACATGCTGGACAGCGTGGGGGTTTTGATCTTTAAATTATTGATCTGAATACAGATCAGCAGTCAGCAGCTGCTAAGAGGAGCTGGACATGCTATGATGGATGGATGTGCCTCTCACCCCAGCATCAGACTGCCCTCGGACCCAGGCAGAAGGAAAGTGGGAAAAGTTGAGACAGATTTGACTGCTAACAAACAGATCAATTCAACAGAAAAAAATATGCAATCCTGAGTCTTTTAATTTTTTTTTAAATTGTGTATCAAGTTAGTCAAAATCCTAGCATGCTTTTAAATGTCCTCTTTTCACAATTCAACTTTTAAAATTGTTTCAAATCCAAATCCAATCTTTTAGAAAAAAGCTGGTCATTTCTTCTTCTGAATTCATACATTTTTAAACTGGCAGGGGAACATTTGACAGAACAAGTCCGTGGTCCTAAAAGCATCCCTTTAAAAGTCCAAAAACAGAGCAAAGAGTTTTGACTGGGTTCAATTCAGACTCGGCAGTGCTAACACACAAATGAGCTCCTACCAGTAGCTCAATCTTAGTACCTGCCACAGAAGCTGTGCATGTAGATGAATATAAGAAACATTTAATTAAATCAAATATATACATTGAAGACTTCTCTTGACATCGGGGGAAAAAAAAAAATCATAAACCCCTTCCTTCAGCCTAAGAACAAATGTCAATCTCCTTTACTGAGTAATGTACAGGCTAAAGTCGCCAAAGGACAATGGAGGTGATGGCTGAGCAGAGACGGTTTCTCCCTCCGCTCATCTGCTAGTTTCAAATGGATTTCTACCATTCACATTCTCTTCATATTTAAAACTTCTAGAGATAGTCCAAAGTACTAGAGTATGCCTACCTGAAATCGCAAATAATTAGATAATCAAGATTGGATTTTACAGTCAACTGATCTTCTTCGCCCATCGCTGCCCAAAATTATGTTTTTCATCACAATACTCTAATCTAGGTATTTAAAAGCATCTAGAAACGATACTTGCTACAAGCTAGCACAATACCATAACTCTTTGTCCATCTCTTCTCCTGTTACCATACTATTTTGCCTAAGATTTTATAAGCTAACAAGGACACAGGAAGCAGTACTTGGGAGCAGGTTACCTTTTCTTCTGATCACATTTGCAGCTACGAAAGATGGACTAAACCAGAATTTACCTCTTCCAATCCCAACCTCTTGCTCATGAGATGATCATCAAGTGGACACACAGTTCTGGAAAGAGTCTGTCTCACTGCTATTCCTCAAAACAACATCTCTCTACCTGTGAAAAGGCTAATTCATCTTCAATACTAACAGGCAGGAGGAGGCGTTAAAAGAGTTTTAAAAAAAAATCCTTTAATGCATATGGAAAAAAAGCAAGAGTCATAGACAGGACTGAGCTCAGTTCTACAACTAATTCAGCCACTCTATGCTCAGATTATTGAATGTCATTCTTCAATTTTTAAATGATAAGTGAGATTTAACACTAAAAATTAAATTTAAAATACTATATATTTCCAATACACTTTGTGAATCCATAGTAGTAGTCTACTTCATTCTTTCTTTGTCTTTGCTGAAATGCCTGAAAGACAGTAACAATGGCACTGGTTGAACTGCCCTGGAAGACAGCAAGCTACAAGAGCAGACATCTTGTTTCATGACAACAAACACTGTGACTTTGCAATGACTTATTATTTACAGTTCTGGCTATTGATAAATTTTAAAGTATTAGTAGACTGATTCTGTCTGAGTTTCAGGTAAGACTATTTAATTAAAATGAATTAAGAGTTAAATAACTTAACAAAATGTTTACTAGGTTAAGCGAAACATCGACTTACCTTCAGTAACTGAGATTCTTTCAGAAAGACCATGCCCATCTATTCTGCTCCTGAGATGTGTAAACACAACAGGGTGAGCCGAGGCTGTTTTGGCCAGCCACGAATCTCGACTTCCACCACTGCCTCCCCCAATGGAGGCAGAAGAATCAACCCTTCACCAACACTGACTCCAGAACTTGAGCTCCAGAGGTGAAGAGCAGGTCACATAAACTGAAGTTTACTTGAATCCCTGCATACAAGCCTCTCCCCCCTGAGCCAGGGCATTCAAACTCATTTTTAATCTAGAAAAGAGTACCTAGTATCCTAAGAACATCCAGGGTGCATGGATAGGGCAGTTTCTCCTTTCTTGTACCATCATTAGGGGCAAGAGGTGCTCAACATGACAGTGGGAAAAGTTGTGGGAGGAGCAGTGCATGACTGGTGGTGTCTTTCCCCTTCTAGCAGATAAAACCATCATTAAAGATGGACTGGTTCAAGGAGTACACAGTAAAAAAGAGCACACCAGTCAGAGCTCAAGATTCAGAGCCATCAACTCCATCAATATTAGAATACAAGATCCCAGGAACAGAAACTTCTCTAGCTGGAAGATAATTCCTGCAAAAAGGCCTCAAGATTCCCTTATACATAACTATGGTGCCTACTCTTAAGAAGAAGTATTAGGATGGACACAGCCAATATCGTTCTGTCATAGATACCCCTGAACAACTCTCAGATGATCCTAAAGTTTTCAACACAGGAGGCCTTTAGTAACTAATGCTGAAGTGTGACCAGGGCTTAGATGATGGTAATGATGTAGTGACTAGAGAGCTTCCCTCCTCATGCACATGCGTGCTTGGACAAATCGACGGCTCTGGTAGAAGAGTAGCTAATCTCAAGTGCTACTCACTAACAATTAATCACAGAGTCTTATGCTTTGTTTCATACCCATGACCTTTGTTTTGGTGAGGATTATGCTGATTTCAAAAGGTAAAAGTCCTGGGAAGAGGAGAGAAACCTGAGCACCAAAACTGCCTTGACCAGATTAAAATGAGCATGGCTGTGCTTGGTTCCACCTGCTGTTTCTGATTTCCTCTGGTATGAATGAATTAACACACTTTTCGCTTTTGCAGACAACAGAATTAAGTATATCACTGACAAAACTCCAAAAATGTGAAGCAATAAAATTTATTGTCTTCCACTAGACTTAAGACCTAAATTTGGTTTATTCTACATACTTAAAGGGCCTTCGAAAAAACCCTTTCGTGGACATTCACACACTCATAAATTGTGACAGCAAACAGAAATTTTTGCAGGCCTAATAAGAAAAAGCAAATTAGAATAACTGCAATGAATCGGGCAATTCTAGAGAACTGCAACTTAATAGAAAAATTCGACCTGGCTCCTGTCCTGATGGCAAAAGACACTACTGCTGACTTGCTTGCCACGAGAGGAATGACCAAAGCATAGTAGGGAGAGAAATTACTCCAACAAAAAGTTTACTAGACCGAGTGAAACACTTAAGGCATAAAGAGGCATAGATACTTTCATTCTTCACACCAGAAGATGAAGAGGAGGCACATTTTCTGCTTTAGATGGTACACATTTGCCATCAGTATTTTGAATGGAAATACCTGAATCTTGCTGCCATGTCCAAAGCATCAAAGTTATGTAGAAGAAAATGAATGACCCTCTCAAAGGTTTTAACTTCCTCTGCTGTCATTAAAGTTTTTCAGCGTTTCTTAGCAGTAATGTTTTGCTAGTGAATTATGACTGGAAATTCCAAAACAGTAAAATAGTAATTCTTGTAGAAAACTATTGCAGGAATCTTAGGGTCGTCATCACCCCATGACACAGATTTTGGTATTCCTGCACAGTCTTTTCATAGGTTAAACCCTGCAAACACTACTGCAACAAAGAGCATACAGCGTACATACAGAAATCTTAACAAGGGGAATGAACGCTGACCAGTTGACCAAAAAAAAAAAAAAAAAAAAGAGGCTTTGAAGTAGTGGATACAGACATTACTAACACTGCAAGATTTGTATCACTGAAATTGATCAATTGATCCCAAAGGCCTGGGATCAATGACAGGCACACAAATAAAGCAGAATGCTGATGGGTGCTTTAGTGGCGCTGGCTGTATTAAGCAGACAGGACAAAAGAACGTCTGCCTTTCCAAGGACCTATTGACTATGACTGATACCCAACACAACCGAGTAATGCTCCCACTTTCCCCGTAGAGCAATGCTTTCGCTTTGCTTTCTGGGTTGTAGGTTCTTCACAACGTATGGACAACAGTTCACTCCTAACTACAGGACGTGGAGCAGGAATTATTCCCAAAATAAAGGAGGCTGTTCTCAAAAGATATTTAGTGAAGCTTTACAAGCAAGAGACTGACTACACTCTACAGGCTGAAAGCACAACAGGAAATCTCACCAGAAGTTTCCACTCTGCTCTCGTTGGGAGGATTGTTTCTACACTGTTAGGAACAAGTTTCTAGAAACCTTCTTCTAATTTTTCCACTATTTATTCAGTACCTGCTTTTCTTGTACTGGAAATATTTATCAACTTAAACAGACCTTCCGCCTTCATGGTTTTATCTCCAAATCCCAGGAACTGTCATTCCCCATCAGCCTTTGATAGATGAGGCAAAACGTGCTCAGCTGTTTTAGCCTCTTCTCCTATGACTGCTTCTCCATTTCCTCAATCATAATTCTTAATCCTTTTCTGCAACGGCATGGGTGCCTTTTTTTTTTTTTTTAACACATTTGATCAGAACAGTTTATTCTCAGACTGAGATTACATTTCAATTAGTCATCTTGAAACAATTCCAGGTTGGAGCAGTTTAAAAGACAAGTCCTTTAAAAGAAGTGTGAAATGCACTTACCATACAGAAAGCCAAAGCTACATATACAACCAAAACTAGGTCTACGAGTCCAAAAAAAATTGATATTGAATGAGCAATTCCTGAACAAACAATAAAGTTGCTTGCCTCAAGGAAAAAGCTGGGCTAGTGAATGACATCAACAGGAAGCAAGTAACATTATCTCTTCCTATCACTCCACTTGTGTTCTCAGTTTATTGTTTTGATAACAAGTGCTCTGATCACAAGGAGTCCTAATAGTAACATGCTGTCCCTCAGCAAGTAACATACTTTCATGTTTGCATTTAGCCTGTTATGCTTTAATAGAAAAATAAAGGGAATACGGAGTTTTAAAATCCTTAAATCACTTTATTTTCAATGATATAATTAAGAAAAAAACTTGGGATCCAGCAGGAAATCACAGCAGGAGGTGAACATGTTAGTTACTGCTGACCAAAAGCCATTTTTACCCATGCCATTTCTAGGACTCCCTAAAGGCCAGCAGATGCCCACATGATGGTAAGCTCACCATGCTCAGCAAAAAGTCACCATCACAAGCTGCAGAAAGGGAAAATTTCTACTGGAGGTCAAGAGAAAATTCTTCACGATGTAAGTGGTAAAGCACTTGAATAAGTCACCCAGTGAGGTTACAGAAACCACATCCTTGGAGGTTTTCAACACTTGACCGGCAAAGTCCCTGAGCAACATAACTTAACTGATGCTAGATCCTGCTTTGAGCAGGAAGTTGGACCAGATGATGTCCAGACATCCCTTCCAAGCTCCACGACCTTATGCTTTCATTCTTAGGTTGCTTACTAGAATCTCCTGCACTTCATACAAATGGGTTATGATGTTCGCACCCAGCTAAGTAAAATTGACCTGAATTAAGGAAAGATACAGTTATGATAATAAATTCCCAATTTACAGTGTGCACAAGAATTCTGTAATAACACATGAATCCTTCAAATTCTGTACACCA
The DNA here is from genome assembly GCF_009769465.1 of Tauraco erythrolophus. Taxonomy (NCBI): domain Eukaryota; kingdom Metazoa; phylum Chordata; class Aves; order Musophagiformes; family Musophagidae; genus Tauraco; species Tauraco erythrolophus. The sequence continues at coordinate 10,007,483 of NC_141472.1, read as the reverse complement.
GCTGTTTGGCAACTCAAGTGAAAAGCCTACTTAACAACAGCACTTAGATATTAAAGAACTTTCCAAAGAAAATAACAGATATTTGTTGACTATATTTTCAAAACAATTACTTTAAATTTGCAGAACATTCAACAATGTAATAAATAAGAATGAAATTCAAGCAATATCACCGAAAAATCATGATGCCAAACAGATTAATAGAAGTGCAAAAATGGGGTGGGGGTGAAAGTCAGTCTTTATTCCAAGTCTGACCAAACGATAATGAAGTTCATGTATACTGATCTCTAGCAGAAGTATTACCAACTGCCCACAATTCACAAAATAATAGTGCTACTTAACCAGAGAAAGTCTGCTGTAATCGATCAGATAAAGGCGTCAGAAGAAATCTGCAAAGAAGATATGCAGAAGACAGTTTTTGCCTTCCGCAAGCATAACCGGTACCGGGAAAGCACACGGACGACACTACAGAAGGCACAACTAGGTGCCAGCTAGGTCAAAATCAGAGCAAAGCAGCAGCTAAAACAGGAAGCGTCACCTTAGAACAGCTGTGCTCCCCCGCACGCCCACTGCGTAAATGAAATGCATGAAAGTACGGCTGGCTGGAACATTTTTGAGGGTAGAAAAGCATTCTGAAATTGTTTCCTTTGTCCTTCTTTCAACCCTGTTTCCTCATCAGCCTTAGTGCTGAGGTGCCAACGTCTCTATTATTCTCCCAACATGCAAACGTGCCTGTCTTTGCCTTTTTAAAAATTCGCATGGTCCAGTTATCTCCAACACCCTCGCTATAGATCTTACACCCATGTCACCTTCATTACCTAAATTAAATTCTGTTTAAACTACTTAAACTGTTGGGGGAAAAAAAAACCCAAAACTTGGCACCACCACACTTCTGCCAGCCTGAACTCTATTGTAGGGCTTTATTTAGTTAAAGCATAGCTCCAGTTGTAACCCTTACGTAAGGCCTGCTACGCAGAGCGGAAAGTACGTGCATTTTCAGAAAGAACTGAGCTCTGTGTAGATCTCTGCCACTCTTACGTCCTGCAAAAGCTTTCAAATGCTAAGCGTTCAAATGGCATCAAAAGTCTGCATAAAGCAGTATTAGAAGCCAATAATTAACTTCTACTTGCATGAAAAGCACAAGGAAACAGGACGTTTGTTTTGCACACAATATTCTCTAGAAGGAGCAAACGGTAAATCAGAAACCACGCTTGGTTCAAAGTAGGTAGCTTAATAATTTAGACTGCAATGAACTATTCAACATACCAGGGCCTAAATTCCTGAAAGAAAACGTGGCTGTGCATGACCCATCCTTTAAAAGCATGTCATTACGCACGCTACTTAGTCATGCGTTTTCTAGACAGGACAAGAAGTGTGGAACAGACAAGATAACTAGCATAAAAAATAATAACTAAGTTTTACTCAGATAGCTACCTGATTTAAAGCCTCTTGCCATCCCTGCAACTTTTGTGACACTCCATTTCCGCAAAGAGACTCTGCACTCAAGATCAATTATTAGATGCTCTTAGTTACCCCAATAAGAACTCCGCTGAAAAATATCTATTCTTCTTTCACTGGAATAACTGCTCCTGAACATCCATCAGAAAACTACAGAAATATTTAAATAAAATAGTGAAAGCCTACAAACAATGTTCAAGATACTAAAACGTTTTGTCTAAATTATGAAGCTCCTAATTAACTACTTTGCTCACAGCTAACTACTCTGCATCAATGACATGTATGTATCAAGACCCAGAGAAATAAGGACAATGAAAAAACAACGTACTCTATCCCCCCTCCCGCCCCACCCTCTTCTGACTCTGTTGCCTTTTTATTTCTCTATCCACCCACTGGTCTTCGGACACAAATGCCAAATGGAAAATAAATAAAAGAGCCAAAATAATTCTACAGTAAATCACCTGTGGTTCTCTCTTTGTATCTATTAGTTTTCTACCTTTCCTCACCTTTATGACGTTTATGACATTTAGAGATTAAACTCTTTTGATATGTGATATTTTATGTACAATGAACATACAGCTAGTTTTAAAAAACATAGTACAAGTAACTACAGTTTACAAATCGATCTACAGAAAAGCTAAATTAATAGTTATGGCCATCCTCAGTATGGGCATGTCTCTGGTGACAAAATCTTGCCTCAGAATCATCGTGTTATAAATACATCCACTATTTAGTATCTTGAATAAATTTTCATGAGGAAAAAAAACAGTAAGCCTGTGACAAAGGGCAAGTGCTCTGTCAGGAACCCGGATCCAACTAACTGTTGCTTAGACCCCACTGTTGCTGCTACAAGGATGTGGGTTTTGGACCACCTTCCTTGCTATGCGTGATTTATGACAAGCTGTATTTTACACTTCAGGATCAACAGTTACTACCCTGGCACTGGCACCATTAACCACACATTTTCCAAGTGACTAAAATTAGTATCTTTAGAACCACACAAATGCACAGTGACGTTAATAACCTACTGCACCATGACGTTTTTACTAGAAAAGTCATGCTGAGAAAGTTTTGCTACTTTGGATTTTTGCTTTCAGCTTTCCAAGATAACAGTTCAAAGAGAAAAATAATTAGATTATTGTACAAAATCTTTAAGAAATTTTGGAAAGGTTTTCAATGACTGGTTTAACTAAATCTGCTTATTCCACCTACTTTTCCAGAACTTTATCTTTTTTGGAAGGGAGTGCTTGCTATCTCACTTCAGTCTCAAAAACATGTTTGAGCAAATCTGTTCTCCATTGAGAGAAAAAAAAATACAATAAAAATCAGCTTAAAATAAATTTATTAAACAATACAAAAATAAGCATGCTGGAAATCAAGATACATAAATAACATACAATGCAAATGAAAAATGGAAAACGAGACAGGTAACTTAACAACTGAGCCAAAAAGTACAACACAAATGCTAAAATAAAATTTTGAAAAGCATTTACATTTCTAATGAAATGTTAATGATGCCAACAAAGAAAAACAAACAAACAGCTAAAATGCTTGAATATCAAGAATTGCTATGACTGTAGCACAGGTGAACACTAAAACCGTTGCAGACGTCGAACACTCAATGACTAGCCTCTATCACCGCGTTCTGTCGGACCCGCTCACCAAACGGAACGCGGGCACGGGTAAATCGTCACGGCAGACCTACCTCTGGTCCCAGCTACCTATGTGCCGCCCTGCCGTGAACAAGAGCCATCTGTTCTGTACACAGACATGGCAGGCCAGAACAAGAAACAGTGAACGGAGGCAAGTTACAAAATAATTGGTCCTAAGGAGTCTCCTCCTAACTAGAGGCTGGCTTAAATTCTGAGACAGGCTTCAAAAAAGCACATATTACAGAACTGTAATATATATATATATCTCTCTAAAGTAAAGATTGTGTAAGCTGTACCCTAAATAGTCTTATCATGCATATTAAAGATCTAATAGTTTCCTTAATTTTATATTATTTCCCATGCAGGACTTGCCTCTACCACAAATTTTGTATGCAACCGACAAACATAAATACAGTGAAGACTCTTATTTTCAAGCTGAAACCCAGATGGAACAATTTTCCATCTTCAACCACGTTTTTAGAATTAGCTTCAAATAGTCTAAAAATCAAAAAAAATAACGTGTGTAGAATTAGATCAAGCAAATCCTGCATCATGTATTTTCCTTTTTTAATTAAATGAGTAATTTAACAAGCAACATCATCACTGTAAAGACCTTTCATTAGCAGCACAGATGCGTTATGCTCCCCCTTGCAACTGAGGGTATTTCAGGTAGAGACGTAGTTTTGCAGGACCTGAATACTCGTTATGTCTCTGCAACTACTAGTTTCCTGTAAAATCCTCAAACAGGCGAGACATTTTTTATAATTCAAGACTTTGCCTTTACTTATTTTACTTTGTTTCCAAGATCAGCACTGACAAACCTAACCTTACCATCAGGGATAAGACTGTAAAACAGCTATGATTCAGCAATTTATGACTGACATTTATTAATGACATCTGCACCACAGATTTACCTCTTCATCCCAATAGGACTTCAAATTCACTGAAAATTGATGTTCTGTCTTGTTTTGCTTAAACATTTTAATCCTAGGCTTCAAAGACAGGAAGCCCATCCTTTTACAATGCACTGTGAGATGAAGATTATTCAGGGTTTAGTCAGAGCTTACTCAAACGTTTGTGCAAAACAACCAATGCCTACACAGAGTGATTAAGAACAGCTTGCTTTCTCAGAGAACATCGGTTTTGCTTCATGCATCTTCCTGAATTCACAAACACCCAGAAGGGTCAAAAAAGGGGCAGGAAAAACCTAACTCTCCCCTTATGCAGAACTCCATATGAATGCACTTTGGAGTTTTAGATAAACTGAAAAGGGAGGACTGGGGGAGGAGGCAGGGAGAAGGGTGTAGGTGTTCCTAGGGAATTATCTGTCATCATCTCAAAATATTTAACGAGCAAATACCATTTATCATTATTGGGACAAGTTTTCTGCAGTTTTATAAACCAAGACTCTGCATGATGTGTATACCAAATTATCTGCAAACTTATAAAGGGGAAAACTTTATATAGAGATTTTTTTTTAAGGTTTTCAGCATCATTAAGAATCTAATAGCTAAAAGCATCGAGAATTTAGCAAGTGTGCGCCCTCTGTCCAGCATTGCCTATTCAGCCTAGTCGAAGCTTAGAGACACCATTTCAAGCTATACCCTACTCAACATACTCAATATTATCAAATTATGCAGATAAACAGATGCAGTTGCCTGTAGAAGAATGCAAATCCTATTCCTTAGCAAGCTGACAGAGGTGCAAACTTGCTACCATTTTAAAAAGTAGCAATTGACAGCTTTTTAAAAATTTGCCCCTGTGCAAGTAAGCGAAACCTCTGATCGCATACATGAACATGTGCACACATCGCCATTTGAAAATTAAGTTAATTGCAAACAGTTTTAATAACATCTACCTATCTGCTTTGCTGTGAATGTATTTCCTGGTCCCTGCTCGGCTGGTTACAGCTCTAAAACCAAGATTGCTTACATTCCTCTCTGGGGTGGAGCACGGCATTATTAATAAGGCAGACTTCTGAGTCATGGCTACCAGCTGGCACCAGCTAGCAAGACACTCAAAATCATTTGGTAAGAAACCTTTCTGCTGCATTAGTTAACTTGCACACAAGGCAGTTTTGTTTCGGGTTTTTTTTTTTACCCCTCCCCCTTCTGCCAGTCCTCCTCAGCCATTTTTGCTCTTTTTATTTAAACGTTAGCATTAACAATTATTAAAGGTCTGATAAAAAAAATAAAATATAATCTTCACTAGCACAGCATATCCAAGGGATCCGTTTCTGTTCCAAGCAATTTGAAAGCTCATATTAAAGAAGAGAGGATACAGTAATAACATGACTCAGAACCCATCTCCACTTAATACACAATTATTTAGAGATTCATGAATTTGTTGTATTTTGCTGATACTACTTTACATTTTCCTTAGAATTCTTCTGTCTTTTCATGCTGACCCTGATCAGAGGACACATAGCAAGTTTTTGCTTAGCTCTAAATTAATTTACTTAAAATTCTCAGATATAAACAAAAATAGATATACACAAAAGAGGTATATCTTCGAAAACATTCGGATTTACCTTTTTCTTTTCTTTTTTTTTTAAAAGTAAATGTTTTAAGTAACTAGAAAAGTCAGTTAACAGTTTTGGGTTTTGTCATATGCATGTGTTTTTTCGCCCCCACCTTAAACTTTGACAGTCTTTTTGGTATAACATACAGAATTTACAAAAAATGTATATATAAATGAAACACCAGGCAAACAATATTCAAATCCAAGTTAAATCTAGAGATGCTTGAGAGTTTTTAAAATGAAGAATTTAATGAAACTAGAACCCATTTAGTTTTGGTCTCCCCGACCTTCCATTCTATACACTACGGTTCTGGAGATGTCCTCGTTTGATTCAGGTGACACTTTTTTCCATACTGTTTCTTTTAAAGCAAGTTCTTGCTGGAGATTCTCATAGTCCATTGGTCCAAAGGAATGCTAGTTGTTCAAGCAACATACATTATTTATTAGTGTGTTTGAAGGAAAAAAAAAAAATCCATACTTGCAGTCAATGCTAACAGACTCAAGTTTTTCACCTCTCCACATAAACTGTCATTTTCTCTTTTCCAGTTATAAAAAAATTCAAATTCCAAATTGGGTGTTTTCTAGACGTATACATGCAAATAGAAGCACTTTAAAAATTATTCTACTGTTTCTTCTCCTATTGAAATCTTCACGCCTTAGTTAGAACATTAATGGTAATAAAAGCAAAGAGGTTTTCCTTATCTCAAGCATCCTCACACTTTTCTCTTTTGTACATGTAGCTGGATTGGATTCAGTTCATTCCCTGAGATTGTTTCTACCACTTCCTTAGTAACAGGCACTTGTCTACCGCAATGTAACACCTGAATTCACTGCCTGTGCAGCTCTCAGCAAGCCACGCGGTCTCAAAAGGTGTCACTGCGAAAAAAATGCTAAACATACATCTCATGCGTCGCAGCACAGAACAGAAAGGCTGAGCCCGCCAGCTGGTCAAATCTTTATTAAGGGCAACCAGAACAGTCTAACTCCTTGCAACTTTTATCAGATACCATATACTTACTGTAGCAAGAGAGATGAACTGCATGAAATGGAGTTACAAATCTAATATGAAATTCTACTATGCAAAACCCTGTGAGAGCGTGGCCCACCCAGGTTAAGTGTCCACTTAATAACATAAACTAACTAGTTTATCTGAAAGCTTTGATGCAATACATGTCATTGAGCAGTTCTGCATTTACAGAAGAGCTTTCCACTTGCCATCTGATATCTACAAACCATACTCACTAACACACACACACGTATTAACTTACCCGCTGATCACCACCTTCTCTGCGAGGATCAAGCTTTTTTGCAAAGTGTCTCAAATTATCGTAGTTATGGAAATTGCACAAAGAAACCAGATCCTGCAAGTGTTTATAGAGACCACACATTATTATTTGCATGTGATAGTCAAATGCACATGAGATTATAATACTACTACCACTTATGTTTTACATCATACCCTAGCAACTTAAACCAGTCACAGGAGAAGCTTATTTAATAAATTAGTCTCAATGTCTGTAAGGCCTTTCGAACACAATACAGTGATACGATTAAGTTCTAATAACACCTTTAAACTCCTTTTTAAGGAAATACAAAACAAGTAGCAATTTGCAAAACATCTATTTATCTTCAGCTGTATCAAACACTTCAGGAAGAGGAAGAATAGTCTGGGCTGGTTTAGTACATCAAACTTAAAAATTCAATCAGAAAGGATGAAACAAGAAAATATATGACAATTGATTTGAATTCAGTTTGAATTCTAACATGAAAGATTATATAATTACAGAACTTTGCTAACTTTGCTATGCTGTTGTGTATTTAAAAGTGAGTGTTATATTAGTGTTACTTGTCTGCCATAATCATCTATCATCTTTTAGGTCTTCTTCTAACAGAATAAGCACAGTAAAACCTTCACCTACCTACTGTTCTATCATGCTTTATTTAAATGATCAAGTACACATGAACTTCAAAGTATTAAACTAGAATTAGTAACTTCTTAGTGCTCTTAATTTGCAGCTGTACAGACGCTAGATAAATAGAAGTATGAAAAGTTTTAACTGCTGCTCATCCACAAAAACTGTTTAAAAAATACGTGAGAATAGCAACATTTTATGAGAATCATCTTTTATTGTAATGAAAGAAGAGTTGCATTTCCAAAGTTTTGAAAATGCTTTACTTTATGACCGGAGAGGAAAAGCAGCCTATAAATAAAGCTCTACAGCTTCTAATGCAGGATACAGAAGACCAGCTCCTTCATTACTTCATGAAGTGCTCCTTTTCAAAGCTTTTTCACCATAAATTTATCCAGTGGTTTTGGCATTTTATATTCTAAATGCTCACTGAATTAGAGTCATTATTACTGAAATGCAAATGGCTTTTCTTGGACTTTCACCCTTAGATCAGATGAATCTTGCTATGTATGGAAGAGTAAAAAGTCACTATTGAGTTCAGTCAGATCTCAGCGATATCAACTGAAGCTCAGTAAGCATCAGTTGCAAAAGAAAAAGAAACAAGCACTAAAAGTCAATGGTGCTTACATGACAAAAGTGAATTCCTTTAACACTGTTGCCCATCTTGTCCAAAGCAGGCGACCAGCACATCAAGCCCATGACATTAGGAACAACCAGAAGAATCCCACCAGCAACTCCAGATTTTGCAGGAAGACCAACCTATAGAAAAATTGAATAGTTAACTGTCCTCTGCAAACATTCTTCACTATGGTAACATGATGCATTAGCATTTTACTGAAGATTATTATGCAGCATTTATAAAATGTAGATCGAAAGTCATTTAAGCTGGGAAATCATTACTGCTTTTTAGAAAGGCGATAACCTGAAGCACAGTTTGTAGCAATCCAAGGTACGCGATCATAAAAGTTGTTTGCTCTTAGTAACAAAGAGAGACAGTAATACAGTGAAAAAGATAATTCCAATCTACTATAAAAGAAGCAATTATGACTAAGCAGTAGTACACAAGCGTATGTGTCACAAACAGTTTGCAACAAGGGAGTAGTACAAAGCTATATATATTAAAAAAACCTTGAAACAGGAAAAGGTAAAAAACAAAAACCCACGAAAACGGAAAAGTCCGCACATAAAGCCATACACTAACCTACTTATTTACAATCTGGATAAAGCTACTGCTTTTTCCCCAATAGGAACTAACATGTCACATATCCCCACAGCTCAGTAATCAATAACTTTTAGGTCACACCAAGCATCATAATCGATTTTACATGTACGCAACAAGGAAAAACTAAAACCACCCAAAACCAAGTGCTGAAAACACAAATAAGATGCAGTGCATATTGAAACACTTGCACATAAGAAGCATACTGCTGAAAAATAGAAGCATGGTACATATGCTGTGTATGACAGGTGCTTTTACAACTCACAAGAACAATTCATGACACAGCCTGAGTCGGTGAAGAAAAAGCGACTGTCTGCAAAGGCTTACTGCTATCCTTTACTCCCATACAGCAGGATTTCTTCAGTTATGCTGCTTCCAGTTACGTCTCCATCAATCACCTGTTTCTCTCATGAACAGCCTCTCTTAAAGGACAGTATTTATGTCTCAGCGTGAAAAGGATTCCCACATGTGAAGTGGCAGAGAACAGTAACGACTATTACAAGGTATGGTGTACTAGTCACGTCGTGAGTCCTAGGTGACATTTCCCCACACCGTTTGTTCAGTTTCTAAAGAATTTATGTAACACTCCCTCCCATATTCCAGAAGCAGGCAAGCCAGCCTGGAACATGGAAACCAACAGCACGGATTAATCTTCCTGGTCGTTATAACTAATATCTGAAAAGCTACTTACATGGAAGGCAAACTGCCCTGAGAAGTCATACATGCCACAAGAATGCATTAAACTCAAGGTATTCCGGACTGCTTCAGGACTCAGTACTCTTTCCCCAGTGATCGGGCAAAAGCCACCATTAGCCAGAGTTGCTGCCATCACGCTTGCCGATTCACACGTTACTTCTATTGAGCAAAGCTTATGAAAAAGAAATTGAGATTATAAGAACTGATAGTTCTAACACAACACGACCAACTAGAGCAGGATCAACAATACGTCTCTATAGAAATAACATTTCATAAAATAACCTGTAGCACAACATTTGTTACTGGTGACACTAGCAGCATCAACTAATACGGTCTAAATCTTTCTACTATAAAGATCCCAGCAACAGTGTTTACAAGCCCTCTTAATAGTTTGGACAGTATTTACACTGGTTAGTGTCTCCACTTGATTCCTCCCCCCGCCCCCCCTTAACGTTCCTTTGAGAGGAAGAGGTGTGGTAAACAGTCTTAGTATTTTGCATCTGCTTAAAGGGCAAAGCCACAGAATGACTGGGTTTTTTTTTTCAATTTGACTTTGTTTTGTGTGGCTTTTTTTTCAGCCTTAGAAGACCACACACATCCATTAAAAGTACATCTTAAAGCTGCAAACTCTGGCACATGCAAGTCTTAACGCCAGCACTTCCTGCTGAGGCAGCCTCATTTCACCCTTCCCTCACATTTGCTTTTTGATATATTAATGATACGACCACACGATAGTTTCTCCCAGGATCCCTGCTTCAGTACAGACTATACATACTTTGGTGACACATCAGGAAATGTGATATGATGCCATCACCTGATGCTGCCTCATTTCTGCAGAAACCAAAAGATAAGCTGGTTTCAACCTGAAGCTGAAATGCTACTCTGAAAAGTAAACAAACTACTGCTTGTATTCTTGCTTTTGCCAAACAGTCATTACATGATACTTCATGAAGTTACCTAAGCCATGAGTAGTTACTACCTGGAATTCTTATTTTCCGGGTGCCAAACTCAATACATCCTAGTCCAATCAACTGGAGTTGCAAATCAAGAGATTGTCAGAGACGCATCTAAAATAGCAACTGTGTTTTAAACATATGAAGTATTACATAATATCACCTACTTTGAAAAAAGAAAAGTGTTTCTAGGTTCTCAGTTTAAGCACCTGCGTTTTGTCCCTCCGTTCTCTAAAATGAGAATAATCCATTCTCGCTTTACGGAAACAATAGGAAAATAGGTTTATTCCTGTTCAGAACGTTCCTAATTACACAAGGGAGGAAGGAGCATTACAGAAAACCCAAAGAAAAGGAATAACTAGCCTTTTACGTAGAATCGGAGTAGGGTGTTGGAAAGTAAGCGTTGTACAGTGAGAAGAAAAGAAAACAGAATTGCCACTCGTGTACAAGCCATCCTTTCTCTCAGTAGGGAGTGAAAAGGGGATTTTGCAAGGAAAAAAAAAAAGAATGACATGCAGTTGTGAAATTAGAGATCGTAATGCATGAAAATGAGGCCAAATTAAAATCCATCAGAAAAGTTAGTTTTGGCATTTCTTAACTTATGAATAGCTTTTCACTCGGAAGCATATCAGGACTGGAGGCAGTGGGATAGGAAGTATTTAAAAAGCATGTTTAAAGAGTAACTACAACCACATTATCGGTTTTGTTCTGTAACAACGGAAGTTCAGAATAAGGTATTAGCTTGTACCTAGTTTCCAACTCAACAGGAGGTCAACCAAGGCTAATCACATATACCATACGCCACAAACACTCATTCAATTTAAAGATTAGAGCAGGTGCATGCCAATACAAAAAACTCAGATAAAATTTGCATTTTAAAAAACATTGTTTGTAATTTGCATAAGTAAGAGCAAGTCTCATGAATCAAGAACAGATTCATTTTGAGAACTAAACTCTGGAATTTATTTTTTTTCAAAAACTATCCCAGACTGACTGACTCAGTAACACAACGTGAACTGCCTCTCGAGAACTACGCGCTGCAGAGCTGACTGAGTTGTGAACGTTTCAACATTACGAGAGCCTTACTGAGGAAATACTTCACACTTGCCAAGTTCTCATTTTGGGGCAGTTGCAAATAACTTGCTGAAAGTGAAAAAGAAAAAAAAAATGGAGGGAGAACATATATGGCTAGATTCTTTGCTTTACTCATAAGCACTGAATTAAACAAAAAGGAGGAAATATTTGTATTATTTCATTTATAACACTACGCTTACAATAGAGCATGTATATACTATTTCAGTTACACACGGAGTTTAAAGTACTTCACAGTATAATAAAGAGCAGCAGCCCAAAGCTGCTGAAATATTTTGTCAAACTCACGGAACACAAGACATTTTCAGCTTTTAACTACTAGTATTTTAAATACTATTGCTAGTTTGCATTATCAATAAAGACACTTAAGCATATCACCTAAACAAAAGCAAGTCTGGATACATCAAACATACATCATTCATTTCCAAACAGTTTAACAGAAGCTGACAAGTTTAACTATAAGCCATTAAAACCTTCATATCTACAAACAAATCAGTTTATACTGCTTCTAATAGTAATTCTAAGCCTATAATGAGTCTCAATTTTTAAGTCAGTTACCTGAAAATAGAAGTCTAGTATTGCAACCATATCCGTGCCTTCAGGAAAGCACTGAGGAAGAAAAATTAAGATAGCCTTTAGGTAAAACTATGATTTTTATTTTTTTCCTTAAATATTGCTTTTAGAGAGACATAAATTAAGCTATATTCTTGTCAGCATATTAGGCAGATTTAAAACTAAGTATTTATTTAAATGTAACAAGTAGAAATAGTAAATGATGTCAGAATTCAAAATAACAGTGCAGTGAGGTCAATAAGCTAGATATTTTAATATTTTTCAGTACAGCTTTCAACATCTTTCAATGAGCAAACTGCAACATGCATCTAGGAGTTTTAAAAAGTCATCTCCATAGCATAGATTATGCTTTTTACAGCAAATAAAATTACCACGGCTATGATGCAGAAAAAAGATTACAGGCAATCTATTAGAATGATGTAAGTATCACACTTACTAAATGACAGCATTTTGAGTAAAAGTATGAAAACACATACAGCATTAGAACTATTATGCCATATTGTACATTAAATACATTAAAAAAATCTTCACAGACTATGAAAAAAACCCACCACACAGATTTCAAAAGACAATAAACAAACGAGATCAACCTTTTTTTCTTTCAAGTAATAGCCGATTGCAAAGTTTCTATCGCCACTCTCTCTTTCAGACTGGAACCTTAAAATAAAAATAAAAAATAAAAGTCAACAAATCAAACTCAAAAAAACCCCACACTTCAGAGACACATATTGTATTTCAATAAAGCTGCACGTAAACGATACGTTACTTCAGAATACAAACACTGTACTAATGGAACAGAAATTGCCACAGAAGATCACCCCAGTACACCCAGTTGGAGTGAATTAGGTTTGACATCTGAACACACACAGTACTGGTTACCTACACCTACATAAGCTGACTTGAAGAAAAGGCAAAGAAGTGTCAGATCCTACTCTGAGAAGAGCTTCTAAAAAGAGAATAGCGGAAGGAAACATCCCACAAGGAGCTGTAGCAAAAGCGTCATTCACTGACAACGCTGACCAAATCAGAGAGGAATTTGAGGATCAAGCTGCGGGTCAAATAGCGACCAGACCGATGGCTGCACTGTTTATCATGAGGATTAAGTCCAGGATGAAACCTAAAGGAGGAATCTGTATGGATACAAGGGTAGGTAATTCTCACTTGTCTGGTTCATTCCATGGTAAATGCTTCTATGTTAACAAAGGCCAAGAAAAATATGAGTGATCTCATTCTGCTTCCCTGCATCTGCATGCCAACCAGTAACTTGGAAGCAACTCTGCTATACGGAATCTTCATGATTTTCCTAGTGCTGCCTCAAAAAGCTCTCAAGATTTTTGGAATGCTATACATTGAGTTAATGGGGGGAACTGTTTTAGAGAAGAATTTAAATATGCAAAATAAAAAAGCATAACGAGTCCCAATTTTATAAAGGATGCTTTCTAAATAAACATTTGATACACAGTCATCAACATGCAGAGTGTAATTTTTAATGTGAATGCCAGGAAGATAAGCAGTGCACTTACAGCCCTCACTGCCGTAGCACCGACAGAGCACAGAGACAGAATGACGACATTCCCAAGAGGTAGCAAACACTTTTACGTGAAGTTTAGCCACACCAATGTCAGAAACATGCACAACTTCATAAATTTTAAGCCAAAACACCCTCTAATATTAGGCATGAAATGATGGTTTCAATGTACATAACTAAACATTGCCATAAGCTCACTATGCCAGCTATCACCTGAGGTGTTTCCCACCTAACTTAACAGCAAGTAAATAAAAAATACTTACGTAGCGTTACTGAATCCAACATACTCATTACCAGCCATTTTATTCATGAACTGCATCACCTGTTAGAGAAGAAGGGGGGAAAAGCATGCTAACATTTTCAGACATTAAAAAGCTCTAACTGATGAGCTTTCAATCCAGCCTTACCCTAAACCTTGTAGCACAATTTTACAAATGCAATCCAAATCACTAAATGTTTAAATAATCAAGTACAGACAAAAAGGCAAAATGTTTGAAATTAGTAAAATTTCATTTGCAATTCTCTTGCCATCTTGAGACTTTTACCACTGAATTTAGTTAATAAAGGAGTGTTGTAACATGAACTTACGTAGTCAAATTTTTCTGCATTATTTGCTCCTTGCTGCAAGAAAAGAAAAAATAATTTACAAAAATTGTTAACATAAGAAAGAAGTTAGTTCACTTAACAGTATTAGGATTTTTAATGCATATAACTAAGGTATGAGACTAATTAAGAATAAGGTACTACAATCATTTCATATATTAATGAAAAAATTAAAGTGTTAGATAAGTAAATATTTAATTATCACTTAAATTAAATAATCCTATAAGAGTCTTATCAAACACCTGCATGTTGGAAATGAATTTAAACTTAAAAAGGTATGCTTTATTTTAAGTACTCTCTATTCAACTTTATGTGTTTAGCGTAAGTGAATGTAGTAGTTAAAGCAAAAAAACACAAAACTAACTACAATCAGGATATTTATAATGAAAACACAAACTTTTTATAGATTAGTAACCCAAAGGTATTCTTACATTACCAACAGAGCTGAGCATAGGAAAGTTCAGGATACTGAAGTTAAAACATTTCCATGGCTAGCGCCCATACTAAGAATTTAGATCAAAGACTTAAAATAAAGTGTTACCCCTTACAATGAAAATAATTGCATTTAATAAAAAAAAATCTGATATAATTAATATCTGATTAAAGTCCTATCTATTAAAAATTAGAAGTTAGAAAAGTAGAATTTCACATCATGGAGTACATCATTGTGCTAACAATGTAAGGAAAAATTTAAATCCAACTTAATAAGCATGCTAGTGAAACTTCATTCTTAGAGTTGGTTGGTTTGGGTTTCTTTACAGGGAGGACAAGGGGTGTTATTTGGGGCACTTTTCTCCCCACTCCCCCAACCCCCCTCACTTAAGAACATTCTCAAATTTAGTAGCTGCCAGTTAAAGATGTATTATTTTTTTACAGGTCTCTGACAGGTGACCTTTCACAAATTCCTACAGCAAGACGTTAAAAGAGGGGTGGGAGGTAAAAAAAAAAATAAAAAAAATAGTGCATGGTCTACTGGGAGGTGTTTTTAAATTTTTTTTGAAGTAGCCAAGTAGAATTTTTTTGAGGAACTTTAGTAAACAATGGCATCACATATACAAGTGGAAACAATGTATCTGGAGAAGATGTTTTTAGAAATAATTTTAGTATTAAAAGATACTCTATTTAGATAACAAAACTCTGTTTAACATATTTCAAACAATTCAAGACACCACTTGCACATGGGAATGGGGAAGGAAGTGGAAAAAACCTGAAGCTTTATATCAACCAGTATTTTACTTAATGGCATGCGTAAAGCCAGTCTCATTTCCCACTCTGTCTGTGGATTAGGGTGTTGCAGATAATCTTGGAAGCCCATGCATCAGCTCATCTACAAGAGGATGTGCAGTCATACACGTACGATCACTAGCTGAAAGGAACACCACACTGTTTTCTCAAAACTATGCACCAGTGGTTACCTTATGCTTAAAGGCTAATAACCTTACTCTTAAAAGGCAATAATCTCTAGCTAATCTGCAATAAAATAAAAAAAAAATCACGATACATTTCATCAAAATGTTCCTGTATAATATACCAGAACACAAGTCTTAAAAATTTAACTCCAAATCTGTTCAATGAAAAATAATTAAAAGAAGAAATTACCAACTTCATTGAACTGTTGCAGTTGTCAAAATATTCCATAGATCCTAATGCTGTAAAATATGTAACAACATTTAAACCACAAAAACCTTTTCAACCTTTCAAATGCACAATGAACATCTTTTTTCTGGGAAAGTGGGTCAGCATTAGTTATGGGATGCTGCATTGATAATTGTATGGTTAGACATGTATAATAAATTGAAACAAGTTCTTGTGTTAAAAAAAAGAAAGAAGGAGAAAGGGATCATGCTTTCTGCAAAAATATAAATACATAATACTTCACTTTACTTTCTTTTCCCAGTTAAAGAAAAATTCCTAGCCCTGCAACAAAAACCTGGCTTTACTAGCAGCATATAAAATTGGTGGGCAAAAGACTCAATGCAAACTTTTTCCACATTGACTTGTTATAAAAAAGGTTTCTTCTTAAAATTTACATCTAATCTCATATTTTGGAACGAAAATCTTCTGTATACTAATTCAGATGATGCAGTTTTAGTCCTTGATGTTCCACACACTTGTATAGGTACTTGACATCAAACACAAAAGCATTGTTACTGAAATTAGAGCACTCATATACCCAAAATATTTGCCTCAGTAATCATATGACCAAGACCTCAGTACGGATTAACATAACACATAACTAAGAAAATTTCACTTCCATACACAAGATGACGGCTAAAAAACCCAACACATTAGTTTCCCTCTTTCAGGAGCTGACAGAGGTGTGCTGCTCCCCCTAAAAAGCTGAAGAGACACAGAGGTAACACACATGCTATTATTAAAATCCAATTGCGAATATGAAATCCTAACATTGGGAATACTGAGCAACTTCTCCACAATAATTTAAACAAATACAAGAGACAAGAAAACGCCTATTCTTGCACAAGTGCTTCTTATTTTTAGCTTGATTGTATAAGCTTACAAGGTTGGGGGCACTGTGACAATATTTCTTAAAAAGCACTTTGATTTAAGTTCAGATGCAATTCATCTGTCTAGGACATCAAAGGAAACATTCCATGCACTAACTCCACAAACACTTAGTAGTACATTTACTGGAACATATGTTCATATACACACTTATTGTACACATGCTTGTGTGTATATACATATGAAAAACACTTCTAAATGAATACAAAATGAAATTGAAAAAGTTAGGATTGAAGCAGTGTGATAGGCAGAAAATTCAAACTTGTAGAAGACAGACACTTAAAACCACATGGATAGTACGACTGTCAATCATAAATTTGAATTTTTTGACTGTGTCGGGTTTTAGTGATCTTCCCTTTTTTTTAATTTAAAAAAAAAACAGAACAAGGTACTTCTATTATTTGTATTTCTAGTAGAAAATTATAAGCAGTTGCATGCCTACATGTACATAGGAAAGGAGAGACTCATGGATACTTACCAGAGCTTGCAACAACAAAATTAGGCAATACTTATTAGAAAAGTAGTTAATATTAGCCACTTTTCATTGATCAAAATGGAATGTTTATACAATTAGACTTCATAAACTCTTACCATGTGTCTCTTGTTAAAGTAATTTTTCAATTTTGACTCTAAGCCAAGCTAATAAAAACAACTGGATCATGAGAAGTTTATAATCTTCTAATAAAAGAAGATTATTTAAAAATTAATTTCTGGCATTTTTTTAAGCCAAGTTTATAACTTAACACTATACTGTGATGAAAACATCCAGAAAAAAAAAAAACAAAAACAAAAGGTAACACTACATCAGAGTGCAAGAAAACATTTTTGACATTTGTGCATTTTACATTAACTTAACTATTAATGTCTTTATTTTAGTTTTCTGTACTTACACGTTTTAATTGCATTTGTTAATCTGGGCCTGTTCTGTGAGAACACTTAGCGTGCCATTTTCAGCTCTGAAATACTTGAGAGTACACTGTCACAGACAGTATTTGATCCACTGAGATCAATACTATTTGTATTTCAAATACACGCAAGAATTATTCGTGTGTCCTTCAGGTATTAAATACTTGCATGGGTGACCACTGAATACATGTCATTTCAAGTATCACTACTACATATTCTATGTCAAATAATATCCAATACATTTGAGTTATAATAAAAAGCAAGCGCAGAATAATGTGAACGTACATTCTAATCAAAATTAGTTACTATAAGATTAATAACCCAGGAAGAAAGGAACTTCACCAAAATAAAGACAAGTATCTGGCAGAGAAGATCACAACGCCAACACATGTTTTCAAGCGGTATGTATGTACATTTACAAATCAGTCTATCAGGAAAGATAAATGGAGTGGGGAGGATAGAGCAATTATGCTAAATCTGTACTGTTTATTGTAACTATAGTGTCAAATACGCCATGCATTTCCCCACTCTTCAAGTATTGGACCATAACTCTCTAGGTTTCCTAATAACTGTATCCTGACAGCAAACAGATCCTTGGCACAGCTGGACGGGCTTTTCCAGCACTCTGCCTCATTTATTTTATGACTTATCATCATATTTAGAATGCTCTGAAGTATATCGGATACACTTCTTTATGTTTTCTACAAAAAGAAAAGCTTTCATTAATTCAGTTTTTTCAGGGTCAGTAAGATCAGCATTTTCATTTGCTCATACGCCAAATATTTTGCAAGGACTATGAATATTGCTTCCCATGTTATTTCATTACCATGGAATACCTCCCTTCACCAGGCATCACTATCTGTGTAAGATTGTGCATGTGGTTGTCAGCATTTACAGGATTTACATACACTGTATTTGCTCAAACCTTTGTTGTTACACTAGGAAAGCTTTTACCTACTGATGGAATCTTGAAGCATGCAATAAAAATGACTGAAGATTAATCCCCTGTCCTCTGGGGATTCCTTCTGCAGCTATCTGCTGCCTTCTACATATTTCTCTGGATCATTCTTCATCTCATTTGCACTGGACCCTTCCTCTTCATCTCGTTTGCACCTCTAACGCACGACCTTCCCCACGTAAAGATACGGGGAAGTGGGCGACTGCTGACACAACTACTGATATTCCTGCAGTTGATACACTTTGAGAATTGAGTTTAAGGATTAAAAAAAAAAAACAACTAAAACCACCACCAGCATTAACATCTATCCTTACTACAGGCAATGAAGACTTTTCCCAGTCAACGTGACGTACAGAAAGCTGTGTGGTTACAGAGCACTGAATCTGTACTAAACCTGTATCTTCTTTCAAGCACCTGTATTTCCTTGGAGACATGGAAGAATCTACCATTTTATCTAACACCACTTTTCCACAAACTCCTGTAATTGCTGCTACAATTTTGACAATAATTATTGGGAAGTTGTTATAACTATGTAATTTATGTAACTAGTAATAAAGGCAAATAGCTGTACAATTATAAAAAGGGAAAAGGTCCTTAGGGATTTTCGAAAATTGTATTTCTTTAAAACTGGCCCACATGAGGTATTTCTGCTAAAGCATTTTTATTGTATACACATGCTTTAAATTGCTAGAACAGTCTGTGGAGCGTGATGCAAGTACAGTTAGAACAAAGCTGTGAGTTAAGGCACCAAAACATAAATACATCTTAATTCCACACACATGACAGCGGGAGAATCATTTAAGCTGGTAAAAGTATGATATAGTCATGCCTAAGTAAGCCAAATAGATGTTCAACTTCACATGCACATACGCTTTGTTATGAATAGCAAGGACTAAACATAACATTACGGTTTAGGTCCATGCTTTGTTCCAAGGTGCCTGTACCAAATTCTTAAGGCAGTTGGGACTGGGTAGGTGTTGCTAAGAACACTTCTTTCCCCTAAAATGTTAACGTACTACATATTCTGACAAAATGATTACTCCAAACGTCATCACTTGTCCACGAGGAATCATAATTTATGCCAGATTCTAGGGGCAGTTGTGTGCAAGATCACACATACTAACAGCTGCTAAATTCAGTACAACGTATGTAAATTTTGAAAGACTTGTATCAATTTATCAGAAAAAGATAAAATAATGAATACCAAAAAGAGGTACAAGCATTCTTAACACTGAAATCATAGAATCGTCTGGTTGGAAGAGACCTTCAAGATCGAGTCCAACCATTAAACGTAGCAACCATCTCTCCATAGCCATCAACATGCTATCATTAGATAAATCTGTCATACATGGTGACTTCGACCACATTTAGTAATCTCAATTTCCTTGGACTCAAGGAGCCATACACCGTCTTCAAGATATGCAAGTAACACCTTAAATAAACAGAATGAATGCAGAGGAACTGAGGGCAAGTACGGGTTAATGAAGCCACCTTTTCCAGAAAAAAGTAAGTCTTAGATTACATCAACTATAAATGTTAATTACTTAAATCACTAAATAGTTAGTAGGAATACTGTTAAGTTGCAGATTGTAAAGAAGTTATGTCAGAAAAAATACAACTATTACGTAACTTTGTCCCTGTGACCCTCTATGCAATTTTCTTCAGAATATGTTTTGTTTGGTTAGTTAGTCAAATGATAAATGGTATCTTAGTGGAAGCAGTACATAAAATAATCTACGTTTTAATCACACTGAAAACAAATAATGGAGTGTGATAAGTACAATACGCGCCCACTAGACGTGCAGTTACCACATGCAAAAGAGTCAGTGCAATGCAATACTCTTGATGAGAGCATGACAGAAATAAAACCAAATAAAAATAAAAAAAACACCCAGCAAAAACAATCCCCCAACCTTCTAACAAATATCACAATTGCATGCAGTAAAGAAATCCATGTTATCTATTTAGAAGTACACCATTTATCAAGAACTATGTGCCTTCTGCAAGAGGCACATGCTTGTGTTTTGCCTTATGACAAGTACGGCATGTTGTAGTAGGACTAACATGTTGACATTTCAGACAAATGTGTTATGTCAGATTTTCAAATTCACTATTATTCAAGTGAATTTCAATGCTCAGTCAACCTTTAAAAAATATTAAATGTGAATAAATTTACCTGTCATACTTAAGGCCATTTTCTTTCACCTACAGCTATTAAAGATAAATGTCTTTAAGCAGGAGTTCTTACACCTTCTTTAAATATAAAATAACAGAAAGTCATGATCTAAGTAATTTTTAAATCAACAATTTGGAAATAGGAGGTAGGAAACACACTGTAGCTAGTGGACTTTGAAACATAACCAAGACAAAGGCTGTAAACATGATTTTTAGACCTCTGAAGTAACAGTATTAAGTTTTCTACTTCAAAACTCCAGGGGACTGACATTCTAAGCAGGTATCCTTAAAAAAAGAAAATAATAGGTGTTTGTACCAGTGGCTACCGAAAAAAGGCAGAAAATACAATTAAAGTACCTGGCAAACATTAGCATTACATGGATTTTACGTCATTAACAACTTCAAGAGACGCAGACGGCTATTCTAAGAAAAAACAAAATACAGCTTTCCAAAAGTCGCAAGATCATGGACTAAAGATGTCATTATTCATCTATGGTTTACTCAGCAGAATACTGGTAACTGTTTCCAAACACGCTTAACTTAATGAAGCACATTTAACACCCCAACAGAAACTACATAACATAGAAGTTAAACATAATTTAGTTTTACAGCATGTTAATAGCAGACAAATTCATTAAGACTGACGTGCGAATATAGCTGCATTGCTCCTGTACAAAAGACAGCATCTGCCATTTCTTCTGCACAGAAAAAAATACTCTTGTAACTTTATGCTATATAAAAGCATTAGGCATTCAGAAACCTAGTTCTGAATGCTGTAGAGTAAATTCCTAAGGACATACTCTAAGTGTTTAACAAGTATGAGGCAATTCTCTCAAGAGAACATCAAGTGTTGTGCAGTTACAGAAGGAAATGAAATAAGAGTAAAAACACAAAAGAAAAAACAAAGACTTTCAGCTGCACTGTTATTTTTTAAAAACTGCTAGTCTAATATTGCATTTGTTTGGAAGTGTTACTATTTCCAAAACATCAGAGCTTGTCTATCTGTTAACGAGTAAGCTGCCATCAGATACTGCACACAGAAAATGAAAACAGTTCATAATCCGTACAAGATACTTTTTCTACATTCTATTAAAAATATTCTGAGAGGAACTAAAAGTGAACTTTTTACCTTGATTAAAGACGTGATCACAATTGCTCCAGCATTCACCATAGGGTTATGAGGCCTGTCTGTGAAATAAAGTTCTCAATTACAAACATATCCCAAGACACATTTGTCAAACAAAACCAGTCAAGTGTTTAAGTGAAAACTGATAAATATTAATGGATGACTTGAAGCTATGATTGTGGAATATAATCCTAAATCAAAACCAATGTAATCCAACATTATACACAATTTTTTGTAATTCTGAAAGAAGTATTTTACAGATTAGAACACACTCAGTCTAATGTTGCTTAACAGTCCAGTAAATTAATCAGTCTGGCATAATTTTTCTTGAAAATTTTGAATCTTCTTCAGAATTCCAAGATTTGATCGATGAACATCTGCAAATGGAACAACCCCTAAGGAACTTTCCAATTTTTCTCCAAGATACCAAGTCTCAGTGACCTTACAAGTGTCCAAACAGGTCCTTTAAAAAAAGAACTCCAGTTCTTGAATATCCTTACTGCTGTATATAAGTACAAAACCTTCATTCTTTTTGAGAATCAGAGGTTTCTGTTGGCAGCTCTGAAACACAAGTAACAATTTACTCACCCTCACTATAATTTAACTTTATAATTGACTTGCATATATTTGCTACACTTAAGTTTTTCTTTTTAACACTGATCTCCATATTAGCAGTATTTTTGCATTCCCAGTCATTTTTGGCTGCTCATGTGAATGAATCACTTTTTTTTTTTCTTCTTTTTCCAGAATTGTCTACTCGGCTGTCTACTTTTTTCCAAATACAAGTTTTTGTTCATCAACATCTACCTCCTACAGCTATTTTTTTTTAACTAACGTTTTTGCTGTGCCTTCTAACTAGGATTTGATTTTTATGTGTTCTGGTGTCTGAAAACCTCAATCAATATCGATAACATTAATATCATGTCAGGTTTGAATTCTTATTTTTATTTGCTATTACTTTGTTACCAAACTCTGCAAAGCTAACTGACACACATCACTAAAAACAAAAACACACAAAGAGACTCTAGAAATATATTCTATATAATCAAGTATTAAAGGCAATGACATGCTCAGACTGAAAAAAAAAAAAATTTCACACAGCTTCTCTGCAAGTCTCTTATATTGCTGCATCATCTCATTATATTTTGGAGTAAATTCATGTTTTTATCCTTAATGAAAAGCATAAGTCATAATAACCCTTCAACTTCAACTAGAGTGCCCTGCTTAAGTCTAGCACTGATTCAACCATTTGTCTTTTGCACAAACAACCCACCTAACAGCCTCTGAATAGTAAATATGTTCTTCTCCGATGCAGCACTGTTTTTCCCATGGGAAGGAGATACTTGCCTAGAACAGCCTTTTACATACAGAACTGCAATATATTTAAAAGGTGTATCTAGAATCGTAGAATCGTTCAGGTTGGAAAGACCTTGAAGATCATGTAGTCCAACCGTTAACCTCACACTGCCAAGTCCACCACTAAACCATGTCCCTGAGCACCACATCTACATGTCTTTTAAACATCTCCAGGGACAGCGACTCAATCACTTCCCTGGGCAGCCTGTTCCAATGCTTGACAACCCTTTTGGTGAAGAAATTTTTCCTAACATCCAATCTAAACCT
This sequence comes from Tauraco erythrolophus, assembly GCF_009769465.1. Taxonomy (NCBI): domain Eukaryota; kingdom Metazoa; phylum Chordata; class Aves; order Musophagiformes; family Musophagidae; genus Tauraco; species Tauraco erythrolophus. The sequence continues at coordinate 9,983,971 of NC_141472.1, read as the reverse complement.
CCCCTGGCACAACTTGAGGCCATTTCCTCTTGTCCTAATGCTTGTTGCTCAGGAGAAGAGTCCAACCTCACTACAACCTCCTTCCAGGTAGTTGCAGAGAGTGATAAGATCTGCCTTGAATCTCCTTTTCTCTGGGCTAAACAACCCTGTTCCCTCAGCTGCTCCTCCTAACGCTTATGCTCCAGACCCTTCACCAGCTTTGTTGCTCTTCTTTGGACACACTCCAGCACCTCAATGTCATTCTTGTAGCGAGGGGCCCAAGACCGAAGACAGTACTTGAGGTGCAGCCTCACCACAAAAATAAAAATTCACTAATAAATTCACTACTAAATTAAAAAAAAAAGTTTTAAAATAAGTATTTAGTTACCTAAAAATCGCTCCACTGGACATCACTATGGAATGGTGAAAAAACATGTATTTTTTCAATGCCTCAACACTGCTTGACAATTAGCACGATTGCTCTAGCAACCTGCCAGGCAATTATGCCATAAGCGAACCAGACCTTTTTCCCTAATAAGCTCAAATTACAGTGCTTTTCCTCTGCCAGTTCCTCTGACCCTTTTTGTCGATCATGGGCCTTACGCCCTTCTTGTCCGACTGGCTGGCAGTCTGTGAGCACAGAAAGCAGAGGGTGCCACACGTACACAGTACAGGCATTTTAATGCACAGAAGAGTTCTTCGTGACAATTTTTTTCTGAAATGACACCAAAATGTGTTTGTCCAAGACAAAAACTTAAAAGAAAGAACTCCATCTTTGGTTAACAAAATCCTTCAGCAGAAAAAAAAATTTCCTGGCAATCATTCATTCAATTACAACGCAATATTCATTAGTGGACTACATTCTACAAACAATTATATTACTGGACTAATTCTACAAATAATTAACACCAAGAGAAGGTAAGAGATACTAACTGTACATATATATGAGTATTGTCAGACATGCTGCATTATGAACTCAAGAGGCATGAAAAAACCTGCAAACTGCTTGATGACCATAAAAATTATTCCTGATGATGCCTATTTCAGACAGATTTTACTATGTAAAATTCTAGATCTACTTCAATCAACTAGAATAATCGTTTTTTAATTAACATGGGAGTTGCTTTAGTCCTCCAGACACCTGAATTGTTTGATGGGCCCTATGCTCCCTTTGATAAAAAAAAGTTTTAAAATTGAATATTCACAAGGCTGCAGAAGTTTCCACATTTCCATTCCACAGCACAGATCTTAAAATGTACATGAGTCTTAGTAACACTATTTTTTTAAATAAGTTGGCATTTTTAGCTATGATTTTAAATTGTCTTGCAATATTCTCCATTCTTTCCAGCTTGAATCCCAATACTAATAAACAAAAAAAATGAAAGAACACCCTGTTTTAGGTTTCTTTAATGTATTAACCATAAAAAAATACCTTCAGATGCATGTCTAGCCAGTTTTCAAATACCCGCATAGCACTGCATAAAATCCTGATTACAAACATGAAATTCAACGCTATCAGAATAATTAGAAAGCAAATAGATTAAATATCTATATTATATATATAATTATTTTCAAATCTGATCTTCAAAGTAGTTAAGAATGTTCAAACCGCCAGATACTCTGCATATCCAAGATTCATACATCAATTTAAAACGACAAGTAAAGTTTGTAATCCCTTCTTTCCTCCTCCACTCACAGAAACTCAACTTCCCTTTCTCTAACTGAAACGTTGCTATTTATTAGACCTTCTGGTTTAGGCTTTTGTTTAAGGACTGTATAGATAAAAGGCTGTTCAGGTTAGTACTAACATATTTTTCTCATGTTATTTATATCAGGCACACAAGCACATACTTCAAAATTAGCATTTCTATCATGTGAATTAGTTCTCTTTATTAATGTAATGCACACTGGTCAAATTTTCAATAATCCCAATTCTTCTATTGCATAACAGTCTTATAAACACTCAAAGTCTAACAGTAATACAATAAAAGACCATAGCCTAGCAATTCATCTTCTCTCACAGTTCAATTTTAAAAGTAGCAACAAAAAGAAGAAAATAACTACTATACATTCTGTTATTTCATTAAAAAGACAGAACACCTATATTGATCCAAAGGAAAATACAGGCAATTTTCAGCACCATCAAAACTTTTTTTATATGAAAGCTTTCTTAGGACATGAAAGGCAGTCTTCTTCACACTGTACAACATGGTATTTGGAAAAACAAAAGCAAAAGAAGGCAAAAACAACAGAGCAAAGCTTGACAAAATGCTTAATTTCTTCTTGGTGATACACACGCATGTTGGTATTTCATTACCACTTACTAACCCAATAAAAAAGAAGAAATAAATTATCAAGATCTATTTTATTTTTAAGTTTAGAAGGATGACTTTAAGGTGTGTACTAAGTAGGTTTATGTAACATTTACATATCAATTATACAGATATTTAAGTCAGAATTCAATAGTCCTTGACAAAAATATCATCCAAGTTTTACGCTGTTAATTAAATATTAATTGCAATACCATGGCAACAGAAACATTGTCTGTTCTCTTACTGAGAAAGATCCGCTAGAAGAAACATTTGTGTTTCAGAGATAACATCCAGTATTTCCTCTAAGGCCGAATGAGTCATCCTTCTCAGATTTTTTCCAGAATGTTTTTATAAATAACATTTTCATGCCTAAGAATTAACATAACACGAAAAAGAAATAATCTAGATAAGTACTGTATGAGAAATTCTTGCTAAAGCACTCCTGCCACAGGAAAAAAAAAAAGTAAAATAAAAACATTGTTTTGAATCAGTAGCCAAGTTCAGTTTAGAACAATCTGTGGGAAGATGTGTTCTATTTCCTCTTCTGGAAACTAGCCAGCACTGGCCTTTGGCACCAGCACCAGCTTCTCAGAGGGATGAGAAGGGAACTGATATATATGTTTCTTAAAAATCCATTTAACATCCTTCTTTCACCACCATTTTACAGAAGGTACGATTAAGGAACGCTTGCTACCAACTCAACTAAATAAATACACATTTCAAATACCTGCATTATCAAAATTCTTTTTCCTACATCTGGATACTAGCAAATAAAACAGAATAAAGCATCTTTTACTAGCATTCTCAATTAGGCAAAAGCGAGTGACAATGGATAAGCACACCTTGCTGATGGCAAAATATTTTGGGACACTATCTAATAATAAGACGATACAGTAAAATGAAAAGGTTGAAAAAAACTGTGTAGCTTGTTTTATAATTTTCTAAAATTGAGTATTTGCGTTATTAAGTATTGCGTCTCTCTTACCATCTTCATTCAGGAACAATTTGTTGAATCTTAATCCACTAGGCTCTTTACCCACATATCTGTGCACGTACTCTGTGCCAAGATCATTAACAGCAATAGCGTATTTCAAAGGCTTTACACAGGACTGAAGACAAAACGGAACTTTGGTGTCGCCAACAGAATGCCTGGGAAAAACACAGATGAAGAGGTTTGAAATTGCCCATTTTCCACCTGTGGCAAATAAAGCGTTAAATGCTTCATCTATTCTTCAACATATGAGGACTGTCAACAAAAACACAAACACATATTATTTTTCAGTCTCACTTTAAAGAGCAGAACAAAAATATTTAAAAGTTTTAACAATTGCCTCCATAAGCTATGTATAACAAAGTCACTCGCTGGTGATTACTTCAGACTTAACAAGATAAACACAAGTTGAGAAATGAGTTTGTACCAGAGGGGGAAAAAAAAAAAATCACCATGGAGCTCTAGTATCACACTTGCCCTACTTCACCACAAATCACATACTCAGAGTACGGCTGACCTACAGCCACTCTACATATTTATGTCTACATAAACAAAGACGAAATCCAAATGAGTTTTGGAATTCAAGAGCAATAATTAAATAGCTGTATTTACATGTCCTTTGATAATGGTGTAGGTATTTTATTACAATTATGAAATGCTATCTTTCGGAAAGTTTACTTTCAACATCTAAGTCAGACTGCATCGACGAATGACTCCTACAAGCAGCATATGCCTCATCTAGAGCAAAAGGCTCCAAGCAACCACTTGTCTGATGGCAAAATCAGAAGCGTATTTGCTTTTCTTTGCAGAAAATGTGAGAAGGTTTCAACGAAACTCACAAAACCATTTTGGCTTTATAAAAACTAACATTAAACGTTAAAAAAATTAGCACTATAAATACTTTCATTAGTGCATGTTGTAACATACAAAACAAAGTAAAATGCTAATTTAAAGTGTTCAAAAAGGAGAACATTTTTACTCTTAAAGCTGTTTTACTATGAATAGATTGTAATTCAGACACTTAAGCAGAGAGCTGATAAATACAATTCACTTGTACAGCTCTTCCCCTAGAGATTGTAGAGCATATGGCTAATAAGAAATATACAGATCGTAACAGGTCACATTAAAATGAACCCAAATCCATAGTCACTACAAGCAAGTCTGATGCTCTCTCAAGAACACTCCATTCACTAGGGTCACACTAAACACCTAAGAATTACGGTACTCAGAACATGCAGTATGACCATATCAAACTGCAGGGCAGCAGAGTCACGCAAGCTGGTGAGTGTCTCATATTGTCCAGTCACAAAGGTGGACGCAGAATATTTTACCTTACTTCTCAGTTAGATGGTGTGAGATACTCTTTTAACCTTTGGGCTCATAACTCTCTCTGCTAAACTGAGTCACTGTTCAAGAAAAAATAAAAATGAAATCACTCTAGCTATACCTAAGACCTATATACACGCTTACAGGAGGAAGTTTAATAAACCTGAAAGGCAAAAATCACATTAAGTTCTGTGAAGTTTCCACGTCTTCATTTTCTTTTTAAAGAATATAGATCTAATGTACAGTGATCATATAATAATGCTACAATAAGAATATTAAAATGCAGAAAAGGAACTAACTTTTAAGAATATCGTGACCTACAGAAAAAATAATATAGCTGAAGACATGGGTACTATCAGACAAAGCTCTTCAACTTCCAAAGATAATACTACATAAGCATTGTCTCTATCTTGTCCTTTGGCAATCACTACAATCACCCACAGCTTCATAATTGTGTTTGGATCATAAGCACAATATAATCCATCCTTCAATATAGTATTTACAAATACTATTTAAATAATGTTTTATAAAAACAGCAAAATAATGCAGCTTAAGCAGAGTAGTTGAAAAAAACATTAAGAAAGATGACCAAGTGGCTTTTACTTCTTAAACTCCAGTAAAGCTTTTTCTTTATTAAGAAATATTATGAAGTGCTGTATGTGTCAGAGAGTTTAAATAACTGAAAGAGCAAAATCTAGAAGTTAGAACATACCTCTGTCCATCCACTGTGCAAAGTGACACACCCCACAAATCAGGGCTGAACTTGGCCAGTTGAGGAATATAGTCAGCAACCTATCACAACGTGAAATAAAACCAGAGACATTACTACATCCAAAATATTTCACTATATGTCAATTTATATTAATTAGAATAAATGCCAATGGAAAGGATACACAAGGTATAAGTGAATTATTCCACTAATCACCTAGTTTATCTAAAACTTTATTACAAATTGTTATATTCACTAGATTATTATCAAGCAAAACATTTTTTTTTAAGTACAAACTTCAGCACATTCCAAGAAGAATCTCTGGTATATGTTAACGCATGTTTAGCCTTTCCGTATCGTACAAAATTTTAGCTTGTAACAAAGTTTGGAGTGAGTTCTTCAATTTATTAAAAATAAGCACTAGAATAAACTTTAATTACTAACATAGGTATGGTATTGACAATTATTTCTGTCAAACAACACAGGCAGTTGTGTAGAGTAGTGCAATTCTTTTAAGACTAAGTTTAGCCTTACAAATTATATAGCATTTTTATAGTTTATGTAAAATAAAGAACAAACAACATTATTTTCTCGTTCTAACCTCAAAACTGTAAAAGATTCTTAGAGGTAAGGAGCTGTATTTCTAAAATAGTTCACAAGCTGCAGACATAACTGAACTTCCAAAACTATTTTATCATGTTACCAATTTAACATTTTGCTGAAAACATTAAGGAAAATCTGTCTGATTTCTTAACAAAGAATGTATTTGGTTAATATCAAGAAATCTTTAAGTCTAAAGTTGCATTTACAGGCAGGTTACCTTTCCTCCAGATTGTTTTTTAGCACTTTCGTATAACTCATCAATATGCGAAGTAAACGACATAAAATCTGGAATGACAAACTTCCTCCTGAAAGCTTGAGTAAGCAACACAATATTACTTTGTACACACCTGCAAAGAGTTAAAAAAGTTTATTAGTATAAAAACACTGTCAAAAAGCTTACTTAAGCAGCAATTACATGCTATTTAAATAAGGACCATCGGTCCCTTAAAGTTATATGCCTAGAAGAACAGGTCTTTATTAGAAAGACTATCCAATTTTCCACTCTGTAAATTATGACTAATTTTTTAAAAATATTTTAAATTATTTAATTGCATTTGCTTTTATGCCTTTTTATTTAAAGCAGTTATTTGACATTTCAACTGCAAGGTTGTACTGCAAGGTACCATCAATTTGCCTTCCAGTGGCATCTAAGCTTGCAAAAGGGATGCAAGCCACCCATTTCTTAAGATCAAGACATGTGCCAGCCATCTAACCCAGCCCTTGTCCAAAGATGTGCTAACTTCAGAGTTAGATTGGACTTCGGAGGTTCAGGGTTGGCTTCTCTCACTTCCAACTGATTTCACCACAAACTGAACAAGAACATTGCCAACAGACCAAACTGGAACAAGTTTCCACTATAGTAAGCGCAAAACCTTGTGGAAGTACTCAATAAGATCTTCTAAATTAAGGAAAAGTTAACAGCAGTACTGCAAGTCTCTCGCTTTGAACTACCACCAGTTAAGGAATCTTCGCTGCCTTTTAGCCCACAATATAGTTACATTATCATCCACACCTTCTGAACATCAGCCCATCTGCCACATCTAAAAAACTGATGAGGTAAATAGGAAAAAACTTATCTAGGAGGAACAGAAGGAGAGAAGGATCAAAACACAAGCTGAGACATGCTGCCGAAAGTGGTATGCCTATGGGTGGGGGAGAGCGGGAGCAGGGGTGGGAATCCGGATTCGTTATCACATCAGCTGAAATATGACCTGATAAAGGGTATTAACAGCTCCATCTCAGCGCAAGGAAGAGACGGAGAGGTTTAACACCAAAGACGTACTGTTAATACAGACAAATGGAAAGTTAAGAACATCTAGGTCCATACTACAAAGGAGAACATATCCTTCCAAAGAAGATTTATTCAGAAAAGACTTATTCAGAGAAGTAAAAAATTAATTTTTAAGGAAATATTTTCACTTGGAAGAGATACTTCCAATAATCCTATTATGAAAAGTCCTTATCAGTTCAAAATGAAGACACGTAAAGACCAGTGGACAGAATTATCTTCGCTTTGAATCCCCCTCTCTTTCTTTAAAACTTCAGTCTGAACTCCTTTTTACTTAGGAGACTTCACCTTAAATTCAACTGACAGCCATTTCAAATGCTGGTGGGCACTGCTCTCCAAGGGTGAAAGAGAAACAGTAGAGAAGTTTCCACTGTACATGCTGCCATCTTAAGAATCACTGTCTGTAATACACTTCTTTATTAGTCTGTGCTAAAAGTGCAATTGAGTTGGTTTTGCTGCAATTCATCGCGCTTAACCACTCCTTTTTTACATATCTTGCAAAAAATCCTGTTCTTTTGTGTTCCCAGCAGCCTCCAATTACAGTTAGCTACTCCAGGTGCAACAACTCCTTTTCAAAACTACTTAATAACAGTTATGGCAGCTATGTGTGCAGAAGGAAGACAATATAATATGCACTATGTTTAAACTTCAGGTGCACTTCTGCATTGTCAGTACCACCAGGACAGCATTAAGCACTCTCGTCAGAAAAAACAAAAATATTTGAAGTTCACCTATACTTATTAGATCAACTCAGTACAAAGTGTGGATAACAACAAGAAGACAGCATGCACTGAAATACAGTCCTCTGATACCACATGATGTTTCTGAAACAGGAAAGGCATTTATACACTTGCCAATTTACACCAAGTCTAGGATGCTCACTTCAATAATTCAATCACTTTAAGCTAGAGATTGAAACTCACTACCAAAATAGCTATGCTGGTTAAGGACATTACCCATTTCTGCAAGAAGTTATTGTTCCCAGACTTCTGCCAAGGTCAGCGTCTGGGTATTTATCCTGGCACTCCTTAACCCAGGCGAATCCCATGAATACACAGACTAAATTAAATACAGGGGTTCAATTAATCTAAATGGGTATTCAGAACAATTACTACAAAATAACAAGGGTCTTAGTAAGCTCTAATTAATGGGGCTGTAATATTTTCATTAGTAAGCTCTAATTAATGGGGCTGTAATATTTTCATTCAACAGAGGACACTAGCCTTGATAGCCTCTAATATTCTGCAACTGACATCTCATCCCCAGCAGAGTTTCTAACTGGTTTATGTTCCAGCTAATCCTTCAGAGATGAATGGTCTGAGGCTCAGGAGAAGGGCAACAGTAGGAAAAGATTGAAGGGAAGAATTTAAGTAAATCAATATATTGATAAAGAAAAAAAAAATCTTTCTACAGTCAAATCTTACAAACAACTTAGTCTTTATCTTCCACATGCTTTAGCACTGTTCAAGATTGGTACACTGAACACTTTGCACCTCGAATTCTTCCATTTCTCCAAACTCTATAATCTTACCCTGAAAAATTCTGTCTTGCCAAATCTCAATCCAAGTTTTTCTTCCCTCATTTGAAAACATGTCTTCTCAAACTGTAAAACTTCCCTGACACAATTGGGTTAGCAAGTTTAGGATGCAATTCTTACAATTTGTAATAACATTGTGACTTACATAACCCGAAAGTAAAAGTCTGGGGCTCTTTTTGAAACTGAATCCTTGGTCTCTAGGATAAAGTTAGGATAACTTTGTTTCCTTTATCATACAACTTGTAACATTCACCCATTCTTTTCCAGGTTCTGGCCCAGCTGGCTGATTATTGCTTCCCTACCCAAAGTAGCTAACTGCTAGAAACACAGTCTGAACTTTGACCAATTCTGAAGAACTGTCAGGCTAATCTATATAGCTGAACAGACACCCTTTTTCCTGTTGAAAAAGCTAAAGTATAAGCATTACAGAATGGAATGTGAAACTCCATTTCCAACTAGCAAAACTACGTCTGTAGAAGTGTTCAGTAGATTTAGAGATCTTCAGAGGAAAAAAAAAGTGACATTATTTTGACAAATGAGATATTAATAGCATAACATAGTAGAAACCCACTACATCTTCTGTCAAAAGCTTTCTAATTGCTCAAACAAATAGGATGAAAACATATATTAACACCTGGGTTAAGCATACCTAAAATGAAAGTTTTCCTCAGGATTTGCTACCTAGATTGAGGGCAGCACAGCTGCTCAGAAGCGAACAGATAACCCTGTCTGAGATCCAGCAAAAGATAGTCAGGTTACTGCTTAGAACGTCACATACCCAGATTGCTGCTTCCTACCCGCCGATCCGAGGAGGTCTGGCTAGCAAGACCGCAGCTCTAGGTCAATACAGCAAGACAGACAACATCTTGTGACAAAGGTTAAGACTACAATGCCAACTAAGTTGTTCTGAAAAAGAACAAAGCTTAAATCTCAGAGTTTTAACTGTCTCTCAGTAGCTATCATCTCACTCACGTTTACACCATTTTCAAAATAACTCAATTCTGATTGCCTCATGCCTTCCCTTCCCCCTGCCCTTGACCAAAACATTGCCAGTTAAGAAACAGGGCTTTTTGCAAGTCTTCTCTTTTTCTGTTAGCAACGAGCTGCAAGTTGAAGAAACAGCTAAGAGGGCAGGAGGATTTCTGACAAAGATTATTAGAAATTTTTCTACAAATAAGCTACAATGTCATAGAAACAGATCTAAAAAATAGGGTATGTCAGAACGTGCACACTTAATGAGGAAGATTAGAGCGTACAGTCTTCTGCATTTGTTAAGTTGCCTACGTTTCACCTAACAATAGTTAGATAGTACTACTACTACTTTATTAAGTAGTACCATAGCTAGGGTACCAAAAAAAAAAGGAAAAAAATTTTGCATAGCAAGCTAACACACGTTCCGCACGGCTTTCAGCAAGAGGGCTGTTCTCAGCACAGTATCATTTATGCGACAAAGACCACGGGTTGCATTATGTTACATAGAAACATGTCCCAGTGAAGCCTTCCATCCAAGAAACTCTGGAGCTGAAAGATGAAAACCCCAAGTTGTTCTGCCTGTAACGTGGAGATTTTTTTCCAAATTTTTATTTGAGTGGAGAGCACTGTAAAGCCAAAAACTTTCAAAATAAGGCAATTTTAGTCAAATTGGAGCCTGATGTTTAGAACCACTAAAAAGGCGTTGAAACTTCTGTTACGAAGATGCACAGCACAGATGCATGAGCTAAAATATTTTACAGGTAATTTCTACTGGACTCAACTGATTGAGTCAAGCTTACACTATCACCACTCCATGTCACTTATCCTTGGTGCTTTATTTGACACAGCAGCTTTGGATTCAAATTCAACAGGAGAATTACACCATTGACTTTTATGTTTAGAGACCTAAACCTTTAAAATCCTGAGGTAAGTACAGCTGAGTAGATACATTAATATATTTCACACCTTAAATGCTTGGAGAAGAACAAAAAACACAGGAACCTTGCACGAATCTCTACACATCAAATGTGGCATGCCTAGGAGGAACGGGTAACTGAAGTTTGGGGTTTTTTAATTTATAAAAAAGATTAACACCTGCTGCTGCAAAAGAAAATCAGCTATGTGAAAAGATATTCACCTCTCCACCCTCTGTATAGTCTTTATGTTCAAAAGTCTTCCTACACAAGAAGGAATCATCTAAGTTTTCCACAAATTATCATACTAACAACCACTCCTCTAAGACAGAGGATCTAATCTTAGAGATGACGTAGAACATACGCTAATCTTCAGCCCTCTAATTAGCAATCACTTGTCTTTTTCTTAACATAGAGCCCTTGCCTAAAACACAATTCATAGTTTACTCTTACAAACAAGCCTTCAACTATAAATGTAATGCCTAATAGCAAAAGCACTTCCTATCCAATCTGACCATACACCCAGGAAGGTTTCTGACTCTCTAGCAATTTAGAGTTTTTACTGTGCTGACAAATAACCAGTGAAGACCTGGTCTTGAACTTAAATGAAGCAATAAAGTTAGCCCACATTGTAACGTTTAGGAAGTACCCCATATTTGATTAAGGAGTTAACTGGTTATTTTGTCATGTGCACAGACATTCATTTTTTCCTCAATGTACTTTCAAAAATGTTTGTATATATTAAAAATACATATAACAGGTACATACTTTATGTTTATATTTATATAAACTGTGTAAATATATAATACAGTATAAATATATCCTGTATACCATGTCTTTACATACTTCTATGTATATAATATATACACACACAATTATATATAAACACATACATATGTACACTGTTTTATACATACATATATATTTTGAGATGTAACTGAGAGGAAGTAGTACTGAACAGCACTAGTTCACAAATTCAAAAAATGCTAGAGCAACAAAAATGTAACAATTTTGACAAAAGTATACTCTTCGTGAAAGCAGCAACTTTTAGATATTATATCATTTACCCTGTAAATGGAATAAAAACATAGACTCACAGTCTACAAATTTCATTTCAAGATTTAAGAGCCTCTAAAACTCCAGTCTTCTGGCAGACAAAAACCGTAACCAGAGGAGCAAAGGAGCATCCCTTGGAATGAACTGAAGACAACCTGAACAGTGCTTATATTGTTCAGTTAACTGACCACAGACTTTTCTTTAAAAAAAGTATCACTAAAATATGCCACATAAATATTTTCTAAAACAGATCAAAGCAGTGTCTAGTCCTAACTGCTCTCACCTCTACATATCTTGAAATTTAACTTCACCTTACTTTTCATATACTCACTTTTAGAATTAACTACATACATACTCTGAACACCTCACTACACAGAAGCAACATCCTGAACTTCAGATTAAAAACTGATGATGCAGCGAGAGAGAATTTTTACGTGCTCATAAATACTCCATGCTGCATCAATTAATTTATTTGGCATCTGACCAAGAGTTGGAGTATGGAGTCAGATACACATGCAAACAACACTGATACATTAAACTCTTGTGGAGATCACACAATCTGTGTGCTGCATGAAACAGAGAACAAACTCATATGAAAATAGCATCAGTAGGACCATGTGTTTGACTCCCTTTCTAATTACACGCTGATTTATGTACCTTATGTCTCTCTTAAGATAGCAGTCAGTAACACAGAGACACCATTCATCCATAATTATAGTTACATTATTGACAGAAAGTTTACTTTTTAAAAAGGTCTTTGTCCAGCATAACACCATCCGAAGTTGTCTGCAGGGTCAGCCTTAACATGTCCATGCACTCTTTCAATCGAGGATCAGATGTACGCAATCCTGTAGATTTGAGTGCCTATTAAAATAAAACAATAATTACTAAAATGAAAAACTATGCTAATTACAATCAAGTTCTCTACTGCTCAGTTATTTTCAAGAAACATCTGCCACTGTGTTATCAACACAGAAACATTTTGACACCTTATTGATCCTTTTCCCATTGTAGCTGCGTCTGATGTCAAAGGATTAATGTCATTTGAAATCCACAGTGGTCCAACTACATTTTACACAAGCACAAACACTACCCAGCCCTGTCATAGACACAGATGCTTCCAAGCATACTCTTCTGCACAGCAAAGTAGTGAATAACAGTACCAGTACACTCATTCTCTTACTTAATTACATAAACAGCATCAGGGAAAAAAAAAAAAAAAACATAGTTACATTCCTTGCCACAGCTAACCATGTAAAACAGACATTCTTTGCTTTGTATTCTTGCACTTATAATGTTGAAAAAAAACTTGCAGTATTTAGCTTTCATACAGCACTCTGGAACAGTAAACTTACAGTTATGAATTTATGAACTGGTATTTTTTCTTGTCCTTCTGCAATAGTATAGAAAAGTAGATCTTCTAAGCTGGGAAGGAGACCTTGCTTCATTTTACTGGGGGGAAAAAACCCAAACAACACATGCATAGATTAGTTTAGTGCACATTTTTATTTATACACATTTCTGCATTATTCACAAGGACACACATTTTCATTACCAATATAACTGCTACCATTAATTTCAAAGAACGCTTTTATCAGTGAACACAAAGCTTAATTCAGCTTTAAGTCAGAAGAAAAGGGTAACATTAACAGTAGCGTACATATACTTTTTAATAATAAACATTTTAACTGAGTCGTGTTTCTACTGACGTATTTTTTGCTAAGATTACATTTACAATTTTTTTTGAGCAGACTCATCACATTTCCCTCTTCTTGATGGTACAGAGGATAGACACGTTACTTGCACAGAGGATAAAGTATTTATAAGAGTGAAAGACCTACATGCCTCATAATGAAGCTGCAAAAGCAGACTGACCCAATGGTTCCACAGGCAAGAGAAAGTAAGACGTGATGAATTTTCTCCAAAACAGTCCTGTTTTCAGGAGCTCCTCCTAGGAGTCCTAAAGCCCTTGTCCTTCTAGCAGCTTATGTAAGCCACACTGCTTACAGTGAAAGCAAAGCCATCTGCACCACAGTGCAGTAACCTGAACCAGCTCAGGCACCAGCAGCACGAACTCTCACCGTGCCTACTTCGCAGAGCAAGTTAACGTGCAGTGTAGCTACATCTTTAATGGTCACCGTGTTTATCAATGTAAGTACACGCCAGCTCTCCAACTGTTTCACGAGTCAACTATTTTACTCTGAGATATGCTTCCTGTACGCCTGCACTTTTTGGTAACTTGCGTCTCCATATTAAGCGAAATGCGAAGGAAACCTACCAGATTAAGCATGAAGATTCTTTCCAAGAGAGAAGTTCTATACAGGTTTAACCTCAGAGTTTTGCCTTTCCTTGATATTCTAGAGCACCCTGCAGCAGGCAGGAGCTTAAGTTTGTACTCAGTTCTTTATGCTTCCCCTATAAGTGCAGCATCATAGCATACAGCAGGAACATACACTTCCAGACTGCTAAGGGCAGGGATAGCAGAGGGCTTTGGATCGATTCTTTTAGCCAACTGAAGTGTTTAGGCTTGTTTCTAGACAAAGCCAGTTTAGAGGAAGCCAATGTTCTAATGTCTGACAAGCAAAAATAAATCAAAACCAAAATAAAACAGTTCTCCAGTAAATAGAGACATAAACTAACTAAAATGCAGAGTATGCAGTCTTACATTACGCACTTTAGCCACCAATTTTAAAGTTCAATCTTACAATCTAATAATATTGGCAATACTTCGCTACTGTGCTGTAGTATCTACAAGTTATTGCCCAAAACTAGAACATTCAGTGGCAATTTATCTATTTTTATACATGTATGCCTGTGTATACAAAAAGCAGGTCTAAACTCCAGTCATAATAAACTTTTCACAAGGTTAGTAATTCTTTGAATATCAGTACTCAGGGTTCTAACTACAAAAATAAAATACTACAGCTAAGCACAGAACCAAGGCAGACCAGTGCAATCTTGCAGACTGGTGTTAAGCCTTCCTCCTCTCCCAATACTAATTTACTCTAGCTCAACAACAGCTCAGATTTATGATTATTTTTAATAAAAACCTGATTATATCCAAATATCCTTCTAAATTTAAGACAACCTTTACAGTGCATTCACCTCCGTCCTTTCCTCATAACTAGCAGTGAAAACCAGTAATAAAATCTCACTTCTCATTTTCCAATTTATTTAAAACTCTGTACTTACATACTAAGAACAGAAGACAGCTTTGTAAGCCAACAGAACTTTCCTTGTCTTCCAGTCTGGATTTTTTTTTTTTTTTTTTTTTTTTTTTTTAAAATGATGCTGGCTGACTAATGCACAGACAGGCTGGCAATTCAACCAAGACAAACGCTTGCAAAAACCTCAAGCAAATGACTGAACATCCTTTTTCCTAAAGAAAATTCCAGTCTTCCACGCAGCACATTGCACTTTCAATCTTTGGAGAACAGTACGTCCAGTCAAGCCAACAGAACCAAAACAACTAATATACCAATTCAAGCTTCAGCCTGAATCTCCATCCTAACTCTGCAGCTACACAGTCTGGTTTTTAGAGCTACGTTGAGCTACCCCCCATGTTTTCACCATTTCCACAGATCATTTAACTAAGCTCCCCAAAGCGTTGAGATTTCGTGTTTTAAGAAATGTCTCTACTACAAGACTTGTTACTGGATGGCTGAAGGTCTGACAGAGGAAACTCTTATATTTCCCTTTGAAAAAAAAACCAAGCCAGCAAACATATTGAGGAATTTTAACCGATAGCCTATTTAATTACAAGTTTCTGAGCTAGTACTCAGAATTTTACAGCTGTTCCAAATACGGAATTTCCATCTGGAAGGATGCAGAAAAAAAACCATCAGACATGTGACCGAGATTTTTATCTGCCCCTCTGTAAGACTTTCATCACTCTCATTAAAGAGATGCTCACTTTTTGCAGCATAAATTCTCTCCTGACATAGTTTCCATATCTTTCATAACCTGCTGCTGTTCAATATTGGGTCAGTCGCCTAATTTAACAATGGATCTGCACCGACTGCCAAAGCAAAGAGGATGGCATTCAATATATTTACAGAAAATTGCTCTTTGTCAAATAGGCCATCTTTTGATAAAGTTTATCAGCTAAATAGAGGTGGAAAGGCTTGCTCTGCAGTTTGTCAGGTCAGTGATGTCAGTAACTAATGTTTGCTCAACCTAAAAGCTATGTTTTGGCACCATGAGCACACTTAGCACGATAATGTTGTTTGGCACACGTTGTAAAGAGCTGTTTTTCAAGTCAGGGAACTTGCAATTTCCACAGTCAAATTAAAGTGGAAATTCCAGTTTATTCCATTTCATGAATAATGACTTTTGATAGTTGGGTTTGTTTTTTTTTTAAAGAGAAGTAAGTAAGCACCAGACTATTACACAACTAGACTCCTTCAGTGGTACTCTATCCTGTGGACTACAAGACTGGCAGATGCTCCACGCTGCTTTTACATTTAAAGAAAAACAGAACGCAGGAATTTCTAGCACAAGGACTTTGCAGTTCATATTGTTCCTTCCTTCAGCTCTTCCTTTTGCATCAGTGCAGTGCTTATATCAGATTCCACAGAGGATTTAATTTTAACAAAAAGCTGAATTATAATTTCTACAGTATAGAAGAGACTGAACTTCAAATACAGTGAAACATTCCTACTTTGCACTTCAAGATGTAACCAATAAAACGCAGAACAGCATTTACAGAACAACAACAGACATAAAGACATGATACTGCTAATAAGAATATCAGGCTCATTATTAACCGTAAGACACCAGTCATAAAAACATGAGATCACAACAAGTGAAAGCTGCCAGGGCTGCAACCCGCGGTTGGTAGCCACTCTCTCCAAAACAGGCATCCTGAAGAAGTTATCGCAATACTACAGATAACTGATCTTCAACTAGAAAACACCCCCAAGTCACTAAATAACTACAAATAACTGCTTTCTGTCCACTTGCAAAGGTAGACACCAATCCCATTAACAGTAGTGAGTAACCATTTACCCGAAAACTTACCAAGAATCAGACAAAACTACATATTTATAAACTTAGGCTAAAGATGGACATGTGTTAGTAGATGTCAGAGTGTTAATGGTAAAAACAAGAACTGTAGATTCAAAACCTTTGCCTCCAAGGAAGTTATGAAAGGTCTAATGAAAGCCCACTTGTACCAGTTTCTTCCATCTGCGAGTATCATATCCACACCGACAAAAGTAACAGTGAGATGAACCACTGCCTGGTTACTATACAGTTACTCCTCTGGGATCTGGCCTGGGCACAAAAGCAAAGTGAATTTTAAGATATCTCCAGAATTCACTCCTGTCCTTAAAAAGGAGTGCTACCACTCTCTCGTCATTTTAAGAAAATTAAGAAAACACTTCCATTAACCATTTTGCTATATTCCATCTACTAGTACTCATCGATATTGCAATTTAGCTGTACTTCCAAAATCAGGGTTGCTCAGGTTTTGCTCCTCCCTCTCACCTTAATCAAGGCCTTTGCAATTTATAAATAGCTTATACTAAGATAAACTTTGTTTGATCCTACTACTGCCCACCACAGAAGAGCAATGCACACTTAAGTAAAAGTGAGCAACACAGTTATACTGAAACTAGAAGTAAACACTATTAAATATTTTACAAGTTTATACTTTAGGACTGTACTAGGTCATTGTGGTTTAAGTATTTAAGCATGAACATAGATAGGATTACATTTTAATCCACAGCATTAACTAATCAAAATTATCAGTCTACAATCACTCTCAGTTTAAGCTCAAATATTTTTCCTTTCCAAAATATATTAAGTTTCAGGTGGATACACAGAGCGAAGGCTGGATAGCAGAGCTAAGGTGGTGGCGGAAAATGTTGAGGAAAAAATGCACAAAGGGATCTGGTTATGCAATGGGATACTAGTTATTTCATCAGCCACAGAGCTCATAATTTATTCCCTCTACGAAGAATTAAGCTGTTCTAAATTTCCGTACAGTCTTTGCACAAAACATTTTAGGTTTTCACTTTCAACTCCTACACTCTGTACACAAGCACTGTCAGGCAAGCAAGCAAGCAAATCTTAGTGCTGCCTTTTGACACTGTAGGTTATGCCAGTATCCTAAAACCACGACCTTACGATTGAACAGAAAAAAAAAAAAAAAGCCCTCAAAAGAAATAAAAAATAAAGTGTAAAAAGGACTATCATCTTCCCATTGGGTCCACAAACCATCTGCCAAACACACCTCAAATGTCATATACTGCTGGATGACGAAGCGCTGGAATCGGCAGAACACAGACTACACTGACGTAGCCTAGTTGTCAATTTAGTCCAGAAACCTGTCTTTTGAAGAACTTCACTTTCCTTCTGAACCCTGCACTCTCTCTTAATACAGCAATGATTTCCACATGTACCACTTACAAACGCTTGAAGATCTTCATAATTCTGCATGAAGACAAGTAAGAATGAAAGCATCCAGCAGCCCGGCTAATGTGCCACCAGGAATACCTGCACAGCCTGAACTGAAAAGAAACCGTTTCCAGCTTTTTCCTCGCTCGTAACTATACGCTGTATGTTTTATACAATTGTTCCTTGTTCGCTTTTGCAGTAAGGCTCAAAGAACAAGCACCTGACTTTCAAATACATCCTTTTATCAAAAGGAAAAAAAATTATTAAAAGCGTATCACTGGTTTGTGACTACACAGCTTTACCAGGCATATTGGAAACTAAAGGATTTGCCTAACTGATGCTAACAGTAGGAAGCTGTTATAAAAGCTTAGTTTAAGAAAACGTTACCTCTTTTATAAATCAGCTTTTCAACATCCTCAAAAACCCCACACAGTTGGCGTATTGGTTTTTAATGGCACTGTCTGTATTTCTCATTGAAAATGAAGTACAACCTTTATAAACCACAGCTAATTTTTTTTCTCAAAACATTATATATAGAGCTAATTCAAAAAGGAGACTTCATATATGTTGATCAATAGCATAAATATAATACTACACATATAATTGTGTATTATACTGTATATGGTTATATAACTTGACACGCATGCATTTTTTAAGGGATTTGACGGCAGAAATTATAAGGGATGCCTTTAAAGAAGACTGTATCTTACTGAAACAAAAGGCGTGAACCAAGCTGGGCAGCTAAGTTACTTGGTGGGAGAAAGGGGAGAAGAACAAGAAGATAACTTCTTTCCCTGCCTGCCATATTGAAGGAGCACAAGTTCATGCTAAAAAAAAAAAACCCAAAACCACAACTTAAAAGCAGAACTACTAACAAGCTAAGGGCTAAGCCTTCCCGACTGGCCTTGTGGAATCTTTTCCAGACTTCCTCTTAGCATTACACTAACAAAGACTCTGCTCAGTGTTAGAACAAGGTACTCTTTTCTTGGCGTTACTTCCTCTTTCTTTCGCCTTTTTCATCTAGGTAATAAGCACAGCAAAGCCTGGGAAAGCGCCTTGGTTTTAGATTTTAATTATGCCACTCCATAAGCAGCGCAAAGGAGACACATGGGCTGCCTACAGGAGAGCCAAGGGGAATGCTCCAAACACACACAAAGGAGAAGGATCTTCACAGGGCTCGTGGATAAAGCTGTCAAACGTCTGGTAAAAGGCGATCAGAGATACTAAGCACACCCAGGTTCAACAGGCAAACTGTCAGGTGGGAGGCTGGGAAAAGAACAAGTCTTTTCCAAGACCTGCATAATGCTGAGGCCTGATAGAGCAGAGTGCTCAGTAGAACCATCATCACTATACTCTATACCCAGTACACACTTACTGGCCATTAACATGGACACAAACTGGAGCAGACACTCTTAATAGACTTAGTCAGGGACAGGTGTATATCAGGTTCTAAGTGAAGGAATACTAACTTCATAAACTTTTACAGTGCCACCATTCCATTACCTGCACATACCTTTGTCACTTAGGGACAAATGAGGACTTCTTAGCACAGGGACAGATTCTGCAGCACCTATGAACGTTTGTACACACCACTACCGCATGGTTACACCTATCCCTAACTGCACTAGATGTCAACGTGAAGACAGTGCTGCAAAACTTCCAGTTTTAAGCCACGTTCATCGCCTTTAACAATCAGCGTAAGATGACACAGCTTTCGCTTCTCTTAGAAAATATTTTATGCAAGTAGGTTCGCTAGGAAAAAAAAAAAAAAACAAACCCACAGCACACTAATGCACCCTGCCTCCTCTGAGCCAAAACGCGGGCACCCCCCGCACCAACGCGCAGCCTCCCGCGGGCGGGACCCCAGGCGAAGTGGCGCGGCCGGGACCGCAAGCGGCGGGGAGGGCGGCCCCGAAAGGCACAGACGCCCTCCGCGTCTGCACCCCATCCCCCTCCGAGCCGCCGTTCATCACCCGCGGGCCCCCACCGGGCTGCGCAGCCCCGCACCCGGGCACCAGGCGGGCGCACCGAGGGTGGGCGGCAGCCGGGCCCGCGCCGCCCCGCGCCCAGCCGCAGCGCGCCCCGCCCCGCGCCCGGGGCGCGGCCGGGACAGACCCCAGCCGGCCGCGGCACGGCCCCGGGACAAGCCATGCCTGCGCGGAGCGGCGCCCTGTCCGCGGCCCAGCGCTCGCACCTGCCGGGGGAAGCGGCGCGGCAGCCCCCGCACCGGGCGCGGGGCGGCCCGGCCCGGCCCCCTTCCGCAGGCACCACGCGTGCGAAGGGGAAGGCGGCGCTCACATGGCGCCTCCGCATCCTCCTCCTCCTCCTCCGCCGCCGCCGCCCGGCCCGGCCCCGCCGCGGCCCGCGCCCCGGCACGCCCCCGCCGCCCCCCCCCCGCACTCACTTCTCCCCCCCGCCGCCGCCTCCGGCCAGCTCCTTGCCGCCGCCGTGGCTATTGTTGTGGCCGCTGCTGTCGGCGGGGGGCTCGCCGGGGGTCGGCGGCGGCGCCTGCGCCCCCTTCCCCGGCTCCTCCAAGGCTCCCTCCGAGCGGGTGCACAGACCCCGCGCCGAAGGCGGCAGCCCCGGGCCGCGGCGGGAGGCGGGCGGGCTCGCACCGAAGGCGGCCAGCGGTGGCGGGAGGCGCCTGGAGCCGGCGCCGGGACCCGCGCCGCCGCCGCCGGCCGCCCCCGGCGGGCCGAGCAACAGCAGCTCCCGCAGCAGCGCCGAGCGCCACAGCCGCATCATGCTGCGCCACTTCCCTCCGCCGAGTGCCTCAGCCGGCGGCCTGCGGCGCCGCTCGCACCCCGCCGCGCCCGCCCCCTCTCACTCGATTGGTGGCGGCCGCCTAACTGTCAGGCACGCGGCGCTCTCATTGGCCAGGAGGGACGCCACTCCGGCCGGACCACGCCCCCGGAGCGAGGCGAGCCGCCCGCGGGCCGCTGGGGTCTGGGCGCGGGAGGCCGGCGGCGCGGCGGCCCGGGGGGGGCGGGCGGGCGGGTGGGTGGTGGGGGCAGACAGGGACGCGGGGGCCGGTGCCGCTCGTGGCCGGCGCGGCGCGGAGCAGCGCCCCCCGCGGGCGCATCCGCCGCAGGACCGGGCGGCGGCGCGCGGAGGGGAGCGGCGGGGCGGCGGCGCGTAGCGGGCCGGGGCTGCCGTTCGCACCGAGGTCACCCCGCCCTTCCCGCCGCCTCCATTTTCTGTCGGCCCCGGCGCCGGAGGGGGGAAAGTTTGAGTAATCGCCGCCCCGGCGCCGGCGGGCCCGGGCGGTGGCCCAGCAGCGGCGGGCAAGGAGTGCGGGGCGAGGCCGGCACCTGCGGGGCGGCGGGCGGCGCCGGGCGCGCCCGTGGGTCCCGGCGGGCCCCGGGACGGCGTTAAACGCTCCCGGCGGCTCTTCCCTCCATGTGCGACGCCTCAAGGGGTTAGAAGCGGGTTGGGCTTCGGCGGTGTCAGGTTTAGGTTGCCATGGATACGGGCGATTTTTTAAAATTGTATAAGCATCAAGGGCACTGTCTGCACTGGCACCGGGGAGCGAGCGGTGGGTGCAGTCGGTCACCAGTGCGGGCTGGAGCCACGTGAACACCTCGGAGCCGCCCGGGCGGTACGGCTGGCCGTAGGCCTGCGTTAGCCACCCTCGTCCTGCTCATCTGGCTCTGTAGGAAGGGGCTCGGGTGACAAAAACGTGTTAGAAGTACCCTTGGCGAGAGGAGTCGTTCCCAAACTCTTTGGGCCAAATGCTTCTGTTAACGCCCAGATCTACTAATGGGTTTCCATGCACTCGCAATAAAAAGATAATTGCGTAGCTCATTGCCAAAACTTGCTGTGGAGGCCGAAGTCTACAACTTTAAAAAAAACACCAAACAACAGACAAGAAGTAAAACGCCTGGATGCGTAGATGACTTGGGTGTGGCCATTCTTCGTGTTCACATCATCAAAACGTTTAATCGGAGTGTGAAAATTTTCTTACTGCTCCTCTACAGGTCTCAGTTTGGGAACCACCGGCCCATAGTAAAGCAACGCCAAAGGCCGAAGCGTGGGACGAGTAGCAGGAAATAACTGTAGGGCCTCAGTGCAACGTATCAACGTCACTCCGTACGTACACTTAAGCTTCTGTCGCAGCATCACGACGTGCTGCTTTACCAGTTGACAGCGCCTCGGAATTCAGGGATTTTGCAGTTACTCGGTGAAACTTTGTGCTCACGTAACCAATTGCTAAATTCATCCTAGGTGAGTACAAATCTATATTAGTCAATTGTATCCGTTATGGGAAACAGTAGATGAGATCTGTGTCATCCGACTTCATCAGTAATGCCAACATGGAAACCGGTATTTAAATCGCCACTAGCTTTATCACTTTTAGGAACCATAATTTTCTGAGCAAAAGTGTGAATACTTCTGGAGGCTCTGAATCTATTGCAGCTAAATTTCCTTGTGAACCATTTCTCCATGTATTGAGGTTTCTTTCTTTTGGTATGTTGTTATGTTTGGGGGAGGTAGGGGTGGAGAAATTGTAGTTCTAAGTTAAAACCATGTCGCTGCAGACTTCACTGGAAATGTTTTACTCTGAAAATACTGATATTTTCTTTTCCACCACCCCCTAGATTGAAGGTTTCAGCTGTCTAGGTATAGTAAATTGCTCTTAAAGGACCACGTAAAACACAGAGGGGTTTTTTGTTACCTGTTTTCTGTGCACATGGGGTTTGAGATGCCCACTGCAAGTAGACATAGAGAATAGGCTTTGCTTAGCCTTACACCGCAGCGCAAATGCCCACGGGAGTTCCTTCTGCTAATAAATCGTCACAACAGCCGTGAGAGTTTTTGGAAGCAGATTTAGAGATAGTTGATAACCTGTGCCTATAAAACGAGCCTCAGCACACCACTGGCTTTCCTTCCCACTGAACAAGGAAACTTGAAATATCAGTGTGGGATGTGTAAGCCGGGGCTACAGTTACTTCACATACAAAAATGCAAAGTACCTACAGTTCTCACATACTTATTCCATTACCTGTTATATTCCTGGAACAGATTCTGGATTTCCATCTGCTGAGTCTTTTTGGCAAGCCAATAACTACATCTTTTATCCTGCTACTCAATATTTCTCATTTTTTAAATTCCGTTCGGTAGAATATTCTGAAGATAGAAGTATTTAAAGCACCTTTTCCACTCTCTCTGCGGGGGCTACTGCTGTAAGACCAGAGACGGCAAGTGCGTTTCCAGTATGTGCGTCTGGTCACTAATTGAACACGCAGTTCTGCAGACACTTGACAAGATTCCCTGCTGGTTTTTAGTGCCAAGGTGATATTTTTGGTGTGACAGCTGCGCTCTTTCACAAGCCAGCTGTTTAGCAACTGACCTGGTTCAAAAACTCGTCTGATTTGTCTCTTGTACTGTAGAGGGAGAAGAAGAGGAAGAATGCAAAACGTAACAATCTAGATCTTTCCTTTTAGTGGTCTGGTTTCTGTTCAGAACATTGCAAATAAGGCTGTGGGAAGGGAAAATAAAAAAGAAGTACTACATTAACAAAAATATTTGCCTTTCATAACAGTACCCTGTGTTGCACATTCTTGACCCTACATGAACTCTTTTAATTTTACTCATTTCCTTTTTTGTTTACTTTGTATGCCATTGCCTTATTCCTTTATTTAACCTTTTAGTATCACCTTCTCATCAGCAGTCTCCCAACACAAGTGTTCTTCAATAAAGCTTTTCTTAAAACTTATTTCAAGAAGTTAATCCTCAGCTTCTCTCCCTCAAAATTCCCTTGTATGTGTTTTGAGGGCAGAAAAGGTGAGTTGTTCTGTATCTGGAACTACAAATACACAGCTCAGGAACAATGCGAAATGATAAATTTAGTTTCAGATTCACAAAGTTCAAGGGCAATAGTGACTCATTCCCTATTCTGAGAGCTTTTGCTGCATATTTCAGGCCATCGCTCCTTACTCCTACTATGACTAAGCCTTAAGAAGTTTCACCCAGCGATTCTCTCCCCTCCTCCCAAAGGCACAGCTATGTCAGAGAGTCTTCATTTAAAGACGAAAGGGTTTTTTGCTTTTAAAACAAGCCATAAGAAACGTAGTAAAGAAAACATCAGAAATATTTGTTTGCTTGTGAGAAGTGTTATACACGAGATCTGTTAAACTGACTGATTTTTTTGTTTTGAGCCAGGTGTTAGACTGGGCTTTCCCATACTTCTGTGAAACCCCCTTCAGACTTCCCTCTTGAACGGCGTGATACTGCTCATCTCTTTGGAAAGAGCAGACAGGCCATCTGCTCTGCCCTTCTGTGTGTCATGCAGTATCCCAAGAGAAACAGAAAATTACCAAAAAAATGGTTTCCAATGTAGCGCAAAGAAATTTGGAATTAAAATTCCCTATAGCTTCTATTTTGATTTCGTTACACAACAGTCAGTAACCATAAGCCAATGATTCTCTGTTTAATTTCCACACCTATGCATGTATTTTTCTAAGACAAAAATTAATAGAGAGAGAATCTAAGATGACATGCTTCTTCAGTAAAGAGGGAAAAAAAAAATAGATCTTTTAAATAGGCATTATTTTTTAAGTATTTCCTTTAAGCTATATTGTAGCAAAATATTCCCAGCGTAACCCTCTAACAATAATCCGTATTTCAGAGATTTTTCTTTCTAAAAGGGGCATAGCGGCGTTAATCTTCTAGGAGAAAGTGCTCTGAGAAGCAGGTGGAAAGAGGTCTTCCCAGTTTAATCACATACACTGATAACAGCTTTCAGGAAGGTTAAATCCTCCCGTCAGATCGGCAGGGCAGATCTCAGCTAAGCAGCAGAAATTAAGGATTATCTTGACTACAACATGAACTGTTTACTTTGCTATTTTAAATGGTTATGCTGGCTCCATTTCATGCGTTGCTGGGTAATGCTTTCCAAAAGAGAACTGAGGCGCTGCAAATTTCGACTCTTATTTGAGTATTCCCGTTGATTCTAGCGGCAGTTCCTAAAATGAATTTTTTCTCTTGTGAGGCTAACTTGCTGCACAGTTGGGTAACACTTTGAATGAAAGGTGCTCAGTAGCAAGAAACGTTCCTCGTTGGATTGTACAGGGGATATGGAACAGCTTCCTCTGAGCACAGAAGTATAAGCAGTAAATAAAGTTACTATTTAATCCAGGAAAATGAAGGTTTAGATGTTTAGGCATAAAAGCTTAGAAATCCAACGAGGAGGAAAATATTCAGAGGAATAATTTACCTGAAAGGTAACAGTTGACAGAGTGACCACAAATGACAAGTAATAGGAAAAATTCAAAATTGTCTTCCTCGCATGGTGCATCAATGAGACCATAGCTCATTTCTCATCACTCTCATTCCAGGTGAATACGGGCAGTGAGGATTTAATTCAAAGGAAAGCAACAAAAATATTTGGAGAATTTGCTGGGACTGGCATGAAGAGAGACTACAAGGGCCTGGGACATTCCTAGCCTGACTGAGATATGCAATGTGTCTTGGTGTACACGACAGAGTAAGCACGTAATGGAAGGAGATTTATTGAGGATGATCTGCAAAGACTGACACAAAGTCAATGGATGAAATCAAAGAATCACTTTATGCGAATTGCTGAGCTGAATAATAAATGGCAAAGATGGCAATTAAAATACAAAAGCAAATCTTTGCAAAATGACAATATTTAAAATGCTTCTCTTTTGACTTGTTTCCTGAGTGCTGGGGAAGATTGTCTGCCGCTGAAAATCACCACACAGGAATAGAGGCTCAGGAAACAAAGTTTGTTCCCCACTCTTGGCACTGATGGGGTGTCTTGGTCACTTCCTTACCCCGTGACTTGGTTTTCAGTATTGGCTTCCTTGTTCACCGCCCTGAAATTAAGTTTTGAAGCAAGATGAGTCTTAAAGGGGAAAAAAAAGGAACTAGATTTATTTAAAGTACAGATGAACAATGCACTTATCTTCCATGGGATACAATTATGCAACTTACTATGCACTAAAACCGTCAATTACTAGGTCTTTTCCGTCTATAACTTCCAAAAGGAAACCACGTGAATATGTGCATTCTATATGTCCAAATAATAAAGTGACTCTAGCTCTAATGTTAAAATTCGATCTACAGGTAACCTTGATTTTTCTGCATTCATAGGTTGCATCCATGTTACCAGACAAATGAGGGACAAAAATTCTTTCACAACTACGTGGATGAATTGCATTGCAATTTCTGAATTACAGTCTTAATTGTTCAGTCTGCCAGTCACAGTTTTTTCCTATTGCTCTTTTTGTTAACACGTTTCCTCTCGCGTTCACCAGTGAGACAGCACCATGGTTCCTCACGCGCGTTATCTATTCTAGCGCTTTTCAGATGCAAAATTCTTTACACATCAGAACATTCACTTTCAGAAGCCAACAGCTTACCTACCGGAGCAGTATCCCCTGCTGCATCCAGCACACCAAATGTTATTTGTGCTGTAACATACCTAAATCATAGCGTTACAAACCCCATGTGTTCCACCCGCAATCATGTTTAATGCTTCATTCTGATGACACCCGCCAAACTGCGGTTTGATTCCACAGCAGGCCGGGGAGCAGGAGCAAAACTTGCATCTTGGGTTCACGTTCCCCATCCTCAAACATTAGCCTTGGTAACCTTGCAGCCCCGCAGCAGTGGAGATGTCAGCGCACAGCTGCAGCCACACAACTCGCCCTGTGCTGGTTGCTTTCAGCTCTGAATTCTAGCACCTTACAAAAAGGCCCTTGGAGGGATGCAGTCTTGCAGGCAAAGACATGCAAGTGAATCCCGTTTAATGGTCCCATGTAGGAGAAACCCTCTCTCACACATCTGGTTTTAGAATCATAGAATCACAGAACGGTTTGGGTTGGAAGGGACCTTAAAAATCATCTAGTTCCAACTCCCCTGCCATAAGCAGGGACACCCTCCACTAGATCAGGTTGCACAAAGCCTCATCCAACCTGGCTTTGAACATCTCCAGGGATGGGGCATCCACAGCTTCTCTAGGCAACCTGTTCCAGTGCTTCACCACCCTCAGTGAAGAATTTCTTCCTTAGATCTAATCTAAATCTCCTCTCTTTCAGTTTAAAGCCATTACCCCTTCCTTGTCTCATCATAGAATGGCACAGGCTGGAAGGGACCTTACAGATCATCTAATCCAACCTCCCTGTCATGGGCAGGGATGCCTCTCAACTAGATCAGGCTACTCAAGGCTCTGTCCAACCTGGCCTTGAACACCTCCAGGGAGGGGGCATCCACAACTTCTCTGGGCAATTTATTCCAAAGTCTCACCACCCTCGTACTGAAGAATTTCTTCCTAAAATCTAATCTAAATCTGTTCTCCTTCAACTTAAACCCATTTCCCCTTGTCCTATCAGTGGACACTCTTGTAAAAAATCCCTCCCCAGCCTTCCTGTAGGTTCCCTTCAGGTACTGGAAGGCAGCTATTAGGTCCCCCCGAAGTCTTCTCTTTTCAAGGCTGAACAATCCCAGCTCCCGCAACCTGTCCTCGTAGCAGAGGTGCTCCAGCCCCTGGATCATCTTTGTGGCCCTCCTCTGAACATGCTCCAACAGATCTATGTCTCTCTTATGGTGGGGACACCAGAACTGGATGCAATATTCAAGGTGGAGTCTCGCAAGAGCAGAGTAGAGGGGGAGAATCACCTCTCTTGACCTGCTGACCACGCTTCTCTTGATACATCCCAGGATGCAGTTGGCCTTCTGGGCCGCATGAGCGCACTGCCGGCTCATGTTGAGCTTCTCATCTATAAACACCCCCAAATCCTTCTCTTCAGGGCTATTCTCAGCCCACTCTGTGCCCAGTTTGTATTTGTGCCTAGGATTGGCCCGACCCAGGTGAAGGACCTTGCATTTTGACTTGTTGAAACTCATGTAGTTAGCACTGGCCCATATCTCAAGCCTATCAAGGTCCCTCTGGATGGCATCTCTTCCCTCAAGTGAGTCCACAGCACCACACAGCTTTGTGTCATCGGAAAACTTACTGAGGGTGCACTCAATGCCGTCATCCATGTTGCTGACAAAGATGTTGAACAGCACTGGAATATATATACCCTTGCAAAAAGTCCCTCTCCGGGTTTCCTGTAGGCCCCCTTTAAGTACTTTTAAGTTTTGCCCTTTCACAAACTGAGGTTGGAATTACTTGTGGCCACATAGAAGCTTAAACTTACAAGGACACCCAGGCTCAGGAGCTGGGCTACCCAGCCTGGAGGAAAACAAAACAAAACAAGATAAAATCAAGCAAGTGAAACAAGCAGGCAGACTGTAATGGAAACCGTCTCATCATAACTGGTAATCCAAATAGTTTAAAAGTCTCTGACCTCCAGAAGGCTCCTCTGGAGTACTCAGAAATTGCTCTGATCAAGCACAGGGAATGACATTAGCATCAACGAAACCCCACCACCTCTGAAATGGCAAACTAATTGGCAAAACCACACGTTTCTTTCTGCCTGGATATTTTTGGCACGTTTTTATTTCTGTTGCTGCGCTGGGGGAAGAGGAATGGACACATCCTGATTTAGGGCTCAGCCTTCCTTTGCAGCTGCTGTTAAGTTGCAAATCACCTTGCAGGTTGCAAGACCGCTTAAGCCTCCTGTTGACTTAAAAACAAACAGTCCCATGAAGACTAATGGGAAAATACCCAGTGTTTTTTAATTCTTGAAGGATGTAACCTTGAAAGAAAATTTTCCCTCTCCCACCTCCATCTAACTATCTCTTTATAAATTCCAATATAATTTTCTTAGGTGGCAAGGAAGAAGCATAACAATGCAGATACTCTTGGTACCAGCGGGCAAGCCTACATGTTGCTGGTGACTGCAGGCACGCTACCAGCAGTGCTTCCAGTGGCACAGCGTGTACCATCACACTCCAAGGTTATTTAATGTTTAGACAAGGACTTTTGAACAGTTCCACAACAGTAGACCAGTGCAGACTGAATCCAGTTTCGCAAATCTTCAAAGACATAAAAAATAGGAGTCAAGGTTTTAAATTAGCCTGGGCTAAGCATGTGGTTTTGCTAATAAATAGTTTAGTGCTTAAACATGCATATGTTCATCCTAACTTCCAAGAAGACAAACATTTGAAATTCTTGTCAGGTATGTTTGGTGCATTTGAAACATTTGTGAAAGTACAAGATTCGTGCTTCTTTAGACTGCTGCCACAGAACATCTTCACGTTGTCTTTAACTGCTCCATAATGTTCCATCTTTTCTGACAGGGCTTGAAACAGCTCTCACTGAAGTCAAGAGTTGATGGAAAAACACACAAGGAGAGAAACTCTTACTTTTTAAATAATATTTTTAGCCCTCAGCATAGTTTCCATAGCAGTTTTAGACCCAATTATTTGGGCTTTTGCCTCGACTCACTGGGTTGTGCTGTTGAAATTCGGAGCGTTTCTGACATTACATGATCTCTAGTGGCAAAGTGACTCGTTCACACACACACGCTGTGGCTCGTCACCCCCTCACAGTCATTCCAAGACAACTGTTGGATTGGGTCACGCTGTAAATGGCGTGAATGAAGCAACCTGGGTTAAAAATTGATGAATGATAATTCTCACAATGATAATTCACATAAGTATGTGAAACATTGTCTTGAGGAGCTTTGAAATAGACGTGCTGTAGGATGGCTCAAAGGAAGAGCAGTAGCCAAGAAGTGCTGATAATTTTGTTTCTCTCTGTGTGCTTGGCCTTGTACCACAGGAAAGGGATGTTGTCAGATAACAAACTTCACAGCCTTCCTGTCACAGGCAGTTTTTAAACGAT
This sequence comes from Tauraco erythrolophus, assembly GCF_009769465.1. Classification (NCBI taxonomy): domain Eukaryota; kingdom Metazoa; phylum Chordata; class Aves; order Musophagiformes; family Musophagidae; genus Tauraco; species Tauraco erythrolophus. The sequence continues at coordinate 9,954,127 of NC_141472.1, read as the reverse complement.
GACCAAGTGCTTGGATATTTTGACTATTTAGATAAAGTTTCATCTGGTTGCTTGATCAACGAACAGAGCTTCAGGCAATTGGATATCCTTATAATAAAGCATGGAACCAAACCAGTTGTCGGTCTGGATAATACAGTTACACTGATTTTAGGAGGAAATATAAGCAGTTCTGGACTTACCAAAACATCCCTTACTCTGTCACATACTTGCACACAAAGTAACTTTGTAATACCCTACAGTAATCACCCAAGACATCATGGGCCTAATTTAAGAACAAACCTAATAGACCCGACTGGTAGCCCATTTGACATGACTTTTGTTGTTTGTTTTCAGGCTCTTTGCTATATGTGCTGCATATCAGACACTTGAGGATTGGCTCTGCTGAAACAGAGTCGGAAGAACAGTGGCATAGCTGAGCAACGAGACCAGAACCAGGCAGCGGTAGGGAGGATAATTTGAGCTAAAAGGACTTTAAGCCAACAAATAAAAAATGAACTATATTGAGTATTTTAGGCCAGAAGGCATGCAGAACAGACACATGTAATTATTCTTGTATCTATGGTTAGGAAAACATCATCCAGCCACCTTCCTACTTCCTCCCCAGGTTTGACTTACTGTGTCATGTCTGCAGCAGAATTGCAAACTCTCAAGACAAGGCACATGTCTTCCTATTAGTCATGTTTCATCAAGAAGTTACCTTTGTTTTATTTCTTGGAATTTCATTGTGTGTTCCAATGCAGTTCTTTCACCTAGTTTATCTCACCTCGTACATTTCAGCAAGTTTTTCTGCTGGTTGTCTGTCTTCTAAGTTGTATCTCTTTGTCTTTTGATTGATATACTTCAATAGGGAAGGCACGATCTGAAGAAAAATAGTTTAAATACTGACTCATTTTGTTCTACTTTACTTATTAGTTACATCGTTTGGTACGTCAACGTATCTTAGTAATATTAAAGGTGAAATTCAGAGTTGAAAAAGCACAAGCAGTAGAACGTATTACCTCTTTGCACAGCAGTGTGGTTGAAGAGAAAGGTAATAACTGCTCAGCGTAGCTTACTTAGTCTACCTTGGTGTAAAGCCAAATAAATTCTACCCTTTGAAATAAAAAGTACTCCATAAACTACCAGTAGTTGTTAATGATTACTAGAACTGGAACTAATCAGTCAAAATCCATATGCCAGCAAGTAATAATATTCTACAAACATCCTGAATATGCAGTTTATATCCTTTATTTTAACAGCTAACAGGGAGAAGGTTAATTTACATCTCAATGCTAATTTGCATAATGAGAACCATTAACTTATGAAGTTAATGAACTGATACATCCACCAGCTCAGTCCAATGACCCCGGACTCTGAGAAAAGCAGAAGGATGTGTGTGGTGGAACACTGCTGATCGTTGCCGGAGCATTTGGCTGGGCTCTGGACGCCCGGTGCAACCCAGCCGAATGGCATTCAGCCCTGCTCAGGACTACCATCGGCTTAAGCGGTTGTTTAGAAAAAGAAAACCACAAGGAACAGTGCTCTTCCCATGTAGTAGTTCTCAAAAAAGGTTGCTGGCATTTTTTCACATCCCTGAATAGGTTGCACATGACTGGCTCCAACATCATCTGTTAAATATTACAGGGAAGAGAAAAAGAATGAGCACCTTTAACGGCCTTACAGCTGTGATTTCTCACCTGCTTATTTCTGTCCCTTGTACACTTCACATGTTTAGGCAACACTTATTGGCACATTGAGTCTTGTGACATAAAAATCAGAAGAGCATCATACATGTGAGATGAAGAGTAGAAGCAGTACAGTCACCAAATGGCTGTCACCCAGATGGACAGTCATGAACCAGATTCTACTCCTGAAACTCAATGTTGGGAACTTTGTGCTCAAAAAAAAGCAGTAGCAGATCAGACTGGCTTCAGCTCACCCGTGGCAGGACAAAGCTAGTTTTTCTGTACCTGTTACCTACTGGTCTTCTCAGTTCAAGGGCACAGGTAACAGGTAGCTTTTGCCACAAAAGTTACAGGTGTAACCTTTGAATGCACATTTCAGAGTTCGCACATAAAGTCAGCCTGCTTAGTCCCACTGGAACTCGAACTGCTTGACCTTCAACTCTCAGAGGCTTTCAAATCAGAGCTGCAAACGCGTGGAGAAGATGATTTCCCAATGATCTGGCAGCCTGTTACACATTATCTCGAAGCAGAGCCATCAGAGAGATGGCAGGGTGCTCTGTCGCGAGCAGAAAGGGATGTCCTAGGAAACAGGCAGTCTGCCGGGTCACGGCTTGAGTGTGGGCAAGTGTCTGGGCAAGTTTGTCGAAAGACCATGCAATGCCCAAAGAGAGAGGTCGTTTGCATAAATGCCTTTTTCAAAGGTGTCGGGAAGCTGTAGGAGATGCTAGGCTTTCACTGAAGACAGTAAGAGAGCCAGGTCCTTGAAATTCTTTAGAATTGGGCTGCATGAGAATAAAATTATTCTTAACTACTTCACTCTTCCTCCCTAAGGAGTTACATACTTTTTTTATTATATAATAATAAAGTGACAAGAGATGAGGTATGATATTACCAGTAACCATGAGGTATGTAGTATTTTTAGTGAAGCTAATTAGTCTTGGTTCTATGACCCCCTCAAAAAAAAAAAAAAAATCTGTGTTCCATAAGTGATCCTATAGAGATGAGCTATGCCATATTCTACTAAAAAAAAATAAATAATTCAGGAACTCTTTAAGCGCAACTTACACAGAAGAGCCAACATTTAAAGAGGTATTTTTTACAACACAAACAATCTGTTTTCTCTCACTGTTGTGAACCTTTTCTGGTTTTACTCACAATTAGTGCAGCGGATCGAACGTCCCTTTGTGCACGAAAGGTTTCTTTCTGTAGCATTTTACACGTCCTTGGTAGATTTTACTACAAGACAGTACATTTTGACATCGCTGCCAATCTGCTCGGCTCCTGTGCGACGTGAGCCCCACTCCTGGCACAGCCGCAGCCGTCAGTACCCTGAGCATCGGAGAAGATGGGCTTTTGGAGCCGGGGCTGGTGTCGGGAGCAAGCGGGAGCAGGGATTGTTTAGCAAATAGCCAAACATGGAGGAAAGTTTATCACTTTCAGAGCTAACCCTGGCTTAAAGTGACTGCTCTGAGAACAGAAATGAACAAACGAGCCTTAAAAGACTTTTCTGCCACGAGGAAATTCATCTTTCATCAAACCTGGAGGAACAGATGTTACTGCGCTCCCAGGCAAGTAAAATCTGGGAGGAAATGACCACCGTTCTCCAGGAAATGGAAGTGATTGGAAGCAGCTGTAAGCCGGAGCCTGCTGACTCTCCCTGGCAAGTTCTGCGGCCGTGGCTCGCCCCTGCAAAGCTGGGCTTCAGTGTCCCGGTTGTTCATTTCACGCCGTCAGGGACACCCCGCGAAGGCTGGCTGCCGCAGCCCCGGCTAGCATACTCAAAGATTAGTTTAGGGAAAGCACAGATGCTCTCCTAATCCCCTGTGGAAGCCGTGGTAGAGCCCAAACCCCATATTACACAACAGGGTCCCTTCTCTGACTCAATGGAAAGGATTTCCCACATGCCCACAGCCACGTTCGCTCAGACACAGGGAGGAGACAACCACAAATGTGACCTATTCAGGCGCTTGAAATAAGAGTTACTGGCACATTTCCACACTTCTGGATGGCCTTCCTGCATACCAGACCGACACACTTGCCACGAACCCACGCAGCTATTTGGCCCTGAATCCTAAGGATTAAAACAGAATTCCCCTCCATGTTCTCAGGCATGCCCAGCCAAGGTCCCTATACCTGTATTGGGTTCCTCCTCACCACTTAAACATCCTTCCTTGATGCTGCCGGATAAGAACACCATGATTGCTCTCACCTCACAGCCTTCTTTTGCACCCTGGCCAATGACTATCTCCACTTCCAAGGAGCTGAAGACAAACGAAACGAGAGCTTTCGGCAATCCGATAGTGCCACAACCACACAAAGCAAGCTTTCCCTGCCCCAGAAAACATGCACAATAAAAGAGACTAATACCATAGCCGTAGTGCCACAAATGCAATGTCTCATGTTTAGAAAGCATTTACAAAAACATGGATGGTGTTACTAACCACTTGCATTTTTGGATACGCTAAATCATCTCAAGAGCTCTGACACACTGCAACTGAAAGAGATCCTTTTTCGTTCATCTGAAGGTGAAAAAACCCACCCCTACATGTTTATTTCACTGCTCAAGCCCTGCTGAGAGGACTACCCGCATTCAACTGCTTCATCAGCTGCTTCGGGACAGGCAGGCAACATCAGCCACGGCACCGAAGAGCCAGCACGACAATAACAAAGAAAGCATGAGTTATCTTGAGCGAGCTAGTCCGCGCTTTCCAACTGGCTCCAAGCCCCAGCTCAGAAGTTCACATAGCTGACATTATCGTCTGGTGAGTCAACTCCTGATACTTCTTGTGTCCGGCATAACTCACAGTTTGGCAGCATCAAGGGAGGTTCCTTCTCCTCTCTTGCTGCCCAGAGTCAACGTTGCTCTACAGAACATACAAGATGGTAAAGTCACCAGAAGACATGTGTATGGCAACTTGACCATCTTGCTGGTTATCATCACCTCCTGGAGGGGCAGCACCAGACAAGATTCATACCACGAATGTTGCTTGCAAAGCTGTCTAGATGGAGAATTCTGTATCAACACAGCCAAAACACATCTGCTTACACCAAAAATGAAGGTTTACAGCCCTGGTCAGCTAATTGACCTACGCTCTCTGAAGTCCTTGCTTAAATACCAGAACTTGCACAAATCTTAGCCAGATTTAAACCACAGTCACGAAACACTAAGATACATTCCTGATGGACACAGCACTGTGGAGTCAGGCCCATCAGGCAATACAAAATTCATTCCCAGTCTGTACCATTATGCCCTCTGAACCTACTCCCTAAGCGAAGAGTCAAAGCTCTGGAGAGGTGACTGGCACCATGACAGCCCTGGGATATTGCTCAGCATCACTCCAGCAAATGGGTGCTCAGTCAAAGCCACCAGCCTCCTGCACAACCACTTTTTCTGCTTGGGCTGGCAGGTACAGGAGCTAAAGCCAGAGCCCGCAGCAGCAGCTACCTGGAGTCAGCTGGGAAAGCAGGCACTGGAAATCCACAAAAAAGTGACAAGGTACATTAATCACAGAGAAAGGCAGGCAGAAAGCTTGGATGCGGCAGATCTTCTGGCAGACGATGGAGCAGAGGTGCTTGTGAGCACAGGAAGAAGAAAAAGAAAAAGAAAGAAACCATGCCAGTACATGTGAAAATTATAGTCCTCAGACTAAAGTCAAGCCTGAGCCTCCTGAATTTTGGCTAAACTTAAACATGAAAAACCCCATACATATCAGAGGGAAGACATGCTGTTCGAGGAGCAGAGACATGAAAGAAGAAGAAGCAAGGTGAGACTGGAATCCCCTCCGGCCTGCCAGGCGTCCCTCCATCCTTTCCAGACAGGCACTGCCAGTTAACCTGGAGGAACAAATGCCACATCTGGAAGGAGAACAGCCTCACTGGAGTGTGCAACAGCACCCAGCATGTCAATGAAATGACAACAAAAGTATTATGTTAATAGGCAAGTAGCTATAACGAGGATACAGCGACATAGGTCATGCATAGTACGTCTTTCTAGATGCAAAAAGGAATGGCCATGGTCACTGAGCAGTCTCTTGACCATACAGACAGATGTTTAAGATGAGTTCTCAAAATCAATTTTTTTTCATGAAGAACAGAGCAAACAATAGTCTTACATTTTCTGTGTCAGGGTCAGGTGTTGGTTTTCCACAGCACTAGGTTCTGATGACCACCAGCTCAAGAACAGCTGGGTTTTTTCTTCTGCAGTGAAAGAAAACACATCATATATTTCAACTTTTACCTAAAAGCCGTCATCCCGTAACGGTGGATAAAGTGCTGCAAAACGCCGAGGCTGTTTGTACCATTGCAGAGGTTCCGTGTGCCTACGAAGGCTGTGCTAAGCCAAGAGAGAGACGCTAAGATACGAGGCCCGCGCGTGCTGCCGTGACACATGAGAAGACAGCGCAAGTGGCCGCCACCATCACCCTGGCAGATACTGCTGCTTGAAAGAGCATAAGTTGAGTGGAAAATCAGCCCGGATGAGCCTTTGAGTCAAAGGCAAGTCATACTGTACGCCTGGAACAAGACATCCATATGACTATGTCCACTCCAGAAAGCTCCATTATGCACTTAGGGATGGACGCCAGGTGAAGAGGAGTGGTTAGGAAAAGCACACTCAAAAATCACAGGTTAGAAAGAAGGTGGTCAAAATACTTTTCTAGACGCTGCAGCACTTTCAAGAGGCAAAGCTGAAGGTTTTAACAAAGGCTCATAAGAGCGAGTTTATACCCTGTTTCCCAAGCTATGTGCTAAAGGTACTCATTAGCAGTTCACAATCAGACACAGGGACATTTGCTCCAGGCAGGAATTTATGTTTGTTTTGATTTTCTCAGAAGCATGTAGCTAACACCTGAGGAAGATCAATAATTAACTCCAGCCTGAGATGGAAGCAGACAGGTTTAATTTTCTCAAGGGACAGGTGACTCATCATGTTTCTAGATCTGACAGGTTCTGGTGTGGTTTGCTCCTACCCAAGAGGTTAAACACCAGCATGCAGTAAAGCAGTCCCACTGGGAGAAAGGACATTGCGCTAAGTACTGGTAGAGGTAATATAGAGATTGATTTATAGATTCATAGATTTCTAGGTTGGAAAAGACCTTAGAGATCATCGAGTCCAACCATCCCTAATCCCCATTAAACCATATCCTCAAGTAGCTCATCCACCCTATTCTTAAACACATCCAGGGATGGGGACTCAACCACCTCCCTGGGCAGCCTATTCCAGTGGCTGACAACCCTTTCAGAGAAGAAATACTTCCTAACATCCAACCTGAATCTCCCCTGACTAAGCTTATACCCATTTCCTCTTGTTCTATCACCTGTCACTAATGTAAAGAGCCCTTCCCCCACCTCCCCACCATCTTTTCTCAAGTATTTATAGGCCGCAATCAGGTCTCCCCTCAGCCTCCTCTTCTCCAGGCTAAACAGCCCCAACTCCCTCAGCCGCTCCCCATAAGTTTTATTTTCCAGCCCCTTGACCAGTTTGGTCGCCCTTCTTTGGACTCGCTCCAGGAGCTCAATATCTCTCTTAAAGCGAGGGGCCCAAAACTGGACACAATATTCCAGGTGCGGCCTCACCAGTGCCGAGTACAGGGGCAGGATCACTTCCCTGCTCCTGCTGGTCACACTATTCTTGATACACATTTAATTTAAATTCAGATTTTTACAGTGTTAACAGAAACAATATTGTGAAGAAAAATCATTATTCCTAACTATTCCTAGGCCTTAAGTTTTCCTAAAACCTCTTAAGCACTCTTGGCAAGGTGTAATGTTCCTGCACCTGTGCTCAGCAGGTGATGTTTCAAATCTCTATAGAGCTGCTTACTTACATACATATTTAATGTGGGGAAACATCCTTATGCTTCCAAAGACTGCTCTTGAGGTGGAACTTTAGGCTTGTTCATCAGACCTAATTGGGCTCTTGCATATCAGATATTTCTGTGCAAATAAGGTTTTCCATGCACAGCAATATATATCTATGCACACACACACGTATATAGTGGCGACACCAAGTTGTGGGGTGTGGTCAACACGCTGGAGGGAAGGGATGCCATCCAGAGGGACCTTGACAGGCTTCAGAGGTGGACCTGTGTGAACCTCACAAAGTTCAACAAGACCAAGTGCAACGACCTGCACATGGGTCGGGTCAATCCCAAGCACAAGTACAGGGGCGGAGAATGGATTGAGAGCAGCCCTGAAGAGAAAGACTTAGGGGTGTCGATTGATGAGAAGCTCAACATGAACTGGCAAGGTGCGCTTTCAGCACAGAAAGCCAACTGTATCCTGGGCTGCATCAAAAGCAGTGTGGCCAGCAGGTCAAGGAACTCGACTCTGCTCTCATGAGACCCTCCCCTGCAGTACTGCATTCAGCTCTGAGGCCCCCAACATAAGAAGGACATAGACCTGTTGGAGCAGGTCCAGAGGAGGGCCATGAAGATGATCTGAGGTCCGGAGCACGTCTGCTATGAAGACAGGCTGAGAGAGTTGAGGTTGTTCAGCCTGGAGAAGAGAAGGCCCTGGGGAGATCTTCTAGCAGCCTTCCAGTACCTAAAGGGGCTACAAGAAAGCTGGAGAGGGACTTTTGACAAGGGCATATAGTGACAGGACAAGGGGCGATGGCTTTAAACTGAAAGAGGGGAGATTTAGATTAGATATAAGGAAGAAATTTTTTACAATGAGGGTGATGAGGCACTGGAACAGGTTGCCCAGAGAAGTTGTGGCTGCCCCATCTCTGGAAGTGTTCAAGGCCAGGTTGGATGGGGCTCTGTGCAATGTGGTGTAGTGGAGGGTGTCCCTGTCCATGGCACGGGAGATGGAACTAGATGATCATTATGGTCCCTTCCAACCCAAACCGTTCTGTGATTCTATGATCTATATGTTTTTACCATTTTATACTGTTGATCCTTTAGTGAGGGGAGCTGTAGCTTTCATTTAATAACACCAGCTTTTATCATTGCCACATAAAAATTATCTCAGCTTTATGGCTATGTGACCCAGCAACATTACCCATGCCTAGTAACAGCAGGCGGTACGCGAGTGCACTCACAAGCAGGTACATGACCACTTGTCCTCAAGGTGTATTCTGGAGCTGATCCTGCTCCCTCAAAAGTCATAACCAGGTTTGGCACATCTCTGACGATCTGCACTGAACTTCTTCCTCAGAGGTGGCTCTCCCTGTCAAGGAGGACCTGTTTAACTCCAAAGCAGGGGGCTGATGGAGTGTTTGAAGCTTCCAGGGTAACTGCTGAATTCCCAAAGCATTGGGAGGTCTCTGCCCCGCACTGTGGTCTTCAAAGTTGGGCTCGACACCACGTAAGATCAGGTGAAGCTCTTCTGTTGGATGGCAGTCTGCGCATAGCAAGCTGGTGGTTTCTCAGTTTTGGCCCTTCTTTTCTAAAATGAGCAAGGGAACTTCCCCACATCTGCTCGTTTGCAAATTGAGTTTCTGTCCGACAGCACGTTTTTAGTAGCCTGCAGCCACAGCGCTGGAGGAAGCATGAGCAGAGCTGAGGACTGGAGCGTTGCCACCACACTCTGCTTCGAGAGGCTGCCTTTCATACAAAGGAGACCTTCTACTCTCCCACCAAGGCTGCATTTTGTCCTGCCCTGTCCCAGCGAGCCCTCTGTGACTGCTGCCTCGCAGCCGAGACGCCAACACCCAGGGGAGTCATGCAGCAGACGTGAGCGAGCGGATCTGTTTAAGTTGATGAAGCTTCAAACAAAACCGGTGCTGTCGATGTCTATTTACATCAATGTTTCCAGAGCATTTCATAACCACTTACAATTTTAGTTAAAAAAAAAGGTATTCCCTTCGCTGCTGAACCAGCAGTCTTCGCGAAGCATCTTTGCTGTCTCTCTAACACCACGTTAATGCCAGAAGGGCACAAGAAGAGGACCTATCTCCCCGATTTCTCCTCTCAAAGGCAGAGGATCACTTACGCATGCATGTGGACCGACAAGGCTCTGACGGACCACAGCACAAACGATCTGCCCCAGGGTTCAGATAGGACAGCTTGGACCAGGGGAACGGGGTGACAACCAGGTGCTACAGCCAGCAATGTTTCTTAAACCAGGGGAAAGAGGTCTCTCCGTCCAGCTGAAAGCACCTGGTAGTCCCCAAGGTGTTTATAGCTTCCAGCTGAGGAGAAGTCAGCTGAAGCTCCCGTCCGCAATAGCAACTCTCTGCGCTGGCTGTTACAAAGGAGGCTCCTGTTTGGGCAAACCCCTGGACGTTTCTTTGGCGTCACTGCACACAACCGCCGTTCAGAAGGAAGCCAGCGGCCTCCTTCACGCTGAAGTTTCGCAAAGTTATGTGAAGGAGCATTGTTTTGCTGGCCATCCCTGCAAGCTCCTTTCTGACACATCACTGCCTTTCTTTATGGATTTCTGTGGCGGGGAGAGGCTCGCCGGAGAACTGCACTTTCTGGTAGTTCCCTTATAAGGCAAAGCTCTGGGCTCAGCTGGGTTTAGCTATTCCCTTAGTCTTCATTGCAAAAATAGACTTGGTATCCATTGTACCAGTATCAAACTGGAGAGGAGAAAAGAGAATTCCTCTTTTTTTCCTTTCCTAAATGCCAGCGGATTTCACCATTTAAAAAAAACGACTCCACCTCCTCAAAAAAAAAACAGCACAGAGAAATTGTGACGCTTTTCAATTGGCTTTGCCCACCAACGATAGCCTGTAAACTCTTCAGCACTTGTCTCTATCTTATGTACATATATCACCTAATTCCACAGAGCTCAGTCCCTCATCCCTGGGCATTACAGTCATCCAAGTGTTACAGAAAATAGGGAAAGCCCCATTAAACAATGCCCTACAATGATTTGAGTCACCAGGGAAACGGGTCAGGTCCTTTTCTCATCCCTCCCAGGAGCCCTCTCACAAAAGGCCCTGGACAATCAGGAACAACCCATGCAGCAGCCCAACTAACCCCCTTTCGAGCCTTTAGCCAAAAACAAGTGTCTCAAATCCAGGGACTGCAAAGCAATGTGAAGATGACCAGGACCTCCATTACTGCTGTAGCAACCCTGAGAAGCGAAGGGAAGGGATATGGAGTATTCAGACAGTGTGTACATATATATTTATACCACGTTGGAAGCTCAAGTTGGAAGCCAAGCTACAGCCTGACCTCGTTCACTCTTGGACTGAGAAGGCTCAGTCCAAATCTCTCGATCCCTGGATTTTCAAAGGAGCTGCAGAGAGGGAAGTTTGTACTTAGCTCTGCACATGATTGTGATGCACTGAGTAAAGTCATTCTGCATCAACCATTCTAACCTGTAAAGTCTTAACAGTTAACATCTTGCTGCTGCAGAAAGGGAATTAAACATTTTCCCTAAAAAAATGTGCTTTTCTTAAAGAAAACCTGTTGCCCAGATCCAGTTTCAGGCACAGATTCAATGAACTATTGAAGCAAGGGGACAGAGATGATGATAATCTGCAGCAGACAGGGCAGCTGAGGATAGCAAGCCAGCAGCCAAGAGTATCTTTAGCCTTCAGCCTCCTCTGCCTGAGCAACAGCAATTGCTTTGGGATAGAAAACTATCAGAATTTGTCATTTATTTGTAAATGATTAACAAAATTCCCACTGATTTTTCTGCAGGCCTGCCATTGCTCTGCTTAAAGGTTGACAACCGGAGCTCCAAAGGCAAGTCACCCTGCTCTGCAAGGCTACAGAAAGGAGTCGTCGTGTGCTCCTTAGCTTGGAGGTGACTCACTGCCAAAGTCAAAATGCCATTAGCTACACGGTGGTTTCTCAAACCCTGAGAGCATTCAGTTGGAATAACGTCATGGGGAGAAAAAAATAAAGAAAAAATAAAGAAGTGGTGTTAGCTGAAAGGATGAGCTGCAATTCGTCACCTTGCAGCTGCTGCCCGTTTTATTTGTTACCTGCCTGGTGGAACATCCTCTCTCTGAGTGCCACATCCTTTTTGACGGGACATAGATGAGAACTTTGCAAAAACTGTTAACAGACCGTGCTGTCTGCCCATACTGGGTGGGAAGAGCAGGGTTGCCTCCGTCCGCTCCACCGGCACATGAGCCTTGCTGAACCAGCGCCTGGGCACTCAACAGGGGATTTACCGCTCCACCCAAAATTAATCTCATCATAATCAGAAGGTATTTGTACATCAGCGTGCGCTTCACTGTAGATAACAGCCGGGGCTACTGTGTTACAGACAAGGGCTTGTGTGCGAGGCAGGGTGCGTAGTATCTCCCCCCGCTTTCACCGGTTATCTGACAAATACTATTGCAGCTATCGGAATGAAGGCCAGGAGGTCATAAAAGCTCCTGGAGGATGACAGAAATATTTTCGACTAGTTGGTTTGTAGCACCAGGAGAAGAGTCGTGGTGCGCTTTTTTGGTTTTGTTTACTTCCTTGAGTAGCACCACTGTGCACACCGCAGCAACGGCTAAACCCAAAACAACATCTTTTTTTATGTGCAAGAGAAGGAGGAGGAGAACTGAAAAAGGAACATGCTGTAAAAACAATGCAAACTGGATATGGAGAAACCAGGGATATTTTTGTTTCTTCTACATAGTCCTTAGGCAAAACAAACTAAAACCTGTTGTAACGAAATTCAACTCGTTCCAAGCCAATCTCCCTGTTTCCTCTTCCGCCTGCCGTATCTGAGTTACTTCTTCATTTAGTAGCACAAGGCATAGCCCTTCCCTACTAGAACAGCAAAGTCAGCCCAAGCACTTCAGAGTTTGAGATCCAGCGTGTCATCAGGCACAGCCACTGACAGGGCTCTTTCAGCATCAAAAACAAGCCAACCAACCCCCAAAAAACCCCTTGACTATAGAAAGTGGATCAGCCCCAGCGTTTTCCTCATACCACTGACGTTAATTATGCAAGTAATAATATTACTGCTCAAACATCCCAACTACATTAGGCACTTCCTTGCTGCCCTTCCCCTGAATGGCTGTTTGCTTTGCAAGTGCTGCAGGGCAAAGATCTGTCTTCCGAGGCCTGGAAGTGCTTAGCACACTGTTGGCATCATATAAAAGTATCAAAAAAACGGATGTGAGCATGTATCTGCTTAGATTATTGTTACTAAGGCTGTTGCTGTATTTGCAGGTTGTTTTCCCATGCAGCAGCTCTCTCTCTGATTTATTATAAGCTTATTATAGATTCATACAAATTCAGAGGTAATCTGGAAAATGTATGGGATTAATAATTTCCCCGAGAAACATAAACTGCGAGAAGATGGAGAAGTGCGTCATTGCACAGGGCGGGTGTAGGAGAGCAATTAGAGCTGATGAGAAAAGCTGTCCAGAAGCACAACCTACAGGTATAAACTGATACTGCGCTTCACGCTGCTGGGCTCAGGCTGAGTTTAGGCTTACGGAAAACCAATTTGTTCCTGAGGGTAAAGCCCTCCTCAGGGGACAAAAATGGGTTATGGATGGGAAGGGGATACAAGCTTCACGGTTCCTGGGAGGTGGCATCCCAATGAAACCTTGCAAGAGTGAAGGCCTGCCGCTTACACTTTCTGGGGAAAGGGTCGAAAGAGGATTTCCAAACCAGTTACGAACATGAACACGGAGTAGAATCACGGAACAGTTTGGGTTGGAAGAGGGACCTTAAAGATCCTTTAGTTCTAACCCTCCTGCCATGGGCGGGACACCTTCCACTAGATCAGGTTGCTCAAAGCTGCATCCAACCTGGCCTTGAACACTTCTTGCGGGGAGGGGGCAGCCACCACTTCTCTGGGCAACCTGTTCCAGTGCCTCATCACCCTCAGAGGGAAGAGTTTCTTCCCTATGTCTAATGTAAATCTACCGTCTTTCAGTTTAAAGTCATTACCCCTTGTCCTATCACTACACACCCTTGTCAAAAGTCCCTCTCTAGTTTTCTTATAGGTCCCCTTTAGGTACTGGAATGTAGAAGGTCCCCCCACAGCCTTCTCTTCTCCAGGCTGAACAGCCCCAACTGTCTCAGCCTGTCTTCATAGCAGAGGTGCTCCAGCCCTCGGATCATCTTTGTGGCCCTCCTCTGGACCCGCTCCAGCAGCTCCATGTCCTTCTTATGTTGAAGACCCCAGAGCTGAACGCAGTACTGCAGGGGAAAGTCTAATAAGAGTAGAGTAGGAGTACTGGGAAAAGGGGGGAATGAAGGTTGAATCATCATCTCAGTGATGATTTTCCCTTGAAGTGAATTAGGCACCATGATTTGTAACATCACCTCCTTCTCCAATGAGTCAGGAAGGTTTAAAGTCTGCACTAACATTATTTACACCAGATACAGAAAGGATAAATGACAAAAGGAAACATGGCTTACCTCCAGGTGAGGCTCCCGGTCTTCAGGGTGCTTCCTGAGTAGCTCAGCATGGAGCCTGCTCATCCTGCCAGCCCTCCGTTCTGTCTCCATCCTCTTTCACATGGTGATTTCACAGGGACAAGTCCAAACTCTCTATTCCTGCATCCCCAGGATGTCACTTTTATTACCAGGTGACACCAAGAACACCTCAATGGCTTCCTCCAGTCCTACCAGCATCCCCAGAACCAGCAATCTGCTGCAGCCAAGGGAGCCAGGGGCTGCAGGCACCCACCTATGAGGGGCAGAGCTACACTGGCACCAGGTTGCCATCATTATCCAAATCATGGGTGGGAAAAGAAGAGGAGAGACCCCGATGGGTGCTAATGCTCAGACAGCTGTGTTTACAGCTGTGTTCCCTGGGGGTCATGCACCAGAAACAAGGGGTCCTTCTGATTTCCCCCTCCTCGGGCAGCTCTCTCTCTGTCAGTCTCATGACTCCCGAATACATGAAAATTGCAGTACGGGTCTCAAAAAGCACAGGCGTCCAGCCACTCCAGGACTCCTGAAGGGTTCCTCTGGCCTGACATCTCTGAAAAAGCCCAATTTTCAGCTGCATAGCAATTTTTTCCAATTTGGCTCCACTTGAGAGGTTTCAAATGGGCTGGCCAACGATCACTTATGCCTCTTCAAAATATCAGCCTGGATATTTGCCCTATGAAGGCCAGATACAATTTGAAGACACTTACTGCTTCCAGGTAATTCCGTCACACTGCTAATAGCAGCAGGTCTGTATGCGGAAATCAACTGGAATAAATATTTCCGAGTCACTACAGACGTTTTAGTCAAGGATAAAGGGAGCGTTATTTCCTTGATATTTTTTTAATTATTATTATTTGAGGGTGGAAAGTCATATGGAGGCGATCTGGGAGAGATTCCAGAGCAGAATCAAAGAACAGTTTTTTTCTCTGTTGTTATTCCAGTAATTTTCTTCCTGTGGAAAAACCCCGACAACTGTCAAGCTCACAGTGTTGCTTACTTCTCTTACGGCACGGAGAGGTGTCGCATACAACCTACTTTAGATTTCAACCATTTCAGCTATACACTTTGATAAAGTCGTTCCAGCAGGCACGCAGATTCTCTGGAAATTTCCAAAAGCATTGGGATCCACTGCACAAGTCCTCCTGGCCATGTGACCTCCCTGACTTCTGCAGATCTCTCCTTAGCAGCTTGTGTTTTCAGAAATGAAAACCAAGAGAGAGATACCATGAGGGGCGAAAAAAGTTATAGAATCATAGAATCACAGAATGGTTTGGGTTGGAAGGGACCTTAAAGATTAGAAAAAGACAGCAAAACTGCTTTTTTAATGAAATACATATATTTCCTTTGCACTCTCTCTACAAACCAGCAGGGTGTGCCTGCGGACCAGCTTTCTTACCAACACCACCCTTTTTTTTTTCTTAAATGATGCAAACTCTTTTCTTTATGCATCATAGCTTGCTGTGGTCAAAAAAAAAAAAAGAGGCTATGCACTCAATTAAAGTAACAAAAAAGGAGCACTGGCTGACACTACACCACTTCTCTGTAGTTTCTCACTAAGAGCACAACCAATACTGAAAACTAGCGGTAAGCTGAGAAACAGAAATCATCTCTAGTTTTCTAATAAACATACAATACTCTCCAACTCCTCTTTACGCTGACCTGCTCTTAGGCGGATCAGCTTGGCAGCCTTCCCACCAGGACCTTTAAAACTAGATTTGCTGGGAAGGCAACCAAGGGCACGACAGCTCCGTCTTCCACCCTGGTCTCTCCCGACCCTGCTGAGCACCATTAAATTTAGTGGGTTCTCCAGCTGGCAGGGCTGAGAAGGGACCGTCCCTATGTCAAGTGCCCCGTCAGCAGCACGGCCAAAGAACTGCCTTTGAACACTGAATCACACCACGCTGAAAGCTAAATCTACCCCAAATAATATTTTTATAGGAGAAGGCAATTTAGTTTACTACCAAGTGAGGTGCACGAGGAATCGAGCTGCGCGAAAAGGACGTGAGAAATAGCGGGTTATGGCATTTAAAAGCACTTTGCGCTGCTGAAAGGAGCGCCTGGTTTTTCCCTGCCGCTGAGCATTGCGATATTGCGCGCGTCGCTGGGTGAATTCACCTCCTCTGACCCAAAAGAGCTACAGCTGGCATTTGATCTATTTTTGACACGGATGCAAAAAAGCTGCCCTGGATCAGTAGCGAGTACCATCTGCTCTTTGCAACTCAAATGCCATTGATTCGCACACCAGGGCCAGGAGTTTCAAAAATAGCTAGTCTAAAGTGAGGTGCCTCGATCCGTATTTAGGTGCCTGCCTGACTTTCAGGGAGCGCTGAGCGTGCTGCAGCTCCCATTGACCCAAGCCCGAACTCGGTGCCCTCTGCCACTGCAGCCTGCGCCCTGTCCTCTGGGTTTCTCCAGCCTGGGCACTAGCCAAAAAAAAAAAAAAAAGAAAAAAAGACTGGTTCGTACAAAGGAGTGAAATTCCCCAAAAGCATCCAGACAACTGAAGTTTGAAGAGATCAGGTCACTACTGACGTTCCATTTCCTAAACCAGAGCTGCCTTTTGGCTCAGTTATGTTGCAGAAAGTGACGTTAGAATGAGAATTTTCACCTTATGGAGATAATAAAAGACAGCTCCAGCTTTAGTGTTTGCAAGGTGGAAAAAGGTTTGCAGAAGCAACGGGCACGCTGTGCTAAATTTGTGGTTACGGTCCATCACACCCTATTTATATAAAGGACTTTCAGGAACGTCCTTGTTCCTACCACACTGAGATACTGTATTCATTTTCTTCTGAAGGAAACCAGAGAAACGCAGTCTCACGTTGACCATATAGGTCCTGGAAGACATTTCTGTACTGGTGGAGATTCGGCATTTATACAATACAACATAAAAATCCTGAAAGCTCTAAAAGATGTTTTTGCTGTATTAGTGACTATCATTTTGATATGAAACCCGCTTTAATGAATACCTGACAACCAAACCTTTTAAAAGAATGATTTCACTTGACGTGAACACACTCAACTACTGTTTGTTGAATGATATTCTGCTTAAACAGCCAGCCAAAGAGTAGAGCAGCACTGTAAATCCAGGGTTTGCAACCTTCACTGCACTCGGGACCACGCTTGAAACTCGCGGTGCACCCGGGGCGATACTGGATTTAAGAATAAGCTCAGGGGGATTTGCATAAGCAGAGGCGCTCGGCAGGTCAGCACTCGCTGTTTCACCAGAGAGCAGTCCTTCATCACAAATGTTATCGGGCGTCGGACACAATGTGTTTTTCAACCATCGTATTTCTTTTCTTCCCCCACCATCAAACACGGACCAATGCAAAGCCAGCCCCCGCGGGCCAGGTGCTTACTGCTTCCAGGTCAGGTCTGTGATTCCTGCTCAATTCCTGCTCAGCTCCAGCCTTGCTTCTCCAGCTGAAGCAGAAAAAGACAGTGCATAAATATGCCTTGAAGCTCCGTGGCCCTGCCAGGCTCTGCAAAACACCGGTCGAGCACCCTCTGGCTGCACAGGTCTCCCCTGCACCAGCACAGCCCACCCAGGTTTTGCTGGGACCCACGGAGGTCAGCAAGCTGGCAGTCACGGGGTGTTCTTCACTCTCCAACTCTGTCCATGGCTGCCGCCTTCTTCCCGCACACGCAGTGGGCAGTTAAGGTACTGCAAAGGGCAGATGCTGCTCAAAGCCGATAACGTGTTTACAATGAAATGATGAAACATGAGATAAAATTTGGGAGATGTTAAAGAGCTCTGTTTCAACGTAAAAATACGGCCACCTTTCTTTATGGTGAGGACGTTAAGCTACGTTGCATTGGTTCATGTTCGGAGCAGTTTCTGTTGCCACTGAAATAATTTGAAGTTTAGTTAGTTTAGGAGTGTTTGGTTTTTTTGGTTTTTCTTTTTTTTTTTTTCTGAAAGCTCATCTTCTGCAGAATCAAAGAAATCTAGCATCTAGAGAGATACGTCCTGTACACGTATGCCTTGGACAAGTACTTTCCGACCTGCCAAAATGAGTCAGAATACTGAGAAATACTGACTCGCAGCACCGAGAAACCCTGTATGGGCAAGCGGCGAGAGACGCGTGCTTTTTGGAGAAATAAAAAGCTGCAAAGCAGACCCTGTTTGGAAAGGGCAGCCGTGGCTTGTTCTTACCAGCAGGTGTCATATGGAAATAAGATGTGGTCTCAGCTGACACCCCGTCCCCAGTTCAAGGTGTTAGGGGTACATGGTCCTGAGGAGGAAATAAATGGAGGTTATCTTCCAGCTGGACGATGTCTGTGGATACTCAAAGATGTATTACATCCCTCGTAGGAGACCGAGGTAGCATTTCAGAAGCCGCCTCTCACTAAACTGTTCTCCAACGGGACACACCACCCTTCTTTCTCATATGAATAATTACCAACACAGGGCAAGATGCCTGGCAGCTGGCGCTGAGCCATTTCGTTAGGGGTATTAACATCACCTTGCAGATGCCTTCTCAAATTTTTGCCTGGTGTCAGGCTGCCCCGCTGCCCAGTCCAGTGTAGATACACGGATGGGGGATTTTAGCAGGACATTTGAGAGCGAGGGATTGAGCAGCGTTCCTTCTTGGAAGCACTGAGATTGCCAAAGCGCCTCTTTCCAAGATGTGACTTGTGAACGATCAGAAAAAAAATACAGGGAAATAATGATTTCTCATCTCCCAACAATTTCTAAGCTATCTAGGTCATTTTTTAAAACACTTTGACAGCTCCTCTCATTTAACGGGACCCTACGGAGCCCAAGTCTCTTCTCAACCAGTCCCCCAGGAATGCCGTGGGCCTCAGCATGGCTGCATGACAGCTACACTGATCCCCACCACTTCCAGAGTATCGTCTCCTGGAAGGGAACCTTCATGGGTACGCACCAGGACCTCACCCAAACCTCTACCGCCACTTGCGCTGCGGACTGCCCTGCTCCCGAGGACTTTGCGGAGGAGGCCTGCGAAAGGCATCCCTGGGCTGGGGCGCCTCGGTGACAGCCATGCCGTGGGACCTCAGCTCTGCAGGGGAAACCTTCTGCTGGGCAGCGGCACCAGGACGAAGGGAATTTGGACCCTGTGTAAGAGCCTGCAGCTCTGCTGGACCACTTGTAAGAGGGAAGTGACCACCATTGCTTTGCCTGAGAGGAGAGACCTAAGCTTCAGTTCTTTCCTTCAGGGAACTCTTCATGTAAGCAGCTGCTGGACCACGATGTCTCATCTACTACTGAGTGACTAGGAGTGAGGCAAATCAAGACAATTATAACTCTATTAAATATGAACACCGATGCAGCAGTTTAACCTGGCCAGCAACTGAACACCACGCAGCTGCTCGCTCACCCTCCCTCAGCCGCAGGGAGTGGGGAGGAGAATTAAAGGGTAAAAGGGAAGGAGACTTGTGGCTTGAGATAAGAAAAATTTAATAATAATAATTAATTAAAAGTAATAGTGATAAAATAATAATAATAATGATATATGAATATATATAATAATATATACAAATAAGTGATGCACTGTGTAATTGCTCACCACCTGGTGACCAACACCTGTCCTGTCCTGGCAAGTGATCTCGAAACAGGTAAGTCCTGACACCACAATCCCGGACAAGTGAGAGGCCTGGAAAGAGAGAGAGAGAACTCAAATTGTCTGAGGGAGCCCTCAGAAAAGAGAATCTCTGCCCAGTCAACCCTCATCTATATACCAGGCATAACATGGAATACTCCACTGGACGATTTGGCCGTCAATCCTAAGTCCAAGCTCAAATCCTAAGGAGGGGAGTTGTCGACCCTTTGTTCCAGCCACATTCCCCCCCAGCCTGTTGTGCTCCTGCACTGGCAAAAACACGGGAAACTGAATTGTCCTTGGTGCCTCAATACCAATCATAACCATCAGTGTGCTATCAACATTCTTCTCATAACAAATCCCATAGTAAATCCAAAACACAGAGCTCTTCTAGCTGCTAAAAAGAACAACTAACTGTCTCAGCCAAAACCAGGACAATGGATTAATACAGTTCACAGGCAGAAGTCTTCCCGAACCATGCCGTGTTACCGTTGGAGATAGGTTTTGCTTCTAACTTTGCTGCCAGAGAAGCAGGCATCCTTTCCAGACCCCATACAGCTTTGTATTTTGTTACCCTCCTGGAACAAATGCAAAGGGGAGGAAGGATGCTTCACAGAAATCAATTTTCAACAGCCCTGTGAAAGTGTGGGAGTACGAATGCCTGATGTCCTCCTGCGTAGCTTCGAGCATCCTCAGGCCCGTCGACTGCTTCCAGGCTCCATCAGCCTATGCTAACCCGAAATACCTTGAAATAGAAATGATTCATTTGTAAGGGCTGGTGGCTAGCATTTCTTCCGTCAACCTGCTTTGAGCAAGAGAAAAGACTTTTCAATAAAACAAAACAAAAAAAAGACCAGGAAAAGCACAACTTTTATTGAAACGGAACGCACTGGCAAATCTTTAAAACTTGAGAATAAGATAAAAGAGTGACCAACACACCCACTATGGCGAGGGGGGAAGGAAAACATGATAAAAAGGAGATTTAAATTCTGTGCAAGCAGCACAGAAACTCACGTGGCACTGCTGAGCAGCACCGGGACTGAGATGACCCACGCTCATTTTTGCCAGAAAAGAAGCAAGCTCACGACTGAAGTCGTCCTCTCAGGATGAAGATGCTGTCAGGGATGGATCCCCGCTCCAGGCGCTGTGTGGGATTTTCCACACACGCAGGTACAGGGGAGAGGACCAGACAGAAAACACACATGCAAAGATGCGGCTGCATCATTCACATTGTCTCACCATCCATCTACTTCCTCACCAACCGTTTCCAGTTCTCCCTGTCCACTCCTCGTCCATCCTGGCACCAGCAGCTCCAGGAGGCTCCTGGCAGGGAACACGTCCTTGTGCGAGCTCATGGCAGCGGCAAGCGAAAAACCTAATTTCCCATCTTCCTCTCCAGAGGACAACTGAGTTTGACACCCCAACATCTACCAGTGTTCAAGTAGGGAGAAAATAAGAAACTTAATTGAAATAAACAAACTCGCTCTTTAAATGCTATGCATGGCCAAACCACATCTCACAAAGTGTGGGGAGCTGCTGGTACAAAGGATATCAGGGAAGGATGCTTGCTTGGAGATCACAGCCCCAGGGAGTGCAAGCCAAGCCACAGGGGACCCTGGCCAGGAGTTGCACCAGGTGGATTCTGCTCTACTGTGGTCATCCTCATGAATGGTGGCTGGAAAGGCACGAGGAGGAGCACAGTTGTGTTTTCCTCCTCCGATGACTCTTTGCTTGCAGAAAGACCAGATTACATGATTTTCTCTAGACGAGTCATCCCTGACCAAAGCCCAGGCTGCCACAAACGTGTCCCTGGCTGCTACACACAAAATGACTCACCCCTTTTCCTCTCTTACAGGAGGGCAACCATTATCATTAAAAATCATTTTCTTTTGCAAACTTAGATGAAAAAACCCCTTGTTATTCTTACGGTTTTATCTATATATATCAGAGCTTCTCTCCTCTCTTCTTCTCTTGGGTGAGCTAATTGCTCCTCCCATGGCTGGTTCCCTTCCATGGTCACTTGGATCCCAGCGCAGCAAAGCCCCTGTGCATTAAACACTTATGTTTACAGACCATTAACTGCACCAACCTCTTCACACGCTCAGTGTTTGCTGGAAGCCCGGGGCAGCCTGGGCTGTATCGGGGCTCTGCTGGGGCAGGGATGGCGTCCAGTGGGAACAAATTAGCCTCCCACTTCCATGGCATATCACTCATCCTGTTTCTTCCTCTTCTTCACCTCAGTGTTCCCTTCAATCACAAACATGTGTCAGATGCTTCAATGATTGTGCCATTTAGCAGAAGCAGCATAAAAATAATACTTGTTGAGACTTGCTGAAACAGAAGAAAAAATAAATCAGTGTATTTTTTTAATGGAAAATTTTTTTTTGTGAGTTCACAGAGGAAAAGCACTCTCTTCTTCTTGCTTCCCAGTCGCTGACTGCAGCTGGTCCACTGCCGCGTGCCAGGAACAGCCCCTTCTCTGTGCATGGGACTGGGGGAACGGGGATGTGGGTGGGCACAGCATGGCACAGCCCCATGGGTTGGAGAGTCTGTGTAATAATATAATAATAAGAAATAAAGAATAAATCAGAAAACTCCACTGGTTAATGGTTCCAGGCTCTATCCTGCATCCCAAACCTCAGGCAGCTTTGCAGTCATCTCGACCACACCGCTTCTCCCAGGAACTGCGAAACCCTCCTGCCCGGGTGCACGGCCACCGCAGGCTGGCCCAAGGGGTGAAGCTTTGGGAGAGCAGCCCCCACTCCAGGGAGAGCCCCCAAGCTGGAGAGGGCTCCGAACGCCCAGCCCTCAGCCCCCTTGAACCAGCTTTCCAGATTGAGCGATCATTGTAATTAAAACGGAGGCGAGCGCGGCGGCAGCGCAGCAGCTAAATTACAGGTCTGGGAGGTGGGGAAAGGCGTGTGTCTGACTGCCTGACAATCAAAGATGGTAAATGAAACCTGGAGCTCTGATATGCTCCAATTGCACCCCCAATCCGAGAACAGGCAGGAATAGAAATTTGCCTCCCAAAAAAAAAAACAAAACCAAAAAGTTGAGTTGCAATTTAATTTCTCTCCCTTTCTAATCCGCAGTTGGAAATACCAGTATTTTAAATCATGACAAGTGATACCTCTGTAGACCAGAGATTGTTGAAAAAGAAAAGGATAAATAAAAAGCCATGTTTTGAGTAAACCTGGGCTATCTCCAGCAACTTACATTCCATGAAATTGCTCGCTGGCAGTGTCCCAGGAATTGCAGCAAGTAAGGCAAGCATCAGGGGAGCTGACACTGTCAGAGCTTCATCACCTCCATAGAGGACGTTCATCACCCAGACTGAAGGTCTCCCAACTCATCACAGGGTGTCTGTCCTTCCTTCTGGCACGGAGAACTACCTGCCCAGGTATTGCACTGGGCAATTGTTTCAGCGTGACCTTGTTTAGCTAGAAAAAGCAAATTGTTGCACTCGGGGCTTCTCTGGAAACAACGTGAGATTCGGGCACCGGAGCCGGCAGTGGCCCCGTTGGTGACGGCCGTGTCAGTGATGGCCCTGAAAACCTCTGACGACACTCGGCAGAGAACAGGGTTGCTCACACGTGCTGGGAAACACTGCAACTGCGTGGGCAGCATTTGCTACAGTGGACACATTTAGAAGCACTTATACTGACACTTTTAAAAATACATTAATTTTACACATCTAGTACTGCAAGAGGTGTTTGGGGTTTGTTGGGGTTTTTGGGGGTTTTTTTGGTTGTTTTTTGGTTTTTTAATTATTCAAAATAGCACCCTTTCTCCTGGCTGAAATGTGCTCTGCGTAGGAATCAGAGAGAAGAATAATCCTTTGGTCCCTCGTCTGCGCAGAACATCTTGAAAAAAATATAAAAATAAATAATTATGAAACCATCTGCTCAGAGAAGGAAATCCCCACTGTACATGTCTCGTTGCAGAGCAGTAACAGGTATTTACCAAATAATATCTTCAAAAGGAGCCCATGGAAGTTCCTTATTGAAATACCACTAATAAACACGCACAGTTTCCACCAGAAGTTAAGCGGTTTTCTGGAGCACACAGGTAACCCCAAACGCGCAGTCTGAAAACGTGCAGGAACCTACTTGTAGGACCCAGGAGGACACCTCTTCTGGGAGCCGTGGTCTGGAACACCAGATCCTCATGGCTCATGAGGTGCCCGAGCCGCTCCCCCTTGTTGGCAGCAAATCTAATTACAATTCATCATTAAACGTGGCAGGAAAATACATAGGGAAATATTTCCCTCTCGTCTCAGTTTTTACAAAATGGCAAAGCTGGCCTTGGAGGATGGCTTTTTTAATTTTTCCCACCAAAACATGTAAAAATTACTGGCAGACTCGAGTAAATGGATGCTATCAATTAAGTCAGCAGCACTGTTACGTGGAAATGAAGCTTAAACACCAAAAGCACAGACGTTGGTCCAAAGCGGGTATCTGGTACCGTTGATCTCTCGCCCAGGTCACGCGCGGAGATTTGGCTAGTTATGCAGGCTTGCAGCTGCGAGACTTGTGTTTTCTTCGTCATGTATTGAACGAGGGCTTTATGGATTTATTATTCTAATCATGTCATGCACGCTTATCAAATCTGATTGGCAGGGCATGAAATAGCAATACCTAAAAATAGCCACAAGGAAGAAAGTCTCACTCTACTTCCCCCACCAAAAGCTCCCATATGGGGCTGCTGAGAGGTGGGGTCTCATGGAGATGGAGTGGGCAAGCCAGTGTAATATGGGGGCTATTACCATCGTAGGGGCACCAACATCAATAGCAGCAGAGCTGAATGCCAGTGCCTTGGAGGCAGGTAATTGCAAGTGGTTCATATTCACTGTAAAGGCAGAGGTACAGCCCAAGAGCAGGCTTTCTGGACTGGAGTACTGGGATCATACCATGAGTGGGATCTATGAAGACCTGGATCTCCTGTGAGGACAGGCTGAGAGAGTTGGTGATGTTCAGCCTGGAGAAGAGAAGAGGAGAGAAGGCTCCAGGGAGACCTTCTAGCAGCCTTCCAGTACCTAAAGGGGCTACAAGAAAGCTGGAGAGGGACTTTTGACAAGGGCATGTAGTGATAGGACAAGGGGTGATGGCTTTAAACTGAAAGAGGGGAGATTTCGATTAGATCTAAGAAAGAAATTATTTACAATGAGGATGATGAGGCACTGGAACAGGTTGCCCAGAGAAGTTGCAGCTGCCCCATCCCTGCAAGCGCTCAAGGCCAGGTTGGATGATGCTTTGAGCAACTTGGTGTAGTGGAGGGTGTCCCTGTACAAGGCACGGGAGTTGGAACTAGGTGATCTTTAAGGTCCCTTCCAACCCAAACCATTCTATGGTACTATGATCCAGCACCAGTCTTTAGAAACAATAGTGATAGGCACCCTAAAAAAAAAAATCCCCACCAACTTTAGTTTTTCTGTGAGCTCTGGGCACGATCCTAGTCCCACAGAAGCGCGTGGGCGTTTTGCAGCTATTCCCAGTGAATGTAAATCTGTTCTCCTCCCCTCGTTTCCTTACCAGCTCTGCTTGGCTTCCTTCCCTCCCTCCCCTCAGCTTTCCTTCCCTGGCAGGACTTTGCCAGGGTCAGTGCCTGCAGCCCCGGGCAGGGCTTCACCCCCCGTCCCGTGCCCTCCTCAAGGTGTGTGCAGCAGCCGGAATCCAGCCGGTTTCCAGCAAGCAGCTGCCTCAGTTACCTCCCACGGCAGCAGGGATAACTGGCTCCTGGAGCGGAGCATCCGACGGGAAACGCCTGCCAGCCCCCGAGCTGCCGGGAAGCTGTTTGGGAACGGCGCGTTTGCAACCTGCGCCTTTAAATTCATTTTACTATCACAGACATTTCGCTAACTACTTAATTGCAGCCATCTATCCGCGTCTGTCTTGGTCCGACACCCACAGATGCGGCCGCCCACGCAGCCACCCACGCCGGCCCACGCTCTGACTCATGCTCCCAGCCCTTGTCGAGAAAAACCCAACACCCCGCTCCCCGCCGAACACAAACGCTCTCTTCAAACGTGTGCTGCTACTTTGATCTATTTCCATAGATTCCTATGAGTCATCTGATCCGTCTCTGATCTAAACCCAGTAGACTAGAGCCTACATGTATGTTGTTTTGCATGAATTTGACTCGCGCGGAGAGCCGACCTCGCTGGAAGGCACAGGCATGCAAGAGCAGAAAATTCCTGGGAACCTCATCCAGGAGCGAATTGCTTACTTCTCCAAAAAAGAAGAGCAATTATTTCCTATTAAAAAGTCCTATTGTGCTCTAAAAAAAAAAAAAAACCCAAACATATATATATGCATATATATATATCTCTATCAGGAATAGAATTATTCTGAGATACAAGGTCCCAGTGATGCTCAGAAGCCCTTTCCATCAACCCCCCCGGCAGTGCTTTACCATATAGCCTTTTCCCACCCCTCCCAGCTCCATACCCTCTCTCTCGCTTTGCAGATGGCGGCATGGTGGTGCCAAACCTCAACGTGCCCGTTTCGGCAGGAGCGGGAGCCAGCCTGCCGCTAGCAGCACAGCTTAATTAAGGCAGCGGGGACGATTGGTCCTGGGCACCTCGGGGGCTGTGCAATTTGGCTGCCGTCTCAGAAGATGACAGTAACGACACCCAGGCTACCACCCAGATGCCACGTGCGTCCAAAAATTTCATGCCTACTGCCCAGCAGATTCATGGTCCCTTGTTATCCCAAATCCAGGGGTACCTAAATTCCTCCCGAATGGGTATTTTCACCCAGCAATCTATCCACACGTAGCGCTTGGGGGTGAATCCATGAAAACCACCAAGGAAAGTTTCAAAGCCCACAATGTCTTGGAGCCGTGCCAATTGGGGGATGCTGACACAGGCGAGCGTGGATGCTCAGGGGATGCTCATTCCTACCTGGAGGCCATTTGCCAGGTGACGCCAGCCTGTACCTGAGCTGACCTCCCTGCCCCTCCACTCCCAGCAGGCAGGACCACTGCTCGCACTTGACCTTGCAGACGTACCCGCTGCAAATATTGCTGCTAAACCCGCCGTTATCCTTCCCATCACCACAGCTTCTCCGCGGGCGGGCAGGATCCCTTCCTGAAGGCTTCACAGGCATGTAGCAGATGGTGCCTGTCACTAAAAGCAAATAAATGCTTTGGGGCCCTGATTTATCTGTGCAAATACCACCTGAGTTATCGAGGACAGGAGGCCCAGCCTTTCTTAGTGGATCTGCACTCGACGGTAATAAGCACCGAGCACACAGAGTTCACCCTTTTATGGAGTGTATGTCCTATCACTATCGATAGCTTATTTAGGTTTGCACAGACGCACTTGAAAAATAATTAAAAAAAAAAAAAAAAAAGAAGAGAAAGAAGCCAGATGGGTTTCATGAAGTTGTCACAAGGATCATTCCAAGACATGCCTAAAATGTTAAATATTAAGGAAAAAAAAAAAAAGAAAGATGTGAAACTTGGAGCCTACACCTGAGCTACTAGAAGTCGGTGGCAAAGCTCCTGTCATCTCCCTGCGAGAAGAGGGTTGCAAACCCTTTTGTTTTCTCCATCCATTCATCCTCCTAACAGGTCTCAGTGTTGCGATCACACCAAGCACCAGCAGGGTGGAGGTACTCCCACACTTGCCTCTGCCCCTGCAAAGCCCATCCCAGTCGTAAAGGAGCTCCAGGAGATGGAAGTTTATTTAAGCAAAGCCAGCGGGGCCGGGCGCTTAGTGCACCAAGCACAGCTGATCTCGGCTCTCCCCGGCAGCCGATGAGGGAGGTAGCACCGTATCTCCTAGCCATCCATCACAGCAAGTGTTGCGTGGTGCATCCCGGGGACCGCTCTGCCGAGGTGGAGTGGGACCATCCTTATTTTAAACATCTCGGACTAGTGAAGCACAAATTTTGATCTGATGATTTGTGGCAGGGATTAACATCCACACCAGGAGGGTGACTGGCCCTTACCACAAAATACAACTGTGGCCCAATCCTGGATACCCCAAAAAGCACCAAAAATAGGCTGAGCGACCTGGGGAGCACAGCAGGGCTCGGCAGCCAGAGGTAACACCCCACCAGGCGTTTTTTTTCCGGGAAACCTATAATTATGTAGCACTTCAATACTGAACAACTCCTTCTCCCTTTTTTCCCCTGCTTGTTTTTGTTCGTTTTCATTAGTTTTGTTTTTGTTTGTTTTCAGGAGAACTGGGGGAGGAGGAAGAGAAAGGGGTAGGAAAAAAAAAACCAACATTGCATGATGTGATTTGATTTCAGTCACATTGCACTTTCCCTGTGCTTTTTTATGCCTGATGGGAGCGACGTGTGCAAGTCAGAGAGAACAGCGCATCTCACCAGCCTGACAAACATCGCCTTGGGCCTAACCCAAATTTTCACCAGCTTCACTGGAAGACAAATCAAGCCTTTCCAGTAGCCAGAACTGCAATCTGCGATATCAGGGCAATATAGAGCCTGATATCTCAAGAGCCTCAAATATTTTAGCTCATGAATGGTCATCAGCACTGCTGAGCACCACGCTCAGAAAGCAGCACGCAGCCCTCACTGGTCCCTTGCAGCACTTCCGAGTGAACAATCAAGGCTCAAGAGGGAGACTTTTTGTCTTCCAGGTCTATAAATGACGTCCAATATGTTAGCAGAATTGGAAAGAATCACAAAAACACATGTAAACTGCCTGTTTTCCCCTTCTTTTCTTACTCCTAACACATCAGCTCTAAAATGCTACACACCAGAGGAGCTGCAGTTAAAACACACGGTTGTTTATTCAATTATTTCCATACGCGTCTTATTTATTTAAGATCAAGACAAATACTACTCGCATGCCTGCTCTCCCGGCATTAATCATCTCCCGCATCCTGGGCTGCCCGGGATGCGGGAGGCGGAAGGAACGTGACAGCCGCGCGTGTGGGCGGGCGAGTGGGTGGGTGCGGAGGTGGGTGCTTGCCTGTTGGAGCAGAGGTTTGCAGCAAGCCAGCGGGAACGTTGAAATTCAGAGCCTTCCCAGGGTCTTGCACAACACTCCCAGTGTATTTATAAATCATTTTTTTTAATACCTTTTCTTTGTGTCTGTAGCATCTTGGCACTCGACTGCTCTCACCACGAGCCCTCCCTCGCCATTCAGAGCTGCCGAAAGTGCCTTGGCCATGGCCGAACCGGGGAACGTTTTTTCCTACTTGCTACGGCATGGGGAGAAAGCTGCGTGTTGAGAAATGACACCGCTACTACAGTGTGCAAAAACGCGATCAACGTAGCCTTGAACAATATGGGCACGTAAGCGCGGGCACAGCTGGCACCACTCGCAGCGGGAGTCAGTCAATTTGGAGGAATGAAAATACGCTTGTTGGGAGGCGCCACGGCGCAAGAGCCACGGCACTGCTCTGTGGAGCGGAGCCAGCCCGCAGGCACTTGGGGTAGGGATGGGGGTTATGGTCTCCCCTCTACCACCAGCCCTCTGTCTTTCCCCAGCCACTGGCTCTTAAAGGAGCCCAAACCCTTTCTTGAACATTTATTTAGCTTGGGAACAGCTAATTTCACTTTGAACATGGTCCCAGTCTATTTAATTAACATTGATTAATGCCATTTCTAAACAAACGAAGGCAGCCAGGAAGGCTTTTGCGCTGACACTAGTGAAACCTGGTTACAGTAAACCTGATTAAACACCCCAATTAATGTGTGCATAGCCACACCCCAGAGTCAGTCCTTGAGATTAAACCCCAGTGGCAGAGCACACCTTATGGGGTATTATCTCACCTCTTTAATATCTGAATGTTGGTTCTTATTTATCTTAGAATCACCAAATCATTTAGGTTGGAAAAGACCCTCGAGATCATTGAGCCTGACTGTAAGCCTAACACTGCCAAGTCCACAACTAAACCCTGTCCCTAAGTGCCTTCTTACTTCCCATCTAGTTACAACAGCGAGGAAACCCACAACATCTCCTATAGAGGAGATACAGGACCCAGCTCTGCCCACAACAAAGTGGCTTTTTTGCTTGCACAGCAGAACCACTGCCCTCGTTGGGTCAACCCTCTGCCACAAACAGAGGCCAAATTGGTATTACAGGACTGCTGACGTGAAGACCAGCCTCGCACAGGACAAACTGACAACAGGCAAAGCTCATGCAAGCAGCAAAGCAAAAGCTGGTCTTACCCACCTTCACCTTCTGCTGTCAACTGCTGGTAAAAGCAAAGAAGGCTTTTACCTCACCAAAGCCTTAGGCAATGTGATAGCATCCATCCATCCATCCTCTTGCATCCTTCCTTCTCCATTCTTCCCAAGGAAAGTCCTCAACACAGCAAAGAACTGCTTAAATATGCTTTTTGCCTTCTTTTCAGAAGCTAAATTTTACCAAAGACCTTGATGTGGGAGCCCAAGGAGAGACAGGCTGCATCTCACCCTGCCTGGAGGAAATGTAATCAGCAAAGCCCCTGGAGAACAGGGGCCAACTGCTGTCCCTCTCCCAGCTGGGCTAGCACCACCGCTTTCAGCTGGGGAGCTAAATGTTTATTAAAAAAAGGATCAAAAATGAATGTGTTTGGTTCTGTTTTCCAAGAAACAACAGGGAGGTGGGGATATGGCAAATGGGAGTCCAAGATGGTCCACAGAGCAAAAAGGGCCTCGTGCCTTTTGTCTCTTCTTTGAAACGCATATAAAGAACAGCTTTAAAGGATGGTTCTTCCTCTTTCTATTTAACAGTGGAAAGAAAAATACAAACTCGGCAGTTTTGCCCTCCACTGCGAAGACTGCAAAATTTATTTTGGGAGAAAGCAAAATGGCATCTCGAAGCCTAACACATTCAAGACTCCGAGCGCTCCAAAAATAAACCCAAGCATGGCAAGGCAGGCAACGCTGTAAGCAGGCTCTGTGCGGCACCGGCTGCCCCTGCCACGGCAGATTTCGTGAGGCTTTAGAGCAAAGTCACCTGGTGAGGACTCTGCTCTCTAATCCACAAAGCACACCTCTCACCACAGGAAGCAATCTCGGATGTACTCAATATTCACATTGTCAGACCGAGGCTCCGTGTAGGATTGGGAGCCTCTTTCTTAAGAGCTTACGAAAAAGGGGGTGGTTGGGGAATGAAGGAAAAAAAAGGGGAAGAAAACAGAGCATGACACTGGTATAGATGTAACAGCTAACAAACGGCTGACTTGCTACCAGCAGAAACGTACTCGTTGAAAAATACTGGGTCAGTCCTCCCCTCGTATTAAGGCTCTGCTGGACACCTTGGTCTTATATATGTTTTATTCTATATATGTTTTATATAAATATATTTTAATACGTTTAACAATATTTTAACATATTTATATACGTTAATATGTATGTTTTGTTGCATATGTTTTATCGTATAAGGAGCACAAAGTAAACATGCTCCCTACGGCGGAAAACTGGCGGAGTTTTGTTCCAAGCACAGAAATTGATCATTTCTGGAATTAATATCCAAAGTCAATGTAACACTGCATTAGACTATAAAACACACTCCTGTGGGGAAGAGCCAGAGCATCCCGCTCCCTTCTCCTCCTCCTCCTCCTCCTCCTCCTCCTCCTCCTCCTCCTCCTTCTCCTCCTCCTCCTCCTCCTCACAGCCCAGTCATCGGCACAATATCCCTACCCCTGCCAAAAGCAGAGAGGTGAGGATCCCAGCTGCAGCGCGGCACGAGGCCGAACCGCGGAGCCCCCTGACCCCCACAATTTACCCCCTTGACACTCCTGAAGGAAAAGAGGGAGGTTTTGAGATGCAAAGGTCGGCTCCGGCGGAGTGGCCGGCTCACCGACCAGGTGGTCATCACCACAGGGTCTCCTCTGCATTTTCTCTGTTGAAGTAGGTTTGTGTAGAAACGATGACACCGTTGTTAGGGGTCGATGTTAACGGCGTTATCGAGACAAGTCATGTAATTTCAGACGCTGCGGTAAGAGTGTATCCCACAAACATCTGCGCTCCCGAGTAGGGTGAATAAAGATGCGTATGTGTCTGTGGATCACCCTCCTGACTTGTTTTTTATCTTCAACCTGGTGAAATAAAAGGTAGTGTCACCTCAATATTTAGGTTTTGTGGAAAACCAACAACAAACCTTTCAGTTTGGCCCCAGGCACAGCCCCTGCTCCCGGCCCCTCCGTGGTGAGGATCCCAGGGTCTGCAGCCTCCAGCTAGCCATGCCAAACACGCCAGGCTGCTGCTTTCCCTTTCAGCTTTTCTATTTGGGGACATCATACTCTCATTAATTACTGCTCTGAGCAGCATGATGGATGGGGATGGGTTTAGGCTTCGGGACGGGGGGATGTGAGGGAGAAACAGCAGTTTGGCAGGATCCTACTTTCTCCATGCCTGCATCTCTTCCCCCTTGCTCTGATGGAAAACAACAGCGGCGACAAGTGCTGCCGCTCACTTTGGGGAAAAAAGAGCCTGCTCTCAGTTCCTCCTCGCTTCTGTCAGCTTCCAGCAGCACGACAGGCTCCCAGCAAGGCTGAGAAGTTGGGTGAGCCAAGAAGATATACCTCTACATACATGAGGTCGTTGGCGGATTAAATGGCTTATTGATTCGCTTCCAAGGATGGATGTTCTAGGAGTGCTTGAGGGGGTTGCGGATTGTCATTGTTACAGGATAAAGTTCATAAAATTCACCTCTAAGGAGTAACTAGCCACGAGCAGAGACACCAAACAAAGAGTGAGAGTCACTTATTTGCTATTTATTTCTCCGGATTTCCACAATACTAAGGTGGCACCCACCCTTAAAAAGCTCCAGGCTCAATATCATTCTTTAAAACACGCACATCTGAAATTATCCACTCCCCTGCCCCAGCAGCCTCACCCCCAGCAACACCCACCTCCCAGCTTCAAGGTGGGAAAAAAAAAGAAAAGAAAAATTAAAAAGAGAGAAAAGCAAGAGGTTATGCCAGTGCCTGAGATCCCCCTTGGCCATCACATCCTTCTCTGGGAGGAGCAGGACTCAGCTCCTCGTGTTCCCTCTGTCTGCAATCAGCTGCCGAGACGGGACGCGAGGCAGACCCCAAACCCGGCGTCAGCTAACAGCACCGCCGCGGCCGGGCTCAGCGAAGGCCTCTTCCCATCCCCACAGGCCCCAGGGACACGGGTGGCCGTGCCAAGACCGAGGATCTCTAAATTTCTGAGCAGTTAAACCAGGACGAGAGACCGTCTGGAAGGCGAGGGAGAGCTTTTTCTCAAGCCAGGAAAGGGAACAGTGCCTCTTAATATAGCAAAGGGAGTAATATAAAAAGAATTTTCCCGATCTCCCACCTCCCATCCCTCCTACAAACTGCCTTATTTTAGCGCCTGGCTACGCCCCGGCATGCAGGAAACCATTAGGGCTGCCAAACGCCTCTTTCAGGAGACAATTTACATACACAAAATAATTAAGGTTTTCTCCGCTGCTCCTCACCGGAGCACCTGAGGCCAAGGCCAGCCAGAAACCCTGCTGACACCTCCTGAAGTTTCAGCTCACTCCACCGGCTGGTTGGGTGCAGGTTGAGTGTTGGCTCCTTCCCCAAACCTCAGGAAGCTTTCCTGGTCCCGGCTGTGCCTCCGAGCATGTCAGGGGCCAGGCCGCAGGTGTGGGATGCCGCACGGGGCCCCGGCAGCCTGCTAAGGGATTGGGGATGATGTTCAATGGGTGGTGGCTACACGATGCCACGGCCATCAGCAACCTGGAGTCTTGGAGTTTGGAGCGAGGAAAGCGAGACCTGAGCTCTGGTGGGCTGAGGAAACCTCCCCTCCTACGCCAGCTTTCTTCAGCACAGAGACGTTAGTCAAACTCATGAATTAAGACCACAAAGTCATAAATTAAGACCACAGCAGATGTTTGCACGCGGTTGCGGAAAATGCCTGAACAGGTAAGACTTTCTTGGGTAGAAATCCTGCAGCTTCCCCACTTTTTAACAGAGACCGTCATCACCCTCTGAGCCCCCACAGAGCAAAACTCTTGTATTGTCCTCTGACCCAGGGCACATCTGGAAGAGCATCTCTGACCCCAGGTGACACCAAGGACTCCAAGCTAAAA
Organism: Tauraco erythrolophus; assembly: GCF_009769465.1. Lineage (NCBI taxonomy): Eukaryota > Metazoa > Chordata > Aves > Musophagiformes > Musophagidae > Tauraco > Tauraco erythrolophus. The sequence goes on along the minus strand of NC_141472.1, from coordinate 9,920,599 downwards.
AGAGTTGATTCTTCATTTTTGGTCAAACTGAGTGTTTCCCATCACAAAGGCACTTGCAAGAGAATTCAGTCGTTGATGAAAAGCGCGTATTGATGAAAATTGCCACTTCATAAATGAAGGATTCTCCATTACAAAAAAAATCATTCTTATTTTATGGCATTTCCTTCCAATAATATTATTTTTATCTATTAAATTACATGTCAGAAGTAATTGTATCATGTCATATTATGACAAGAATAATGGTTGAAATAGTCTCATTTTATTTTCCATTACAATCACAAAGAGCAGCTGTTATCTGGTACTATTTGAGACATCTTTTCTTTGTTCGAGATCAAAGTGGCTCCTGCTCGTGCCCTGGCGAAGCTGTCTAACCGTTTCCTTACGACACAAACAGGAAACATTTTGATCTAGAAACAGAGGCAAGGTAGTCTAATCAGTATCAAGCCCAAATTACTCTTCATTAAAAAATAGAAATAGACATGGTGGAAGCTCTTGTGTTAGCGTGTGCCAGTAGCAGTAAGGCACGCAACGCGCTGCCTTCGCAGGTACGACGTGAACAGTTGGAATGGCAAAGCATCCCTACCCGCTAACCATGTTTCGAGCTACACAAAAACATTTTCCACAAATTCCTAAAAGAATAGTTTTTTCCAAAGTTCCAATTTATGGAAAACTGAAAGTATTTGGGTTTGTTCTAATTCAGCAGCTCTAGATTATTTTCCTTTGTGACATTTCATGAGAATCCTGAAATCTGCTGAGCTTTATACCTCTGTCATTCACTGTATTTCCAAAACATCCCATTTGAATTATTTCTGCTAAAGCCTAATTTGTTTAGCAATGTGTTATCACACAATTTTGCAGAATTCTTCCTGAACTAGCAGACCTCCAATGAAAAAAAAATGCAAATTTAGTGAGTCTGGAACATTTTGAAGGCGCTTTTCAGTTTCATCAAGAAGGTCCAAAGACAAATAACCGAAGACTTTTCCTTACGTTTATGATACACTTATAGATTAAAAATCAAAATAAAATTAAAATACTGTGATAAATATACCAAAATTAGGTATTTTGAGATTAATTGAGTAAAATAAAGTTTCAAGAAAGTCAAAAGACACTTCTGAATCTTTAGTTTCTCAAGAGATCCCAAGTTTAGGGATGAAATAATATTTCCTTGTTTTTCTCATCCATTCTCGTGGCCACCTCTTTTGCCAAATCGGGAAAGGAGAAACCTTCTGCTCAGCTTCACCATGCAGGAATGTTTTCTCACTGGAGGCTGCAGTGGCAGCAGGAGAGGTAGGAAGGTCCACGGGTTTGTGTCTTCCTCCAGAGAACAAAGCTCCTTGAGAAACCTTGTCTCCTGCCCCTGTACCACAGAGCATCTCTGCTTTTTCCCTTCTGTCTGCCGCCTCTCAGCCTCCATCGTTGCTTCGACTTATGCAAACTGAAAGCTGTATATTTTAAAGGACTGTTTCAGCAGATGCGAAGAGCAACAGCTGGATATTAACGCAACTTGGCATCACAACTGTTTTGGGGCTTTTTTTTTTTTTAATTAATGATCTACCGTATTACAACAGTTCCTCTTCTTATATTACCGTCCTAACCCTGAGCCAAGTATTAAATAAGATTTAATTTAATTAGTTCTTATATTCTCCTCTCTTGCAGGATTATTCAGTAACACAAGGCTCTTACCCAGCTCCCTTTCTTGCAGGCAGATAAAGATCATGCTGATGGTGGTGGGAACACATCAGACACTTAATTTACATGCAAGACATGTTACCGGGTTATGAAAAGTAGAGATATTTTTCAACCAGTCCTGAGGTTCACCTTTTGCTCTGCCACGCACTGATGAGCCGCTCCGCTCTACATGCTGTTCCGCAGTACGTGGGGACGTCTCCAGTGTCAGCCCTTCTGCTGCTCAGCACCAAGGGGCTCGTCTCACCTTTGGGTCCCACCCGAAAAACTAAAGCTTCGAGCTGCAGGTTCAGGGTTTATGATGCTGGCATCCCCTTATCCTCCTGGCATCACTCCTCTCCCACATCCTCAGCTTTTTTCTGCAGACCAGATGAGCCAGTTTTCCTTACCCTTGTGTTTTGGGAGAAGGAAAGGTGGTCCTAGGAAAAGTCTCCAGTCTCTTTAAGTGCTCTCCTACCTGAACATGGACCTTTGGCATTTTCAGCCCCACTGGGTTGTTGCCTCCAGAAGACATCTTCCCAGCTCGTTTATGAGCCTGCCAACACGGACCCTCCCAAAAGCCTTGCTGAAGGCAAGGACTACAGCACCTCTTGCCTCCCCACACTTCATCATTAAAAAACCCTGAATTAATTGGGTAGCCACTGTGCCCAAGAAGAGCGATGCTTGATCCGTCATGGGGAGGCTTCCACTGGGATTTGAAGATGTAGAGTCGCTGCTGCGTGTGCCCAAGGTAGAAACCCACCGAGTGGCACCTCGAGGGATGGAGCTGCTGGGACAGAGCTCCCAGGGGGACACGAGTTGTGTGAGTGTGGGTTTGAGCAGGAGCGAACCTGAGTCTCATCCCAAGCAGGGACAGCTGTGAAACACCGGCTGTGCCTCCAGCACAGCCTCAGACACTGCCTGGTGCTCGCTGTGGGATGCGAGTGGTAATGGCAACCGCAAAGGATGCTGCTGAAGGGTCTGACATCACGGAAGTTTTGGCGCTGTGAACCATGGCTCGTCACCTTGATCTGTCCCCTGAGTGACCGGGAGCAGCAACACGTGCTGGGCAGCCCTGACTGGACCTGGCTTGAGAAACCTTGTAGATGTTTTTGCTTTGGAGTGGGCGTCTCATCCTCTTGAGGCAGCAATAAATAACCTAAACGTTGCGATTAGTCCCTTAAAAGTCAATTGACATTGACAGCCACAGCCTGGATGGAGGACAGAAAGCGAAGCCTTTGCAAGGAGCCCTTGGGAAGGGGATGCACAGCATCATGTCATGCAGATATCTCCAGGGAGCAAACAACTGTGCCCTGAGCTTATCAGCTAGGCAGGGCCTGCTCCATGAAGCACACACTTCTATTCAAAAACAGAGAGCATCAATTCGAAGTAGCAAATTCCAGCAAAACCCAGAGCCGGGGGACAAACGCACCCCCTGGGGTGAGCGGTATCCAGCTCTGCAGGTTCTGCTCAGTCCAGAGCAGAAAACCCATCAGCTGAGTCAGTCTGCTCCTCTGAGTCACAGCCACCGCTATCCCGATATGCCTGCCAGCAGGCTTGCCTGAGCAGGGGCTAAACCCGCAGCCCTCCTCGCCCGATGCCGGCTCTGCCCCTTGACATCTCAATGGCCCATGCAGTCTCTGAGCACACCAATCTGATGCAGAATTGACAGCCACACTCCAAAAGTAAAGTGAGGAGAAGCCTGGGCCACGGGCCATACGCGGAGGAGATGTTTAACAGCAGGAGGGGAAGGGAGAGATCGACTGGGAAGAGCGAGGAGGGGGGAGAAGTCTGGGCAGGAGTGGGCGTCTGATGCAGGTACCGGCGACAGCGTGTCGGGAGGCTTTCAAGTCTGCGAAACGCACCCCGCCAAAGGAAAGAAAAAAACACACTGGAGCAGCGAGGTGAAAGGTCTGGAAAAAGCGGCGAGCGAGAGGGAAGGAGGAGGAGGAGGAAACGTGGGCACAGAAGTAGGTGGTGCCACATAGCAAGTTTCTGATGTAGTCGGGAAAGGCATCCAGAGCTCCCGATTCCCAGTCCTACGCCTTTGCCGGGAGACCATCTGTCCTCTCCTGAGGGGGAAGGAGCCCTCGGGTCAGGCAAGAGTGTTTCCCTCATCCAGTGAAAAATAGCAGGTGGCACCGAGCCTTAGCACGGCACCGCTCCGCGGGGGTCCTGCTCTGGCAGCTCCCCTCCAAGCTCGGGCTGTGCTGCGGGAGCGTGGCCTCCCTCCTCTGGGACCTGCCAGACTCACCTGCCTCCCGAAGTGGTGGCTCGGTAGATGCTTTAAAAGCATCAGATGACAGCTCTGATTTTTTTCCCCCAGCACACAGCCATAGCTAATCCAATTCCTCCCTCTGGAACGTTTTGAGGAGGTTTGGGTTGGGCTTTTGTCTGATGAAAAGTTGTCCTTCAGCAAGGCAGACATTGCCCCAAATTCTGTTGAAGGCATACTGTAGAGCCAAACAAACAAATCAAATGGTTCACTGGGGGGGGGCTCTTTTTTTTCTTTTTTTCCCCCTCATCTTTAATTCGAAGGAAAATTTTAACAATTCTGAATAGTAATTCTTTTGCCTGATATCATCTGGGGTTATGAGGGCAGGCACAACGTTCACCCGTATTCCTGAGTCCTGATGCTCCAGCACTGCTGGAGGAGGACCCACAAGCAGCGCTGGGAACGCCTTCGGGCTTCCCTGTGCTGCTCAGCTGTGCCTCAACGAGGGCACGTCCCCATTGCACTGAGTTCATCCCCTGGAGCTGCCAACACCCTGCGGATCACCTGCCCGCGCGCTGTCTGTGCTCACCACGGCAGGTACTGGGGCACCAAGCCACAGGGGTGACCTGCAGCAGCTCCAGAGTGGGGAGGACACAGTCCTTCAGGATTATGCCAACCTACTGGCATAATGAAGGGAAAGCATGCTGGTGGCCCGGGTGCCTCCAGTCATGCAGAGCATGTCGCCCAGCATGATCCAAGAGACTTCTCATCTTGAGGTTTAAAAAGCAACGAGCCGTAGGGGATGCCTACACGGATGTTGGAAGACTGGAGGCATGCACCGTTGGGTGCACAGAGCTTCTCGTCACCATGCCCCTCTAGGTATATGACGTTAAGTGTCCAAGATCAGGAGACTGAAATATCACTCAACAGTTGGGAAAATCAAGGAGTAGCTCGTCCACAAAGAAGAAGGCATCTCTGGTGGGTAGTTTAGCAGAACCTCGCAGGGTGGGGAGCAAGGTGAGCAGCAGCAGGTAACATGTCCTACCTCTTCCCCAACGTGGCTGCAGAACCGCCCGAAGCCGTCGCCAACCTAGGTGTGTTTCAAAGTGCTTTGCGAATGTCACAGCCCATGAGGAGCAAAATACTTGACCCTCATTTCACAAAGAGGGTGTAGAGCAGAGGGGGCGGACGGCTGCGCCCAGCCTCGCTGCCAGCCAGGAATGGGCCACAAGAAATCCCAGTGGCCTTGGACACACGTCCCCCATGTCCCCTGCCAGCAGCATGTGCCTCCTGGGCACCCAGGGGTGCCAGCAGCTCCTGGTATGGCCACGGCGAGGGGCGAACCCGGTCAGATGCTTTCCATCCCATGGGAATGCAAACTTTTGACATCGTCCGAGAGGCCCCGTCAAGGTAAGCCGTGCAATTACATGTCTCTGCTTTCTCTGTGTGAAACGCAGGCGCCAATTTTGCTGTGTTACCAGTAATAAACTTTTAATGCCATGTATTCGGGATCCCTTGTTTGCCCTGTAGAAAGTTTCTCTTCATGCATCAGACTCGGAGAACAAAGCACAGGCTGTTTAGCCGCAGGATTTAACCACCTGTTGTAATACTTCGTTGATCTAATCTTTTGTTTTAATTAAAAGCCTTTCAGTTTGGTTTGCAGGGTTTTTTCCCCTCCCTGCACCCAGCGCAGGCTTGCCACCTGCTTCGTTGGCTCCGTCTTGGCCATGCAGTTCATGTCAGGCCTCTTTGATTGCCCTCAAATGCATGGAAATAGCTAGAAAAAAAAACAAAAATCCACCCCAAGATGCGTCCATCCTGAGACCCAGCACTGTCGAGCTGCTGCTCGGTACAGTGACGGGTGAAATTAAATGGCTCCAGGTGAGCGGGGAACCAGCAAGGGGATTCACATCGTGTCCGCTCATCGCCAAGCCTGCTAGTCTATATTTGAAGAAGAAACAAAGTGCCTTTGGGAAACAAGATGGGACCCCGCTCCGTAGGCACCCAGGGGGTTGCTTCGGGCACCAAGAGAAAGTCGTTTGCATGAGGGTGAGGTTTAAACTTGGTTTCAAGCACTGACATGAATTCTTCTCTATCTCATTATTAAAATGTCTCCAGTTACACCAGAGATCTCCCACAACGGATGCCTACTTTAAAATGGTCCCTTTGAATATCATCCCAACTCTTTTCCTCTACAAATTTAAATAAAACCCAGACTCCATCAGCCAGCAGAAGTATGTTTTAGTCTTTTGAGCAGGTCATGCCAGAAGAGGAAAACCAACAAATTGAAAAACAAGATTTCAGAAGATGCAAAAAGTGAGAAATCCAGCCGCAGAGATGCCCCCTCGCATCCCCACGGAAGCGATGTACTGGTACTGCCTTCCCCAGCCACCCATGACAGCTCCTCGGCAAGACCATACGGTCCTCTTGCCCTGCCCTTTGCCATCCATTGTTCCTTTCAAGCTTTAAAAGCTTTCCTTACCTCTCCGAGAAGTCCAGTGACAGCCCTTTGAAACCGGCCACACGCTTAACATCCCAAAACCATTGGAAAACTCGGTATTCACACTATTTCTGGCATTTCACCTTTCAACGCTAACACCACGGCAGGGAATCCTACGTGGCCCCGACCAGCCCTGCAGAGCTGTCTCCAGCTAACATGGCCACCACCACCTGTGAGAGAGAAAAGCCAAAATACTATCGCAGAAGACCACAGTGGGGTTTTGGGCATACCAAACGGCTGCAGTTTTCCATGCCTTTCTCCTTGCTCTGGCAGGAGTTACGCATTACAAGCCAAGACGCTTTTGGTGCCACCACCATCCACAGCATCCGATACTCTCCACCGCTTTCCCGAGAGCTGGCGGGTCAAACTGGCGAGGCTGCCAGGCCGCAGCAGAGACGGCTGCTCGGTGCCATGCCGTGCCGTGCCATGCTGCCGAGGCCCATTGGGACGTGTCACAACAGGCGGCGTGTCGTGCCTCACTGCTTCGTTGAGCAACAAGCTGGAAAAAAAAAAAAAAACGGATCTAATATGTGAGTGGGCCGGGATGTGCAAAAGAGATGAATATGGAGTAAAACACACTGGATGCTGCAGTAATAACTGGGCGCGGGGAGAGGCTGGAAGGGAGCCAGGGAGGGGAGCGGTGAGAGGGATGCTGCTGAGCTCCGTCTACGTGCGGCGGCGGAGCCGAAGCTCCTGAACGAGTGCGAGGCCGATCCCAAAGCTGCCGCGTGGGCGTGAGGCTGACACTACTCCGCCAAAATCAGCAGGAACCCCCCATGCCAGGACTGTGCCCCTTCCCGGGCTCAGCCAGGGGGTCATCAGGCGCCCATGGAGTTTCTGTTTGTGTCCAGGGGAAAAAGCAGGATTTTTGTCCCTTTAAAATAAGGTGGTTTTTCGATGCGCACCAGGTCCAGTAAACCGCGCTGCTGAGTGCGGGGATGAGCGGCTTCAACAGCTCCGTGAGAAGCGTAAGAACATGTCCCCCAGCATTTCTGTGCTAAGAGGGAGGACCACCCCGTGCATCTTGTTACGGCTCAGTGATGCTGAACCCAACAGCCCCCAGGCTGGCAACATCGTGTCCCAGCAAATCCTCTCCTGGGGACGAGGGCGAGGAGAGCAGAGGCGGCTGGCAGGGACCCGCCGCTGAGTGGCACCCTGGTGCCCGCGCCCCCGCGCCCTGCCCGTCGGAGGCGGCAGCGGGATGGAGGACTGTCTTCCCGAGATCCCGTGGGCGTTCGACACGGCCCCTTTTCAGCAGTCGAACACACGTTTGCGAAGCTTTAATGGCAAACGGATGAGTCATTACGGGGTTTCAAAGTGCGTAAATGTGATCACATCCTAGTTTGGTGTGTCACCGATGAGCTACCCTGAATCTGCAGGGTTACTCGGCTCCCCAGAAACCTCGGAAATTCCTGCCCGATCTTGTGATGAAAAAAATTCATTTGCATTTGTGTCGCTGCATGCACAGAGTTAATTTTTTTAAATTATTTTTTGTATTTTGGCACTGGATTTCAATGGAGGCTTATGTGCAGTTTTACAACCTGGTACTGCTATGTTTTGCACCACCAGTTTACAACCGAGTAATAAGTAAACACAAGATTATTTGGCTACACAGGATTTTCCAAGGTGATTAAATAATTTTCTAAATAGCTTGGAGAATGAAGCTGTCTAAAATCCCTAAGGTAATAGGAAATTAACTGCATACACACACACTCTAGAGATACAGGAGGAACTCAAATTTACTGAGACATAACATAAAATATTTAAGAAAGCAAACAAAATTGAATAAAACCCCTTGCAACATGAATTAAACCTACCCAAAGCAGCAGCAACCACCTTTGTTGCAACGTCTCCTCTGGGAGACTCCACTCACGCCCTGGGGTCTGCACGGCCCCTGCTCCACCACAGACCGTGGCAGATGGGACGTGTCTCAGAAGAAGACCTCCGTGTGTTTTGTTAAATGGGCAAAAGCATTCACCAGCCCTTTCAGCAGCTCCAGTCGCAGCCCCCACCCCGCCCAAAGACAGCCATGTTCCGTGTGGACTTACCCAAAGAACAGGGAGTCAGGAGCATCACAGATTTGGCTGGGGATGGGGTGGTGGTTTTGGGGTGAGCACTTGTCTGGGGCACCATCTGATGACTCAAGGACTTGGCAGTAGCCTACATTATGGCTTCCCAAGGTTTTCCATAGTGGGAGCCACCTCCGCCGCCTCCCTCAGACCCGGGGCTGCTGCCTGCAGGGACAGGCAGTCAGCCTGGACCCACCTCCCCGGGTGGGAAGGGCCGCTCAAAACCACCTGAGAAGGGCACTCGCCCCTCACGACAGCTGCAGGTGCAAGTGGTGGGGCAGGGTGAGCCCCTGTGGGCCTTCGTCCCAGCACAGCCGGGCAGCGGGAAGGCAGAGGCATGGGAGGAAAGGCTCTGGAAAGCCATCCCTCCCGAGCAGCTCAAGGAAATTCATATTTCATGTTCTGCTCCTTCTCTGCCCACGGAGTTCTTTCTCGTGGTGGTGCGTAGGTGTATGTGAGGGATTTATCCTTTCTCCACTGAATCACTGCAGCACAACATCTTCTCAACCCTTCTGTACGGCAGAAAAGAACCTCATGGCATTTCTCCTCGTTTCCCTGCTTAAGACAGCCAGGGAGCTCCACGGCATGACCTGGCTGCACCCCGCCTCCCGGCTGGGAAGCAGCTCCCGCTCACAGCCCACCTCCTGGCTGGGAATCAGCACCTGCTCCCAGCCCCAGCGGAGGAACACCTGGGGGAGCAGACACCTCCCCGCCCCACCAGCCAGCACCCCAAAACCACAGCCCGGCGTGAAGGTGCCAGGGATCCTGCTGCTTTTTCAGCTGGAGAACCTCTCTGTGTGGAGGGGAAGGAGCAGCACGGGGTGTCCTGAGCACGGTGTGCTCTCACCGCCGCCCCGGGAGCCCAGGACCCAGGGCAGAGCTTTGCCAAATCCCAATTACTGCAGTAGCGAGCGTTTGCGCTTTAACCAGAGGCCACTGGAAGACGTTTCATCGCCGTGTCTGAACCTGGCCTTTGCGTACGAGTCTTCTGCGTTCTGAAAAGAAAACGTGGAGGAAACGAGTTCTGCAGCTGCTGTCACGGGCAAAGCCATGGCCAGGAGCTGTCCCTGATGACCCTCGGATAAAATGATTATTTAGAAAAAGACACAGGAGCTCTAGGCCGGTAGCCAGCAACAAGAAATTAAACAGCAATGAGTTTCTTCGGCCACATGAGAAACAGGCACCCCCTGAAATTTCAAATTAGAACCATGCCTGTCCAGCACACTGTGTTTTCATTGAACTTCGGCCAGTCACTGCTCAGCCCAGATCAAGATTAAAAAAAAATCTCTAAAGGTTTTCCAATTATATTGGCATGCTATCTGGAAGATCAATAACTAACCTGGGGCATGTTCTGCCTCATCCTCGCACCTTCAAGACAACAGTGCCTAGCTCCCTCCTCCTATTTCCTCTCCCAGAATAGGAGAAGATCACACTGGAAGTGCAGATGAAAATCAGCAAACATTAAGCCATTGGTTCTCATTTCCCAAATTTAATCTCCTCTGGGCTGGGAGACGGCAGAGGGATTGCATCCCTCTGAGGGGCTGAGTGGATTGTCTCCTCTGCTTTGAATGATACCTGACTTCTGTGCCATCTAAGCAACTGGGATGTTTTTGAAGGTTTTTGGTGAAGTTCTCCTCTGCTTCTCTTTGATATTTTTGCTTCCTGGTCTGTTTCTCTCCCATTTTTATACCCTCTCTCCCATTCAGTTGCTGTCCTCCAACAATACTTTAGCATTTGACTATGGAGTTGTGGGCTGCTGTTTATTTAGAAGGCGAGTTGAGACACGGTGTCCACCAAAACAACTGTCGAGGGCAGCCAAGGGACAGCCAATTCTCCTGAATTCCCAAGGACCCCTCACAACTGCCTAGGATCCCTTCCTGGCACATCTGCCTTGTTTGCCTTCTTGGGCAAAGATAAGCACATATAAAAGCAGAGAGGGCATCAAATAAGAATGCCATGCTGCAGACCCTTCCTGGCTTTAAGTTCCTCCCTCTTAGCCTTGGCCCACTGAAGCCCCCCGGGCTGTGCACACAAGGCCTCCCATAAACAAGAACTCAACCACAAGGGCAGGAAAAGGCTTCCTCTGGCAAGAGCTGCAGTTCAAGCTACTCCCTCCTCCCCTAGCCCCAGAAAATTAACATCTTTTAGAAAACACCATAAAAAAAAAAAAAAAAGGAAAAACCCTGGGGAAACTAAAGAGTTCTCACGGTGAATTTTATTTTGTAAGCAACAATATAAACATGTGAATAAGAACAGGCATCGTTTGTGGGGCTGCCCTTTGATCCAGAGTACCCTGGATCTAGCAACCCTTGGAGAGCCGGCGAGGGCAAACCTTCGCCTGCGACTCCAGAGGCTAGCCAAGCTGCAGTCCACCAAGACTTTTGTCATGGAAGGACCGATGCTCGAATGTTTGCTCTTACCAAATGTATGTGCAATCTTGGAACGTATCCTCCCACCCGCACCCCCCAGGTTAAAAAAAAAAAAAAAAAGACACAGTTGCAAACCAGTAAAAAAAAATTGCTTCCAGCTTATTGAGACTGAAATGGCCTGTTGGACTATAAACTGAAATATCATTCTAGAGATAACCAACTGGTCGTGACATGAAGTACTGTATTTACAACTGAAAAATATAACTGTTATATACTTTAATTTATAGCAAATTTAATACATTAGTGTTTACAAAATAAATTCTGGACTCAACTGAAACAGCGTGCTGCTTAGCAGGTTCTTTTTCCTTCCTCTCACTTTAACCGAAGAGACCAGCAAGCTTAAGAGCTTCTTCCGTGATCCACGCACAACTTTTGATCATGCCAGATGTTGAAACAACAGACCGTTTCCTGCATCTCTAAAGTCTTGTAGCTTGGTACCTTCTATCCCCTCGAGCCGTACAGTTCAAACCTGAAGCTGACCTTTAACAAGTTCCATACACGTCTCATGAAAGCTACTCAGATACTAACCAGGGCACTGGCTAACGTTACAAACCGAAGAAATATCTTATCCGTATTACTAGCTCACACAACAGGAAAGAGGAAATATAACTACACATTCAATCTCTTACTTCTAACAGCAAAGCTGCGAACTCCATTGCTTAAAGTAAGATACTTCAGTAAGTGAAACAGTACCATACAGTTCAAGAAACATTTTTTTAAAAAAACAAACATTTTAATAGTATAAAAAGTTGTTTACTGGTGTTTCTACTATAAAGCTTTGTTCCACAAATCAAAAGTGATAAAATAATTAGATACGTTTACAGTGATAAGAGACTGCAGTGTAGACATTTCAGCTCACATTTTGCTGATCGTTTCAGTACAACACGGACTGTGACTGAGTTGTTGATACACATCTATGACACAGAGCAAACTGCAGACACGAAGTGCACACCTGAATACGGAAGTTGACCCACTGGCATGGTAACAGACTTTCTCCAGCCCTCCCTTTCCCCTCCAGAACACATTGTAGGCAAAAACTGTATTCAGAATCTCAGGCATATAACTATTTCGACGGCGGGAAAGCAACTCTTATTGAGGGAGTTGCACAGAGGAAAAACGGATGCACACAAACACACCATGGTAAATTCCAAAGTTATATGCCGACTATTTCTCCTTAGATAAAATGACACCTGCAAAAGTGAAAACGTACAAAAAATAAAAACTGTCAAATAAATAAAGAATACAGATGTTAATTAAACACATTTATAAAGAAACTTATTGGCATACTGTATGCAGTATACGGGATATTCATAGAATCATGTGGGCGGGACAGCACTTAATAAGGAGTCACATGCTAAAGAGATAACCCCTTGTCTCTCCTCCAAAACATCTTATGGTTTTTGGATATCGAGTGCAACCTTTTATACTGATGCATAAATCCTGCATCATATTTCATCTCTGCCATACCTAGGATGCATTTTACTTTTTTCAAAGATCCACAGAGAAGTCCAAAAAGTTATCATGGTCTGAATCACAATTTTTGCAGCCCTGTCCACGCTACTTGGTCTCTTGGGTTTCCTACCGAATGAGATTTCGGTAATTGTATGGTATATCAAACTGTAGTTTTCCCCAACAAAATGGGAGCCGTTCACATGGACTCTTCCGTAGGCTAACCGGCACTTTCTACGCTCCTGAACTGTAGGGAGGTATTATGCTATAATCGCGTTACACAAAGGCTGCTGAAACCATTGGAAGTGATGTAACAATAGTTAAGTGTCAAGTACGTCCGCTATGATACAGAATCAGGGTCTAGGTCTATCAAATGCTATATCCACATAACATTTTAAACCATGAAATATTTTATGCATTTTCCTTTTTTTCTACAAATGTTGTTGCAAACTTGCAGTTAATTGTGTCACAAGGTTCGCATTCCTAATTCGCCAAGGATTTTTAATTCAAATGTTTAACAACCATATCTACGCTAGGTACACTTAAAGTAGACATTGAAATTTCAAGTAAAATGAACTGTAGCCACATCTACTGGACTCAATACACGTCCCGACATCTAGATTTACTTTGATAAGTTATACAAATACATAATACATTCTTAAATAATGAAGACCCACAATATTAATTTGTGAATCTTCCCACGTTATAAAATCACTTTTACAGGAATGTTTATCCACCTGTATTACTGTTTTAGTTTGCAGTGTCTCTTGCTGTTCTGTTTCCACAGATTACTGTACCAGTTCTTAGGCTTTGGCTATTGAAATCTCTTATTTGAATGAGGCAACACTGGTTATTAAGGCTGTTTTTGTTTTGTTTTGTTTTTCCTCTTGTGAAGTTTCATTCTTTACTATGACAACATTTTCCAGAGCAGAGTGACTATCTTGTGTCTTCAGGTTCTGTTTTTATGACCTTCCTTTCTATGTTGTTAAAAGCCGAATGAGGAAAATCCTTTAAAATACCAAGGCCTTCTGTATTAAAAAAAAAAAAAGAAAGAAAAAAAAGAATGTTAAAAACACTGTTTGGAAACAAATATATTCTGTTCTTAACTCAACAAAAACATCCATGAACCATATGGATAGTAACAGTTGAAGCAATAAATTCTGCCTCCTCCTACTGCACATTAGTCCAGTTGGGTTAGAATCACCTCAGTTACATCACAGTGACGACAGAGTAATGACCACAGATTTACTCCAATTCTCTCTAGGAGCAGGGCGTAGTGAGGATGCACTCTTCACTTTCATTTTGAAAGGGAACTGGAAAAATTCCTCAACTAGAAATTTCACTAAGCAAATTATCACCAGGATTGGGACAAACCGCAAAAAAGGTGAGCCAAGATTCTAATGTACACAAGTGGAAGATGCAAGATTCTGACCAGTCTTCAAAACAACTGCTTTTGCATCTTGTCTTTCAAATAACCTCTTTCCCATTGCATCTTCCAAGCTCAGGTGAGAATTTATTACTATTCCTAAAGTCTCAAGAATTCCTGGCTTTATCTCGGTGTGCCGAGTATTGAACTGAAACCACCCATACAGATTTCACAAAGGAAATCTTTGATCTTCTATCAAACTTAAGAGTGAGTTTCTCCCAATGCCAGAGGTAAATGACAAGACTGATGGTGGGCAGAAGTCAGCAAACGGGAAACCCAGTTCAAAGACTCATGTGTGATTTGGTTCACAGTACAGAAACTGGGCTGGATCCTTATAAATCACAATAAAAAGTCTTTTTATAAAAAAAGTCTGATTCCTTTATACAGAGCAAAGCCATGTGACAATCAAACTGCCTTACAATGACAGCAACACAAGTATTTAAGAGCAGTAGTTTGGGTCAATATCGCTCCCTGAGAACAGACAAATGCCAGAACTGGCTTATGTGAACCTAGTTACTCCATCCTCTAAGCTTTTCCCAAATACTATTTAATCTAATTCTAGATCAGCAAGTAATGCTCGCTCCTCTTGGAAGTTTTGTCCAAGGTCTTGATTAAAATGTTACACGCAAAGCACTCCAGGCTGAGCTACCAGCTGCTTCACTCAGAGACATCATGTGTTAGTAAGTTCATCACAGGCTCTGTAAGAAACGGTGGGTGATTTTCAAGGGCCAGCACTAACCTGAGGACTGGGACTTTGCCTCACCACCGGGGTAAAGCCGGATCAAATCACTGCACAAAGGTTTTCCAACATGCTGCTCTCCATCAAGTGAAATGTGCTGCAACTGTCTACTTGGCAGATTGGACATGCGGAGATTCAGCGGTCTTTCACCTGGAAGTTGTTCACAGTGAAACACTGATGCGTTAAAAGCAAAGCAATATTAAAAAACAGATAGAGACTTACAGACATACTAATTCTATCAGCAAAAGCGCATCCTAAATTCCAGCTGCTCAGGGAAGATTTGTAGCAAAACAAGGCTTATGTAAACATGCTGCTTTGCAGACTGTTCCACAGGCACTGCTAGAAAGGGACACTCAGCCACACACACAAAAACACCCAATAGTAAATTCTTCTCCTGTTGCACAATTCCTTTGAGATACTAAAAATTCCTGCTCCCACTGCATGATGGATAAATGGTATAAAAAGATACTTGCACTATCAAGAAGAGCTGGATCCACACACGTAACTCTCCCTGTATACCATTCTTCTTGTGTACTGCATTGCTTGACCAATATACACAAACAAAAACCTACGTTTTAACACTTACATTGATTCCCACTGATTCTCTCTGGAGGTTTTTTTAAGTGTCTCCCTCTACTGCTTCTCTTCTCCCCATTAAACAATCTAGCTCTTAAAAAACAGAAACAAGAACTTCTGGTTGAATTTCTTGTGTTTATAACATTTTGTCTCATTTCACAACAGTAAAAAAAGAAATCCAAACAGAAAGCACTCAAACAAAACAAACACTCCTAAAATTAATTCGAGCTAAGGAATAGCCAGTTGGTAAATCAAAGAGATAACCACAAAACTGTAAGCTTTGTGAAGAACAACAAGCTACTAAGAACATCATTAGAATCTGCTTAGTTCTAAGTAATTTACATAGCCAGCTCCTCAGGTTTTGTTCCTAGACTGCACAAACGGGCTGACAAAAAGAGGTACCAACTACATTATTTGCTTTACTTTCAATCTCCACAAAGCAAGAACACAAAATGTCCTATTCTGCTCTGTTTTCAAAACTCAGGAGAAATCTAGAGCCACGTTCCACCCTCAGTAACTGTAGTGCCCCCCATCATCTTCCCTCCCCACATTAGCCATAGGGAAATCAGTTCGCCCAGACACATTAGAGTAACAGAGCAGAATCTGACTGTACATCTGAGTGCGTTATTTAGAGACTGTAAGCACTCCAGGGCAGAGATATTGTCCATTCAGTGCTCAGTGTTCTACACTAGATAAATAACACCACTGACAAAGGCTGCACAATACCAAACGTATTTGCTGGCGGCAAGGCTGTGCCTGGAAGCTACCATACCTTGTCCATCAGTGTTATCTAATGACATGCCGTTGGGGCTGTGCTCTTCTGAGTTTTGTCTGTAACACCCTGTGGAAAGACGTCTCTCTAATGCAGCCTGGTTGCAAAGAAACTCCATCTGTTTTGCCATCACCTTTTCCGACTGCAAATAAAGCAACAAAAAATTTTATCTTTATATACATACATATAGCCAGTCAAAACACAGGAGAAAAAACAATATCACATGATAAGACTAACAGCCTAGATATAGTTTTTTGTTGACTCACATGTACAGATGTGTGCTTTACAGTTTCTTCAAAACTATCAAGCAAACAAAATATTTTTGCACCCATAAAGATTTTCATACTGTGCATCTGAGTCACGCAAGAATACTTAAAATGCAAGCTGCTGTAGTTCATCCACACAGAAATGCAATGTTGAATTCTGTTCTTCAAAAAACACACAAAAATCACTTTCTGCACTTTAGGACTGCCGGTTACGTGAAGAGAATCTCCAGAAAAGAGAAAAATAATGTCTTATTTATCCAGTTAGCTCTGTTCAAATACATGTCTTCACAAAGTATTCCAAGAGCAATGGCAACATCTGCTAAAAACTTATGCCAAGATTTCACCAGACATCTTGGAATCTTTATTTTAGGAAACAGCACTACACAAGCTTAAAAATCTGCCATTCTGAAAGTGTAGGATGACAGTATGTTTGTGGGGGATAAAGGTGTGAAATGTCTGTCTAGAAGAAGAACAAGACCTATACACCTCTAGAGAGTGAAACTAAACAATGCAGCCCAACGTGGGAGGAAATGGCGTCTGAATGTTTGTCATTGACTTTAATGCCAAGAGAATTCTAACTTTCAATATGATCTTGTTCTCGAGAGTGTAAATAAGCATCTTGCAAAAATAAAGAGAAAATCACAAGTCGAGAAAGTTGATTTAGAAGAGCCACATTGCACATAAGAACAGACAGCATACAAACTTAACATCCACGATTGACAGGAAAAAATTCATTTCTTTCAGGTAATGCTGTAATCGTTTCAACTAATACAGAGGCCTATTAAACACAGAGCACTTTTTCTGAGAGATGATGACAGCCCTGACTTCCCACCAAGATCTGCTTACACAGTATAGATCAACAATTTACAAATACAATGAGAGCCTAACAGTCCAGCAAAATCTGAGGTACTCCAGTACAACGATGACCCCGGCAGCATGGTAATGACATGACAATATTTACTTTTTCTGGCTTAGAGCTCATCATGTTCTGCAGAAGAACACTGATAGCTCAAGCTTGGTCTTGGGAGGTAGATTAAAAAAGAAATTATTTTCAAATAGTTTACTTCCAAGTGCACTTTAATTTTGCTATTCTGTCACTCCTGTTACAACTTTTGAACTGTTAATACGGCCTACAAATACCTGAGAAGGGATGGTGGGGAGGTGGGGGAAGGGCTCTTTACATTAGTGATGGGTGATAGGACAAGAGGAAATGGGTATAAGCTTAGTCAGGGGAGATTCAGGTTGGATGTTAGGAAGTATTTCTTCTCTGAAAGGGTTGTCAGCCACTAGAATAAGCTGCCCAGGGAGGTGGTTGAGTCCCCATCCCTGGCTGTGTTTAAGAAAAGGGTGGATGAACTACTGAAGGATATGGTTTAATGGGAGATTAGGGACGGCTGGACTGGATGATCTCTAAGGTCTTTTCCAACCTGGAAATCTATGAAATCTATGAAATCCATGAAATAATTTTTAAGAAAGAAAAACACATTTCTCACTCATGCCATCTTTGTTATTTAATTGGGATAAGAACAGAGTTTCAAACTGCAACGACACATCTCATCACCATAGAAAAACCTGTAGAGTTGCAGATACATTTAACCTTAAAATAAATCTCGTCTGTTGTGATTTAGCAGTGACCAATGAAAACTCTGAAGTACATACAAGATGAAAATAAGCTTGCAAAAACCAAGTTCATTTCATCAGTATGTGACATCAGAACGTGTAGCATAATTGCTTTTTGAAGTATCACAATGAACAGACTTGTATGACTGTACACTACTTTGCAATAGAAGAAGGTAAAAGACAGAGTGACACATCTAGTCTCATAAAACAGGAGTGTAACTCCTAAATGTAATCTTACGTGAAAATTCGGTGATTACATTTGCCCAAATCAGCTACACAAAATAGATTTGTTGCAACTTAGCATGAAATCCCTCCTTGGCAACAACTGTTAGTAGGAGACGCGTATTTTGCCTCAAGGCTGGGATACACTACAGAAAAGACAAAGAATCGGAAACCTGCCTTCATTTATAAAAAGCTTTCTGGATGCTCGAAAACACTACACCTCTGGCAGGCTAGACGTTATTTCGAAAGGCAATTTATCCTCCCAGATCCAGAGGTTCACTATTTCCTAAATACACTGGCCTTTCTTCTTACAAGAAATGTCAGAACCGAGGACTCCAAGATCGCCTACTCTATTCCTCCAGACTCAGTAACTCGAACTTTCCATTTATAGCTAATAACGCAAGTCACACAGCACATACTGTACCAACACTACCCTGCTTGCTCCCAACAGGCAACCACGTATTTCCAAGTCTAATACACTAGATCTTACCTCCTCGGAACTAGCAAGGGTAAAGCTGTAGCGCTGTGTCAGAACAGTTTCAGAAGGCAAACCCAAATTAAGAGTGATGCAATCACAGCTAAGCTAGGCAGCCTTTGAAAACTGATGGCAATGACTTTAGTCATCAAAACAATACATCAAAATCAATGTACAAAGACATGGCCGGTATTATTCACAGTGTAGCGTAGCTGGTTTACCTGGGAATTAAGAGGTGTTGAGTCTTCGCTCTTTCCTTTAGCCAAAGCAAGTGGCATTTTGTCTTGCTGATAAAGTGTCTGGACTGTGTCCTGGAAATCAGGATAACCATCCTATTGAGCATAAGAAGAAAACAAACACCAAGAGGGATGTATTATTGATTTTTCTTCACCTTCTCTCTGTATACTCCAAAGGAAAACCAACAAAACAAAACAAAAAAAAACCACCACAACGAAAAAAAACACCAAACCACACCACATTCCTGAACTTTTGTGAAAATTCTGGACTGCAATTTACATGTTCTTCCTATCCACTTCATTAAAGTTTGTGCATAAAACACACACCCCCTCTACAACTGCTATACATCTAGAATGGCATACACAGACAATCATCTCTCACAGTTTCAGGTGAATCCAGACTACTGTTGTCACTGACATTAAACTAGTTTACATTTAGCCTTGCCAGGCAGATTTAAGCCTGTGGTTTCTGTCACCTGTTAACATCCAGTAGCTTTGGAGATTCTTAAGCAATCAAGTTTATATGTAGTCAAGAATTTAACACACAGCAGTTGGATATGCTCAGTTTCTCAAGGTTAGTAAAGACTCGTGAAATTCAGCATTTTTCACACAGAGCCTTTACTAGTATCACAAATGAAATATCACCATTTTAAAAGTAGGGTAGCAAAGACTTTATGGGAAACCATGATTCCATAATTCTTTCAGTCTCAAATGCTTATGACACGCGAATCTCTTTTGCAGCTTGCATATGTACCAATAAAGTAAATGAAGTTCCTGTGAAAGCCTGCCAGACTCCATTAAAATAAATTAATCATCGAAGCAAAGGTTCAACGTAAGAAATTTATCCTGCTTGGCGTTATAAAAGGAAATCTCACATAAAACAGAGGAACATCCAGAAACGTTTACAAAAGCACAGTATAGGTGACACTGAACATGTGAGAGGAAGCTAGAGACCTTAAGACAGACCCAAAACTGAAAACAGTGGCATCTGTCACTGCAGATCCATAGACCCGAGAACTTCAAAAGTACATCAAATTACTTTACTGTACAAAAGTACATCAAATTACGTATATTTCCCTTGTGGATTCTAGAGGCACATGCATGCAAATAGTAACGTTTTTCATAATAGCTGGACAAATGGTTTACAGCCCAAGAACAAGAGAAGTGATCTTTCAGAGAAACCACTGAAAGACTGTAAGGTCCATACTGTTGGCAAGACTGCCCATGGCGGTGGTCAGACCCACATCAAGTGGCCAGACCCTCAGAGTACAACGTAACACCAGTAAAGCTACTCTTTATGTTCAGGAAAAAATAAAATTTCTGTCTGAACACTGCATATTGCTTTTATCCACTCAACACACTCCCTCAGGGAAAAAATAAACATGATAGGTATGCAAAATTTTGTAACCAGGTAAATTGCCACAAAACCTCATCCTCTAGAAACAAAGGCTTTGCAGCACATTTCCATGAACACTGACCATTTTCGTAGTTAGATTTGAATTTGTTCAGGAGACGAGAACGATTATGCGTAGGAAGATGAGAAACTGAACACACAAAACCCTATCACTCAGGATCCTATTTTTGCAACAAAACAGGTAACGCAGCTCTTCACAACGTGTCTGTGATCACTTGCCAACACACAACCAAAGGCTGGTTCCTACAAGTGGGGTCGGATGCCCGTTGCTGCCCCTTGCCGTGACCGACGGGTGACAGACAACTCTCAGATGATGGTGCGGTTCTGGATCACCTTCCCGCAGCCCTTCCCCACCGCTGGCTGCTCTCCTCCCCGCTGCCCCACGGACAAGGGCTGACGAGGAGCAGGAGCTGCTCTGCTCCAGGTTTGCCCGGCAGTTCCTCTCCCCTCCGCGGCCAGGAGGACCTGCTGCAGGCAGCACAGCGTTCATGTTCTGCCACGCTGCTGCTCAGTTGTTTTTCAAGCCGCGTCGTGCAGCAGATGTTCTCAGTCCCACATGTGCTTTTTCGCTCCCTCTAATGACATTTTTCCTATGCAAACAGTAGCTTCTACTGCTTTTGCTGTTTTTGTGAACAAAACACAAATCCCACACTTGGACTGGTTTTCCTCTCAACCTTCTCAGCACTGGTAGAGGTGGGCCTTTTCTCTCATCTCCTCTCCCTTCACCCATACCGGCACCGGGGGAAGATAATTCCTCGCAGCCTCCACTCCGGTCTTTCCTGCCTGTGCCCCCTGACTCCCACCGAGCTTTGTGAAATCAGCTTTTGCAAGCTCTCCCCACCCCTCTCCTTCAGCTGAACGGAGACACTGACACACAGAACGATTCCTTTCTGCCACAGACAGCAAGAATATTTTCCAAGCTCTCGTTCTTTGCTCTCTTGGCTGTCCACACTGCCTCTGCAGGGGAACCTCATCCGCCCCAACGCAGAGCAGCAGCGATGTGCAGCTGCTCCGCTCCCTCCACGCCTTCTGCACGATACACCTGTGACTTCTTTGGCTTTTGAAGCTGGTGCCACGACAGCTCGTCACTTTGAGCAGTGCTGGTTCTGAGTCACAGAAGATGACAAAATAAGGGGTGCCCCCACCCCGCAACACCTATGCTGGAGATCCTTGCTCTGCGGGAGGATGCTCCCTTTCCATCCCTATTCATCTGTCCCGCTCTTTCTCCAGAGCAGATTTAGGAACTGCCACCTCGTTTTTTTTATAATCTGCTTCCAAATCCCAATTCGCTGCATTCCCTTTTTCACTCCCTCCGCACCTTCAGTCTGTCATTCGCCTGGGATTTTTTCCCTTCTCCTCTCGACACTTCACTCCCACAGCTCGCCCACCCACTCTACGAATAAGAGGGGGAGAGCTCGCCGGGGGAGAGAAAGGCTTTTACAGGTAATTTGATGTAATTCATGGCATATTGTTTCTTTGTAATGCTCGTGTGAGTTTCATACTCACAAAGAGGATAAATGTACAATAGTGGCTGTAACCTGGCAATGTTGCAGCTTGCACAAACAGCTCTGCTACCATGACCTTCAGAGTCTCTCTGGAGGTTTTTTTAAGTGTTATTAAATTTCAGGAAATTAACTCTTTTTTTTTTTTTTAGTAATCTTTTACGCTATGCAAACAGGGTGTGAAGTCTTTCTAAATTCAAGCGCTAGTATTTTAGACCATGCTTTGCGGAGACATTAATGACTAATGGTTAAAGGAATGGTGAATCAAAATACAGAGTTAAGCCGCAAAACAGAAAGGCAAAGTAACCTTTATATTAAAAAAAAAAAAAAAAGACAGAGCTAGTTACAACAACAACAACAAAATCATTCATGTTCGGATCCTCTGCATGATATTAGCACGACGGCGAGCTAATCAAGACATAATGAAGCATTATGACTTTAAAAACAGGATAAGGAATTCTTATCCAGAACAGAAGGAAAAATCTGCAGCATTTGCTACCATTTTCATTTTTACCTCTACCTTTCTAAAAACAAATAAAAAACCCCACAAAATCCCCAAACCTACATTAAAAAAATTCTTTTTTTTTTTTTCAAAATGCAAGCCCCAAGAACCTGAAACATCACATGTAAAAGTGATGTACTGTGTAACATCACATTTTTTTTTTTTTAAGTAAAGTCCATGATTTGCACTGTAACTCGGAATTGTAATGCACTGAAGTAATGGTTTATGCCTTAGAAGGCTCCCAAACTTATAAGGAAAAAGACAATTTATGCTGATAACAACACTGGTCATTTCACAATTTTTAATGCTATGCTATCAAATGAAAGATTATTTAGTTTAATTTTTAATTTATTTTTTTTAAATTCCTATTGCTGAAATAGTAGCTTGTACAGTTAGGACATGAAATTTTTATAAGCATTTTAAAATATGACTGGTAATTTTAGATAAAAAGAAAACGAAGTAAACATCATTTCTCAGAATTATGCAGCTAGATAAAGCAGGCCTTCCAGACTCTCTAGATTTCACCATGCAGAAAACAAGAGAATGCACATGTCCTAAGGCTGTCCAAATTCCCTTCTCTCCAAAAAACCCTGAAGTTTCAGCCTGTATTTTTTAGGATTTTAATTTTACTTTTTCTTTCAATGAAGATCCTGTGGAAAAAAGCACCTCTCTTACAGTATGTCATTTTAGGTACTTGCTCATCATCAATTATTACTGAATGAAGGAAAAACTTTCTAATGCTGAGATCTAATAATGAAATACTATTTCAAGCAAAGGAGCTGTGGCCGCCCACCAGCTCTTACAAATCAGGACTAGACTGGACAAAAGTGGGGAGGCTCAAGCAACCACCCTGCAATGTGTTAGTTAAGGCAGATAATGGTGAAGGCGGATAAAATCATTTAATGTTGCTTTTCTCCACTCTTTTTCCTGAATCGAAGAAAAAGCATAGGTCAAAGCAAATACCAACAAATCTAAATGATATTACTGACTTACCATCAAAGCTACCAGTAAATCCTGAATGTACATGCACATTTTGTATTATATAAACTCAAACCTCAAGTGATGGAACTTAATAAATAAATAAATTCTAGAACTCCTCTATAGCTATCCATAACTGCCTTTTCAGAACTAACTACTCTCACCGGGGTTTGCCTCACAGGAAAAGCCCTTGCACAGGTAACAAAGCACCGCAGCACTGCTGAAAAAATGAAAGCTTTCCATTGAGTGCATCATTTATCACAGACTGAGTTATGTATCAGAAACACATTCTACAATACGTTGAACCTTTCCTCTACAGTTAAAGAATATATCACCCATCTGTGTCACACACAAATCTAGCTCAGGTCTAGCATACATTCTAATGCGCATTTAACCTACACCTTTTGGAGCAGACAGGACAATAAAAAAATACAACACCTAAGGATGAATTAGATACCCATGTAACAGTGAAACAGCAATTTGTTTAAAAACTCAATTAAAAAGGAAGATCTTTCCAGCAGTGGTAACTGAAGAAACAGGTAAACTACATACATGTTCCTCCTTCACTCCTAATAAGAAACGCCCAGCATCTCCCTGAGCAACCATCTTGTGCAGGTGCATACATTAGCCACGTATACATGTGCTTTCACACAAGACTAATCACAAAAACCTGCAAATTAGTATCTACAGGCACAACCATTTGTGTTGACATATATAGCTTTTAGTCGGCTTTTGACTTTTCAACACGATCAGGTTTATAATTTATAGCACAGTCAGAGATGGCTAGTATTCTGCCATCAGTTCTTACCCAGAACTCTGGATTCTAGACATGATCAGAAGTCGACTCAAGCAAATTAAGAAAACCCCACCTCACACTGACTTAAAAGCAGAAGTCCTCATGGGAAGACATTTCCTATCGAGCTCGAGCTTATTCCTCCACAGGAAGTCAGTCAGTCCCATTCATCTCCCTCCTACCCACTCAAGAGTGCAAAACACGGAGAGTATCTTTATCATTAAGTGAATCCTACTCTTTACCCCTGCTCCTACAGGTTTCTCCAACAAGCATTTACAGTTGCAGAGACAGTGGCGATGTTCTCTCTCTCCCACCCATCAAATGTCTGTCAAATGTTTTCCTGACAAATTTCCTTAAGACAGATCCCTTCCAAACAAAAGTGAATTTTAGGACACATAGGTCAAAATATAGGAGTCGCAATACTGTACCTCTATCTTGATTCTCTTTGGTGACAGTTCATCCCTTTCTCCACATTTAGATCTAGAAAAAAAGACACATACACTGTAAGTAAAGAGCACATTGACCTTGACCATCAGAAATAATCATGAAAAACAGAGTAAAGGGAAAAAGAAAAAAAGTCAGGCAAGAACAAGTGAGATGCACAGAAAAAGCCTCCAGTTCACTTGGACACACCAACTAAAAGCAGCAAATGTCACTCAAGTGTAGAGGAATACAAGCGCCTTGTGTTGTTTTCGAAAGTGTCAAGAGACTCACGCACTCTTCCTCCGAACAGAAAGGAAAGCTGCTTGAGCACAGAGAATTACAGAAATGTCTTTGGCATTGCTTATCCAAAATGGATGTATACTTACATTAATCACTATGGAAGTAAGGGGAGAAAAAAAACACATAAAAAGCTCCCAGAAGCGTAGGAAAATGTGTTTTGAAAGGATATTGCATTACACATAAGGGACTTAACATTTAAAAACAATATATAGAAAGTATCAAGACTTGCAATCATATTTATCAATTCTAAAGTTTTGATTGTATTTAAAAGCTGTTAAGCCTTTGTTACTGTTTCATAACAGCAGTTCATTAAACAGAACAGTAACAACTGAAATTAGGACTCAGCTTCAGCTCCTTTACAGGCGAGTGGCTGACAAACTCACTATGACCTTATCTTTTTCATTCCTTGGAAACTAACAAGCCAAATTTGTATATGGGAAAAAAAAATAATTGATACCTTAAGCATCTTTGGCTACTCTACCTATTTACATTAACCTTGAAATACTCAAATGCCTCAAATACTTGAAATGCCAGCCTCTCAGATGCCTCTCAACGTGCACTATCATCACAAAATGTGGAAAACTAGAGAACAAATAAAAAGGTAATTCAAGACAGCTAAATCTTAGCAGTTTGAAAGCTTCACGACTCAAATAGCGTTCTCCTACCCTCCTCAGAAGAACACTTTGCTAGCTAAAGAGCAAGAAGAAAGTGTCTCTAGTGCTTTAGAAGAAGCGCTATCAGACTGATTAGCTCCCTGAAAGTGAAGGTCCTTTGAGTTAATTAAAATCTTACTTGGTGGTCCTGTAAGTATACTTGTACGTAACTTCCCGAGAGATTTGCCGAGCTAGTGCGAAGAGTTCGTCTCTCCTGGTCAACAGCGCGTTATCCTTTACGCACAGCTGGGCGGCTGCTTCATTAACTGTTAGCTGGAAATTAAACACAAAAACAGGGATTGGTGATTTTGCATACTTCCACCCATTGTGCTTGTAGAAGTACCTGTTCTTCTGAAATAACAAATTTCAATTGCGAGTAAAATTACCTATAATTGTCTGCTAAACCCTGGAGGGTTTCTTCAATTTATTTATACCCTTACTAAGCCAGGTAAGCCTCTGGGAAGAGAAAAGATATAAATGTAGTTGGTGCATTTAATGTCCTTTAAAGTTAAACATTATTGTAAGAATCTCGATGTGCACTGCTTGTGCCTCATCCTAGCATTAATTACATTTCAGTATAAAACAGTAGCTCTGAACATTCACAGTGTTTAGCTCCCAAAGCCTGGTTTACAGGGAATACTATTTTTATAAACGCAATATGCCCAGGACTCAAAAAAAAAAAAAAGAAAAACCCAACCCTGACAGTGTGGGTACAGATGGCTTTCCCTGGTGAATACAGCATAAATTCTGCAGAAGGTGATGGTTTAAGAAACGATTACACTTTTTTTAGCTATGTTTCTCACCCTCATGTTTGTGAAGACTATCTTCAGACATGAATCAAATGCAACTTGTTTCAAGGATGTTTTCCTGAGCCCGCTGAGACACATTTCTAGCGCCTCTGCTGCTGGCAATAGTTTCATAAAGACAGGGGGGTGGACAAAAAAGCCTTAAGTTAAGGCTCAAAACGGTTTCGCAGTGCTCTTCAGAAGCCTGTAGAAAGTGGGGATACCGTCACGAATTATACCAGCCCAACAATCCTGCTGTCCGAAAAGCCTGCGACCAACAGCACGGACAAACGACAAAACTACTACTGCAAGGAGAGACACTGAAACTCAGATGCTGGAGAGGAGATTCCCTGCTCCTTCCACAGCAAGCAGGCGATGACATTTTCACTTCTTCCTCTGCTGAAGAACAGCCAGCACTCGTAACGAGGCGTAACAGCGAGAGGCCAACAGGATACTACAGATATTGTTTCCAAAGTGCCCACAACTCTTCTACTCTTTATTTCTGGAAATGAAGCTTCTTTGCATGGGCTTGACTTCACGCACACGAGCACAGCCTAAGCTCTGCTGCTACTGTCAACAGTGTGTTCTGTATCTGTCTCAGGCCAGTGAGTAATAAAAAGCAGCGAGGTTTGCCACAGCACGGTCAGCGCATCCGTGACGGACGGAGATGTGCCATCCCCAGCCCTCCATCCGGCAGCGCCAAGAACAGCCGCCGCTGGGCGCGCAGGGTTACGCGGCTGAGGACGGGCAGGACCGCACACGCGCGACCTCAGACACCGAGAACGCTGCTCGTGCAAGAAGTGCTCTTCATGGAAAGGGACAGAAAACAAAGGTGAGGACAGACCAGCAGGTCTGCAGTGAAATGCTGTCTCCTGGGAGAAGGTTAAGAAACTCGCTCTTTTACCCTGCTCCTTACCACACTGCAGAACGTTACTTGTGGATTAAATCACAGCGACTCACCGGAACACCGCACGTTCCATCCCTGCAGGACGGAAGCTGTCATAAGACATGAACAACGCACAACCACTGCTGTCCTTCACCGCAGTGCTCGATGTCATCCAAATTAGAAAAAAATATATTTTGCCTCCTGCAACACTTCTTCTCCAGGGAGGTTGAAAAAACAAAAACATGCATCAGAAGAGCTGACATTCTCTCAGTGGCCTGTGTCCATGCAGCATTTCTAGTAAAACCTCACACAGATCTGCTGTTCCTAATATTTCATAAGCATTTTTTTTCCTGTGTTTAGCATAAAAGCCTCTGATCTGAGTAGGGCAGTTCCTGCAATACCTGAATGCTAATCTGAGTGCAAATGTCTTTAACAGGCAAACTAGGTATTTTGCCTGATCCTTTCTTTAGTCTCTGTACAGACAAAAAAAAAATCTCACAGAGATGAGATGTACAAGGGTGGGAAGTTTAGATGTATCTGTGAAACATCTATAGGTTACTCTGTTCCTACAATACAATGTACTACAATAACAAACTATTATCCCTTAGACAGGAATGGTTGTTCCACAATGTCTATCTTTTCAGAAAAAAACACGGGGCCGGGGAGGGGGGGGGGAAGATACAGAAATAAAAAATTGATACAACACTGATGAAAAGAATTAAGCAGGCATTAATTTCTGTAACAGTGATAGCTATTACTTTGCACAGGATGAATAATATGGCTAAAGCTTACAAAATGATTCAAGATGGTTTTTATCCCTCAATAAAGTCTTCAAAGGCTGCAAAGAGCTGAAATGACTGAAATGCTTTGGGTAGTTGCAGGCAAATGCTGTTTATCCTAATATATGAGAAAAGCCAAACGTTTGTTTGTTTGTTTTTCCCTGTTTCTTCTCTCAGGTCACATCCAGGCTCACTGAACTGAAGTGCATCATGGCTTCCTGCCTTTTCAGGAGGCATAGTGCTGCAGATCTAAAGTGTTGCATGCCTAAAAATAAAGATTCTGTTTGCTGGAAGCCTTAAGGATTTGGAGCAGCACACAACCATATAGGCTCTATGGAGAGGGATGGATACATTCCCATCGGATGGGGTTCATAGATTCCCCCAGTAAAAAACTCGTAACTAAATACCAAGCCTTACCATTTTGTTGAGTCAGCAAAAGAAAAGGAAAGAACTGAGACAGACAAAATTTATTACTTGCATTTCTTATTCCTGTTTCTCACACTACTAAACAGCATTTTTTTCAGTTTTATAGGTTCCTAGACAAGCACTGAAATATTAACACATAACTTACAAATCTGACTCAAACGCATGGGTCACTGAGTTCAAGGGCACACCTTGTACTCATCCCTCCTCCACTCCAACTCTAAACATAAAGATCACTTTGTGCTTGAAAAGCTGTGTAATACCGAGACAATGGGATGGATTAAGGACAGTATGTTTATTAGTTCTGGAATGTTTATGAAAGATTCTGCATCAGACTTTAGGCTAGATCAGTGCCTTACACAGATAATCCTACCAGTAGCACACACTTCCAAACCAGCTTAGTGTCTACAGCTCTCATGGGCCTCTACGGGCTGCTCAAGCCCTCTGAGGTGCTCCAGGGTTCATACTGAAACAGGAAATAGTCTCACTAACTCACCACTAATAATTCCATCAAACTTGAGTTTAATTTGCATGCAACTCCACTCAGCTTGAGGAGTCACAGATACCCTGATCTTTACATTAGGAAGCTAACCACTACTTCAGCTTTTTAAATTCTCAGTGAAGTTTATTCAGCTGTTCATTGCCAGCTGCAAGGAGAAACCTTGAACTGTGAGGCAGAATGACAGCCTTGGAACGTATTAATGCGTGTAGAAACAGTCTCCGGACACGCACAAACTTACCTCCCTGGTTGTTTAAGATCCCTCCTTCTGAGCAGCAAATCATTTAAGCCATTAAAAACAAAAATCCGTTGAAGTTGAGTTTACAAAAGGCAAACTCTGGCTTAGCAGATCTTAAACAAAAAAAATTGTCTCATTACTACTATTTGTGTATCTTCTGCTTTAAAATGAAAATAGAGAGAAAACTGTTCAAGACAACTTTGTAAAACCCGGCCTCTTTAAGCAAACAGTAAACCAATTATGAGCAAATTCTTCTTGCTTGCATGTGTGCAGTTCCCATCAAGTTCAGCGAGGCCCCACATGCGTAAGTGGGGCATAAGTCAACCACATACTCCTTTGATCTTGTGCCCTTAATCATAATAGCGATAGAAATATTTCCTAAAGCCAAACCATGCTTTCATTCCATTTTTAAACATGGTTTTACAATGATGTAGTAAGGATCTGTAGCGCAGTACTAAAAAAAAAAAAAAATAAAAATGAACAAGGCAGTCATCTTGTCTTCCAGTCCTTTGCTACCCTGCTCCTTCAAACTACCATCCCACCATTCACTCCTCCAGCTTCGTAGAGTCACTCCTGAGCCTACCACATGCCTGACACAAAAGCTGTCCCCGGCGCCCACCTCCCGCTATGCTGCTGGATGCCAGGAAATTATCCTACAAGAAGCCTGGGCAGATTTCAGAGCATTTTCTGCAGCTGCTACCCCAGAGAGAGAGACTTTGAAAGCCCACAGCTGCCCACGTTGTACATCTTGACTGCCTCCATCCTCAGGTGGGGAGAACCCCCTTTCTCCGAATCCTGAATCCTGACTCTGCAGCAACACGCACAGGGTATCTGCACAATCTTTTCAAATCCTGCCTCCTTCTCACAGACAACTTGTTCTGTTAGGGGAGAGACTTCCGCAAGGTCAGGGGAGTAAGACAAGATCTGTTCTTGCACACTGGATGAATTCATAGATTGTAAGCGTTCAACATAAAGCCACAAAGCACGTAAGTGAAAGCCGCACAACTAAAACTGTGTGGTGGAAATGTGGCTGACTACTGACAAGATCCCTTGGAAGTACCTCACCAGTCTCTACTAAAAGCCCTACTGAAGCCACGACTGGTGATGTGCAGTTGCCTTATAAAATGTAAATTCATAAACAAAAACGTAAAGAAATATGCCTTGTTTCCTTCTGCCCTTCTACTCAGAAGCACAAAGAGAACCTAGTCTTATGCTGTGGATCACACACCTACAAAACTTCTTCTTGAAGCGAAAAAAGGCTAAAGCCAGTACAGCTTTTTTGGCACTCCTGTAACATAAACATTGCCTTTCCTTTGGGAGCTAAGCCTTGCATGCCAAATTTTAAATCCAACTGAAATTTTGCAATCACTGTTAACTGTGAAAATGCTGATGCAGCATTCATATCAACAGCGTTTTGGCACTGCTTTGAATTAATGTTTGTTCTCCTCTTGTACTGTATTTTGGCACTAAGGAACTATTCCCCACACAGACACACCTATTGCGTTACAACATATGCAGTGTGAGCCTCAAGAACGCCAGAAGAGAAGCAAAGGAGGCCCCACATGTCCTTAAAAGTCCAAGAGGGAACAGATGCTATGCAAGTATTAAAGGACAAACCTTCAAATTACAGTCACCCATCAACACTGGAGGCGGTCCTTTCCCTTCCTCCTCACATAGCCTGCACTTCACTTGACCGCCTTAAGACAGTACCCAAAAAATCTCAGGTTGTATAATTAAGCCTCATCTCAATTCCAACACAAGAAAATCCCACCCCACTGGGTTTAGTGACCTCATCAGCAGAATCCTTTTTACCTCGAGGGCACAAGCTACAGAGCAGGGTTTCGAGGTGAGGGAAGAGAGCAGAGAGCCAGGTGACCCTGTTACCAGACACAAGCGACTTTAGATACTCATCTTCCTACCAACCAGTCTACTCTCAACAGGGCAAGGGAATATCATGACAGAACTGCTTTAAAAATGTGCCAAATGCTTAGAATCCCAAAGGCCATACTCAACGCAATACGGATTTGCTATTTCAGTATCAAATTGTTTAAATCCTCTGTCTGACAGGCCGCGCCAGCGACCGAGCAGTCTGAAGACACCAAGCTGAAGCCATCAGTGCACGCATGTACACTCCCACCCAAGAAAGGGTACTTCTACTGCACCCGAGACTTCTATTCTGGGGCAGGACCGCCTACTCTCGTCACCCGGTGAGAAGGGGCCATACAAAAATTCTACCCTGTGAACAGCATCTCGTGAAAGGTGTAGGAATAGGGGAGGAAGCCCGCTGCCGCTCAAGGGATTTTTTACCTCGTGGAGCGTGAGATGCTTGCCATCCTTTCTTTTTGAGTCAAACCTGCCATATATTGCACTGTACTTTCTGATCTCCTCCTCTTTGTGAGGGTCCTCATCACTCATCTCAAAGATGTGACCAATCATCTTTGCCAGTTTCTTATTTGTTTTCAGTAACTCCTTGACTTCATTAGAGTCACTTTTGGGCAGGGAGGGGATCATACGTTCTACGCATTCAGCAACTGACAGAGCAGCGGCGGCATCCAGGGTCTCACTGTTTTCCTTTGGTGAAGCCGGAGAGCCGAGGTCAGCCGGGGAAAGACTGTGTTCGCTCTCTGTGGTGTGGTGCCCTTGCCAGAGTCTTGGTTCACTGCCGCTCTGCAGCGACAAGTTCCCCACCACATCGGATTTGCTCGCGCCCACGCTCTGTACGCACGTCGTGGCAGCACATTTTGGAATCTTCAGGTGAGGCTCTCTGGTGCTGCTGTTCCTTTCGTAACTGCTGCAGGATATCCCCAGCCACGCAGGAGACCCTTCCGGCAGCTTATATATTGGAATGCTGCTGACCGGCAGGGAGGTGAGAGGCTGGTTAAAAAGACCAGGGTTTGTGACCCAGTCCCTCAAAGCCTTCTGCAGCCTTCGGACGTGAAGCGGCTTGCTAGCCATGCCTACGAGAGCCATTATCTCCAAAAACTCCTCTTCACCTGCTTCACAGAGCTGCTGGACATCATCACCACCCTGCTGAATGAAGGCATCGAAGTAGAATAAGAGATTTGCTTTCTGCAGTATTCGATACAGCTGCAATTCCCCAAGGGTTCTGGGTAGAGCTGACGCCATCACGGATGACAGAACCTGCAAACAGTAAAAACAGGGAGAAGATGAGCACCAGAACGCCAATGTCCAGATGCTTTCCCCACCACCACCCATCCTTCTGTAAGACTGTCAGCTCAGAGGACAGGATTTCTTTCTCTCATTGTAAGAACATGTACGGAAACGAAAAAAGGGGCGATAGCTCTATTTTTGACTAGTAAACTTAATGGAAACATTTGTGAAAAAACAAATCAGCAGATAGTTGCAATGCATCTACAAAAAAGATGATTCAAACATGAAGCCAGCTTGTTTTCAGCGTTCTCACTTCATGTTTGTTCCCAAGAATGTCATTCAATATTGCTCACTGCTTCTACTTGACCCTTTTATAACTTCAGATCAAAATGATCACAAAACACTCCAAAGAACTACCGAATACTTGATCCCCTGAAGAAAAAAAAGCTCATCAGTTCAGATTCACCTCAATTCTCAAATCATTTCCCCCATAGCAATGTGGAGGACTGTAAAAGGAAAGCAAAGAAGAAAGAAGCGCTTCACGGAACCAGACGATTAACAAAGCTGGATCAGCAAAAGGGTGTTTCAGAACCAAGTCTTTCTACAGTTTCCCCCGTTTCACACAAAAAGGATCTAATGCCTCCACTGATTTTAATTATGGCAGCAACAGCTGCAGACAAAGCAAATATAACGATGGACTCCAACACACATAGTTTAAACATGTTACTTTGAATTCACCTGCCTGTTCCATGGGCTAACAGGCCTGCATGTCATTGATACTTATGACATGAAATACTATTCAGCAATACAGCAATTGGACTTTAAGGGCTCCCAACAGACAAACTGCAGCAGCATTCTACCCTTACAGCTGCAAAAAAATCATCTTCACAAGTTTCAGCTCCATAAAACCTGTTATCCACAGTTATCCTGTAAATAATAAACTCTTCAGAGAATTCCAAGATCTCACATACACACCTCTTCACTCTACTCAGTGGCTTTCACAACTACAAGCGGATAATTTCCAGTATTACTGTATTAAGCTAAACCACCAATCAATAAGGTCTAAAGCATGTAATTTATGGTTGGTTGGGAAAGTAACAGAAGTAATACACGGAGCTGGTCTGCTAACGTTACTCCAGCTCTACTATCACATTACACTTCAAAAAACACATAGTAGTAACCTAAAAATCAGCACTTACAGAACAATTTGCGCACACTGGGGAGAAACTATTTTGATAATGCACAACCCCCATCCTCCCAAAAATCTGATGCAAGAATATGTATGTCTGCTTAGGGACACTGAGAGACTGGTAATCAAAAGTACAATTAAGGCAGAAATTATTATTTTTACAGTATGCACTTTTTTTTTTTTTTTTTTTACAATATGTGGTTTTTCTCCAGCAACTCAAAATAAACATACAGATGTCACAAACTAACTCAACTACTATTCAGAAGGCATTGGAAAGATCAAGCTTTCGCTACAAAATGTTGATTAAACTCTACTAGAGAAAAATAAAACTAGGAGGCCAACAGAAACTTTGCAAAAATGTATTTGGCAGCAACAGGATACCTACAATCTCTTCAGGAAGAAAAGCCCTGGAAAAAAACAGAAAATACAAAACCAAAACCACTTGCTGCACATATCATTCTTTGTACGCTGGTATTTGTAAAACAGAAGGGACAGCAAGGGTCCTTTAGATCTGAGCTGAAACCAGGACACACGTCAAGGAGCTGCTGGTGAGCTCAAGAGCTAATGAACTGCACACTTCGGAACTCGGAGTGAAACTGGAAACATTTAAAAGCTACATATTTTAGAAATACACTTTAGCTTTTGAAAGTAATTGTTAATTGCAGAAAATCAATTAAGTACTGTCTACACTCAAAGACATGAGAGGTAACAAGGAAAATCACTTAAAGTAATCCTTTAAACGGTCCATAACCCAGTATTTTAAAAGTCTTCCTTACTTCACATAATTTCTTAAAAATCCTCCCATTCCATACGAACTTTGACAAAACAAACAAAACTAACAGCTTATGGTTTAGTGGCATTTCAGTAAACTGTTCCTAACCTCCCATTTCAAATGATATCGACTTTCTACCATCAATACCACAAATTCACTTACACAACTGTTAAAAGAATACTCATTTGCTCTGAAAGTCATTCATCTTAGCATAAAATCTACATAAATCTCCATAAGCGGACTTTGTGCAGAGAGCTAAATTGAATCTTGCGGGGACAGTGGCAGTGAAATTACACACAGCCCAAGAGCTCCAGGCAAGGGATGAAGCTCATTTTTCCAGCCCACAGGCTGGAAGAGTAGCAACAGTCCACAAGCAGCCTTTACCTAGAGGCTCCTTCTAATCAACAAATCTCCTCACGACAGATAAAACTGGATTAATATGTACTACGGAGGCGTCAGGAGCGAGTCCACAGTTCAGACTGTGTGGAGATTTGCATTTAAAGCAAGACTGAAATCCCTTTGTTTTGTACTTTAAAGACCAACTCTGTTTTCTGAATTTAGTACAGTAACTCCTGAGAGGGCCACGCAAATTTTCCATTTCAGATTGCTACCAATTTCTGCAGACAAGACATTTTCAAACACTCCTCCTTTTGACCTCTTTTCTCCTCTCATTAAACTGAGTCCCTTTCTGCACTCACCTCAATGACATCCCAAGTTATTTCTACACTTTTACAAGGGAAAGGCTCCCTCCCTTTTCCAAGACAGCCTCACCATGCCGCCAGCTACACTGTTTTTCCAGACATTACCGGTCCGCTCCGCTGGTTCGGCTCAGCTCACGCCCTACAAAGCCAGGAAAGCAGGTGAGCTAGTCCACCTGGAGGAGTAAGACAGGGCTTAGGAGGCGGAAGGTTTGCTGAGAAAGCAGCGCAGCACTGCTCTGGAATTGGAAGAGACCGTTAACCCAAGGGACATACGGCATTGCTGCTGCTGCCTGGCTCTGCCTACCTATGGCAAAGCCTGAGCACACCCACTCAAGTCTCAGTGCCACACATCTTTCAGTTGACCTTTAAATTGCCTCTAAGAGACCTGAAGTGCTGTTTTCCACCACTGTTGTTGTCCTTTCTTGGTGCAACAGGCAGCATGCTTTTGGGGCAAAGGGTGAGCACCAGAAGAGGTTACGCAACGAGAAGACATGGGGCGAGCTCACAGCCAGGCGACTTGTGTACACTCCTCACCAGGGAGAGCACCTTGGGTAAGACCCTCAGGCATTGTCCCCCTCTTCCACAGCCTGCTCAGTAACTCTTAGGCTTTCTAACCTGTGATCCCAAACAAACTCGGTTCAGGATAGCAGCCTGGTAACGTGCTCTGGCAAACCCAAAGAAGCTATCTAGAACGATCTGCTGCCTTAGGAGCAAGGGGATCTTCTAAGTTATGGCCAACTGCAAACCTTTTCATGGCAAAAAGCGGGAATGCGAAACTGGCACAGGAAGGTCTGCAGGAATAAATGAGCCCAGTGACGGCAGTTGAGCTACTACTTCTTCTCCCCCTTCTTTGCTCATTGTCCATACCAGCAAGGAGCGTGGGAACACACAAAGAAGAGCAGCTGTCTTTTACATTTTTCCCCTATAGAATAAACAAAGAAGCTAGGAAACTCCCCATAACAGAAAAAGCCATTTAAAATACCTGCAAGGTTGCATACTGTTAGAGCCACGGAAGAACCAGGAAATCACAAGTTAGATTTTCACTCAGCCCTTTCAACCCACAACCACGCGTTCTCATTTTCCGCACTCCCTCATTCACATCCACAGCCTATCACCCCACACACCGTGCCCTCCTCTCCAAATGCTGGATGTCACCTTAGCTCTGACCACAAACTCATAGGGAAAAGGAAAACAAAAAAAAGCCCCACAGAGGCACCCCGCAGCACTACTAAATATTTGTAAACAACCCGTGCAGGAATCACAACTGATTCCTGCAACCGGCTCCCTCTATCAAGACAACGGGCGGCAGCAGCGGCTCAGCTCGACATCTTTAACCACGGGAAAACACCCGCTTCTTCCCGTTCTGCCTGCTCCGAGTTCAGAGCTGCACGTTTCCCAGAGGTGGCAGGAAGATACGCGGCTGCAGTAAGCAGGTGGTGGATGTGGGTGAAGGACTGGGAGAAGGAAAACTCAGGAGTTGTGGGATGTAAGCATGGGGCAAGGACTTCACCAGCAGTTTTCCTGCTTTTTAAGGTTGCACCAGAAAGCAAGAGCAACCGAGCAACCAGAACTGATTTTGAGAGATTTTTATTTCAGGTGAATTGTATTTGAGCCGTCACCGATTAAATTAGAAATACGCACAAGGAGAAAGTGCGAAACATCACATTCCTGTATTTTAGGCAAAAGTGATTATTTCATAATGTATCTTGATCACTTTGGGCGTTTTGAAAAGTCTCTGAAGACAAACCGGATTTGGATCTGAGCGCTGGCTGCTTTGCATATTCATTACATTTTTGCAGCGTTTCCAAAGGACTTTTAGCAGGAGAAGAAAATTACATGTAGCTGCAGAAGCGAGACTTAGCAAATTAAATAGTCTTGTCTAGCTCTGAGATGTGCCAAAATACAACCTATTAAGTGAGTTTCACATCCAAATACAGATGCGTATCTCGCCATAACTAATAAGAAACTTGAAACGTGCAAAAGACATCGCGTAAGGATAAAAAAAAATAATAATAAAAAAAAAGCCCAATTACTTGACGATTCCCACCCGCTCGGTACGAGGGTCCCTCCCAAGCAAGGTTACCTACCGCCCCGGCATGCCAGCCGGCACCCGGCCGCCGCTGGCCCCGGAAGGCAGCGACGCGAAGGAAACCGGCACCGCGGGCACGGGGCGGGGGGGCTGCGGTCCCGACGCGCCACCGACACCAAGTTCGCGGCCGCCGAGCCAGGAACACCCCCGAGCCGGGGCCCGGCACCCCGCGGGAAGCCTCCCCAGGGGCCGCTTCTCCGTAACGGCTACGCCGAGGGGCGCGGGTGCCCGGGCGGCGGACAGGCGGGGCGGTCTCCTCCCGGCCCGGCCCGGCCCGACCGGCGGCGCCTGGAACCACCGGGCCCGGACAACGCGTCACGTCCCACCAGCGGCGGCGGGGCGGGAGGAGGGGGGTGAGCCACTGCGCGGGGGACGGCGGGGCGAAAAGGCCGCGGAGGGGCACAGCACTACCATGCCGAGGGAGGGGGAACGGCCGGTACCACGGCACCGCCCCCCCCGGTTCCCCCGCGCGGGGCCGGCAGCCCGCCGCCGGGGCGCCGCCCCCACCCGTCCCGTCCCGTCTCGTCTCGTCTCATCTCGTCTCGTCCGTCCCGCCCCGCCGCCCCCCCGCGGCAGCAGACACGGCGGGGACGTTTCTGTACTTTCCGCCCACTCCCCCGTCCCCCCGCGCTGGATTTCTCCGGGCATCACCCACGCACGACCCGCCCGCTCCTTCCGGCCGTCCCCCGCGGGGGGGGCCCCGCGCCCCCCGGCCGTCCCGCACGTACTCTGCAGTAGGCTGCCGCCGCCGCCGCCGCCGGCTGCCCGGGGCTTCCCTCGATGCCGTCCCGGCGCCGCAGACTCAGCCCCGCCGAAGTTCCTGCCAGCGCCCCCCCCGCCTGCGCGCCGCCGGCCCAGGCTCCTCCTTTCCCATCGACGGGGCGGGTGGGCGAGCCGGTCCCCGCCACCGCCTCGCTCCCGCCGGGGGGGGGCCGCGCGGCCGCCCCGCCGCCCCGCGCAGCTCGCCTCGTCGCGGCCGCGCCTGCCGTGCGCGCAGGCCGAGCGGGCGGGCGGCGGGAGGGAGCGGCCTGCGGCGCCCCCGCCCCCCCCCGGGCCCCGGCCCCGCCGCCGGCCCCCGCCCCGCACACACGCCGCCCCCTCCCGCGCGGTCACATGGGGAGATCCCGCGCGCGCTCCGCCGACCGCCCACGCGCGGCCGCCGCGTGACGCAGCGCCTGGCGGGGGCCGCCGCCGCGCGGGGGCGGCACCGGCACCGGCCGCCCGGCAGCGCGCGCCGCCGCGGCTCCGTGCCGAGGGACGGGACGGGACGGGACGGGACGGAACGGAACGGAACGGAACGGAACGGCCCCCCCGCCCCTCGCCGCCCGCCGCTCGGGCGGCGCGGGCGACCCCGCTGGCAAACGCCGTTTCAAACTTTCCGCTCGCACGGGCGGGAGGGCGGGAGCTGTCACTGCCCCGCGGCTGGTGCCGCCCCGGGGGGCGTGCGGAGCTGCCTCCCGGGTGGGGGCAGGAGCACGGCCGACCCCAGCCGGTGCTGCTGCCGGTCCGTGATGCCCCTGCGGGACGGACCGGCCCGATGTGGCGGGCCACGGAGAATCAAACGGCTGAGCCCCTGCCGGGTCTGGGCACAAGCCCCGGAACGGGCCGGGGGGGTTGGGGGGGGAGGCGGTGACGGAGGTGGTGAGCGGGTGAGCGGGGACGCGGCGCTGGCAGAAGGGGGAAGGAAGCTGGATGGTGAACCTCACGCTGAATTAAAACGGTTTTGGTAAAACGCGTCCTCGATAAAATAAAGATCCAGTAAAAGGCTGGAGAACGCGGCGGGCAGGAGCAGCGGGATGTCGCGGGGAGGGTGGCATCTTCCAGCCGGCTGCGCCTGGGCTGGGTGCCCGGGGGACCTGGCAGGAGGAAGACTCGCCGGCCTGAGTCGCCCATCACCCAGCTTGCAGGACACCGTACAGCGCCTCGCTGGGGCGAACACCACCTTCCTCCTCCTCCTCGCTGCCCCATACGCCCCAGCACTGGGAACCGGTCCAGTCGTTAATCACGCGTGAGGTGCGTGGGAAGGGGAGGCTCCGTGGGTCCTTCAGGCGGCGATGTCGAGGATCTCTATCTACAGCTTTGTGAGCTCATCTCCGTTAGCTGTTCCATCACCCAGTGGCAGATTTTTCTTCTTTGTGAAAGCTTGGAGTACAACACGTAACGCAACGATGGGAGGTCGCGTTCTTGCTCCTCGCAGGAGTCTTGGTGAGGCTGGGGTCAAAACTTGGTCCTGTTTTTAAGGTACTGGGATTTCATTAGAATTTCTTCTTTTTAAGCCTGCCCAAAATACAGATGTGCAAAAATCTGTACAAAACACCAAGCGTCAAATCCAGTGAAGATAATCAATGCCATGTATTTAACTCACAGTTGATTAAAATATGAATTTTTATAGTGTAAGTCATAGGTAGTGCAGATAACAGAAAAAGGATGAAATGGGGAGGGGGGGAAACCAGTCAAAAAACCCAGCCTCAATAAAACATGCCTGTCTTTTAGGCAACATAGAACCCTTCCCATAGCCAGGAACACCTGTGGCACAGGGGCTCCTTTCAGATTTCCGTGCCTTCCAGTCAATACCTTAGCTATCGGAAGGCAGCGCTGCAACTCAGCTCATCAGAGCAGGGACTGACCAGCCGGGAAGCAGAGTCACGGACTGACTCTTTCTTTGGTAACCACCAGGTCCAGATAAAATTCAATT
The DNA here is from genome assembly GCF_009769465.1 of Tauraco erythrolophus. Lineage (NCBI taxonomy): Eukaryota > Metazoa > Chordata > Aves > Musophagiformes > Musophagidae > Tauraco > Tauraco erythrolophus. The sequence goes on along the minus strand of NC_141472.1, from coordinate 9,881,208 downwards.
TCTCTTTCAGTTTTCCAAATATCTACTGGCTTTGTAGTGTCTTAGTAAGGAACCTACAGCAAATCACTGTCATGTGAACTGCGTAAACACATCGGAAAATTAATATACGATCTAGGAACAAAGTTTTAAAAGACGCAGGACTGCGTTCTGGCTAGGGAAATGCAAGAGTTTTTATTTCCTAACGTTTTTGTGTCGGAACACCTAAACTCTAAGAACTTGCCTTCCTGCATGGGCTATTTTCCCATTTTTCACTTCGTTGTGACCATCGAGCTAGTCACTTTGCGTCAGGCCTGCTGGTGCGGCCGTGGGGAAGGGCGCAGGGAGGGCTCGCGGAGGCACGGTCAGCCCAGCCGTTGCCGGCAACTGGAGCGACCACGGTTGGATCCTCGACTTTGGGGTGTTGGGATCCAGCATCCTGACGGAGCAGGCGAGGAGGCAGAGGCAGCTTTTCTCCCTGGCGTGCCGTGGTTCCCATGAGAAAACTCAATTGCGCATTGCCCGGCAAAAACCACAAAAATGTTCGCAGCGCTGCCTTCTCTCCTCCCACTCAAAATGTTTTTGCATACGCCTCTGGGCACTACAATCATGGTAATTAAAGCTGTAAAATATTAGTAGTATGGTGCTTCTATAGGCTTCTGCTCCTAAATGCTTTCTATACCATGTATCCATATCCATATATATATACACACACACCATTCCAGTGCAACAGAAACGCAACCTCTCCGCCGGAGAAAAGGAGTGGGGATAGCATGCGTCAAGACGGGAAGTCACATTTTCACCAGGGATGCTTGATGCAAGTCTCTCCTCTTGCAGTGAAGCTCCCAGGACACCTCCGAAGTCCCACCTTTGGGACTGGGGCAGAGATCCTGCGCACCCGGAACCATGCATGCTTGTCCTAGAACAGCTAACGTCACTTCTTCGGGAGCGTTCAAGTGGGTTTGCCAAGATGCTCACAACGCTTCACTCTGCTTCCGATGGCTGTCGGCGATCGAGGTGTAACTTGGCCCAGTCCTGGGCTACTGAATACATCTGGGCAGGTGCAGGAAAGGGCTGAGTAGGCTGCAAGTCCCTCCGTGGCACACGCTTAGACCAGGAATGGTGGCATATCTGCTCCAGTCTGGCATCTTGCGCTGGGGAAGAGGAATAGGACAAACGTGCTCCACTGTCTCCCTTCACCAGCAGATCTGAGAATGCCGGGCAAAAAGCCAGAGGAGGCCGACGAGACGAATTGAGACTTCCCCAGCAAAAAGCAGGGAAGTGTTTTTCCGGTAGTTTTTTTAGCACTGTCCTATCATTAAATTCAAACACTTTCCTGCCTGGGTAGTGTTTCTGTTTACATCCCACAGAGGACAAACCAGTGCCAAGTCTGATCCCTCTCCCAAATGCCCTGACATCTGGAGGTAAAAGTCTCCTTCAGAAGATGTCTGCCCTGCACAGATGGGAAGGGTGGGATGGAGAGAGTTCTGGTAATTTTATAGCTGTTTTCATGCTTTTTATTTTGATTTTGAAATGGTTGTAGAGTACTGGGAGCGGGTAAGTGGAAGCAAGAATTGTAACCCTAAGAAAGTGAATAAATTGGGTGGATCCAGTGATGGGGATAGCAGAACTTCAGCTCAGAAGACAACCTCTGTTTCAGACCTCCTTTCTTTCCTAAAATGCTTGCAAGCTAGGGAGTAAACACATAATTTTAAGACCCCTACCTAGCATGAGGACTATCTAGTCTGATCCTCTTCATGACACAGGCCCTACACAGCACTGAAAAGCTTGTGATGAGCATTCAATGTAAGGCACAAAGAGCATGTGCACCCTTGCACCCGAATAAACCCACCCCACCTCCTGCACATGCTTGTTCTACCACCACGTGAAGGTACCTGAGTGGATATCATTGACACACAGAAGAGAGAAAAAAAGCCTCTGCTCAAAATTCTGGCCATTTCCGTGAAGTGTTTTGGTTCCTCAAGACCTCCGAAGAATGTGAAACGGGCTTATCCACGGCACGTGCGGATTCCCAGGCAGACATGCTGAAAGACTCCCTGGAGCCGTTGCTGCTTGAGCAGTCCTGCCCCAGAGGACTCTGCGAGAGAGATGATGCATGCTCTGCCATAGCAAATTTGCAAGACTGAGCAGCGTGGGACACAGAAGGGTAAAGCACAGGATTAGAAAGGGGGAAGCACTAGATGTGCTGTCACCTCTACGGAGCCGGGAGCATCTCTGCAGAAGTGGCTCCTTCCTTGCCCACTCAGTGCGCCTTGCTGGTAGGGTCTGGATCGCTGACATTCTGTCTGATGAAACAGCAACAACAAAAAAGTTTGGAATCACCTATGGCATAGGGACAGTTTCATAATATACAGGAGAAATCTGCAGATGATGGATTCTCTATTTCCTCAGACTCCTCAGATTGCAAGATCGACGAGGAATCTGAGTAGGGTACGAGTGTCACAGGATCAAAGGGAAAGAAGAAAAAAAAAGAAAAAATAAATCAGCAGCAAGCAATTATATTCATGGAGACAAGACGGCAAGTCAGACCCAGAGGCAGCTCCAAGGCTGCCAACACAGCAGCTGGTACAGCTCCCTGAGGAGCTCCACGCAGAACGTCTCCATGGTCGGTCCCCAGCCTCTCCCACTGCCACTGGAGGAGCGGAGGGGTGGCGGAGGAGGAAGAGGAGGAGGAACAGAGCGAAGCACAGGGGCGTAGGTGCCACCTCTTCCCCCTTGCCTCAGTCTGCCTCCTTCCAGCAGGTCACAGCTGCTAGCTGCGTTGTAACGCGTGCAGGAGTATTGCTGAAAATGCGTGTTGAAACATATTTCTCAGGGAGGCTGTTAATGCCTGTGAAGAAAACACTCAGATTGTTCGTTGTTAATGGAGAAGACAAAAATGTAGTGCATAAACATGAATTTTGTTAGCTGTCCTGGAGGAGGCCTCAGGGTCCAGTGGCTGGAGCGTGTAGAAGTGTTTCTCCTCAGAGCAGCCCTGAGGAGAAGGGCTTGGGGGTGTTTGTTAATGAGAAGCTCAACATGAGCCAGAAATGTGCACTGGCAGCCCAGAAAGCCAACCGTTTCCTGGGCTGCATCCAAAGAAGTGTGGCCAGCAGGTTGAGGGAGGTGATTCTGCCCCTCTACTATGCTCTCGTGAGACCCTCCTGCAGTACTGCGTTCAGCTCTGGGGTCCCCAACACAAGAAGGACATGGAGCTGCTGGAGAACATCCAGAGGAGGGCCACAAAGATGATCCAAGGGCTGGAGCACCTCTCCTATGAAGACAGGCTGAGAGAGTTGGAGTTGTTCAACCTGGAGAAGAGACAGCTCCAGGGAGATCTTCTAGCAGTCTTCCAGTACCTAAAGGGGCTACAAGAAAGCTGGAGAGGGACTTTTGTCAAGGGCATGTAGCGATAGGACAAGGGGTGATGGCTTTAAACTGAAAGAAGGGAGATTTCAATTAGATCTAAGGAAGAAATTTTTTACAATGAGGGTGGTGAGGCACTGGAACAGGTTGCCCAGAGAGGTTGTGGATGCCCCATCCCTGGAGGTGTTCAAGGCCAGGTTGGATGAGGCTTTGAGCAACCTGGTGTAGTGGAAGGTGTCCCTGCCCATGGAAGAGGAATTGGAACTAAGGTATCTTTAAGGTTCCTTCCAAACCAAACCATTCTATGATTCTAGCTCTCCTTCGCTGACATTGGACAAGTTGTTTCACCTTCCGCCACCTCAGTTTCCCTATCTGGAAATTAGGATAATGATTTGACTCCCTCCTGGTGAAGCAATTCTAGATCTGCTGACGAAGAGTGCTGGGTCAGAGGCGAGGACTATTATTTAGCATCATAAGTATTCATACCACTGTGCAACAGGCAGGACTCACTGAACAGACGACAGTACTTGTTGGAGACCATGCCCCAGAAACTTTACAGTCTCTGAAACACGATACCTATAAATTCATCCAACGCAACGCAGAAGAAATATGGAGCGGGATGTATTTTTGGCAGCTACAACACCTGACTGATGCATGGTTGGGAAAAGAGTTCTGAAGAAGAGCACGTCCTTCGTGCAAGTAAATCAGAAAGTGGCAACTTGACAGAAGGGTGAAAACCAGGAGAACAGGGTCAGGGCCGAGAAGCATAGATTATCTCATCAACGCTGCAAGTGATATCTTTCTATTGATTTCCAAATGAATAGATTTCATAGCCAGGAGCAACTCTTTAAAGTTGTCATCATCTCACCTCTTGTACCCTGAAGATCAAGGAATTTCATCTAGTCATTTGAATTAGATTAATCCTATGTAAATAAAATGGCACACTAATTATAATCAGTTGGAGGATACACATTCCTCACTGACAGAGACCTGTGCAAGTCTACGGTTTGTAAACCAAGCTTTGTCTGGCCACCCCATGCACCACCACACTGTTTTTTGCGAGGGAGACAAGGTACCAGTGCTCGCTCTACTTTGGTATCACCTAAACACTTGGGAAGAGCTGGGCAAAACATCTGATGGCTGGGAAATGTGATGGAACATGGAGCCCTGGAGGAACTGAACATCTTCACAGGTTCAGTCTGTGTCTGACGAAGAGCTTCATCTGAAAAGCACAGGGGGAAGGAGGAGGAGGAACTTCTGAGATGTCAAAATATACCATTTCAACATTTTCAAAATAGCAGAGCTGAACTTTTTGATCTGAAATGGCCTGTTGCTGACAAAGAGCACCCCAAAACTTAAAACCAACAGCAACAAAAACAACGGGCGGGAGGGGAATTACTTTCGACAGCTCAGTACACCAAGTGTTAAATGGAATCATCATCTTGGCTCAGACCCACTGCTTTGGTCAAATAAAAATAATTTCATTTCATTTTGTATCATACTTACAGACACAGGAATAAAAATAAATAGTATTGTGGTTTGGGACACAGTTTTACTTCTGTGCCTTTCAGCCATAAAACCAAAAAGGCCCTTCTTTGCCCAGTCCTACTGAAGACACGGGGGAAAAAAAAAGTGAGAAAATACACTACCAAGCAGCAGAAAGGAATATGAAAGTGTGGGCATATGTATAGGTTTGATAGGACAAGACGTCTACAACACCTCTCTGGAGGGACGGGAAAGCATCTAAGGCCTTGACTTGCGACCCTCCCTGCATTGTTGCCACCATCGGTGGCTGCCAATTGCCACCTGTGCCGCGTCAGCCCTGGCCCTCATCCCAGCCAAGGTGGTCCAGCGGCCAAGACACCAGCAAACCAGGTGCTGGTGGAGGCTGCAAACCCCAAAGTCTCAGGAACGTGATGAGAGGGAGCATAAAACCATCCCCTGAGCCCCCTGGGTATTGCTGAGACGTTGCTCAGGACCCTCCATCAGGGCCAAACAAGTTTACTATTTAATTCTCAGTGGGTAAAAATAGCCGGAGCCGTCAGCAGGAAGGGATGGAGGGAGCCGACAGCTCCGGCGTGAGCGACAGCACACGTGGCACCACACCTCCGGAGTGGGAGTTTGGCTCCGCAGCCAGCCGCTCGGATCTCATCGGTAGCCCGAGGGGGTTTTCAGGCTGTAACATTCATCTTTGCACTTGGCTCCCTCCGAGCGCGCGTGGGCGAGGAGCGCGCGGTGGTGGGTTCCTCCTCTGACGCCTCTCCCTTGCTCCGCAGCGGACCTGTGTTTAGGACACGAGATGAAAACCAAGAGCGTGAGGCAGCAACGGGCCAAAGGGAGCGGGGAAAGGGCCTTCGGCAAACAAGGAGATGCGGCACCCCAGGTTTTCCCTAGGACAGGGCAAGTCAGGGCCAGCAGCGTGCCAAGGCGGAGACGTGAGCACCAGGCGATCATTAACAAAAAAATGGTAACCTGGCAATAAAAAAACCCCATACATGACTGCAGCTGGCGATGTGTGCTTGCAGTTGAGACCAGGACGGCCCTGCCCATGCAGGCAGCTGGCAGCGTCCGCCAAGAACGTTCGCCCAAGAGCAACATCCCGAACTTGTGGCAGGAGAGCCCAGTGCACGCTCACTCTGCAGCTTGGCATGAGCCTCTTGCCACTAACCTTTGAAGACAGAAGGCAAAATTTTGGCCTCGCAGAGATCAAGGAGTTATTCATTGACCACTTATTTTGCTGTGGTTAAGGAGGCGTCTGAAGCCGCGCTGAAGTCCCTTAAAAAAAAGTAAGGTGGCTTTCAAATGCACCATGCACTCATCTCCTGAGCTCCCGGTGCCTTTATACAGACTCGAGTGCCCAAACATTAGATGCACAAATTTAAATACTCAATGCCTTGTTTTATCCATCTCTCAATGATGGCGGAGGTTATTCACATGACGGCGTTTTGGGAAGCCAAGCACTTGCAAAGAAGCCCAAAGCCCACAGGTGGAAGCCTGCGGCGAGGGGAGTGATGATTATCCTCCAGGCCCTTTTTCCAAGTAAGGAGAAGGCTTCTGCGCCTTCCAGCTCCTCTCTTGGCAATGATCTGCGCGTAGGCAGTGGTCATAATCAGGAAGTGCCTCCTCCAATTTACAGCTGGTGGTACCACCTGTGCCTCTCCAATTCCAGCCAAAACAACCACCTCCTCAAACCCACTTGTAAGGAAGGGCAGAGGATCCAGCAATGACAGCTCAGAGGGAAAAAGCAAGGCTCGGGTTTAAGCGCTGACATTTTCCCTAGACATATACTGCTGTTTATCAGTAGAGCATTTTCCTTCTTCTCATAAAAAACATTGCCATGTCTGCCCAGAGAAGAAGACCCTGCCATACCTGGCTGAAGGGTGGACAAGCCGCAGCGGTGAGCGACCGCCTGGTGATAGGGCAGGTGTGGGGCAGCAAGAAAAGGTTAAGAGGTTCAAATTTGCTGGCCCAGTGAAAGACCAATGTATGTGCCTGTGTGGCAGCTGGAATGGAAGAAAGCAGAGTCATTACTCATCACTTCGAGTCTGTCAAGGATTTTCTTTCTGGAAGGAAAATAGCGAGTTAGTAACTGCTGGCGAGGAAGAGAACATCTCTGATAACTGAGATATAGCTGTATGTATGGGTGTATGTATGTACACATACCTCATTGGTATTACTCTTTTGTCCCCTGCACTGGTTTTTGATTGCTAGGTCCTCCCTGGCCTTTCACTTCATCGTGGTTGAAGCCACCTCCCTACTCGTGGAGCATCTCAAGAACCAGTTCTGGATTAGCAGTCACCACTTTAGTCTGCTCCAGACCTTGAGCTGAGCTCTTTCACTTTGAGAACTAGAAACCGGAGGCGATTTTACATTACAGAAATTGGTAAGAATTACACCCCTGGTCAGCCAAAACTAATACCAGAAAGGGAATTCTTGCTGTTCCCATTGATGCAGCCGACAGCAGGGCTTCCCTGGCTTCCACAGATGAGATAATCTGGACAAAAAGAACAGAGACCACCACTTTATGAGCTGGCATTTGTTCTAGGTGGCTTAATTTTTCCAGATATATGTTCTTTGTGTGGCATTTACTCTGTTCCTGCTCCGATCCTGTACACAACACTTAAGTTGGCTTCTCGGGAGCATGCAGGGCAAGGAGGCATTGATTTTCACATTTACTAAATGCCTGCGTTTCCAGTTAATCTGGAGCCGTGGGTGCCAAAACCTCAAGAGAGTCACTTACCCTCTTTGCAAATATCATTTCAGCCTTTCTGATGCTGCTGGAAAAGTAATAACCTTTTGAGACAACTTAAGGGCACTTCAAAAACTACGTACAGAAAAAAACCAAAACACAACAGGATCAGAACAAAAGCCAACAGTTTCTGATATCAGATAAAACATTTCCTTTCATCAGCTTTTTCCCCTTTTCATTAGCTATTTCTTTTCACCCACTTTCTATAGCCAATAAAAAAAAAAGTTGGTTTTGAATGACCTGGTTGCTGCAGCTTGCCTGAAGAGCCCCAACCATCTACTCATCTTTGAGAAAGCACCTCGCTGTTGCCTGGTCCTATAATTACTTGCATCCAAATGTAAAGTGGGCAGGTTCTCATCTTCTATTTAGATTTTTTTTTTCAGCTGTACAGCTTCGCAAAGCTTTTGATCTGCAGCTTTCCCAGTCCAGTGCCATGGTGACAAGCCAGCACAGGGAAAATCCGCTGCACATCAACCGAGAAATGCACACTGTGTTTCAGAGAGAGAGTGCTCTTCACCCAGCAGAACATCTGTCCAAAGGTATAAGGAGGGCATCTTGCTGTCTTTTAAGACAGCCTCGCCACAACACCTACAAGTCACTCTCTTTAGGAAAGGGGGATTTCATTTTTTCTGCTAAACTCTGTAGCTGTTCATCAGACTGATCCCCACCATCTGTACTGCTGAATCCGCGCATGGCACGCTCCCATCTCCTAAAACTGGAGTTGTCTTGTCAACGAGATGCAGCACAATGGGGTTTTGACCCATGCTTGGGATGTCCCAATGCTACTCACACACGAACAAACCACAGCTTTTCTTTCTCTAATCCACAAAGATGGCTGGTCACCTCACGCCCTTGTGTCAAAGCAAACCCCTCCGCGACAGCTGGAAGCGTGTATCACAGCATCACCGGCTCCAACAGCTGCGACCAGTCTCATGACTACCTCCACTGGATCTAGAGTAAGGAGTCCCATCATTTTCTTTTTCTAGCTGCTTCCTGCATGTAGAGAAGCAAAATTGGTCTTCTCCTGCTATATGACCCAGGTGGTGGTGCCTCAGGGAGCAACTGACAGCTGGATGAACTGGAACAAAGACTAGCCGTGTGATCTGCTAGAAAGTAACTGGTGGCCAACATAGACGTGTGAGACCTGGAGTTTAGCAACAACCAAACACAAGCAAAGCCTGGGGCTTGCTTTCCTCTGTGCAAGTTTGACATCAGCGAGAAAGGTCCCGTACATGCAACAAACACAACTAAAATACAGGCAGAACCTCTTCCAAGGGGTCTGCTAAGAAACAAAGCAGAAAAGACGTGGTGACCTTTGAGTAATACACGGATAGCTGCAAGGTTCACTCCCGTAATTGCTGTACAGGCCTTTCTGTTTTCAAGCTTAGCTGCCAGCTTTTCAAGGACAGAATATATGATCTTCTTAAGGTGCTGATCCTTCTTAAGGTGATGATCACTGGCAGGGCTGAGAGCTTCATCTCTTACCCAACATTTCCAGTAACAGAACCCTGTTTTGAGATGCTTTGATCATGCTAAACTTTTACAATTTGGATTAAAATTCTCCATGCCAGGTATTCACCTCAAGTTGATTTTTAAACATGTTACATTTTTGTACCTGTTTTCAGAAGTCTTACGTCAGAATCCTCACTGTATAAGACATTACAGTCCCTCACTAGACCCACTACCTGTAGGAGCAGGGTAAGTAAGCCTGGTGTTACTCCACCAGAAACAGAGAGCTAGAGATGTTACATGATCAGATGTTTTTAAAAACAGATGATTTTCTTTTTTGTGGGAATGAGCAATTTTACTCATTCCATAAGCCTTTTCTACATTGAGACTTATTTCTAGCATCTACAAGACCTAGCTCACTAAGTTAACACACACGAAAGATATTTTACAATAAATTAGTATCTCAGTTCATTACAACGTGTGGAATGTGGCAACCATCTGAAAGCAGGACACCTTTGATTGTACATGGAAGGATGTTTCCGGGATGTTATTGACCTTCCACATGTGCTGCTAAAGGGAACATCGGATGGCAAATCCTACACAGTGGTGGGGAATAAGGAAGAAGCTGAATGCCCAAAAGATTGCTGCTGTCTCCTCTTGCATTGCAAAGAGAAGTGGATTAGGCTCTAGATCAACTGCCAGGAGATGCTAGAAGAGGACCCCATCAGCCATGCATGGTGATGTCCCCACCACGTTAACTGAGGATCAGGGTCTGGGGTTCCCTGCTGACCTTGAACGGCTGGTGGCAATGATCTAGCTCCAAGGGATGGCCCCAAAGACACTGTGTGCAGTTCTAACTTTGTGATTTACGGTGATTTGGGTTACTTTCCTTTTCTTTTTTTCTTTTTCCATTCTTTTCTCTCCAGCAGGAACTGGTTATAGAGAGGATAAAGAAAGTGGGAAAGAAAAAATGTGTGAAAACGGGAACAAGATGAAAGTAACAATAAGAAGCCATTAGAAATCTATTTAATAGCGAGAACATTTGAGGCTGGTTGAGAAGCAGAACTATTCCTCTCCATGCCACAAGACAAGTTGCTGAACTATGCTATTTTCCCTCAGCTAAAAACCAGTTTAATCATACAGATTTCAACCACGTAAGCAATGAAAAATAATTGTTTCCTGTCAATTTTTTCACAAAATACTGGCAAAACTGGCACGTTTTTCCTATTAGTTGAATTAACTTTTGTTTTTGCCAAATGTAATTTCTGACCTCCAACACGTCCTCCAAAAATAGTGACTGAAATAGAAAGTGAGACTTTCCCTCTGATGATGGTTTATGGTCACGTAAGGCCCCTTGCCTAGCGCTTTCCTTCAGTTCCTTCTTGGTCTTTAGAAATTCCTGGCCAGCAAAGAACACAACATCTGGAATGTCTGAACCTGAAAAAAAACAGTGTTTCAGGGAAAAGAAATTAGAAGGAGAAGGATTTAAACAATTACAGTAGCATTAGAATATGGAGGGAAAAAAAAGTTGAAAAGCCATCCCAGCACTTACCCACAGATCCCAGCCATAATTCCAGGCAGGATATATTCTAGTAATAAAAACATCTATGGGATATGGGGATCCTAACGCTACAGAAGTAGCAGCACTGGTAGAGCAGAGCATACAGACACGGTGTCACCTCCCACTTGCCTGCCCGGATCGCTCTGGGCACGGAGCAGGTTCCGTGGGATCACAAATGGGTAATTATGTTAGCAGAAGACTTGGGAGCAGATGAAAGCTTGGGTCCACCATCCCCCAACATACCTGCCGGAGAAGTCGAGCTGGTCTAGGGTGGGGAAATTAACTGTGCTAGATAAGGGAGTGGTATTAAAACTTCTGTTTGCCTGGAGCAGTGAAGAAACTGAGAGAAGGAATAGCGACTCTCCAAGGGATGCAGCTGCATGCCACTCCTATTTGAGGGTGAGCTGTGATGCTTCGCTCTTACCTGTTGAATTCATGCCCAGGGAATCAAAAACTAGAAGAAAAACTAGGGGGTTTTTATTTATTTAGTCTTACCAACCTCTCATGCAGCGTTCCTTATCTGCAATTTAATAGCTCTTCTACCGTTCCTAACTTCTGTAATTCCAACCAGAGGGAGAAACACGATAGGATTTTGCATGACTCGCGAGTCTTGTGAAATACTTAAAAATGGCTCATCTTTCAGGCTTTTTTAACCAGATTGGAGGAGAGTAAAAACCTGAATTCTGTAAAATGGCCTGGACGCTGATCTTCTGTCAAGTATACTTTGTGCTTTTCAATGGCGATTTCCTTCTGAACGTACAAACTCTTCTGGAAAAATTTGGCAAATATCTACCTGATTAAGCCCACAAAGGAGTGCTTCTACATTCTTGGGTACGGGCTTACATACCTGCACAGAGCTTCAGGCTTTTTTAATCTTCTTTTTTTTAATATTTTTTTTTGTTTTTAAATCAAGGCCAAATTTTCAATCAGCAAAGTAGATCTGCTGGTTGCTAAGGCAATGAGAAATATCACCTGAAGCTCGCCGGCACAGCCTCCACTCTCAGTTCCCGGGGTGACTCTCAGCTGGCCTGAATCTGCTTAGGGCCACCAGGAACCTGATCTCCAGAAATCCCTCACCTTTATTTTTACTAAGCAATTGCCATATGGATTTTCCCTTCTACTTGTGTCCTTTCTCCCACTGCCTTAAATCCTTAGCGCTTATGGCAGAAGGGCGGGTAATTGCCAGGACCTCCTCGATGACGATGAGCAGCAGACTAAGCACAGCTGCCAGCTCCTTGTTTGTGCCTTTCCATAAGTGTTTTTGCCGCACAAGCGTTCTATCTGTTGCGACAGGGATGCTCCGTGCATCGCAGGCAACGAGCCCGTCTTCTGTTCACTTCCTGAGATGCCAGAGTCCACTACGCCCTCTCAAGCCCTGTGCCGTCTTCTTTGATCATAGAATCACAGAATGGTTTGGGTTGGAAGGGACCTCAAAGATCACCTCGTTCCAACCTGTCTGCCACAGGGGGGGGACACCTTCCACTACACCAGGTTGCTCAAAGCCTCATCCAACCTGGCCTTGAACACTTCCAGGAATGGGACATCCACTATGGATGGATGGATCTTTCCATCTATCTCTCTGGTCACAAGAATGTGACTTTTGAGCTTTCCAGCTGTCAAACACTTGCGTTGTTCGCTGCGCTGCCAACACCAGCCAAGGGCTCAGCAGCTTCCCCTCAGACAGAGGCGTTGTAAAGGAGAGGATGGACTAAAGAGACGGCAAGAAAGAGCAGAAGCATGTCCCTGGAGATTGTCCTTCACCGCAACTTCACAAAAGAAAACCTGTTCCCAACACGCAGAGTAATAGATTACAGGCCTCAAATGGTGGCATCTGAAAATCCTGACCTCTCCCACGGTAGGCAGAATCGTTGTGCTGCTGTTCCAAGTAACTCCTCTACCAGGCTTGCTAATAACAACAATTAGTAATAATAATAACGGGTTGCAGAACAAATTTTGGTTTCTGCCTATCATTCAGCAGGGAACGAAATGTACCACAACTGTCTCTTTTAAAAGTGCTGGGAAAACTTGTCATTGTTAAGAATGAAAGTATTAGGCAGATGTGACATTTAATATCTGAACTGCCATCAGACAGGAAATTGCGTTGTTAAATTGCACTGTTACCCAAGTTAATATAAAAAAAATAAAATAAAATACAAGGTTGAGAGTGAGCACTAGGGACCAGCTTCATCCCTAGCACAGCACCATTTGCCGGAGCCCCCGACATCCGACGGCAGTTCCTGTACCACGACATCCCTTTGGTGGCAGCCCCAGGGTGGAGAACGTGAACAGGCTTCACGCAGGGTTCCTGTACAACTGCGTCAAACATGCTGCAAATTTCTAGACCAAACTATATGGGATGACAAACCAAACAAAAACTGTGAAACTTTCCAAACCAAATTAATCTCTTTTTCCTCCCTGCCCCCCTCCCCACCCCACCTTGAGTCTTCTCCCTGAAACGTCTCACTGTTTGTTTTTGCTTCAACCTTTCAGTGCTGAAAAGGCTGGAGTACAAAAGTAGCAAGCTGCAGGCGGATGGACTTAGTTCTGGCAGAGTTGGAAGGAGCAGGAAGGAAGTTAATAGGGAAAAAGTTTCACTTTTCAGTAGGCAGATACAACCATTTCTCTGTAAGGCAACTGGATTTGTTGTCTTGTATTTTAAGCTTTGCATGCAGGGGGGTTGGAACTACATGATCTTTAAGGTCCCTTCCAACTCAAACCATTCTATGATTCTTCATAAAAGACTGAGCTCCCTTTCTCCTTCCGACACAGTGCATCGTGCTGCAGATAAAACCCTTTTGAAGGATGCACACGCAGTATAATCTGACATTATTCCAGTGCTACAGGGAACATCTTGAACATAATTGCACCACATGGAAGTTGACTTGCTATGAGAAAAACACACAAAAAAGCTTTCACAACAAATCTGTAAACACATTTATGCTCCCAATAGCCATGATAAATCCAATTAAACAGCCAGGATTTGTGCTACAAACTGTCACTAAAGGAGTTAATGCCATTTCTGCAGCAGGGGATGTACCAGCTTCAAGCAAGAAATCACAGTTCCCAGCTGCCTGGGGTTCACAATTTCGTAGTCAAGCCTCACTCAAGAGTTCTAGCAGCTGAACCTGAGCTCCTGAGACCCAGCTCACTAGTATCCCACCCACAGTGGTACTGCACTGCCTCACCCTCGCTCTGCCGAGTCCTGGCGTTGCCTTTCCTCTGTCCCAGCTAGCTCCTTCAAGATGCTCTAATGGCTCTTCCAGCAGTGCTGGTAGTAGGACCCAGGACATTGGAACGAGGTTTGCCTGGTTTTGTTACAAGCATCGTTTCGTTTCAGGTACGACACTGACACTTGCGATGACAAAAGAGTACCAAAAGTCAAACATGGTCCTGCAGATACAGGCGTCGTGCGCCACGTGACACCAGTAAGCCCAATTTCAGGACACAACAGTACGGAGAACCAGTTTTAAGAGCACAGGTCTTAGATGTGAAATAACTCATTTGCCAAGGTGGTGTTCAACTTCCCCGTGGTTGTTAAAGAACATGGTTAGTGCTAATAAGCACACTTCTAAAGCCAATTGAGCAGAAGACCTGGTTCCAGACTGATGTCCCGCTCCCAGTACACCGAAGGGATAGAGCTACCAGAAAAGAGAAATTCTTTCAGCCTGGAACTGAAGATTTTCTTTCCTGCAGATGCCAGTAGAGAACGAAGGAGGAACGCTGCCTTTGCACTGGAAAGAACACGGTGTATTGCAGGATCAGGGAGCGAGAAACTGTCCAGAGAACATCTGCTTCTGAGGAGCATCAAGCAATGCACAGTGATGTTTGCATGGGCTACCTGCTAGTGATGTTGAGAACGAACACAATTAAAAACAAAACTAGTGCAGTATCCCTAATACCATTGCTCTGCGTGAAAAAAATCACCCAAACAATTTAAAGTCTCATCAGTATTTGTCACGAGGGAGGAATTCAGAACAAGAGCAGCAAGCTTGTCCCATCTGCAGCACAACAGCAGAAAGCCCGAGTGGTGGTGGGCAACTCAGCGCTCATCTCCTTTTCTCAGCATCCTAACAGCATGTTAGCCATCTAGGTCAGACTTCAAAGCTGAATTATCCTTCAAATAAAGGGAGTGCAGTGAGCCCACATGGGCTTCCTTCGGCTGGAAGAGGCTGAGGAATGCTCTAGCCATTGCCCCTGTGCAGCCTCCCCGTCGCTATTTTCCCCTGACTCCTAGTTTCCACGCATACGAGAGGCAACTCCTTTGCAACGCTCCGGTTTCTGCTGTTCTTCTTCCAAGGTTTCCAGCCTCTGTTTTCAGTGGACGTAGCAATTGTGTCTCTCAAGGCTGCGGCGCTATGACTCACAGCAAAAGGAACTAACATAACACCCGGCTTGAACGCGCAGCAGGAAGGAGAACCAACAACGGGAAACACCTACAGACAAGCGTGTGCCTACGGAACATTGGCCGATGATTTCGGGTGTTGCAGGTTTCAGTCACTTGGAGATGCTTTGAAAGCATCTGATTCTCAAAAGCAGCCGTACCTCATCTTTCTCCAAAATTAATGTTCTTCTAAAGGCATCCCACGGCCACGCAAGAGTGGTTCAGAACACAGGGGCATGTGGGGCTGGGGATGCAGTTGCCGGCAGTAGGCAGGGCAGGAGCAGAGCCGTACCACCAGCAGTCGTGACCCACCTGCAGAGTAGGATGTTTCTGAGCCTCTCCTGACCTGATGCCAGCAGGCATGACTTTTTCCACTCCCTCTTTGAACACAACCACAGATGTTTTTATTCCTCTCCTTTCTGCATCCAGGTACCTGGAAAAGCCGGGATCTTTTCTCCCTATGCAAGGGCTACAGAGGCATATATACGAACAAATTAAGAAAGGGACAAGTGTTATCTGCGTGATTTTAGCCTGCTGAGTTTCTTTGAGTATCTGAAGCCACACCAGTCTGGCTCAGACATCGCTCAGACCTTCACAGAGATGCTGGACACCTTGGGCAACAGCGATGAGGCTCAAGTGCTTTATGAGTATTCTCAGGTGTGTCCGAGTCATTTCTGACCTCCTTAGGCTGCAATCTGCTTGGCTTATGGAGCTGGCAGGATCCCCTGGTGTGTTTGGTACTTGTACCTCCTTTGAAGCAGGGAACAGTGTTGGCCAGCTCACCAGTTCTGTGGTGCATCTCCATGCCAGGAAACTTGCTCAGAGCTACGAACTGCCCCAAAGGTCCAAGTCAGCTGGCAACTAACACCTGCCTATGGATGCTTTCCTTTGGAAATATGGTTCTGGGAATTCAGGCTTGAGGTTTAACAACACATAAGAAAAGCTGGTGCTTCCAGACTGTGCTGCTTTTGAGAGTAAAACCTTAAAAAGGCTTTTTTCAGGAATGAAAGAAAATGTCCCAGTCAGAAGCTCACTCTCCAGTTGACTTTAACCCCCTGACATCAAAACGGACAGGCAGACAGACGTATAAAAGATCCCTTTGCTTTAATACCCGTGTTAATCAACTGGAAAGGCCAGAAGAGTGCTGTGCAGTTAAAAAACTGGCATCTCATGGAAACAAGAGTTTTGGCTTTCAACCTGGAGTCACTCTCGTGCCTCCAGCTCTCATGCATTTCTTATAGTAAACATATATGTAGTCCAGCAGGCCTGATCCTGAGGTGGGACTGTCCAGGTGCCAGTGCCTCAGAGGAGCCCACTGCTGATGCCACAACCTTCAGCAGATTTATAGCCAGACTGAACACGGCTCCACATGCCAAGGAAATGAGAGTACGATACAAGGTTGGTCATGAGTAGATGGTAGGAAGCACAGGGACCAGCCCAGCATCTACTCTAACTTTTGGAAGGTAGTCTCAATCCACGGGTCACTCAGTCTCAACTAGCCAAGAAGAAATCACAGCTCTTGCTAACGGCTTGCCCTGCTAACAGCGTGGACAGGGCTCTCCTGCTCCTTCACGCTCCGGAAATGTGTCCCACAGTTGGGAGCAGCAAGATTATCACACAGGCTCGGCACCAGCCTCGGCAGCACAGGAACGCCACTGACTCCAGCAGAAGCAGAGCAGCAGGACGCAGACAGCACGGTGTGATGCTATAAAGCCCCAGGACAAGTCCCATGGTGAGGGCATTTGGCAAGTACCTTTGTTGCATTTGGCAACCAGATCAGAAAACTAAACTTCAACTGCTTTGAAGAGAACCCCTCTTTCCTCACCTCACCACCCCATTTCTTTAAGTTATTCTTTCTTCTCCTGGCAGAAGAGACGCCAGAGCTGCAAACGCTCACTTTGCGAAGAGGATGGAGCAGGCAAAAGTATTACTTTATGCTCGTTTTGTTCTTCGACTCCCTTGAAGCTTCTCTGGCCACTGCCAGAGACAGGAGCCCGGGCTTGTTCAGCCTTTCATCTGAGTCAGTACAGCAAGTCTTTACCTTCACTTTCCAGCTGGCATGAAAGGAGGAGAAGAAAACTGCTGCAGTCACCGTCACAAAAATCCTGTTGTTGTCAGCAAGAGCTAATACGAATGCCGGAAAAGGCTGAAATGACTGTAGCAGAGAATATTTGTAAAGACCTATTTGGGGCACATCCTGCATTCCTCAAGTGCCTGCAGGAGTGGCTGTGGCTAGCAGGGGCAGAATGACTGTACGTCCTGGCTCTCCCCACCTCGACGTTCACACATGCGCCGAGTATCTCTTGCTTATCAGTATTTTACAAAAGATAGCCCTTTACCTTGTTTTGGGGGAAGACACTGGAAAGCTGCCTGTGAGTAATGTACAATGTAAATCCATTAATCAAGTGAAGCCACTGGCGTACCTCTACCTAATCATTCAATAGCACTTATTTCTTAGCCTCTCCCATGTTGATATTTAGATAGGAAAAATGCAGCAGTCAAAAAATTCTGAGTTGACGAGGAAAAAAAAAAAAGTAATTCAGCAGCCTATTTGGAGAAGTATAGAAACTTTATAATGAATGAGGACTGCATCTGAAAGCAGGAAAAGCAAAAATTTAAAAACACCAGGCACGAAAATTTAATTTCAAGAACCGTTGGAAAGAGAATAATTTTTTTCACATTTAACACTGCTAGCAATTTGTTCTTCCCAGAGTGCTTCGTCAAATCCCAGGACAATTGCTGGAGCCTACTGTATAAATGTAGTAACAAGCAAGTACAGTTCATATGAACGTGAATCTGAAGGTGCGAGACGGACAGACAGACATGCTGTTACCCTTAGACCAGACATTGCTCCGGTGTTCTCTTTACAAAGCCGTACCACCTCCTGTGGTTTGTCAGAGCAGGCACGGGCGGGTCAGCTTTGTCTGTTCCTTCCCTTTCCTTTCCAGGGTCTCAAGGTTAGTTTTTAAATGAAGTACAGAACGGTGTTTTTAAGTCGAGGACAGTGAGGAAGCCCCTCTCTTTCTCCACAGGAGGGGTGCAGGAACAAAGCTGGCCCCACAAGGCGATGGGCTGCCTGTCTGTGAGTGGTGAGGGCTGGTCAGCTGCCAGCGAAGTCCTGGATACATGTCCGAGACCACCAGTCGGGATGCTGACATTAGTGGTGGGGCTTGGCTCTTGTGAAGTGGTTCTTTGCCAACTAAAGACCGGGGTAGGATCACCCATCTATTTACCACAGATCATGTGTAACCAAAAGAAAGCAACAGGTTTTGGTAAGTCACGTATAAAGTAGCGGCCTAAGAGCCAAAAGCGCTAA
Organism: Tauraco erythrolophus; assembly: GCF_009769465.1. NCBI lineage: Eukaryota > Metazoa > Chordata > Aves > Musophagiformes > Musophagidae > Tauraco > Tauraco erythrolophus. The sequence continues at coordinate 9,862,910 of NC_141472.1, read as the reverse complement.
TTTCTGAGCCAGCACGTACAACCACACGCTATTTTCCAGCATCTCCATCCACCAGCTTAGTGTACCCTTCCCACATCTTTTCAGAGGGAATGTCCTTCGTTACCACGCTGGCACAGAGGGGCTGGCTCACAGCGGTACCACCCTCCTCCCATCCTACATGCAGCACAAGCCTCTCCTAGGAGGATATATTTCATCCTAGGATTTTATTAGTAAGGAAATAACCAACCGTAAATGGACATTTTCTTTTCTTTGTACTAGATGTCATTAAAGAGTATCAGCTCCTTTCAAATTGTTTGCTCTACTGTGGGAGCCTCCTTGTAATTTTGGGACCTCTTCCCACAGATAAGTCCGTGTAAGGTATTAGTGCCTGCACAGCACCACAGGGCAATCTCACGTCGATGCTCTTAGGCTGCATCTACGCTCCTTTAAAGTAGTAACAAGATCCCTTATGCTCAAAAGTGGGAGTTAAGAAGCCCTTGAAAAATGAAGTCTTCGACAAACTCACCAGAGCAAGTTTACCATAATAAATAAGAGCTGGTGGTCAAAAAAAAAAAAAAAAAAATACTGCCTCTTTGTTGCAGATTCAAAGTGAAGGAGGAATCCAGTCAGATTTGTATCACTGCTTCCTTGCTACATAAAAAGCTGCAATTGGCATGCTAAAAATAAACCGGCTAAATATTGAAGGCTCACTGCTACTTAACTTACTGTTCTGCTTGCTTACTTACTGCTCACTGTTGGGTAAATCAGGAATCACATCAATGAGTTTACACCAAAACGCTTTGCTGAAGTCAGAGGGAGGGACAGCGCTTCCAGCAATTGCAGACACATCCTCCCGTGGATGTTTTACCACCAGCAGCCTGAGTTTTCCTTCCTCCTGACCTACAGGTCCCTGTGACAGCAACGGGAAAATGAGCATTAAGGTTAAACGCCAAGAAAGCCGCGTAAATCGGAAGCCGTACAAGATGGAAAAAGTTGGCTTACTCACAGGGGTTTGTGTAAAAACATGGATTTTGCCTGTATCGGACGTGCCTGACCCCCGCCCCCCCCCTCGCCAGTGATACAATAGGAAAACATGTGGGTTTTTTTTCTGATTTTCAAATTTTGAAAATTTGAATTTTCAAATTCACGGCACCCTGATTTTCAAAAGCATGGAGAGCTGGAAGAAGCATCTTGTGCTTAGAATAAATAGGCAAAGGTTTAAGATAAAACAGTATAATGAAAAAATATGGTCCTTTTGCCTAATCAATAAGATAGGACACAGGCAACTTTTAACAAAATAATTTCTCACATTCATTTTTAAGCTTAGCCTGAACAAGGACTGCGAAGGATACCTACTACCTAGAGCAGTCTAGGAGAGAGAAATATTCCTAGTAGAGCAGTATCTAGCTCAGTATCTACACATGTCAAATAAAACAGCGATTACCATAAAACTACTGTAAAAATAAGTAGCTATACTCTTCTTTTGTAGATCGTTTTTCTTCCACCAAAATAACTCCGTTTTGCCTATGAAATACTTCAGACTAATGCATTCCTTAAAAAAATAAGCAGTCGGAGATGAACAAAGTAGTCTCAAATGGCTCTTCTGTCTAATTTTAACTCTAAGAGACTATTTCACATCAAATAAAAAGACAATATAATGTACCTGATAACAAATCGCATTATTTGCGAGGGCACTTGCAGAACACAAGTTATTTGTATTACTGAAATAAACATTCAACAGACTCCACAAAAACACGTGAAACTAGTTAAAGGGAAATACAATAGTTCTCTGTCCTGAATAAACCAAGGCAAAAGAAAAAAATAAAAAATTCTATGCTTAAGCACATATAGGTATTGTGTTATTCTGATTACATGGGAAAAACACAAAGGCTGCCTGTTTTGCTATTTTTTTTTCTTGCTTTTCCAGGAAGCCAAATATTAAGTACCTGGCTTACAAACCTCCCCCAGCAGTCAATCCCACTCCCTTTGACGTTCACCTCCTACAAACGACACAATCCAACACCCACATGCCAGCTGGAAGAAAGCAAGAACACCGTGGCTTTGACAAACCCCCATCCACTTGGGCTGGCCAAAGAAAGACAAAACACCCTGGAACTCTGCAAACAAATTACACCCATTGCTGAAGTAAGGATAGCGAAGGAAGAGCAAAAAAGGGGGAAAAAAATTTAAATAAATCAGAGGAAGCATCCTCAGTCGTTCAGAGCACATGTTGAGATTTTAACAGCACACATGGAAATTAACAGCCTCTACTAGCTCTAGGCAGGAAGTAGACAGGAGGCTACAACTGGGTAACAAGCATCACCTTGAGAAGTGGGAGCAAGGACCCCAAGTGCCTTGTCCCCATCGTGGGCTTGCAGATGCTGGTGGGGAGAGGAGCTGACTCCAGCAGCACCAGAGCCCAAGGTGGGTGAGGCTTTGAAGAGCCCAGAGGACCTCCCCATTGATCGATGGATCAATCACCTTACATGGCTGTAGCCTATTCCTGTGGCTGCACAGGCCAAATAAACCATCAGCAGTGAGGTGCTGGGGTCTTTGTGGAACAAAAAGGATTCGGTGTTACATCAAATGTTGCACTCAGCTGCTAAGCAGCGGGACAAGGGCATTGCAGATGGTTAAGGAGCATTTCAGGGGTTGGAGTATTGGGTGGCATAATGCAGAGGTCCAAGAGGAAAGCGCACACCAGGGACATGGCTCTGCGCCACTCACCTGCTGCCTTCCCAACTACTGAAGCGGCAATTTGTCAAAAGCATTGAGGTTTAGAGCCCTGCACACTGTGTCCCAGGAATGTGACCCATTCCCAGTACCACCAGCATCACTGCCTGTTGCAGCCAGGTCTTCCCCCAAGCTCTCCCCACCAAAAGCTGGTCTTGCTCAACTCTCCCCAGCTTACAAGACTTGGGAAGGGCAGAGCTTCTGTGAGCTGAGCTGTACCTGTAAGCGACCTCCCCCTTCTCGGGTTGTATTTGTGAGTAAACAGTTGAAAACGCCACCTTTAAGCTCAGAACCCGAGCTTTGGCCTAAGCAACATCACCATTTAGGAAGTCAAACAAACAAAGGGAAAGCATGGAAAATGCCACATAATTAATCAGAGCTGCCCTGGAAGGAGGGCTGCAGCGAAAGCACCGAGTCTCTGTTATTAAGGATTTCTTACTGTGGCAGAACGCCGCCTAATAGCTGCTGTATCCTGCTTGAGCGAGTACCTTCTCCTCGGAAATCAAGCAAAGGTTTCTAATAGCTTTTGACAGAGTGCGGTCCCCTAAAGCTACATTTTCTGTCTGATTCACGCTGACTGACTGTAACCCCATGACAGTTATTGAAAGTTAATTAGCGGTGAAGCGCAAAGAGCTCTAGGAACGAAAATGCAAGCGAGAACTGAACATGGAGTGTCTCCTCTCCCAGAAAAAATACTGAAAAGAAGGTTAACATAACCGAAAAATATTGCAAATTGAAAATGTGAAAGGGATTCCTCTAACAACTTGGCTGTGATTGTCCCTTGCTGTTTAGACACACAGCTGAGAGGTAACATGTTTCTAAGGGTTTATTAGGGAAGCGGATAAACACAGAAGTCCAGTGTTTATTTCTTCACCACATTCGCTAGAGAAAGTGCCCGAAAACTTACATAAAGACAACGCCCGAATTACATACAAATAAAGATATAAATCAATCGCTGCTTCCGTTGGAGACTGAAGTTTGTCAGATGTTGCACACGCTATCAAACCCCAACTATTTTTGCCCTTGTTCTCCACTTCCTCAGTACTTGCGAGGAATAATCCACAGTTACAGGCGAGCCGAGCGGGTGTAGGAGGTGAGGCGCGGCGCGGCCCTGCACCACCCACTCCCCGCAGATGTAAGTGCCGAGACAAGGTGCGAGGCAGTGGGCAGACCCCTTCAGGTGTTAAAAAAGCCCATCCTGGCACTCCCGGGAATCAGACCCAGCCATAAACAATTGAAAATAAAACCAAATGCCACCTTCGTGCGGAGAAGTGGCATAGTTTTAAGAACAAGGAAGGGAAGGCGTTGTAGCAAAGTGAGTAGGTTGGAAAGGCCAAATGTAGGGCTCAGTGTAAAAATAGACGCCGGCGATGCCAGAATGCCTTGGCAAAATTGTGTTTATTGATTTTCATAGAATAGGAAAAAAGCTCCAGCCCTTTCCACCCCACGACTGCTGACTGTGACTCACAAGCAATCTAAACCGACTGCAATGAGCAAGCGGGGACCCGGCTGAGCTGGACCTAGCTCGTGTCTTCACAGCACTGACGGGGAAATGGCGTGTCCTGCTCCAGGCTCTTGGAAATACAGAAAAGCTGTGGACGTCCACCTCCCTCAAAGCATCTAATACCGTTTCACCCAGGGAATTCCTCTGGGTGGGCAGAGGGTCTGACTAACGTGTGCTGTCCACGGGCTGACTCAGCCTCTGCTGGTTGCGCGGTGACCCGGCTTGGCCTCTCCCTCCGGCCAGGTGAGGAAGGGGCACTCGGGAACAGGGTGCGTAAGGAGGCAAATAGGACCTCTCTCCGGTTCAGCCGGGGTGGCTGCCTTGGCTGAGGTCTGGAAGTGTTGCAAGCTGTTCACACGAGCCTTTGGGTTTGAACCAGTTTGTACCCTGGCCGATGAGGGCAGTCCATGTTTTTGGTCAGCCAGGCAGAGACGGGACCACGACCCACAGGAAAACGCTTTTGCTGAGCTGTTATATTCCCGCCATTTTTCTTTTTCTTTCCAAACACACACTCTTAACTCCACGGAAGCCCTAAAACACAAGTAAGAGGAACAGAAAGTAGGATGTCACAGAGGTGACAGAAGAGCCGCTTCCCCGCCGTCAGCGCCGCCGTGGGGACGCTGCCCGAGGCCGGGGCTCCCGCCCGCTCCCCGCACAAATATTTAGGATAAACCGGGGCGGAACCCTGCCCCGGTCGCGCTGCCGGCCGAGCGCGGCCCTGCGGGGGCAGAAGGGCGGCGGGGGAGCGCGGCGCCCGCACCGCCCCTTCCCCGCACCGGAGCCCGCCCTCCCCGCCACCGGTAGGGGCGAGGCCGGAGCCGGCGGCCGCCACATGAGTCCGGCGCGGCCGCCCCGCCGCTGGCGGCCGGGCCCGGGGCTGCTTCTCCTGGCGCTGGCGGGGGCGGCCGCGGGCAGCGGCGGGGCGCCGTCGGCAGGTACCGGCCTTCCCTTCCCGCCCCCGAGGGGCTGCGCGGGGAGCTCCGCCGGCGGCGGCGGGGCAGGGCGCGCGGCGGGCGGGGCGGTGGTCCTGGGGGGCCCTTTCCCGTCCTTGGGGGGTCACAGGCTCGGGGGGGAGGTGGTGGTTTCCTCACCCCTCGTCCCTTGGAGAACAGGGAGCGGGGGACACGCTTTCCTGTCCCTGGTCTCCCTCAGTCTCCATCGCTCCCGGTGCTGCGCGCCCTCCCGCCTCCGCCCAAAATGGCGCTGCCCCGCGAAAGGGCCGCGGCCGCCGCCTCCGTCCCTGCTCCCTCCGGGAGCTGAAGTCATTTCTCGGGCCAGGCGCGTCCCCGAGGGGCCGTGCTGTGTTCTCCTGCTCGTCCTGTCTCTTTTTCCACAAGAAGGTTGTGAGCGGTACCGCGCGGAACGCGCGGGCCTGGCCCGGGACAATTCCCACGAGCAGAGCAAAGCGCAGTGAGCGCACGGAGCAAGTGCCTCTCGCGTCTGTGCCAGGAGTTGGGAACCACTGGCATGGGAAGTTGGCTGCGGTGTGCTCTACGTTACTCCCTCTGGCTTTCTCATTAAGCCGGTTCAGGAGGCTTGGGTGCAGAACAGATCTTGTATGAAACGCAGGCAGTGGAAACCCTAAAGGTTATTCTCAGCTGTAGGAGTGACACCTAAGCCAAGAAACCGCTTCCCCCGTTGCCTTGATGCTCCCAAGGCTTGGGCATCCTCCGGATTCTGCAGCAGCTGCCGGTTTTCTTCACTGCTCATAATCTCAAAACTTGAGAGTTACCCTCTCCGTGTGTCCTCACGGCAGCTAACATCCTCCTCCATCTCACAGTTACCTGTTCAGAAGCATCTTTTCTTCTGGAATTTGATTGTTTCACTCTACGGAGTTGATGTCATGTTTGAAGCAAATTATTTTTCTCAAGAAAATGCCTTAAAATTAAGGGAGGGTAAGAAAATATTTGCTAGCGTGGTATAGGGAGGACATTACTTCTAACGTGAATGGATAGTTTATCCTTAGCGGCAGAAAATCCTAACACACCCCGCAGGGAAGGTGTGGGCGCTCTTGTCTGCGCTGTGATCCTACTAGTATTGCCATTTCCTGTTGCTGGATTATGTTGGTCTTAGCCCTGAGTAGTGCCCAGCCTCACCTGCCTGCTCTGTCAGTCGGCAATGCGTTTCAGACACCAGTGAATCCTTGGGCAACTTCATCTGATGACTTTTATGGAGGTGTCTGTCGAGAGGTACAGCCAGCCCTGGTCTGAAGGGTTGTGCTCCCTCCTGCTGGATTTGCCATGGATGAAAATTAATCAGATGGTTAATTTTTCACAATAAAAATGCCCTAGATTTTAAGTTTAGACCAGCTTACTTCAGCAGGATCATCTGTGGATGCTTTAATTCTGGAATGACTTAATAAACTGATGCAAGAACATCCACACAAGTATTTTTCATTGGCTTAATTAAATTGGTTAAAAAGTAATTTAGCCTGAGTTCAGCTTCCTTATAGAGACAGGGCAGGTTTTTACCTGCAAACAGTATCTCCTTGTCCAGATTGAGACTGTTTTGCACATACTCACTTTGCCGTTCTCAGCGTATGACAGTGTTTTAACAGTTATTACTGAGCTTGGCTTAGACCTACATTCTCTATTCAGTGAGCCAGATGATTCCCTCTGTTCAGATCTGTAATTATTTCCTTTATTCTTCTCTTTAATTATTTTCCTGGATCACTGCGGTAATGTACTGTAGGGTATATTTCACACACGTATATAGATCAGAACGTATGTTATTCTGGAGAGTTTGTGCCTTAAGCCTTTTAGGTGCGTTTCTGCTCAAAAGCGCAATCTAATTCAGAGGATCACAGGGGGTCACTAACATTGCAGGAGAGCATCCCTAGTTAAATGACTTATGACGAGCTGTCAGTGCAGTTGCCTTATTACGTGTCATGGCCAGACTACGTCAGGAAAATCTGTTTTAAACAGAAGAGTTCTGCCGTTTAACATTAGAAACATTTCCGAGGGAGAGGAGTATGATTTCTGCGATCAGCAGCCATGTCATGTGCTAAGTGACTATTTTAATATGTAAGCCTGTTTACCTGCTCAGACTCCCACAGTTGCATTCACCATTGGAATAAGCATCGACTCCGGTGGAGTTACACCCACTCATGCCAGCAGTGAGTTTGGCCCAGAGACCCTATTCCAGTGCCATCAAAACACTGATACCGAAGCCAAGCTTTTATGGATTACATTTTTTAAAAATATCACCCTAAATTATTCCCCCCCCCCCAAAGGTGTTGCAGTTTACTCTGGAGCCTAAATGACTTGATTAGAAGTCTAACTTCTATAATTAGAAGTCTAGAATTTTCATCTAAGTCATCCTGAACGTGCTGCATAGTTTTTACATTTGTCTGTCTGCAAATCGCTTGTGATTCCCTCAGCACATACAACAATGATACGGAGGAAAATTGTGCGTTTGTATTTGATACATGCTTCAAATTAACTTTTCTGCCCTCTCCTTGCCCCCAGGTAGAAACTGCAGCGTTTTGCAGGAAATGGATGTCATCCAGAAACGGGATGAAAACTGTTACTGCTACGTGCAAAACAGAACCATTCACTTACAGTACATTTGGTCAACTCTTCAGGTAGGAGGCCGTTTTGGGGATCGTTTAGAACGCAGTACATTTCACGTGAACTTTGGCCAGCAAAGCGTATGATCAAAGCGGTCTCTGTGTGTAATTAGTCGTTTGGACGGTGTACAGGTAGGACGGTGTTAAAAATACAGCATGATGATCCTCCACTTTGGATGCAGTGAGGTTTGGTCTCTATCAGAAGGATGTCAACCAGGCTTCTAGAATGATGCCACACATGCGTGTTATTTTGTTGCACACCTTTTCTACTGATGGACCACTGTTAACCTCTGCAACAAATGTTTTTGCTCATCACCAAACACCTTTATAAAACTTAAAAATTTGAGCATAAAATGGAGTTCTGTGACTCACTCGCTGTATGGGAACCACCAAAGGTGTATTAGATTGTGACTAATGGAAAAACAGCAGTAACAGCGTGTTTCTGTTTTTCTGAGTAAGAGGGTCATCTTGGAAGAAACATATTTAGAGATCAGCTCAAAAAAATATTAAAATGTATTAACAGTGGAAGCAATAATAGCTGAAGGAACAAGCTGACTATCTGTGTGGTTCCTTTTTTTTTTTTTCCTGGGAAGTATGTCTCCGGACAAGGGAAGGAAACAGTTTCACTTCATCTCTGTTGGAGGAATTCTCTCAGATAAAAGGAAGTGGAACATGTCTTTGTTCCCAGGCCTGTTTTCCTCAGGAACATGCTGCAGGTGTTTCTATGAATGGTAGCAGACTTCAAGGTGGTGAAACCCTCCAGCTTTCCTGCAGTAAATGTTTAAAAGCAGGAAGTTGAAGATTTTTCCCACAGCAAATTGCTTGCTGACGTGTTGTCTCTTCTTCTAGTAGAAGCCTGTTTTATTACTTATTGCATCACTTTTTTGTAGCTGGGTCTTTGTTGTCTAATAGGCCCTGATCAAGAGCACACAATGAATCACGTATCTTCAGGAAGATCATCCCATCTCGGAAGGTGGACAAGATCTTTTACCAGTTTGGTGGAGGAGGGTGCTAGGAACTAGGAAGAAACCCCAAAACACCCATCAGGAATGTGCTTATATTTACATTTCTGGTTATGGTGTCTTTCATTTTCCTTATCCCTCTTCGGTCCCCAACATGACGATTGCATTATTAACTACAAGAAAAGCAAGTCCAGTTTCTTGCAGTTCAGGAGGGGAATGGTGAAGCAATATGAACCTCCCCTAAAGAAACCGTCATCAGTCAAATATTACTGGTTTTGTTAGAAATTTGTGTGTGGGCAAGTGTCATGGTAAACCGACCCACTGAGCTTTAGGATGGATTGAGGCCCTTCCATAGAACTTTGCTGACACTTGAGTTCTCTGAATCGCCTTGTAAGGTCTAAACAATTAATCTTTGCATAGTATTAATAACCAATAGTAAACAACTGGGAATTGCACTAGCATTTTATTCCTGAGCTCTTTATACTGATTTTCATTATCACATGTATGGCTTATATGTTATGTAGTCCAGAAAAACAAAAACAGCCCAGTGACTCTGAGCTACTTCTCTGTGTATTATGTTGTTTGTCTTTAGGTAAAAGTTGACAGCAGAGAAGCGTTCAGGTTTGAGCCTATTTCAGAAAAAAGCAACTGTCGTAATTCAGAAACTGTTTTTGAGTTTGCGGCATGTGCTGTTCAAATCTTCTGGAAACCAGAGACATCTACAGAAACTGTCCTAAACGTAAAACAATATGGAGAGGATATTTGTTTCAAAATACAGCCCTTCAAAACCGAACCGTACACCGTGAGCGTGAAACGAGAAAGTAAGTAAAAAAAGCTTTCAGTCTAGATTACAGATGGCTTGGTATTGCCAGTGTTACTGAAAGTACCATCTCTTCTCTAAGAGGCTTGGGGCTTTTCTGTTCATGTTGTATGTAATCAACATTTCAGACTGAAGTGGTCTGAAGTCCATTTCTTTTTCTTTCCCCCTTTTTTTTAGTGCTAGATGGAAAGCTCTTGGTTTTGTTTGTAGCTGGCATTCTTCTGTTCCATTTTGCAAACAGCCTGAGCAGGTGAGTACTAGCTGCTGGTTTTTGACCTTTCCCAAAGCCTTTGCGTCTTTGGTCTGTTTTCTAAGCTAAAGAGGCGGCTCTTTGGCAAAGTGAAACACAGAAACTGAACGTATATTTAAAACTTCTTCATACCGTTTGTGTTTGGACAGATTGTGACGTATCTTGGAGTTCTGCACTCTATTAGTCACTTAGCTGTGTTGGGTTCTTATATCCAAGTTGCCTGTACTGGGCAACACCAAGACAATCCTCAGTGAGCAAGTGTGGATTGAGAAGAATTCTCTCTCCCTTTTGTTGGGCAGTGAGGTTAGCTGAATGGTAAATAATGCTCTGTGTGTTATCAACGCTTCATTCCTGCAGGCAGAAATGTTTAGGATGAGGTCATCTGGGTCCTCATCTGCCTCCACCTTTGTGCCAACCTTTCCCCATCCTTCTTTTGATGCACGTGTTGCATAGCATGTAGGGGAGGATACTTAATTATTATAGCAAAATATGTGGCCCATGACTTCAAAGCAAAATGAGTCACAAATTAATTGTCAGGAGGCGCCTCTAAAACAAGCAGAGCAGCAATAGGTTTTATGGAGTTAACTCTGAATTAAAAAGTCAGACTTTATAAATGCATAAACTTACGTCCTAACCAAGACAGCTTAGAAAAAAACTTTAGGGTTTATAGAGGTCTTTTTACACTCTAAATTAAAAACCCAGTACTTTTCATGCAGTACAGAACCATATCGGTACACAGAAGAAAATAAAATTACTAGAAACTAGAAAGTCAATGAAATCAGAAATGGTGTGAGCTTTAAAAAACCCAGCACGATCTCCTAGCCTGTAACAACTCTAGTGACCTTAAAGTATCTGTTGGGAAGTTTTCCTTGCATGGACTTAACACCTAAACCGGGCCTGTTAACCATGTAACTACAACTGTAACTTCCAGCTGTTAAGTTCTTATTGAAGATCACTGCTGTTTTTATAAATGTTAGCATCTTAACCAATTACGAATTACCCTTCTCAATGTGTTCTCTCTTGTTCTCTTACAGGAGTACCAAGTTCTTTTACCTTTCTGGAATAACACTGGGTGTTCTTGCTCTGCTAGTCTTTATCCTGTTGACACTTAAAAGGTTTATTCCAAGGGTAAATCTGCATTTATAAAACAAAATAATAATCATCATCATCATCAACATCGTAATATAGGAAGTGAAGAGTACAGAGCCAGATTCTCACCTTGCTCTGGTTTTGTGGCCAGGTAACTGCACTGAAATGACTGCAGGATTGCCTGTGTCAAGTAAATATAATTAGGTCACAATCAAGTTCTTGTTAGCTTGCTTTCGAGTTTAAACTAAACAGGAGATTGTTGATGTACAAGAAGAGTTTATTCTGAAACATAAATTACTTTTATTGGACTGGAGCTAAGCTTACTTTTGAATCTATGAATCAATCTAAATCAAAATGTAGTTTTAGTGGCAACTGGGGCAGATTCTCCTCGTTCACCAGAGACAATTCATTACAAGGCAGATGTGAATTTTCCCTTTGCTTCTACAAAGTCTGTGCATTCCCACAATATTGCTGAGATATGTTAATTGGGAATACAGTGCAAGAGGCTTATACCATGACACTGGCACATGACACACAAGTACAGAGATGCAGTTGCTCCACTTCGAAGTGATACTGTTTAGTGGTAGCATGCAGAGCACTGTACAATGGAAGCCTCACACAAATCAGAAGCCCTGTAGGTCTACTGAACATCACATCTGGTTTTGCCTGTGAGTTCTCTTGCGCCCAATGGTCCTGATTCTGACTTGAAATTTTATTTTTTCTTTTTTTTCTTTATTTCCAGCACAGTACCTTCTGGATCTTAATGAGCGGCTGCTGGATGTCCTCTCTCTATTTTGTTTACTGCTTCAAGGAAAACATGCAGTGGTTGTGGTCTGAACACAGAAACTACTTGTTGGGTAAGAAAATTATCAAAAAACTTGCTGCAGACTTTGGTTTAATTTAGTGGTTAGATACCTGCCCATAAAAACCAAAATCAACTGACATATTTATGGAGTACTTTTGTCTCCTAAGCCATAGCTGTTGGAATATTCCAGAGGTTCCTAATCCACTCAAATGAGCGTTTACTCACATTGTATCATTAAATAAGGAGTTTGATATAGTGGGCCAGTAGCAGCTTTAAGAGCAGATTTTGCCTGTATTATTTGTTCATTGATTTGCCATTACATACTCTTCCTGTAACAGAAAAAGGGCAGCTACATTCGTTTGTATTTTGCTGGATCTGGGAACTGGGTGTGTGAATTGCTAACTGGATGTGGCTGCAGGGGCTGACAAATCTGTTGACTTGGCACCTGCCTCAACATTCTTGTATGGGAGGATTGATGTGCAGCTCGTAGCTTTAGCTTAAAGGCTATTCACAGATCACCTTGTGAATGCTTTGCACACTTTTGAAGCATAAAGCACATACAACATAATGCAGGTGGCTGTAAGACAACACAAGGAACAGCAGGCTGTTTCACAGAAGTTGCAAGCTTTGTGAACTAAACTAATGAAGTTTATATGGGTAGTTTGCACCTCTTTCTCCATGTCCTTCTTTTCTGTTTCTACAGGGTATTTTCTGGCTGTTGGAATTGCCAGCTTCGCCGCTTGCTACCAGCACGGACCGCTTACCACTGAACTGAGCATAACCTTGTTCGCATGGACGCTACAATTAACAGCCTTTGTCCTGATTTATTGTGGTGTCACCATACCTCAAGTTGCGTACGCAGTAATAGCGGTCAGCCTCTGTTCAAAAGGCCTGGGTTACCCCCTCGGTGCTGCTTGTCACATAGGCAGGTTTGTATGGATTTCATAGAATCATAGAATGGTTAGGGTTGGAAGGGACCTCAAAGATCATCTAGTTCCAACCCCCCTGCCATGGGCAGGGACACCCTCCACTACACCAGGTTGCCCAAAGCCTCATCCAGCCTGGCCTTGAACTCTTCCAGGGATGGGGCATCCACAACTTCTCTGGGCAACCTGTTCCAGTGCCTCACCACCCTCAGAGTGAGACATTTCTTCCTTATATCTAATCTAAATCTCCCCTCTTTCAGTTTAAAGCCATCACCCCTTGTCCTATCACTACACGCCCTCGTAAAAAGTTCCTCTCCAGCTTTCCTGTAGGCCCCCTTTAGGTACTGGAAAGCTGCTATAAGATCACCCCGGAGCCTTCTCTTCTTCAGGCTGAACAGCCCCAACTCTCTCAGCCTGTCTTCATAGCAGAGGTGTTCCAGCCCTCAGATCATCTTCGTGGCCCTCCTCTGGAACCGCTCCAGCACCTCCATGTCCTTCTTGTGTTGGGGACTCCAGAGCTGAACGCAGTATTCCAGGTGGGGTCTCACGAGAGCAGAGTAGAGGGGCAGAATCAATGTCCAAGTCCCTGCATCACCAGGAAATACTGGAGGCTGATAGTAAAAAAAACTCTTACACTTCAGTAATGATTTATGAATTTCTAGTACTAGTTGGTATTTTTACAGCATATAAAGCTGCAGTGGAAAAGGTTTAAAGCCCAGAGACACAGGAATTCAGCTATTTTCCATTTGACAGTTTTAAGCATGAGTTTTGTTCTAAGGAGAATGGAAAAATCTGACGTAGCACCTTCTAGTCTGCAGCATATGGTAACCAAAACATTTCTGTTTGGTTCATTGATTAGACAGCAGCAATACTGCCTTGGTTTCATGTGTAGTGAGAGAATCTGCAGGTAACTCATACTGAATCTTACGGGATAAAAGAGTGTACTATCACCAAGGAAGCAGATCTTAAAAAGTGACAGTCCTTGTAGGCTAGACAGCGTAGAGTTCAGAGGCTAAAAACCCATGTCCACAAAAATAATAGCTTCCATTGATTGGAGTTTTCCAAGGTTACTATCCTAGATGTACACGTGTACCTTTAATTCATGAAAACAATCTGTTATCACTGTGGAAGCATTGCCCCGTATCCCCAGAGCCCCATTTATAGTGTGGCATTTGGAATGGGAACTGCTGGCAATACGTAGACCTTAGTTTGTTAAGTATTTTCATCAGCAACATGGGAACGTGTTTGCTCATCCTTGAATTCGAAGCATGTTTTATCACAAATACAACACTCAAATGAAGATGGTAAAAAGTCCTGCCAGTTTACATCTGTTTTTACCTTCAGTGATGGCATCCAGATCAAGAGTCTTTAGTGCAGCCTGTTCTGTAGCTGTGGACTTCTGCTGAACTGCAGAGAACCAGGAAGAGGCAAAGGCTACAACCCAGCACAACCGAAAGAATAAAATCAAAATAATTCATTTTTTGGTCTTTTACACATTGTTTAGTTTTGAAGAACATACCACTTTGCTCTTCCGCTCATTTTAGATGTTGAAGTGTGGACTGGGTTGAAGCTTTTTATTTTAGGTAGAACTTGCCATTTGTTGAAGACTGATTTTTGCCTGCAGCTGAGAAGCACCAGCTGTTTCAAAAGCAACATATATGACCAACACTTACCTGCTGTAAGCAGGTTCAGCTCACTCTGAAACCAGTAAGATTTGGCTGCGAGTTCACAGAAGTCAGAACATACCTGTTTTACCCTGGAACACTGTAGTTTGTTCTTCCAGTGGACCTCTTTTGTTTTTCATTAACTGATGTGTCTATAGAGCCAAAAAGCACCAAAATACAGCTCCTACAAATCTCTCTTAGGAGAATGATGAGGGATTTTTCTTCTGTTTCAAAACACTAAGCAGTAACACTGAACTGTGAGGCCATGATGCCAGATACACAGTTCAGAGCAGCAGGTATAGCAAAATAACGAAGAATCTTCCATTATTTGTTGTTAAGATCAGTACTGATCCCAGTGAGCCAGAAAGACCTTTACCATTTGCCCTGAACAAGGGCTACAGTTCATTCTTGCTTTAGGGAAATAAGGAGGAAAGTTGAACGCTGCTGGTTGGAGCAGGTGTTTTTATACAGAGCTGAAAGTTTTATGGGCATGCAGCCCTTGCTTATCTCAACTCATCACAACATTTAAATTGAAAGCAGTTGACAGAAGGGAACAGAACATGGCACGCTTTCTAATTGATATCTAATTATATTATACCTCGCTACGCAGCAGCTAAAAAAACATCAGATTGTAAACATTTTGGCCTCAAACTACTCAGTTTTGTAATTTAAAGCAAGATTTAGGAGAAGCGATCTAGTAAACAACATGAACAGCTCATAACAGACTTAGAGCGTTGCTTATCTTCAAAGTTACATATGCAGACTGGGTTTTGATTCAGCCGATGTCTCTGCACAGAAGCATTTTGCATATTGCACCTAAAAACGGCTGAGCAAGCAGCCATCTATTTAATTCTGTGAGATTTTCGTCCATGCATACAGAGTAAGGACCTGATCCAAAGCTTATTTGAAGCTCATTAGATACCATTCTGTGGAGTTCCACAACTTCGGTTAGGACCTAGGGTAAACAGGATAGCAAACATTCGACACTTTGTCTTAAAATTTTAATGCAAGAACGTCGCTTGTCCTCTTAAAAAGACAAAAGTGATTAATGCATGTTACTAGCAGGTGGAAAAAAAGGACAGGCAAAAATTATGTGCCTGAAGACTTAGGAAATACTAATTGTTTTCATTCCATTCTAGAAAAATGAAGAATCACTTTAAATCAAAAAAGTTAGTGTTTAAATACCTCACGGAAGAGGCGTATCGAGAACAAGGTGAAACAGAAACTATCAGAGCTCTGGAGGAGCTACGCTCATTCTGCAGGAACCCTGGCTTCCCGTCATGGTTAGCTGTATACAAACTCCAGTCCCCACACAGGTAAGAAAATCTGGTTTCCCTAAACGAGGAAACAGAGGCTGTGACACAGCAGACCCAAATGCTGCTTCAGGCACTGTTCAGGTGCGTTTATCTTGCATGCAGTCAGACGTGCAAGTAGCTTTATCTTCTTGAGTAGTCCCACTAAAGATCACAGCCACGCCTCTCAAGGATATTACTTGCTGGTGGTATCAACCCCCCTGTTTGTTCCTCCTTGACCATAAATTACTCAGAGTTTACAGGCGTTCACAGCTAATTCATGATAATGGCGGCTTTCCTTAAAACTTACACGCTTCCTACAATGCCTCTGTAAGCTCCTACACAGTAACCCAGGTGGCTGTCAAACCAGTGAAATGCCCCTTTCTTCAGTTTTTAAGAGCAGTACACTTGTGTTGTGTAAAATTGGAGCAGGCTGAAGATACGTGCTCAAATATTACCTGCATTAAGCTCTCCAGCTGCAAGCCTGAACAGACAAGAAATCCTATTACTTGAAGTATGAACCAATACAGTGAAAAAAAAATCAGTGCCTGCACCTAGGAAGTGTAACAGACTGAAGAGCAGATACAGCTTAAGAGACAAACTTAAGGCAAATAAGGGTTGGGAAGGGTCAGATAAGTGCAGCCAGAAAAACTTGCAGAATATAAAATTAATCATAATAGCAGTGTGTTTCCATCAAAACCAGAACTTCAAAATAGCAGAAGCAGAGTTTTGACATTAGCCAGCCACAAAGACTTGGCCCTTGCCACAGAACCAAGTGTCGCAATTTCAAAGAAGCCCCAGTCAGTTTGGCATTTAATCAATAGAAAGTTAAAAGTAGTTTCAGAACCTTCATCTTCCCTGGACGGGCACACAGACAGCCTTTCTGCCCGGTTTTATACGTGTACTGTTAAACCGTCTTGTTTTCTCAGCTACTTACGTTCTATAGCATGATTGAAAGATACAAAAAGTGAAAACTCCCTGCAGTATTGTAAAACAAAATACTGCCAAAATGCACAAACAGTTGAGACACATGTATTTTCTGCCCATCACTTAGGTTAATATAGTTCTTACAAACTGTTCGCTATAAAAATACAAAAATAAAAAGGAGAACCAACAGAAGTCTGATTGAAAGCTGAGTACCCCTTCAAGCTTCCGTTAAGCATCAGAAGATAGTTCAACACAAGGCAAACCTGTAAAACACAGCCAGTCCATGCTGTTCCCCATTTAGACTAACAGGGCTTCCAAGAAGAGTGCGTCAACAACATTCATCTCTCAGAAATGTTAAGTCTAAAATGTAAATTATTGATCAGTTTACCAGAACTCCAGAATGTAGCTGCGTTTCCTTTTTCTTACATTTCGCTGACGCTGTCGACATGTACCCAGGTGTCAGAACTGGCGTCTGTTTCCACAGGCTTGCCAGAAACCTCCAGCTCCTTTCTGTCTCTTCAGCATATGTCCACTGAAAGTAAGATTTGTGGCGAATTGAAATGTAGGGACAGTGCAAAGCTCATGCTTTCTTCTGCCACACCTCCAGTTTGGCACTTACTTGGAGCAGCTGCAGAATTCCCAGCCTGCAGCTCCAGGTTCAGCAAAAGCAGGAATTCTTTGGCAAGACTTTAGTTCAGCCTGCCCAGAGTGTGCATGTGGCACCAGAAGCAAGGTGATGGCACAGCACTGTAGGAATGTGAAGTTCTCACCGTTTTTCCTTTCATTAGCAACGCCAACTTATCTGAATTCTTACAGCCTTTGTCTCAAATACGCTACAGCTTTAGTGTATTTTTAGAGGCTGCAGTACCACCTGTCCAGCTGTGCGAATGCTTACTCTGGATTATCCCAAAAGTAATGACAAGATAGGAACATGGAATTAGATCTTCTTGCCTAATCACAAGACCTTGCAGATGGCCTCCAGAAGAGCAAAAGTTACTTACATGGAGAAGACTGAAAAGATGAGGCAGGAAACCAAATCTTCAGGGTTGTTGCCATCCATTGCGATTTACTCGTTTTTTCAGGACTCCCTAGCTCATGCTGCAGCTTCCCCTCATCTGTGCTGCCTGTGGGCACGTCCTTACAACATCCCTTCACAATTGGCACTATCCCCTGCATTTACAGTATTTTTTTCATTTCTCAGCTGATTACTTCTCCTTTTAAAAATCTGGCAGGTTTGCAGGTTTTGTTCTCGGATCTCCCCACGTCTCACGTGCAGAAATAAAGGCACATGAGGAGGAATACGGCATTGGAAGCTTCTTCCTGGAAGAGCAGCTCTTTGAGATGAGGGCAGAATCTGAGCAAGGTGATCCAGCCAATTCCGTCCATGAAGGAGATGTGGAGGATGAAGATGAAATGCATCAACAGATTTCATTTCCATATGCTACTGAGTTGCTCTGAGCTTTGGGAAACAACGAAAAAAAGGAGAGGGAAAACATATTCATCCTAGAAAGGAAGGATAGAGACTCACGCTTGGTGATTTCTTGTGGTTGCTGGTGGACAAACAAGGATTTTTTAAAAAACTGTTTCCTGTATCACTGATGATGCCTGATCAGAGCAACAGAAGGAAACCATAGGGCTGTTCCAGTGAAGAGGACTCTCACACTATTGGTACTTTAACCGGTTAAAGTTTAACTTGCTTATTTCCAAAGCAAGTACTGGCAGCAGCCTGTTCCACCAGGATGCCTTGTTTTTCCAAGGATACTACCTCTAGAAAACAGAGAATCTGTTTTGGCCCTTTTCATTGTCAAGTCCTCTGTGCTGAGCACTAGAGGGAGGACAAGCCATTATTAATACTCTACTTTTACTAAGTACCCTAAGTGTCAACAATTTGAATAATGCTGTTAGTGTGCTGATAAACTATTTTTATTGTTTGTGAGACTTCTTGGTGCTTACGATCAATAGAGAGTTAACACAGTTGAATGAGGTTTGTTTGCTCTTCTGGCTAGGTTTGCTTCATTTTGCCTCTCCACATTTGTTTCAAGCACCTCGTAGCCTGACTTTTCACCCTCTGCTTGTGTTTTCCTGTTCTTGGTCTCTGCTCTAGCTACGCTGCACTTCGTTCTTTCCATGTCTTTGTTTCTTCACACACTTGTCTTCCCTCTTCTACAGGTCCCGCTGCTGAACCTTTCTTCAGCCCTCTGCTTCTCCATCTGTGGCAACTGCAGATGATTTAGGAGCGGATTTCCATCCTCAAATGTATTTTTACTATCACTTTTGATTTCACTGTCACCTTACCTCGGACAGGTGCTGCTGTTCATTCCAGAAAAGGGTGAGGCTGTTTCAGCTGCTCGGAGGAACTGTCAGCAGAGCCAGAGTGATGCTGTAACCGTGTAATTGAAATACAGATAACCCCATACAGCTCCACTGTCCTCAGAGTACTCCGTAGTTTGCTCATTCAATAAAAAACAGAAAGTAACTCCTGGGAAAACAAGGAGGGAGGGATACCTGGCTCCTAACTCCCCTTTGTCCGCCCTCTTTGGGACCTATTGCAGGAGGCATGTGGGGAAGAAAAGAAAACAGGAATTTAGACAGTCAGATGTCTTTCACCTTATGTAGTACACAAGCCTAGGCTAGGGAGTAGATCATTTCCCCTCAGTTCATCCACCTGCAGAGGTAATTTCCTTCTTTTGTTCTTTAAACTATCGCTATATTCTTCTGTCCTCGCCTTGCTGTTTTCTTTTACTGTCTTCCAAACTGCAGAAAAGACCATTAATTCTGTCACCATCTGATCTTACAAATCCACCAGGAATTGCCAGTGGTGGGAAGTAGTTAGCTCTCCAGAGGGGCACGTCAGACCAGGATGTATTTGCTTTAAAAGGGGTATCTTTTCTTTGTAACGTGCTTAGTGATGCAGCACGACGTCAGCAGTGCATGCACTATCGTGGTTTCTCATTGTCCATCGTTGGACAAGGGAGAACATCTGTTAGCTCTAACAGTGCTAAAAAGTGCTGCTGCTGTACCACATTCCAAGAGCTTCTCAGTATAAAACAGGACTCCAAGCTGGTGCTCGAAAGCCTTAATTACGTGGTCCTTCCTCCTTTATATTGCTTCAAATATGCTTCATTTGACAAGGAACTCTTCCATTTTAGAGTAGAGAGACACTTCACAGCCTTTTGTGCTGTAAATCTATAAATACACATGCAGAATCTATAGCATGTTTAGCAGAGAGATGCCCTGTCAAGCAGGTGATCCAAAATGCACTCACTGCTCAAAGTCCACAATGTTCAAAAATGGAGCAAGAGCGTGCTGCTCAGGAAGGCCACAAGCAGCGAGACTCACCTCGAACAGAGGCTGCTGCCACCAAACTCACCGTTAAATTGCCACCGACTCCCTGGAAGTCAGGCATGGGTTGGGGAGTTCCATCTCTAGCAAGACGCTGGAAGCGTTACATGTGAAAGCAGAGGAAAGGCTCATTGTCTTCGATGGTTTGGGAGAAGGATGGAAACTCCTCCCCAACAATGACCTTAGTAGACTGAACATTTGTTTTACCTTTGCCTGTATCGCCATCGTGAAAAGGAAGTACTTCAGGTTAGATTAGTCAAAAAAGGATACTTGAAGAGATGCCTTAATGCTAATGGTTTTTGCATGTTTTCAAGTACACAGGTTTTTTCAGTGCTTTGTAGTTAGTTAAGAACTCCCATCTATGTGATTTGAGGCCAAGAGGGAGAATCAGATTTGTCCTCGCTTAAACCCACAGTTTTTCTGGATTTCCTCTCTTTACTGAGGTAGTGATGATTGTCCTTCCACAAGTACATACTATGTATTTTTATACGATAGCCCAGATAATGCATTAAGATAATATTTTACCTAAGCAATATGTTAAATGGAAAAGCCTCCCAAAAATAGGCAATTACGTTTTCCAGACACTGTCCCTTTTCCCAAATTATTTAGAACAGCAGGTACACCTACTCCAACAAGGGAAACAAAAAATTTAAAAATCAACTCATGTTTTATGTAGTTGTGAAGTCTGTCATTTGCCGGGGATGGGTAAGTAGTATCCAAAGGAGAGCAGGAAACTGCTGAGTATATCCAAGACAGAAGTGCAGCAACATATGAAAATGATGACGACTACTTCAGTGGAGAGCTGATACTGACCTTAAAAATCCTCCTAAGCCTGTTCCAACACTGGAAGCATTTCATAAACAAAACCCGCCAAAACCAACTGCTGTCATTCCAGCCCTCTGCCAACAGTGAGTCTACTTGCACAAGTGATACATGGACATTACTTAGGTTCACTGAAACACAATTGTTAAGTACTGTCCAGTGTTCAGCCAGAAAATCTGGGAGCAGAATCTAGATGTTAGTCCATTGCTTTAACCATTATAAAAGTCTTTCTGCCTTAACGAAGGATGTTACATTTACCTTCTGTTTCACAGTGTTTAAAAAAAAGCTAGGATTTCGTATTTATTTTGTATTCACACTGCAGCATACTTGATACACTGTCTTGTACCTTCAAGACTTTTTAAAATAAAAGTATTTTTCAGTTATGTGGTTCTCCTCCCGTATGTATTTACTGTCTTCAGAACAGCAGGACACATGAAAGGAGGAGCCAAGCAAATGGGGTGTGTTTGTGGCCCGAGTTGCTGATGCAAGAAACGGTAACTGTGCATTAGCCGTGGTTGTTCCAAAACCAGAGTCTCCCCTCTACCTCGAATGGATGTCCCTGAAGGAAGCTGCCATTCCCATGCCCTGCTCATGACGGATCCGAACCACCACAAAACCAAACTGGTAAGGTGACGAGTGAGGTCTGGCAGTTACATACACGCATACAACAAAACAAAACTTAAGATCACTCCCTGTCATCGCTTTAGTATGCATACAAGTTAAGCAGCTGAAATAGTAAAAATCAACTGTCCTACACCTAGGATAAAAATAAATTCCAGACAAACATGCCACTGTGTAGGGCAGGAGCAAGAGTGAAATATATTTTGTTGATCAGAAATAGAAACTGGCAGTATTTCTACACAAGCTGACATGACCTGCGCTCAGCAGCCTCTATCTCAAAACCGCTAGGTGACAAATGTAACCTGAGCTTGACTTTCACTCATCATGTCCTGCACACTTCCCTATCAGCCTGTTAATGATGCACGTGGGTGTGCATCCCTTACATTCCCCTCAGAAGGGAATTTGTGCCTACGGTCAGGTTTTATTATGAAACAGACTGCAGGAGTAGTTCCCAGGCTCTAGGTTTGCTATCCTCCAGGCACTACCCTACAGCGAACCTAGCCAAAGGTCATCATCATTGAATCATCTTCGGTTCAGGTGATTTGTTCACTGCTGGCACTGTAACATGAGCAAATGTAATAAAAGTTCAGATTGATACTATTAAGTACATTATGGATACTTTATATTTCTGACCACAGTTTTTACAGTTTCACAAATATCAAAACCCAGGTGTACATGTCCATTTTGCAACACAGAATGACTATACATTTCCAAAAAGAGCAGGCATTTCAAATACACAGTTCTGAAGTGTAAACACAGTGTACAAGCTCTTCACCTCGCAATCCAGGTGCTATGCAGTAGCAGCATGAACTCAACAAATGGTTGGTTTGCCTCAAGATGATTTTTAGCATCCTTCTGTCCTGTCACCTGTTCAGTTTTTAGTTCTCCCCCAAGTCATACAAACATACAATAAATACATTTCTGATTTTAAAGGACACTTAGACAAGTCATGAGGATTTATGTGAGTACAGTACATTTAAGTTCAAGTGCAAAAAAAGTAACTAGTGGCTAGTCATTGATGTTTCTTTTTATCATCTATGGTGTTGGTCCCAGGCACCACCAGAACATGGGCTGTTCTAAAAGCACAGCTGAAGCACAGCTACGGGACGCCCCTTTAGTCAAGCTAACTGGATGTTGAAGTGGGTAAAACCACACACTCCCTTTTCTGCTTAGCTGCTGCCACCTTCCTGTGCTCCTGTTAGTCTGGCCTCTGGATCAATTGTACCGCCCCACAGCATGCTCCTTCCCCACGGAAGGCCTGACATATCGCATACATCGGGTTTCAAGGAGGGCTGATTCAGTCCTGTAGAATCTGAGCACTCAGAATCTCCCAGGAACAAGCTGTGAGTATCAGCACACGGGCCAAAACGCTATCCTGACTGAACCCCCCAGACTCCTCCCTGAGCCCAAGGATTTCCCTCCAGCAGCAATATTCACTATGCACCAGCAAGCAAGCTGGCTGCAGTTAATATTGGAAAGCTAATAAAACATAATCCAAAGTCTTCCAGTGTCTTGACATTGGGTAATTTCCTAAACACACTGCAATTTAGTTACGTTTGCTTCCTCCTGAGAATCCCTCACTCGATTTCTGCGTCAACAACTTTGCCCCTATAATTCTAATCACTAAGATTTTTAGGTGATTCCTCCCCATCCCCCCCACCTTCCCTAGGCACTTAAAGCTTACTGTTTTCTTAGTAAATAACTACACAGTAACTACACTGCATTAAATAAACCATTGTATAGATGATGAAATAAAAAAACGAAAGTGTGTCCATTGAATCCCTTGATCAGTCTCAGGCTGTGCAATCTTGATCCAAGATTCTTGCCTCAATACAACATCGAACCTAAAATCACCCAAACACATACAACCTATGCCCAGCTGCAGGGCTGCAAGTGCAGAGGTTAACTTCTTCAGGAGCCTTCCTCTGGCTTCTTTGTTTCACTAGAACACCAGTTCAAAACCTTTGCTTTGCAGAACTCAACTTCCATCTCAAACAAGATAACATTAGCTTCAAAAACATATTCTTTGAATATGCGTGTGTTTTACTTAATCCATCACCATCACATGAAGATACGCTTCCTAAAGCTACTCTGTTTCTGAGAAATCTTTACAGAGACAGTTTCATGCTGTTCCTGTATTTATTGAATCTGATATTTTCTAATAGACTACACAGGGAAATCAGTGTCTCTCCTGAAAAGTATTTTAATTTTGTCTTGGGAACAAATTCAAAGAAGAAAGTTATCCAATCAAGTCAGACACTCTGCCTCAACAAGTGAAGAGTGAACTCTCTTTTTTCTACAGATTGCAAAGAAATCTCATAGCGCTTGACTCAGCTTTAGCGAAGCAGCCAAGAATTCCTCCTACTGTTAGATCCGGTCACATCACTTCCCTCAAGAATTCTGAACTTTTGGCTTCCCTGCTCATGTTGCTCTGGGTAGTCATATGAATATTCTTTATATAGTGAAAAGCTTGCACTGCATCACATTAAGATGAAGGAAGTCCTACTTTTGAGCTCCTACTCCAGCGTTTCCCAAGTGAGAAGCAGAATTCCATGCACTGGATTTAATAAGATGAGCGCATCTCAGGGCCCTGCAGCAGCAGGCTGAGCATCATGATCCAGCACAACGCCGTCGCCGTCTACTCGGGAGTCTGATGCTTCTGTAAGTGTTGGTGCTGAACAATTTCCAGACTGCCCAGAATGTGTCGGATTTTGGGGTTGTCTTGCTGAGCTGGCTGATTCACTGCAATTCTCATTGATTTTCTAAAGAGAGGGGAAAGGATTGCATGCAAAGAGTAAGTACAAACACTGATGACGTTGTCCCCAGTGGTATACCCCCAGATGCATTCAGGCACGTCTGGAAATTCACAAAGCACTTACTTTGAATGCCCGCAACGTAACAAATCAAACTTAAAGAAGCAAAGCAAAAGTAGTACATTTAAATCCAGATGACACTAAGAGCAAGCAGATAGTAACTTACCTTCCATCTCTTTTCCTAACTGCATTTTCCCAAGAAGCATGCAAAAAACAAACTTGTTGTGTTTCAAGGGGAAAAAAAAACAATTCACTGGACTTCAAAGTGTTCATACAAGATAATTCTTTTGACCAAACAATTCTATAAATTTTTTTTCATGCTCCTTAAATATAGCTTTCCTCAATAGCTCCCTCCCTCCCCAAGATACTGCTCAGACTTTTGTGGTACTGATGTATGATTCCATCCCGTCTGGGTAACCAGTTCCATCCAAACAGGTCTTACTAAGGAACATAAGAGCAAGTTTAAACACTGGTTACCATTCCCCAGGTTTGAAACAGAAGTCTTCACACTAATACATTTCACATTAGAAGATGACACACATCTATGATTATTTGTTTTGCACTGAAGAATAGAGAATATGGCAAGTATGTCCCTTTGCTTGAAGGAGTATAAGCAAGCAATAGCAAAATCGAGCCCAAATCTTAATGAAATAAGGAGGAGTAATTTTTGTCACTAATTCCATTTTCTGTGCACTGACCCTCCTTCCAAATGATCTATTTTCATTTTAAGGAAGCTATTTAACAAATTTAATAAGAGAGCTGGGCAGCCTTTTTCTAGTTTCAGTGTTTTAATATCACCAGCCTAAAACAAATGACTGAGCACAAAACCTGATGTTTTGGAGCAGGTTTGTCCTTTTGGGGCACTGAAACAGAGGTTAGAGATTTTGGAGAATACAGATGATGAAGAAAAACAAATACAATGGGATCCACTGAATTTTGGCACATCAAGAACTACTTTTATATCAACACTGAAGATTTACAGGAAGGAAAGAGTAACAAAGAGATCATGTGCCACAGAAGACAGGCATGAAAGCCTTTATGGCCTCTTCACAATTCTCAGTGAAACGGCTGGGTTGTGTCCAGCAGTGTTGGACAAGTGTCTCTCAGACACCACACAACTGCAAAACATTCTTTTCTTGCCATGTTCATTGTGCAAGTTCTGTGTGACTGCTTTTCTCTGATTTCAGAGGGGACAGCTTACACTAACCAAGACCCTGAGGACATTTACCAATGGGAAACTGAACGGTTTGTCTGGACAAATTACTTTGATGTCAGAGACCCTGTTAAATCTTCAGCATCGCTATAAAAAAACATCTTCTTTGACTCAGGGAAGTTCAAAACCAAAAAACCCAAACGACCTAAAGCAGGCATACCTGTAATATATTTTCAGTAATGAAGACAAATAAGAAAGGCAGGAGATCGCTGACCAGGCGAAATTCCTACATGCTCTGCTCTGCTGATTCACACTCAAATCCTGAATTACCCATTTCTAAAGACAGCAGGTGTGGAAAAAGCGTTTCTGTGTTTACACCTACCAGGTGCATAAGAAGGAGCCTCACCTACTCCTTCCAGGCAGGTAAACACAGGAGTTTTCACATTAACCGTGCTGTTCTAAAACTTGCATTGACAGCATTTCCCTGCTTTGCTCAAGCAGTGTGCTTCAGCTCCATGCTGAAAGGCTTGTCCAAAGCATTAGAAGATAGTTCAAGATCCAAGCCCATCCAATCATTGATGAAGCTATTAAAAGGTATTTTGGGAGGAGACTGGACAGAAGGGAAATGGTGTAAAGTAAGCACCCGCAATCAGACACTTTAAGTCACAGAATGGCTCTTGATCTGGTGTAACTCTAGATGAACTTTATTTGAACAGAAGGCTCTGTCCCATCAGTAGCTGTCTGGAACACCTATTTCTGCAGCCATGTAGACGTTGGACAGCATCACCCAAGGAAGCAAAAGTAAGTTGAAATAATTTTACAGTCTGTTAAGCAGTTGTGCATCCTTATGTTCAATTATCACCTTGTAAAACTTGCAAAATGCATAACCCGCCCATTCCAACTAATTTGAAAACAAATGTAAACTTAAAAGGAATTCAAGTATATCCAAGTCTGCAGAACAGAGTCTCTTTCTATGCCTCTCCCTCTCCTCCCATCTTAGGAAGGTAATACTTGCAAAAATAGTTATTTCTGCTGTACTATACACAGAAAACAACTCTATTTCATGTAGTATTTCAACTACTACGTCACAACTCCAGATTTACTACAAGCTGACAGACAACACCTGCCAGGTACTAACAGATTTACACACCTATAAAGGCTTTCAAGCATCTAACAAATACACAAGAACTTCCTGCACATTAGAAGATTACCTGCAAAGGCTGATTCTCGGGAGTTGGATTGGTTTTGGATAGTTTAACCATCTCTTTTATCTGGTAGATAGCATAAGCTAAGGTGACCCACGGAGAAGAGCTGATGCCCCAGGCAGGTTTGTTAACATCCTCCTGCTCTTCTTGGTGTTTAGTTTTCTTTAGAGGGAGTCTGGGCTCAGTCCGAGGCATGATGTCTTCCGATTGCTGTTGTACGATGTCAATAGTAGCTATAGGAACAGGACTGGAAGGCACTGGGATCCTTTCCGCCAGCATTGTCTTTTCTGAAGTTTAAAAAAATAATCACTGGCAAAGCCAACGAGCTTAAAAAAACCCGCGAAGCAGACAATGAACACAAAGTGTTTCTTGCTTTCGTAACACGGTTATTACTGCACTGAAAGCAGAACACTGGCACAAGCAGACAGGAGCGAGACATGCCACAATCTAGTTAGGGAAACACAACGCGGATGTTGCCTTAGAGCAAGGCTGTTCTGCAAACGCAGCGAAGTACTTTAGATCTCTGCATAAACAGGAGGGGCTAAGGAGTATGTGGTCTATTTGTTCACAGGTAGCTATTAGAAATTCGTTTTCATGTTATGTGCAAGAAGCCATTTTCATCTCATATGCAAACTGAAAATAAGTCTTTTAAACTTGCAGTAAACTTCTTTCTCTGCATAAAGCCTGCATCTTACAACTCACTCGTACTCACAACTACACAATGGCTTCAAACAGGAACCCTTTGATGAAATCGCATGGCTTACATCATCAGAACAGCTGCTTCTGATCTTAAAATCTCTAAGCCTACAGATGTTGTTCTACATCTTCACCACTTTTATTTAAGAAACAAACCAGCCTTCCATAGTTACTATGGAGTTATGCAGTTAGTGAGAAAAGAACAATGTTAGTGGCACACTGGAGGAGACAAAATATCTGCCGCAGAGTTTCAGGTAAAGTAAGAAATCCTCCCAACAAACCTTTACCTCTAAGGTCTTCTGATAATCTGAAATAGTCTTCATGACTGTCTTGGAATGTCATCCATAAAAGGACTGTCATGACCCAACACAACATGCCTCACAATCTTGAAGAGCCAGAGTATTTATATACGAAACGTAATTAAACAGCTTGTTAGAAACTGTTGGATGTTTTAAGTAATGTTCTCTATGAGTCTGTAAACAACACATTAAATAAATTTTGAGAAAATATGGGGTTTTAGTAGAAATATTTTACCGATTAAAAAGGTCTTTTTTTCAAAATTATAAAATCATATTTTGTTTACAGACTCTTAGATAGTACTGGATATTTTAAGCAATGGCTGGATGTTATCTAGTAGCGAAGAAATGAAGAGACTAATCCTGCACACACTTAACCACACACTTAGCTTTACTCATCCAACTGGTCTGGTTGAAAGCAACCTCATTACTGCCCCGCTTAAAATTAAGATACTCACTGTTAAGATCGGTAGTTTGTACTAAATGAAAACCAAAGACTGAAACAAACTAAATAGAAGGCCACTAGAACAAACTATTCTTTTGTAGGTTCACATGTAATTAACCGCAAGTTGATGGGAAACTGAAGCAGCAAATCTCCTTTTCACCTTCTCATTCTTTGCCATTACCATTTGAACCAAGGTGAATACAAAATAAATATTTGAACACTTCAGTACAGGCAACTTGATAACTAGTCAAGGGCAATTCATTTAATGTTCCAGCTAAAGAAAATTAACTTTCATTTCATACTCAAAGCTCATATTGGAAAGTAACATCTGGGTGAAAAGCAGCTCAAAAATTCCTGACTTTCCAGAATTTGCCAGGGTTTTATTGTCATTGTAAGAATTAGGTTTATGCTAAATCCTCAACTTTGTCCCAAGTTTTTAATTTCTGATTAGCCTTTATATTAATAAAGGTGGAGATGAAAAAGTTCAAGTTCCACCCAAGGGAAGATTTCTCAGGTGCCAGAACAGAACTGAGGCAGCTATTAAGGTT
This sequence comes from Tauraco erythrolophus, assembly GCF_009769465.1. Classification (NCBI taxonomy): domain Eukaryota; kingdom Metazoa; phylum Chordata; class Aves; order Musophagiformes; family Musophagidae; genus Tauraco; species Tauraco erythrolophus. The sequence continues at coordinate 9,834,450 of NC_141472.1, read as the reverse complement.
TGTGTCCTCTGAAGCCACCTCTACAGTTTCTGACAGATGAGAGCATGCAGCGGTCAAGGTGACCTTAAAGAACTGATGCAACTGAAATGACTCACTACAGCTGCTAAGACTAACCTAAGGGATTCCCAGAACTGACAGGACATACAGGTAGTAAAATATGGATGCCGACAGGAGGAAAGCATAACAAGAACACAATGCTGCCCTTCTTACAGCAGCAGCATGCCACTTCAGTTTCTATCACTGCTCAGGAAAAAACTTCTCGCTTGAAAACAAACTGTTTTGTCAAAATCTGAGTAAAGACACCAAACATACAAAACTAAAGCCACAGGGAGCAGCTTCAGAGATACTTTTTTTCGAGAAGCTCTAATTTTGTAGTGTCTCAGTGACATGAATATTTACCTTCTTCTTCATCAGGAACCAACAGCCACTGGATCAGTGCAAACAGAAGAAGAATCACTAAACAAGCCATCCCTATTCCTCTGAATGTGGTAGCAGGACCTGTAATGAGATTTTTTTTTTTTTCTAAATTGAGAAATCTGCTTACTTAATAAAATGAGTCAGCATTATGCACTCCTTGGCTATGTATTGTCCCATGTAGACTCTTATTAGCTTGCTTCATTACATTTTCCTCCCCAACACTTCTTCAACAGGCTTTGCAAAGGATTTTTAACCAAGTAATTAGATTCTCATTTGTTCATCGAGAGACTGCATAGTATCAACCTATTCTCTCACAAAGGATTCATTCATCTCCCTGATCAGGTTGGAGACTGGCTCACACAATACTAAAAATATCCAGGCATAACGTACTTAATCAATCTGCTATACTGACAGGACAAAGCCATAAGCAGCCTGGTCTGAATTCAGTACTGACCTTGCTTCAATCAGAGGCCTGGAACGGAGATCTCCCGAGGTCCCTCCCCGCCTGAGCAGTTCTATAATTCCATGATTTATACAATGTGCATTACTCTTTAAAACATGACAACGCCTTAAGCATACATACATTTAAAGCTGGTAGTTCATTAAAACCAGAACTTCAATAAATAAAATTTGTCAATACAATTTTTGCTTACCGAAGTAATTGACCAAAACCCCTCCAACCATGGCCCCGCATCCTCTGCCCAGACCCAAGTGGAGACCTTGCAGGATTCCCTGGGCTGACGTTCTCAGCTCCGGAGGCACTGCCGCGCTAAGGTACGAAATACAAGCTGCCCATATAGCTGCATGCGTGACACCTAGAGAGATGAAACATCATGAAGAGTACACGGTTCGGAGCATACAAACACGACCTCACAGCAACTGCGCTCATCAGTTGGAGAAAAACAACAAAATCATTTCACCAACAAACGTCTGTGAAGTACAAATCAGCTTTTGGTAACGTGATACTGGCAACCAAGCCACAGGGAGACATGATGACTCCTTCTGCAGAGGCTGTCAATAGCTCTTTCTACCTCTAAGATGATCTCACTTCTCTTCTAGTTACACAGTCCCTACGAAGACTAAATAAAGTCTGTCTGCCAGATCCCTCATCCCTTCAAGAGCGATCTGGGGCCTCTGAAACATCGTCCTGATTTCATAAGCTGCAGGCAATTGAAGCATTGATGCCTCTCAGCAGTCTCCTTACTGCCACAATGAAGGCAGTGCAAAGGTCATAAACCCAAACAGTATCAGAGATACCCATATCATTTCAGAGGCAAGAATTAATCCCCCTCCTGCCCTTCTCACTCCGCTCCAAAACCAACCGCCTCCAAGCAAACTCCTTCTGAACTCAACACCAACACGCTCTGCATTTAGCACTGAACGGTCTGGATGGGAAAAGCACGCAAGCTCCTCAAGGCAGGCCAAAGATGCTGAATTTCACGCGTGCTGTTCAGAGGCAGAGTCAGCACGCCCTTCCTCCTGCTATGACTACATCCTGCGTAGGCGCTGCCGCACGCTGCTGCCTCCTCGCATTTCACCCGCTCCGGGGACTGAGCACGGCAAAGGTCGTCACTGCTACAAAAAACGGCCACATATCTGAGGCAGTCCCAGCTCCCCAGCAGAGATTCTGGAAGTCTCCTTCTGGCACGTGCCTTGTAGGTTCAGGGTTATGAACATTTTTTCCTACTGCAGAGGAGGACAGCTAAGGGGAAAGAGAGAGAATGACCATCAGCATGCAGAAACAGGCTGCAGGCTGGAGCCCTCGTCTTCGTGCACCCGCTTGGTGGGTTTTTGTGGAGTGAGGAAGAACAGGACAGGAAAAGGCAGGGTTGCAGAGAAGTCGGAAAAACAAAACAGTTTTGTAGCTCATCATACATTAAATAAGCCTGAACTATTTTGCCACCCTCAGACTGAGTGGGAATATTTTTTTCTTTTTTGAGTGGTATTAAAAATAGTCATCACAGCTTACCAACGCCTAAACTCTACTGCCTTGGTTTTAAAAAAGTGTTGGCACAACTGATGATTCAGTCAACATGTTTCTGTCCTCTACACTTGACTTATTAATGAACAGTTGGACACTCAGTAATTACTCAGGTATTTAGGCTGAAACCTCGTAAGAGCAAGAAAACATGATTTTGTAACATACAAAACTTGGATTTTGCTTTGCTGTAAAATGATAAATAGCACTGTATGGAATTGATACAGTTCAGGTATAGACATGTTGGTGTCCGCAAGGCTGTACAGTTCAATCTCATTCCAAATCTAAATAAAAATTTCTCAAGCTTTGGGTTTGTAAAGGCTACCTTTATACACTGCGGAGCTGGTTTTGGTAAGAGTACATTACCTTGCTGAAAAATCAACAGCTTACATTAGGATAGTGCATTTTACCATTTACTGTTTAAGGCTTTAAGTCACAGATTTTCCATGCAAAAAGCTCAGAGTTCTAAAACTCACTATCTACTTTTTTTTTTCCATGCAAATCCAAGTATACATTGAAAATAGCAACCTAGAACTGTCCCAATAACAAAGCAAAGCTAATCTAATATAAATAATGTGGCTGTGTTTTAGAGAGGATATCAATTAACGTAAAACATTCAGTTTTACCAGCTATTAAAGTCAAGTTTTAAAGCCAGGCAAATCAAAAACACATCAGAAATCATTTGAAGCGTGAAGCACAATACCATTGTATTTGTTTGAAAACACGAGGCCATGACTTAACCAACAGCTTTTGGATGTTTTCACCTTTACTAGGCAATGCAGATAGAACATAGTGTTCCCAGCTCCTCTGAAGACAAATCCATAGCTTTAACCCAGCTTATTTCACTTGCCTTTTAAAGGTATGAGGGTTGTTTTGTCTTTTTTTGTTGTTGTTGTATGTGTACATTACTAATGTGATTTGTAGTATAAGTACTTATATAATAGTGACTATTTGGAACAGTTTTGACAACGACTTTTGTAAGAAGTCTGGTCTGGATTACTGCTAACCACAAATTCTTTTAAAAAGAAGTTGTTCACAACATATATACTGTGAGATTATTCGCTAAAACCACTAACCGCCATTTCACCATCAGGTATGTATCCACCAGATGTAGGACCTTGCATTTGGCCTGGTTAAACTTCATGAGGTTGGTACGGGCCCACCTCTCCAGCCTGTCGAGGTCCCTCTGGATGGCATCCCTCCCTTCCAGCGTGTCGACGGCACCACACAGCTTGGTGTCGTCGGCGAACTTGCTGAGGGTGCACTCCATGCCACTGTCCACGTCACCAACAAAGATGTTGAAGAGGGCCGGGCCCAACACGGACCCCTGAGGGACGCCACTCGTGACCGGTCTCCACTTGGACATCGAGCCGTTGACCACTACTCTCTGAGTGCGGCCATTGAGCCAATTCCTTATCCACCGAGTGGTCCATCCATCAAACCCATGCCTCTCTAGTTTAGAGAGAAGAATGTCGTGCGGGACAGTGTCAAAAGCTTTGCACAAGTCCAGGTAGATGACATCCGTTGGTTGACCCTTGTCCACCGATGCTGTCACCCCATCGTAAAAGGCCACCAAGTTGGTCAGGCACGATCTGCCTTTGGTGAAGCCATGTTGACTGTCACCCACCACCTCCTTGCTCTCCATGTGCCTTAGCACGGTTCCCAGGAGAATCTGCTCCATGACCTTGCCAGGCACAGAGGTGAGGCTGACCGGCCTGTAGTTGCCCGGGTCCTCCTTGTTCCCCTTTTTAAAAATGGGGGTTATGTTCCCTCTCTTCCAGTCATCGGGGACCTCGCCAGACCGCCACGACTTCTCAAATACAATGGCCAGTGGCTTGGCAACTTCATCCGCCAGTTCCTTCAGGACCCGCGGATGGATCTCATCAGGTCCCATGGACTTGTGCACCTTCAAGTTCCTCAGATGTTCTCGAACCTGCTCTTCAAGTACAGGGGGCGGTGGTTCATCCTCACAGTCCCTGCTAGTTCTTTCCACAGCTTGGGTGGTAAGACAAGAGGCTTTACCAGTGAAGACTGAGGCAAAAAATTCATTGAGTACCTCAGCCTTCTCTATGTCCCGGGTAACCAGAGCACCAGTATCCTTCCGGAGGGGGCCTACATTCTCTTTGGACTTCCTTTTATCCCCTACATACCTATAGAAGCATTTCTTGTTGCTTTTTATATCCCTTGCCAAATTCAATTCCTTCAGGGCTTTAGCCTTCCTTACTTGATCCCTGGTCACTCGTACAGCTTCTCTGTATTCCTCCCAGGCTATCTGTCTCCACTTCCACCCTCTATAGGCTAACCTCTTCATTTTCAGTTGGTCCAGGAGCTCCTTGCTCATCCACGCAGGCCTCCTGGTCTTTTTGCCCGACTTGTTCTTCATCGGGATGCACCTCTGCTGAGCTTGGAGGAGGTGCTCCTTGAATGTGGACCAACTTTCCTGGGCCCCTCGTCCCTCCAGGGCCGCCTCCCACGGCACTTTGCCCATCAGGATCTTGAAGAGGTCAAAGTCCACCTTCTTGAAGTCTAGGGTACAGAGCTTGCTGAATGGTTTCCTTGCTGCCCCATGGATCTTGAACTCCACCGTGTCGTGGTCACTGCAGCCAAGGCTGTCCTTAAGTTTCACATTGCCCACTAGTCCCTCCCTGTTGGTGAGCACAAGGTCAAGGCACCCCTCCTTGTTGGCTCCTCTATCATCTGCAGGAGGAAGTTGTCATCCACGCATTCCAGGAACCTCCTGGACTGCCTGTGCCCTGCCGTATTGCCTCTCCAACAGATGTCAGGGTGGTTGAAGTCCCCCATGAGGACCAGGGCTTGTGACCGCGAGGCTGCTCCTATCTGGCTATAAAGCGCCTCATCTACTCTGTCCTCCTGGCCAGGTGGCCTGTAACAGACCCCTACCATAACATCCCCTATCCGTCCCCGTCCTCTAATCTTGACCCATAAGCTCTCTGTCAGCTCGTCCTCCGACCCCAGGCGAAGCTCCACGCACTCCAGCCGGTTGCTGACGTAGAGAGCGACACCCCCCTGTAATTAGAAAGTTCCTGTTTGTAATTTAGAAAGTTCCTGTTATGCAAATTGGAGAGCTAGCATAGCTGTTACCAGAGAATTTGGACCGCTGCTTTGGAACAGTAAGTTGCAGCTAACTAGAATATCAAACCTTAATCTGTTAAGTGAAAAATGAACAAGATTGCTCGTGTGTTTGCAGATTGATGACATACATATAAACTACATGCATTTGCCTTCGAGGACGTCCCGAAATTTTAAGTTATTAAATACTCAGTCTAAGCTGTTACACCCTCATACACTGCATGTGCAAGTCAATACAGCATACAGGTTCAAAACTCTAACCTGAGAAGTGAGTTATATGTCCTTATTTACCCCTTTGAGAGTGCAGTGCACTTAAAGAGTCCTCCCCACCCCAGTTACAGACAGCAACCAAAACACAGCATGGTTCTTATTACAATCAATAGATGCAGTTTGCAGAGTCATCTTCCAGAAATCTCTGCGTGCCCTTCAGCACACCACATGAGGATAATCCTTCTTGTATTGCAGAAACACATTAGAAAGAAAAATAAATTCTTTATAAAAGTCAGCTGAAACTGTTGCTGTCCTTAAAAACCCTCCACTGGATGGAACTGGAATTCACATAGAATTTGACAGCTCCCTTAAGAAAGAGTTATGTACAATTGTAACAAGGACTTCACCAAGGAATTTAAAAGACCTACCAACCTGATGCAGCCATGTGGCCCATATGGTACCCACATGTTCTGCACAATCTACTCTTTTTGTTTTTAAATACTTCTAATCCTTATATATGCAAAGCAGCTACAACTCTTACCTCCCTCAGTCAACAAACTCACTTAACAAAAATAATGTGGCATTATTTCATTAAGGTGCCACCTCTTACCCCTACTGACAGATTCAGTGGATGTGTAGGAAAGAAAGCAGAGCCCAAAGAAACAGGATTTGGTAACTGCTCCAAAAGAAATAATGAATCAAGAAGAGATTAAAACCAGTAAGAGCGAGGACAAGAAAAGAATAAAGGGAGGGGGAGCCAACTGTACTTCTAAAATTTAAACTTGATCTCCCATTCGACCACACTAAGTGAGATTACTGGAATGTAACAAATGCAGTGGCAGGAATTAGACACACATACAGTGTACCTGTGGACTTCACGGGACGCTAACAAACCATGTCAGATGCAGGCTGGAAAGTGCACGTAGAACACGAAGAGGCTTGGGGGCTGCGGGGCAGCTGTATGTGTGTGTGTTTTGGTTTTAACTTTCTCATTTGCTGACTATAAATAACTGCAAATAGCACCATTAACCGAAGTGTACATGATTCAGCAGTGGCTAGATATAGAGAAAGTCTGGCAAATGAATTTATGAGAAAGTACTGCTTTGAAAGTCCTCAGTTTTTTCTTTAAATCTTGATTACTCAAGATGATACCACACAAAACACCCACCAAAACAGCTCCCTCACAGTCCTGCTGTAAAGGCAAAGCTACATATTAAGCAATTCATACCGAAATTTCGGCAGAAGAAAAACAAGATTCGAAGTAAAAGAAACTTCTTTATCAGCCATGACTACAGGATGCTTCTGGGCACAAGCTTATGGCTGTATTGTTGAGACACAGGTTTTTTTCCTATATTTTGAGTTGGGGTATCTTGAAAACAGGATTACCTATAAGGCAGTATCCAAAGCTCTGCATTCAGATGTTTAAGCAAGCAAGAGTATAACACATACGCATTCTTCAAGTTCTTTGTAACATTTTCATATTTTAACACTTGGTGTGAACGATAAAGTATCAATTCAGTAGTTGTGGTTCGGGGTTTTTTTTAATAACAAAATTCAGAAGCTTGCTGTTGTGGCAGTTTTAATACAATAAACTGGTTTTGTTAGCAGGGAGGTATGAAGCCAGGACACAAACAGATCTCTTTCTATGTCTATGTAGAGATCTGCACAGTGCTCACCAAAGGCATTTTATAACTCAGGTTAAAATCTACCTTACAAAGATTTCTATAATTACAGTAGAAAAAGCTAATACAATTCAAATTATGCTGCACATAGAAGAGTAAAACTTCTAAGTATAATCTGTGGAAAATTTTCTGAGTAGCATTGTAAAAATCCAAAATACTGGCTTTAACAAAGATGGTACAATTATTTTTAACAGCAGGGAAAATATTTTCTGCATTTAAATTAACCATTCTCTTGCAAGCTTACAAACACGAATATTTCGGTATTCTTCAAATACTGAAGAAATAGAAAGTAAAATAGTTTAGATTTTTCCTGGTTTTGAGAAGTGGTACCCACTACAAAGACACAAAAAAAATATCATAAAATCTAAGTTAGAACAATTTATACTTCAACATCGCAACGAAGGTCTTACAGACTTCTTCGACAACACAACTTGAAAACAGGGCTCAAATTACTTTTCATAGACCACACCTCTGTACTTCTAATTAAATTAGTTAAAGGGCAAATATCTTAAAGAAGCTCTATTAGCACAGACAAAGCTATTTGAAGAAATTTCTCTCTAGCTATTAAAACAACTCACCCTGCATTCTAAAGGTATTGATCAAACAATACCACTGAAAAACTACAAAATATTTTAACAGAGACAGAATGACCCAGGCTATGTTCTTTTTTTTTTTGTTTTCCACGGCATCCTTTCAAGAACCACAACCTTTTGCATTTAATGAAGTTCACATTTACCACCAAACAGGATTTGCAGTAGGTGTGTACCCAGCTCATGCTTCTGTCTCTTTGTTTAGTTAAAGGGTGTGTTGGTCTCGCACAGTTCTGTTTGAATAAACAGAGAACTGTGCACAATCAAATGCGAACCCACCCTTTTGACGTCAAATATTTCCCAAGATAAACAGCAATGTTTTATGAACCTGGGTCTTTTGGGATATTTGTAGTCAAAGAAACAGAGAAATACCAGATTTTTACTTAATCACAGTTCACTTGAAAACAAGATAAATGTAAGCACTTGATCTTATACTGGAAGGCCATTACTGCACTATCCTACCTTGAAGAACTTCCATCGGAAGAACAGTCCAGGCATTTTCCAGATAGGAGATGTAAATGTATCGAGCTGTATTACAGGCAAGACCAATATAAAGCACTCTAAAAAAAGTAAGGAAAAGAGAAGTCAAGATAGTTGGCACTCTCCTTTTTTGGTATGTTATAATATAGCTTACTGCTTCAGAAATCATTTGCACGTGTACGAACACTTTGCCAGTCTAAAGCATCTGCTCGACACAAAATACATTCTTTAAGTCCTACACCAAAACATAAACTCTCCTCTTGCCCACTCCAGACGCATATTCAAACCGAGGGTAAAGTTAAGACTCTCTTCAAAATCCTAATGGAAGAAAAAATGCAAAGGGAGTGCAGATCCACTGAGCTTTCAACTAAGTTGAGTTCTGTGCCACGCTCTACACAGGACTGTATTTCAGAGAGACCATTTCTAAGCACATTCGACATCTCTTCCAAACAATCTTCTTTTCTAATCGTTCAGAGATTCATTCTGCCATTTTAATGTAATGCTGGTGCAGGTTTGTATTAGATGGATTAATTTTATCCCAATTAATATAAATTTATAATCCCAGTATCTGCAAACTGCTCAGAACTACTCTAAAAACACATCCCACAGAAGCAATATGGTTTATAACAATATGCCTCAGGACAAAGCTTAACCACCCTGTTGAAAAGCAGCAGATGCTGCATCTCAGAATGAAGAGGGGAAAAAAGCTCTTGTAATGGTTTTTAAACAAAGAAGCATAAAAATTATTTGTGCAGTGCATTTCCCATTGCACATTTAACCTGATGACTTCCCTTCCAGTTTTAGGATTTAGCTTAGCGAAGTTCCAGGGTACTTATTCACCCAGCTTCTTTCTCTCATTTTTAGACGGAACATAGGAAACAAAGACTTAATTCAAACCGTGTTTTTAGTTTGAGAAAAGATGCTCTTGCAACCTTTAAAGATTTTTTTCAGAGACAAGGATAATGTACTCTCTGAACATGACTTCTTGGTTGGGCCCTGGTTTGGCACAAGTGAAATAAATGCAATGATAATTAGGTGTAAGCATACAGTCATTATTCTTTGTGCTGGTTTTTTAGTTAGTTATTCTACCAAGATGTAATTAAATGGTATATAGCCACTGAAAAATCTAGAGTGAGTTCCAATCATAAAAATGCATCATCTTCGTAACATTTGAGGTCTCCAAATATACATGTTGACAGCTAAAAAACCAGTATCAGTTTTCATCATGTTAGTGACATCAAAAAACATTAAAAATTACAAAGACAGGCCTGTGTATTTCACAACAACCCAGATTTACAGAAGACAATGTATTTTACTTTCAACAAGTTGGGTAAGCTTGCAGGAAGTTCCATGCCCCACCTTCCATCCACACATAAGACCAAGCTGTGTTGCTTCCAGATACGTGTAAGGTCCGTGAATAGCTGGTTTAAGCTGCCTTTAGGCAATGCAAGCCCAAGCATTCATTGAAGAAAACATGGGAAGCCATGAAAAAGTTCATTATACAATAAAGAGAAACTTGTTCTTTGCACCATGCATCATAAATTTCATCTCCCCCTTTAATTAATGCCTTCTGTTCCAGACAAATAACTTAGTTCCTTTCACAGCCACAACTTACTGTAATTCTTATGTACGATCATATTTCTGAAGGGTATTAGGACACACTTGCCACAAAAGGTGAGCAAACATACAAGGTCTGCAGGCTCCTTCCTACATTCCCCTACTAGTAAGGCCCAAGGTGATGCACAATCCTGGGGATACAAAGGATACCCTGGGGATACCCTCACCACATACTTGTTTTTCCTCATCAGCAGTACAGATGCGCCCAGCTCTCTGCTTAGGATGAGTCCTTGCCAGCTTAATTTCACTTCTGTCTAGAAAAAATGTTGCCTGTGCACCAAGAACTTTCTTCCCATCTCAGCTGTTCTCTATCACAGCCAGACCAGAGGTGTCCTCCTACCTTGTAGTTTTTCCATCACCAGTTTTCTGCTATGTTACACTTGCAGAAAGATTTGGATTCAGAGTTTAAGAGCAGCAATTTAGTCAGGTTCTTCCTTTTAATTTGTTAGAATATGTACAGAGTTTTAGGTAACTTATAGTTATGAAGATTTCTAGAATTATGCTTTTGGAGGGGTACGTCACATGAGAACTTTCCTGTATTTACAGAGTGTTTTCAAAAATGTATTCCTAATAATCCCTTAGGCTCTTTATCAGATCTAAATGGATAATGTAAACAGATGCTCCTTATGAACCCTATATGCAGTATCCACAGAGACCATATTCAATTCACAGGTTAAACATTTAAAGCTCCGAATCTGTATTTATGTTAAGGAGACTAAGCTCTTCACAGCCATAACTGCTTCCTATAAAAACTCACATGCTGGAACTGTGGGCAAACAAACACATTCAGGCTTAACCTCCAGTAGGAGGTTATTTTCAGAGATTAACATCATCTTCCTAAACAAAATGGCATTTGAGTACTTCTACACAGGATACCGTCCAACAACAGTACCTAAATATTTGACAGCAAGTTTTGTATGCTTTTCCATCGCAATATCCTCTCAAAAATGTGTGGCCTTCACCACACTTTCTGATAACTTATTTAACTCTTTAGTTTACTTTAAAAATGAAAATCTACTCTGTCATCTCTCAGAAGGTGGCTGGAGGAGGCAAGGTAAAAAATACCCTCCTAACATCTGCAATATTCCCTCCCCTCCTAAATCCATACAATCACAGAACAGCTTTCTAGCTAAACTGGCCACTGTCATTACTCCAGATTCATCTAGTGACCTGCTAACACACAATGTCAGAAACACTAGCAGCCATGTATAACACATGCACACATGCAGTGCACATGTGTCTGAACAGTAAGGCTAATGAAGTCAGAAATCAGGCATTTTAATTAGCACGTGTTCAGCATCATCATGCTTAAAATGCTTGGACAATAATTTGAGTATTAGTTAAAAAAAAACACTGTGAAAACAGAATAGGTTTCCAAATGTTGTAAGGCTCTTAGATGTGTACAACAGTAGAAACAGAAAGCTTTACAAGGCTAGAAAAGGAGAAGCGAACTTCAATCTGACAAAGCTGCAAAGCCTGTTTTCTTGCAGTTCTACAAAGGACACTCAATAGCCTTTCTTCCTGCTACTGTGACAGTGCATGCAATTCTGGTGCTCATGCCTGTCTTCAAAGAATCTAGACAGGAGGGAAAGATTGAATGTTAATGTTCAAATAAATACTGCAGAAAGACCATCTACATCTAGGAGTCTAACAGTCCAGAAGAAAGAGTGCAAATACCCTTTAAAAAAAAAAATAAATTAACATTAGCGACAGAAGTCAATTGAAGGTGAGACAATCTCAGAACTGAAGTCATCTTTCCAAAAAGAGATGTCAAGTCACCTTCGCTCTAACTATGAAATACCCTGTGAAATGTTCTCAGCTAGCTGTGGATTAAGAGATACTTCTATCTTATTTCACACAAGACCTTATACCAGAATTCCCATAAACATGTAACTGCTCTTATGCCAAAAAAATGGTAAACAAGGAATTTTGAGCTATTAAAAAAATAATTTAAATTTATAAAATACCGATCCCAAATGCTTCTGGCTAAGATGGTTCCAACCAGGATATACAGTTGGAGGGTATGGTTTCTTTCTAACGGGAGAATGAATATCTGTACTATAAGGCAGCTGTGTATGTCTGCTGCCATATACAGCACTATCAAAGAATATGAGGTATGAACTCCTATACATTCCTCTCTCAAAAAAATAAAAAAGTTTATCTCCTCTTGAACAAACCATGCACTACACAAAGTTCAAAAACTGTAAGACGACAGACAGCCAGAAGGAGACATCTCAAACTGTGATGACTAAACACATGTAAGCACTAGATAACATTAAAATATGACTAATGCGCCTTTTCCAGGTGTATATATAAAGAATGTTGTTTCATTGCAAATAGAAGCTAGTGTTTAAACGACTTAATCTTGGTCAATCTTGGCTTCATATTCATAGGCTTAACAGCACAAAGAAAAAAAATTTTAAAAAGAGGCCTTAATCCTGTACATTATCTTTCTTTTTACTGGTCAATGCTCCTATCCCTCTTCTATTTCATCTTATTCACAAGTCTACCATTCTTCTGGGTTTTGGTCTAAGCCTGAATTTTGTACTATAACAATATACACTAAAAAAGCATACTCGAGCTATCTTTAGCTATCAAGACTGTGATCTGTTCTCACCACTCCATCATCATATCCTTCCTCTACTCTTTGCATGCAGGGTGTCATATTTTCTCATACTAATTATTGTCAAATTCAGAGATTAAGACTGACTCAAAGTAAAGAGATCCTCCTCAGTTTAAAGGAAGGAAAAAAAAAATAACCCTTTAAGTAATCTCCCAAGTTACTGTGCTAAGCATCCCAGACATTTTTAGTAGAGGTCAAATAAATCAAAAAATTCATCCCAATAAAAGCAAAACAGAAGATCGAAGAGCAAAACCACAGAACAGAATGCACAAGAAGAACAGCTTGGACAGGTTAAAAACCACTTACATCTCAATGACTGCATGATTATACACAGGGCATTCGGAAAGGCCACGACACTAAGAGCACACAGAGCTCTGTGCTCAGTTGCACAGAGTACCTGAGTAAATGCAGAAAAAACCCTTTATGACTTCATTAACTCAGATTCCCCCCATCTTTCCTCCCCTGAGCTCTTTTTTTAAAGAGTAGTGAAGGCATTTAGAATGTGCAGAAATTAAGTCAATTGTGAATTTGGTGGAAAACAATGTTCACTAGCATGCTGGAAGTACTCGGTTTCACTGACACAAGGTAAAAACTAGGGGAGAAGCCCTGCACAGCCATCTCACTTCAGCAGCTAACACACGCACTTGCAACTGAAGGAAGGGAGCAGGGAACCGAACCGGTAAGCAACACTACCAGGCTGCAACCTCATTCTGCCAACACCCAGAGTCTGAGTACAGGGCATGTGCACAGGAGGTGTTCTACCTTGCTTCTTCATCTCATCCTCCTCCTCCCCTCCCAGCGTGCAAGTGACACCTCTCCAGGCTACTGTGGGGGTAAAGAACTGCCCCACAAAGAAAAGCAGGCTAAAGCAGGAGGTTTCCAGAACGATGCTACTCAAAGGAAAAAAACTGTAAAATTACTGATATTTATAGGTCAAAGCAATCCTTGAGTGGGGGGCAATTTGTAAAGATCTCTAATAGAGCTTTGCATCAGTGAACTAGGATGTCTTCTGGAACCGTCTGCAAAAGGTTATGGTGCCAGGCATAATGCACATACTAACACGCAAAGGAAATATTTCAGAGCATTTTCAACTCCTAAAATAATAAAACACTCCACCAGGCAAGCTACATAACTGAGCAGGGTTTGGTATTTTAAAATAAAAGGATTATCTTGAATTTCACTTTGTAACACACGGCTAAGCCTGAAATTCAACATTTTTTGTACAGCTCTTCAACGATTGCTAACATCTTACCTGATATGACCAACCAATTCAATCAATTTGTGGCTGAAGAAGTAGGCAGTCAGCTCAGACACGTGACTGAGCACAGAGCAAACTCCAAAGAGAGTGGTGGTGCCATTCAAGTCTTCCAAGTGCCAGTAAAGAAAGGTGAACACGAAGCCATATCCAAAGCCCATGAACCATGCCACAAAGAGCACTGAGCTGTATTGGATACTACACAGCAGTTTTATTAGGTCCCAAAACCTGAAAGACTGCGACTGGCTCATACTGGTAGGAGTGTTATCAGAGGATTCATTGGAGGCACTTCTGTTCACCTGTGGGATTGCTACATCTTTTCTCTTGTTTTCGTCTTGCTTGAAGTGTGCATAACGAAATCGAAACTGGGTGGCCACGATTAATGCCACTGTCATCAGAACACCAAAAACGATGAAAACTATCCTGTAGTTCTTGTACTCGGGAGCTTTGCATCCTTGACCTTCAATGCTAACTTCTGTATGGGTATAGTCAATGCCAATTCCCACGGAGAGCATGGCCAGCCCCCAGCCCAGAGAGCCCCACATACGCTGCAATCCATACCGGTCCCTGTGTTTGCCGAGGTACTGCAGAGTTATGGTGTCCACAATAGTAACAGAGGAAGCACTGAAAAATTCTCCTATTATGACGACTAGCAGAATGAGTAGAAAGATGGCTTCTACTTCTTGTTGATCATAAACGAGCACAGCTTGGTCAGAACGCGTAGGCTTTGTGGTGATGGCAGCTGGGGTGGTAGTCGGAGTCACGTTCCCTGGTGACACTGGGCTAGTGGTGGTGTTTTTCAAAGTAAAAAGAGTAGTGCTGTTTTCCAAGACAAACTCCGTACCGTTGCTCTGTGTAGGTAACAGAAATGTTGTTTCAGGATTAGCTGTCCCTGTTGTTTCCAAAGTGACCGGACTGGAAACGAGCAGGTCTCTCCTCCTACGAGCTTTTGGGGATGCAGTACTCGCCAGAGTTAGCAGAGAAGACATCAAGACGTTTTGCGGAGCTGTTGTTAAAAGGCTGCTTGCGTTGGTGGGATGTGCTGGGGGAGGGCCCTTTGGTACGCATCTTAAGGTGGCTGGTCTAACAAATCCAATCCCCAGGTTAAATAAAACCCAGCATAAAAGCGAAAAGAGGAGGACAATCTTCCCTTTCTTGAAGCGATCTGCCACCACCCCCCAGAAGGGAGCGCTGCAGAACTCAATAAAATACCTGATGCCCACCAGAAGTCCACTCTGACTGGGTGACATGCCCAGCTGCTTGTAATACACAGGCAGCAAGGGGTAGAGAGAGCCGTATGCAGAGTAGAAGAAAAAATAAAAAACCTTCGAGATCAGAAGATCGTTGTTTATTTTGACGCAGTGCCTTTCTAACCAATCTAGCTCTTCATCTGGGACAGTGGTTGCCTCCGTGGACGGGGATTCATTATGGGGTGGCAAGTCTTGATCCTTGGAAATGCCATTGAAAGGATCAGCAAGCACATACTTTCTCTTCTGTTCTTCTTCATCATCGGTTAAAATGGCAACCTTATCATCGGCTGCCATGGTTTACCGTGAGCATCAGTATCTGGTGCACTCTCAAAGAACTAGGGCTACCCTGTGAACAAATAAAACAGAACACAGTTAAGGTACCACACAGGAACAGACCTGCAATGCCAGTCATCAAGGACAGAGACAGCTTCTTTTTTGTAAGTGACATTCCTGAGCAATAAACGCAGTATCAGGGTGGGGAAGGTCATTTGTCTAGACTAGTGGTATATGGTAGCATCAATAAAAATGTGTTTTATGACCAGTTCTGTGAAGTTCTCCCAACAGCAGCTTTAATATTGTGCAATAAAACATCTTTCATGTTTAGGACAGAGAATAATTTATATATTCAATGTTAATGTGGCAATTAAGTGCTAGCATTTGCAAGTCTCTTCTTTCAAGTTGTCTCTTCTCCCTCAAGGCTAACTGCTTTATTTCCAGTACTCCCCAGTATACCAAAGGACAGACA
This sequence comes from Tauraco erythrolophus, assembly GCF_009769465.1. Classification (NCBI taxonomy): domain Eukaryota; kingdom Metazoa; phylum Chordata; class Aves; order Musophagiformes; family Musophagidae; genus Tauraco; species Tauraco erythrolophus. The sequence continues at coordinate 9,818,513 of NC_141472.1, read as the reverse complement.
TGATTTTGTAATTAAATAATGCAGCCACACATCCATCCGGGTTTTTTTAATTATCAAAACAAATTATTATTTGAAGCTTCATGACAGCCTTCAAAAGGTTCATCAATCTCCTCTTGAAACGTGATTTTCTAAGCACTCCGTAACCACAGCAGAAATTGGCGGGAGGCTTGAGCTTCTAAGCTGAATGGGAAGAGAGGTGGGAATTAGGATGAGGCTTTAAGATTAAAACAAGGGACTCTCAAAATCACCATAACAATCTCAAAGGCATGAGTCTCTTCGGAGCAAAGAAACACCGAGACAGAAAATAAGTACAGGCCCTGCAATGATCTCTTCAAGTCAAATTCTGAAATTGAAGGTAAGTGGATTGGGAGATAACTGGACTGCAGCTGCCCACACTTACCCTTTGCAGAAGTAAAAGACTGCAAAACTGACAAGCAACACTTAAAAATAAATTCACCACTACTTAGACTTTTATTTGACCAACCAGCTTTCACATTTAAAACCAAGAAACCGTTCTAATAAGCTAGGCTAGCTAACAGCAGCTCTCCTTTCGAGGAATAAAAAAAGGCTCTGCCAGCAGGCTACCAGCTCAAAATCATTATATTAGGCAACTATTAATATCTGTAAATTTAACCTAGGAAGATTAGCTCATTGTCATCATAAGAAAGTTGAGAATCTAATATATTTTGGTTTTGCCATCCCTCTGCTGTTTGGATTAGGGTTGCTATCACACAGGAATCTTTTCAAGGACCAATAGTTGAAAAGAGTATTTTATTCCATAAGAACCTGAAATTTCTCTAAAAGCACTCAATTTATGATTGTGAATATCTTCTCTAGGAACTTGGAAGTATTTTTTTACAGGTCTGCACTTTATTCCCACTAGATGAGCTTTGATGAAATTGTAGTCTTTCAAAACTCAACTGAAAGCACAGTATCGTTCCCTTAAAACTAGTCATGCATTGATATATCCAGCTTTTAAATTCCTTAATTATAATTCAGAATTTATTTAAATACTGACAATGAATTTGCAAACCGATGTAAGGCTAGTAACAGAAAAGAGACTCTAACATTCAAAAGTATGTTAAATTAATCGTTGCTTACTGATCCAACATGCACATAACAGCTGACAGAATACGTCATGGATACTTCTAAAAACAGCAGTCCAAATAATTTAAACCTTATGCAGTCCAGAGACAGACAAGTCTAAAAACACCATCATTAAAATCCCAAACACGCATGAAGTTTGTGAATGTTTTTCACCTTTAAATGTCATTTCTATGGGATACTATCTACAAGAATCTCTGGTTTCAGTTAGAGAGAAAAGGTCGCATAAAAATCTTGGAACCTTAAATATTCATGTATTCAAGGCCAGAAGTTAATCAAAACAAAGCCAGCACATGCACACAGACTACTTTTTTCTCCACTTTCTTCAGAGTCAATTAAAAAAAAAAGTATTTCAAGTGTCAAAAGATTAGAAAAAGTCCTAATTAAGTTGTTAAAGCAGTTAAATGTGAAAACACATTTTCTTGCTCTAACCTGCTAACATCATAAGCCACATGAACCAAAAACCAGTAGTTGTCTAGTCAGCTCCTGCAATTTTCAGTTCAGTCAGCCACTTCCACCTGACAGTTGCAAGGACTCGGCGTTTCTTGCTCATACGTTTGCTCATTTTTGTCTTCTATATCCATAAAGCAAGTCCTTCTAACGAGTAAATTAGATCAGCCATCATCTGCGCTTTTATTTTCTTTACGCCTCCCCTTGCTTTGACAACAAAGACTCCAGAACTTGTGCAGGGCCCCACTTACGCCCAGAAGACATAACTGAGGTTTCAGTGTTGTTCCTGCGTCCTACACCAAAACCCAGTATACACTCATCAATTTACAGCAACTTGCTTACTAGCTGTATCAGCTTTACAGCATTTAATTTTGAAGAATAAATTTCTTCCTCTGTCCCTTGAGATGACAAGATAGAATTCACATTTTAACCACTGGGATACGAGGACAACTTTTTTTCAAGTTGAAATTGAAATTATCCCGATTTAAACAATACAGACATATTCCTTATCTCTATGTATGAGCTCTGAAGCATCTGATTTCATATAAACTATACCGAAGGCTTTTAGAGCAGCAGATTCTTTCAATCTTTTCTAGTTCAGTTTCCCCTTTCTATTGGAATGGGACTTCAATTTAGTACGTTGTATGAACAGCAGGTATATTAAAAGTTGTTATACAACAAATCTTTAAACGCTTGAGTTGCTGCATCTTCTTCCCCCCTCCATAACTTATATCTGCCCCAGCACCCATCTTCTTCTAATCCACTGTGTGCATGGATTAATCCAAAAACACACTCCTAGTATTTTGAATGGAACATCTCGGGCAAGAATGCTATGAAAAGTATATTTCATAATAATTTCAGTAAATATTTTCCCACTCTGACAGTGTTTCATTGAATATTATTAATAACACAGAATACACTCTTCAGAAATTTAACAGCGACAAGACTGGTAGGAGCCATATGGCATTCTTTGATGTTTTGATCGCTAGTTTGTTTAGGAGTCAGGTTTTTGAAAGTGATTTTATTTAGAAATTGTATTAAATTCTAAAAATAAATGACTGAAAACGAGAAAACCAACAAAGCGGTATTGTTACTGAAAAATCTACCCAAAAAATCAATAATCTGTGAGGCTTTCCTTCTACTGACAAAAAAGCCATGCCAGCCAGGGATTGAATGTGCATCAAATCAAACAGATGGAAAAACAACATACTGTTAAGTGAGAAGAGACTAGTTACCTACTGGTTATTTTAACCATAGCCTTCAAATACTGTATCTTCACTTTGCAAAAACTTGTTCTGATCCACAAGCCAGCAGGAGGATAGATGACAGCACTACTGGCAAGTTTAAAATGAACAACAGAAGACAGGAGTGAGGAAGAAAGGTTCAGAGAGTAAAGAGAATGGATTTCAGCGTGAATATAAATTTTAACTCGTTTGAGGCAGAAGAGGGTACAAGGTTTTGGTAAAGGCCCGTTGAATGTCATCAGTCCGGCCAGGACAAGTGAGACCAGAGAGGCTGCAGAGTGGTAACATCGCTCGGAAAAACAGGAGTAACAGTTTTGAAGATGTCTTCCCTAAACATAGGTAAGTGCACAAACAGACAACAAAGCCCTAAACATGCAAATTAGAAGAAACTTCTGCAAAGATGCTGAGAAAGCCCCGCAAAGGGAAAGGGAGGAGGCGCAGCGAGCAGAGAGCACAGCATTACATCACCACAAAGCACCTTAGTCCTCTGACAGACAAACCAGCTTTTGTCTTCCCCCAGGTTTACGTTTCCAAACCACTACAGAACTCGGAACAGGGAACTGAGTCTTTGTTCCGTCATCATCCCATCACCCCTGACACGGCTACAACAGAAAAAGACTTCATTAAAATCTGAACTGCCCACTTCCCCCAACCCATGACCCTACCGCACAGGCCCAGGAGCGTACGTCCCTCGCTCACAGCTGCAGAGGAAGCTTGCGGCCCACCCGGCCTTCTCAGACCGGCGATTACTCTGCGAGATCACTCGTGCTCTTGAGCCTGTTTATGCACAACTGCATGTGCTTCTTTTCAGACATAAAGAATACACTTGTTAACCACAAGACTATTCTTCCTTCAAGCTTAGCACATGTAGGATTTTTTTTACATAAATTCTAGGGTCTTTTTTTTTTTTTCTAAGTTTCCTAATACCGATTGTTGCTGCCTGCGGTGTATCCATTCCTCCAGTGAGTCAAAATCCACTTTCAAACCTCTACATCTACAACACGTCTTTCATCCAGTCATCTTCTGCAAACAGCTGCAGCAACTTCCATAGATTCATAGATTTCTAGGTTGGAAAAGACCTTAGAGATCATCGAGTCCAACCATCCCTAATCCCCATTAAACCGTATTCTCAAGTAGATCATCCACCCTTTTCTTAAACACATCCAGGGATGGGGACTCAACCACCTCCCTGGGCAGCTTATTCCAGTGGCTGACAACCCTTTCAGAGAAGAAATACTTCCTAACATCCAACCTGAATCTCCCCTGACTAAGCTTATACCCATCTCCTCTTGTTCTATCACCCATCACTAATGTAAAGAGCCCTTCCCCCACCCTCCCACCATCTTTTCTCAAGTATTTGTAGGCTGTAATCAGGTCTCCCCTCAGCCTCCTCTTCTCCAGGCTAAACAGCCCCAACTCCCTCAGCCGCTCCTCATAAGTTTTATTTTCCAGCCCCTTGACCAGTTTAGTCGCCCTTCTTTGGACCCGCTCCAGGAGCTCAATATCTCTCTTAAAGCGAGGGGCCCAAAACTGGACACAATATTCCAGGTGCGGCCTCACCAGTGCCGAGTACAGGGGCAGGATCACTTCCCTGCTCCTGCTGGTTACACTATTCTTGATACACGCCAGTATCCCATTGGCCTTTTTGGCCACCTGGGCACACTGCTGGCTCATATCAAGCCGGTAGTCAACCAAGACCCCCAGGTCCTTCTCCGCCAGGCAGCTCTCCAGCCACTCTTCCCCGAGCCTATAGCGATGCTTGGGGGTTTTATACCCCAAGTGAAGGACTCTGCACTTGGCCTTATTAAAGCTCATGCCATTGGCCTCAGCCCAACGATCCAGTCTGTTCAAATCCCTCTGAAGGGCCTCCCTACCCTCGAGCAGATCGACACAGCCTCTCAGCTTGGTGTCGTCCGCAAATTTACTGAGGGTACATTCAATCCCCTCATCCAGGTCATTGATAAAGATGTTAAACAGAACTGGACCCAGCACTGAGCCCTGGGGAACCCCACTGGTGACCGGCCTCCTGCAGACTTGTACCTGTGACCAACTATCTGAGGAATAGAGGAAAAACCACTTGTCCCAAGGAATTAAGTGATGAAAAAGTGATGGTCATTTTAATGACTGTAACGAGGCTCTTTGGCAGGCAGGTAGAAAGAGGCAAATATGGGTATTCTACATTTAGTTAAGTATCTTCTTGGCATTCTTGCCTTTTTTATTTCTTAAATCGATCCTCATTTACTCTGGCTCGCCTAATAATTAAGAGGATTTCAAGATCAGAAAGGATTAAAAGCTAATCTATTCAAAACAACCTGACATTACAAGAAGTTCCCTATAAAACAAAGGAAGATAATAATAAAGAAAGTAATAACATATATACTAACAACTCAGCTCTCCCCTCAAGTCACTCTTCCCAAAACTCTGGGGGGAAAAAAAAACCAAACCAAACCATCTCAAAACACCTGCTTTGCTCTGTATCTTTGGAAAAAAATATAATAAAAGCCAATCAACAGATCAGACTGGGGTAGCAAATCCCTAAACCTCCTAGGGAAAATACCATGGCACGCAGAGCACAAGGCATTAAAACCTCACTTGCAGACCAACAGTGTTAGATTTGGGGTAAAGGAGTACTGCTGATTTTAAATAAAGTTTAATTCAACATAAATATTCCACTCCCTAGGCTTTGAGAATTAAAGCATAATTAAGACTCATAAAGCAGAGCCTCAAAATCAGGGTTTGGATGTATACTGAATGTAAAACAAACAAACCAAAAAAAATCCCAAGACAGTTCATCAGAAGACAGTGCAAACGATAAAGAGTAGCTTAACCTGTTAAATACCTAGCAAAATCACTACTGAGGATTGATATTTATACAGTCTCAGAAAACACACTCTAAGGGTAGAATTTCAGAACAGGAATCAATTAATCTCTCAAGCAACATGTAGCTGTAAGAACAGCGCAGACTAGCTTGCTGTTTGCACTGTGTGGATAAATCAAACCCAGCCAACACGGCATCACATCTGGTTTTACCCCTTTCAGACTTTCACTGACTAGCAAACTGACTTTATAGCAAACACACAGAATTCCATGTTAAGTTTTCATACACATTTTTAAATCTGCTAATAGAAGACATGTTTCTCAAATAAATCTTTTTTTTTTTAAAGTCACTAACTATTGTTTGATTCAGAACAGGTCTGTGCTAGAGAAGCAGACTTAAAAACTATCCATGTTCCAAAGCAAGCTCACCTCACTCATCCCCCGGCTGGTGAAACCGCCACAACAAGTGCACCCACCATACTGCTCACGCACACTATCTCCTCCTCAGCCCCCCTTGCCTCGTTGATCTAAACCACAAAACCTTTGGATCAAAGACTCTCTGCTACAGTATCTGTGCAGCATCTCTCAGAATTAAGCCCCGCATCCATCCAGCAGGCCTGCAAGGCATCGCTGTAATAAACATGAATAATAGACCACATTTTCCATTTCCAAGCAAGTTTCAGCTGTAAGGAACAGCCTGCTGCTGTTGCCTGCATCCATGCCAAAAAGAAGGGAGAACGTTATGCAAACAAATTGCATCATGAAAGAGGAGTGCACAGACTTCATTTACTCTTGCATCACGTTCCCAAACCTCTCCTAGGTAAGCCAACCTCCTGGCAGAGCCCTTGGAGAGCCTGTCCCCTGCCAAGCCATACAGACCAACTCACACAGGCTGACCCACCTGCCCCACACCACTATCTAAAGGTAAGCAGTTCTCCTGGGAGGCCCCAGCACGGACATCTTACTCAGAATTTATAAGATCAGAAATAAAGCACATTTAGTGAATTAACTCGGTGCTAGGAAATACAATTCTTTCAAGTCTGAAGCGAGACATTAGTGTGGTAACATTACGCACCGTAATTAGGATTTCCATGAAGTGAAACCACCTAGTTCTAAAACACTTAACTCTTAAAATTACTTTATTTTGTGTTGCTTGGCATGCACTTACTTAATGTGTTGGTCTATAGGTTTTTTTACTTCACTCAACACGCATATAAAACCCCACACACTTTGACACGATTAGTCATTTAGATTGAGAGACTACCGTATGTCTGAAGCACGTCAAGATCAGGTTTATAATAGGTTTAATGCACTTTATAACAGGCCTGAAGTTGCTAAGTTGATACAATAGTGCCACTATTAATATTAAAGAAGACAGAACACTATCGGATCCTCATCTGTTACAGAAAAGCTATTAAACTCATAACTTAGGACTCCTGCTTTCCAATCATGTTTGCCGTTTAATATGTGCAAATCAAGATGTTCTAGTAGACTATGTTTTATCCAGCTTATTTTTAGTCAGTTATTAGAGTCCAATTTTTTAACCGCTTTTTAATTTACCAACTACATAGCTTCGCTGCCAAGGTCTACACTTCAGTAATGATGGTAAATAACAAGTGTGCCCTCAACTGCAGAGCGGCAGCACTCCACCAGCACAGCTGCTTCCAGCGCCAGGGAGGGATGCGGGCATCCAGCTGCACCACCAAGCCTGGCAGCGGCAGGCGCACTGGTCTGTTTCAAAAGAGAGGCCTGCCAGGCCATACCCTGCCTCAAGAACCGGCCGCCACTACCACGGCGGGATCACATCACTGGTCCACGCTCTCCCACGCCGCTGCATAAACTCAGGCCCATCGCGCAGATTAATTTTAGGTTGCGTTTAAGTTGTGCCCTAGCACCAGCTACGTTAGTGATCAACCACAGGTTCTGTACATTAGCTCCTCACATCATCAGCTTTTGCTCTCATATTCTCACTCCACTTGTTTATTTTTTTAAACTTGCTTAGGACTTTTACTGGGTTTATGACTGCTATCACAAACACCATCCTTAAAAAGTGCATTGTTTTCGTTTCCCCTCTTCCCATGTGGGTCTTCAGAGAACACAAACAACAAAATAAATGTCGCCTTTGTCCACTATCTGCATGCAGGGAAACAAACACAAAAAAATAACCAAGTTAGAAAACCAGCATTTTACAGTCTTCTTCCTTGGACATTACTAAATACAGTGGGCAACTAGACCCTATATATCTTAGTAATGTAATGTTTTGGGCGAGTTTTTACCAAAATGTTTCAGTGTTATGTTCAGACAGCCACTATCCTCTCCTCCAAACTCCAAGTTTGTCACTCTTCAACGCTACGTTTTTCATTAACACAATGTTTAAAAAGAGCCTGCTGTAAAACTTCAGAGCTGCTGATCAAACATGAGTTTTAAACTCTATCCAACTTACGATATAACAGGTACCTCCAGCACTGATTTCTTAAACAATCATCTACTCCTATGCTTGTTTTAATAAACAGAGAAGCAACTGACAACCTGCTTACTAAAAATCATCGTATTTTAAGGATTTAAGGGTTCAGAAACTGAGTGACAGCTACACATAACACCACGACTGGACGCTGGCAGCAGGGACAAACACAGGGATGTCTGTGCGGGAGGTCCCGCGGGACACAGCCCAGACAACGGCCACCTCCGGGGACCCGACACTGTGGCCAGTGGTCATGCGGGGGGACACTGGGCGTTTGGCGTTGGATGGCTTGGTGGCACGTACGGTGGTTACGCTTGGACCACAGTGCGATGCTTCTGGACACCAGGGCCGGCATCCTAATGAGGTCACCCCTCAGCCACAATTAGCGTCAGTGGACCTCAACAAGAGCGAAGTCAGCGCACACGCGACCCCCCGGCTCAGCTGAGAAGCAGCTGATCAGCTCCAGCGCGGCGCAGCCGAGAAACACCTCCGGAGAGGAAAAGCAGAACAGAGCAGCCGTTAAGGAGAGAAGGAAAAGGCTGAGGCAAGGGCCCAACGGCAGCATCCCGGGCGGCTGCGGGGACAAGGCCCGGCGCCCCCAGCGAGGAGGGAGCTGGAGCCGGGTCAGACATTGGGGTGGGGGAAACGGCCTCATCGGCCCGGCAGCTGCCCGGCTCCCACCGGCACTGGCGAGGTGCGCCACAGCCGACCCACCGGCCGCCTCGCCTGCCGGCATCGCCGCGGCGCGGCCCGCGGGGCCGCAGCGACCCCCGGGTCGGTACCCGCCGGCCCGCGGCCGGGCCCGCCCGCTGCCGGCGCCCCGCGGAGCGCGGGCAGGGGAGGCGGCGGCACCCGGCCGGGCGGCCTGCCGCGGGCCTGGCCGCCGGCCCGGCCCCCCGCGCACCGCGGGGCCGCGCTGACTCACCTCGCCCGGGGGCGGCTCCGGGGGGGCGCTCAGCCGGGAGCATCGCAGCCCCCTCCCGCCACCGCCTCCTGCCGCCGCGGCTGCTGCGGGCGGCGGCTCCGCGCACCCTCGCCCGCCCCCCCGGCCCGGCCGCGCCGCCGCCGCGCAGGGGCGCTGCGGGGAGGGAGGGAGCCGCCCCCCGCCGCGGGGGGGCCGCGCACCCGCCCGGCGCCGCCTCCGAGCCCCCCGGAGCGCCGGCCCCTCCCGGCCCGTCCAGCGACCCGAGGGCAGGCGGGGGCGCCGGGCAGGACGGGGAAAGAGGCGTTTTACTTACATGGTGCGTTGCGGCTGCGGACGGCAGATCCGCACCTGCGCTGGGCCCCGGGCTGGACCGTTTGGTGTAAAACCCGAGTTTGGGCAGCGTTCGCGGAGCCTGGAAAACCAAGTAACACCCCGAGTGCTTCCTGCTTCGCCGAAGTTCCAAACGCGTATGACGACAGAAAGAATCAAATTATTACCTGTAGTGCCTTCCGCAGCCACTGGCATCATCCCTTCAGTTTCTGGAATTACATACAAATAAAATTACGTGAATGCTTACAACAACACCAACATAAACACCACCACCCCCCCTCGCAGTAACGACCGAGGCAGAAAAGCACAAGTAGGGAGGATAACTTCCTTCAAAAGGTCTGCGGTGTTCAGCTAAAGAAGGGCAATAATCAAGAGAGAAAGTGAAAGGCCAGGCTGAGATTTGGGGTGTTTATCAGCCCTGAACTGAACAGGAGGCAGCAAAGTCGTTTGAGGATTAAGCTCAAGTGCTCAGTGATTGTCTTGTACACAAGAGCTCAGACTGGGCCATGGTCCAAGCAGAGTCAATAAGGCGAGCAGACTCCACTGGGCATCCCTCTGAGCGGCACAGCACAGGCAGTCTCTGCCCAGGACGGTGACCAGACTGCAGACAACGTTAACTGGGATACCACAGGGCAAATGCGTTACTACTGGCACCTTCCTATTCAATCGTACCTCTCTTTTCTGAGGGAGGATCCCCCTTTCCTCAAGGAAACAAACAAAAAAAACTGCATTATTTTGCCCAAGGGAAGAAGTTGAGAGAAAACTACAAGTTTGCATAATTGAGGCAGATGGAGAGGAACAGGGGCACCATGGGTGTTCGACCCATTTGAGTCCTCATGGAAGCAAAAGGGACACCAGTCCCCACGAAAAACAATGTCTCTCAAGGTCGTTCCCCTGCCACACTAATGTACCGATGGGGTGCGATCTTTGTACATGCATCTGAAGGCCATTGAGGACACCATCCAATTAAAAGCTTGCCTCCTACAGTAAAGGCCCCTCCTGAAGGAGGTGGGAGACAACAGCTGAATTTTGTAGGAAGACAACCTGGGGCAGGAGAAGGCTTGTTTATCATCTGTCTCTGGAAAGATTTTCAAGACTCTTCATCTTTGAGAATCTCCCCCATGGCTATTTAACTAGAGAGGAATGACGTCTGAGGAGACCAAGAGCACAGGCCTCCTGTAATCTTGTAGAACTCAGGGAGGGAGACAACTATCGGCTCACAGAGTGGGGTTTTTATTACAAAATGTTACTGTAATAAACCAGATGTCAGCTCCAACCAAAATTATTTAACCTTGATGGAAACTCTTTGGCAAGTTCCTACAAATGCTTTTAGGGAGAATATATATTTCAGATCATTTCCAGTCATTGTGAATGGAAAAAGGAAAGCTGATCTCTGCAGTCGCAGACTGCACTTACTGGAGCCATTCTTTCCCTAAACTTTGATAACTCAACATTGCAAACACAGGGAACCCCCACCACACGCTAAGAATGTGGCCATCTTCTGCAGCTTTGCTTGCATTACCTTTTCTTGGAGCTGTGCCCTTGAGGAGTTACACCCTGATCATCTCCCTTCCTTCTATGTGGTTTCTGAACTGCCGGGGCTATTTCCTAAAAAACACAAATTGCTCTCTGAATGGAAGAATTAAGACAAAATATGTAATGTTAATTGCAGGCTGTTACATCACCTGGTATGTGAGCAAGAAGTTACAGCTAATGACCAGAATATAGAATATGACCAATATAGAATAATTTACAATGTTTTCTTTATATATATAAATATATCTATTATTATTATTAAATATATAAAACATATGCATGATTCCGTACTTAATTTAAAAGCCCAGTTCCGTACCACCCGAGTTTGGTCACCCAGCTCAGACTGGGGCCGGGTCCGCTGGCTGCGTTTGGTAAGCACCACAAGGTAAGCGTTGCGGAAAGCCGCAGCGCTGAGTGGTTGTTATTCCAATCTGACAAGCTCCTCCAGCGTGAGCAGAACTGAACATAACAGGGCTCTGCGTGGTTATTTCTTTCACCGAGGCTCTGTGTAACGATCTGGATTACTGCCTGTTAGAAATTATTACACTTGCTCAGAAAGTTCTTTCTCTGTTCTTTCAGCTATGAAAATGAGGATTAGCAAAAATGGAGAAACTGCTGCACTGCACACAAACTGTCTTAATGTATTTTATCACAAAAGGCTATATATTTCTAGCCAAAGCAGTGTTTAGAGAAAAGGAAATGCAGTTGTAAGCTACTTAAAGTACAAAGTTTTCTATTAAAACAGTTGCTAGTACAAAACATTATGGAAAACAAAAAGCTGAGTCAGGTGTAAAATCCATTGAAATTAATTGAAAGATCTCTTTTTTCCAAAGACCTCTGCATCAAGCTCTGAATTACAGTAAAATGTGATATATGGAGAAACTACCAAACAACAATCTTTTTCTCTTGGCTAATAGATAGAGTGACACCAATAAATATGTACCCAACCACTGGATATTAGAATATTCAGAAATATTTCTTTATAAAATAGATATAATTCATACATATACATGCCATATAATAAACTCTGTACTATAAACCCACACCTGGGTTAAACTTGTCCATGAAATGGAAAGAATGCCTGTGATTTCTGCAGGCTTTTGGTTCAATATATATGTTACTTTCTAAAGATTTCAATGTATGTGTCCTGTACCACTTCAGCATATATCATGGTGAGAATACTTGCCAAAAATAGTTACAAATGCCTCCCTGCTTAAAAACAAACAAACAAAGAAATTTAATGTCCAAAAGAAACCGTCAAATCAACTGAAAAATTAAAGCAAAGTAGTTATCTTTTAAAAGTAAAATAAACAAAATTACATACAAATACCTGCTGGAACTGCACATTGCTAACCATAGTAGATTTTGCTTGAAAAGGACTCAGTGGTGTCAGCTGGCTCAGTGACTTGCTCCTTAGGTTAGAGGGAAAATAAAGCAAATACAGCATTACACACAAAACTTTCATGGAAAAACATCTGCTATGTTATATGTATGATATATGCATCTCGTCTTCTGATATTTTCCAGTGCTGGCAAAGGTAAAGTATCTGAGCCCCATCTTATGGAAATGGTTTCTAGGAGCTTAAATTTTACTGTATAGAAGAACTTCTTGGCTTCTTTCATAAGCTAGGGCTGTACTTTGAAATCAAGAATTTCTGGTTGACACAAAACATTCTACTGTCCTTTAGCAGCTTTTAACTCTGAGCCAAAACAAAAAGAGAAAAAAAAATATCATTTACATCAGTCAGATTAGAAAGATAAATTGAAGCTGCTAGGACTTGCTCCAGAGTACAATGAAGACAACAGAAAAGTTTTCATTTCCATCAGACCTTTAATGTATTTTGTATGACATGAACAAAACTACTTTTTTAGTCAATCCTTTGCTAGGAAAGGCACTGCATTACGGCAACTATGGCATTTGTTTCTCCCTCTTTAGGAGGTTCTTCAGAACACACTAGCTTGTACATATCCCAGTGTAAACCTGGGAAGAAGTTAAGTCATTATGAAGAACAAATTGGCTTTTCCCTACTGTTTCAAAGGCTAAAAGCAACTATATTACCAGTAAGAGAAAAATCCCAACAGAGGAACTGAGAAATAGTCATCCAGTGAATCAGCAAATCATACACAGCTGCAAGCAATGTTAATGGTAACCAAGGACAAAATATTCACAGCTAGTGAGACAAGAAGCCACCGTTGCAGTGGTCTGTCTGGTTTGGCAGGAAGCAGGGATTCTCTTCTTCTGATTTTCAACCTAACACTTCAGAAGTATGACATTCATTAGCAAAGAGAAGGCAAAGCCATGCACAAGAGCAAATACTAGTTACAGAAATTGTGTTTACTATGACTATGTTTACTGTGTGTGTACATATGTACTTTTTCCTACTGAATAGGCCGCCCCCCATTAGATTGGTGTTTGCATGGTAGGTATCTCCTTATAGAGTAGTCAACCTTTCCTCACCCAAGAACCTTTGAACCTGCTAGCAGCTATCAAATTTGATGTGCGATGACAGTCTCACAGACAGTAAATTCCTACCAGGTTGTGTGAACGTCAGCAGCTGGCCAAGGAAAGAAAGGCAAGGGAGTGCCCTGTGTGGGAGGAAAACCCACGGCATGAACTCCACAGCGGGCTCCCGTTTGGCCCATGAATCATGGCTCGTGCCTGAGCAGCAGTTAATCTACCCTGTGAAGAACTGGAGGTCAGGCAAAGGAAGAGAGGAGGGAACTGGAGGAAAGGGAGAAGGGACAAGCTGACGCTTTTGAAGTGGTGGAGGAAAGAGAGTGGATTGTAAAAGTGTAATACACAAACCCATAGGAAATCAAGCTTTGTCAGTTTTGCTGTCCACAGAGCAAACTGTTCACATCGGGCTGCTTCTAACACTGATGCCCTTCAATATGTGCAAAAAACATGATGACCTCGATCCTGTCATACGCTCCACTGCTACACATTGGAGAGTGTGCAAAGCCCTGCTAACTCTGCAGTCCAGGCAGAAACTAGAGACAATTTATGCAATTTAGCCACTGGACCGGCAATGAATTCTGCATTGGCCTTTCTTCACAGAGGGAGGGAAGCTTAACTGGCCAGAGCTTGGAGATGGGTCAGCTTAGACCTTCTCTTATAGCAGGGCCCTCAGAAAAGACCGAACTTCTAAAACTTGAACAGCCCCCACATGCACATGCATGTTATTCTAAATAAACCCCAGAAATGTTAAAATAAAAGTGCAAAATGACTAGAGCAGACAGAGTAGTTAAAAATATGATATGCACCCACATCCTCTGCCCACTATGTCCTGGCAGGATGGGTCCTTCCTTCTGCACTTAGCTTCAGTAGCACAAATGCATGCCTTCTGTGCTGTATTCTGAGTGCACTGAACAACTGTTGAGCCTATAACATGTTTCTAAGAACTGCAGGTATATGACCGAGGGATGTCACACTGACCACTTCTCTCAGATCCCTAGGAAGTTCCTTCTATCCCTTCTGAGAACAAAAGATGGAACAAATACTGGCATTCTAGCAAGAAATTCTTTTCTATCATGTCCTTACGTCTGCCAAAACCAGCATATACGGTCAGATATCCCTCTTTCCCTTATTACTAGTCAATGACCTGAGGTCAATAGGAATTTGAGTTCTCAGCTTTTGGCTAAATTAAGTTTCTGAGAAAAGCTTTTAAAGGAAATACAATACCACTGCACAGCAAAATATTCCCTGACCAAAACAAATTTTAATTGAGGTTCAGTATTCTACATAAAGATTATTCAAGAAAATTACTCCCGATTTTAGACAGCATTATACGTTCTTCTCCTTTAAAAGGACTAGCTCTCACCTTTTATATGGCTGCAAAAACGGTGATAGCTCAAAGCAGTTTTTAACTGAACTAGGTTTTTTTGGATCAGCTACAAGCACTGTCATATCATCGTATCTCCCTGCTTAAATTCAGGTCTTCTGCATGGTAGCTTTGTAAACCTAAACCAAGGCCAAGGCAGGCATTTTTATTTAGTACATGCAGATGCGATTTTGTGATGAAAACTACTTGAGTGACACAAGGAGTGAAATAATCTTTTGTACTGAGGGACACACTGCATCACATTCAGGCTTAGGCAAACTGCTGACTTCAGAGGCCTCACATCTAACTCGCTCTGAGCTGAATTTGCCTCCTTATAACTGGGAGCAGTAAATGTCTCTTTTCATACAGAAGGGAGGCACAGTGTTAGCCAAGCTAGCTAACATCTTTCTCCAGAAAGCAGACTGATCTTCTTAATTTTGTATTTTATCTCAGGACCTCCAGCATAACTGATTGATTAATCTGTTTTAAGTTCTTGGTTAATATAACAACATCTAAGTGATACTGGTAGTTGGAATTCAGTTTCAAGATGAGTTTCAAACAGTCCCCCCTCCCCAAATTGTGAAAACAATGAGCATTTTACTGATGCCCTTCTCAAATTATCGAGATTATATTCCTCACTTTAAAGAACAAAGGACCTTAGTACTTAAATGTCAGTAGGAGGATTGCCATAGACTTCAGTTACACTGATATTCAAAGCAGTATCTCTGATCAAAAATGATCATGCAATAAATGGAACCTTTTTAGACAAATAGAAACAGTCATCTATTTAAAATGTGTTTAGGACAGGAAAATATGTTGTCAGTCGTGCCACGGAACAGTGATAGCAGCTTTAATCTTCTCTGATAATATTAGAGAACAAATTAATGTTTCCATTTTTGTATTCACATTTCTGGCTGGAAATAAAAATCATTAGTAACATATAAGAAATGTTTCAGATGTTTTATTTTTAGGGCTATCAGTGCAATGTGAGATAAAGACTTCATTTAATGGTACAAATTGTTTCAGAAATATTGCACACTGCTATTGTTTCCTACAATATCCAGATAATCACAATGTATTTAAGATGGGACTTAACATACTGTAGTATTCTCAGTGGAAAGTGTCAGAACATCTGTTTATTTCAGAGTCTGAAGTCGAAGATAAAAATAAGACAAACAAAATCTCAGAAGATATTAATAGTTCCATACTTACCAAGCTCATTAATAAATTCATTGGATTCCTCCTCAGCAATGTTTCTTTTCCAAACCTGGAAACTAAATTGTTGACAGTGAAAAAAAACAACATATGTTTAGTTTTCAACAGAATGTTAATTTAGGTTTGAAGAACCTGATTCTATAGTGTGTATTGGCCTCAACGTCTACTAAAACCAATGACAGTTGGAGATACACTTCAAGCAAAGACCTGCATCAGTGATATGACATTGTGTTTGGCAAAGACTGAGAATGTATAGCTTATGTCAAGCTAGTTGCCATGATATAGCTACTGTGAAATCCAACCTGGTTTCAGGAAACAGCTTCTCTTCAAAACAGGAACATGTCATAGAGAACGTTTGTCCCCTCCATTTCATGTCTTATTTTACCCACAGTCACCACCTCATCTTTATCACAGTCCCTCTAACAGAAGTACATAGTTGGAAGATAAGAAAATGGACCTCAGATATATGTATATGGCTGGAGGAATAACAGGAATCCCAGGTACCAGGTTTCAGTGCAGGGCAACTATCTGTTCTCCCGAAGTCAGTTTGGAGTGTCAGCAGGATCTAAACGACCTTATAAAGGGAGTAATAAAACAAAAACAGAGAGATATTAGACTGTTTCCCAGTTTTGATTTTTTCAGTGCCTTGTTAGACAAGAACAAGGTTTCAACCATATGCTAAGACACTTCACTAAAGTTAAGGCGTTCTGGAGGCAAAGTGGAAAAAGGGAGCAAACTTGAGGAATGCTACCAATTCAGAGTACACAAGTACTGCCAGAAAAATTATGGTGTAAAAGTTACACATTCTGATTTAGTGGCTCTACAGTGTATAAAAGAGTAACTGCCTCTTGTGTTCTAGCTTCACAGTAAGGAATGGTAAGGTGCCACCTTCTCATGGCGTTGAACTGTGAGCTCCCAGAGATGTCACTCTCTGCTTAGCACCGTGACCAAAAGCACCACTTGATTCCACCTGGCTGCTCCCCAGAGCTGCACCAGGAGCATGGGTTCCTCTGCTGCGGTTAAGAAAGCATTCTCCACTCTCGGAGGCATCTGAAATCTCAATCCACATGTAAATTTTCCAGCTAACCTTTTACAATATTTCCATTCTCTTTGTCTCTTGCAGATTGCGATCTATTTATAACAGCTCAGCTATTTCTAAACCTCAAGCAGACAGAAAATTGATGCGTCATTGTAAGGATATGCCTTTGAATTGGTTGGGTGGGAAAAAAAACACAGGAAGGTGACAAAAGCAGAAAAATAGTCTTTGTCTATGTAACAGTTTTTACATTTCTTACCCTTTTTTCTATGCCATATCTCATGACTTCCTAAATCAGTGCATCATTTATGAATCCTAAGTATCTACGCTTTTTAAAGTAATTTACTAATTCCTTTTCTTCTTTCCCCTCTCTTCCCCCTGTTCTATTAATAGTTGAGAAAAGGTCTGTTGCCTGCAGGGTTGGACAATTTAATCTGCTTTTAGGACGTACAACCTAGGTCCCTGAGGATTTCTTATATTGCCACAGTGTGCTGTTAACTGTTTATTACCAGGAGGTTCAAAACTGTTAAAGTACTTACAAGGGGGAAAAAAAAAAAAGAACGATTGTAAGCGCAAAACCAATTGCAAAGTAAGAAAGAATTCTATTTTAGCATAATATATGGATTTTTTTTTTCACACGGAGAGAAATTCAGACATGGATCCCATATGAACTATAGCAAAAAAGCAGTATGGTCTCCTCGTTTCAAAAAGAATACATTAGAGTTGGAAAAGGTTCAGAGAAGGATGCTCAAAAGTTTGGAATGACTTCTCCGCCTGGAACAGATGAGTAGCCTAGTATTCATCAGTCAGAAAAAGAGGCAACTTAGCAGGGATATAGCAGATATACAAAATGATGAATTGGAAATTGGAGAAAGTGGGTAAATTTACTCGTTCTTCTTATACATGGGTTAGGGCACATCAAATGAAGCTAGCAGGAGACATGTCCACAGCTTGCAAAGATACTGTGAATGCTAAAAGTTTGTCAAGTTCCAGGGGAGGCTGGATATACGCATGGAAGAGAAATCTCCAGGTTACTAGATAGGAAAAAAAATGCCGTCACATCCCACTCAGGAGTCCCCTGAGCTGTAAATAGAGTGTGAGCCACGTTTGCCTTGTTCTTACGTTTCCCCATGCAGCCCCTCAGGACTGTTCTTGGGAGATGGTGTACAGGGCTAGACAGTCCTTCAGTCTGACTCAGCAGGGTTGGTTTTAAGTCTTTCTGTTTCTAAGAGCTGTAATCTTCTGAGGAACAATTAAAAGAGATTCGAATAACAATAAATCAATGTTCTCGAACATTTTGTACCACAGCTTATTTCCCCTTCAGTTTTCCAAAATGTCGTGCATTCTTATAAATACATGTTTCAAGTAAACACTAGGTCTGTTTTTGCAGATCCCCTTCAGGCCACTGATGGTTTCATGGACCCTCAAGTTCCCTAAGCCACCAATTAGTGCTACTAACCCTCATGCTGTGCCTTAAACAATAGCTTACAGATGTACTGAGTTAGGAAGGCATTTTTCCTGTTCGCAGAGCCACTCTAATGTGCTTAAAACAGTAGTAGCATTTCCTACTAGTGCAGGTCTGTCAGTATTTGAGTGACAAGGAGAGGTCAGAGCAAGCTATCAGCAGCTGGCTCCTTCTTGACATCAGTCATATCTTAAGTCAGAAAAGCAGTAGCCAAACGTTCCTTGTGTCTTCCATAGCCTGGGTCACCGACAGCAGCAACAGCAGGGAGCATTAAAGAAAGCCTAAGGTCTCAGCTCCTTCTTTCTTTGTAGCATGTGTGCTAATATCACTACAAAGAGTGCAAATGCCATGATGCTCTGAACTCTAGGGTTTTTTACTATTCACGTAGTGGAATAAAAAAATTAAACAATTACCCTAAACACTATGGAGGACAGTTGTGAATCAGTCCTCCTGTTGCCTAAAATCCCTTCAGACAGCACTCTCAGAAGTAAGGCTTCTAATCTTGAAAATTCTCTGGTAAGTTGGGTTATTTATAATTTCCTTTGGCAAGAATGAAAATACGTATGGACATAAATGTACATGACACACAGTTTGCCTGTCAACCTTATATATCTCTCTTACTTTCTAGATTAATAATTTAAGCATCAACTGCCAATCCAAACAGTAATACTAGAGAAGAATTTTAAAGACCTCAGACTGCAATATGTTTGAAAGTTGGACCCAACAGCATTGAATTTTAAGTAAATGCATTATCACTAAAATAGAACGCAATAATTGGTTTACAAAACCTGTCTTATCTCATCCACCTTTAGATTTATCAGCTAAACAAAACTGGTAAACCTTTGGACTGTGAGCTGGGTGGAGGTGCTCTCCTTGCAACAACAGTGGCTGAACAAATATACATGGTTTATATACATAAAGGGCTCAAAAGGAGGAAATGGGTATCGGAAAGTTGGCTACTAATTAACCCAGGCCTATCTGGAAAACAGAGACAGAAAGTGAACTAAACTACAGGTACAACTCCATGCAGTGGAACTTCCATTTAGCTATTTACTGAGCTGAAGCACTTCAAAAACATGGCTGAGCTACAGATTTTTTCTGAGATACGTAAATACTGCCCACATTCTACATGTTAGATAGATGGTGAAAGATTAACATGAATTTGCACACAGTTCCCTTTCCTGGACAAGAAAGCTGACGGTTACACAGCATGGGTCACCAAAATCTTTGGCAAAAAGTTGCCAGGTATTTAAGATGAAGTGACATCTTCCAGGGAGGATGTTTTACTTCACCTTCTGGAAATAACTGCACATATTCCTGAGAGATCTGCTTCTGGTTGTTATTATTCAGCAACAAAGTCACAATCCATTGTTGCAGTCATTTTGTAGTGAGTAGTCACATTACCTACAAGCATGATGACTGCATAGTGTGAATAATGAACAAAAGCAAACGAATTACTGTGAAACAGAGAGTTGACTGCTTGTGCAGATGATACCCTACAAACCTCCTGAAATTGCGCATGGGAGGACCTGACAGAATTTTGTGCTTTCTACTTCTGTAAATACTAGGCTTTTTTGACTGAAAAAGAAGTTGAGAAATTCTCAGGTGGGAAATTTCCTCAGAAGATAACTGAAATAATCCTGAGGAAGGGAGTGTGGCTGAGTGAGTGCATTTTAATACGGCATGGGTTTATAAAAAAAATAATCCTTGTTTCCTTATGTAGAGCTGGGTAACAGCTGATAGATGGCAGCATTACAGGCCTGCATGTGCAGCACTGGACAGATGATTTGTTTAGAAAGAAAAAGCATGCATCCCTTCCAACACACGTAGAAGACCCTGGTTGGAGATCTGGTTTTAACAGTTTACAGAACAACTTTTCTTTTCTTTTCTTTTTTAAGTAAGTGGAAAATATATTCCATGTGTTGATCTGTAAAGCAACACAGAAATTCAAAGCATGTAGTACCTGAATCCTCTTCCTCTGGATCCCATAACCCTGGGTCATTGTACTATGTGGCGTGTTCTGGTATACGCACTGCAAAAATATAGATAAAATACAATTATGCTTTAGCTCAGTAATAGGAGCCATCTTTTATGCAATGAAAAGATGCCATTTGTTATGGCTAGTGCCTGGCATCTTACTGTTTCAACTATAAAGTTAATGCTGATATTACAATGAGATGGTAAAGGTTACTTTCTTTACTTTACAGAAGTGAAAACTACAGCAGAAGAGTGAAAAAGCCACAAACTTATTTCTCAATGTCTGCTGCTTCTGACTATTTAAAGAATGTTGCAAATTGTATGTTGCTATTGTAATTAAGATGACAGACAGCTGTACCTGCAAAATTCAGCCATCTCTTACTAGGAAGAAACTAATTGATGGTGAATGTTCCAAGCTACAGGGATGCTAGTGGCAGCACAGAGAAATGCACAGTCTAAATGTGTTTCATAATTCTCCTGCTGAGTTGCAGGGAAAAAAAGATTTCCATTAACATTTCAGATTGAATACGGATTATTATTTTTTTTAAACATAAAGCCTCTGCTTTCTTAGAAAATTGATTAACTTTAGCATAAAACAAACAAAAGATGTTTCTTCTTGGTGCTGGCCAGATCTTTCTCTTTAATTTTTTTCAGGCTAAAAATGCCAATAAAATTTCAAAGTGTCTTAAATTTACAAAATAATGTCCCAGGCTAATTCTCCATGGTGCTACATCTCCTAGGCAGAAGCACAGCCTTTAATTCAAGCAACAGATTTGTGTCCTTTAATATCTTGTCAGGCCCCAGATTGAAACCCTGCTGTTAAGTCCTGCAGTTAACCACACAGTGAAGCCTCTTCTCGCTCCCAGAGCCTGGAGAAGCGCTCTTAGCAACAGTTCTATAAGGTAATGCCTGCATTTTTCTTGGCAGACAGAGGTGTGTCAAAGTATGACTAAATCACACTGTGTTGCATGTTATTTCTGAAATAATTATATATTCCTAGATACTGCTCTTAGCAGTGTGGACCTCCGTTCCAGCCTGCTATTGCAGAGACAGAGCAAGAGAGGAGGAGGGACTGTCCAGGCCTGGACAGGAGAACCAGTGGCACTACGAAATCCATGGGGCAGACAGAAGACTGAGGTTACAGAGAAGAACTAATAACACAAGAGACCATGTATTTCCTTGTGAATGACTCAGATCTATATTGTGCCCTGCCATGGCTGCCACTGCCTTTCTTCGCAGAGCCGTGTATCCCTGGGGAAGTATATCCACTGAATAAGGGCTCCAGGAGCCTAGTACTCCGTCCCTGTCACTTCCATTGCAAGTTTATTTATGATCCAGGATGACCATATTTCTTTTTAAAATAAAACAAACAAACACTTTCCCTTCTGACTTGCTACACATCCTTTCCACCAGGTTAATAATTATATACAGAGCTGGTAAACTGAGTGGCATTGAAGCTAGCACTGGCTCACAATTATCCCATATTGAGGGCTGGTAATTTACACTTACAAACAGAATATGTCTGAAACATTAAATGATATATGCTTATTTTTTAATAGCTTAAAGGCTTCTATTTATTCTGCTGACCTGTTTTTTTTCCTCATTTTAAAGTTCTCCAATCTGCTCTGCTGTCCTTTGCATCATTTGTGGCATTAAATGAGATATCTTTCCCTAGGCAATGTTTTTTGAAGGCATTATTTTATGAACAGTTTTAGTCGTACTCCAGAATTAAATAAAATAGAAAGAAATTTTGAAAAATATTCTTAATATTGACTTTTAAAATCAAATTTAGATCTTCTGAAGTGAAAATTAATACCTGTGCAAGGTGTCAGATGAGTAACACAGAAAGGTTTGAATACACACACATCCAATTTAATAAAATACTGACTGTCACGCTGTCAGCCCAACTGCACTGCTGAAGAGTCTCACTTTAATTTAGAGCAACCAATTCTTAAAATAAACATCTGAGATGTTCTCTGTACTCATCAAAGCCCTGGCCTGTCAGAAAGCTACTAATTAACATCAAATGGTTTTGTGCTTAATTCATTATGATTTTGACTAAAACAAGATGAGGGAACTAGGTGTTCACTATGACCCTGAGATGGAAAGGTTCGGTACCAAAGCATGTGACATTTCAGCTGAACAACAGGTAAAAACAGAGAGGCCACAGGAAAGTTACACACACAACTGAGCTCCTAAAATAGATTTTTAACGATTCTAAATGTTTGGGGATTTTTTGTACTGCTTCTCGAATAATATCATTCCACCACAATAGATCCTATGAGGAAAATTTCAGGCTAACAGTAGTTGGCAAGATAAGCATATAATCTGCATTTAAGATCTGATGTGCATTCATTGATACAAAAGGTATGAAAAGCACCACCTTTGAAGTTAACTGAACCAATGCTAAATGCGAGATAGGATTACAAGCGGGCCAATAGCGCTTCAAAATGTTAGTGACAAAGGAATTCCTGCAATGTTTTAAAGTAAATCAGTCAAGTGACATGAATTTGGAATATTGTTCCTCCCTCAGGGTGGGTATGTAATTCCTGTAGACGATAATTACGAGTTACGTAAGATTCAGTGGAAGGTTATACGGATGTATTTAAAATATTAATCACCATTCAGAAATAAGACTTTTAAAAAACATCAGGATAATTAGTTCCATTAAAGTTACATCTCCATTGATACTGCTCTAGCTCTAGCTAACATAAGTCCATCAGCTGATCCGTCTGTTGTGTCACATGCAAATGTGTTAATTAGGCTTATTCATAACTTCCTTTGTTTCTGAGCTGATCAGTGTAAGGAATTATGCCTTCATTTTTCCTTCCTACTCTAGGGTAAAATCTCCAGAGCTACAAGAGATAGGCTGGCAGAGGGAGAGGCACTGAAGTCAGTGAGCCCAGTTTCCTGCTGTATCGTATCTGTGTGGTCTGTTAAATGGGTCTGGCAAACTGCTGTGTGTTGCCTAGAAGGTCAGTTGCCTTGTGACAGGATTACGTACTCCAACGTGCACTCTTTTTCCATGAAGAAAGTTACTTCATAGGGCTAAAACCATTCAAATATCAGGTTTGAGGTTTCTACTCACTAGGAGAAAATTACATGCCCCATGCAATATTTTAAAAAAAATCTCTGTACTTTGAGAGTCAAATTTCATTAATTGGCTGTTATTGCATCTCTCTGAATCATTACAGACCACATCCTGATGTACAATTCTGCATCAGTAACACATTTATACATATATATATGTATGGAAGGTCTGATGCTGGTGAAAAATCCAGTCAAATAAAAGTTATGGGTAGAGTTTTGGATTGAGAAGAATGCATATAACTAACTCAAGTTAGGACAAATTTGATTAGGATTACATATTGTAAAACCTGTATTCCAGACAGCTGAGTCAAACCAAGTCAGAACCTGAAAGCTGTTCTCTACCCTTGGTTCTTGGAGTCTATCAGATATTTCTTGGGAAACAGCAGGGCCACTTTGCACTTTATATCACTAGTCTTACAAGTTCTGTTCTCCTATACTAGTTTCCCTACTATTTTCATGTAATGCAAGCAAAGCACCTCAAATAACATCCTGTTAACATAAATAAGCCTGAATTTCATTCTTTATAGAAGCACAAATTTAGAGTAAATCTTGAATTAAGTGATATTCTGGGACAGTGCTATTTCAAGAGGTCCCACAGGGGTGGTATTTTGAAATACCACACTGTGTGAAAATCACATGCTTTTTTCTCTTCCTACATACAGGCAGCTCTGACTCTCACCGAATCAAGCACATACATCGTGAGTAGAACAAGAGACATGATGACACGATGGGATGCAATACAAATATTATTTGCTAAGCAGACTCCTGAAGTCTTGTAGGCAAGCTTCCTCAAGTGAGGAGTGCTAGCTGCCACTCCACCATCACTCGTGCTACCAGGGAAAACGAAACTCAGTCTCATTCTTTCCAGACCTGGGAAACTCAACCTTAAGCACTAATTATACACTCAAAGACACCCTCAGCAGTAAGATATCCTTGGGGGATTTTTTTAGTCCACTAGAAGTAACTGTCCTACCAGCAGAAAATGCACTTTCCTCTGGCCCCGTTCCCACACACACTCCCTACAGCTATTCCCACCCACACTACAGCTCTTTTTAACCGTGTTTAAAAAGCTGAGAGAGAGAAATGTGCTGCCGCTGCTAGTGCTCCTCCTACTCAGGTGGGCGGGTTGGTAGCTGGTCAGTTTTCTGCAGCATTTCTCATTGCTGGATGCGTGGGAGGCTGAGAGCAGGAAGGGAAGGAAGCCGTCCTCTGAGGAAGAGAGGCATATCAAAGCAAGTGGGAAGCAAATAGCCCCTTCCCACCTGCACATGTGCAATTATATGCAAATGAAAACCAAACACAATAGATCTGCAAGCAGAGCTTTCCAAGCGGTGGCCCTAAAAGGCATCAAACAGCTCAGGTCTCAAAGCCAAATTCAGGGGTGACCAGATCTCTAGGATGACAGCATTTTTCACCCACGAAGAAGAAAGGACCCGTGGGGAGGGAAGGAGGAAGGGAAGAGGGTGTTCCTTACAGTTATGATTTGGTATGTAGGCGGGGGGTGGTTCGGGGGGAGGAGTGACAGATTGCTTGTGGCAGCAGGGAAGAAAGACGTAGGAGGGTGTTGGCCCAGGGTCCTGTCTAACCTAGGGGATACTGGCAGGGTGGGTGCAGTGAGAGTGGCATGGTGAAGCTGGGGTGCTGGGAGGGGAGGAACCCACTGGTGGATGGACCTTGCTTGGGCCCTCTCTCCCAGCCTCATCAACACAGCAGCGTCTGCAGCAGCACCCAGCCACCCCCACACTCTCCCTGGTGCCCTCTGAAGCCAACAGAAAATGGAAACTACTTCGCTCACGCAGCTTCATTATGGATTTGCTTTCATCCTTTTCCAAGCACTTCTAGTTCCCCACTGATAAAATGCAAATTAATAGATAAAAAAAAAAAGAAAAAAGAAAAAAAAGCATTTTTTTTTCCCCCCTCTCACACTTTCTTGTTACAGGATAAATTCACTACTGCATGCCATTAGCTGTGCCCTCATCCCAAATCTATGACTTCAGATGTTATATGGATGCATTATCTGAAAAGTCTCTGACTAAAAGCCCTGGGGAAGGCGCTCTGTTCCCATGGGATTACTCATGTTACAGACAAAAGCAAAAATTTGTTTCTCCATATTACATACACGCTTCCTGTGTTTAGTCCTTCTTTGGGCTTGCCTATTGTTAGAGAGTGGAGAAACAGATTCGTTTTCCACTTATTTCAAGCCTACTTTCTACTCTCACTGATGTCAATGGAAGACTCTCCACTGCAATACCAGGTGTCCACATTGGCACAAGGAAATTTGATCCTGCGTCATCTGTGGAGGTGTTTTAGAATATTGTCAGCTGAGACAGGACTAAGAAAAAACAATTTGAGGATTGCTTCTCAGTCCAGTAATAACCAGTTTGCAGGGACGAACTGGAAATATTCCCATTCTGTTCCTCAAGCCTTCAGAGACTCATTTTTCCTTACGTTCATACACTGTAAGGATGCACTTGCTACCCACACATAGAGAAATTAGATGCTAGCTGTTAGACCAGCAGAGGAAAGATTAAATTTACAGCAAGCCTCAATGCAGGAGTATAGGACATGATGAACTATTTGTACCATTTATTATCTGGTCTTGGTGAACTACACTAGGGGCTCTTGGAGGCAAGTGAGTGAGAGGTACAAATTAGTGATTAATTACTGGTATAGAGGTGGCATATAGAATGCAGTTGAGCTGCTCTTGAAATCCTCCTTGGGAGCAAGAGCTCCCACATCCTGAAGTTACATGTTTTTCTGGAAAAGGTACCAAAAAACCCCAGAAACAAAATTCGAAAACATCTGCTCAACTCTAAAGTCCTCCTACAGTCTGCAATTTGTTTTCTCTTTCCAAACCTGCTGAACACACTGCCAGGAATTTTCTCCAAGGGGAGGAATTACAACGTGCCTATCCTTCTGGCTATTGCACTTAAACTCCCTGAATAGGCTTGGTTACTAGGGGTGCTGCTCACCCCTACTATATCCAGTCTCCTGCAGCCCTCTTGGCCAATAGTAATATAATCCATAAACTCCCACATTAAAGATAATCTCATGCTGCTCTTCTCAAAGACTCCATTATTTTCACTCTTTTTCCTATTTATAAAAGTATTCTATTTACTTTTTAGAAAACATTTTCACTTTGATATTCCACTCTGCAGAAAATAGGGTGTGCAGGAGGACTATTGAAAACCAGTATGATATCCAAGTTACTTTTTGAACTGGCTTTCAGTCACTAAATGGCTGCCTGTGAGAAAATTGCAATTTTCTAGCACCTACCACCCCCTCAACCCCCCAAAAACTATAGATAAATTCAAGCCATCACCAGCATGTTTTAAAATGAAGTAGAATGCTAGGCTCAAGGAAGATAGCTCTTCTGTCACCACCCCTTCTTCTTGAAACAATTTTTTTTTTTAAAAAAGGGAGGGGGGAAAGAATTTAAACATTAAGTATAAATTCAACATCAGCACTATGGAAAGAAATCAGTAGTTGTTGCAAGACGATCCTTGCTGTTACTTCATTTTTTACAAATGAGCAGGCCCTACTTTGGTTCCAAATGAGACATGCAGCTGGAAGACAACAAAGAAAGGGTCTACACTGTTATTTATACTGAAGCCAGGGGGAAACAGATTAAAATCAGCGTAAGTAAAAGATGAATCAGACCACTGACATCTATTTTGGACTCTAGAAACAGACATCCTATGTAATCACGTCCTAATCACAGCCTTGCCCATGTGCACCATGTGCAGGTGGAATTTATTAAGAGATTTCCAGGGGTTTCAAACAGCATCCACCTGATTTTAACCAAGGTTAGCTTCCACATGGTGGTTTCTTCATTTCCACAATGACACTAACAAAAAGATTAGCCTTGAGAAAGGTCCTGTGCTTATTTCTCTGGGAAATGTATAGACTTTCAGGTATAGGATACAAAGTACAAAAATGTTAGCTGCTTATCAAAACCCCCATAATTTAGTTATGGCTGGATGAGAGATGCAGAGTTATCTCATCCTCAATAATAATTAAAAAAAAAAAAAAAATCTAAGTAAGGGTTCAGATTTGGCAACTGTGATAATTTGCTGTCCTTCAGACTGGTTTAGATTTGATTGTATGGTACCTGCTGTAAAACAGCATCTAGGACTGTGTATACTCAAGATGATACTAACAGGCTGCATCTTTGATGACCATGGGATCCGTAGGTAAAAGTTCGAATACTCTCGACTGCCTAATGAATTCTGCAATTAATTAGTTCACAGTAGGCAGTCTTCCAATGCCTGCAAAAGCACCTCATGTCCTGTTCTCAGTTATTTTTTGTTCAGCGTTAGTTTGTTTTCAAGACTGAAAACTAATACTGCATAAGACAGAAACATTCTGTGTCTTTTCTTGTGCCTATTTAGTTTGATTAAGATTTTTACAACCAAATTTAATATACCCTGAGAATTACTGCAACGGAAATGCCAATACAGATGACGCTGCTATCAGCAAGGGCTGAACCATTCCTTGAAATGAAGAGCAAGGTTGCCCTCTGGGGACTTCCCTAGAAGTGCTTCCCAGAGCCGGGATTTTTTTGTTCCAGCAAAATAATCTTGCTACATGGTTTTAAGTCTCATTTAAAAAAAAAAAAAATAAAGAAGTGAATCAAAACAGCCAGTGCTAAGAGCTTGCTACATCGAGAGATGATGAAGCTACATGTCTACCTAATGAACTGTATTGTCACCTACTCCATGGTTCATCACAGTTTTCAGTATCAGTCTCATGCTGGTATGTGACAGCCTAAAAAAATCTGGTCTGATTTAGTTGCAGAAATAAAAGTGAACTTAGTATTACAGATTCCTACTGTGATGTCCATAAATTGTCAAATACCTTAATCTTCTATTTAAAAAAAAAAAATAAAGGCAATTTTCCTGGTTGCAATTTCTGAATCTGTTTACACTGGACACATGCTGGTTTTGAGCTCACACTTCTGTTCCTAGCTACTGTCAGGGCAGTAACCGTGTTAGCTGCTTAATCCCTGTATTTACCTTCTAAGATAACCAGGTTTTGGTGGGATGTTACATCAGAGCAGCTCATTAACCCCCCCCCAGCTCACTAATCTGTGTCAGTAGGTAAGAGGGCAGCACAGGCATGGCAGTAGGTGTAAAGGATAAGGACAAACAGGGAGCTCAGAAATTAAGAAACCGGTTTTGCTGCCAAAACACGTTTTCCAGTCCGCAAAGTCCAGCTCTGAAGGTAATTTGGCAACGCGGCTTTCTCCACCTCGGGCCGCAACCGCCATGATGTACATTATTGCTGCATACGGCGATGAAGGAACAGCCTCACCTCACGTCCGAACACCTCCTGGCCTAATCTAGGATGGAGAAGAGCGCTTCTTCGGCCCAGATCCTGTCAAGGTAAGGAAAACCCTTCAAGCAACTACCGGCCCAGGGGCCTGCAGCCTTGCTTACAAACTCCATGCGGCCGCCCGGCTGACCTTCTGCCTTTGGGAGTCGCTACGCTGTCTGGAAAAGGGCTCTTCAGAGGGGAGATAGCGATCGCCCGCCTCCGGGCTACCCCCCCCCTTCCCCCGCTCGCCCTCCGGGCGGCAGGGCGAGCGGGGGAAGGGGGGGGTAGCCCGGAGGCGGGCGGCGAGGTGAGGGTGGCTGAGGGGAACGCCGCCGTCCCGCCAAGCGCTCCTCCGCGCATGCGCACTACCCCACCCGCGCCGCCTCACGCCGCGGCGCACCCGGTTACCGGATGACGGCGATCGACCGCGCCGGCTGCCGCCATGGCGGCGCGGGTGCTGAGGCCGCTGCCCAGGTAACGGGGAAGCGGCACTGACCGCCGTGAGACGCGGGGAGGCTTCTCCCGCGCTTTCCTCCGCCCCGCTGAGGGGATTTAAATGGCGCCGGCGCGGCCGCGCCTGCAGCTTCGCGATTCTTGACGCTGGGGAGCGATGAGGCTGAAGGCCCCTCTGATGCCGCGCATCGTGATTCTCTAAACTGGTATAAAATATAATTTAGGCCGAGATTAGCCAGGTTTAGGTTAACTTTCCCACTCTAAAACGAGCACGTACTTAAAAACCCGCTTAAGACGCCGGGACGGTGGTGTGTAACGTGTTCTGTGCTCTTAAGTAGCTGAAAAGTAAACGTTGCTCGTTAATTTTGACACGAGCTGGGTGTCTGAAATCCAGCAAATGCCATTGTTAACTGTTTTCCTCAGTAGAGTACAGTGACAGTTAATAAATAACAGCCTCGTTACTTAAATTGAGTAATGTATTCACAAAACGTCCCGGCATGGGTATCTCCTGTCAGTGACAGGAGCATGAGCGTTGTTGGAGCTGGTATGTATACTTTATATAAACGTACATAGATGCAAGGACACAAGGGAAGGTTTGCTGGGAGCTTCGGAAATGCACGAGTTTTTGACAAGACCCGTTTTTAAAAAATGCTTGCGTTTAAACATCCAGAAAAAGGCTGTAAGTCTTTAAAATACTGTAAAATCTTTAAAAGATGCACACTGCTAAGTCTTAAGTGTATCCCCCAAGCTCTTTGTCTTACTATTTCCAGGTTCTTCTAACTTGAAATTGAACACGTCAAAAACATTAGTAGTTGGCATTGGTATCTGCTGTCTCTTTGCTAGTAAGCAAAGAAGTTTCCAACAGTGTTTTGATATAAAAATTGTACTCTAGTTTCCTCAATTTCAAAAAAGAGAACGTAAAGCAATTGTGTTCAGAAATTTTTCTGATAAAGCTTTGCTTAACTCAGCAGTCATATGTTTGGGGACTGTGTAGCTGGTTTATGGTTTTATCTGTCTTTTTAATATTTCTTTTTCAGGCTGA
The DNA here is from genome assembly GCF_009769465.1 of Tauraco erythrolophus. NCBI lineage: Eukaryota > Metazoa > Chordata > Aves > Musophagiformes > Musophagidae > Tauraco > Tauraco erythrolophus. The sequence continues at coordinate 9,788,232 of NC_141472.1, read as the reverse complement.
AGCCATTCAACAGACTGCAAGTAATATTACAACACTTGGTAAGAACAGCATCTTGTTTGACTGAGCTGGAAGCTTTTAGGATGCTTAGCTCCCCTGAGACAGACAGCACATGCAACTTCTAATGTGTCTGCTCACAGTGGTTCTGAATGCCATCATTTATTGCTCAGGCACAACGTTGCCCATGTCTTTGAGTACTTTCTTACAATTTCTTTTGTACTGTATATTAAAGCTTAATTATTTTGACCTTGCCTACTTCTATAGTTAGTTTCTACATTAGCTTCTGTGTATTCCTTAAATATCATTCAACTGTGAGTTTGAAGTCAATTGTGAAAATACTTTAGTGATTTGTTCTTTGCTGTTAAAAGTTACTTACAGACAAAGCAATGTGTATGTTTTTGTTTGCAGTGTTAAACTGTCAGTAGGGAGACATGGAACTGCCCTTTTTATAATTGTTGCAGGTATTTTCAGAATGTCAGTCTTAAACTACCATGGGTTTGTGTTTTATTGTTTGTTTGTTTTTTTTTTAATGAACTCAAATGTCATTGTCAAAGAGTGTGTGGCTCAAAAAGTTTTCTGAGTTTTATTACTCTGTAGGACTCAAACATAAAGTGGTTTCAAAAGAACCATTTAGCAGATGCAAATTAAACTTGAAGTACAGTGGGAAATCCTGAGCATACAATTCCAAAATGCCTGTTTTATGATCTTAAATAGTGTGTTTTGAGAATATATTTCCATAAACAGTCTTGTATGTATGTTACTCAAGGTATCTAACTGATGACATTTGCTTTGTTTATTTGTTTTTGCATATACAGAAAATGTCTAAGCAAACAGATTTGACAGCTGAAGTGTTGTTGGAGAAGAGAGGAGGTGCAGGAATCATAACTTTGAATAGACCCAAGGTTCTCAATGCTCTAAGTTTTACTATGATCCGACAAATTTATCCACAAATAAAGGTGAGTTGCTCCATTTCTACCCATCCACTATACATAAGTTATCCAAAACCAATTTTAAAATTCAGTCTGACACTTCTTAGTGTGCTGATTTAAAGAATGAAAGTCTATGCGAGTGTATTGGCCAATGAGCTCAGGTTTATAGGACAGGAAAGAACAGACAGTTTCAAGCAAGTTAGAAAGAGAAGACAACACCAAAGAAACAAGCTGTCAGACAAAGTTAAATTTAGCATCTGGATAGATAAAGAGACACCCATACTAAAACCAGAACTGAATTAAAACCAAGCAGTGCTCAGCGTTTATACGTTCCTTTTGGCAACACCCAGCTGGTCAGTTGGCATGCACGAATTCCAAGCTATAATGGTGTTGCCTCTTGATTGGGGTGCATGTTTTGTGGGAATGCTGCGTGGCTGAAATAGAAGATACAAGCCATTAGGAAGCAAGGTTCTGTCAGTATCATTCCTTAAAGAAGAACTTTATGGATTTACAGGCACTGTTTCTACAAGCTAGTGAAGTAATGTGAAATGCATGCAAAAAGTCCTTTTTAACTTAGTGATATTATTTATCATACGCACAAAGTCAAACTTACTAGATACCAGTATTTGTTGGATAGTTGCCTGCCTTTTGGTAAATGGTTGTGTTGCAAATTTACACACTCTTCGAAGAACGTTTAAAGAAAGAAATACTTAATCTGTAGTGCTGAGTACCAGGCTCTATTTGAGGAATAACCTTTAAAGGTGGCATAATTGTAAGTACAGTTGCTGGTACAGAAATGTTGTGTCTGTCTTTTGTCTGGGTAGGCGTACTTGAATAAGGATATATAAGCATAGTTTAAGGGGTGGTGGGAAAGCCTGTAAAAGGCATCTTTTTCTCAATACAGTTGCACCACTTCTGAAGTCTTGTACCAGCGTATTTAATTAAAAAGAACCACAATAGCATAGTCTTTATACCTAGCAAAACATCTGTGCACAAATTTAATCCAGTCCTTGATTAGCATTGATTGGAGTAGTTTTGATGAAATCCATCAACAATTTAAATGCTGTTTGATTTATGTAACTTTCATGATTTGGCCTGAAACATTGTTATTTTAACTTCCATATTCCCAGCTTTCTGCCCCAGCATTGTGTTCTCATTGAGATTTATGTCAGGCTCTGTTTTAGAGAGTGCAGCCTTCTTTCAAAGGTTGGGAGTCTCTGCACAGACGTTTTTCTGAAATATGTGAGGCAGCTCTGCTGATCTCTGATGTCAAGGTTGATTAGGACATGGGAGTGGCAGAAAGACATTTCGCTCTCAAACTTCAGTTTAAGATAAACTATTTTAAGTATGGCTTGATTTGCTTCTCGAAAAAAGTAAAGTAAGAATTATAGACAGTATACAGAGAAAGATTATAGTCTGTGCAAAAAATGCTTACATGGAAATATTTACTTCGTTTTAGGCTTGGGAGCAAGATCCTGAAACTTTTCTAATAATTATAAAGGGAACTGGAGGAAAAGCTTTTTGTGCTGGGGGTGACATCAAAGGTAAGGACTACAGTCATGTAAACATTTGACATGTCTTTGCCAGTTACTACTTTGTGTTGATTTCCTTTATTTGCTGTCACTCAGATAAACAGAGACTTGTTACACAACAGTAAGAGACTAGTTGTGCTGACTTCTCATGACACCTTGATGTGCAGATGCTGTTCAAGTTATTTGTCAGGAGACAGCTGTCGGAACATTTTATAAAAGATTAAAAACTGGGGTTTTGTGAATAACTGCTAATAGTAGCTAGTCATTCCTGGCAAGAGAAGGTTCTTGTCTCTACCTTTTTCTTCTCTGATTTTTGGTACTAACAGCTTCTTTAAAAGAAATTTGAAGGGTCCTAATAGGTAGCTCTGTTACTATTGGATAGTTTGTGACTGATGTTTGAGATGACTAGATACAGAGCTGACGATGGTGATCAATGTATCTGTGATTATGTTGTAACTATGAACTGCAGGAAATCTCCAAACTGTGGAAATTGGCAGTTGTTTTAAATTTTAGGTAAAGAAGCAGCACAGGTTATTGTTAAATTATGTTCTGTGCTAATTGGCTTCTCATTTTTAGTATTCAGAGTTTTCAGTATTACCAATTTTAAGTGACTGTTCTATTTATTGATACAAAATATCACCAACAAGACTACCAGACTTTAGGAGGGGTTTCACAGTGTAGAAAATGGACTGCACTCTCCCAACTATGTGACAAAATCTCCAGCATACTAGAGTTGACTCAAATTGGAAATTTTGCGTTCATATTTAAATTTGAGCAAATTTTCTCAAATAAAATAAAGCAAGATTAAGTTGCTGTTTGATTGGTGTAGGAAAAAAACTCTTATCACTTAATATTTACTTGTATTTTCTATTAAACTAACAGTTATCTTTAGAATTTTTCTTTCTCTTGAGTCATCAGAGATGCAGGAAAAGTTGGAGACAGACTGACCCAAGATTTCTTCAGAGAAGAATATATCCTGAACAATGCCATTGGTATGTTTAATAGCAAATTCTGAAGCAGTACAGTTTTCATAATAGGGGCCTTGAATGTAAATTCACTTTCTCTCTTTGCTGATCTATGAAAGACTGCGATAACATAATAGAAGTAGTAATTTTTATTTTTTTTTTACCAAGTTCAATACCAGTAGTGTAACATATCTCACTGTTATACTTTGCATGCAGAATTTGTTTCTTTTGTTTAAGCTACTATGATCTACCTTATCCCATCCCAGTGTTCTGGGTAGTTATATTTGTGGTATGTATGAATTAAGTCTCAGATGCAGACAGCGCAGTTTGGCACTAAGTATAATTGATTACTTCAGAAAAGACCTGAGACAAAAATAGATGCATGGAAAATCGTTAATATTCAGTCAGAAAGCAGAAGATCAAATTCAGTTAAAGCTTTCCATTTAAATAAATGGCATAAATGAATACTCAAGGTAGGAGTTAACTGCCTTCGTTTAATGCAAGGAACCTAGGAGTATATGTTCTTAAAATAACCAACAGCAAAGACACCGGGTAAAGTTTACTGGGGTAAAGGATATTAAGAAAGGATATTAATTCTTTAGGGTGAAAGTCAGGATCTGAATGTTTTGGTGAGAAAAAACTTCTCCAGACATACTTTAATGGAATGCAGTTTGAGTTGTTAAACATTGTATCCAGTATTAGTCACTACAGGAGGAGAGGTGAACATGCTGCTGCATCAGTTTAGGTCAACAGAAGAGCACAGAGTTATTAGAATACGACTAGTTTCTGAAAAGTTGTTTTTACTTTGTTTGACAGTTTCCAGTTTCAGCTTGTCTGTCACGTACCTTTCTTGCCTTCATCAAGAAAAATAGTTTAAGGTTTCATGTACTTGGGGAAAACTAGTTTTACCATGGCAGTTGGACTAGATGATGGTTGTATGTCCCTTCCAACTCTTCTAGTCTATTCAAATATTGCAAGGGTACATACTTTAAAATTATTAGGGTGTTCTATGTCTATAATGCATGTAATTACAAAACCTAGATTTTTGATAACTTTGGTATGATTGTATTCCTTTAAGTCTGAGATTTCTGTGAAAAAATTTACTTATATCTTACATTTTACAACTTAAAAATACACAGGGGAGTGCTTTCACCGTATTTGCTATTGGAAAGGCATGCTTCTGTAGAAATTTAGTTCAAAGGCTACCATCTAGAGCCCAGGTATTACCTTATGTGTTCATATAAGATCAAAGTTAAAAATGCTGTTCCATTCTATTTTGTAATTACTGATTTGAAGGATTGAACTGCCTTTTAAAATAATCCTTTTTTTAAACAAGGATCTGTAGTTGCAGCAGATACCCATATCAGCAATCTGACTGAACTTAAGTCTGACCTGAAAACACTGAGATGAGGCAGCGGTTTCATTCAGTTTTTCCATGAATGGCAATTGAAAGCATTGGGTCTTTAGTTTCATGCCTCCTGAAGGCCCCAACAGATAAAACTGTGGAACTTGAGGACGTTACCATCTCGACCTGCCTGCACCACATTCAGGGTTGTAACACACAACAGAGTTGGCAAGACAGAACGCGTTTGCATTGCAGTAGTTTGTAGTCATGGTTTGGCTGAAACCTACCAATGCCTCTGGCTTTGTGGTAAAGTACTGGAGCGCTGGTGTAAACTCTATGCTGTTAATCCCAGCTGTGAGACGGGGTGAAAGGGAAACTGTTGTGTTCCAGCACCATACAAAGCTATTTATAACAGCTACATGTGGCCATGTTGTCAGGTGCTCACACAGCAAACAACCTGGCATTAGAGGGTTGTGTAGTGTTCTCTTACGACACTCAGAGTGCAGTAAGTCAGTAACTGGTTTGTTGCTCAAGAATTACATGAAGTACCTTGATTATGAGTTGTAAATTAAGCAGTAAAACATCCATTTACGTTCTATTGCTCTTGCTGGAGACAGACATGGGGAAGCGTGTCATGCATACAATTAGTCACAGGTCTGCTCTTTTAAAAACAGGTCCATTTTTTTTTACGTTTCTTACAGGCACTTGCAAGAAGCCATATGTGGCACTTATCGATGGCATTACAATGGGAGGGGTAAGTTAAGCACATTGGTGTGCTATATAATTTGTTTTAAAGTAATGTAATATTCTGTACTTGAATGAAGAGCACACATGGCATTTCAAGCATTCCAATTCAAGGGCAGATGTTGTAATCTGAATCTTTGTCTCTTGCTTGGCAGGGTAGATTGCTGCTCTTCTAGTGCTTCTGCTGTTCTTTGCTAGCTATCTTTCTCTAAGGATTTGACAACTGTGTTGAGAAGCAGAGCAGAATCCTGTTGCTGTAGGAAACACCTCTCACAAAGGTTTTCAGAATATGGAGGCGTGAGTTTCTAGATCATACAAGAGCCAAGAAGAATTTTCCACTCAAAGTGTATTAAAAATAGAACTATATAAAAATACAATTAAAGGAAAACTCTTTGAAAAATTGGAAAAATGTTTTTCTAAGCTATACTTTAACAGACATTCATAACATCAGTTTTGTATTTTTCCAGCAAATAATCTGGAAATCCATCTACTTTCTCACCTCTGCAGTACTCCTAAAACATGAGTTATGAGATCCTGACTCACCCCACTGCCCCAAGGCTGCATCTTATTACTAAAGCAACATGGAGAGGACTCCATCACATTGCAAGTTATAGTCAGTGCTAATAATTGTTTCAGCAATTGTTGGCTCTAAACGCCATGAGTAGGTAGTTAAAAGGGCAATACCATGCTTTTCTACATGCTAAAACATCGGCTGGATATATTTGCATCATAGCAGGGAGTAGAATAAAATAATCTGAAGTTATTTTGAACAATGAGTTTGACAGTGAAGTCTGTCTGCCATATCGTCACTTAGATTTATATTGTTTTCTTGCACGTCAGTGTGATATGGATGTACAGTCTATTTAAATTAAGTTTGTCAAAGACAGGATGCAAGAACTGGAAGGCTAAATGATCCATCACCCATCACGACTCTTCCCTTTTCTGTCGTTCCTTGCACATTTCGTCTGTTTTGGTTGTGATTTTTTTTAGCTTGTGATCAAAACATGTGATAGCTCTCTTGCCCTTTGCTTCTCTGCTACCAAGCCCCAGAGATCTCAGCTAGATAACCACTTCCTGCCCCTGCCCCCCCAGTCTAGTATACATAAATTGTTTCCAGCATAAATGCAACTAGTCTTGTAGCTCTTCTTGGAGAAGAAATTTTTTATTGAACATATGAGACCTAAGGATTTGTGGATAAGAGATAGAGAGTCCATCTATTTTATGGAGTTTTGAATAATAGCATGGATAGCTATAAAAGAGCAAAACTTCCCAGCAGCCGATGTATTTTTAGAGACCCTATAGATTGCTCATTATGATTGTGGCCTGAGCAGGAATAGAATTTTGTCCTTTAAAAGGTTTTTTTTGAACTGAAAAGAGCATAATGGAGTAGGATGATCCTGCGTTACTAGGGTTCTTTATTAGTTCCTTTTCTTTTAAAGACCTTTTGAAAGACAGCAGTTCATCTAAAATTTTAGTTGGATACCATATATTAGTATACATTACCCTAATTCCAGTGGGACCTTGACAGAGTTTTACTGCCACTAGAGTTTGAATGGGTAGGGGACTAGATTTTAATTGAGCAAGTATGCAGCCTAACTTAGGGGAACAAGCAGGTAGGCCTCAAGTTCCAGGCTGCTTTTAAACGTTTCTTTCAACCTAGAGTGCTATTTACTTTGCACTTGTTAATACAGCTGCAGTTTACTCTGAGATAACATCCTTCCTACAGCAGTGCATGTTTTCATCAACATACTTCTTTTTTCTTCCCCTGTCTCATTGGCAGTTTTAATTCCTGTAAAAGGACCAATGCTTACATAGGAAAAGTGCATTGTCTTCCATCTTTCCCCCATCCTCTTCTCTCATCATTTTCTGCACTGGGAGCCCCATCACAACTGACCTGAACCAAACTTAAGGCTTACAGCAGCTGTTTTCTGTGATTGTACAAATAGGTTCACTGCAGTGGGATTTTATAGATTAAAACCACTAGAAGAGCCCTTGAACTTGTCATGGTCATACTGTTATCTTGTTCTACTTGCTGAATGGAAGTACTCTGTCCTACTGTGATTATTCACTAGACCTGCATTCATACGGAGGAGTTATTCTATTCATGGTACAATTAGATGCTTTGTTTTAAATCGCTCAGATGCTAGGATCTATTTTTTGACACAATCAGGTCATATTTCATATACTCAAGATCTGAGTATCTTAGTTCCTACAAGTCAGTGGGAGCTAGAAACGTTTGTCACTTACAAACTCTAGTAAATGCCTTTTAAAAAAATATTTACATTCAAGCCCTTGGCTTCAGAAGCAAGTGGTTTTAGCTTGGGCCTAAAAATCACTGCAATTTCACTATAGACCATTTATCTATGAATGAAAATGCAAGGAAGTCAATCTCAACCTTGCTCAAAAAGCAGTACAATGCACATGGAGTACTCAATAAATCACTGAGTAAATCACGCAGTGTATTAGAAACTCAGTCATTATGTGCTTAGGTAGTAAAAATTGCTGCTGATGCATGGATGTCAGATTTGTGAGGTAAACCTTGGAATTGTACCCAAAAAATAAAACGGTTCCACTTCAGCATTGTTGGTGAGAGGCTGGTAGATGGTTTTCTTCAGAGCTTGATTAGCCAACAGATGGGGCTGTGGAGCTTGTTTTCAGCACCTTCTTGTCTCCAGTAGTTCATCAAAAATTGATATTCAATATAAATGTATCTTTTCATCTTTTTGTACTCATTCAGAGCAGTAAGTTCAAGTGACAAGTATGTTTGATGAGACAAAGATGACTGCATTTTACTAAAAAAGTAGTGAAAAGTTATAAATACCACATTGACTGCTAAAGGGCATATACTGTTGAAGGGCACACTAGGCACATGCTCTCACGTTGCTAAAAGCTACTATTCAAATTGTTTTAGTTGATTTCTATCCATAGATTTTTATTTCCTGAAATTAAATATCTGAACAGTAGACAAGAAACGCTGAGTATTTAAACGTCCTTATGGTCTGTAAATGAGGTCCTAAACTTGAGCTTCTTGGTTCTAGAAAAGTCCCAATCTTTTCCTGAGTTCTTTGCAGATGAATTGGAGCATGCTTTATAAACTCAGTTTAAATAAATAGGGCTTTGGCACAAAATATATTAGTGTCAGATACTCTCTCTAACAGACGAAAAAGATTACTGAAAATGTATTTTAAACATGTTTCAGAGCCAAGTAAAGTACACCAGACAGATTTGAGTGGTGGCTTTCAGATGATTTGGCTTAGAATTCAAGGTGAATATTTGACAGCAAATAAAAAAAGAAAGAAATACAGGGCATAGACTCTGGAAGTTAGTGAATGTGGTCCAGGTCACCAGGCTAACTTTATGTAAAGCACCCTTAAAACTTCAGTTGCATGTTGCCAAAGCAGAAGTACATCATTTTCAGGAGCCACAGGCCATTGCTTTTAGTTTAGGGAGGAATCTGCAACAGTGTGTACAAAGTACCCCCTTCCTTAGTATCATATTCTAGAGCATGCATGATTTAGAAATTTCCTGAGCTAGGCTTTGTTTCAAAACCATAGTGCTAAGTAACCATTGGTAATCACACTCACCTCTCTATTCATCTAGTATTTTTTTTACAGTAAGTGGGTTGGTCTTCAGAAAGGCCTGTGGCAATTGGTTCCATAGCTGAATTTTGTGCTTTGTAAAAAGTAATTTGCTGCTGTTTCAGGCCTATCGTCTCATATTATTGAATGCTTATGTGTTTAATTGCTAGTAAGGCTAAAATAGGCCCTAAAATTTTTTTTTTTTTTTTTTTTTACTGCTGAGTAAAGACTGTTGCTCAAACATAGGAGTTCTTAGCTTTGGACAATTAGCTTTTGATGATCCAAGGGCTGGAGCACCTCTGCTATGAAGACAGGCTGAGAGAGTTGGGGCTGTTCAGCCTGGAGAAGAGAAGGCTCCGGGGTGATCTTATGGTAGCCTTCCAGTACTTAAAGGGGGCCTACAGGAAAGCTGGAGAGGGACTTTTTACAAGGACATGTAGTGACAGGACAAGGGGCAATGGATTTAAACTGAAAGAGGGCAGATTTCGATTAGATCTAAGGAAGAAATTTTTCACTCAGAGGGTGGTGAGGCAGTGGAACAGGTTGCCTAGAGAAGTTGTGGATGCCCCATCCCTGGAAGTGTTCAAGGCCAAGTTGGATGAGGCTTTGGGCAACCTGGTGTAGTGGAGGGTATCCCTGCCCATGGCAGGGGGGTTGGAACTAGATGATCTTTGAGGTCCCTTCCAACCCAAACCATTCTATGACAATTAAATACAGGATTTAATCCTTCAGTCTGATCTCTTACATAGTATACTTGCTAAATTTATTGTAGCAAGTCAAAGACTTGTAAAGGTTATGCCATTATGTTACACTTCTTGCTTTAACAGTTAATGCTTTGAGTTTTAGGATGAGAAAACATCTTCCTGTGGGGCAAGTAGAGTTTAACTTATATGGTAACGTGCAACACTTTCAGTACAGAAATGGAGTTTGGTAGAGTTGCCAGCTCTCTTAAATCCTTTGCAAAGCCCTGTGCTTTGAGTTATTCCAAGAATTTTATTTTCTAATCTTCATGTTTAGGGGGAGAGTAACAGGAAGTTGGAACTTTCATATAGCTCACAGTTTAAAGAGACAAAGGTCACCCAACTTTATTTCCATGCCTGACTCCCTCAGATTCTAGGGCTCAGTTTGTGAGAGCAATAACAGCACACGGTACTGACTGCTTTGTTCTGTCCCCAGTGGACAGGACCTCGAGTATACGGACCGTGAATATGAAAAGACAAGGTGTTAATTGGGTTCATGAGGGGCTTTCCATTAGCTTTGTCAACACATCTAGCAGTACAGTTTTTTTAGGCAAGGACTTTTACTTAAACTGAGAGTCTACATTTAAGTTATTTACATAGAGTATCTTTAAGGTGATTATCAGAGATGAGAATTTTTTGACGTACTCTTGTGAGTCTGTTAGTCACTATAATGTCAAATATATTAAGCTTTAGACTGTACAGAAGTATAGAGCAGAGAGGAGCTTCAGGATTATTCTTTTGCACTTGAAGTAGGGTTAAATATAGCTAGATGATTGCTTAGCAGATTTTCACCTAACGCGTTCAGAACTCTCCAACAGCAGGAATTCTGTTTTTTCTAGATATCCCACCAAGCGCTTAGTTATTCTTTCAAGTTAAGATTCCCCAGTGTCTAATTTAAATCTTCAGTATGTGTAGTCAATACATTCCTTAGTCACACCTCTCTAAGAACATCTTGTGATACTTGCATTCATTGATCCCAGCCATCTCTCTTTAATAGGGATAAGGATAGTTATTCAGCCTTTCCTATAGATTAAGTCTCTTGGTTTTCTTGGAATCCTCTGGAATCTCTCCAATTTGTGTACTTTACAGTTCATTACCAGACACCAGACAGTATTTCAGCTGCAGGACTCATCAGCACCAAGTAGAGCAGAATAATTATCCCCCATATATTACAGAGATATTCTGTCAAAAATAGCTCATGTAAATAGCAGCCTCTCAAAGCATCAGGTGCTGGGAGGCCACCACTTCTAGATATTCTTAAAGCTGTTACTGTTACCTTTTTTCTCTCCTTGCATAACATAAACTTCCATCACAGTACATTTCTTTTTGCTTACCTTTTACCAATTTTTAAATCTTCTGCCTTGAACAGAACTTGTTTGACAAAGAGTTAGTCTTGTGGAGCTACACTTTTCCTCAAAGACTACAAAGAAAAAAAACCCATTACTTTCTTCTTCAGGAAACCTGAGTGCTCTGTTAGCTGGCACTGCCTTTTGTAGCTCCAGCACATCAACCTGATGAGGCTTCCCGTGTGCCAGGCTGAGTGGGTACGCTTCAGCCCTTGGGTGCCTGCTGTAGCGTGGTACATTAAGTAATTCTTCTTGCAGCAGCATTGCATTATGATGTGTATGAAGTTCAGGACTGCTGTAAACCCCTGAATAACATCCAGGCATTTGTTCCATAGAAAAAATACTTGTAATCTCTGCATTCGATTTTGCTTCCTTAAGTGTGGTTCTTTCAATTTCGTTAGTTTCTATCCGATCTCCAAAGTGAGATAGTTTTGAATTCTGATCTTGCCCTTCAAAGTGTTTGCCATCTCAAAGTAATCTGTAAATTATAGAAATCCTTGTTATTTCATAATCCAAGCAGATAATGAAAATATCAAATAAAACTTCATTAATGATTGGCTTCTGTATGACTTCACCTAGAGTGCCCTCTCCATTCGATTGGATGCTGCTGGTAACTCTTAATATACTTTCAGATGATTGTGCCCTTCGTTTCATAGGGATGTCATCCAGGCTGTGTTTCCCTAGTTTGTTTATGAGAGGAGACTATGCTGTGTATGGGAAAGTATCAGAAAGGTTGCAGTTCAAAACATGAAGCTTTTTTGGAATGCTGCTTGCTGACTGACAATGTAATCTAAATCAGGAGCTTATGTAGGGGTTCCTGAGAAACAGATGCGGCCGAGTTCCTGAACCTACCCTATGGTTTGGAAATACTCCTTCTATTGTGCGTCTGACCATGCTTCCCTTCTGGACTACAGGTTCAGACTTACTGCATCGTTTTCTGTTGCAGTAGAAGAGTGAACTGAGTGCCTAATATTTAGCTTTACTTCTTTTTCGGTTAGTGCCACTTCATTTTGAGCAAAAGATTCCACAGGCTGACCTTGTTAGAGGAGTCTGACTTTCCTTGTAAACCAGATCTCAGGACCCGATACGTAGGTCTTAAGGCAGAAATTGGCCTAGTAGAAGTTTGCATCTTTCCTCGGTAATCATTCTCTGTTGCATCATGTAAGCTCCATTTGTCTTGATAAGGGTTTAAGAAGAATTTGACTTTTGGGGAATGATGACATTTTAACCCTCTTCAGGAAAAAAGGGAACACATTTTGGTTTTAAGCTTTTACTCTGCTTTAATCAAAAAAGACTTGTTAAAATTGTAATTAATCATTTTCTGGAGGGAGTTTACAGTGTTTTATTTCAGTTTTAGCCTGGCCTATTTGTGACATTTTACCTCACAATATTCTGAAAAGATTTCATAATTATAAAAGTTTCAGTAATGCTTCGTGTATTTCAAATGTTAACTCTTTATAATAATGTTTTGAGACCTATGGGGAAAGACTTGATAGAGATTTACATCAGATGTGTAATTTTTCTTGGTGGCACAGTTCTTCAGTAGGTGAAAGTAAATGCCTGACATGCAAAATATTAGATTAACTGCAAGTTAACTTCTTAAAATAAAGGAATTTCTTACAAGGAGGGATGAAGTAAATTTTCAGGAGTATTTTTAGGAATATTTTTACGTTTTGCACTGCTTCCATGTAATTTAACCTGTAACATTCTTTTCTAATGCTTATTTTAATAGAAAAAAAAATCTAAAATGTTTTCTAATTGAATAAATATCAGCTTCATCTTGCATTTTTATAAATTACTTAAATTGAAGTGTTATTGAGGGGCAGACGTTCAGTCAGCATTTTGTTTACTTAATATATTGGTTATTTATTAGCATGTCTGTATATTACCTTCTGTAACATATGGCCTATATGTGAGTGCTTTGACAGATCTGGACCATGTTCTTCAAAGAAAACGAAGGCTTAGATACACAGTACAAGTTTAAGAGAGTTTCCTGAGACTAGAAATGTAATTTACAGAGAACGCTTTCCAACAGCTAAATTAATATGACCAATGTTGTTAGAGGCTTAGTACAGGTACTGTGGGGATTCTACCAATATAACTACAGACATCTACACTTACACTTTAGCAGGATTTGGCCAAGAGTTTTTATTACCTTAATATTTCTTATCAAGTACATTGGTAGTGGTGTCGTAAGCAGCTTGTATGTCATACATTTTAGTCAACAGAATTCCAGTACACAAAGGAGCTGGAGTTGAGCAATAGCTGTCCTTATCCTGTCCCATTTTTATCCAGATTGTGTGGCTCTAACTCTTTAGGAATGTTCCTTTCACTACCAACATATATGTAAAATTTCTGGCCTATATCTGCAAACAACATTGGTTGCCTGATGTTCTGTAGTCAGGCCCAAAGCAGCATAAGGAAAAACATACCTTTCTTACTGCTGCAGATAAAAAAAAGCAAACCACCAAAATTCCTTATTCCCAGGCTTCATGAGTTAGCCTCTGAGTTACAACTAGCTGGACTGCTGCAGTAGGTGGGAGGAGGAAAGGGAGGGAATGTCTCAAAGATTCAGTGGTCCACAGCCTGTATCTGCCCGCTACCCAAACCAGTTCCCCATGATGTAAAAGCAGGAGAGAAGGGTCTGCCCCACTCCCTGTGCCATTTGGGGGTGTGGACATCTACGCAGACTGAGCCTTCCCCTCTGAGCAAGTTGCCTTGCGTTGCTGCCTGTCTTTTCTTGCAGCCCATTGAAACAAAAGCATGGTGAATGTGACACCTGATGTCTGCCTGTTCTTTTCCATACAAAGTATTTCAATGCAAGTTGTGAGCTTGCATCTAAAACCAAAGTCAAAATCTTGTAAACCACTGAATACTGGCATTTCAGTATGTTTAGCTGAAGTGACTGAAGACTGAGAGGAAGGTGGGAAGTGTAAAGACAACTGACTGACTGCTTTACTTCATCATGATCTCACTTGAACTGTGAGCTGTTAATAGAGACTCCCCAGAAAAAGAAGCCAGACAAATATTATAGGCTTCAATAACTGCAGCTGCTACGTAAATGTTTAAGTTAGGTGTCTTCTGATATTCCTCAGGCATATAAAATACAACAGGGGCCAGGGGCAAGCTCCCTGTTTTCCTCCACATTGTAACATGTCTTTCCATGTTTTTTTTTTATTTATTTATTTGCTTTTAGGATGTATTCATATAAGTTGTGTGTGTATAGCTTTTATACAGAGGTGTAGACAGCAGCATTTGAGACTAACGTTGAAAAACTAGGAAACATTAGAATTAAGCATACCTGTAAAATCTCACATTTTTGCCCCCTTATGATACAATTTTAATTAGAGGAATGTGCATTCATGAAGCGCACAGGTGGATATTACTCACAGAACAAACAGCTATTGATTTATTGTTTAATGTGTGGTGCAAAATTTATTGCAAACTATAGAAATTCTGCTTATTAGTTATTAATATACATAAATACATATGTGCTTTGGATGACTAACTGCAGTATATAAAAGTTCATGAAAAATTATTATTTTATATAGCACAGCACTTCTATACTGTAATGGGCATTATTACTCCCTTAACTTTCTTCACAGCTGGGAAGCTGGAACTTAGAAATGTCAATGCTTCTTGGGTCTTCTCCCGAATCTTCTTTTTCTTCCTTTTTATAAATATGCCATGTCTCTTGACAGTCATTGTGCTCTGAAACTTGGACATCTTTGGTTTTGTTTTAATTTATGCTCAAAAATCTGCCCTGAAGTAAAAGTAATTGTCATACTAAACCTAGATAAGCTGCTTTCCAGTTCCCTCTCTTCCTCTCCCTCTGGAAACTCATGCATCTGTACCGCACAGAAGCTTGTGGTTGTTTTGTTGCCAGTGCTTCAAAGCTGAGGGCAGCTTTTACTGTGAAATAGAACACAGATTTCACAAGCAGTTGTTTGTTGTACTTTGAAACAGATCTTTATGAGATTGACTTGTGTACCACTTGGCTTTGTAACATGGGATGTTGAAAACAGCGCTGAGGAAAAGACTCGCTCTTTGCCGACAGTACAGTATATTCACCATCTGGCACTCTGGTCTGCCTGCTAAGCTCCCGCGTGTGATCCCAGGGACAAACACCGCACTTCATTTTGTAGCTAATCGGACTATGACATCAGCAGCTCTTGTCATCAACAAAAAATAATCACTGAATGTTCAACGATTTGCATGTGGGCTTATCCTAAAGCACTCTCTTGAAAACAAGTATTTTAAATCATGAGTCAGTACTGGTACAGTAAGTAAAGCTCCTCTCCCACATCTACGACGACTGATTTGTTCAGTACACACTATGACAAGGAATGGATGCCACTACTTTAACACTGGAAAAGAGAAGCAGACTTCCTGAATGTACAACTGTACAGATGTTGGTATTACACAGTAGTACTGCACTTAGTACTCTAGAATTCCAGAGTAAGTGTTTGCACATACAGATCACGATAGTGCAAACATCACTTGTCTACTCTGAGACTGAAGTTGACGTTTTAAGCTGTACTTCGTACATTATTATTTTTTTCTGAAACCTGTGTATGTTTAAAGGAGGTTTTATTTGTGGCTTCATGGAAAGCTTTCCTACCCCTGCAGTGTTGACTGTCATTGCAGAGATTTTTGCAGGCTTCTGCACAGATTTGTTCTTTCCATTTAACAACAGATTCTTTCTTGCTAAAAGTTCCACTATTTTTCTCTAATTCTAGGCCTTCATGTAGATGCCTAGTCTCATATTGAGAGTTATCTTATCATTTCCCTCTCCTTCCCTTTATGATAGATAAAGGAAAAAAGTTCTGAAAAGAATTATCTTTGCCTGCTTCTCCATCCTCTCATATTTCTGCTGGTTTTTGTCATTTCCAGAAGAATTTGAATGCTCATTTTCTTCTTGAGTTAGTTTTAACTTGTCTGGTACTTTTAAAGCATTTTTTCCTGATAAATAGAACATCATTACAAAATCCCCTCAATGCACTTCTGTCATCCCAAATAACTGTGCCCATGTTTAAATCAAGTTCTTTTACATGTGCTGATCTTTAAGAACAAGAAGTGTTTCTTCAGTTTTAAGAAAAAACCTAAAAGCTTAGTTACGCATTGATGCAAGTTGCTGAAATGGGTTCCTTCCTGCTTGCCTGCCTTCCTTTCAGACATTAACATGTGTTGAGTTGGACATCAGATTTCTTACAGTAGCTGCGTTTTTAGATGATAGAGAGGGACAAAGAGCCAGAGCTTGTCTTTCAGAATTCTAGAAATAATAAAAAACCCATGCTTACCATCTTTTTCTGAACATACGTGGTCAGTTATGTGTAGAGAAACACTGGGGAACAACATTGAGGAAAAAAGAATGCTTTCAAATTTAACACTAGAAGAAGTTTCACTAGCTAGGAGTTAATTATTTTTCCTATAGGCTTTTGAGATCTAAGTCCTCTTACATCTTCTCTTTTCTTTCTTCTGCAGCAGAAGTCTTGGTGTCCATACAAAGTTCTGCTTCCTCTGACATGAAAGAGTAGTTTTTAACAGATGTAGCTGACTCTTGTTGGCAGGAAGTTTTGTAGGCTTACTAAATGTGAGTCTTAGAAAGTAACATACAGTAGCGAAAAACAAACAAGGAAAACATTCTTAATTCTGGAAATAAAGTTATTTCAGAAAATTCTCAGTAATCAGAAGCAATTCTTGGTAGCAGTTTTTATGTTTGCGGTATGGTTGTTGAGCCGCAGAGTCTGTAGGCCAGACAATTGTTGAACCTGCTGCTTTTTGTGTCAGAGAAGCCAATATACATGGAAAGGGAGGACGTGAAACGGAAGGCACTCAATCCCTGCTGCAGAGGCCTGTGTTTAACTGCCACCACGGCTTCTGGATGGTCCACCTGGTGGGATCACGACACCGGTATGGGCGCTCACCATCAGAAGACTGGATCAGTCCCTGCAGATTATGCAGGGTTAAAAATATGGCTATTGCAAATAACTACCCAAATAAAACCAGTTTAAAATCACTGATAAGTTTTGGCTGGTAGTAGAAAAACAAAACAGGGCTTTTAAAAACTCAATCTAAATTCTGTTGATAAAGGACACTCATTGTAGCAGCACTGGTGCACAGAATGGCTGATGTATTTTTTTTCCCAAGTTTCACTGTGTGAAGAACCTGACCTAAATGATTAAAATTAATGTAGTTGGATCAAATTTGTTTAAATAATTAAGAGTCAGGAGAACAAGTAACGCTGGTACTTCATCATATCAAATATTCAGAATATATATTTTTTAATACTGTATTTGAATCTAGGGTGAAGATACAAGTGTACTTTTGAAAACACATGACTGGAATGGGCTGTGTCACTGGTTTGTGCCACAAAGCGTCAGAGTATTCCTCAAATATTGGCCATTAATCATAGCATAAGCTTTCTTGCATTTTTGGCACTACAATCATAGAATCATAGAATGGTTAGGGTTGGAAGGGACCTTAAAGATCATCTAGTTCCAACCCCCCTGCCATGGGCAGGGAAACCCTCCACTACACCAGCTTGCCCAAAGCCTAATCCAGCCTGGCCTTGAACACTTCCAGGGATGGGGCATCCACAACTTCTCTGGGCAACCTGTTCCACTGCCTCACCACCCTCAATGTAAAAAATTTCTTCCTTATATCTAATCTAAATCTGCCCTCTTTCAGTTTAAATCCGTTGCCCCTTGTCCTATCACTACACGCCCTTGTAAAACGTCCCTCTCCAGCTTTCCTGTAGGCCCCCTTTAGGTACTGGAAAGCTGCTATGAGATCACCCCGGAGCCTTCTCTTCTCCAGGCTGAACAGCCCCAACTCTCTCAGCCTGTCTTCATAGCAGAGGTGCTCCAGCCCTCGGATCATCTTTGTGGCCCTCCTCTGGACTCGTTCCAGCAGTTCCATGTCCTTCTTGTGTCAGGGACTCCAGAGCTGAACACAGTATTCCAGGTGGGGTCTCACGAGAGCTGAGCAGAGGGGCAGAATGACCTCCTTCGACCTGCTGGCCACGCTCCTTTTGATACAGCCCAGGATACGATTTGCTTTCTGGGCTGCCAGCGCACATTGCCGGCTCATGTTGAGCTTCTCATCCACCAGCACTCCCAAGTCCTTTTCCTCAGGGCTGCTCTAGGCTGTAAGGAAAATACTTAAAACTGAAACATCACATATTATTACTGATAATATATCTCCTTATGCTTCTGTACACCTGTACAAATTTGGACTGAGAATTTCTAATACATAATCAATATGTGGAAATTAATCTTTTGTATTTAAATTATATTATATTGATACTTTGTGTTTTAAAAATCACACTAAATGACTGAAAAGTTCACAAAACCCACTGTTTTTAAATTATATTTTTAAAATACTTGTATAAAGTTGATTTATATGTCATCAACCGAAGAAAGTGATACTCCTAGTCCAGATCTGTTATGCTGGTTCACTAAGTCATCTTGTCTGTTAGTATCTACCATAAAAATGGATTATACTCTTCGGAGTGGTCCATGACATTAATGATGAATGAAGATTAATTTTGATTCAGTCTAAGATTTGCTGTGTCTGGTTGCAGGAGGTAATGCTCTTATATCAGTGATTTTTGATCTAACGTAGCTTATAAGCTCCTACTGCTTCCTGAATCAATTCCACTCTCTTACTTTGCCAACTAGTGCTTTTGAAAACATTTTTGCTCTGCCTTGGCTGTTTTGACACATCTGTATTGAGATATACTTGCCCTTTGCTGTGTTAAGCTCCATTTGTTTTGTTGATTGCCACATTTCTCTTGTGGTTCTGACCCTACCAGGAACTGTATTCCCATGCAGTTAAAAATGAGTGTAATCGTTGGATGTGAACTGTTACAACAGGACTTTCACTGCAGGCAATATTAATATTGGTGTTATCATAAAATTGTTTGTGTGAACAGCTACAAATTCTTTATCAGCCTAGTGAAGATGATACAAGCAACATTCCTGAAGGCCTTTTCTGTTTGTATTCCTTTTATTCTGTCGCTTATGCTTTCCTAGGCAGTGATTCCTTGACAGTCTATGTTAGGTTATTTAGTAAATAGACAAGTGCGATTTATAGTTTTGCTGCCACACAGACCTACTTTTCTGTATGTGAACAGAAGTTTATGTATGTCATTCAGGAAGGGCATGTTTATTTTGCTCTGTGTGGTTCTCTGTTGTGGTGGCCCTCAATTTCTTAATAACTTCCCTTGATGTGAT
This sequence comes from Tauraco erythrolophus, assembly GCF_009769465.1. Taxonomy (NCBI): domain Eukaryota; kingdom Metazoa; phylum Chordata; class Aves; order Musophagiformes; family Musophagidae; genus Tauraco; species Tauraco erythrolophus. The sequence goes on along the minus strand of NC_141472.1, from coordinate 9,768,819 downwards.
GAGTTCTCTGATTTACTAATATGGGTCATTCTCAATTTAAGACAATGCAGCCTCCCAGCTACAACTTAGCTTTTAAGATGTATAGTAGCTGTATTCCATTTCTCCATCTATCAGTAATTTGAACGTTGTTTTTAGTTTTTTAATAAGGTTCTGTATTCATCATGAGAAAAAAAAAAAGGTTATCAATCATAAATTTTCTATACACAGTGACATAATGACTTTGGAAATACTTTGGAAATTGAGTAGGAAATCACGTATATAGGAAGTAAAAGTCAGATACTCTTCTGGCTTTTTCAGAAGCTTGTTGATGAAATCAGACCGAACCGCCTGTAATACTATGTGCCTCCTTGAGGTGTGCTGAGTCAAGTTGTAATACACTGTTTTTAAGATCAATTTCTTAATATCCATGTAGTAATAAGTCTGTAATTTTGAACCAAACACCTTCATAGCCCATCTCCAGTAATACATTGTCAGACCAGCATTTCTGCTCTTACCTATATTTTTGATTAGTTGGTATATAAACCCTACAGAAAGATTGTTTAAATTGATTGCTTGTTAATCTGTTAACTCCTTAACTTTTAAGTCTCATTCTTTAAGTATCCTTTACAAAATTCAAACATTCAGCTGTCACTGAAAAAGAAATGTTTAATGCCAGTATTAAGATCACCTACCTGGATTAAAAAACAAGCCTGATTCACCATAGGAATCTGTTATCTTGGAAAAGTCTGAAGGAAGACATTAGCTTTAGTGTATATTTGAAGATGATGAAAGGTAGGACTCTGACAGTGCAGGATATAGTGTATTTTAATAAAGACAGTATAGCATCAAGTTTGTGTAAATGCTGGAACTAGTTGGTGAAGTGAACACAACCCAACTGCAGATATTTTAGTAGTGTGAAGGGCCTCCTAGGTGGGACTCTAGCTGTGTAAGATTTCAGTTAAATTTAAAAAAAAATATAATTACAAAATCCAGAAATGGAGGAGCATATAATAGATAAGAAGAAAATATAGTTTTAGTCTTTTAAATATACATCTGAAATTAAGCTCTTATCTATACTGTAAAACTTGAAGGCTATCCAGAAAACAAATCCAATTACGGCTTAAGCACTTGAGAAAGTGAAATCTGATTTAATTACTTCTTTCAAAAGAAAATTACCTCTTTCAACTTTTTATTATTAAAACTCTATCTATAGTTATCTTTATCACTATAAAAAAGAAGCAGCTTGGAAGGGAAGCTCTCTTCATGGAGTTCACACTCTAGTCTTTGTTACTTAATACTCAAGCTGAAAATTTGAGTCCTTATACAAACTTCTGATTGTCTAGAAAATAAGCCATAAAAACGCTTTACGACAGATAGAATTTGTGTCCTTAGATATGGGATTAGAAAAAAATTAATTTAAGCATAAGAAAGAGCAACATGGGCATGTTTTTTTAAATGTTGTTATCTTTATGAAAAGGTCATCAGTATTGCTGAACATGCATAAAAATGGCAGAAATATTGTGCTTTCTCTTGCTGTAGGAAAGTCATTACCCAATGCAGTGAAAATATGCTGTTATGATATAAAAAAAGAGTTGAAAGTGATGAAGTCACATTTCCATTTCATTTAAGAGTTCTAGAGCTGTTTTAGGAATGACCGTAGCTTTACATGTAGCTTTGCCTTTGCAAGAGAACTAAATACAGGGCCATGGCCCTTGCTGCTGCTAGGATGAGATACAGCCTCTGACCAGTCCTCGAGTGAAAGGGCTGAAGAACAGATATGGGCTGAGACATAAGACTGTACCCTACACAAATAAGACTGGGATATTTGCTCAAATCCCATTTGCCTCCTTGAAACAGCAGCGCTTCCTGCGTATAGATGCGGTTTAGTCTCTGGATACAAAATCAAGTCCAATAGCCAGTTACATTAAGTGTCCATTTCTCAGGAAATTAGACTTGAATCTTAAAAACTTCATACATCAGTATTAAAACCCAAGACTGGCAGATGTTCATTTTACAGAAAAAACTTGAAGATATTTTCAAATTTAGTCAGGTATCACCCTAATGGAATAAGCAGTGAGAATTAATTTATTGCTAGGCAGAACTCTAAGAGAGGCTAGGGAAGAACACATGAGAATAGTGTGAGAATGGTCTCATTTTTATTAAATTGAGATAATTTAAAAAAAAAAATAATGTAAAACCCACCCAAAGATCTCTGTGGATAAGTGAAATGAAAAGATGCTGTATGTTCTACTCTCTCTTTAAAAGCCTGTCAAGTGTATAATGCTGGTCCAAGCAAGTATCACTCAGTTAATGCCACTGTTTTTGATGGAAAGTATGAAATATTGTGGAGATGTTTGTGAAGACTAGTAGCCTTAGTTGGGTAAAGTGCCATTTTCCTGGTATCTAAACAATTAGAAACGTTACTTAAAAATCTATGACATCTTCATTAGACACTGACTTCTTTTGGCCAATGATTTAAGATACCATTTTTAACAGAAAAATTGGATGGGTAGGAGGACTAAGCAAAAGGAAATTTAACCATGGGGAAAGGAAGTAAGCTGAAACAGTGGAAAGGAAGAGAGAACATATTTGTGTAAAGAAAATTCTTGTGAAATATTTGGTAGAGGGTGGGTTTTGTCTCCAGGTAGGACCTAACACACATTTCTATTGACATGTATCATGTAGACAAGCTTTGAGAAGTGAGACTCCTTTAGCCATGTGTTGTGGTTGTGCCTGGTAGTCCAAATATTCTGGGATTACTTCAAATATTATTACTAAGTAATGGTAATTTTTTCAGATAACCATTCATCTCTAAATTTGTCAATTTGCCTATTGTACATTTCTCTAAAATTAATTTTGCATGAACTGAAAATACGTATTTTTGGGGGGCCTTGCTGCTGCTTACTGCCTAAATCAGCAAATATGTGATAGACAACACCGGGAGCAATTCTGGTGTTTTTTTCATTGGTTGTTTGAAGTACATGCAAAAATAACAGATGGGGTAACATTAGCAAAAAGATGTCAACTCCTTTAGTGGTCTAGTGGAGAAAATGGGGTCACTTGTTTCTGTTGCTGCTGTCACTCCTGGGTTTTTCAAGTTAATCTCCGTATGCCTTATCAATATTTTAAAGCACAGAATGCCATTTCAGCCAAATCATAAGGGCAATATGATGCTTTATTAGTGTTTGAACTGTAAAAGGCCTTTTAATGTTTTGTTGAGATGTGCATGGTGAATCTAATACTCTTTAATTGTAGAGCAAAGCAAGAGGTGTGTTACAGAGGATTACGGTTATGATTATTTTTACGGGTAATTTTATAACTGTGCCCTTTGCTTGTGCTCCATGCACAGGGAGTTGGTGTCTCAGTCCATGGACATTTCCGAGTTGCTACAGAAAAGACAGTTTTTGCAATGCCAGAAACAGCAATAGGTAAGCATTTTAACAGCTTATCACATGCTAACATGTTTAAAGTTTCAGTGTAATCAGAATGAAAGGTCTTTGACTGAAAGCACTGGTGGTAATGCAAAAATTTTAAAAAGGAGAGATGACCATATATGGAAATTATTTCTATTAAATGAATAGAAACTTATCTGTATTCTGGGTGGTTGATCATTGAGGTTCTTAACCTGAGGTTTACTGTCTAGACCGACACAAAGACTGTCAGGATACAATTTTTAAAAAATGGAAGTAGATTTGAGGAACTAAGTCTTTGCTACAGATGTAGGCAGATGAAGTCTGAAGATGCCAGTGAAAGTATGTCAGCCAACTTTGCATTTGGAACTCCATATGAGTCAAACTGGCTGTATTACGAGCTGATCTGCAATGTTAATGAGACAGATGTTGAAATTCCATCTTTTCTTGTAGATTATTAATCTAGACCCATTACAGTTGTGTGCAGGTGAGATCACAGTGTCGTTTTTTTTTTTTTTTTAAAGAGCAACATGTACCTTGTATTTGATCCTATAGCTTCTTTGTCAACTCTTGACATGTACAAAAGAAAACTTTATGTCTCTGAGCTATTATGAAGATGGTGGTATGGCTCAAGAAAAGTCAGTCAAAGTGAACCCTCCTTTGAAATCATTCATATTCCCCTTCAAGGCAATCCTGGCATCAATAGGGTATCCACGTTGAACCTATTATTGTCTGGCATATATACTCCATTAATGCTTTCATCAATGTCCAAGTCCCTTCTCCTTGTTAATCGACAATGTTTATGAAGAGTGCTCGAAACCTATAACCTATCCTGCATTTATCTCCTGTGAAATTTCTAGTTTCTACATCTTTCCAAGACAAGGGAGCTGAAGGATGATTGCAATTGTCCTTATCTTTATGTCCTCAAGCAGGAGAATGAGGCTGGTCTGTAATATGTGACCCTGTTGAACACATTTATTCAGCAAAGAGAACATTATCTGATGGGTAAATAGCTGAAATGGCAACACACATGGTGCTATGAGGGTCAATCTTAGATTCACCTGAAAGAATTAGTTATAAGGAGTAGTGACCATTATTTCCTTAAAAGAATTTCCAAACAATTACGTAATATTGAAACTAAGAAATAATATAAAAAAAAATCAGGACTCAGTTCTGAAAAGACAATAAAAGTTATAATATTCTGCTTTTTTTGAGAATATTTTAAGTACAATAACGTAATTACAATTAAAGTTAAAATGCACGCTTGGCTAATGATTGGATTTTTGTAGTGCCCCGTTAGTAATGCTTAAAAGGTCTAGCATTTTTCATCATCTTTAAAGAGTTTCTTACTCATGTTATCTGTTGTTCATTGCTATCCAGCCTGTATGAAACATTTCACAAGACCTACTCTGAAATTCTTAAAATATTAAATGAGCTGTGAGTGTCAATTCAAATAAAACGTAATAAACCCCACCCCCCAAACATAAGCACTCTCTTTATCATTTTACCTCCTGAAAAAATTATTAGAGCAATTCCTGATAGCTCATGACATGTAATTTTTCTGAACAAATAAGTCTGGGTGGGATGAGAAAACAAAAACTGTTGCAGCTCTCCAAATATTTTTCTGTGCTGAAGGAAAACTTGGTGTACTAAATAGCTCAAGCATTATTACAACGTGGATTTGGTAAACTCCTGAAGTTCATAATCAACTGTTGTACAAGAAAAAAATCTGAAGGAAAAAAAAAATTAAAAAACTAAACAGAGAAGTTCTTTGGCATATAAAATTATTCTAACAAAGATACCTTCTTTGCTTTCTTCCTCAAAGGTAAGTAGTCTTATAGTAACAAAGATGATGTACTTTACATACATTCCTTGTGTTTACATGGACTTATTTAAACAAAAATAGACTGTGAAGACATGTAAAGGAAAAGCTTAGAACTTGCTTAGGAAAGAAAGTAATTAAAACCCTTTTAGGATCGATTAGAAGTAAAACCACTGAAATCTGTTTGGATTTAAGGGCTTAGCTGTTTTGATCTCTGTGGTGCATGTTTAAAATGTCTAGCTGTCTAGATACTGTATTAATTGATTTTTTTCATATGTTGACTTATTTCAGTAGGCATTACACCTTTTCTGTGAAACGAAAACAAAGCATTCATTCAGCTGCTACATTTTCACACAATTATTCTGAATTTATACACCACCATAAATAAAAGGATATAGATAGATATGCCACTTTGCAAACCGAAATAAGAGCCAGTTCTAGATTGTAGGAGTTTGGAACTGACACAGATAAGATAAAGCAGCCTAGGTGTAGGAGGGTGTAGAAAAACCACCGGTGGGAAGATCAAAAGTTGAAAATATATTGTAAGAAGTGAGCTTTATTATGTTACAATAATAGTGAACGCTTTCTTGTATATTCCTCTAAGTTTTTAGCTTTCTATAAGTCATTTACTAATAAATCTCGAACCACTTCTGCAAGATAAAGTAGGAATGTAGTAGTGGTACCTTTATCTCACGCCTGGCAATGGCAGAGAGTTTCACAATAGGTATTACAGTGAAGTGTGTCGTGTCTGCCTCAGAGTGCAGTCTGCAATTCAGCATTACAGGCATAGGCTTCTGGCCTGGCCAGCCCAGCAGACATTCAGTTCTTCTCTTATTTAAGTAGGAATTTGAGAAATAATTGGTAAATGCTATCAAAGGGAAGAAAAATAAAATCAAGTATATGGAATATGTTAAGAGAAACACAGTAGCAAACAGAAACATATAGGAAGCATTATTGAGAGAATTAAGAGGAATATGTAGAACAAGGAAAAGAGGAGTAAAATTATAAGAAGAAAGGTAGACAGAGACCTTGAAAAGGATACAGTAGAAGCTGTAGTGAACTATGTTTATGGAACCAAGTAAGTTTAAAGTGGATTAGTTACACCTTCACTAACCCTCTTTGTAAATTCCTTAATAATTAGAGACCTTAATTCATATTAACTTCTAAAGCAACTTTCGCCAATCAACTTCACAGTTTATTTAGAATTAATTTCCCTGTGTACAGCCATGTGGAAGGGCCCTATAGATCCCAACCTGAAGATGGCTTTTCCTCTGGAAACTTACTGGAGCATGGGGAGAATAGTCCTTCAGCATCAATATTTTAATTACAGCAAAGAGGAAAAAGTTGTTGTAGTTGCAGCCCTGCTGGATGGGTAGAATAATGTAATTGCCTTTTTTGCTTTGGAGGGCATTTGTAAGAGAAGTTTCATTTTGAAATGAGGAAATTTTTTTTCAGTAATAGGAAATCCAAGGAGAGGCAGATGAATAGAAATATAAAACTAAATGACAGTCTTGGCATCAACGTTATGATGGCTCAAACTAAGGAGGTAAAATGCAGAGCAGACTATTCAGAAAGTGAGTACAGATGAAAAAGAAGGGAAGTGATGAGTTGGGATTAATACATTTCAGGGCTTTTAAAGGGTGCCAACAAGACATTCATCATTTCAGGAGAAGAGCTGTATGTCTCAGTAGCCTGTGGGATGAGGAATAAATCAGTGGGATTCTATTTCCATTCCCATACACGTCAGTGGGAATGGAAATAGAATATTACAACTATAAGTGATGAGAAATGGCTCCTAAAAACAACTCTGAGGGAGCAGAACTAAGGGAGGACCAAGAGGGAGCCAGAGGAGAAGCTGAAGGATAAGTAAGAACATAAGGCAGTGAGGAACTTCTAGAGTTTATTGAGAAAACACTGAAGAGTAGCTGTCTGAAAGAAACCTCCCTTTGATTCCATCCAAGGGGAAGGAATATTTAGGGACCACCAATTTCCCACATCTTAAAATACTCGTAAATAGAGTCTTTCTGTAATACATTCATTGACTCTTTTGTGACTGAAAGCAATTATTTGTGAGTGAAAAATTACCACCTTCTATCAGAACACCACTTAAACTCCTTATGTACATCTTAATCTTCCCAGTTCATCTTTCTGCTTTGGCAAGTGTTTTCTGAATTTCTTATTGCTCATTTGTATTCTCCTTCATTCGTCCTTTCAAAGTGAAAAAACAAAACCAAAACAAAACACCACACCTTTAATTTCTTCAAAAGACTTGCAGTTTCATGAGTGCACCATTGGTGACTATTTTGAGGTAGTAACTGCACATCTGTTTCTTTCCATTTTGATTTCTGAGATATATACAGTTAAGCTTAAGTTCTCTTAAGTTAAAAGTTACGAAAAGTGTTTGAATTTATTTTGTAGGTGATTAATGTATGCAACAGAATAAGGTAGACATTGTCAAAGTGATGATTTTAAATTTAAACTTTGAAAAATGTAGCTGTATATGTTTCAATGACAACTTTAAAAAAATCTTCTACATTTTATTCACAGCTTTATTTTTTAAAAAAAAAATTACCCTACTTGAAGACTTAAAAAAACCCAACATCACTCACTAAACTGGGAAGTTTTATAATTTTTTTTAGTTGCAGGTTAACCATAGTCCTGTCAAAGAGCCAGGTATTAGGTCAACATTTTGTGCCTCCACCTTCAGGAAAACCCTGGAAATACTGTTGATCCATTAACTAAGTCTCAGCCAAAAAACTTGCTCAAAAGTAGCTGTGCAAGAGGCACTTCATCGTTGGTTGATATTTTTATCATAATAAAAGATTTCCAAGAAAAAGCAGCATCTGGTTGGAGTTTGCACAATTATCTCACATTTCTTTGTGTCGCTTCTGGATTTTGCTGAGAGTACATTTGATTCTTCGGGCATCTAAAAACGTCTCAAGTTGTTGGCAAACAGAAGGAACACTATTGTCTGGTATACGTCTGTAAATTATGTACCAGTGGAAAGGATACAATTTGGAAGGTAGTCAAGATTTTGCTTTTAAGAAAGGTTCTGATGACAGAAAAATGTCGAACCAAGTCAGGGAGAGACTTGGGCAAGAGAGCCACGCCTAAGTCAGAGAGATGAAAGTGAGACAAGAAGAAATAGCTATGAAGTTACAGGCGTGATTAGGACAAGTTCTTCTCCCTTCACTTTTTTGTTTTGTTTTATTTTGTTTATTACAGGCCTTTTTCCTGACGTAGGTGGAGGATATTTCTTGCCAAGACTACCAGGAAAGATTGGCTATTACCTTGCCCTAACAGGATTTAGGCTGAAAGGAAGAGATGTGCTAAAAGCTGGCATCGCGACACATTTTGTAGAATCGGAAAAGGTAAGCTGCTAAGCAGTGCTAGCCAGGGCACAGCCTACAGCCAGAGATCTGAGTTGTGTAGCACACCAGGATACTTTCACCAACTCAAGTGTCCGCAGAAGCGCAATTTTATTAGCTGGCCACGCACTGTGAATGGGCACCGGAAAATATTCTCAAGCTGTTGTCAAGCCCTTGCCAGCTAGGGACAGCTTTGCTTGGAAGAGGGAGCAAATGTTGCTGTCTTCATGATTCTGCTGTTGAAGGGCATGATTTACTAAGCATAACTGATGTCGCTTGAAGAATTGTCCAGTTTAGACAACAGTGTCTGAAATTAGAGATTTTTTAGAATGACATAGGCTGGAAGGGACCTTAGAGATCATCTAATCCAATTTTTTATACAACTGCAAAGTTTCTAATCTAGGTAACACCCCATTAATGTGTTCTTTATCAGTCTCCTTAACAGATATCCTGTTTGTTTCTTACAGTGGCTGTAAGAAAGTGTAAAAATTAGTATATTTGATAAAGTCAGAGTCATGATGTTTCAGTAACTTGCATGGACCTAAGTGAAGGAGAAGCAGTAACTTGCTTTCCTTCTCTGTGTAAAGACTCACGACTGACATTACGTCTGCACTGCTGGAGCTGGTTAGATAACTATTTTGAGCATAGCATGGTTGCCAGGCTCCTGCTCTTTCCCCTCGGACTGTTGTAGACTGGCTTTACCTGCTGCAGCTGTAGCACTGCACTGGGGGGTCTGCTTGGGAAGCCAAATTCTTTCCTGATCACTGCAGGCCTAATGAAATCCAGATGGTTCAACAATGAAAAGTGAACTCTGGCTCCTTGGATTGTTTACTTGGTACCTCTTTAAGATCTGTCTGAAAGTTGGGGGAGGTGTTTATATACATATATACTATATCGTACTATTACCATAGCAGTAATGATCCAAGTAGTACATTTTGGTTTACTGACTTTTAATTAAATCTTATTTTTAATAGCTACCTGCCTTAGAGAAAGACCTGATAGCACTGAAATCTCCTTCAAAAGAAAATATTGCAGACTTACTGAACTCTTACCATGTGAAGGTAATATGATTAGTTACTGAAATCAAACAGAAATTTTAAACATAATGTAAAAACAGATTCTTTTTAATTCATGCTACTGATCATTTGTTTAATGGTTAAAATAAAATGAGTTTCCAAACTCTTTCCACTTTATAAAATAATAATTTGTAGCCCTAATGCCTACAGTGGTCAAAGGTAAAATTGAAAAGTCTTTCTTCACTTTTTATTCATCTTGGATAACCCTCAAATTCCTGTTGTCATCAGCTTGCTCTCTCTTTCTATGTGTCTAAGTAAGTTTCCAGCCAGTAGCGTGATCATTAATTTTCCCTGTGTTATTCTTGGATTTCTAGCATGCTTTGCAGAAGGCAAAACAGATAGCCACTAGCAGACTGGGAGTTGTACATGATGGCAAGTGCAGTCTGGGGAGTTAGCCTGAAATTCAGGGATTCTGACAAACACAAACAACAGGAGTAGAACTACTGTCCTAACCCAGAGGCTGCAGAAGTTATAGCACCAGTTATTTAATGCTGTGCTGCTCACTTGGAAGTGGATATTTTATTTCCATCCCAGAAACTTTATCGACCTGAAGAAATATTTTGCTAGCTTGATGCATCTGATGTAAATTTTAGCATTATTTTGACCATCTGCAGTCCAGATTTGAAGCCTGAATTTAAAGGCTCAAGTTGTTCCTTTAATTTCTCAAATATTTTATGTTTGTAACCTTGAGGCAATTGAAATACTGTGAATAAGCACAGCAGTTACCAACAGGGTAAGTATTAGCAGAGTGCAGATATGTTGTAGGGAAAGCATCTGAGGTCTTAAAGCAATCTTTCCAGGGGGGAGGGGAGTGCTCTTTTCCCAGTAGACAAACCCATAGCTCTCTGTTGTGATTTTGAAGGTGAATGTAACTGTATTGATAATACATAATTAGTGTTTGTATTAGCCCCCTGTAACAATGGGCATGAAAATAAAAGGTTTTTGCTTCACAGTCAGTTTATTCAGTAGCTCTTTCAGCTGTTTTGATGTGCATTGTAATTTTATGTCAAAAGCAAGGAAACTTCTGGAGTCAAATCAGGATTCAATGAATTCAGTCAATCTGAGCATTAGTCCCCAGTTGTTTGGCTTTAAAACGAGCAGTGTCTACTCTTCTTATGTCTATTTTGGCATTACTGAGTTCGTATGTAAAGATTAATTAGAAAAATAAATGGGATGAGCTAATTTACATAGTAGTACTGATTATTCTGACAAAATAGAAAGCTATGAAATAGGAGTGATTATATGTTGCAGCATACTGCTTTACAAGATGACACTGACTAGAAAAGGAAACTGTATTTTTAGTTATCAGAGCTGAAATGACAGGGAACCTTTCTCAGCTTCAGCTGCTGTTACTGAAACATCTGCTGATGGCCTAAACCCCTTAATGCCAGAAGAGCTGAAACATTTGACAGCCTTTCCACATAAGCCCAACAGATCTTTCACACTCTGTAATTTTCTAAATAAAATTTTGTAGAATGACAGAGGATAAGGAAGATAAGGAAGAGAAATGCTTTTTTTTTGCTTTGTCTTTTTTTAAAAAAATACATATATACATGCCTCTATATTTTTTAAGAAAATCAAACTTTTTTAAAAAAAACATTCTTAGGTTTTTGAGTAGCTTTATCTACACTGGCTTTCTTAGTGTAATTGATAGAAACATTGATAGAATAATCATGATTACTTGTGTACAAGATAACCACCCAGTCAAATATGCATACATAGTAGCTCAGAGCAAGCACTGCATTATGAGGTGACATCTTTAACGTTCACAAGATATAGTGACAAGCTAATTTATAAACACTGCAAAATTGTAATTCCTTTAAAAGTCAGTGTCTTATGAATATTAAATGTTCATTTATGATGTTATGATTATTCTGTAACTCAATTAATTTAAATTTTTCAGTACCAATAAGCTTTTCTGTCTAAAATAACCAAGTAAAATATGCATTTTGTTTTTAAACAGAGCAAAATTGATCAAGAAAAGGAGTTTGTACTTGACGAACATATGGAGAAGATTAACAGGTATTCAGCAATCTTTCTCCTTTTTTTCATTCTTTTGGATGGAGAACATTAAGTTAACAGTATCAGTGTTCCTCAGATAAGGTGATAGAAATTACATTCAAGTTAGTAATTAAAACGTTTTTGTCTTTAGGGAGCTTTATCTGAAGCTTATTAAATATTTTACTCATCAGTGTATTAAATACTTGAACATATTTGCCTCATTTGTACACCACTATATTAAGCAACCACCCTACAGCACATTAAAATGAACATTTTCCATAGAAATCGGACAGGGATTTGTGAGAGTAAGTGTTCAGTTGGACAGGAAATGTTACGTAGTGCATTTATAATCATTGCTATAAGGCCATTTGTGTGATTGTTTGGAACTTCTGTGTATCGGAAAGGGAAGGAGAAATAAGTGAGAGTGATAAGCAGCTAAAACTCTTGAAGAAGGATGGCAGTTCCTAAGTTCAGAGACGAAAGATGGTGACACCAACGGTAGAATGGAGCCAATAGCTAAAGATCTGATGTGTTATAAAAATACAGGTAAGACTGATGGTAGTAATTAAAGTTTCTGGATAAATATAAGAGTTGGTAAGTGAGGTTTATTGAAATGCTAGAGATTTGTAAAGGAAAAGGAAATGCCTGTCAACTAAGTTACTTAAAACTGAACAACAGGGAAAGCATTGCTAAGAAAAGCCAAATCAGCTGGTTACGCTCTAATTTCTGTGTTACCAGCACTTCACAGGGAAGAGGAAGGCTGAAGCAGTTCATTCATTTAACTTTTTTTTTCCTTTTAGTCTTTTTTCAGCAAATAGTATGGAAGAAATTGTTGAAAAATTAAAGCAAGATGGTTCTCCTTTTGCCATGAAGCAGCTAGAGGTAACGTCTTCAATGTTATTTTCATTAGAGATTTTAAGTCTGGTTCTTTCTTATCATGAGGGAGACAGTAGTCACCTTATCAATGTAACTAACACTACGTAACACCAGTAGGACATTGGACTGAGATCCTCAGGTTCCCACGTATAGTCCTGTGGGATTGGCAGCAGTTCTACTCAGACAAGAATATTCCTCTGTAAAACCACACAATGCGAATGCCGTCATATGTTGCCTCAAATTGTAATCTAGTAGAAAAACAAAATCCCTTTCCCCTTTCCCCTCCCCATGATCAAGGGGTTGTTAGTGACAAAGGTTCCTTTTATAGCTTCTCATTTTATTGCCAAGGGTTGGACTAAAACAGAGCCAGGACAATGTTGTTCATTTTCTTCCATTCCAGATACCTCATTTGGGTAAAAAGCAAGCAATTTATCATCACAAAGTATTTTTTGATCTCTTTAATGCATTTCTGAGTGCTGGATATAGTCACTACTCAAAAAAATGTACAGTGATACTACACATTTCAGCCTCAAAAGCAAGAAGCAACTTAGATTCATTTATAAGTAATGTGTGTATTTTCCCTTTTTCCTTGGAAGAATCTGTATTTAGGTGCCCCGTACAAGTTTATCTTGGAGCTATTCAAATATTACTTACAATTGGACAGAACACAAGCATTTCTCCAAGAAAAGCTTTGTTTTAACTTTGGTTACAGGTTACAGGAGAAATCCTGCTCTTGTAATAAAATAAAATATCCATCATCTTTGGACTTTCATTTGAGCAGAAAGAATATAATTTTATAATGTAGTATCATTAACATTAGGCATCTTCTCCTAGATATACAGACACATTTTTGGTTTTAGTTTTTAATTAAAGATTTAATGTTCTGTCACTGGAACTCTTCAACAGTTTTGGAAAAAGGAAGTTTAAAATTATCTTTGTGCCAACCCGTATGCCTAGTACAGTGCAAGAAGTTTAGCCTATGTATTACAAAAGCAAAATTGAGTGAAACACAAAGCTAATTTTTTTCCCACTTGTATTCAAGTTTCATTGAATAAAGTAGTCAAGTGAGCTAGTGCCAGAATAATCATTTAATGTGTCTGTAAACCCAAATTCTACCACAGGCTACTGTCGTGGTTTTCCCCTCAAACTATATAAGCTGTATGATTCTGTTCTTCCCTTTTTCTCTGTGTTAGAGATGGCAGGGAAAGTAGTTAACATCTGTTGAGGCAGTTTGATAGTGTGGTAATAGCAGTCACTTTTGGTGGCTTATATTTCTTTATAATATTGACTTACGAGGCAGTATTTTATTTGTAGATTTTATAAAGTTTAATATAATTCTGCAGGGATATTTATTAGTTTTAGTGGAGGTTGAAAACAATCAAGAATTATTAATTATTTACATATAGCTTTTCCTAAGTTAATTTCAGACGGTTTTATGGCACTTGAAAGCATAGTCAGACCTAGTGGAACTTTTTAAAGAAGCATATAGCCTTTAAAGGGTGCTTTGTTCAAAATGCACTTTCTACTAAAAAAGATGCCAGGAGCCTGGAAACACTTTGTTACTGAAATATGTTAACTAGATAGTTTGTTCTGCCACGTTTGCTCTCGTTACCCAAACCTGCTTGACTTGCTTCCTTCATCTGCAGCCTCGTAACTCAGATCTCCCTTATTTAAAGGAAAAAAAAAAAAAGTTCTTGTTCCTTGTTGTTTAGAGGGCTACATTTGTTTCGTATTTTTAATTTAGAACTTAAAACTGGCATCTACTTCAAAGTTGTGATTTTGTGTAACTGATTTTTTTTTTTTAATTCCTGAACAAACAAACAAAAAAAAACCCGGATCTTTTGTTGCTTCAGTTTTCTATTTCATATCTTTAATAGGACTTTATAGCAGCGTTTTCTTTCATATGATTAGTAAATGAATGACTGTCTTTGGAGCTGACAGAAGTTCCTGAACAATTGTCTGTTCTGTTCAAGAGATGAGACTGTATTAATATAAGTTGCTCCTCTCCACACAGAAATTTGTGGGAAAAGAAACCCCACCATTTTCTAGCAGGTGCAGGGCTTATTAGTGTGAACAAGTAGGTAAGTTTCAGACAAGCCTCTAGCCACACGCATTCTGTGCTGAGCAGTAAGCTTCTAGGATCAGATACTTAACGTCTTCTGTGAAAGATCCATAAAAACAAAGAAGAAAAATACATTTGTGGGGAAAAAAAGTTACAAAGGGATTCAGGTATAAACCTGGCTTTCTCCAAGAAACGCTTGCCAGTTTAATTGGAGGTTTTGTTTTACTGGGGAAGCAGAATGATAATCACACTTAATTGTAGCTGGAGGAAGAATGAACGGTAGCTTGCGCCCTGGCAGCTGAGTGTTTTACAACACCTACAGACAGAGCAGGGGCCTGCTGTCACATTGCTCAGAGGAGCAGAGTTCAAAGAATGGTTAGAGCTGGGAACATGCAGCAAAACCGTGACAGTCTGAGATTACTGGGCATTATCCTTGACAGCAGTTCGTTGACTTGTGTAAAGCAAATAATTTTCATCATCGGTGCTGTCACAGTACCAGGAGTACGTCCCTAGGTGATCGTTTCCTGTCACTTTGTGAAACCAAGGTTTCACGTTAGCATGCAGGCACAGGAACAACAGCACATCCAAACGATAACATAGAAACTGTGAAGGGTTCAGTAGCAGCAATGTGTAAGCTTATTTTCTTTGTTTCTCTGTATATTTATGATATGTATTAGTAAGCTGGTGGAATAAGCCCTAACTGAACGTCTAGTACAAATACCCTAATTTGGAGGTACACCTTGGCACATCCACACCTTGGATGTACAGATACCTTTTAGTGTTAATAAAATGGAACTACTGCTACAATCCAAGTATGCTGTGAGCCATGCTGTCCTAGGTGTCCTGTTCAATCTACTTGTACAAAAGTACTTCTGCTTTTTACTTTCACAACATGCCTGCTTGGCAGGCTTTCATGCATCTGATACTAAAGTGGTTTGCATGAGTAAGAAGAATGTAAAGTTTTTAAAATTCTACTTGAGAATGGCTTCATGATTTAAATCACATTTTGAATCCAGTTACAAATAGGTAGAAAGCTAGAGTACTAACACAGTTTTTGAACTCATAGTAAAATATTTTTTAAAACCTTTTACTTTATAGCATTACTTTGTTTTCAGGATTTACATGAGCCAAAAAGCTTTAATCTGAATGACAGAAGTACCACTTCTAATTGGATGAAGTAAGCATGTGGGGTCAAAACCTGAAAAGCATCCAATGCTTGAATTGGTCTTCATATGATGCTTTCTCACAGCTTTTTTTGGCAGGACAGTGCACCTTCTGAGCACTGACACTTCATGATTCAATAGCCCTCATTGGTACTGAGTGAATTGCAGTTTTAAGTGATACATCTGTCCTGCAGCAGCTTTCCTGTGACACTTTGGCTAGATACTCACATTTTGTTGAAGCCCACCCAGAACCATTGTTCGGTGCAGATGAACAAATGCTTTGATATCTTGGAAAGTAAGTGATGGGTGTCTTCATCTATTCCAAGGGAAGTGATATACTGGAGCTCTGAGAGGGTTTTTTTGTTTGTTTTAACTTAAAGCCTCGCTCAAGGACACTGAGCAGCTCAGGTCAGAAACTTTAATGGACCTTTGAGAGAAAAGATGCAGCCACTATTCCAGCTGCTACTCTTGTAAGGGACTCCACTGAGTCAGTGCCACTTAACACAGTCACCTTCTGATAGTACCTTACTGGAATTCGAGTCTATTGCAAATTCAGCTTGTAGCTTTCAGGATCATTATGTTGAAATCAAGATGGTCTCAGAACAGATGTCAAATACTTCTATGAAGACTTGTTTGCATTTTAGTACTCCTCACTTCAGCCTATCCTATCTCCTTTTCAGGCTTGTTCCCCAGCACCGATCCCCTCCTCCTCTTTGTACAGAGAATTTATTTATAGATATACTGGTGACTCATTTTTCTGCAATTACACCTACCCATTTTCTTTCCTTGTTCCTCTTCCTTCAGTTTGATTTATAGCAGTGCCTCCTCCACCTTCAGCCTCATTGATATGCCAAGATAAGGCAGCTGCTGGGTGCACTAGACTAGTTAAGTGCTGTTTTCAGATCTTCCCCATTTCAGTGCTTGCTTTGACCAGAAAGAATTTGCCATTACCATTTCACCTAGGGAACCATCTGGTTGCACTGTGCATACCGTTTCACCTGGTCTGAGCAAAGACTTTCTAATCTAGATGACAGCACGGAAAATTCAAAGGAGAAAAGGTCCAGTTCAAAGGTAAAGCCAGCAAGAGCACATGATGGGAAATAAGGGGTCCAGTCAACAGTTGCTATCCATCCGAGACCTACACAGCGATGTCATGAGAGGTATAGCTGGTTTCTTTATCTGCTGGAAGGCAGCTTGTTGTTAGAGAGCTTTAGCAGAACTCAAGAAACGTTGATGGTTGGAGCCAGCATTAGCTCTTTCTAAACCAGCTTCTCTCTCGAGCGAAGTGGTCAACACGCAAATGATAGAATGACAGAACCAGTGCTTTTAAGGTACAACCGCACGGCCTCTTGCTTCTGTAGCAATTGCATGTTTTCCAGCTTAACTAGGCAAAATGGGTCACTGCTGTATCAGCTGCTGTCTGGAGAGGGATGAAGAGTAATTGGGAGCCAGAAAAAACATTAATGTTGATGACTGGAAACCTGCCATTTCAGTCTGTGGCTAAGGAGTCTAATGTCTGTAATGAAAATAATGTAAAGAGGCAAATCTTACCATCTGCCACTTTTCAGTAGTGGTAAAAATGTCCTAATTAACAGGAAACGTCTATTGTACTGTGAATAATACAGAGCTTTTAGTTGGGCTTACAGGGGAAGAAAAGTCGTGTTCAGAGTAAGGAAACAAAGATCAGCAACAATAAGACTTAGCTCCTTTCCCCCACAACCCTGAAAGCTTTAAAGCTCAGTTCTGTTTTCTTAACTAGTTTTTTGTCTCTCTGCCCACCTCCCCCTGTTTACTGGCATGCTGTTAATTGAAGGATAGTGGTGAGAGCCAGATTTACAGCATTTGTTTGTGTGCCTTAAACAGATCCTGTCTGTTGCATAATATTTATAGCCTGTAGCTCTGTCAAAAGAAAGCAGGCAAGACCTCCGGGCTTCCCATCAGCAGAGTAATGTAGGGCTAAATTACTGCAGTATCTCTTGATCCCAGACAAGAAACCTGGGCAAATATGCATTTATGGTTGATTTCTTTTTCCTTTTTTTTTCTTTTTTTTTTACATAGTTTTCTTCTTAGTATATTGTCTAATCTTTGCAGATGCTCGTAATGCAACTACTTAAAGTTTGTGGCTAATCTCACTATTATTGCTGCACTACTCTGACTAGTGTAGCAAATTAAACTTAAATGCTGTCATATCAGCTACAATATCAGTAACATCTAAGAGCAATTCTGACTATATATATTATATTTAAAAATGGAGTATAATTGCTTGTAACACTCGCCTTCACTTCTCAAAAGAATCTGTTTGGAAATGGCTTCCAAGCTGCATTAGATTCTCTGGCTAGTAGTAATTTGATCATAAATGGTATGACCTTAGGAGTTCTAGGCTTTTCACAAGTGATGGCATGCTTTCCAGAGATCTTGCTGATAAAAGTTTATGCAAGTAAGTTCATGTAGTGTGACAGCGTGGTGGGAAGCAGCAGGAGGAATAGGTATCACATAAGTGAGCTCAGGGAGAAGAGTGCCATCATTTACTTCATGAAGTTTAAAATGCAAAAAAGACAGGCTTACAAACGTGTCTAAGTTGAAGAGAATAAAAATAATTGTTAATGTCTTCCCCAGACTATTAATAAGATGTCACCTACGTCCTTAAAGATGACTCTCAGACAGCTCAGAGAAGGAGCTGCCATGAGCTTACAAGACGTACTCACAATGGAATACAGACTGAGCCAAGCATGCATGGTAAGCGAGCAGCTGAGCCCTTTGTCTCTTTCCAGCCACAGAGGGGTAGCAAATCTGTCAGAGACTAAGTTTTATATACATTACATCAAGGGCTTACGGTTTATTAAAAATAAAAACCTGTATCGTCTTTGTGTTTGTTAGGCTGTCACCTTCTTTTTTCCAGTTCCATGTCTTTATATGCAGCTCAAAGGAGACTACATTGATGATGGTCTGATGGGAACGGTAGAGGGCTTTTGTTAAGAAAACCACAATCATGTTACAATAGAGAAAGTTTTGTATTTGGATCATAATTTTAAAACTTTGGTGTCCTTGAACAGATTTCCTATTTAAATGACTTAGCTCTCAGTGCCTCATTCCCATCAGCAGGATGGGAATAGTTGTACATCACTGCCTTTCAGGAGTGCTGTGATAAATTTAGCAAAGAAAACATGAGATTTTAGTACTATATGTAGTAATGGCTGAGTACTTGGATAACATATGAGGAAGTGATCCTTTCAGTAGAACAGAGTTGCTAACTGAATTATCTGAACAAATACCTCATAAAAGCTTCCCTATGGCATCCTTAGTATTAGTTTTGTCACATTTTAAAATAAGATTTTTATGTATCTGATTAAGTGATTTATGATAGTTAAAGTAAATGCTTTAAACAAAAAGTGAAAACTTCTGTAATTCTGGTATGTTGTAGTGCCTTGCCATATCTTTCCTGGAACTAGTATTGTTGCTCTGTTCCTAGTGAAGCATCTTTAGGGATTTAAATGCTATGTTTCCCTTTATAAAAATAACTGGATGTTTCCAGGATTCCATTTAACTGCAAAATTATGTTCCAAGTATGAAGAATATATCACAATTCCTGAAGACTGGCCTTTCTCTGAAGAATTTCTGATCCTGCATACCTTAGCCCCCTAGATCATGCAAACCTCTAGAAAAAAAAATAAATCTATGAGATGTAACACAGAGAGAAAAATAAATCTAGAGATGTAACACAGAGAGAGGGCTTGCACTGCATAAAAGTTGGCTGTTCAACTGATTCAATCAACAGTTCAACAGACCAATTTTAAGAGTGGGGTCTGCATTTCAGCAAGAGGATATAGAGCTCTTTAGTGAGTCAAGAGAAAGTAGGACTAGATGATAACAGTACAAGTGGGATTTAACCGAATCTTGGGAACTTGCATTTCAAGCAGAACTGGGATAGGGAAAGATGGGATAAATAAAATCTGTCATGTTACAGCATGGGTTTTTTTTTGTCTTTCAGAGAGGCCATGACTTCTATGAAGGGGTTCGGGCAGGTAAGCACACACACCAGAAATGTTTCTCCAACTTAATAATACGCAAACTCACTGTTGCATTGCTTCTCTGGAGGTTAAGGAAAGTACATGCAGCAACAGCCCAGAGGAGACTTCCCTGCTTGCTACAGTTTTTGCCTGTTGGCCAAAATTTATTATTTGTTCAAAACTGTTAACAGCCACGTTGTTTCCTTGGTGTAGTCTCAGCTTCCTAATGTTCTTAATCCACCTGGTAACACAGCACCATGGAAAGGTTTCACCAGTCCATTGGGAAAGTTCAGAATATATTTAATGCTGACAGTAGTGAGTAGCCATGCGTATCATTTGTGTGTCCAGACTGGGTGTTGCCACGTACCTGGTTTAGCCAGCTGTAAGAAGCTTTAAGATTCGAAGTCAAGAACAACTATGTGCGTAGAAAATTGTTAGAACAGAGACTGCTTTCACCCATGTCCAAAATATCTCTGTATAGGGGTGTCTTACTGTTAAAAAACTATATATGTAAGCTTAATGCTAAATAATTCAGCATTTTAAGGCACTGGTCACAATAGGTAGCGGTAAAAGTAGAGCAGCAGCTCAGCAAGTTCATCTCGGGGACAGACTTAGATTTTGCCCTTGATTCTACTGCTGATTCACTATGCAGTTGGTCAAACCCAATGTCACATCTGTTAGAAACCGTAGCAATTATTTATGTACTATTCAGCACAAGATGAAACCAAGCAGAGGCATTTCCTTTTCCAAGGATCTTACAGCACAAGACATTTGGATGAGTAACACTTTGGGGTTGAAGGAACCTGGCTTTTAATTCACACAGTTATGTACTTGAGTATTATCACCTCCTCCTCATTTTTTGTAGTTTAAAATCCACTTGAGTCGTGGATATTAGTTTGAGTGTTCACTATTAGTAATACTATATTAAAGACAGCCTGGGGTGAGAGATGCAAAGTTTGTTTGTACAGCATGGAAAAAGTTTCAGATTTTAATTAATTAATCTTTAGCACTTATTAGCAGAGACTCCACTGAAGAGTTTAACACACACGTTGAGAAGTACATGGTTTCCATTATGTTGGTAATGGGGACACAGATATCTTAAAAAGAATATTCCTAGAATATGTTGTGAATCACCATATAAACTGCTGAAATGTAGTTATTCGGGAAGTGACAAACTCTGAAGTCAGAGTCAGAAGAGCACCAAACCAAATTCTCACTTGTAATGCACAAGGTCATTAAACTGTATGGGATGGGGTAGAGGACAAAAGCACATCACTTGGCAGTATGGCCAGTAAATTCCACAAACTGCTTGTCAAGAAAAAAGCTGCAGGAACAGCAGTTGGGAAGCTTCTCTTTTGCATAGGGTGATGTAGCAAAGGCTTAACTGTATCAGGGGAAGAAAAAAAAAAACCTGCCACCCCACAGATCCAGCTGCACTGAGGGGATTGCTAATAATAATAATAATTTGTTTTTGAAGCACATTTGCTCTCTGCTTACTGCAGATATCTTGTTCTCAGATTTGTCTCAAAGTTGTTCCTCTTGTTTAAGAGTGGTACAGAATCTGACTCAAGATCATTTTTGTAGTTGGGTCTGATCTCATAAAAATCATTATCCAATAATGTACTGAGCATCCATTTTAACAGGAAGTAAGATTATTAAGTACTTCACAGGATCACTCATAGTGAGTAAAAATGAAAATTACAAAAATTTTAACTAAAGAATCAACTTTTTCTTTATTAAGACATTACATTCCAAGCATTTAATAGTCAGCTGTTGACCCTGTCTACCATGAAAGCATCTACTACAAAGTAAAGATATAATAATCAAGTTTTAGTTTTTGAAGATTGTTTTTCAGCAGCAATGGCCATTGGTCAGGTTTTAATAACAGCTTTTATCAGTTCAAACCATAATTTTAATAGACATGCTAAGGAAGTAGTCTGTTTAAAAGCTTTTTAAACCTTCTTTGACCTGCAATCAAAATTTCATTTTTCTTTTAGCCAGTTTTCTTTCAACCAGACTGAAAAGCTGCTGGCAAAGAGCCTTCCCTATTTATGATTCTTGTGATTGGCACTACTAAAGAAAAGCCAAAACCCTTAAAGCTTAAATACACAGATCATATTTCATCAATATTTTCCCACATAACAGTAAATGTGGTCTTTGAACACTTCAGGTATCCATTTTTCACCTTGATTTATAGAATAATACATAAACTAAGAAATGCATAGCCCTGGGTAATTTCCAAGAGTTTTGTTTTTTAATTCTTACTGCATAAGAAAAACGGTCATTTTTGGAGTCAATGCTCAAACACATCCAGCTAGACTATAATCTGAGCAGCCTGAGGGAACAAAAATCTGTTAAATTAGCCTCCTAACTATTTGTGCAGCAATGTACACTTCAAGTGGAATTGTAAAGGCCTTCTGCAGATTGCTGATCCTGCAGAGATCTTATTTCTGTATGGCTGCTGCCTCCCTCCTGCAGTGCCAGCAGCTGGCAGATGTGAGCTGTACCCTGGGCGCACCAACCCCCTGCGGTCAGTGACTGGGCAGAGAGGTTTCTTTGCAGCTCACAGAATTTCAGGTGCTCAGCAATATCAGTGTTTTGACCGTGCTGAATGAAGCTATGGCATGGAACACTAACTGAAGGCTGGGAAAGTCACCGCTACTGAACAGAGGGGGCTTGGATTTTTATTTAAAAGAAAAAAAAAAAAAGAAAAAAAGATAGAAAACACAAGAACAAACCCTTAACACAATGTCTGTGTTCAGTTACTTTTATCATAATCAATTTTCCTTAGCCTACCTTAGAAGTCTTCAGAATTTTTGTTTCGTTCTTGTAGCGATCGATAGCTCAAGCTGGAGAAACACAAAACGTACAAAAGTTAAAGCAGAAAGGGAATATTTTCACCATACTATTAGAAGACAAATATTTTTAACTCATACAAAATTGAAGATTTCATTGGGGAAACCATTACGATCATTCAGTTTATGCACCAGAGTAAAACTGTCCACAGATCCAAACGGAAGGATTAACTTCATTGCACAGTACTCCCATAGAGTAGAGAATTATCAGCAATTACTACTGTATTTCAGAGTTGTAGCTGTAGTAGTGTACACATGGATTTTTTTTTTCCCTCTCTAATTTAAAGCATCTCTAGTCAGCGTTGCATTCGTCAATAACAGTTAAGATTATTTTGGCCAGATTGTGAACTTCAGCTAAAGTTGAAGAAAATTTTAGATAAGTACTGCTCTGATAGAATAAATGTAGTTGATTTGAGACAAGGATTATTTTGACCCAAACAAATAAATGCTTCACATCACAATGTTTAAAATTAATTTGTAGGATCATAACTTATGATAACTAGTTGAAGGACGTCCTACAATCACTCTTCTACAGCATGTTTCTTTTAAAGAATTTTCCACATGGAATCTGCTCTCTGTGGAATTGCATCTTCTACCTATATAATGGGTTTCTTTTCAAAATTAGTGTTTGTTTGCATCCAAGGAGTCCTTAGTCCCATGTTTGCAGGTAAATGGATACAGGCCTCTGATTCTCCTTTCTCTTTGGAGCGGCAAGCTAGATTTGCGATGCCTGTATGCCTTCAGCTACAGAAGTATTAATTAGTGCTGTTTTAATTTGAATTATATTTATTTTCTAGGCATTTTCCAAGTGTTGGTTATGGAGGGAAAAGTTAAAAGAAATTTTCAAGTCACATTTTTGACCAGAAACTGCCGTAAAACCTGTCTTTTGATGAGACACAATCTTTAGGGAGGCATTCTTTCCACTGAATTTATAATCTGACTCCTTTGCAAATTTCTCATCTTAGTCACCAAGAATGATGCCTGTTCAGAAAGACATGACAATTTACCAAAAAACAGCTGTTGCTCTTCAAAATATCTAGTCTCTGTGAGTGTCTTCTATCCATACACCTTTAGAACCATCCTACTCTGAAGTCTTTGCCAGAAAACAAACAAACGAACAAACAAATTCTGTCCTGAGCAGAGGAACTTGAGAGGTGCTTCCTGCCCACCCTCCCTTCCATGCTGTGTTGGTCAGGAGGTCTCCCAGGACACAGGTGCATCTCCAGATCAGGTGCTGGTATCACACAGCTGAAGGGAATATGTGTTGATCCACTGTTCCTTGTATCATCAGGCAGCTCCCAGATAACACCTCTGGACAGGTCACAACTCAAGAATTTTTACTAGAATAGAATATGTTACCAAAACTCTGTTTTCTCCAGAGCATATTGATTTTCCTCCCCCGTGTATTCACTGTAGTTGACTGTCTTGATGCAATCTGAAGTCATCTTAATTAGAGAAAGTTTACAAGTAACTTTTGTGCTTTTCTACTCCACCTGACAGTGCTGATTGACAAAGACCAGTCCCCCAGATGGAAGCCAGCTGCCCTAGAAGAAGTCAGCGATGAGTTCGTGGACAGTTGTTTTAAGCCGTTGGGAAAGAATGATCTCAAGTTGTAAAGATCAAGCCTATTGAAATCTTATACATCTGGTTAATTCTGTCATATAAAAATTAATAGTAGTGTGATAAAGTTTTACAAGACTCTTAGCTAGCCTGAGATTTGTAAGTCTAATTTTTTGCATTCAGGAACGTTCTCTTTTGTTACACTGCCATAATGGCAAAATAATCATATCTCTGATTAATAAGGGGAAAAATTACTTCAAGGCAAATTGTTATTTTTACTGCTTTACACAATGATTAACATTTAATTTTTTGCATCAACTCTTAGTTTAGGAGGAACCTTGGAGGGAGACAGCATCGCTAAGAGATGACCTAATAAGCAAGAAGTCAGGAGACCTTGTGTTCTTGGCTCTGCCACTGGTCTGTTACATTGGGATTGTGCCTCAGATTCTTCTCTGTAAATTAAAATAAACTATACTTAAAGCTTTTAAACAGTCAGAGCTACAAAGGAAAATGTAAGACCTGCTAAATCCATGGTGTTAAGTAGTCTTTTAAAGAAAAGGTCAGACCAACGCATTACTAGTCTGAGCGCAAGGAATTGTCCTATTGATTTAACATTTGGTCAGTATTTGGTCTTGCTATGTGATGTAGACATTGTTTTATATGTCATGATATTGCCAGAGCCTAGAGCACGCTTCCGTTTGCTTGTAAAACCAAGTTTTTAAAAATGCCATTAAGTTTGGTTGAACTGTGCAGTTAGTTTTTCATTATTTCAAAAATTGCTAGTTTTTCTTAGTCTTACAGTGGGGAAGAAATAACTCTCTTATTCAGACCTTCCTCTGAACACAAAACAGCACGTTTCCTGTTGATGTTAGTGATGGGCTAATGATTTTAGTGGTAGAGGTCGGCCTGGTCCTAATGCTACAAGTGGCTGGAGCTAATCTACACCAACTAGTCTGGGTTCCCGTTTGCTTGTGCCCACCAACATCCTGTCTGCTGGCTGGAAGATTTGTGAAAAGTAGGGGGAACACAGCAATATGTTGTGAGCAAGACAATGAGTAGGGGAAAACAGGAAATATCTGCTGCTACATGGATCGTATAGTTGTTTAACACAACACAGCCTAACAGATGTATTTGTTGGGATCAAAATTTAAATATACATCAAAACCCCTCGTTGTACGTGCGCCAAAGGTTGCGGGGTTCTGATACTAGTAGTACTTGTTAACGTGACATAGCCAGAGCCCCTTGATAAAAGTGTAATCTTTTTGGGCAGCAAAATTAATTTTTCTACTATGTATGCAACACATAGCTACTAATCATTCTTCACCATTAAGACTGCATGCTTTTTTACAGTTAATCAAATCATGTATCAGTATTGCTTCCTACTTGTTTCTACTGTTATAGGCAGGTCACAAATACAAATTTTGGCCTCTCTGAAGATGAACCACTGAGACTAAAAGAAGAAAATGTTTCTTCAAATAATGTAGTCAGTGATCAGCACTGGAATCAAAAAGTCAGAGCTACAGCAGAACCGTTACGGAGTTGTCAACATTGGGCAGTTTTTATTACTGACAGTAATGGTCTACACTGGCTTAAGGCTCCTTCCTTCCTAGAAGCTGTTGCCTGGAAACAAAGTCCAGGAAATTCAGACATCAAGGTGAACTACTAAAGGGATTTTCAAAGAATTAGAGGTGAGCAAAAAGGAGATCAAAATCAAGAAAAGATGGCACCTTGCTTTGTCACAAGAATCTTTAAGATAAAATTGTTAAAATTTCAGCTGCTAGTTAATGCTGCTACCGTGTACATCTCTGTTATGAGACAGTCCCTGAGTTTGTTTTCAAGAGCAGTTGAGAGATGTCACAGAATCACAGAATGTTAGGGATTGGAAGGGACCTCAAAGGATCATCTAGTCCAATCCCCCTGCCAGAACAGGACCACCTAGATCAGATCACACAAGAACGCATCCAGGCGGGTTTGGAACATCTCCAGAGAAGGAGACTCCACAACCTCTCTGGGCAGCCTGTTCCAGTGTTCTGTTACCCTTACTGGGAAGTTCTTCCTCATGTTTAAGTGGAACCTCCTATGTTCCAGCTTATATCCATTTTCCCCTGTCCTATCATTGGATGCCAGTGAGAAGAGCCTGGCTCCATCCTCATGACAGTCACCCTTTACATATTTATAAACATTAATGAGGTCCCCCCTCAGTCTCCTCTTCTCCAAGCTAAAGAGACCCAGCTCCCTCAGCCTTTCCTCATAAGGGAGATGCTCCACTCCCTTCATCATCTTTGTGGCCCTGCGCTGGACTCTCTCAAGCAGTTCCTTGTCCTTCTTGAACTGAGGGGCCCAGAACTGGACACAATATTCCAGATGTGGCCTCACCAGGGCAGAGTAGAGAGGGAGGAGAACCTCTCTCAACCTACTAACCACGCCCCTTCTAATACACCCCAGGTGTCATTAGTATCTTTAGGGTAACTTCTGAAAATATGACTTGAATTTCTAACTCACGCTAGTTCTGTGAGAACTGTAAACCTCTCCCCTTTATTTTTCAAAAAAAATTATGTTTTTTTCTTAATGGCTATTTTAAATTTTTTTTAAAAATTAGTTCATTCCATTATTTTTGTACAAAAGGAGGAATCTTCAGCAACTATATTTAATGAAAAACACAGTAATCCCCAGGGAGTTGGGATCACGCCTTCTCCGACTGAAAAGGACTTAAAACATATTTAGCAAGAGTGTACTTCTGAATGAATGAACTTTGACTTGCATGTTCAGTAGCTTCCAAAATTTATGTGAACAGGTATTATCCCAAACTCATGGTAACAAGATCCTGTCCAAATCTGTGCATTTTTATCAAATAAAAGCCTTGCAAGCAGATGGTAAGTTTTCATTTTATTTGATCCACAAGAAAATATTTTCCACAAAAAAATATTGTAAAAATATATTGTAGTTTGTTTTGTTTGGGAATACTGCTGTGTCTCACTACAGAAACATCAATTTTACAAAGTTGTGCTGCAGTTATTGTGTTCTGAACCATTATTAGAATATCAAGTCAGTCACAGAGTACCCATGCAGACTATACTTATGTTTCCCGGAGAAAATACAAAGCAAATGTATTTTTAACTCCTAAATAGAAGTAAATGGTTTTGCAGCATATGCCAGTTCCATACTGGAGTGCCTTTATTACACAAAATTAAGTCAAAGAATCAGTGGCAACTTAGCTGGAAAGCCACTATAAGTGGCTTTATAAGACTCTAGCGTAGTGTAATCTAATGATAAGTAAACAGATGTGATTTTATTCAGGTAAAGAAGCCTTTGGTTTTATAACCATTACGTATCAGTTTTGTGCCTATTAAAAAAAATACAGCAGAACTGTGGAGAGAGATCTCCTTGGATCTCTCACCAGACTGTAGTATTGAACAGATTTTATTTTTTTTTATTAAAGGTAAGTGCATTATTTACTAAGGACAGTGTCTTGTAACAGAGATTATTTTCCTAGTGAGAAGGTGTCTCCCAGTTGTTTGTAAGCTTGTGTGCTTTCCATTTGCTGTGCGCTTTCCCTGAAGTGCCGATGTCATAGAAAGCCTCATAAACCAGCTGGAATTGCGCTTCAGGCCATAGTGAAGCTGCCGCGATCTCCGAGCATTAACGAGGGAAGACGAGCTTTGTGGTTGCAGGTGAGTGGCCGTTCGGACATGACACGCAGGAGGCAATTCCGTCGCCACGGCGTTCCGGGTGCCTCAGCCCGCAGCGCAGCCATCCCAGGCAGCGAGCACTCCCAACGGCAGCTCCCTGCGGCGCATGGTTAACTATACCAGGGTAGCTTTCTCCTTTGGGGGAAGGTTTAATGTCTATCAGTACAGAGCTACTGGGCTATTTTACCTCATAATTCTGCCTGCTGCTGGACTCTGCGGTGGCAGCCTGCCAGCAGAGAAGCTGCTTTCAAAAGCACATCTGATACTCTGACTCCAGAAGAGCCTCCCTCGGATGCTAAGGCTACATCCCAAGAAAGGATCTGAGACACGGCAGCAGCAAGCGCTGCAGCACCTGACTCCCCACGGCTGGCACCCAGGTGTTGTGCACGGATCAAGGCAGATGCACCTCATCTGCACTCTCTGAAAGCCAGGGCAGATTTCTATCTGCCACACACCTACACCCACCCAGCTGGCAAATCATGTCTGTGGAGTTTCGGCTTTTTTTTTTTTTTTTTGATTACTGTCTTCAGCAGTGTCATTACCATTCTTAAACTAATGTTACAGAAAGATTGTTTGGTTTTTTTTTTTAATAAAGCTTCATTTTAGCTATACAAGAATAGGAATATTTTTTAATACTGTGGTTAAGGAATATCCAGTTAATAGGTACTGATCTGATCAGTGTTTTGGTTTTGCTTTTTAATTTACCCTAGATTATGGCATGGAGTTCTTTTAGCTAGAGCAAAAGTAAGGTATGATCTCATGTTTTACAGGCTTTAGAGCTTCAAGGAACATCACTGTTAGCAGTAGAACTTAAATGGGCTGTAATACCTTAGTCCCACTTTACATATGGCTTCAAAGACAACTGCATTACTTGAAAGAAGAAATTCACAACATAAGCAGATTTTGTTCCCTTTTCTAGCAAAAGCCCGGGCAGTGTCTTACCAGCCAGGTCTAGTCTGGTGGGTGTGAATTAAGGGCAGTCTTGTGCTGTGTTACAAAGAAGCTTTTTTCACAGTTTACTCTTGATAGAACCACTTCCCTACATACGTGAATTTCAAATAACTAAGTTTGTGTCCAAGTCTGCAGAACAGCTCAATTCATAAACTCTTACCTCTGAGAAATAAGCTAAAAATAACAATTGACATGGTCTTCTTTCTGCTTGCTTGCCATTGCTTGAGAAATCATGCTTTGTGTCATCTACTAGAACTGCGTGTACCTTGTAAAAACAGGAACAGTTTTTGCCAGTGTGAAAAGCATTTTTCTATAAAATGAAAACATAAACCGGAAAGCACTTTGATTTAGGGAAAAACCCCTACGTCTTTTAAACTGGCCATTACAGAAAAAGGGACAAGGCATTCACTTTGCATAAAATGTCGGCAAAATTGTAGTTTTAAGATGACCGTGATTAATTCATCCCTTTCTTGGTATCTCAAATGCCGGCCATGAGTACCGCAGGCCAGGCTGCGAGTCCTGGAGCAGCAGGGTGCAGCGCGTGGGTGGGAGCGAGATAAGGCGGGTGAAGAGCGCGGCCCTTTAGCTCAGGGCCTAAGGCTGACTCGCCAGCTCAGCGCGCTGCTCGGGCGCCGGGCTTCTGCAGCGCGGCTGCGCGTCGCAGCACACAGCTGCACCCACGGGTAAGCGGTCAACCCCAAGAAGCCGAAGGAAGGCCTACTGTCCCAGGGGCGTTACGTTACAGTGAAGTTTTAGTGTAATGCAGCCGTGGTCCCCATGAAACATAGTCCTAAAACATTGTTCCACCTTTGATGGTTCATTTCACTAGTTAGTGTCAGTAGTTTTTGCACGCTTATCTGGGTTACAGTAAAAAACCAAAACAACCTCCTCCCCCCACCACCCCCAAACACCACCCTAACACAAGAAAACCCCAATGAACCCCCAAATCAAAAAAAACAAACAGCTTTGATCTGAACACAGTGATCAGATGTCCTTAAAATATCTTACAGCAGGATGTTAGAGAATAGCCTTCATGCGTTTACGGAAGCCAGAGCATCTGGTCATAATGCACTGTTTATCAATATTGTAACGTTTCTCACTGGTTCACTTCAGAATGGGAGTCAAATGGCATCATAATCTGTTCGGTTCCCTGAATACTGCTTAGTTTTATGAAATGCCTCTCATCACCTCCATTATTTTGTGGTTTACAGATTTAGTCAGGTCAAAGAATCAAAGTAACATTTATGACAGCAGTTATCTTTGCTACATGGAGACCTCGGTTTCACTTGAGCAAAACGCAGACAAATTTACCAAGCAGAGGGAGTTCTTCTCTTTTCACCTACAAACAAGCCACGGATTTTTTATGCAGTACAGGAAAATAATCCACGCTTTGTTGTTAAGCATCTTTGAGGCCTCTGTGGCAGTGCTTGTCCAGTTGCAGGGCAGCCACATTCTTCTCCCCCTTTTTTAACACTAATTTCCGATCACATTCAACACATACAAAGACAGAACATACTCAACACACGGCCGATAACAAATGACACTTGATTAAGAGATTCTACTGTAATCCAATTAGTTTCTTAGCAATATAGATGAAAAGGCAAATTTTTTCAGCCTCTCCTTGCAAACACATTCATATAGTGGCATCGCACTCAAATTGCGGCTGATTTTACTTTATTTGCACTAGTGCCAAACACAAACTGCTGAACAGACGGGACACTCACTGTGAAAACAGTCTGTGCCGGCCAGGGCTCAGGGCACATCGCTTTCAATAAAAGGGATGTCGCTATATTTGCTTTCAGTCACTGCCCACTGCTTCACCGCCTGATCAAGAATCTCACGGGAGAGACGGTGTGCGTAGTCTAGCACTATAGTGCTAGATGGACTTTTCTCATCCACCTTCGCTGCTATCAGTGCTGATTTCTCCCCAGTGCATCCTTCATTACCTTCCCTGATCCTTTCATCCTGGATGGCACTTGAACCTGGGAAGGCATCCTTGGATTTGATGCATCCCATGGTACGTTTGAAAACGCAGCTCCAAAATTCAGTTCAACATGTTTCGATAACCTGGAAATGGTTTCCTTGGTTGATGCACAGTGTTGGTGTTGCTGCCTCTTGCCAGTGGTTCCAGTTATTTTCAAAGAATGGAACGTCTCCTTTTGTGCTGCTTTATGTCTGAAGAAATCTGTCAAAAGAGTGTTTGATATAAATGCAATAAATAGTTTACCATTCTCAGCGAGCTCAGAGGAAAGCTGAATTCACTACAGACCCTTGTAGAAGCAACTTTAATAAATCTCTGCATGGCACATGTGAAATGTTGTTATCAGTAACATCCATCTACTACAAGCAGGCAAAGCTTGACCTGAATTCAAGCTGCATTTGAATGCAATTCCCAGTACGTGATGTAAGCCATCTAGGAACATAAAGGTCTCAGAAAAAAAAAAAAAAAATCTGCTTCTTCCACACTGACAATGCAGTGCTCTCTTCCTGAATCTGTAAACAAATACTGTTGAACTCCAGTGACTGCTGCTGCCAAAGAAAATAAAAATAAACCCTCAAAACACCCCACAGTAGGACCACACAACCATCACCTTACAAGGGCCTTGTGTCGTGGCTGTCGTGCACCCTTTGGGCAGGAGCGACGTTCTGCTGTTGCTCAGGGAGGATCGAGCGCGTGGTCACGAGAAGGTACTCACAAGAAACGAGAGCTGCTTTTCCTATTTCCCATGGATAGGTGAGGGACAACAGCAGTGGGCTGCTGAGTTCAAGGCAGCCCTGACAGAGCTAGAGCACTGTTCTTACTAAAGCAGGACAACTCTAGATCTAGAGAAGGGAGTGAGGAACGAAACACCTGACAGGGTCCTCTTGTCAAACTCAAGAATCACAATTGGTCAGCCCCAAATTCTGGTGTGTGTTTTTTTTGTTTATGAGCCTACAAAGCTGCTTCTCAGGCTACTTTCTCTGTACAGGCAAAGCAGAATCTCACGATATGCCTGACTTTGCTTGGCATGAGCTTACCCGCTCCTCAGTTCATAGACTGCCAGCCAAAACAAAGACTGTGCTGCACAGAAACCAACTGTTCCCTACAGCCTCACCCAATGATGTCGTACCAAGGTCAGCCAAAGTTAAAGATTGTTTTGTAAATAGCCTTTGAAAACATAATCGTGGCAAAGATGTTAAGCCTTATTTATTTGCTTTATATACTGGGGGAAACAGGGACTCCAATCCAGTAACCCGATAGCAGGCAAATATTTGCAGAGGAAATCAATCCCATTTGCAGGCAAATGGTGCTTCACAGGTAGGACGGGACTTCCCCAGTCTAGCAGCTGACTCAGGAGAACCAGGTTCACAGTGACAAGCTTCTCTCCTCTTTCTCCTTGTTCATAAAAACATCACTGCCTGCTTAGAAAACAGTTTGTTAGGGCTGAAGTTCCAGCACTCAGAATGGTGGGTGGTGTTCCTGGCAGACAGTGATACCTACAGGGCTTCTGAAACCACAAAGTACGTATAAATGTTTTCGTACCTTTAGGTTTGTATCAGAACGTTTCAGCGTTTTAGAGAAATGTTTGTAAATCACTTTAATCAAATTCAGGAAGGTTTTTCTGTGTGTAATGACACGCTGCAGCGTGTGCCAGTGTATTTTAGAGTAGGCAGTGTAGTTAACGAACCTGGAACATAAACCCTGCTGCTAGCGTTGTAGTTTTACCCAGCACAGAGGAAGGCTAAGTCATCAGTGAGGGTTTTATTGTAATAACTTGTTATTAAACGAGCAAAAGGAAGGATTCCCTCCACTGCACAAGAAACCACATTTATGCCTATGGAGGTTTATAAAAAACCCATGAGCTTTATACCCATGTCCATCGACTGCATACAGTGATGAAACTTAAAACGCTTACACAACATGCTTACAGACCAGAGATGTCTGAAAGCAATTCAGACACCTGAATAATTCAAAACTTTTTAATAGTAATATCTTGTGCATGTCTAATTTCAATATTTACCATTAATAAAACATTAATAAAAATAATTTCTCCTTGCTCTTCTAGACAAACAAGTAGCTCGAAGTATCTAATATGGCAAAGAATCACTAACAGCATCTATAACCCAGCATTGCAGATACCTGAAAGCCACAGTCTTTATGCAGCTCAGGTAATACAGAAGCTTCTCTGGGATCTAGACAGATGTGCTGTCTAATTCCTTCTCAGTACACTACTGGTAACAATTAGGAGTTTTAGATGAGATATCGTGTCCTCCTCAGGCTTAGCCAGAGCTGTAAAATACTGTAGATTTAAACCTCAGATTCCCCAACCACACAAATGCTCTATGCCACAGTTGATGTATCATGCTTCAGACTATTCAGACTTGGATTTTTTATCTAAGTTTGGAGCCATATTCTTTTGTATGTTATCCTTTTTTTTTTTTTTTTTTTTTTTGTGCTTTTTATAGCAGGTCTGTTAATGTTAGCCAGCTTCAGTTAGTATTTTATCATCCTTCTAAGACGTTTCCATCCTACAACTGGAGATTTCCTTTCCTTTTCTGTTAGGGAACACCAGCAGATGAGTTAGTGTCTAGCAGAAAGAAGGAGGGAATGTGAGTAGAGGGAGGACAAACGTCTCCTAAAGCAGGTAGGGAGAAATTCCCTAGGTCAGCATCTTCCTCTGCAGGATTTACCTCTGTTCGCACCTTCCCACCTCTGCCTTTTCATTTGGGCTGAATGAAACATTAGTGTGACTGTCCTACACAGAGAAAGGGGCGGGCTCTAAAACTTCTAGATCACAAGGCATGCAAGACAATTAAATTGATCCAAATTGATTACTAGTTGAGCTTAAAAGCAAAGTTATCGACCCTAGTTTAAATTCTTGACTGTTGCTCATTTCATTATTTATAGAGCGCTGTACTTTCCAAGTCACTGCAGTAAGTTTTATAGTTTGCTCGTTCTACTTGAGTTAATAATTGTTGGCACATAAACGATCGCAAATGAAGCTGCCCTCCATCTTCTGACTGCTTGCTTGTTTTTCTGACGACCACTGCTTGCACATACATGCTGAAGCGCTGTTTAAATCCTCTCCACCTAACTCATCTCCAGAGCACTAAGTTCTGACAGGGGCTGTAGCATCTCCAGCTTTCCTCGCAACGCCCACATCCTGACGGGGGAAAAAAAGCAGCTCGTTTCACTCCCAGCACGAAGTTTCATTCAGTAACTGCACAAGGCAAAATTGTCTGATAGGAGCCCGTTTCCTTCAACATCCCAGCTCTGATCTGTTGCCAGCTGTGTCTCAGAAACCACCAAGTAGATGGCTCAGGGCTCGGGC